>NC_138163.1:2568127-3852191 GCF_964165515.1 Mesoplodon bidens
TAAATTTAAAAAGAAAAAGAATGTGACCTTGGACAAGCTACTTAACTTCTCAAAGCCTTAGTTTCAACATCTGTAAAATGGGGAGGATATTAGCTCACCTCACAAGGTTACTGTGAGGATTAAAGGAGTCAAACATGTAAAGTGCTCAGCATAGCAGCTGAGCCATTGTAAGTGCTTGATAAAGTGCAGTTTTTCATGTCCAAAGAGCTAAGTGATTGTCTAAGGTCACACAGTGGGTTAGAGACAGAGCTGGGACTAGATGCCTGGACTACTGTCTTCCAGTCTAGAGAGGGCTCTTTTCTAGTACATTACACTGTGCAGGTGACACGCACTCAAAATTTCTAAGAACACAACTACTGCATAGGGCAACATAACTATATATAAGTGAAGGCCCACTTATTAGATAGAATAAAAGGAGACATTTAGTTTCATTAGCTGGCAGAACCTCTGAGCCAGTCCACTCCCATCTGCTGTTTTCTCTTCTAACATTTCTATGATCTAATAGCTTTGAAGTTTCCCCACTTAGTCTCTTAAAGTAAAAAAGAAAAGTGTATTTTTATACTTTTAAGTTCTGATTCACCTCACGATTCTCTGTGGCTTCAGGCTAATTTAATTGTTAAAATTAGCCCCTTGAAGAGTTGAGACTAACAATAATCAAGTTAAATTCATGCTGTATGATCAGTGCTTAATTAGATATTGTTGCAAAATCTTTTTTAATTACAATATGGGTATCATTATAAAATGATGACTCACTTTTTATATATCTCAGAGGAAATTAAGGCAACGCATGATGCGACATGGAACCAGTTAAAGCCCTGAAAAGATCAGAAAACCAAGGAGGTGCACACAAATATGACCAATTGATTTTGGCAAACGTGCAAAATAAATCCAAGAGAGGACAGATAGCCTTTTGAACAAATGGTGTTGCAGCAATTGGACATCTATAGGCAAAAAATGAACATAGACCAAAATCTCATAACTTATATAAAAATTAACTCAAAATGGATCATAATATAAAACATAAAACAGTAAAACTTTCAGAAAAATAGGACAAAATCTTTAATATTTAGGAATGGGCAAAGAGTTCTTAGACTTGACACGAGAAGGATACTCTGTAAAATGAAAAATCAACAAATTGGACCTGATGAAAATGTAAAACTTTTGCTCTGCAAAAGCCCATGTGAAGAGGATTAAAAGATAGGCTGCAGGGCTTCCCTGGTGGCACAGTGGTTGAGAGTCCACCTGCCGATGCAGGGGACACGGGTTTGTGGCCCGGTCCAGGAGGATACCACATGCCGCGGAGCGGCTGGGCCCGTGAGCCATGGCCGCTGAGCCTGCGCGTCTGGAGCCTGTGCTCCACAGTGGGAGGGGCCACAGCAGTGGGAGGCCCGTGTACCACAAAAAAAAAAAAAAAAAGGCTGCAGACTGGAAGAAAATATTTTCAAAGCACATATCCAACAAAGGACTTGCATCTAGCATATATGAAGGCTCTCAAATTCAACAATAAAAAATAACAAGCCAATTAGAAAATGGGCAAGAGACATGAAGATAAGTTCACCAAAGAGGGCATACAGATTACAAAAATCACATGAAAATATGCTCAACATCATTAGCTATCAAGGAATGCAAATTATAACCACAACGAGGTATCACTACACACCTATCACTCATAAATTTCTGGTAGGAATGTAAAATGGTACAGCCACTATAGAAAGCTTTTTAGCAGTTTCTTATAAAACTAAATACGCAATTTCTATACAACCCAGCAAATATACTCTTGGACCTTTATTCCAGAGACATTAAAATTTGTGTTCATACAAAACCCCATACATGAATGTTTATAAAAGGTTTATGTGTAATCGTTCCAAACTGGAAACAACCCAGATGTCCTTCAACAGGTGAATGGATAAACAAACTGAGGTACCAGCCATAACATGGGATCCTACTACCAATAATAAAGAGTCATGTACCACAATGTTCATTGCAGCTCTATTTACAATAGCCAGGACATGGAAGCAACCTAAGTGTCCATCGACAGATGAATGGATAAAGAAAATGTGGCACATATATACAGTGGAATATTAGTCAGCCATAAAAAGAAACGAAATTGAGTTATTTCTAGTGAGGTGGTTGGACCTAGAGTCTGTCATACACAGTGAAGTAAGTCAGAAAGAGAAAAACAAATACTGTATGCTAACACATATATATGGAGTCTAAGAAAAAGGTCATGAAGAACCTAGGGGCAAGACGGGAATAAAGACGCAGAGCTACTAGAGAATGGACTTGAGGATATGGGGAGGGGGAAGGGTAAGGTGGGACAAAGTGAGAGAGAGGCATGTACATATATACAGTACCAAACGTAAAATAGCTAGCTAGTGGGAAGCAGCTGCATAGCACAGGGAGATCAGCTTGGTGCTTTGTGACCACCTGGAGGGGTGGGATAGGGAGGTTGGGAGGCAGGGAGACGCAGAAGGGAGGAGACATGGGGATGTATGTATATTTGTGGCTGATTCACTTTGTTGTAAAGCGGAAACTAGCACACCATTGTAGAGCAATTATATTCCAATAAAGATGTTAAAAAAATTTGGTGAAAAAAAACAAAGAATAGAGAAAGGCATGGGAATGAAAACCACTAAATACAAAAGAGCAATTACCTTGGGCAGGAGGCAGGAGAATGAAATCAGGGTGGGGCAGACAAGGGACTTCAGTTGCATTTTGTACTGTTTAATTACTTAAGCTGAATGGTGGGCATATAAGCACTGGTTGTATTACTCTGTTGTTTTTTTTTTTTGCTTATTTGTATGTCTGATACATTTTACACTAAAAAAAAATAATCCAAAGGACTGGTTAATCATCACGTGGAATGAAAAGATAAGAGCTGTACAGAAGCTCTGAGTTTAGGAGCAAGTGAGTGGGAGCAACACACCATCCTTGCTCTCTACCCAAGTGGAGCAACTGCCAATGTGCTTGACCTTCAGCATGTATAGAAAATGACTATACCAGATGAATGCTGAGCTCTTGGGGCTGGCGTTTCATTAGCGACTTGAACAGGAGTAAGCTCAGATGACAGCCCAGATCCTTTGATCACACTCTAGAGACAAACTCCTCCTTGTTGGTATTCTCTTGGGGTAGAACTGAGACTAAAACACAGAGCCCTGGCAATAAGGTCAATCTATGTGAATACCATCATCATTAACCACAAACATTTCTGTAGTACAACCAAAGTCTGGGATAGGAGTAAGAAAAAGAAAAGTGGCATCTCTTATCCTTTGAATAAGAACCAGCCCCTGCTAGAGCAGTGAGTCATCAGACTTTTGCCATGACCGTTCTTGAGTGTAATCACACTGCTGACTTCCATTGTCTAGCTGATGCGACTTACCATCCCACGAAGGTACTGGGTGCCCAGGGGACTTCAGAAGAGACTAAAGAAAGGAAGGTGGGAGGCACTAAAGACAAACCCATCTACTTCCTAATTTAGGCTCAGGCTCAGTCCTGGCTCCCACCCTTTCCCCCAGATAGCATGGGAAATGCCTCTCAAGGAAGAAGGGTGTACTTTGGCCTCTTCTCCATCCTCCCCTCATGGAGTTTCAGGGTCTGGGGATGGAGAGCTACAGTGTGCCAATACCATCCATCCTGCTTCCATGCCACATAGCAGAGCTTCTCCCCTTCCCCTTGCTACAGACCTCCCCTCGAGAAAGGGAAACCCATTCTTGATCTGCTGCCAGCACAGGCTTCATGGGGACACTCACAGAAACTTGAGGAGACCCATGCATGAATGGGGCCATGATGGGAATCCTCCACAGCAAATTTGAATCACAGATGGGTATCTCCTTGTTCAGAGAACAACTCTAAATTACTGGAGAGACAGTGAGGATGGAGAGGATAGAAGAGGTTTAGAAGACTGAGTTAACAAGGTTTGGCTACTGATATGGGGGTGAAAAGGGAAAGTCATTGAGGATGGCAGTTGAAGAAGGAGTTGCAGAGCTTTGGCAAATCAGTAGTTGCCATCCCCTGAGATGCTGGGTATTGAAGGGGAAACAAATTTGGGTGGGATGAGATGATGGTGATTTTCATTTTTCACTTGCTGTACAGGATGAGTTTAAGGAGTTTAGGGTGTAACTGAGTGGAGGTGTCCAAGGTGCAGGTGGTTCTCCAGGTCTGGAATTCAGAGGAGAGGTCTGGGTTAGAGGAATGTGCTGCTTCCCTGTAAGTTCTTTGCAGGGAAAAGGTAGAAACCTCTGTGGAAAAATGCCAGGATCCCCGTAGAAAATCAACACATTTGATTTAATATCTAATACGACAATATCGCTACCACAACTGCTGCACATTTTGCACCAATTCAGGCAGTGAAACTTACTGGAGAGAAATTAAACCAGAAAGGATTTGTGAGGAAGACACTGTACTTTGATGAAATGAAGTTTGTTCTCTAAACCACTTTGAACAGCTCTTCATCTCATTTTTCAAAACCAATCTTTTTAGACAAAAACCTATTTTGGCTGAGTCTTTAGACACTGGATTGGAAAAGGGCCCTTAACTAATGGGGCTGGACAGAATAATCAGACAGCAATTTGCTCAGTCCTGGTTGAAAAATCGTGATGAGCTGAGTGGAAGTGCTTTGACCAACTATGCACAGAGCATAATTTTATGTCTAAGCTGCAGATGACAGTACATATTTCCCATAATAGGCACTCTAACTGCACTAAATAATGAACTGAGAAGAGGTGAGAGGCTGTTAATGGACTTACTAAATAAAACCTTAGCAATATCCCAGTGATACTGATTAGGGAGCATTGAGAGTCCGTATGACTAAGTCTTTAGCATTCTAAATTCCTTAGAATAACCCCTCCATCTCAGCATGGAATTTTACTTCCTTTTGTAAGTGACAAGACTATATTAAGAGGGGGGCTGTGTAAATCAGAAAAGTGACCCTCTCCCAGGTAGGCTCTGGTGATGAGTCATTGAGCTGAGAACACTTGAGGCGGCCCCTGTTCCAAGTAAGTGCTGAAAGCCCTTTGATCAAGAAATCCTTCATCATCAGCCTTCTCTCGCTCTCCTTCCACTTCTAGAACCTGCTCATTAGGAAGAGACAGGAATGATCAGTGGGATGAAGGCCTCTTCTGCAGAGTGACTTACTCTCCCTGGAGCCCAATAACACAACATGCCTCTAATGCCTGCTGGTGGGGGCACCCTGAGAGGTGAGGTGAAAGGAATTCTCAGGGGGACTACAGTAACTATGAACAGCCATATGTCACATTGTCAGCATCCAATGAAGGGAATGTGGGGAAAATATGCTTTACCTGCTGTATTAGTTTTCTAGGGCTATTGTTAAAAAAAATACCACAAACTAGAACTTAGAAGGTTTAAACATTGGAAAATTTTTGTCTCGGTTCTGCAGGCTGGAAGTCTGAGATCAAGGTATGTGCACAGTTGGTTCCTTCTGAGGGCTATGAGGGCAGGATGTGTTCCAGGCCTTGCTCCTGGGCTTGTCGATGGCTGTCTGCTCCCTGTGTCTCCTTGTATGCTTGTCTGTGTCTCTGTCCAATTTTCCCCTTTTATTAGATTAGGGTGCACACTAATGAATTCATTTTAACTTCATTATGTCTATAAAAATACTATCTCCAAATAAGGTCACATTCTGAGGTACTAGGGGCTTGGATTTCAACATATCATTTTGGGGGGTTGGGGGAGACACAATTCAACCCATAAAACCTGTCAAGCCTGTAATCTGGTCCCTGAGGGAAAGGACTGTTCCCACATTGCGGAGTCTATTGCTGGTAAGAGACTTTGAGGCTTGGACCCACGGACAGGGCTACAGGGTATCCCTAGAAACCATACCAAATTCATAAGTTAGTGGCTCAGTTGAGGTCACAACTCAGTTTTTAGAAAGCGCCAGAAGCCTTGGGCAGAGGCCCTGGGAAGACAGCAAAAGGAGTGTCCTTTCCCAAGGACTAACCCACAGGGTGGAAGGCTGCCCAAAGTCTTGCTGTGATGGCAGGTGAATGGCACTCCCGGCCACTTCTCTCAGTGATTTTCTGCCTCCTCCCAGCCCTCATCCCTTCCTGGTGTCCATGAGGCCGGACAGTGAGCTCAACTGAAATGGGTTCTTTCACCGACCCAAGTACAATTTAAATCCATTTCCAGACTATAAGAGAGAAGACAGAAGGAGGAAATAAAGAGAGGTGACTCAGCTCATTACAAAATGGGATTGAAAATTACAGTAACTTGGACATATGCTAAGCTTTCTCTTTTAATAATAAAATGAAGAATCAAATTGATTGTTCAACCTTCATGCAGTTTTCTCTTTCTGAGGTCTACAGACCATCTGTTACCCTTGTGGTTTTTTTTTTCTTTTTTTAAAAAATTGTGGTAACATACATGTAACATAAAATTTACCATTGTTAAGTGTGAAGTTCAGTGGCATTAACTGCATTCACATTGTTGGGCAGCCATCTCCATAAATTTTTTCCTCTTTCCAAACTGAAAATCCATACCAGTTGAACAACTCCCCATTTCCCTTCCCTACATCCCCTGGCACCCACCATCCTACTTTCTGTGTCTGTGAATATACTACTCCATGTCCCTCACGTTAAGAGGAATCATCCAATACTTGTCCTTTTTGACTGGCTTATTTCACTGAGCATAGCATCCTCAAGGTTCATCTATGTTTTAGCAGGTGTCAGAATCTCCTTCCTTTTACTTCTTTTAGGAGAGGTCTACCTTTGGAAACTTAGTCACTGGATCGTTTTCAATTGAGAGAGGCCACTAGGACCAAGTGTAACTGCAACTAGTGATTATGGATGGATAACAAACAAGGTCCTACTGTATAGCACAGGGAACTATATTCAATATCTTGTGATAAACCACAATGGAAAAGAATATGAAAAAGAATATATATATGTATAACTGAGTCACTTTGCTGTACAGCAGAAATTAAACACAACACTGTAAATGAACTATACTTCAAAAATTAAAAAAAAAGAAAGTGATTATGTTTGGAGGTAAATCCTGAGCTCAGTGAGCAAGATTTGGAGAAACAGATAAAGGAGAACAGAGAAATGCTGAGCTCAGTGCACAAGCTCAAACCTGCAGGGCAGGGCCTTTTGCCAGTAGCTTTATCTATTCAATCCAACTCAACACATATTTATTGAGTACTGACACACAAAGCATTATGGACCACGCAGAGAGAACTTCAGTGGCTTAGAGCAGGCAAGTGCAAAGAGCTCACCTACAGAAGGCAGGAAAGTGAGGGGAGGGCACCGAACACATCCGTCCACTTGGCCTTTGCTCCTTGTGTACAAGCGACCCCCTCTCCCCAGTCCCTGGCACTATACCTCAGGAACCAGTGCCACCAGCTATCTTTGGCCACTGCAAAGCCAAGCATAGGGAATTCACTGCTTGAAGTCTTATTTGTTCACCCCCTGCCTCACTCCAGAAAGGACTTAAGGGGGCTAGTGCAGTGAACTTCTAAGTTCTCTATACCAGAACTTCCCAACCAGTGGGCTACAAACTAGTCACAGGCTCACATGGTTGACCCCCTCAGTCTTTCTGTTGGCTGACAGAGGCTGGGGCAGGGGCTCCACCTGTGGGAAGGACATCTCGTGCTGTGAATAGCCTCATTTGTCTAATTCCAGTGTGCCATACAATAGTATCATTTTCTAACTGGGACTTTATGTGCAAAGTCATTGGGAAGCCACGGACTATGTGCTGTCCTTGCTTCCTCTAACCATGTCAACTTCATCTGTTCCCACCTCCTCTGTGCATTTCTCCTCTGTCATTTCCAGCCCAGCACTCAGGCCACATGAGTGCTGGATTTCCCCCTTCTCGGGGTTCAGGTGAAAAGATACCCGTGAATTGCCTTATTCTGAATGTTGGTACTATACCATGTACAGAGGTGAACAGAAGAAGGGAAATAAGTGACACTTAGTGCATGCTAAGTGCACAGACTTTACATACAGATTCTTACATCATGCTCACCATAGTGGCCACCATTATTAACCCCAACTGAGAAAACCCCAAGATGAGAAAACCAAGGCTCAGAAAAGTTAGACTAGATTACCCAGGTTTATGGCTATGACATGGTAGCAGCAGGATTTGAATTCAGGGAGCTCTTGCTCCAAAGCCCACACTCTCTTCAACTCACACTTGATCACAGATCTAGTCAAGTCTTCTGGTTCATCTCCTCCTTCCAGACTGAGCATCACTCCCACATTGTCTGATAGCACCAGGGCACATAGCAGGCATTTCCAGAGTGCTTCTTGACTGACCTCCTTCCTTGGGTCTGAAGGGTGCCGTATTGTTTGCCACATGACACCATCAAGATTCAACAGTAGCCCAAGTTCATCACTAACATCAGTGGATCAATGTGACCCAGTTCAGTCAAGTCTGTACTTTTCTCATTGGCTTTGATGTCTTCCAAGTGCAAACAAACAGTTTCAAAGACTAACAACTGAAAAACTAACCACTTGAAAAGCTGAAAGTTAGTACATCATAATTAGATGTGCACAAGCAATTTTAGCCCATTTAGTCTTGTGGATCAGTAATCACTTTCAAGTTACTATAATGACTTTCTTTTCTAATCCATTTTTTGCATACTTTTAAATGGTTTCTACTTTGCTGAAAACCTGTTGATACATTAGGAGCTTTTAAACTTCCCATGACAGCGCAGCACATGAGTGCAGCCCTATGTTCTACCAGCACTGGAAATAATACACTGATTTCAAAATACCAACTTGGCAGAAATCGACTGACAAGGCTTAAATCAAAACCTCTCACGAAGCATACTGTAGATGATTAGAGCACTTATCCTCTAAAATAAATACTTCAACTCCGTGTGAAATTAGAAAACAGTGAAGCCGTTTTGGAGATCATTGATATTTGAAAAATCCTTCTCTGAGTCCTTCACTAATTCCCCTGAACAAACTATTGCCGGGAGTCTTCATCATAATAGTCTTACTGACACTGCTCAAGAGAAGGCAGCATGGGGCTGTGGGTAGGACTCCCTGGGTGACACAGCATAAGGCTACCTCCCAATCTACAAAATGAGAGGGCAGTGGACAAGTCAATCCCAGATTCTATTAGACTCCAAAAATTGCTATTTTTAAATTATTATTAGGTTCAAGAATATTGTAATCAAGACAAGTGGTCCTCTAATTTTTGTGTTCATAGCCTACATTTGATTATTACAGTTTTTTGTGACACATCCTAGGGGATTAAGAGGCTCAACACAATACCAAACAAGCAAGCAGAAATTACAACACACCAAACCTCAGTGTAGGAATGCCTCTCTCTGTCTATAAAAGAATCCCCAGTCAATCACTCTACACAGTGGGTGGCCCTTCATCCCTGAGTCACGGCGAGGAGAACTGTTGGGTACCTTGCCCAGAGTCCATATTCAGAAAGCAAAGTTCTTGTAAACAGAAAAGACTCTGTTTTCCTCTGGGTCGTGTCTGCTCTTACGCTACACATGCCTGACCTTTCCTTTGAAGCAAATTGTATCACCTCTCCCTATACTGCTCATTGAGTGCAAGGGGGAGAGAGTAGAAGAGGGAATCAGAGAGGTAGCAGGAGGGGGAGGTAGGGTGACTGAGAGGAAGATTATATAGGACCTTTGGGTTTACTCTAAGTGAGAGTTTTGAGCAGAAGAGGGACATGATTTATTTATTTTTTAATTTTATTACAGTATAGTTGATTTACAATGTTGTGTTAGTTTTAGATGTACAGCAAAGTGATTCAGTTATACATATACATGTATGTATTCTTTTCCAGATTCTTTTCCCATATAGGTTAGTACAGAATATTGAGTTCCCTGTGCTATACAGTAGGTCCTTGCTGTTTATCTATTTTATATATAGTACTGTGTGCATGTTAATCCCAAACTCCTAATTTATCCCACCCCCACTGTTTCCACTTTGGTGACCATAAGTTTATTTTCTATGTCTGTCCGTCTGTTTCTGTTTCATAGATAAGTTCATTTGCGTCATTTTTTAGATTCCACATATAAGTTATATCATGTGATAATTGTCTTTCTCTGTTTGACTTACTTCACTCAGTATGATAATCTCTAGGTCCATGATTCTGCAAATGGCAATATTTCGTTCTTTTTTATGGCTGAGTAGTATTCCATTGTAGATATACCACATCTTCTTTATCCATTCCTCTGTTGATGGACACTTATGTTGCTTCCATGAGGGACATGATTCAGATTTTACTTTTAGAACGTCAGTCTGGCAGTGGGGCAGAGAACAGATCAAATGGGATGAGGGTACGGGCAGGAAGAGCAGACAGGAGGCTACTGTAGTGATGCTGGCAAGAGATGCTGCTGCTGAGTGGGACTGGGGTGGAAGCAGTGGCGAGAGTGAGAAGTGGCTATGCTTAGAAGGAAAAAGGGACAGAATTTGTTGATGGATGAGGCATGGGGTAGGAGAAAGTGATAACAAGTTAAACTCCAAGGTTTTGGCCTGAGCAACTGCTCTTTACTGAGATGCAGAAGTTGGCAAGAGGAGTGAGTTGAGGGAAGAAGACTAGGGGTTTGATTTGAGGTATCTATTGCACACCCCAGTGGCTATGCAAAGTTCACAGTCCAGTGTACAAGTCTGGGGGTCAAGGGAGAGGTCTGGACTGGAAAGGTCAATTTGGGAGGAGCACTTGTATGGTTTTTAAAGCCATGATTTTGAATAAGATCAGAAAGGCAATGAGTGTTGGGGAGGGAAGTGAGGATGCCTGCGGAATGAGTCTTATGGCCCTCTGACCTTCAGATTAGATGAGGAGGAGCTGTCAAAAGAGAGGGAGAAGTAGCAGTCGGTGTAGTAAGATGAAACAGGCTCAGACTACTGAGCCCTCAAAGCGGAGGAAGAAAATAGAGCCTGATTATTTCACGGTGTAGTAAGATGAAACAGGCTCAGACTACTGAGCCCTCGAAGCGGAGGAAGAAAATACAGCCTGATTATTTCAAAGATCTGCCTGATATATGCTGCCATAACAGAAGACATGACTCCACTGTAGGAAAAAGTCTTTCACAGTGAATGAACTTTGGTGGCACTACCAGTGATCCATGCGTTCTAAGATCAGCTGTCCTGCCCAACCACAACCCTGCCTGCCACGATCCCAGCTAGAGAGGCTGCCACCCCGGCTCTTTCTCACCTCTGAGTGCCCACGGAAGCACCAAGAAAGTGGGCAGGGATTTTAGAGTCAGCCATACCTTGACCCAAACCTCAGCTCAGCCACAAACTGGCTGTGTGGCCTTGGACAAGCTGCTTGACTTCTTCTCTGACCTTGAATTTCTTCATTTTTAAAATAGGGTATTCCTCCCAAGGTCTTGAGAGAGTATCTATGCACATATTGCTGGGCACAGAGTGAAACCTCAGAGTGTCTTATCTTATTAGGTGCTCTCTCACGAGAAAGAATAAAATTTAGTCTATTATCTGAGAAATCAGTCAGGCCACCTTGATATTACCGAAACTCAGAGAAAAATAAACGTTAAGCTACCTCCTTGGATTCTAAGATACATGGAAACACCCACTCCCATCAGCCAGCCCCACCTGCTTCTCTGCCAACCCTCCCCCACCTCTACAACCTAGGCACACGCTGTGCATGCTGGTCTCTCTCCCATTCGGCCCTCTAACCCTAACCCTCGCTGAATGCAGAGGAATGGCGAATTTCTACCCCACATCCTAAGCAATCTCTCTAAATCTTTGCTATTCAAGATGTGTTGCCCAGATCAGCAGCAGCAGCATCACCTGGGAACTTCTGGCCTGATGCCAGACGTACTGAATTGGCATTTGGAGCAGATTTTCAGGCAACTCTTATGAACACACAGTGTGAGAAGCACTGGTCTAGTTTCCCGGCACTCCTCCCTCCCTCGTTATTCTCCTCTGTCTCCTGTGACTTCTCCACATGTCCCTGCAATCTCCTGTCCTCTCCCTATCATCCAATCTCGCCTGGTGCCTTTACACCTCATCTCAGGAAAATAAACACTGAGGGAAAAGAAGATCTTAAAATCAATGGAAAAAACCAAGAAGACCAACACCCTAAAAATATGGCATAAACTAGAGAAGGAAAATAAATTGGTCAATAGACATTTGAAAAAGATGTAAACTTCACTAAAACTCAAAGAAAAAGTACAGCAAAAGTGATATATTGCATTATTTATCTATTGTTTTATAACATATTACTCCCAAACTGACTGGCTTACAGAAACAATAAATATTGGTTATCTCACAGTTTCCGTGGGTCAGGAATTTGACAGTGGCTCACCTGGGTGGTTCCGGCTCAGGGTCTCTGGGGCTGCAGTGACCTTAAAGCTTAAATGGAACTGGAGGACCTGCTTCCAAGGTGATTCGCTCACACGGCAGGCAAGTTGGGCTGGTGATTGGTAGGAGACCTCAGTTCCATACCATATGGACCTCGCATTGGGCTGCTTGAGTGTCCTCATGATGTGGTGTTGGCTTCCCTGGAACAATTAACTCAAGAGAGCAAGGCAGAAGTGGCAATGCTATTTATGACCTAGTCTCAGAAGTACCTATCTTATATATACAAAGGAATATTATGCAGCCTGGAAAAAGGAAATCCTGCCATTTGTGAGAACATGAATGAAACTGGAGGGCATTATGCTAAGTGAAATAAGCCAAACAGAGAAAGACAAATACTGCACAATCTCACTTAAATGCAGAGTCTGAAATAGCTTAATTTTTTTTTATAATCTCATCTTTTTTTTTCCATATCCCCTCCCTTTTGCATCTCCCTCCCACCCTCCCTATCCCACCCCTCCAGGCGGTCACAAAGCACCGAGCTGATCTCCCTGTGTAAATAGCTTAATTTACAGAAGCAGAAAGTAGAATGGTGGTTGCCAGGGACTGGGGGTTTGTGGAAATGAGGAGACGGTCAAAGTGTACAAGGTTTCATTTATACAGGATAAACAAGTTCTATAGATCTAATGTACAGCAATGTGACTATAGTTAACAATACTATTGATATATTGTATATTTGAAGTTTGCTAAGAGGGTAGATCTTAAGTGATCTCATCACACACACATACATACATACACACACAAGGTAACTATGTGAGGCAACAGAGGTGTTAATTAGCTTGATGGTGATGATCATACAACAATACACACAGTGTAAACACATATCAAAACATCAAACTGCACACCTTAAGTATATTCAATTTTTATGCATTAATTATACCTGAATACAGCTAGGAAAAAAAAAAGAAAACAATATTCAAAAACTAATTTAATTAAATTAAATCAAAATAAAGAAGTACTACATACCTGTCATTTCTGCAATATCCCATTGGTCTTACAGGACAACCCTATTTATGAGAGGGGACCACACAAAGGTGTGAATATCAGGCAGTTGAGGATCACTGAGGCTGTCTTGGAAGCTGGCTACCAGAGATACTTTTACCTGGTTAATACTTTGAAGTGACTTGGCATCAGCAAGAGTGGGAGAAAATGGAAACTCTCACACACTGCTGGTTGGTATTTAGCCTTAAAATGTGCAGAACCTCTGACCCAACACTTTACATTCTAGGAATCTGTCCTAAGGAAATAATTATAGACATGCAAAAAGACTTAAGTGTAAGGATATTCATCTGAGTTAATAATAGTGAGAATGTTGCAATAATTTAAATTTCCATAATAGAGAATTGGTTAAGTCAATTAGGGTACCTCATACAACGAAGTATTATGTGGAAGAATATTTAATGACATGAAAAAATATTCGTTGTGTACTGTTAGGTTTTTTTAGAGGAAGCAACAAATCAGTCACTCTATGAGCACATTGTTAAAGCATTTGTGTAACATACATAGGTAGATGATAGAAAGACTAAACTTCAGTTATGTTTTAAATGTAAGCGGTGGTTATCTCTGGTGGTGGTTTTGCTCTATATATGTATATATATTGCTTTTTGGAAATAGTAACTTTCTGCAATGAATATATATCCTCTGATAATAAGAAACAAGTGATATATTTTAAATTTTACAAAAGACTCAGCACAGGCATCACTGCCTCCCAGATGCTCCCCTTAATCCCTGGTTTTGTTGCCCTTGCCCTCCAGCCTGAGTTAGCCACTTCCTTCTCATGGGCCCAAAGCACCCTGTCCATGCCTCCTTTGGTGCACTTTCCACGTGGTACAGGCCTGCTTGTCACTACATTTAGATGGTACCATGTCTTATCCATCTCAATACTGACGTTGCCATGTACAGGGCCTGGTAAACCACAGGCACTCGGTGTGGTTGGCCCAGTGGAAGTGCATGGCATTGCTCGCCTACAGCCAAGCCAGCTGGTGTGTATGGGCTGGGTTCCATTACTCCTGGGAGGAATAAGGGTGTCGTGGATGGTGTGGGCTGAGTCAGCTGTGCTTCTGGCCCAGACCCTGGCACCTTTCTTTGGAATGGCTCCAGAATCGAGGAGCAGCTGTGGCACAGTACCTATTTTGTGGTTCTCTAGTGAGAGAACTGAACTGGTGAGATGTTATTAATCATGCTGTTTGGTTTCAAGACAGTAGACTGACCAACAAATTGAACTTGAACTTTGTTTTGCTAGCCTTTAGTTCTGTCCCAGGTTTCTGCAATTAAACGATGGCAGGCCAAGCTGAAGCAGAGATGAACTGAATTCAATTAATAACGTCTCAGAAATGCACCAAAAATAGCACATTATCCAGTATCTAAGTTGGCTCCTTTACCATCACCCATTCAAACAGATCAGATAATGCTATATATACAGGCTCTGAAATATGACTGCCCAAGTCCACCAAGGCTTCTACATTTCAAACAGTTATGAACAATTTAATTGAGATGACGAGCATTTGGGACAAGAACATATGGCAAAGTTGAGTTATAAATGTTCTTTCCTTACTGAAAACATTGGGGACATTTTAATTGGGTCTTGAATGATGTTTATACTGCCAAAAGGGAAAATGAATTATTTTTTAATTAATTAATTAATTTATTTATTTATTGGCTGCATTCGGTCTTCACTGCTGCACGTGGGCTTTCTCTAGTTGTGGCGAGGGGGGCGCTATTCTTCACTGCGGTGCGCGGGCTTCTCATTGCAGTGGCTTCTCTTGTTGCAGAGCACGGGCTCTAGGCACGCGGGCTCAGTAGTTGTGGCACGCGGGCTCAGTAGTTGTGATTCACGGGCTCTAGAGTGCAGGCTCAGTAGTTGTGGTGCATGGGCTTAGTTGCTCTGCGGCATGTGAGATCTTCCCGGACCAGGGCTCGAACCCGTATCCCCTGCATTGGCAGGCAGATTCTTAACCACTGCGCCACCAGGGAAGTCCCCAAAATTTATTATTAACGAGGAAAGGCTGTTTCAAGCTTCTAAGCTTCCTTTCTAGAATAAATGTCACAAAATTAATCAAGGACAAAAGGACCACAGATGACTCGTGCATAAGACTCAATTCCGACTGGATCCATATTAACGGCAGAGCTGGGAAGTTTCTTAACATCTGAAATGTGGAGCTGGCTAATGATAGCAGTACCCTTTTGTGGCAAACTTTCCTCAGAGGGGCCAAGTAAAAAGGTGAGTGTGGGGAGAGATGCACAGCTCAGCTCAGGAGCCCTGCCTGGGGTGCGTGCACCTGGCTAGAAGGGTTGGCTCTGCTGTGGCTCTGGTTTGCCTGGGTGATCTCAGGCCTGTCCTGAGCCAGCTCTGAGACTCTGAGCCTTCCATCACCAGAGGACTTCGGAACGGATTGAGTTTTTTTCCCAAGCTCTTCAAGGCCATGAGCTTCCTGGAAAGGTGCTCAGGGGCTGCAGATGGGTGTAGCGGGTATGGGTGGAGAGAACATCCCTCAGCCCCCCAATATACACACACACACATACATACACGTGTGTGCACTTCAGCCATGGTAGTTGTGCTCACAAAACTTCCCCATAATGACATTAAATTTTGGTAGGAAAATATGTTCTGTTAGAAAACAAAAAACGGAAGACTGTTAAGAAACTTCTGGATTCATCAAGCTCTAAGATTCTAAGATCTCTACGGCAGCTTTGTTGGTTCCATACTTAGATAAGAAGTCAGTGAAAATATGGCCAGCTAATAAGAATTTGGGTGGCAATTGTTTTTTGTTTTTTATTTTGATTTTTGGTCTTGTTTGTTTATCTTCATGTTTCTATTCCCAATTGTCAGTTGCCTTCCAGGCTCCCTTGTACAGAACCAAAACAAACTGCTCAGGTAAATGACAGCCTAACATTTTCAGATTTCTGATTCATTTGATGTTAGTCACATTTTTCCCTGCTGGGAAGATCCATATTTTCATGACAAGCGCTTCGTATTAATTTTAAAAGTGAATTCAGTGATGTCATAATTCCTCATTTTGTTCAGTCCTGAAGCAAATAAGTCATTCCCTGTAGAGAAGGGGGGGATGCATTCCACCAGAAAATTACTGTTGTTTATTATGGAAGCAGAAAGAGCAATAATATCTTCTTTTTTAGCATATTCCCCTAATTCATAATAAGGAGATTAATAAAAGATTAAGGAATAATGAGGGGATCGTTATTCTATGACGAATTATTCTTTTATTTACTGTTCATAGGTACTTGGTAAAAAAAATGTTGGACTTTGAAAAATAACAAAGTCTTTCTGAAACTTTTGTAGCTAATTCCTAATATTCGGTGGCAGTTATGGAACCTGACTTGGTCCGAGGTGGCAGTGAGGTTCACTCACTTGGGAAAAAATGTTTTCTGTAGATACAGAAAATGTTAGGCTTCTTTTAGAGCTCGCTTGAGCAGTGACCATTGGAAATGATAATAGCAAGGTTTCTGCTCACCATCTGAGTGTCAGCCTGGTAAAGCATTCTGACTTGGATGTGTCTGTCTGTCCCCAGGCCTGCAGTTAATTAATGTTGTTAGCAAACAGCTCAGGAGGTCATTGTGCTGTGGCTGGAAGGGTAATGAAATAGGTGCAGACTCCAAGGTGGTTCTATTAGAGGCTCATATTTTTAAATTGCAGTTGTTTTCTGCAGAATGTAGCCTTTGAGTGACATTTGTGAGTTCACAGAGTGGACCATGCTAGCCACAGGAGTGGATTTTCATTTTGTTTGGGTACATTTTCCAAAATCAGTTTCAAAATAAGCACCATTAATCAGCAAATAGGAGGAATACTCTCAATAAGTGCACATTGAATTCACCACCCCACCCCCTGCAGCATGCAGAACAACCTACAGGGGAACAACAGGCCGGCCTTGTCTCCGCTCACCCATGAGGGCATTAAGGCACACAGTGATTATGGGAATTAGCCAAAAGTGTCCCCTGAAACTTGTGATACGCTTTCCCTAATGTTATTGCTTGTCCATGAGACATGCCTCTTAAAAATGGAAAAAAATAAACGTGGGCCCAAATCATCTCCATCAAGTCTCATTTCCTGGGTGCTACCCACCCTTGTATTTCTGAAAATCAAGGAAAAATAGTCTCTAAGTAGAAGGTTGGACAGTCTCCTGATGCCCACTGCCACCAGAAGAAGCACCAGGTTAAATGCCCACTTGGCCCGTCACTGAAAGAACACAGGCTTGTAGCGAAGCCACAATGTTCATATAGAATGCAGGCTCCAAGTTCCCCTAAGTTCAAAGCCAGCCTTCAAAAGTCCACATAAAAGCATCCAGTATCCCTCCCACTGCTCTGTCATCCACCATACTCTATTAAGCGCTAGCTCATTCATTCTGTCATTCCTCCTCCCTAATCCCTGTTGGGGGGCATTCAACAAACATTCATTACATGTCTGTTGTGTGCTAGGTGCTATGTTTCCAAATGCTGAAAAGTTTCTAAATAAAATAAAAAGTGATTGTCAAAACAAGCATTTTCTTCTTCAGGATATTGTTTCAACTCAAGATACCCCATCATCCTGCCACACCTTCCTACCCAGACTTACCTTGCCCTCGTCTCCCACGGTTCAGATTGGCTGGGCTCCCTCCTATTCTTTCAATATGCCACGTCCATGCACTGTTAACTAAAAAACCCTATACCCACCCCACCACCACCGCCACCAAGCAGCCATGATTACATCCATGTTTCAAGAAGCTCACTGGCACCCAAGCCAAAGGGTACCAACACTGGGCATCTCAGTGGATCAGAAAATGTCTCCTCATATTGGGCCAAAATCTACCTTCCCTGACCCATTTACACAACCCAGGACACGGAGATGCTGGTTATCAATACTGTTAGCAGGAAAACTTGTCAAAGAGGTAAGCAAGGGAAAGTTTTCTTTGTTTGTGTGTTTGTTTTCCTTGTTCTTTCTTTTCCTTTCTATATAGCTCACATTTAAATTACTTGCTGGAGGAGGAATATAAATGAGACTCAGTCGGACCTCATGAGTCATCGTTTCAGTGGGAAACAAAGCAGCCTTGCTTCAAAAAGCAATTTAATTAATTTTGTTATGTGCTGTGGAAATAAGCTTTTAGAGATGATTCAAAACACGTGAAATTGTCTAAAAATAAGTGAACAACGCAATTACTGTCTGCTTTTTTGGTGTGGGAATATTAAAATAATAGGAAGATATTTTAAAGTGTAAAATAACAAAGTTTTCATGTAATATTAAAAGAGGAAAAAAACAAAGTGGATTCGCAGGTCCTCCAACTGGCAGGTAGCCTAAACAATAAAATGTTTGCTCAAGTTGTTTTCCAGGAACTTGGAGTCAACTGTGTCTAGTTGGAGCTGAGCAGGTTAAGACTGGGCAGGACCACTGACCCTCCAGCTGGGACCTTTTGTCGTCAGAGGGCTGAAAATTCTACCCTTAGACCCTAGTAAGTGCCTCCATTTTTGAACATGCAGAGGCCTGGAGCTTAGTTACATCTGCCCAGAAGGACAATTTCCACACTTTTTTCCAATCACCTTTCCCCTTGCTCCCCATGCGTCAGACCACCCTGCTTCTTTATTCTGCATCCCAAAAATACCCCAAGCCCCTTGCCTTCAGGGAGGTGGATCTGAGACTTGCTCTCCCATCTCCTCGCTTGGCTTCCTTGCGAATAAACCCTGTCTTCGCTGCAAACCTCGGTGTCAGCGTTTTGGCTTGCTGCGTGTCTGGGCAAAATGAACCTGTTTTGGTAACAGCTCTATTTCTTCCAAGTAGAAAAATATCACTCTGAGTTATAGCTCTTTTAAGCAAAAACACTGCCTCTGCTTTATTTTCTCACCTCTATTACTTGAAAATATGACATTATGACATTGAATATGTCATGAATATGACAAAATATGACATTGAAGATATGACAATAAAACAAGACATTGAGACTTGCTCCTGACCTCTACATCAAAACTGCATCTGCCGCATCTCCTGGAATGACACCCAGTTGTCCCAGCCAGAAACCTGGGGGTCCTGCTTAATTCAATTATTTCCCCCAAGATCCAGTCCATTGGCTTGTCCTTCAAAATATATCCAGAATCCAACCACCTTCATTCTGTGAAAGGTCCCTGGGTCCAAGGCCCCATCATTTTATCATTTCTCTCCTGGACGATGGCACTGGCCACTGGCCTCCTAAGTGGTCTCCCCACATCCTCTCTTGCCCCTTCTAATCCAATCTTTTCATTTTTAACTTTATACTTGGAGCAGGTACTGTTGTCTGTTTGCTGCTCTATCCCTTCCCCCCTCCTAACTAAAGCCTTCTCTACACTCAGAAGATCTGACTACTTCTTCCCTCAGCCCCAGGATAGCCATGTGACCCACTTCTGACCAGTGGGATTTAAGGTGGAATCTGCTAGAAAGTTTCTGGGAAAGAATATCCTCCCTGTTAAAAAAGTGAGAGACACATGAGGCAATACCACCACCCCTCCCAACCAACCCACCTCAACCTTTGGACATTGTCATGTGATACGTGATGTTTGGACCATTTCATTAAAAGGCAGGGGTCAGCAAACTCTTAAAGGGCCAGACAGTAGATAGTTTAGGCTTTGCAGTCTATCTCTGTCTCAACTCAGCTCTGCCCTTGGTATGCAAGAGCAGCCATAACCAACACGTAAACGAATGGGCATGGCTGTGTGCCAATAAAACTTTATTAATAGACATTGAAGTTGGAACTTCTTACAATTTTCACAAACCCAGAAATTCTTCTTTTGAATTTTTTCAACCACTTAAAAAAGTAAAAACTATTCTCAGCTCATGGGTCATATAAAAACAAGAGCAGGGACTTCCCTGGTGGTGCAGTTGTTAAGAATCTGTCTGCTGGGCTTCCCTGGTGGCGCAGTGGTTGAGAGTCCGCCTGCCGATGCAGGGGACGCGGGTTCGTGCCCCAGTCCAGGAAGATCCCACATGCCCCGGAGCGGCCGGGCCCGTGAGCCATGGCCGCTGAGCCTGCGCGTCCAGAGCCTGTGCTCCGCAACGGGAGAGGCCACAACAGTGAGAGGCCCGCATACCGCAAAAAAAAAAGTATCTGTCTGCGAATGCAGGGGACACAGGTTCGAGCCCTGGTCCGGGAAGATCCCACATGCCGCAGAGCAACTAAGCCTGTGAGCCACAACTACTGACCCCGCATGCCACAACTACTGAAGCCTGCGTGCCTAGAGCCCGTGCTCTGCAACAAGAGAAGCCACCGCAATGAGAAACCCCCGCACCGCAACAAAGAGTAGCCCCCGCTCGCCACAACTAGAGAAAGCCCGCACGCAGCATTGAAGACCCAATGCAGCCAAAAATTAATTAATTAATTTTTTTTAAAAGTGATGATATCATTAGATGTTTAAAAAAAAAAAAAAAGGGCAGGCCAGATTTGGCCCACAGCAGGCTGTAGTTTGTCAATGCTTAATGGGATAATTAAAAATCTATTCTTAGGTCTCTTTCTTATTCTCTTACTTGCAGCCAAGAGTACAATAGTTGATACAATAGTATTTTTCTTTTCTTTGTTCTACTATAAATTTGAATTTTGAAATATTTCAAGCACAGAAAATAATACAACAGACACCTGTGTCCCCATTATCCAGATTTCACTGATGTTAACATTTTACTTTTTATTTTTATTTATTTATTTTTATAATTTTTTGTTATTATCTAACTTTAACAAAAATTTTATTGGAGTATAGTTGATTTACAATGTTGTGTTAGTTTCTGCTGTACAGCAAAGTGAATCAGTTATACATATACATATATCCACACGTTTTTTAGATTCTTTTCCCATATAGGTCATTACAGAGTATTGAGTAGAGTTCCCTGTGCTATATAGCAGGTCCTTACTAGTTATCTATTTTATATATAGTAGTGTGTATATGACAAATATCATATGATATCGCTTATATGTGGAATCTAAAAAATGGTATAAATGAACTTATTTACAAGACGTATAGAGTCACAGACATAGAAAACAAACTTATGGTTGCCAAGAGGGAAGGGGGGGAGGAGTAAATTGGGAAATTGGGATTGACATATACTTTTTTCAAATAAATAAAGCCTTACCAAACAGCAGAAGGCCAAACCCTGCTCCCTTCCCCTCCCACTACAGAGGCACCCAATAGCTGAGGTAGGTGTGTGCTCTTCTATTCACCCTATGCACTTGCTTATCCACAAACAATATGCCTTATTGTGTGTTTTTAAACTTCACATAAGTGGTATTGCACTCTACGTAGCCTATTTTCAACTTCCCTTCTCCCCCTCAATATTAGCCATGTTGATACATGTGGAGTTGGTTCCTTCACTTTTGCCATTCTATGAATAAGTCACAATTCATCCAGCAGTTCCCCAGCTTGGGGGGAAGTTGGTCATTAGTCTATGATTTTCCTTGCACTCAAGGAGACTTATATGGGGGTGTTCACTGCAGCAGAGTTGTATCAGCAAAATAATGGAAACTAGCAAAGTATCCCGACACTTCTCCCCACTGTTGGTAAGGGAGCTTTCTAACAGCATGGGTTTGATCATGTCCTTCTCCTGCTAAAAAACCTTTCGCTGGTTCCCTGTTGCCCAATCTCATGACCCTTAGACCTGTGCTTCTGCCCCTACTCTCTGTCCTTGAAGATCTGCAGCTCTGTTCCAGCCATATTGAACTCCCTTCCACCCCTGGGCCTTGGCACATGCTTTTCCTTTGGGCAAGCATGGCGCTCACAAGGCCCTCTGTGTCCTGAGCCTGCCACCTCCCCAAACCCCACACCCTCTTCCCCTTTCCCACCCTGATACACCACCTCCTGCTCTGCACTGTCCCTGACATGCCCTCCTCCCAGCACCTCTAAACATGGAGTATCCCTACTTCCTTGCCACTTCCCCTCTCCAATCTGGGAGCTACTTGCATTCAGGAACCATGTCTTTCATGCCTCTCTGGACCTCACCTCTGATCTGGCAAATGGAGGTTACTCACTAAATATATTTGATGAATTAATATCTGAATGAATGAATAAAAAGTCTGATCTCTATGGCATTAGCCCCCAGAAAAATGAATTCAAGAATTACACAGACTAGGATGTGTATGACAGAATGCAATCTAACTGACTCTCCCCCATGGATATTTGAAACCAGTAAATACTGCTATTTATAGCCTTTGAAGCTTCACTTTGCTTGATGATTCAACCAATTACTGAATTGCCCTAAGTTTTCTTAAAATTCATTTAAAACGATTTGGAAACATAAACAATCGACTCAGTTATCTACTTTCAGCTCAGGCAGGCTTCTTGTGAAAGTATGTAAATTTTTAGGAAGAAGAAAATCCATATCTACTAGGAAGTGAATTTACAAAAAGGATGACCAGAGACTAACTAGTAACCTAACCCAGGGATAAAAGAGTTAATATAGCCTCCAAAAGGTGAAAATCGGCCCCTTATTCACCAGAAGGATCTGTTCCAATGATTACACATTAGTGATTTTATTTCCACTACTTTGAGGAAAAGATTTTCTTAGTACCTTATGCCAAAGCAGAAGTCTATACATGGTGTTCCGTGAAGTTATGACACTAAATTTCTTGTGTCTCTTGTGGAAGTCAATCTTACTGACTTACAAGCACATCATGAATCTAAAAGCATCTTGCTTACTAGAGACCAAGAGGCACCATAGAAAGGACTTTTTAAAATATCTTAATTTACCCTCTTTGAATTCCAGACCTTATATGCTGGGACCACTTGGAAAAGCAATGCTTCTAAATATACTATAGACTTCTCAAGCAGATGGCACAGAATATCATTTAACACTCTCCTGAACACTCAACATTATCCCCAGGGGCTCCGATTCAGAGGGGCTACTGAGAAACCAAGGGGCTGGCCTGGGAGCTGGAGAATTAAAGTGTTGCCTCAGCTTTTCCATGGCTTGCTGTGTGACCTTCAGCAAGCTACTTCCCCTTTCTGGGCCTCAAATGCACATGAAGAGTGAGACTGGATGATCGATCGTGAGATGGTTGCTTCCAGTTGTGTGAGGTATTTATCAAATTTTCAAGTACGCACAATTCTCTGTTAGTATTTTACAAGATGAATATAAGCAGCTACGCCCAATGCCTTCCAGAATTTGGTAGGCTAGAGAAGTGTGGATTAAATTAAGTGCAAATGATAATTATTATACTTATTAAATATTGCCTTGACATATAATTGAATAAGACCAGGGTATGTTGAAGTAATAAGCAAACTGTGTCTAATGACAAGGCCTTACTTTTAATACCCAAACTCCTGATGTGCTCCCTTCGTAAGTGGAAGACAATAATTTCAACACTTTTGCCATCGAGTATCCAATTCTACAAGTGCAGACACACAATTAACATACATGCATAAAGGGCTCTGCATCCACAAACTATGTATGAAAACTAGTCCAGAGTGCAAAACAAGCCCCCTAAGCCCCTTCAAATTACAGAGGCAATGACAATTAACAACTGATTTGGTGAAAAATTATTTCGTGCATTCAAAGCCTAAATTACAGACAGAAGGGGAGAGCATCAACAAAATAATATGGTTGGGCTAGATTGAATCCACAGGACATATTATACAAGAGGCCCTTAACCAGCTGGGCAAAGGATGGGCTTTCTCACCTGGTGAAGTTAATAAAAGACCCTTTGACCAAGATTTCCAGGACAAAGCTCTGCTAATTTTCTCTAGAAGAATCTGCTCCAGTGGTGAGTCACTGCCCTTTTACTGGCATTATTCTAATGATATGAAGTAGAAGAAAAGGTCACAATTTAGATCAATGCCATCTTTGGATGACAAAGTGGGTGAGTCACCAAATGAAATTAATGCTGAAGTGTGGTTACCATTTTTGCTGTATATACTCTCCCCTGATACACTCTATGTACAACGCATTCAATGAGGTATTTCAGAAGAGCTGGTTGCTAGGTTTCAGCCTCATTCAAAGCTCTTCACTTCAGCACAGAACAGAAATATGGAAAAATTTCAAGATGATAATATAAAATTTACCATGAGGCAATCAAGGGGCTCAGATGTCTCTATATTGACAGGGGCCATTATAGTGACTGACTTAAAATACAAAAGAAGAAGAAAGCCGTAGTTGAATCTTAGACATCACCCTTACTTTATAGAAGACACTGAGATTCAGAAAGGGAAGTGACTTGCCTAAATTGAAACATTTGGTGGCAAGATGGAACCAGAACTCAGATCTTCTGTCTCCTTGACCAATGCACCCCTCCCCAAATCGGGCATTCTTAATTTACACAGTTGACCCTTGAACGACGCACGTTTGAACTGCACAGGTCCACTTACACACAAATATTCTTCAATAGTGGATATTACATTACTGCATGGTCCATGGGTTAACCCTCATGTTGTTCAAGAGTCAGCTGTATATATTTAGTTAGTAGACTTTAGATTTTACAAACCATTTCTTACTACTGGTAATGTGAAGCAACAGCGAAATGAACAAGATGACTTTAAAAAAAAGGGTTTGAAAAGTTTGTCAGGTTATTTATCTTTATTAAAGCATTTGTTATAAAGATGTGTGTTAACACCTCACTAAAGAAGATATATACAAGCAGAAAACAAACACATGGAAAGCTCAATATCGTATGTCATTAGGGAACTGCAAACTAAAACAACAACGAGATACCACTGCACACTTATTAGAAGGGCCAAAATCTAAAACACGGACAACACCAAATGCTAGGGAGGCAGTGGAGGAACAGGAATTCTCATTCATTGCTGGTGGAAGTGCAAAATGGTACATCCACTCTGGAAGACAGTTTCTTACAAAACTAAACATACTCTTACCATACAATCCAGCAATCACACACCTTTGTATTTACCCAAAGGCGCTGAAAACTGAACTCCACACAAAACATGCACACAGGTTTATAGCAGCCTTATTCGTAATTGGCGAAACTTGGAAGCAACCAAGATGTCCTTCAATGGGTGAATGTACAAACTGTGGTCCATCCAGATAATGGAATATTATTTAGCATTAAAAAAATGAGTTTTCAAGCCATGAAAAGACATGCAGTACTCTTCAATGCATATTGCTAAGTGAAAGAAGCCAATTTGAAAAGGCTATATAATGTATCATTCCAACAATATAACATTCTGGAAAAGGCAAAACTATGCAGATAGTTAAAAGACCAGTAGTTGCCAGGGGTTGGGGTCGGGGGGGGGGCAGAGGGAGGAAGGATGAATAGGTAGAGTACAGGGGCGGTTTTAAAGCAGTGAAACTATTCTGTATGATAATAGTGGATCCTCGTCATTATACGTTTGTCCAAAATGATAGAAGGTACAACACCAAGAGTGAACCCTAATGTAAACTACGGACTTTGGGTGTGGGTTCATTGCTTATACCGAGTGTACCATTGGGCCAGTTTACAAGGGACAGTCAGATGGATTCTCAGAAAATTCACTAAACATTCTTTGGAACATGAAAGATCATGACTTTACCCCAAAGAAGTTGATATTTAGTACAGAGAGAAGATCTCTTTAAGCATCAACAACCACATGGCATATTCATAATGAAAATAATTAAAGATTCAACATACCAATGCTTATTTTGTTAAAACAATTAAATACATTTTAACGTGTGATCAGGATTCAGGAAGTTTAATTTTTAAACCCACTGTGCTAACAGAAAGAACACACACCTTCTAGAATGAAAACTACATCTATCTCTGACATACGAAGAACCATGTGTTCAAACGATATCAAATATGAATAATGTGCATTCTGTAGCAAACACTGTGTTGAGGGCAGATATGAGGCCTAATTCTTCACAGGGCTGCACCTGCCCCCAGGACTCCCCCTCCATGGCAGATCCAGCTGCCTCAGGGACTCAAGGAAATGGGAAGCATATATAAATGTCAAACTCACTGGAAAGAATTCTTACAAGGCACATAATATGGAATGACATTCATTCACCCAACATACGCACTGGACAACTACTCTGTGTCAGGCACAGGGCAGGGCACTGGGCAGAGTGTGAGCAAAATTGGTTGCTGTGGTTTCTGCCTGCGTGGAAATGCACGGAACACTAGAGCTCACCCAAGCAGACACTGGGGGTGGGAGTCAGGCCCGTTGAAAAGGAAAGAGTGCAGCTCCCCTTGAACTCTCTTAAGCTCGCCACTGGGAGGCTGGTGTTTTGAGAAGCCTCTTCCAGCTTCTGGTGGCTGCAGACTTCCTTGGCTTGCGGCCACATCACTCCAGTCTCTGCCTCTGTCTTCACATGGCTTTCTCCCTTGTGTGGGTCTGTTTTAAACTCCCTCTGCCTCCCTCTTATAAGGATACATGAGATTGCATTTAGGTTATCAGGGATTAGCAAAGATTATCCCACCAGGATAATCCAGATAAACTCCCCCTCTCAAGATCCTAAATTTAATCACATCTTTCCTCATACAAGGTAAGATCCACTCTTTTGCCATTCACAGATTCTAGGAATTAGTAAGTGAATATATCTTTGGGGTGCCTGTGTGATAACGTTGGGCCCACCCAGACAATCCACGATACTCTCCCCCTCTTAAGGTCAGCTAAATAGCAACCTTCATTTCATCTTTACCTTTAACTCCCCATTGCCAGGTCTGGTAACATACTCACAGGTTCCAGGGATTAACACGTGAACATTTTGGGGGAGTCATTATTCTGCCCACCACAGATACAGCATAATTGTTACGGGCTGAAATGTGTTCCCCCAAAATTCGAATGTTGAAGTCTTAACCCCCAGTACCTCAGAATGTGACTGGATTTGGAGATAGGGTTTTTAAAGAGATAATTAAGCTAAAATGAGGTCAATAGGACAGGCTCTAATCCAATATGGCTGGTGTCCTTGTTAAGAAGAGACCGGGACACAGACACCCACCGAGGGAAGACCATGTGAAGACAGCCATCTATAAGTCAAGGAGAGAGATCTCAGAAGGAACCAACCCTCTTAACAGCTGGATCTCTGCCTTCTAGCTTCCAGAACTTTGAAAAGATACATTTCCAATTGTTTAAGCTGCCCAGTCTGTGGTGCCTTGTTATGGTAGCCTGAGCAAACTAATACAGTTATCAAATCAAGGGAGCTCCTCTCCCATCATATTCACAGGTTTCATCCATATTCAAGGGGAAGGGACTGTACAAGCATGTATATAGGGAATGGGGTTCTTGGGGGTATCTTACAATCCTGCCTTCCACAGGGGGCCTTACCCACCAGCCCTTTTTGCCAAGTCAGTCAGAAGAACTCATTTAACTTCTCTTGCTCATTCCATTTTACCGAGCTTTCTATTCCTTTCCCACTCACCTATTTTTTTAAATTTATTTTCTTGATCACTCAACTTTATTAATCTTAAATTCTAGTTGGTTCAAGGTGGGCTGGGATGGAAGAGTGAGCAAAGAGTGGAGGATGAGAACTGTGTCTCTAGCTAAGAGCAGCAGAAATACTAGGAAAAAAGGCACAGTGCTCTCAATCTGTCCTGCATCCAATATTTTTCGGAAAGAAATGGAATATAGAAATGTGAACAGACTTCATTTTTCACAGCCCCAAAACATTTTCATTTTCTATTGTGAGTCTTTTTAAAATAACAAAGTCTGGCTATGCCACATACGTTTTTCTTTAAAATACATATTTGTATAGTTTGCACATAGCTGAGAAAATCAGATTCTGTTTCTACTCTCATTCTTTCTGCTTTTGTGCATGTTAACTGGCCAGAGCTGAACTTGATGATGTTACCGATAATTGCAGAATCACATAGTAGAGCACTGGAGAGTATTCCTAGACCAGGATGTCTGGCCGCCTCTCGCCACTGTTGTCTTTGGGACATGTCTTCAGCAGGATCCCAGCTGAACAATTGCAATTGCTACCTTCCATGAGAATTCGTTGAACAGGAAAATCCTGGTGCTACAGCCATGAAGAGCACATCCAGCACACCCACACACTTTGCTCGTTTGCAGGCATAAAGCATGCCCCCTATGTGTACCTGTGTTTCCGAAGAAACACAGATGCAGTGCTGAAGGGTGGGAGTGGGGAGTGATTGAGAAAGAGGGTGTGTTTTAGGGCTTCAGAGCAGAGTGCAGACCCTGGGAACAGAGCCACAGATACCGAGGGGAGAAAGAATTTGATGACCCTCCAACTGTTTCAGGCTTCTTCCCGAGGCAGAGCTGACCAAATTTCGTAGTGGGACTGTATTGGTATCTTGCCACCTACTAGGGCCAAGCCCTCATGCAGCTGTAAAGTCCTCCGGAAGACGGTCCCGCCCCAGGCCCTGCCCTGTCCTGACCCCCAAGTGCATGCCTCTCACACCTCCATTCATATCTATGTGTATGTCCATATCCACAGCCATATCCATATGCACGCCCTCAGCCATATCCGAATCTATTGTACATATACGTGTATATACTGCACATTGCCTCATCCAGTTAACAAATCAGTTGAGCCCTGCAGCAAACATTGCTGGGAGCCTTACCAGCATCTAACCCCTCCCCCAGGGGTGGGCACTGAGTGGCCTGAGTTAACCAGTATAACCCCCAAGTGATTGGCTTGGGACTGGGCACTTGTCCAGGCATAAACCCACCAATGCTTGGCACTGCGTGGCCAAAGTGATTGTTTCACCGGTGGGCACATAAACTGAGTTACTCCAGAGTAAAAAGCCCAGGGGGGTTGTTCGGTGGTTGGATGACTGTCTGTGGTGTGCTGATGAAGCCCAGGAATGGCTGCAGTCATTTTGTCCTCGTGAGGGAAGGAAGCCTGAGGATGTTACCAACACACTGAGAAGGACATGCAGGGAGAATCGCAGAGAGATGGAGCAGGCACCCTAATTAACTGTGCGAATGGACTAACCCCAACTCTGGCCTTTTGCATCGTTTGAACAGCATTTTCTGTTACTTGCAGTTAACCAAGAACATCCTTATAAAAACTAGTGCTAGGCCCTGGGGATTCAGTGGTGAATAAGCCAGTGCCTACTCTCTGGAGCTTATGCTTTCATGGAGGAAGGCAGATAATAAACAAATAAGATCATTTCAATCAATGTTCTGTGTTATGAGAGTGATGTGGGACTTGCGACTTTCGATTAGGAGGCCTCTCCGGGGAGGTGACTTGAGAGTTGAGACCTGAAGGGTGAGAAGGAGCCAGGGGAGAGGGAAGATCTAAGGGAGAGGGAAGAGCCCATGCAAAGCTGTGTGGTGGGAGTGGTCATGGGAGATCTGGGGAAGGGAAAGCAGGCTGCCCAATGCTGAGCAAGGGGGAGCGAATGAAACAAAGGGAGGGGGCCTTGCTTGTAGGCTGTGTACGCGGGCCTCTCACTGTTGTGGCCTCTCCCGTTGTGGAGCACAGGCTCCGGACGCGCAGGCTCAGCAGCCATGGCTCACGGGCCCAGCCGCTCCGTGGCATGTGGGATCTTCCCGGACTGGGGCACGAACCCGTGTCCCCTGCATCGGCAGGCGGACTCTCAACCACTGCACCACCAGGGAAGCCCTAGATCGAAGATTTTTTAAAGGAAGAAACCTTCTAGCTGCTTTGTGGAGAAATGACTAGTTAGAGGAGTGAAGCTGGTCCAGACCCAGGCAGTAGCAGGGAAGATGGTGAGAAGCAGAAAGATACAGGGACTTTCATCTCTAGCATGCATTCCCTCAGGGTAGCCGGATGCTCCTTTGAAGGGACGCATCACGTGAGTCGCCAGGATGTGAGCTGCTCTCCACCCAAATCCTGTATTTTCTAAGAGGATTAACCTAAATGCATCTTTAATGGGCAAAACAGCAGGGTGTGCGTGAAATGAAGTGGAAAGATGTCAGCAATGCGAGGAAAAATATTTCAGGGCAGGGGAGTCATACGATTAATGGAGTAGATATGCCTAGGAAACCCTTCTGGTTTTCTCCACTACTTCCTTTACTGTTCAGACCAAATTCACTTGAACTCCTGGGTTAGGTTTTGCCTCTCTCCGAAGACCACAGTGGTGAGGATTCCAAATAAGATGAAGGCATCAGAGGAGCAGCAGTGGCCATTTCTTGGCACACCTAAGCTGTCTCCAAGTGGGCTGTTTCCTGTACTACAGTTTTCAGTTAACATAATTCATTAATAGTGAAGCAAAGTCAATATGGATGGTCAAGGAGCCCGTAAATTCTGATTTTAAACTAAACCTTCAATATAGCATTACACAGGACTCTACCTTTGCCTAATAAAGTGCCTGCCATTTCAGGCCTGCTTTATACAAACATCTTCAAGTCCAGCATTAAAAATATCCATGTATAATTCTCCATCTCTAGCAGTGGTTCTCAAACCGGCTGCATCAGAGCACACCCTGTTATAAATATGTATTTCCAGGCCCCACCGCCCCAAGGTTCTGACTCAGGTTTGGGTTACTTCTGGGCACTAAATCCCACAAGGTGACTCCAGTGGTTTCTGCATTGTCATTACCTGTCTCCTGAGTTCCCTGGACATTTCACGATCTGTACTTTTGTATATAAATACAATCGTATGTAACCTGTACATTTTGTTACTAAGATGCCTCAAATCTTTTTTTGGGGAGTGGATATTATTTATTAATGAGAACTAGCTGGAACCCTCCAAAGTGCAGCAAGGAGCTGGAATGAGTACAGCTGACCCTTGAACCAGCGGGGATTAGGGACACTGACCCTCCCCACAGTGGGAGATCCTCTAACTCCACACTCCCCATCTGCGGTTCCCCATCTGCAGCTTCAACTGACCAGATTGTGTAGCACTGTAGTATTCACTACTGAGAAAATCTGTGAATAAGTGGACCCATGCAGTTCAAACCCCTGTTGTTCAAGGGTCAACTGTACAATCCACAAGTGGCCTAGAGGACAGAGGAAACAGGGCACTGGCATGAGGGAGCGGTATGCTGGACATTGCCAGGAACTGACTATCCCTGTCTAATTAGCCACAGGTATTTCCCACCCTCACTCCTTCAGTGGTATTTGAAGCCCATTCGCCCCCAAATGATTTTTTTTAAGGTACAAGGCAAGGAACTGCGTTCTTTTCCCCACTGCTACCTACACCAATTCTAACGGGCCCAGCACAGCCCTTCCTGTCTCAGCATCCCTCACAGCCCCCACCCATTTGAGCATCTCTGGCCTGCACTTACTGCATAAAAGCTTACCCTTGACAGCACTATTCATATTCTATACAGTATAAACAGAGAGGCAAACAAATGTAAAAAAAAATGAAGAGGTTAATAAACTTAACTATTAATTTAATCAGGAGACATCAAAGTGTAATTACGAACACTTTTTTAATGACAACAGATGGTAAATTTATACAAGTTACAGGTTAGAATATAATGAATACAAAAGCCATCCAGATAACAGTTAGAAAAACATCACTCGCAAAAGTAAATCTGATTCAAGTGGGCAAAGAACTCAAGCCCCCCATTTTGATAATTACACGCAGCTTTCAAGGTAGCGCATCTAAAATCTGCCCCTTGTCAGGGCGCTATTCAAGACTACAAGCATATTCAGTGACTCTAGCAACTTCAAAGATTCTAACACTTTTAGCATCAAGGTCAAAAGAAATCTCCTAACAGGTTCACTATGCAAAAAAAACGAGAAAATGTGAACGTTTTCTGCAAACTGTAAGGTGCTGTGCAGATGTTAGCTATTGCTATTATTACTGTTCAGTGAGATTTCACTGAACTTGAGAAAAAGGAAGACTAGTCTGTAACTGACAAGTATGACCTATAGAACATCTTCAAAGGAACGCAGATATTACTTTCAAGCACACGTAGCAACAAAACAGGCGAGGAAAGTGTGGCCAGGAGTGATGGTAAGTTGAGGAATTCCAGAGTACTTTAATGAATATATAAAGGCTTAATCTGTTCACAGGTTACACGTAATATTTATCGTTAGGTTCCCACAGTCCCTGAAAATAATTTATTTTCTCAGGTGACCCTTCCCCCTACAAAAAGGAAAGAGAAATCTTGTCAAGTTGTGAGTGTGCTGCTTCAGGCCAGCTCTTGCAAACACTATCTTAAATGGAAGAGCAGAGGCTGCATGAATCAACTTGTACCATAGGCAAACCATTTATAAAATGGCCTACCAACAATGTACAACTTCACTTGAGCATAAATAAAACAATAAACATGAACTTGTCTGGAGACAAGAAATGTACACTAGATGCATTTAAAACAGGATATAAATTCTTTGTCTCGTACCTTCAGCTTTCATCTTTCCTTGGGTACACCCTATCTGTTTAACTGTTTTTACTGGTCTCCTTGGGTCCTCTAGCTGTACATACAAAATTTATATGAAAACAGAAAATAAACACCAAACAAGTCAAGCAGTTGCTTTTTGGGCAAAGCTGATGAGATTTTTATGATAAAAATAATCTTAAAGTATATTTCTGTTAGATTCCCATGAAACGCAGGTTGGGTTTTTTTTTTCTTTTTTATGGAGGGTTTAAATTTCTTCAGCAATTCAAAACTGAATTCTGCTGTCACATGTAAAATGGTATCCACTTGAAGAGCTAATGACATCAGATGCATTCTACAGCAGACTTTTCATTTTTTAGCACAATGAGAATAAAGATTATATTCTGGGGACAAAATGGGAGGTGAGGTGAAGAAGGTCATGTGTTAAATCAGTAGCCTGTACTGACACTTCAAGTTACACTCCCTAATTGAGGTTATTCTTACAATCACTTTTCAAACAAGAGTGAACATATTTCTACCTTATAACATTTATATAAGGGCTCAATTGTAGCTTTCCTTTTTATACATCCTGAAGTATATACATTGTACAAGAGGAAATCACTGAGACATCTTGAAAAATAAATCTATTTGTCAAATACCATGTTATTTCAACAGCAGCAAACTACTCAGTTAACAGTTAAAACCCTAAGAAAATATTAACTGGTGTGAAAACAAGTCTATACTGTAATAACCCCAAACCTCAACCTTAGCATCCGATTCTAACTTTCAAATGCTGGGTACCTTTTCCAAGAGGAAATTACATCTGCTTTTGCATGAATCCCCGGTTTAAATACTTGCAGAAACACACCCATGTTATCTACTCAGCAAATGTCTGAAATCAAACAAAACAATCCAACACTGGACATTAACGTTTTACAAATAGCATAAGATCCCAGAAGTACAAGAAAAACCTTGACATTATAAAAAAAGAAATTAGGTGGACAAATTTTAGTACAACAAGGCATCTAAAGAGGGGACCATCTAGAAATCTACCATACAGTACACTAGACTCAATCTGGAGTATCCTACAGTTTCATATTAAATTTGTAGAACTTTATACCAAAACTGCAGTCTCTTTAAGAAAACATTTTACATTTAGAATAACTACTTAAGACGTTTAAACTGTAGATAACATTTAACTATAAGCAAGAATAAAAAATAGTCCTACAATAATCTTTTATTTCTTCCCAACAATTAAATAAACACAAATGCCTTCTTTGCTTTTATGCCTAACTACCTCTCTACTCCTTTAGTCCAGTTCCACAACATCAAAAGTAGGGGTGAACAAACAAAATCAGTGATGGCAAACACTCACAGCAAGGGCCATTGTATTAGGGATTATCAATGACAGGAAATTTGTACAATGAGATATCTGGTTAAAAGAGTAACCTACTGGAGAATGGACTTGAGGATATGGGGAGGGGGAAGGGTAAGCTGTGACAAAGTGACAGTGGCATGGACATATATACACTACCAAATGTAAAACAGATAGCTAGGGGCTTCCCTGGTGGCGCAGTGGTTGAGAATCTGCCTGCCAATGCAGGGGACATGGGTTCGAGCCCTGGTCTGGGAAGATCCCACATGGCGCGGAGCAAGTAGACCCGTGAGTCACAACTACTGAGCCTGCACATCTGGAGCCTGTGCTCCGCAACAGGAGAGGCCACAACAGTGAGAGGCTCACGCACCGCGATGAAGAGTAGCCCCCGCTCGGCACAACTAGAGAAAGCCCTCGCACAGAAACAAAGACCCAACACACCCAAAAATAAATAAATAAATTTATTAAAAAAAATAGCTAGCTAGTAGGAAGCAGCCACATAGCACAGGGAGATCAGCTCGGTGCTTTGTGACCACCTGGAGGGGTGGGATAGGGAGGGTGGGAGGGAGGGAGACGCAAGAGGGAAGAGATATGGGAACATATGTACATGTATAACTGATTCACTTTGTTGTAAAGCAGAAACTAACACACCATTGTAAAGCAATTATACTCCAATAAAGATGTTAAAAAAAGACTCAATAAATGAAAGCTATTACTATTTTTTTAAAAAAGAGTAAAGGTAGAATGTGCTTTTTAAGAAAACGGCCAATAATCACTCATCTGAAAAAATGCAAATAGCCGCCAGGTAAAATTGGCAGAATCTGAACTTAAACCAAACTTCTGGTGTGTAACAAACTAGCATTAAGAAATGCACACAGGATGTAAACCAAAATACTGGTTATCTCCAGGTGGCAACATTACAGGGAATTTAAATTTTCCTGTTTTAATATGCACTTTTTTGGGGTGTGTTTTTAGATTGCACACAAGTAGTACCAAGTGGCTAGAAAGAACACAGACCAAGGATACGAAAGTAAAACCACAGGGCCTTTTTCTATCAGAAAGGACCTCAAGGATTATCTAACTTAGATACATTATCTATTTTTTTTCTAGTTATATTAAAGACTTTTTTCTTTATTAGTCTCTGCTTTACAACAAAGTGAATCAGTCATACATATACATCTGTTCCCACATCCCCTCCCTCCTGCGTCTCCCTCCCTCCCACCCTCCCCATCCCACCCCTCCAGGCGGCCACAAAGCACGGAGCCGATCCCCCCACCATCCATCCACCCCACGCCTGGCAGTGTATACATGTCCATGCCTCTCCCCCGCCCCGTCTATTATCTATTGATGTATCTGGGATATAACGGCACTGATTTAAAAGACTAGACTAGAAATTCCAAGAATACTTCTTGGATGATAAAAATAATCTATTTTCAGGATTGTTTACACTCCCTAAGTATGCAAAAATGAACACATTTAAATGTAAATTCATTCATATACATTATTAAGAAGTAGGAAACACAAATTTAAAGGGAGTTTACACAACCTTGTAATTAAAGCATAAGTTCATTGTTGAATGACCAGAGCAAATCAGATCGTTACAGGGTTTGTCTGAAAGCAGGAGGCTGGCCTGCAAGGGGCCTTTAGGGAGTAGGCTGGGTGCCTAGGCAGGTAGCTCTCTTTGCTTTGCTGTCTGCATTCTTCAATAAACCCAGTCCTTTTACATGAATGGGTGTGATTCAGCCTAGTTTCCCCACGAAATAATGTAATGAAAGATTTCTATTGACGAGGGATTACACTTTATGCAAAATTTCTCAGTGACATTCAGATTAATTCCAGTGTCCACAATTTAAGCAATTTCCAATACGCATTTACAACCCAAAATCCAATGACCTGTTATTTTCATGATAGTTAGGAAAAGTGTTCCAGCGAAAAATAAAGTTTAGATTTGCTCCACTATGTACATATGAATATATCCAGAGGAGTAAAACTCAAAGCCAACCAAAAGAGAAAATGCTATAAAATATTGTTTTGTTGTAAGATAATCAAATTCTTCCCAGAATAATGTGTAACTAATTTCACATACTTATCTGTAACCAATTTAACTTTTCCAAATTCTCATTTGCAAATGAGAGGCTCATACAGTTAAAACTGATGATACAAACCATTGTTTTAGAAGGATCAAAATTTACACTAGTCAAACGTGATTCCATAAGATTGATTTTAACATGTTCAACTTTATTAAAATCATCAATACCCCAGACGCATTTACCATTTTAAAAAAATCAATTTAATGCTATCAAAAGGTGATGTTCACTTTAATCCTGTTTGCCTTCACGCCACTGCCTTGAGCCTTCATTCCAGGCCACATAAACAAAGAGGGCGAGCACCACGTGGACGGCGACCACTGCAACAATAGCAGCATAAAAACAGCTGTCCCTATTGGACATCCCAAAGGCGCCTAGCGAGAGAAAAAAAGTTTCCATTTTATTCCAAAATGTATCAAAATACAAAAAACAAAGCATACTAATTTTTATTAGCTATATATTTAACTAGTCAGACAATTAAAAAGGAATGATTTGCATGGTGATAAATCAAGTATTCACTTAAAGATTTGAATACCTTCTACACAAGAAGAACATTATTTTGCATGAAAACCACAACTGATCACTTCATCTAAGGACTCTGACATTAAAAAAGGGAGCTTTATGGGCTTCCCTGGTGGCGCAGCGGTTGAGAATCTGCCCGCTAACGCAAGGGACTCGGGTTCGAGCCCTGGTCTGGGAAGATCCCACATGCCGCGGAGCAACTAGGCCCGTGAGCCACAACTACTGAGCCTGCGCGTCTGGAGCCTGTGCTCCGCAGCAAGAGAGGCCGCGATAGTGAGAGGCCCGTGCACCGTGATGAAAAGTGGCCCCCACTTGCCACAATTAGAGAAAGCCCTTGCACAGAAACGAAGACCCAACACAGCAAAAATAAATAAATTAATTAATAAACTCCTACCCCCAACATCTTCTTTAAAAAAAAAAAAAAAAGGGAGCTTTATTTTCTCTTCCTTCCAATGTCTTCCACCAAAGGTACCTTCCCCCAAATTCCTCCTCCCATGTCAGGCAACTCTTGCTCTCAAAGGGCTGTTAAAAGAAAGGATCTGCAAGCTATTCCACAGAAAACCATAAGCAAATATGATGTCAAACTGAAATAACCAAGTGATGAAAAAGTTCATTTCATGCAACATGATTTTTGAAAAGCAAAACAGAAGCAAAATTAAGAATACCCAGTTTAAAGATATAAAGAAGTCATAAAAGCACAGAATCTCAAATACAGTTAAGGGGGAAATGTCTTGTTTTATGGTCTACGATTACCTTCAAAAACATAAGATTTAGTCGTGAAATATAACCCAATAGGTACAGTGATCATTAAAGCTGTGAAGAACAGGAGTGTCTTCAGAGTGGATGCTAATGAACGTTCATTTCTGGAATAAAGTAAACAAAGAGAAAATCAGAGCCTGCACAGCCATTTCCAACTATTCTTGTGTCCATAAATGCTATAAATACCCACAGAAAAGATGCTGGGAACACTGCCCCTGCCTTGAAAGCAGTGGCGAGAGGAAGAAGGGGCAGTGCCAGGGACTCAAAATTAGAAGATCCTAGAAATCCAGCAGCAGATCCAGTGTGAAAGGAAGTATAAAGTGCAAAAAAGTGGTTTGTAATCTCCCAAGTGCTATGCAAATGTACACGATTTGCAGAATTCACAACGGAGGTAGCAAGGGAGAAGATACACTGTAAACAACTAATGCACGTCCCTTCACAAAGCATCCTATCAGTGGCTATAGCTGAATACAGTACAGACAAAGTTTGAGAATCTCCAAAGAAATAGGAGCCTAGAACAATCTGAATGCAGCTGAAGGAAACTTACTCAAATTTCTCTGTAATTAAGTAGCTAGAGTACAACTTAGATGGCCTTCACACATGGATGCATTAAAAGTTTGATATCAAAACTTTTTGTTCAGTGAATTCTACTCTTCCAGACTATTTTAAAATCAATGGAAATATTGCAATGGGAAAAGTTTTGTTCCAGAATAAAATGATTCTGAAGAATGCAATTAAGCTTTTAAAATTATATGCTTAAAGAAAAACAAGTCAGATAAACTGTTACTTAAAACATTAGCAATGTAAAGATTATAGCCACACCCGCTTGTCTATGCATCACCTAAGACTTCATGGAGCTAAAGAGGCAGAGCTTAGTGGTGGTGCCAGACCACATGGCCCTCAAAACCTAAAATATTTACTATCTGGCCATTTCCAGAAAAACTTTGCCAACCCCTGATGTATACTATTCCAATAATGTTAAAAATGTGTGCACATGAAAAAGGACTCCAGATTAATACACAGTAATAAAGTTATTTCCCCACTTTCAAATATTCCTTAATGTTGTTTTAGTGATAAGTAGATATACGTCAGCATTTGTCCTAATGCACTGTCACAAATGAGCAACACTACTGACAGTGAAGCTGTAGTAAGCTTCCAGCAACCCTGGACACACACATACCTCATACATACCACCTCATACATTACGTTTAAAAGCAGTAGACCCTACAGCTTTTAACCTTTAGATGAAGTCTTTTTTTCTTAAATCTAACCATCCTCACACTACCTTGTCAGGGAGGAAGAAATTTTCCTCTACCCTCTTGGGTTCTTCCAGCTGTTCTAAGAATTAAATTGACGTGAGACATATTAACAGGAGAAAAATCAAACAAAGTTGAGTAACATGTATACGTGGAAGAGACCCAGGAGAACTGAGTAACTCGCCAAAATGGCCGAAACCCTTGCCTTAAATACCATCTTCAGCTAAAGACAAAAGAGGATGTTGTGGGTAGGGGTTGGGGATTTCAAAGGGGAAGAAGGCAATTCACATGAAGATGGCAAAGCAAATGTTTGGTAAACAAGTGTTTGCTAGGCCATGCAGAGTCTATGGGACACAAAGTGGACACCAGTCTCTATACCCCATTTCCCCCACACCTGGCCCATATTCTTTGCAGGTATCTCTGGTGATAGCTCTCTTCCAGGAGCAGGCCCTCTATCTAAATTTTTTTAGGCAATTAAGGGGAAGGTCGAAGTTTCTTCCTGAGTCTTTTGGGCCTTGACTGTTTTCAGTCTGAAAGAATCTGCATACCAAAGAGACATTTCGGGGTGGCAAGTGTTGCTCCCCTACAACCTTAACACACATCTAACTTTATGCTCAGAGTCAACCCTTGAACTTAATTCTTTCTGGTAATACTCAGCAAGAGGTTCAGTTTTTATCTGTATCTCTAGGAAGAATACAGCCCAGCCTTCAAGGTCCCCCCAGCATAACCTCTCTTCTAGGCACCTTTCCTGATTATGCCAGCTGGAACGATTCATCACTCTGGGATCCAACCACACTTAGTTCATGCCTGTTGTTACAGCACTTAACATGATAGCCTGTGTCCTAGACAGTCCTGCACATTCCTCTGTACCCCTAGACAATCCAGGCAAAGGAGTTTTTATAACTGTGTATACCATTACAGGAGAGGCTTCTGGCAGGCCACAAAGGAAGGGAATATTTCACGTTTATACCAGTGGTCTACAAACTTTTTTGACTGTGCAATCCATCATTAAATAAAAGTTTTGAGCACACACCCCCATACAGGCATAATGCTTTTTAAAATAAATTATCTATACACATATTACTCATGCATTCTTTAAAATGTAAAACACATGCAAAAACAGACACTAAAAAGGATAAGGTTAAATATTTTTTAATTTATGTAGAAATTCTACTGTTTTCTTTCCATACTTCAATGAATCATCTTTTAATACATACCACTTTGGTGATCACTGAGCTATACATTCTCATCTAACATACATAAGCTCCCTTACACTGCTTCCTAACAGAAAAATTTTAGAAAAATTTATTATGTAATCCTTATGAATAATATGAGTGTCTGCAGGAGTTCTATATAAAAAATACAAAAAGTCATATCCAAAGAAAACAAAAACACCAATTTGAAAAGATACATGCACCCCAATGTTCGCAGCAGCATTATTTACAATTACCAAGATACAGAAGCAACCTAAGTATCCATCAACAGATGAACGGACAAAGGAGATACGATATATATATATGTATACACACAGACACAAACATATCAATACATACGTATAATGGAACACTATTCAGCCATAAAGAACGAAATTTTGCCATTTGCAGCAACGTGAATGGACTTGGAAGGCATTATGCTAAGTGAAATAAGTCAGAGACTGTATCATATCACTTATACGTGGACTCTAAAAACTACAACACACTAGTGAAAATAACAAAAAAGAAGCAGATTCACAGATATACAGAACAAACTAGTGCTTACCAGTGGGGAGGGTGGGAGGCGCAATACAGGGGAAGGGGAGTGGGAGGTACAAACTATTGTGTAGATAGGCTACAAGGATGTATTGTATAACACGGGGAATGTAGCCAATATTTTGTAATAACTATGTATGGAGTGTAACCCTTTAAAAATTGTATAAAAAATAATACATACATAAAGTCTGTATTTGGCCAATTCTTTTGTGGACCCCAACAAAAAACTTGACCTTCATGGTGTTTCTTCGGGGAGTTAAAAGTATGTGTTTTTCATATGGACACCAAGGGGGGAAAACCACGGTGGGGTAGTGATGGTGGTGTGCTGAATTGGGCGATTGGGATTGACATAAATACACTGACGTGTATAAAACTGATGACTAATAAGAGCCTGCAGTATAAAAAAAACCAAAAAAACAACTAATACTAAACTTTCTTTGGGTTATTTGTATGGAAATATGTTAATATAAATGTTTCAGACATTACATGAAATTTCTAAAAATCTTGTATGTTCTTGTATAATGTTGTAAGTCATAATTCTAGTTATTACTTTAAAATGTATATCTCAGAGGTAACTAAATTTCCTTGTCAATTGCATTATTATGAACTTTCATCAAATCTTTAACCGTGGTCATTTTTAAGTCTTTTGTCATTACAGACAGTTCTGGGTGTACTCTGATGCTTTTGCAAAGATGTTCCTATAAAAGGGTTTCATCTTCAAGGAATTCATGGAAAAGACTGACAAGTACAGGTTTCTGGTAACTGACTATACTGCTGAACTGAATGAATACGCATTTTCAGAACTCTAATGGAAAACTGATGAATTCATAAAAGTGCTAACAAAAGATCAAGATGAAAAAAATTAATTATATGGGACTGAGTTAACTGATGAGGATGATTATAATTTTTGTGACTTTCTGTTTGAATAAAAAAAAATCCCACAAGGACTCAGAGGCAAAAAATATACAAATCAATTTTCACTGCAAAGTAAAGGAGCTGTTACAGTGGAGGATTCCTGGACTGAATGTCAATATTATGACATAGTATGAGTGTGTTTCGTGTTTGGTAATTGCAATCATTGTTGCTTTTGTTGTGGTCATCCATTTACAATGCTTGGTATCAGTTTATTTATCTCTTGTAAAAATAAAATACTGTGTGTGTGTGTGTGTGTGTGAAAAATAAATAAATACTTTTAAAAATAAATAAATAAAATAAAGTATGTGTTTTTGGTGTGCAAAATTCAGATCATCTAACCTGATAAAGAAACAAAGCTTGAGAATCTAGAGAAAGGGAAGGTTAACCGGTTCTCCTCTTCTTTAGATCATCTCTTGAATATCTATTATCTGGCCTGGCTTTGAGAAAAGTGTACTATTGAAAAGATGATATAATACCATAAAAATGTTTTATAGCACACAAAATCACTTATGATCCCACCACACGAACAGAATCTTTTCTGCATGTTAATTTCTAGCCCCACGCACTCTACACATAGCATATCTTAACAATTTGTAGCTTATCTCCAACTCCTTCTCACCTCTCTTTACCTTAAGCTCCAAAAATTTGACTTTCAGTCTCACAAATATAGGACTAAGTACAAAGTTAAGCATACAAACTTCTGAAAACTAGTTTTCAAACTTCCTCTAGTGTTTATAGGACATTTTCTCCTTGCTAGCTTGGGTATAACCGGTGATTTATTCTAAAACAAAGCTACTGATGTCATTCAACTGATTTCTCCTATGTCTCTCTGATCGGGTGTTACTGAGACTTGTTAGAAATGAAGAATGAAAACATTCAGAATTAGAACTGGCCTCACACAAAACAAATAATTCAGGATGAACCTTACTGTGTCCCCACTCTTAAAACCATCTAGAGTTTACCCACTTCATATAAACTTCTGCAGCAAACACTAAGCAGATAGAGCTTACCGTGTTCCCTTTTATGGCAAGCAAGACTTCCACTGCAAGTAGATTTCACTGCAAATTCCATTAGGAAACACTAGAATCAGTCTAGGAGGGCTATACTGTATTCTAAGTGTACTTAATAAAAATACCTGTTGGTAGCGTCACTACTAAACAATAAAAAAAAAAAAAACCACCTACATTGCCATTGTGAGAGTGAAAAAGATCACGGGGCTCCAAAAATCACGGGCTTTGGAGTCAGTGGGCTTGGACAACTGCCAGCTTTCAACACTTATTTAATGTGTGACCTAACCGTGTGATCTTGGGCAAGTCACTTATTCTGAGTCAACTTCATCGTTTTTAAAAATCAGGAAACTAAGCACTTTCTTAATTCTGATAATGTATGTAACAAAGCACCTAAGCTGAGCTTGGCACACACTGAATGGCGGCTAAACCCCTCCCCATCCTCTTGCCTCCTGAGGTATCAAGAACCACCCGCTCTCTCCTCAGGTTCCCTCTACTCGGCCACCAGCCTCCATCCTACTGACTCTCCAAGTGAAGCAGACTCAAATCAGGGAGAGCCCTTTCTCCCTTCCATTCGTTCATGCGTACAGCAAACATTTATTAAGCCCTGACGATGCAGGCCCTGTGGGGGACACGAAGACGGAGAAGGCCAGGCTCCTGTTCTCAGGGAGCTCACCCTGCAGTGGGGAAAAAGACTGCAGACAGCAAGATCGCAATATAGACAACAGCGAGAAGTGGTGCTAGGCCAGAAACAGCAGCTGAAAGCCCCCCAACCTATCCCCAAGACCCCGGGCCCCTTGCTCCCGAACGAAGGGTAGGGGCCGGGCGTGCAGACGCTGCAGGTCCCAACCCACTTCCCCTCTCTCTAGCCCGCAGCTCCGGCCTCGAGGGTCCAGACCTCACGCCCACCCACCTCAGGTCAGCCTGGTCGGCCCGGGCCTTCCCTCCCGCCCCGCTCCTGGCCAGGGCCGGTCCGCCTCTTGCTCGAGGCCCCCGCCCGACCCCGACCCTGCTCCGGACTACCTGAAGTCACACGGCTGCAGCGCATTCAGAGCCGCTTTATCAAAACGCTCCATGGCGTCACCACGCCCGCAGCAGGCGCTCAGAGGCGGCCTGGGCTTGGCGTCCGCGCCTACTCGGCTCCGCGGGAGACCGGTCGAAGCAGACCGCGCCGGAAGTGCCGGGCGCTGGGCTGCGGGGCGCAGGCGCGGCGCGCTGTGTTGACGCCAGGCGCAGGCGCGGGCGCGGGCACAGGCGCGGGCGCAAGCGTTCACGTGACTTACCGGCCGGGGCTGCGGGGCGTGCGCGCCAAGAGAGGCCTGCGCTCCAGGAGCAGGCCGGGCGAGTGCCCCAGCCACAGCACGTTGAGCCGGGACTTGCCTCGCAGCATGGTCCTCCGGGGAGGGCGGTGCTGCGGCCGGCCCCTGAGCGCGCGCGAGCACTTCTCGTCCCCGTTCCGGCCTTGGTTGAGGAGCTGTGGTTGTGAGGCAGCTGGAACAGATGATCTGCGGGGAAGGAAGACCAGGCAGAAGACTGGGGTGCTAGGCAACCAAGCAGTTTCCGACGACAACAACACAAAAAAGTAGTGCACATTATTCCCCAGTCCTTGAGTAAATGCCTCATTAATTATTGCCCCCAGTGAAAGTCCAGCCGTGGGAAGCCGGGAGGAGTTAGTTTAACACTCACCGAGTCCGTAAAGCTAGGGAATGTCAGAGCTGAAAGAGCCCTTGCTGAGAGAGACTGTTCCAGGCCAGACGCTGGTGATCCCAGCTTCCACTTAAAGTTAGAAACATTTTGCAGCTGCTCAGAAAGCTGCCAATGAGACAACAGGGACTCAAATAGTAAGGGACAGATGGGCCTCCCGGGCTGCGCAACCCGAGAGATACATAAACGAAAACGGTGCGTAAGCCTAGGGTCAGGCTTGACAAAATTAGGTTGCCACTGGCTGCTAATAAGAGGACAGCCCTTACATGGTCAACGCCTGGAAAGGGCCGCTGACCGCACATCTATTTTCTGCACCACATGGATACAAAGACCACATCTGAAATCATGACTAAACCAGCAGCTTAGAGTGGTGTTAGGGGCCTCGGACCGGAGAGCAGGAAGCCCGGGTTTGAGTTCAAATTACTAAATTTGTAATCCCTCACCGGTCCTCACCTAGACCCTTGGTATAAGAACCACCTAATGCCAGAACTAGAGCAGAATTACAATCTAAGCTCATGGGTCAGCAAACTGTGGCCAGATGGCCAAATATCTACAGCCTGCCTGCCACTTGTTTTTCTACAGCATGTGAGTTAAGAAAGGTTTTTCCGTTTTCAAATGGTTAAAAAAAAATCAAAAGAAGAATAACATTTCGTCACACGAGAAAACTACATGAAATTCAGATTTCAGTGTCCATAAATAAAATTTTATTGGAACTCAGCCATGCTCATTCTTTTGTATGGCCTATGGCTGCTTTCATGCTACAATGGCAGCATTGTGTAGTTGTTTGTGACAGAGACTGTATGGGCCACAAAGCCTAAAGTATTTACTATCTGGCCCTTCCCAAGAAATTTTGAGGACCCCTGCTCTAGCTAATCACCTTGTGATGAGGCCCTTGAACCACTAGGGATCCATAAATGTAGTAAAGGGGGTTCTGACAATTTTTAATATTTTTAGAAACCTAATGAATTGAATGTATTTACTTGCCATAAGGGATCTACTTAAAAACATCACCTTCGTTTGATTTTTGGCACTAATTATATCACGCTGATGAGGTAATCCTGGTTATCTCATGAGAAAATACCCAAATTATTACTAAACTAAAATAAACTCTACTATACTTGGCCAACTAAATGTTTTAAAACATAGAATGAACACAAGAGGGAGAGATCTTTGCTTTTTGACTTTGTGTATCTCCAATGACTAGAGAAGGGCCTGGCATATAGTAGGTGCTCAATAAATATCTGTTAAATAAATGGAGTCCACAAAAGGACAAAGAGCAAAGGGATTCTTGGTAGTGAAAAGATGGGGAACCACTGATGTAGTTGTATTACCTTGCTAGGGCTGCCATAACAACATACCACAAAGTGAGTGGCTTAAACAACAGACATTTATTGTCACATAGTTCTGGAGTATAGAAGTCTGAGATCAAGGTGGCAGCAAGTGTGGTTCTTTCTGAGGGTGATGAAGGCGAATCTGTTCTGTGCCTCTCCCCTAGCTTCTGGTGGTTTGCTGGCAATGTTTGGTAAGCCTTGTTTTGTAGGTGCATCCCCCTGATGTCTGTATTTCTCTTCACATGGCGTTCTCCCTGTGTCTGTATCTGTATCCAAAGTTTTCCTTTTTATAAGGACACCAGCCATATTGGATTAGGGACCCCCCCAACCTACTCCAGTATGACCTTATCTTAACCAATTACAACTACAATGACCCTATTTCCAACTAAGGTCACATTCTGAGATACTGGGGGTTAGGAATTTGACATATGAACTTGGGATGGAGGGGGGCACACAATTCAGCCCATAACAGTATTCTAAACTCTTCCTTGTACAGGTGAGGAAACTGGTCTGGAAGGGACTTATCAGGAGTCATACATATATCTAGTAGCTCAATTCTTGCCTCCCAGGATGGCACTTTAGCAGCCTCTGGGGCAGTTGTGTGATAACTCAATCAAGAACCATTCATAAATGAGATTTGAGGGGGGACAAAATGCCTGGCTAATCTTATTTGCATATCAGTGTTTCATATAAACTAAACCTCTGTATCTCTTTTTCTTGCTGAGTTCTACACTCTACCAGGATTTACTGTGAGCTCACCTCACAGTAAATGGAGACAGAACTTTCAGCATAAACTCAGAAACTGTAAGAAAAAGACAAATTAGCCAGCCCTGTGGCCCCTGAACAAAGTCCTGAAACCTCCGACCTGCAGCAGCTGCTAAAGAGCTAGAGGCCAGTGGAGCCCAGACAGAGCTGTTGCCATGGGAATGAAATGGCATGTCAAGGAGCGTGGTCATTACGGAGGCATCCGGAACTAGCACCTCCGGTCTTCCCCCTGTGAATCAGAAAATGATTCTCAAACTGAAAGAGCCCCAGTCAGGCCCTTTCATTTTAGTTGAGAAAAGTGAGAGCTAAAGTTGGGAAATGACTTGCTTCAAATCCACTGGATCAGTGATGGGGTTAGAGAATTCATAATTCCTAATTCTTCTAATAATTTTTTTCCACTGTATCGTTTTATACTCTGTAAGTATAAACCCAGTGACATGGAAAGTGTACACCCAAAGTACAATTTTTTTGTTTGTTTTATTTTGTTTTTGGCCGCACTGCGCGGCTTTGGGGATCTTAGTTCCCCCACCAGGGACGGAACCCCCATCTGGCAGTGAAAGCATGGAGTCCTAACCACTGGACCGCCAGGGAATTCCCTGGCAAAGTTCAATTTGACAACAATCCCCAATTTGCTTTACTGACTCAAAACCATAACACCCTCCCCCACCTCAAGTCCCCCTTTGGGTGGCTCGCAATAGGGTTGCAGAGGAACAGTCATACTTGAAACACCAACCCATACTTTCTGAAGGGATCTTTGCACAGCGTGGCGTCTTAAGAACTAAGCCGTGAAGAAAACAGAAATAAGCTCCACCCTACAGTTAACAAAACTCATTAAAAGCATTTATATATAATACATTTGCTGGCTCCTTCAGCTCCCAGGTCAGGGCCGGCCCCACGTGGCCCCAAGATACCCACCTCTCTAGTGTTCTCTCCCCTCACCCCAGCACAAATACCTTGGACCACTTTGTAGGGTATCCAAAACAGGCCGGTCATGGATCAGAACCTTCCATGTCCCCACCGGCAGTGACACTGCCCCCATTTCTGCCACCTTCCAAGTGCCATCTCTCCTTTCAGTATCCCCTGTGGCACTTCAGGCCTACGTGATAGTTTGTGATCTTGCTGTGGACAAGAAAATGCTGCCGGCTATCAAGCCATCAGCTGCTGTAGCCACCTCCACCTGTGAGCCCTGAGGGGCATTCAGGATACTGGTCCTAGATAGTTAAGATGCATATCAAGGGAATGATTTCAATGAGCCTAGACTCTTGCATCTTCCCATACACAGAAAAGCACTAAATTCATTAACTTGAGATGTCTGGTTTTTGTGATTAACAGTAATCTTTTGATGTTCAACTACACTATTTTTTTTTAGCAAAAATTCCTACATATCCTGGCTTCTCCCTTACCTCTTTGGAAAGTTCCTCTGAGCTGAGAGGCTGTTTCCCTGGTTATAATCCTCAGTAAGGTCTCCAAATAACACATAATTTTGCAACTTTTAGGTTGCACTTTTTTTTTTCAGTTGACATCTTCTGTCACCTATTAGTGTCCTTGGGCTTCTAGTCATCCCCACTAGACTGTACACTAGTGTGGGAGAGGAGAGCATGGCTGGTGACCTTTTCAGCTCTCTGCCTTGACCATGTGCCCTCAGTCAGAGCTGCACTGAGAATCCTGCTAGGCCCACCTCTCTGGCTTCCCCCCTCCCACCCTCTATCTGCTTCCCTGCTCCCTAAACTCTGCTCTGAGAATATTAAAGCCAGAAGGATAAGAATTTACAAGATCTGTTCCCAAAACAATTCCCCTAAGAGTCCTTAGAATACAGAGCTGACCCAGAGCACTTGAAATATTTAAGGGCCAAGCTTCGTACCTCCCCACGTGGCCTCCCACCCTCCAGGCTCTGAGCAACCCGTTGTGTAAAACCCCAGGGAATCTAGGTTTTCTTGCAAGGAATTATGTCCAGCACCCCCCTGTGGGGGACAAGTTGGTACTTCAGGCCTGAGGAAGCCAGAGTGGGTGAGAGAGGAACCAGCTTCCTGGAGAGGCCTGTCCAGGCAGGTCCATCCCTGGCCCTGTCAACCAAGAAGGCCAAAATTTGCACCACAAAACTGCGGCTCTTTTGGAAATCCTGATTTGGAGAAGTTGTATGCTCAGTCCTCTGATTCCAGGTCAGGCTGAGATCTGACTGCAGGAGAATGATAGTTAAAATAACTTTCACCTGGAAAGTTCTGCACTGAGAAGGCAGCCTGGCAGCAACCCACCACCCGATTTCCTTTAGGAGTGCCACATTGACATTGGTGTCACATACTTTATCTGGGCACATGGCACTGGCATCTGGCTTTCCATCTGCCCTAGAGCCTGGCCAAGACAGCCACCATCCCTATCTTTCCTCTCAAAAAGGCCCTGAGGGCTTCCCTGGTGGCCCAGTGGTTGAGAGTCCGCCTGCCGATGCAGGGGACATGGGTTCGTGCCCCGGTCCGGGAAGATCCCACATGCCGTGGAGCAGCTGGGCCCGTGAGCCATGGCTGCTGAGCCTGCGCGTCCGGAGCCTGTGCTCCGCAACGGGAGAGGCCACAACAGTGAGAGGCCCGCGTACCACAAAAAATAAAAAATAAAAAAAGCGGTTCTCCTATAAAAAAAAAAAAAAAAAAAAAAAAAAAAAAAAAAAAGGCCCTGAGCCCCATGAGACAAGTTAGAGCAAATATTGCCTCTGGAAATATGTGAGGCAATGGAGGCTCACACCACCACAGAAGAAATCCTTCCTAGAACTGCAAGCTGCCAAGTGGTCACTCAGCCTCTATTTTCCCTTCCAGAAACGAGGTGCTCAGTGCCTCCCAAGACGGCCAAAATTTTGTTCTTGCCTCCATAAGTAGCCTGTGGATGGTGGCCTCCTATTAACCTTGCCAACACGTTGGTGACCACATTTCACTGCTGAAACACATTCATCTCACTGTCAACAAGGGCCTCAAATCACCTCTCTGCAGGTCTTCTCTGTCCTGTCCCAGGTGGATTTTTAGAGCCAAATGTGTGTCCTCACATTGGTCACTGTGGCATCTCACCTCTGTGTCCACAAGGCCAACACACAAGAGCCAGTGGGGGAAACATCTGGGTTACAGTGGCAAGAACTAGACTTGACACCAAGGACCTGGACTTGAATCTGGGTTCCTCTGTCACTTCCTTGCTGTGGGACCACACACAAGTCAGTATCCCTTTCTGGGCATTCGTTTACTTCATCTGGAGATGGTTTGTTATGAGGATCTGATGACCAAGCAGGGGTAGTAGTCACTGGATTAACTGCAAAGCCCTGATGTAGCACAGGAGACAGAGAACTGGGCTGGGGACAAAAAGATCTGGGGGCCACGCGTGACTCTGTCTGCAACTCCTGTGTGCCCTTGAGCAAGTCTCCTCGCTTCCCCATCAGTCAGTGTCTGAACTAGATATGGGTGGGACTAAAGGCATGTCCAGGTAGCTTTCCAGGATACGTGAAGAAAGGTGGCAGTTGGAGATTCATCTGTTTTTTGAGAGCATAAGTTCTTTTCTAAGAGCCAAGGCAACTCTTTGTTCCACGGACAGTTTTGTGATCTGCCGCAGGAGGAGGATTCCCAGGATGAAAGCCCCGAAGCTGCTTCAAAGGAATGAGAGCAGAGAGTCAGTACAGTGGGTGGTAAGCCTGTCGCACACTGGTGTCACCTGAGGAATGGCTGCAGGAACAGGCCGTGCAGCTTGAGGAAGAAAAGGACGGGAAGAGCTCTGTCTTCAGGTGTTTGAAGGGCTTTCACAGGGAAGGGAGATGAAATGAGTAGGGAGTACAGAGCGGAGCAGGTAGAGAACTAGGATCCAAGGGCAGAAGCCATGGGGAGTTTGCTTCCTCTCATTCTCAAGAATCTCTTTCTACCTGTCAGACTATTAGAGCTTCTGCACGCAAGCATCTGCCCCCTTGGTGGGCTCTTCCCCTGCGGTGGAGGTGGAAGGGGGGGGTGGATGCTCTTAGATGACTAGTCCCTTCCTCCCCAGATCGGATGATGTTGTGTTGTCTGAGCCCTTGGTGAGATCAGGCCTATTTTTTATAGCACCTACTACAGATTTGTGTACACAGTTGGGCTTAGCTGAATGAGTGAATGAATCTTTCTTTCTTCATATAACAGGGAAGGCCTGTAATGGGGTGTTATCCTTGGCCCCTGACATTGGGGTAAGGATAGCGTCCCACAGTAAAACATTTTTGTGTGTAAATATCACTTAAGTCTGCACAGTGGTTGTCAAACAGTGAGGCCCTGACAGAAGCCAGTGCACCAACCTGGAAACATTTTTATGGTAATCATTTCCCTACAGAACTCGGAGCTTCAAAAGGAGGGCATTCAAATACTCCCCTAGAAGCTTGCAGCTGGAAGGAACTTTCAAGATCACAGAATCCAACCCTTTCATTTCCCAGATGGTGAAGCCAAGGCACTGGCCACGGGGCTGAGTGGAGGGGAATGGCTTCCCTGGCCCAAGTCCTGGCACATAGTTGGAACCTACCAGAGCCTTGCTGCTTGCCTGCTTGACCACAAGCCCAGCAAGGCAAGGGCAGAGTGGGTCCAGAGATCAGTCTTCGCCACCACACAGGCAAGGTGGTGGGGCCCAAATGAGATGCAGAGGTGGCTGCAGGTAAGATGGTGATATACACAGGAACTGGAAATGAGATTGCGTGGACAGATGGGAGAGAGCAGGAAAGGAGCCATGAAAGAAAGGAGGAGGGAGGCCCTGTTGGGGAAGATCACCCTATGGATGTGACAGGACCAAGAACACCAGCCCGTACCTTCCTCAGGTGTGACTTGGAAGCTCAAGGAAAGATGTCATCCGGGTAGAGGAGGGGTGTCAGCCAACACTGAACAGGTCCCTCTGTTCCTCAACTCGGGGCAGACCCTGGGCACCCCTTCCCTCGCTGACAAGCACGGCTCACAAAGCCTAGTCTCTCTCTCTTCCACCCCACCACCCTCGGTGGAAGGTGGAACCCTCTGTCCCCAATTTACAATTCCAACAGCCTTGGGGGCTCGGAATGCACTTCTCACTGATAATCTTGAAATCCCACTCATCTTTAATAGTTCAGCCAAAATGCCACCTCTTCAGTAAAGCAGTTTTCAATGTCAACACCTAGTTCTTCATCCCCACCATCCGAGATGTCCCCTGCTTTGGCACTCATCTCGATCTGCTTTGCATCAGTCTGCTCCTGGATCAGCACTGGTGTACTGGGTATCGCATCTCTCTCCCTCGCTCAGACTTCCCTTCCCATTGTCCATTTATGGAGCACAGAGGAAAGGAGGGGAGGAGGGGATGCTGAGATGGAGGGATGGAGGGAGGGCTGTTGAGAAAACACATAGGCTTTCATTGTCCTGAGAGCTTCCTGGGGAGAGACATGCGTGATGGTGGCGGTGGTGGAATGGAAGACCAGATTTTCCACATGAGGGGGAACACTTCACAGTTCCATTCATTGATTCAATCATTCATTCACTTATGGAGTGCCTGCTTCGTACAAGGCGCTGTTTGGTTTTGTTCTTTGGTGGTGCACCCTAGTGGCTATGGGTAAGCCTGGGTTCAAATGCCAATTCTGTCACTTACTAGCTATGTGACCTTGGACAAGTTACTTAACTTCTCTGTTCCTCAGTTGCTTAATCAGTAAAATGGGGAACATAATAGCACCTTCCTCATAGGTTCTTGCGAGGATTATAAATGATTTAATTGATACTGAGTGCTTAAAACCTGGCTGGGCACATAGTAAGGTCTATTTAAGCAGTGGCAATTATTTTAGGCACTGTGCGTATATACATCAGTGAACAAAACTGATGAAAATCTTTGCCCTTATTGAACTTAAATCCTAGTAGAGGGAGATGAACAATTAACAGCAACAACGACAAAGGAAATTGCATTAGGAAGTGATAAATGATGTACAATAAATAATGATAAATAATAAACATCAGGTAAGGGAAGTTGGGAGTAGGCAAGTAGGGATTGCAAATTTAGAGATGATGGTCATTATGGGCCTCATGGAGAGACTTGTGTAGTAACTGCATCACCTTGAACCTGCAGCTTGGGGCTGGCCATCTCACAGTTTTTCTAACCCTCACTAAGGGCCCCAGGGTTGCTTGCGCCCGGAAGCATCTTTTGGGGAGGCGATCCTTCGAGAGAGAACTCTTAGAGACCAAGTGCCTTGAGTTGCTGCTGAGTTAGAGAAGGCACAGAAGCAGGCAAGGAACCGGGGCCATGGCCAGCACAGCAGGGTAAACACTTGTAGCCAAGTCTGGCAGCTGCTGGGCCTCTGTGGAGCAAACATGACCCTGGCAGCTGGCACAGAGGTGGCTGGGGGAGCCAAAGCCCTTCAGCATCTTAGCTAATGAGGGCCTGCAGTAGGAAGCTTGGCTCCAGCCTTGCCACTCCCATGGGACCGCATCACTTTTTTCTTGAGCTGGGCTTCCTCTTACCTGAGAAGGCTGGTGGAACAGACTGGGCGTGTCCAGAATTTTTAGTGATGCATGAACTACAGAAGTTTGGGCTGTGGAGGATTCAGAGAGTGTTTTCTGTTTCTTGGAGGAATGACTCCTGAAAGAGCTGTAAGATCAAGGCATATTCTAAGGGCAGGATTTATCACAAGAGTCCTCCTTGTTGGCATCCTCACACCCCAGACACACAAAAGCTCTCCTCAAAAGTCACTTTGCCAATTCCAAGTCCCCTCTTTGCTTCTTGACTCAACTCTTCCCCCTCCTTCCTGCTCATGGTGACTCAGGTGGTAGCCGTGTCACTTTTGGATTGTGTCCCTGCAATTGGATTGTAAGCTCCTTAAGAGCGTGAACATTTTGGAGGAGGTGACAGATTTTAGAAGGATCCCTCGGAAGATGTAGTCAGCCAACTATTCAATAAGTATTTATTGAGCACCTACTACATGCCTGCATTGTCCTCGGTGCTTGGGAAACAGCAGTGAAGAAAACAAACAAGTTCTTTCTTCACAGAGCTCATATTCTAGCACAGCGGTCCCCAACTTTTTGTCACCAGGGACTGGTTCCCTGGAAGACAGTTTTTCCACAGACGGGGGGTGGGGGGGATGGTTTGGGGATGAGTCAAGCACATTACATTTATTGTGCACTTTCTTTTATTATCACATTGTAATAGATAATGAAATAATTATATAACTCACTGTAATGCAGAATCAGTAGGAGCCCTGAGCTTATTTTCACTTGCCACTCACTGACAGGGTTTTGATATGAGTCTGCAAGCAATTGATTTATGATGGTCTCTGTGCAGTCAAGCCTCTCTGCTAATGATAATTTGTATTTTCAGCTGCTCCCCAGCACTAGCATCACCACCTCAGCTCCACCTCAGATCATCAGGCATTAGATTCTCATGAGGAGAGTGCAACGTAGATCCCTCACATGCGCAGTTCACAGTAGGGTTCGCGCTCCTAAGAGAATCTAATGCGGCAGCTGATCTGACTTGAGGCGGAGCTCAGGCAGTAATGCGAATGATGGGGAGCGGCTGTAAATACAGATGAAACTTCACTCTCTCACCCACCACTCACCTCTTGCTGTGTGGCCAGGTTCCTAACAGATCACGGACTGCAAAGACCCCCATCACTCTCAGTGTCCTGTTGGCAAGTGTGATTTTATATCTTCTTCATGGCAGTTATCACTGCCCAACATTGTCTTATATACGTATTATGCCTATTGTCTGTTTGTCCCGCTAGAACAGGGGTCCCCAACCCCCAGGCCATGGACCTGTACCAGCCGTAAATACAGATGAAGCTTCACTTGCTCGCTCGCTCGCTTGCCCACTGCTCGTCTCCTGCTGTGTGGCTATGAGCCAAGCCATGTCCCAGGCAAAGGGAACAGTGAGGGGAGAATAGCAAATACAAAGGCCCTGAGACAGAAATATGTTAGTACAGTTCTGTCACCTTGCTAATGAAAAAATGAAGGTCAAAAGAGGGAAAATGTCTTTTGCAAGGCCACATATCACAAAGGGGGTGAATGAATGAGAGATCCTAACACCCATGGATGACCACGATGAATATTTTTATGTATTTTCTTCCAGATATATAAATATATGCACATGTGTATGTATGGATGGATGGGTGTATGTAACCACACACGTCGTTTTTTCATTAATTGCTATTTTGCAAACTTTTTTTCCCACTTAAACATATTCAAGGACAATGTCCAATGTCCATAACCATTGATCTACATTGTGATTTTTTTCAACATAGTGCTTGTACCAATTTTCAAATTGTCTTTTTGTTTACTGAAATATAATTTACTTACAGTAAAATTCATCCTTTTAAAGTGTACATTTCTATGCATTTTTATAAATGTATACAGTCATGTAATTATCACCATAATCAAGAGAGTGAATTTTTCCATTATTCCAAATAGTCCTCTCATGCCCCTTTGTAGTTAAATTGCCTTCTCCCACCTCCGAATCAGATCCCTGGCAACCAATGATGTGGTTTCTATCCCAGCAGTTTTAATTTTTACAGAATATCATCTAAACGGAATAACAGAGTACATAGACTTTTGGTTTAGCTTAGTTCACTTAGAACAATGTTCTCTGCAATTCATTCACATTGTTATATATCAATAATTATTTTTATTGCTAATTAGTATTCCACTGTATGGATGTACCTCAATTTGTTTATCCATTCACTGGTTGAGGGACACTTGGGTTGCTTCCAGCTTTTAGTAATCATGAATAAAGCTATTATGAATATTCACATACAGCTTTCTTTAATGGGCATGTCTTTATTTCTCTTGATTATATACTTAAGAGTGGGATCGCTGGGTTTATGGTAAAGGTATGTTTAACTTTATAAGAAACTGTTGTCTAAAATGTCTGTACCATTTTGTATTCCCACCACCAAACTATGAGAAGTCTAGTTGCCCCACATGGTCATTTCATTTTTAAATTTTAGCCACTCTGTTAGGTATGTAATGATAACTCATTGTTGTTTAAATTTGCTTTTTCTCTAATGACTAATGATGTCGAGCATGTTTTCATGTGCGTATTTGCCATTCTTTGGTGAAGTGTCAGTTCAAGTTTTGCCCATTTTCTAATTAGGCTGTCTGCTCACTGCTGAGCTATATTAATTTCTTAGGGCTGCTGTAGCAAATTACTACACACTTAATGGCTCAAAACAACAGAAATAAATTCTTTAAAATTTTTTTAAATTTTATCAATATTTTTTATTGGAGTCTAGTTGATTTACAATGTTGCGTTAATTTCTGCTGTACAGCAAAGTGATTCAGTTATACATATATATACATTCTTTTTTAAAAATATTATTTTCCATTATGGTTTTATCATAGGGTATTGGGTATAGTTCTCTGTGCTATACAGTAGGACCTTGTTGTTTATCCATCCTATATATAAAAGCTTACAACAACAGAAATAAATTTTCATATAGTTCTGGAAGCCAGAAGTTCAAACTGAGTCTTCTGGAGTGTCAGTCAAGGTGTCAATCAAAGTATCAGCAGGGTGAGTTCCTTCTGAAGGCTCTGGAGGAGAATCCATTCCTTGCCTCTCCCAGCTTCTGGTAGCTGCCTGTATTCAATGGCTTGTGGCTACAACACTCCATTCTCTACCTCCCCGGACACATTGTATTCTCCTTTTCTGTAGTCAAACTTCCTCCTGCCTCTCTCTTACTAGGTCACTTGTGATTACATTTAGGGCCCATCCAGATAATCCAGGGAAATCTCTCCATCTCAAGATCCTTAATTTAATCACATCTGCAAAGTTCTTTTCTGTCATATAAGGTGACATTCATAGGTTCCAGGAGTTAGGCTCTGGATAACTTTGGGGGACATTGTTCAGCCTACCACATGAGCTTGGAGAGTTCTTCATGATTTTGATTCACTGTCCTTTATCAGATATGTGCTTTGCAAATATTTTCTCCCTATCTGTGGCTTATCTTTTCACCTTCTCAACATTATCTCTCGAAGAGCACAATTTTTAAAATTTTATTTTGATGAAGCCCAATTTATAAATTATATGTTTTTTTCTATTGTGGTTTGTATTTTGTGTGTTCTATCTAAATGGTCTTTGCATAAGCCAAGGTTACAAAGATTTTCTCCTATATTTACTTCCAGATATTTTATAGTTTTGGGTTTTACATTTAAGACTATAAGAATTTTGGGTTAATTTTTGTAAGTGGTGCAAGATATGGGTCCAAGTTCATTACTTTGCATGTGGATGGCCAATTATTGTTCCAGCACCATTTGTGCTGGTTTTTACCTTTGTACCTTGTCAAAAACCAGTTGACTATATCTAGTTATTTCTGAACTCTGTTGCATTCAGTTGATTTGTGTCAGTCCTCTCACCAATACTACATTGTCTTGATTACCATTGCTTTATAGTAAGCCTTAAAATTTGATGGTGTGAACACTCCAATTTGGTTCTTTTTTTAAATTGATACTTCTGTTATTGTTTATTGTATTTGTCTTCTATTTTACAGAAATATAATTGACTTTTTGTATATTGGCTTTATATCCCGTTCTAGAAGCTTTTTTGTAGATTCCTTGGGATTTTCTACATAGACAATCATGTTGCCTGTGAATATAGACAGCTTTATTTTTTCCATTCCAATCTGAAGGCTTCTATACATTTTCCTTGACTTACTGCATTGACTAAGACCTCAGGTATGATGTTGAATAGGAGTGATGAGAGTGAACATCCTTATTGTGCTCCCAAAATCTTAGAGGGGAAGCATTCAGTCTTTTATAATTAATTATAATGTTAGGAGCATCTTGTTGTTCTTATTGTTTGTTTGTTTGTTTTGTAAATGCCCTTTTCAAGAAGAGAAAGTTCCCTTTCATTCCTGATTTGCTGAGAGTTTTATTATGAATGAATGTGTGATCATGTGATTTTGCTTCTTTAGACTCTTAATATGATGTATAACACTGATTTGTTTTGGACGTTGAGACAACTTTGCATCGCCAGAATAAACATCACTTGGTTTCTTTACATATTACTTGATCAATTTGCTAATATTTTGTTGAACATTTTTTGCACTGTGTTCATGAGGAATATTGGGTTTTAGTTCAGGGTTTTTTTTTTTAATATACTGTTTTGTCTGGATTTGGTGTCAGGGTAATGCTGGCTGGCATTATAAAATAATTTAAGAACTATCCCCTCATTTTCTATTTTCTCAAAGAGTTCTTGTAGAATTGGTATTACATATCCCTTAAACTTTTGGTAAAAGTTGAAAATGAATTCATGCGGCTTTAATTTGTGGGAAGATTTTCAAGTCAGAATTCCATTCAATTCGTTTTAATAGATGTAGGACTTCTGGTTATCTGTTTCTTTTTGAGTAAATGTTGGTAGTTTGTGTCTTTCAAGGAATATGTCTATTTCATCTAAGTAGTGAAATTTATGGGCATAGTGTGTTACTTATAGTCCTTATTATGCTGTTAATGTCTGTAGTATATTGTCATTTTTCTAGTTGCCTGATATTACATTATATAAAGTATCAAGATATATTTAACCATTCTGCTATGGTTGAACTTTTAGGTTACTTTTGTTTTTTCACCGTTATGAATATGATCAACACATATGTATATACAGCTTTGTAGGGATGTCTGACTTCTTTAGGTAAGTCCTAGAAAGGACTTTAGGTAAGTCCAGAGTTTATATTTGTATCTATTGCTCCATAAAAATTACCCCCAAACTCAGCGGTCTAAAGCAACAAACATTCTGTCTCCTCATTTCACTTCACAGCGAAGCAAAGGAGTGAGAGATCAGGAGAGGGCCAGCAAGGCAGAAGCTGCAGGCTTTTTGTAACTTAATCTTGGAGGCGGCATCCCATCACTCTTGCTGTATTCTATTTATTAGAAATGAGTCTCTAGGTCTGGCCCACACTCAAGGAGAGGGGATTACACAAGGACACAAATACAAGGAGGTGAGGATGCTTAGAGAGCATTTTAGAGGCTGCCTAGCAAGGATGTTGGCTGAGAAGGTATGCAGAATCCTTTCATTGTTTGTTTGTTTGTAAAGAATTGCCATTATGGGTTCAATTCCAGCTCATTTTTTCCTTAAATATCTTCAAATGCCTAGTTCTTGAAGATATTTTTAAAATAAAATAATGAGTAAATAGAAAATATTTATAAAGTATGTACAAGATTTTAAAAAATAATGTCTCAACATTATTTTTTAATAATTACTTTTTAAGTAATAGCCACATAATTACCACTCAGTTTATTTTTAAAACATGTATCCTTTTCCTTTCCCTCTCAGGGCCAACCACTATTCTGTCTTGTTGTTGTTGTTTATTCCCTTGATTTTCTTTTTTTTTAAATTTATTTATTTATTTATTTATTTTTGGCTGCATTGGGTCTTTGTTGCTGCATGCGGGCTTTCTTTAGCTGCGGGGCTGCTCTTCATTGCCATGTGTGGGCTTCTCATTGCGGTGGCTTCTCTTGTTGTGGAGCACAGGCTCTAGGTGTGCAGGCCTCAGTAGTTGGGGTGCGAGGGCTCAGTAAGTTATGGCTCTTGGGCTCTAGAGCACAGGCTCAGTAGCTGTGGCACACGGGCTTAGTTGCTCCGTGGCATGTGGGATCTTACTGGACCAGGGCTCGAACCTGTGTCCCCTGCATTGGCAGATGGATTCTTAACCACTGCACCACCAGGGAAGCCCTCCCTTGATTTTCTTTAAATTTAACACCTGTATTTATATCTAAACAACATATTGCTTACTTTCATTTGCTTTTGAACTTTGTACTGTACTGCATACTTTACTGTGATTGGTTTTTTTGCCAAAAAGGATGCTCCTGAGATTAATCTATATTGTTGCATATAACTGCATTTCAGTTATTTTCTCTGCTATATATGATCTGATTGTATGCATCTACTGTAATTTATTAATGATTTCTACTGGTGGTGAACATTTGTAACAAGCAAAATGTGTTTATGAATATTCCTATACACCTATATGTCGCCAGGTGCACATGTGCACAGGTTCTCCTCGGAAATAGACGTTGCCATCTTTATGGGTGTATGGCATGGACTGAACTGTGTCTCCCCAAAATTCATATATTGAAGTCTTAACCTCTCGTACCTCAGAATGTGACTATATTTGGAGATAGAGTCTTGAAGAGATGATTATGACAAAATGAGATCCCTAGGGTGGGCCCTAATCCAATATGACTAGAGTCCTTATAAGAGAAGGAGATTAGGACACAGACAACAGACAGACTGAGAACACAGGGAGAAGACGGCCATCTGCAACCCAAGGAGAGAGGCCTCAGGAGAAACTGAACCTGCCAGTGCCTTGATCTTGAACTTCCAGCCTCCAGAACTGTGAAACAAGAGCTTTTTGTTGCTGAAACCACTCAGTCTGTGGTATTCTGTTATGGCAACCCTAGGCAACTAGTAGAGTGTCGGTGTTTTGCTGTAACTGAAATTTGCATTTATTGAGTTTGAGCATCTTTTCATATGTGGATGGGCTATTTGGTTTCCTCACCCATGGAAAATGGCTAGTAATACCATTTGCCCATTTGTTGTTGTTATTATTATTGTTGGGTTGTCTTTTTCTTGTTAGTTTGTTGACTACCTCTCTATATATTCCAGACTTTAATCATTTGGCCATGTACGTATTGCAGCCTATATCTTCTCAGTGTGTCGCTTCTCTTTTCACTCAATTTTATACCATCCTCACTGGTCTATGCTGGCATATCATGTGTTTTTTTTTAATTTTAATAATATGATGAATATTTGTGAACTTGCTGCCAACTCAAAGACTAGAACATTAATAATAACATAAGTTCTCCTATGGCCTCATCACCTATTCCATCCCTCTGCCATTCATTTCCTCAAAATAATAATAGTAGCTAACCCTTATATGGTTCTCACTACCTGCCAGGTATTGTTTTACACACTTTATATGCATTAGCTCATTTAAACCTTACCATAACCCTGTGAGTTAACCACGTTTTACACGCAAGACCACTGAAGCACAGAGAGGTTAAGTTACTTGCCAAGGTCATGGCAGCATTTGGTGACAAAGTCAGAATTTGAACCCAGGCAGTCTTCTCCTTAACCATTTTGCTATACTGCTGATTGTTAATCACTATATAAAATTTTGTGTTTCTAATTTAATTGACTTAAAATTTTTATTACATATTTATGTATGTCTAAATAATATACTCTTTAGTTTTGCTTGCTTTATTAGCTATATTTAAAAGGTGCCATACCATATGCTGTCTCAGGAGACAGCATATGGGGTTATTTTGATGAACAGAAGCTCTTACTAGTAGCATATTTTAAATTATTAGTCTTTTCCCTTATGGTTTGTACTTTTGTATCTTGTTTAAGAAATATTTCCCTACTCCAAGGTTATAAAGATTTCATCTTGTATTACCTTCTAAAACGTCTATAACTTTGCCTTTCATTTTAGTGTTCTTTAAAGCTTTTACTTTGAGGTAATTTTAGAATCATAAAAATTGAAAAAAATAGTACAGAGAGTTCCTGTACTCTTCACTCAGCTTCCTCAAATGTTAATAGTTGTCTAACCATAGCACAATTATTAAAACTGGGAAATTGACAGTGGTATGATATTATTAACTGAACTACAGACCTTATTAAATTTCACTACTTTTCACATGCAGGCTTTTTCATTTTGGTGTATATAGTTCTATGAAATTTGACCCCATGTATAGATGTGTTTAACCACCATCACAGTCAGTGTACTACCTCCAACTACCCTCCCCTCACCCCAACCCCCAGCAACCATTGACATGATCTCCATCACTCTAGTTTTGTCCTTTTAAAAATGTTATATAAGCAGAATCATACAGTATGTAATCTTTTAAGACTAGCTTCTTTTTCACTCAGCGTAATGCTCTTGAGCTCCATCCAAGTTGTTGTGTGTATCAATAGTTTGTTTCTTTTTATTGCTGAGTAGTGTCCCATTGTATGGATGTACCACATTTTCTTTTTCCATTCACCTACTGAGTGACATTTATGTTGTTTCCAACTTTTCACTATGACAAAAAAAAAGCTACTATGAACATTCATGTCCAGGTTTATGTGTGAACATGAAGCTTCATTTCTCTGGGATGAATATACAGGAGTGGCATTGCTGGTCATATGGTAAATGTACATTTAACTTTATAAGAAACTGCCAAAATGTTTTCCAAAAAGTGGCTGTACCATTTTACATTCCCACTAGCAATGAGCGAGTGATCCAGTTTCTTCATATTCTTACCAGCATTTAGTGTTATCACAAAATTTTATTTACTTTTTATTTATGATTTTTATTTTAGCCACCTGATGAGTATGTACTGATGTTTCATTGTGGTTTTGATTTGTGTTTTCCTAATGACTAATGATGTTGAACAACTTTTCATGGGCTTATTTACCAGCTATATTTCCTCTGCAGTGAAGTGTCAGTTTAACTCTCTTTGCCCAATTGATTGTTCACATTGTTTTGTTGTGTTTTGTTTTTTAACTGCCAAGTTCAGAGAGTGTTTTATATTTTCTGGATACAAGTACTTTGTCACATTTGTGATTTGCAAATATTTTCGCCTAGTCTATAGCTTGTCTTTTTATTCTCTTAAGTGTCTTTCACAGAGCAAACATTTAAATTTTTTAAAAATATTCAAGTAACGCATGCAGTTATTTTATTTTATTTATTTATTTTATTTTTTTTTTTTTTTGCGGTACACGGGCCTCTCACCACCGTGGCCTCTCCCGTTGCAGAGCACAGGCTCCGGGCACGCAGGCTCAGCGGCCATGGCTCACGGGTCCAGCTGTTCCGCGGCACGTGGGATCCTCCCAGACCAGGGCATGAACCCGTGTCCCCTGCATTGGCAGGCGGACTCTCAACCACTGCACCACCAGGGAAGCCCAAACATTTTAAATTTTGAAGTCCAATTTATCAACTCTTTAATGGTTACGTTTTTGGTGAAGTAGAGCAGGTTTTATCAGAAGGGTTCTGTCCTGCAGAGCTGCCCTCTTCCCATTCCTGAAGAGGACTGGCCAGAAGGAATAGGCTTTTCTTAGGACTGCTTTTGTCTGCATTTCTGGGTTGTGGCCTGTTCTAGCACCTAAGCTATGAGGCGAAAAAAACAAACAAACATCTAGAGAACTCACTGCTCGGCCATCCCTTGAATCCTGAGACCCCTAGTCAGTCCTCCCTCTGTTCTTCACCTCTCAGTCTTCTGATACTTATCCCTAATTTCCATGGCAATTAGTGGGAGGAGTAGGGTGGACTGCATTTAATCCATCTTTTCTGGACCTGGAGACCCACATTTAGGTCTTTAATTCCCAGGGAATTTATTTTTGTGTGTGGTGAATGGTAGGGATCCAATTTCATTTTTTCAGAATCAGTTGTTCTGTGACCATTTTGCAAATAGTCCACTTTCTTCACCCCAATGATCTATAAAGATGGCTCTGATATCTGGTAAGATCATGTCCCTCACTTCGTTCCCTTCTTCAGAAATGCCTCACTTTTTTCAATTTTTATATAAATATAGTTGATTTACAATGTTGTTTTAGTTTAAGGTATATAGCAAAGTGATTCAGTTATACATATATATATATATATATATATAATTTTTCAGATTCTTTTCCATTATAGGTTATTACAAGATACTGAGTTTAGTTGCCTGTGCTATTCAGTAGGTCCCTGCTGATTATCTATTTTATATATAGTAGTGTGTATATCTATTAATCCCAAACTCCTAATTTATCCCTCCCCTACTTTCCCCTTTGGCAACCATATGTTTGTTTCCTATGTCTGTGAGTCTAGTTCTTTTTTGTAAATAAGCTCATTTGTATCATGTTTTTAGATTCTACATATAAGTGATATCATGTGATATTTGTCTTTCTCTATCTGACTTACTTCACTTAGTATGATCATCTCTAAGTCCACCCATGTTGCTGCAAATGGCAATTATTTCATCCTTTCTTATGGCAGAGTAATATTCCATTATATATATAGATAGATATAGATATAGACATATATGAGAAACACCCTATATATATATATATATATATATATATATATATATATATATATATATATATAAAACATCTTTATCCATTTATCTGTCAATGGACGTTTAGGTTGCTTCCATGTCCTGGCTATTGTAAATAGTGCTGCTATGAACATTGGGGTGCATGTATCTTTTTGAATTATGGTTTTCTCCAGATATATGCCCAGGAGTGGGATTGCTGGATCATATGGAAGTTCTATTTTTAGTTTTTTGAGGAACCTCCATACTGTTCTCCATAGTGGCTGTACCAGTTTACATTCCCACTGACAGTGTAGAAGGGTTCCCCTTTCTCCACACCCTCTCCAGCAAGAAATGCCTTGGTTTTTCTTGGTCTTCTGTTCTCTCATCTAAAGTTTTGAACCTGCTTGTCAAATACCACGAGAAAAATACTTTGAAATGTTTATTAGAAATGCATTGAATCTGCAGGTTAATTTGGAAGAGAATGGTCATCTTTGCATTGTTGAGATTTCCAAACCATGGACACAGTATATTTCTTAATGTATTTAGGCCTTCTTTAATACCCTTGCATATCTCTTGTCAAATTTATTCTTATTTACTTTAAATTTTTGATGCTAGGAAACTCTGAATAGTTTGGAAAATTGGAAGATTATTGGCACCAATGAAAGACTTCACCAAAGTGACTGGGCACAGACTAAATACGCAAAAAGCCAAAGCTTGCTTATAATCTGGCAATAATTCATTTGAACGCATAATAGAAAAAAGCTCCTATTCACAAATGTAATATAAAATATATAAAATATCCAGGAACAAACCTAACCTGAGAGATATATTTGTCAGTAAACATTTGCAACAAACATTTTGGACCAAGGGATAATCCCCTTAACCTAAAACATTAGCACTAGTCAAAAAGAAAAATACTGATTCTTCCAGGAGGAAAGTGGGTAAAAGATTTCAATAGGATGTGCCCACAAGAAATTACATAAATGAATAGCAAACATAAAAAAAATCCAATCTCACTTGCAAAGAAAGAGATTAAAAACAATGATATATTTTTTCACCCATAAGTCTGGTAAACATTTCATTGGGTCTTCACAGTGTGAGGAGGGAAGGAAAACATCTGTTTCCTATGCTGCTGATTGCTGATGGGAGTATAAATGTGCATGTTTCTGTAGGACACTTGGCCACATACATCGAACAGTTCTACTTCTAGACATTACTTCTAAGGAAGTCATCAGATTGGCGCGCCTCGCTTTCTTTATCTGCAAAACGGGGGTAATAGTGCCTTCGTCGTAGACTTGCTCTGAGCATTAATGAGACCATGCCCTTAGGGCTGCTAACCTGTATGATTCTTTGGGGAAATTCATAAAAGGTGTCTGCACTCTGGGCATGAACTGTGTCTTTTCCAGGCAGATGTCCAGGATTCTTTGCCTGCAGAGTAGAGAGTGGGCTTGATGTAAGCACCTACTTTGTCCCCTGGCTGGCACCTTTGTTCTGTACACCTATATGATGGCCCTAATGTCGTTTTTAGCAAAATGCCTAGCATTTAATGATCACGACATACCATCTATCACTATGTTCGAGGACGTTCAACTCAGTGATATTACAATGGTGAAAAATTGAAAACAAAATAAATGTCCAACAACATGGGAATAGTTACATTAATTTGGCTCATTCATATAATGGAGCTGTTTACATTCACATTTTGGAAGAATGTTGAATAATATTGGGAAATTCTCAATAAATATTAAAATATCAAGATCCAAGCTGGGTAATGAGTGATCCAAATTTGTAAAAATCCCAGTAAATTTATTTTTTATTTATTTACTTATTTATTTATACCAAAATGTTTACAATGGTTCACATTGGTTGGGAGGGTTAGGGCTGACTTTTGTTTCATATTTTACCCTTTCTCATGGTTTTACAGCTTGTCTGGGATGTGTGGGAAAAGTCATTTAAGAGACCTCTTCCCTGCCCGACCCGCCTTCCCTGTCCGGGCGGATGCTCCGCGAGGGCCCCGTCAGGTCTGGGGGAGCGGGGCGGGGGCTGCTTTGTTGCCTGGCTGCGAACCCTCCTTAACCTCACCCAGTCTAAGGCCGACCGGGCCGCTCCGCACATTCCCACATCAGGAAGAGCGCTGTGGTTTTCGACAAGTCCCGGGACTACCAACTCCTAGAGAAGCAAAAGTGAAGCGTCGGAGTCCGCCTGGCGTGGGAACCGGCTCCTGAAGGCGGCGAGGGGCGGGGCCCCTCTGCAGGGCCCCTCCTCCCCTCTGGGTTCTGCCGAGGCCATAAAAAGGAAGAAAAACTAAATCGTAACCCAACTCTGCGAAGTGTACCGAGGAAAACGTGGACAGAATCCGTTCATGCAACAACAATTCCGTCCCAAGTCTCTATGAACAAAAGCAGGATACGCTTACTAGGATATAAGGGGAGACAGCTTTGGGGAAAATCAGATGAATGGACTGGGGCAGCTGCCCAGGAATGGTGGACCGAATCAAGGAGCAATTTCCCAACCATCCGTGCGTGGGCAGGAATCATGGCCCACCTCCAATAAGAGGATTGAAGACAGAAGCAGCTTCTTTATGGATTCGTCAGAATAAAAAAGGTCTAGCCAGCAGGCAGAAGAACAAGGAGACTTGGAGAGGACATTTTGGAATCAGACCAGGTGGGTTCAGATCACCTCAAACTTGCTAGCTGTGTTCCTTGAGCAAGATACTTGACCCCTTTGTGCCTCTGCATTCTCATCTGTGAAATGAGCAGAATAATAGAGCCTACCAACCCCTGGAGTTGATATGAGAGTGATCCGCACTCCTGCTCATGGTAAAGTGCTCGCACCGGGTCTGTCCTGGGGTATGGGGGCCCATCAATGGGGTTGGCTTGCACTGGGGCAAAGCGCCCTCTTCCCCTGCTCTACCACCACCCATGGCCAGTTCCCAGGCCCTTGATCCCCGTGCTTCCCACTGGAAACCAAGCCCGGCTTTCTCATCTCACCTCTGAATCTGCTCAGAGGCAGACTCCTGGGTGAGGTAGAAAACCCAATGGTCTGGAGATCCAAGCCCTGGGTTCCAGGTCCAGCCCTGCCACACTCTTCTCTTGATGTTGCTTTGGCAGTAATAGCTGCAATCTGCTTATCTCCCAAATGAGGATAATCATCCTGCCCTTCATCACTCATAGGGCTGCTGTAAGGATCAAATGACATAATGGAAGGGAAATAATTTTGTAAAGGAGGGATGATTAGTCTACAAAACGCCCAGGGAATATTTTCGCATAATAATGGCCTCAATTTTGTATTCAAAGGGTGTTCTTTTCTGTATAATCTTTCCCAGAGTACTTATCTGGTTCTGAAGCACTGTAATACCTAGTCACACGGATTTGCAATCATTTGCAATTGGTTACCTCTCTTTTTTAATTGTAAAAAGCTGGTGTTTTTTTTTCTTCCAGAACCAGAGCTTTGTTGCATTCAGCCTGTATTTCTACCCTAAATCTTTCTGTCCTTGAAATTATCCTGGGTAGGGGACTTCATTTCTTGCCCTATCTCGTCTTCCACCAGAAACCCATTCAGTAAAACAAATGGAGGATCTAATCCACATCTGCAGCAGGACACTAATCCCCACCCGTTGGGGACACTAGTCCCCAGTGGACCCCACAGGTGAAGCTGATGCTCCTGCCTAGGTTGCCATAGGGATGAAGCAAGGTAATGGGCACAGGAGTGCCAGGCAGTGAGTGGAAAGTCAAGAACAACAGAATGCGGTCAGTGCAGCTACTCAACCTGGGTGCAGCGCTCTGTACAGTTTCTCTAATTTGATCAAGTTGTCTTTGGGCCAGTATTTCAGTTTTGTCCTTTATGTTATGAAGTTTAATGGCCATCTCCTTTAAACAAATTACTATGGACAGCTTCCTTTGAAGACATATTTCTTTAGTGAAATCCTGGGGCCAACAGTGTAAGCTTTCTTTGTGGGTCCCCTACTTTTCACAAAGGGTCCCTTACTTTTTTTTTTACTGGGAATTATGTCTGGCGTCTTTCCCGTGTAAGTAAAGTGGATTTGCTATTATGAAACAGGAAGGGGGGCCACTCCCAGGGACCACCTGAGTGACCACCTGAGTGGCACAGATTCGTTGGGTTGGACTTTTCCAATAATCTGCACTTCCTGAGACAAACATACAGCTCCGAGCTATTTGGGCCTCTCTCCACAACAGAAGTGATGGCACGTGTTGGGACAGGAACTGCTTCTGGGCTGTTCATTTTCTGGGCGGGGTTGTCACGAGCACAGAGCCTGTCCCCAAGCCGTCACATTTGGCTGCTAGGAATCGTCTTGCAACTGTTTCAACAAGCTTTCTAGTGTTTTAAATGAAAACGACTGTGTAGGATTCTGGCTTGACAGTAAGCAAACAAATAGAACACTGCTCGTTTTTTACGGAACTTGGTGTCTCAAATCTCAGGCATGTTGCATGGTGACACCTGTTTGATGTAGCGACTTAGATACTGAGTTTAAGAAACAGAGTGCTTAATCTGAGCAGGAACTGTTCAGGGTGTTGTACAGTCATGAGGCACCCACTGTAACCTTCACTGATGAGAGGGGAGTGCCTGCCCCACCCACCAGGGAGCCCAGCCATACATGGGCAATAATGACAACCTGATGAAGAAGCCTGAGGATCAGAGTGGGGAAGTCATCAGTGCTAGAGCATCTGACTCCAGACTCCACGCTCTTAACCACCATCAAAGGACAGATCAGGCCCCAAGAGCAGCCACAGGGAAGCTTCACCTTGACATCTACCAAGCCCCGCAGATGGTGCACATGTCTGCGTCCCACAGAGCTTGCCTATGGGAGGTGGCCAGTAAATGCCCGTGGCATGCAGGAGGGCCTTTGTTATTTCCCTAGGCATGGAGGAATTTCGCAGCATAGAAGGTCCAAGCCGGAAGGGCCCGTGGAGATCAGTTAATCCACTCTTGTCATCTACAGATGGGAAGAGTGATGGAGGGACCTGCCTGTGGACACACTGCAACTCAGGGGCAGAACTCAGGCTGTCCTCACCCGTGCTTAATCCAGGACTCGTGGAGGGTACACGTGGCCTCGGTCCTGGGACTGAACAAAGACAGAGGACAGCAGTGGTGGACGAGAAACGTTGGCGGCAGTTCAAGAGCCAGCCTGCTTTTTGTAATTACAGTGAACATATGCCATTTATCATCCAAACTGGGATACTTCTGAGCGTGGATGGGGAAGCTGTTTAATAATTACGCTGGGACAGCGGCACACGTGGGCCTGTGCCTAGCAGCCAGGACATATGCTCAGCCTTATTAAAATGAATAAGAATGACGGCGATGATAAGAAGATCAACTGCTGCAAAAATGCTAACTTCCGGCTCTGGGCTGAGCCCTTTGCATCCACCCGCAGATGCTCTTCACGCTTGAGGAAACTGAGGCTCCAAGACGTTGAGTCACCTGCTCAAGGTCACACAGGGAATGAGGGCTGAGCCTCGACGGGAATCCAGGTCTTGCCTGAGTCCAAAACTGATACTCGTCTCACACCCTTGGGTCACCTCCCTCTTTGTTCATCCTTTCTGCACATAAAACGTTTCCACACTGGCTCAATGTGATGGGAAGGGGATCTGGAGACCTGCTGGGTGGTGGAAAACCACTAACGTGCGAGGCCGGTGGGCCCGGCTCCGACTGGTGTCTTCCACTACCTCTCTTTACAAGCTTGGGCAAGTCCCCGTGCCACTATGCCACACAGTCCCACTCCCAGGCCTCAGCTTCCTTTTCTAGGCCTCTCATCCAAGGCCTTCTACAGGCAGGACCCTGGGGATCTTTCCAGCTTTATTTCTATCTCTACTTTCAGGCTCCCTGCTCTTCAGCTAAACTGGCTCCCATGATGTTCCCCATGTACACTTTGGGCTCCCCCAACACTGTGCCTGGCCTCTTGTTGCTGCCATGCCCTCCCCCACCTAACGTGCTGCAAAGCCATCCCCCTCCTCCGTGAAGACTTCCCTGATTCCTCCAAGAAGATGGCACCTCTCCCTTCTCTGAATTCTCATGGCTGCTCATGCACGTGTCCTTTGTACCTCGTCTCAGAGTCAGCTGTTTGCTTTCGCCTGTCTACATACTCCTGGAGTACAGGGTCAGTATCTGACTGATTTTTGTGTCCCCTGATCCCCTGCCGCCAAAACCGCCCATCCCACCCTGCCCGCACCCCACACATTGTCTGATCCATCGTGGCATTCATCAATGTGCCTTGAATGGATCAATCAACAAATGAATGCTGTTGCCCCTCCGCGCCCCGACCCCCCCACCATGGCCCATGGGTTCTAGAGACAGTGGCATTTCCAGTAGCTGTCCCCACCTGTAAAATGGCATGCACTTTACAGTGTCACTGGGAGAAATGACTTAGTGCATGTAATAGCCTTAGAACAGTACCTTGCACACAGTAAGGGCCTGTTCTTACAATCTTATTTCTTTTTTTTTAAATTTCTCACTCTTATAATCCTAGTCTCTCCACATGCCCACGGCCCATTCTTGATTTGCTTGACTTGATCTGACCCGCCTACCCATGCTTTCCCCCAGTAAAGAGAAGCAGCTCTCAGAGACCCCAGAGGGACTCTCACAGGGGTGGGGAGCTCTTCCTTTACTGCAGATAAATGCTGTGTGGCTGCAGCTGTGACTCCTTCGCTTGGGGTCTTTTCTCTTCTGGAACTCAAAGCTACAGAACTCAGTCCAAGCACGAAGCAAGACTTGAGTGATACAGCAAACATGCCCAATGCTTCCATATTGCACCTGGGGCCAGAGTTGAGCCACAAACCTCTTGATAATTGTGTGCCATTCCTGAGATGAAATCTGGCCCTGGGGCTGCCGTGGAAATGATGCCAGACAAACACTGGCTGATAGATGACAACTCGACATACCGCAAGGCACCCCTGAGTGGAAGCACAGGCGTGCATGGACAGAGAGAAGGATGCCCACACCCAAACAGAGGCCTGCTTGGAAATAAGAAGAGCAGCTCTCAATGCACCCCAGATGGAAAGATGGCCAAAAGACAGATGACAGACAAGAGCCACAGAGAGACCCAGGAACGTTCTGCCACAGATAGGTGGTGGAATTGGGTCTTTTCCTTACTTCTGCTTTTATGTTTACTGTCCACATTTTACATAATTAGTATGTATACATTTTATGATGGAAATAGTCTCAGTAAATAGAAAAAGAAAAGGAAGAAAAAAGAGGGAAAGGTAAGGTATCAGTGAGTCAGGATCAGATTTGCTGGGTCTTAGGCTCATGTCTGCCACCAGCTCCCTGCTGGCCTTGGCCTTGGCCCTTCTCTTCTCTGGGCCTCCTTTCCTACCTCTGTAAAAGAAACCAGGTGAACTGGGCCACCGTACAACAAGCTTATGGTCATCATACCCAGAGGACAGATCACCGGGGTGTAGGTGGATGGAGAGCTTTGTCCTGCGTCTTGGCAAGTGATCACAAGGCAGTTTGTTTGCTGCCGTAACAGTTGTTATGATTGATTTCATTTCTAGTTTGATTGTGGTCTTCTCTAAATGTCACTGGAGTCCCAGCTAGACCTTCTGCCCTGATGCTGGCCTCCTCTCCAAGCCCACCAGAAATCCCAAAGTCCCTGGATCTCTTTTCTTTACTCATGGAGTAAGTGCATCTTTTCTTCCAGACCTCATCAAGCCCCGACAGCTCTGTAGAATCAAAGGTATCTCCCTAGTAGTAGAGAGCCCAAATGCATATGAAAGTGAAAGTGAATAAACAAAATTGTCTCCCTCTCTCCCTTCCTTTCTTGATATTTTTTTTTCCTATTTTTTTTTCAAGAAAACATTTTATCGTATTTCCATTACATGTGTAATACATACTCGTTGCAGAGCAATCAGAAAACAAAGATTTGGGTATATCTGTACATGATAATAATATGCAGCTGTTGAAAGGCATGCATGTTTTTTTTTAAGCCTAAGGTAGGTCTATATGTCTTGACATGGAATGATGTTCATGACATATAGTTTAGTGAAGAAAACAAGTTACAGCACAGTGTATATATTATGATCCCATTTGTATTAAAATACACATTTATCTGTTTATACGTACATACATAATGTCTGGAAAAATATATACCAACATGTCCACAGCAGTCCTGTCTGGGGAGTGTAGAGGTGAGAGGGAAAGCCTCTGTATACTTCTGTCTGGTTTGAATTTTTTACAACAAGCCTGTATTACTCTTGTAATTCAAAAGAAAATCTAAGAAAGTAAAAGAAAAATAAAGGCCAGAGAAGAGCTAGTATGGATATTTCTACATTGAAATAGAAAGAAAATTATATCAAAAGCCAAAAGGAAGAAAGTCATGTATAATTCTTACTTCCCCACCTGGAGGCAATCACTATTAATATTTTCTCGCATAGCTTAATCTATTCTTCATTCATATTATACACACAGTACTTTTATTTACATAAAAGAGATTATATTATGCATACTATTCCCTTTTAACCTGCTTTTCTCACCTAATAATATAGCATGGACATCTTTCTACGTTGAAAAAATGCATCTCTTTTCATTTTCAATGGTTGTTATACTTAGGTTGTACCCTTTTTATGCCTCTATTTTTAAAAAGGCTACTGTCAGCACCCCTGGGCAGTTAAGTTTTTGCATGCATCTAGTATTATGTCCTTAGGATAAATTCCTAAAAATGAAACTGCTGGGTGCAAGGATGTGTAATGCGTGTCAAGGATTTTAATCTATGACAACAAATTGCTTTCCAGAAAAGCCTTGCCGTTGCTCCATCCCCCAGCAGCATGTGGGCCAGCCTGGTCTCCACATAATCTATCCCCTCCATGGGTTAGTTCCACTCTTTGAAATTTTTGTTCATTTGGTAGTTGAAAAAAAATCTCTGTGTCGTTTTAATGATCATTCCCTTGATTACTCCTAGGGCTGGCCATTTCTTAATGTTTCTCAGTCATCTGTTTGTCTTTTGATGAGTTGCTTATCATGTATTTTTCCAATTTTCCCACTGGGCTGTTTGTCTTTTTTCCTTGATTTATAAAAGCTCCTTATATATTAAGGATATTCATCACTGTTTTTCATATATGTCATTATTTCCAAGTACATTTTTATGGTTTTTAACTTTATCTATGATTTTTTTAATACACAGAAGTTTTTAAACTTTGAATTAAATTTATCAGTCTTTGCCTTTATAGTTTCTGTGTTTGGTGTCATATTTAGAAAGTCCTCCCACTCCAAGTCTATACAAACATTTACCAATAATTTCTTCTACAGTGACATTAAACTCTTCAATCCGTTTGGATGTTATTTGAAAGCATGGTGTGTGGTGGAGGTGCAAATGGCCTTTTTTGAAATGGCTGCCTAACTGTCCCAACACCCAAACTGGCAGTCCCTCCACTTCGGTCCCGCGCAATGCTATCTTTATCTCATCTTCTGAACAACTCCTGCATGGGGGTGACTTGCAGGACATGTTTTCCTGTTTCTACTATTTGGTGAAGACGAGAGGTTTGGGGGTGGCTCCTGGCTGTCTCCTGAGCTTTCTATGTCATGGTGGCCGTAAGAGGATGCATTGGAGGTGGGGTGACAGCTACAGGAGACAGGCTCCGAGGGGACTGAATGTACAGCCACACACCCAGAAATGACCTTCTCCAAATATAGTTCAGCCAGGCACACTTCCAAACCTCCAAAGTACCAGCCACTGCCTGGCAATCCCCCAGAGTCCCCCATTCAGAGACAAAAACTCTCTCCACCGACTGGCACTGGCGGCCTCTGGGTGGCACTATGGAGCTGTTCTATGTCGCCTGGCGGGTGCCGGCTGGAGGAGGATGCTCCCAGGCTCTCTGGGCACCCTGGCCCCTGTGGGGCTCCAGGAGCCTGGGCAATAGGATGCAGTGAAAGGCCGCTGCTCCCCAAGGCTACCAGCTTGGCTTCGCTGCTGTCCTTGGCACGAGACCCCGTGCTGCTTCTTTAAAAGGGCAGGCACGACTGAGGCTCCAGAGGCAAGGCCATTACAAGGCATAACAGCCAGTGCCCTTTATAAATCACCCCAGCAGCAGCAGCAGTAGGGTCAGCTCACTGCCTAGTGTACTGCCTCGAGGACCAGGCCAGATGGGGGAAGGGCAGGGACCAGAAAGGGGTGGGATTGGTAGGGATACCAACAGATGCTCAGTGAGATGCTCATGGCAACACCTACCTCTTCACAGTTCTGCGTTACCTTACAGGGTCTTTCACAGCCAAGATCTCCTTTAGGGAAGGCAGCTCTAGGCTAAAGCATCTCTGCTTTCTAAATATCTAAGGATAGGAGTTGGTATACAGCTCAAGAAAAAGTATTAGAAGAACAAGTGGAAAAACCCCTTTATGGGAACCTGAGCAAGTTCCTCTTCCTCTCTGATGGATTTAAAAACATTACGGTGCTGCCAGTTCATCAAGCTGAGATCCTGGGAAGAGCTTTCTAGATGGGAAGATCTGGCATGTTCTCGGGAGTGTTGGGAGAACGTATGTGTATCTAGGCACAGGTTACAACGTGGCTAGCAGTCTAGGGAGGAGAAGGCTGGAACGAGACCGTGCTGGATGTGGGAGGGTTCCCAGAAGGCAATGAGCAGATTAGTGCTGCTTTTGAAAAGTGCCTTGGAAAGTTCTGTCTGGCTGCAGCAGGGTGCCAGGTTTGGGAGGCAGAGGAATAGATGAGTTGAGGGCTGCTGAGGGCTGTTGCAATTGTCCAGGCAGGAGAAAAGGCAGATCCGCTGGGATTTGAGATATACTTTGGAAGTAGCCCTAGGACTTACTGATGGATGGAATTTGTAGAGTGAGGAAAAGAGAAGACTCGAGGATGGTATCTAGGTTTTCTCTTGAATATGGCCTCCCCAGCAATACCTGGGGAGGAGTGGATTTGGGAGTGTTATTGGAAAAAAATTACAGTACTTTCTCTGTACCAGGCATTGTTTACGTGCTTTATGTACAGTAATGGATTTAATACTCCTAACAACCTGATGAGCTAGGGACCACTGTTATCATGCCCATTATACAGATGAGACATTAAGGCACAGAGAATAATTTGCCAAAGTCATACAGTAAGTTAGCAGAGACGCGATATGAAACCAACTGATTTACTACAGGTTCAGTGTTCTTGACTACCATGCTATACTATCTCTCCATACTAAGGTGCTTGGGAATGAGGACTTGGGTTTTGGTCAGGTTAAATTTCAGATGCCTGTTAGACGTCCAAGTGGAGAGGTCCAGAACGCAGATAGATAACAGGATTACCTGAAAAGGTGGCTGTGATGGGTATGTATGTCTCCTGGAACCAAAAGAGGCCTCAGTAAATGTTTATTTTTCCTTTTTTATTGGATTTACAGTTGATTTGCAATGTCGTATTAGTTTCAGGTGTACAGCAAAGGGATTCAGTTATACACACACACACATGCACATATATATATATATATATATATATATATATATATATATATATATATATATTCTTTTTCACATTCGTTTCCCTTATAGGTTATTGCAAGATATTGAGTATAGTTCCCTGTGCTATACAGTAGGACCTTCGTGCTTCCATGTCTTGCCTATTGTAGATAGTACTGCAATGAACATTGGGGTACACGTATCTTTTCGAATTATGGAGAAAAAGGAACCCTCCTACACTGTTGGTGGGAATGTAGATTGGTGCAGCCGCTATGGAGAACAGTATGGAGGTTCCTTAAAAAGCTAAAAATAGAGGTACTGGAAGGTCACAGTCCTCTGGGGAGGATGGACTTTTGAATAGCCACTTCCCATGCCTGCAGATGATGAGTTCTGTGATCAGGGAAGTCCAGGGAGTTGTGGGAGCAGAGGGGAGCAGAGTGGTTAAGGAAGACCTTCTGGCACAAGTGACAGATAAACTGAGTCTTGAATGGTCAGTGGGAGGCCAGCAAAGAAAGAGAAGAAAGGAATTACAGCATGTGAAAAGGCACAATGGAGAGAGAGAACAAGGTAAGATCAGGGGGTATGTTGCACAAAGAATCAGTGGTGTGAGGCTGAGGAGGCCCACAGGGCCAGGTTGTGCCCATCCTTGTTGCCCTTGGTGATGAATTTGGATCTTATCCTCAGGACCACAGAAAGCCCACCAAAGAGTTTCAGACAGAGGGCAGATATGGTCACATTTGTATTTCTAAAAGGTTCATTCTAAAATAGGCTAACCCCTATGGAAAAGAATTTGGCAATATTTAGCAAAATTGCATATTCCTTTACCCTTTGAGCCAACGATCTTACATCTATGATTCCATCACAAAAGTACACTGACAAAAATATGAAATTATATGTGTACAGGCTCTTTATTGCAACACTGTTGGTAATATCAAATGTTTGGCAACAACCTAATGTCCGTTAGTGGGGGATTAGTTGAATAAACTGAAGTCCATCTACATAAAGCTGTACTGAAAAAGAATAAGGAAGATCTTGATAGACTGCTACAGGGATATCTATAGAGGATATGTAGCTGAGTAAAGAAAGCAAGGTGAAGAAGAATGTCCATGGTATGAAACCTTTCATGTAAAGAAAATGAGGATTTGCAGATATATCTATATATCTTCAAAATATATCTCTCTATATCTCCAAATCCCTGTTATATATATATATATATATATATATATATATATATATACACACACACACACACATATACATATATATTTATATAGATAGTGACGTATAGTATATAGTAATATATATACACACACACAGTAGTGAAAGAATAAATGAAAAAGTAAAAGTGGTTGCCTGTACATGAAGAGAGAAAATGGGGAGAGGAGACAGTGATGAAAGTTACACCTCTCGAAATCTAACTTGCTTAATAGTGTTAGATTGAGAATCGTTTAATATTTCATATAATTTTAAAACAAAATTAAATCAAAGAGAAAAAATCAATCCCTTAAAATTGAAAACAAATTCAAATAAATAAACCTATCTGTATATCAAGTTGATGGCATAATCATAGAAAACAGAATAATTTGAAGATTCTGAAACACAGTATGCTGACTGCATATCCCGGTGGAATACATACTGAAGACAAATAAACGGAAAGAGGTATTAAATTGCATTCAGTCTTTTGTTAGTGGTTATGATGGTATTGTTATTTTAACACAGACATACATACTAAAATAAAACACATTATGTATATTTAAACAAATTATATATATGTATATATATACATATATAAAGCAAATAAGTAAAAATATTCATGTTATTAGGAACAATGATTTTCAGCATAAGAGAAAAGAGATCTTATAAAATCAAAGAATTTAAGTAAAATTCACTATAACCTTTCTCAGGAATTGAAATTATCAGTATGAACTCTTTAGTTTTGCTTTCGAAAAGGTGCATATTTCCTTACTCTATCCACTGAAAAGGCAAAGAAACAATGCAATCCAGTAGTAAATAACATTCTTATTGTCCAGCTTATGGTCTTTAAATATTAGTTCCCACTGAAACATGCCAGGGATCATTGGAAAAATGGTTGATTTCAGGGCTGTGGCAGAAAATATGCAAGATGAGCTGAAAACGTCTTGTGGTGCCTAAAATTATCAAAGATTACTTAGAGTCAAGTCAAAAGGTCATAGGAAGAAATTCACTTCTGCTAATGCCAGATTAGCTTCTTGCAGACCAAGCTTTCTGCAGAGAACAACTAGAATAGTTGAACAAAATATGGAAAACAATTTCTTTGAAGACACTGGGGAGCTACCATGCAGTGAGGATTTGAAAAACCAAGATACCATAGAGAAGGGACACACACAGGCGTGAGCCCAACATTGGGCACCACTTTTCCCCTCAAGGCATTTGCCTGTTCCAAGCAGTGGCTAATAGACTGGGGGGCTGAGCAGGATTCCCATAGTCTTCGGGGCTGGAAGAAAAATCATTGTCAGTCAGGGCCCCCAAGGAGGAGAGGTCTGGTAAACAGGCTCTAAGTTGGGATCCCCAAAGGGCTAAAATTAGGATTAGGAGTGAACAAGAAAGTTACCAATCCTCACAAATATTGAAGGCCAGCTTTGAGTTGGCTCAGTACCTCTCTAGACTTAACTGATCTGCTCCTACACACACTACCTGCAGGAAGTCAAAGTAAACCTCTCTCCAGGAAGATGACATAATCCAGTTCCTCAGATTTTCTCTTTATATATTCATATATAATGTCTAGCATTCAATAAAAAATTATCAAGTATACAAGGAGATAAAAATCGCCTGGCCAAGAGGCAAAAAATAAACAATAGATATTGATCCACAGAAGATTCAGATTTCAGAGCTACCAGACGTGGATTTTAAAATAACTGTGATTAATAGGTCCAAGAAATCACATGGCTAAATGTCATCACATGACTAAAGATTATCAACAGAGAACTGAGGATCATATAGAAGAATTAAATGGAAATTCTATTACTAAAAAATACAATAATAAAAAATTAACTGCGCAGTCTACAGGTGTAGCAGCAGATTAGATATAGCTGAAGGAAGGTCAGTAAAATGGAAGAGAAATTAGAAGAAAAAAATTCATACTGAAGCATACACAAAAAGTGAAAGGGTGAAGAATACAGAAAAGTGTGTAAGAGATATACAGGGCATGGTTAAAAGGCTCTATGCATTATTTTCCAGAAGGAGAGAGACAATGGAACATAAAAAGTATTTGTAGAAATAGTATCTAAGAATTTTCCAAAGCTGACAAAAATCATCAAGCTACAGATTCAAGAAGCACCACGGACCCCAGGAAAAATACAAAGAAAACCACACCTAAGCACATCATAATAAAACTTGAAACCAAGTTTTCTTTCTGTTGATTTTCTTTTTGTTGAAAGCCAAGGACAAACTGAAATATTAAAAATGATTTAAAAAGATGCATTGCCTCAAAGAAACAATCATAAGCCTCATAGCAGACTTCTCAACAGAAATACTGAAAGCCAGCAGAAAAGGGAATGACATCTTCAAAGCCTTGAAAGAAAAAACTGTCAACCTCAAATTTTTTTTTTTTTTTTTTTTTTTTTTTTTTTTTTTTGCAGTAAGGTACGCGCGGTCCTCTCACTGTTGTGGCCTCTCCCTTTGCGGAGCACAGGCTCAGCGGCCATGGCTCACGGGCCCAGCCACTGCGCGGCATATGGGATCTTCCCAGACGGGGGCATGAACCCGTGTCCCCTGCATCGGCAGGCGGACTCTCAACCACTGCGCCACCAGAGAAGCCCCAACCTCAAATTTGATATAAAACAAAGTTTCCTTCAAAAATGAAGGTGAAAAGGAGACTTAAAAAAAAAACTGAGAACATTTATCACAGACAAAAATGCACTAAAGGAAAAATCTAAAGGAAATACTTTAGGCAGAAAAAAACTGAACACAGATGGAAACACGGAGATACAGAGCAACAGGAAAGGTAAATGTATGGGTAAATCAAAATTAAGATGGACTTTATAAAACAGTAATAGCAAAATCCTACAACATTTAAAACATGTACATAGTTGAAATGTAAGACAGCAGTAGCACAAAAGGTGGGACAAGAGTAAATAAAATTAGTGTGTTCTAAGGTCATTATTTTGTCCAGAATGTAGTACAAGTAGGCAATAATGCTAGTCTTTGATGTCTCAAAGTGATAGCTCCAGGGCAACCACTAAAAGAGTAGTGAGTCGTACAACAATGTGAATGTACTTAATGCCACTTAGCCATACACTTTAAAATGGTGAAAATGGTAAAATTTTGTGATATATACTTTACCACAATAAAAAAAGAGTAGTGAATGAACATCTACAAACTTCAGAGGGGGAAATGAACTAATAAAAATACACAGGGAGGGGGAGAGATGGGGAGGGAGAGAGAGAACAAGAGTGATAAAATAAATGTGATGAAATGTTAACAATTAGTTACTTTGGCTGAAAGGTATACAGGAAGTCTTTGAACTATTCTTGTAATTTTTCTGTAAGTTTGAAATAATATAAGAATAAAAAGTTAAGGGGGAAAAAGTCTTCCTATATCAAGAATGCATAGATCAGTGTTTCCAAGACTTCAGAATTTCACAGATAAGGAAAATTTCAAAAACGTATTGATATATACAGCAATGAAAATGAATAAACTGTGGCTACACAGAACCACATCACTGAACTCACAAAAATTTAACAAAAGAAGCTAGGCTGAGTGGTTATTAATTAATATATGTAAGGTTCGAATGTAGGCAAAACTGATCTATGATATTAGAAAATAGGATAGTGGTTACTTTGGGGAAGAAAGGAGGAGGTATGGTGATTAGGAAGGGTCATGAGAGCAGCTTCTGGTTTGCTGGTAAGTTTCTTTGGTCCTGGATGATAGCTACAAGGGTATGGAATGATAATTCATTAAGCTTATGGGCTGTAATCTTTTCTGTATGTAGGCTATGTTTTAATTAAAAACCTTTTTTATAAAAGGACAACACAAGAGAGCAAAAAGCAGAACAAATAAAAATAAATAGTAATAGCAAGACTTAAACCTCAAAATATCAGCAATTACTTTAAATATAATTTAGTTGGTCTACATACCCCAATTAAAATATGAAAGTTGTCAGAATGGGAGAAAAAAAAACTTGCTCATAAACGACACTTTAAAATGAAAGATATAGAAAGATTGAAAATAAAAGGGTGGAAAAAGAGACACTATGCAGAGCATAACCAAAAGAAAGCTGGTATAGCTATGCTAATATCATTTAAAGTAGACTTCAAGGTAAGAAAAATACCTGGAAATAAAATAGAACATTACATGAAGTTTTATGTAGCAGAAACACATAATTCTAAACTTGCATGTACCTATTAACATAGCCTCAAATATATACAAAGCAAAAACTATAGAACTATAAGGAGATATAGACAAATCCACAGTAATAGTGGGAGAATTTAATACATTCCTCAGCAACTAATGGAATAACAAAACAAAATAAAATCAGTAAAAGTATACTAGATTTGAACGACAGGGTTAAAAAACTGACATAATTGGCATAGGTGGAACAATTTACACAACAACTGCAGAATGCGCATTCTTTTCAGGTGCACATGAAATATTTGCCAAAATATACCATGTGTAGAACCATAAAGCAAATCTCAAAAAATTTCAAAAGCTTGAAATAATATTGAATATGGTCTCTTACTGTGATGGAATTAAGCCAGATATGAAAAAAAAAAGAAGTCCCCATATGGTTAAAGATTAAGAAACACAATTCTAAATAACCTGAATTTTAAAAAGAAATAATGAGGGAAATTAGAAGACATTTAAGTGAGTGACTATTAAAACTTGGCATATTAAAACTTGTGGGATGCACCTAAAGCCATGCTTACAAGAAAATTGTAGCCTTAAATGCACATAGTACAAAAGAAGTCTAGAAATTAAACATGCATCAAGGCCAGAAAATAAAGAGAAAATCAAGTACAAAGAAAATAGAAGGAAGTAATAATAAAGTTAAGAAGAAATTAATGAAGCAGAAAACAAACATAGAGTGGACAGAATGAATAAAGACTGATCAAGAAAAAAAGAGAGAAGGCACAAATAACCTATATCAGGAATGAAAAAGTGAACATTATAAATTCTACAGACATCCAACTTGAAGAGGCTCCCACTGGCCAAAAATAGGATGATTTTAACATAAAAAAGAATAATTACTTGCAATGGATTGAAACATAACCAATAAATAAAATCTCACAATTTTTTTTTTTTTTTTTTTTTTTTTTTGCGGTATGCAGGCCTCTCACTGTTGTGGCCTCTCCCGTTGCGGAGCACAGGCTCCGGACGCGCAGGCTCAGCGGCCATGGCTCATGGGCCCAGCCGCTCCGCGGCATGTGGGATCTTCCCGGACCGGGGCACGAACCCATGTCTCCTGCATCGGCAGGTGGACTCTCAACCACTGCACCACCAGGGAAGCCCTCACAAATTTATGATAAAATCTCTTAAATACTCTTGAAAAAATAATGAATCCCAATTCTAATCATGCCTCTGGCTTTATCACTAATTTACAGGAAATAAGAAGAATAAATACCTTAAAATGCATGATCTACTCAATCCAGAAAGCAGGAAATTCTATAAGATAAATGACCCAGTTTCTTAAATAAGTGAATAACATGAAAAAAGGACAGATAGCTATTATAGATTAAAAGAGACTTAAGAAGAATACCAGCTAAATGTAGTATAGTAGGATCCTGATTTGAACAAACCAACTGTAAAAAAGACATTTAGGGAATCGAGGAAAAATGAATATGAATGGAGTATTAGATAATAATAAGGAATTATTGTTAATTTTATTGGTTGTGATCACAGGATTGGGGTTATGATTTTCAAAAAAGTTCTTATCTATTAGAGATACATCCTGAAGTACTTACAAGTGAAATGATATAATGTCTGAGATTTGCTTTAAAATACTGCAGCCAAGCAACAACAACAATAACAACAAAACCGTGTGTATGTGTGTGTGAGAGAGAGAGAGAGACAGAGAGAGAGACTCAAACACCAAAAGCGACAGACAGACAGACACAGACACACATAGAAACACAAAGAGAGAAAGGTGTCTGCAAACAAGAACAACAAGAAGTTAATAAATGTTGAAGCTGGGTAATGGATATATGAGGGTTTATTATGTGTTTGAAAACGTTCATCACAAAAAGTAAAATAAATAGGTAAGTAAGTAGGTAAGTTGCTCTGGCTGCTGTGTTGTGAAGAGACTGATGGGGGCAAGGATGGAAGCAGGGAGACCAGTTAGGAGACCACTGTAATAATCAAGCTATAAAACACTGGCTAAAAGTCATGTTCATTATAACGATTTATTTAGGTCACTTACTATTTGTGTTTATAGTAAGTGGCCTCAGTAAGTGCTCATTAATCACCGAATACATGCCACATTAACTTTGTAAGTATCATGTAATTACAACAGGAAAACCTACAAATGAATGGTCAGTCTTCAGGGTTTGTTGATAATTACAGATTTCTGCATAAAGTAGGTGTTTGGACAGTCAGGTTCTCAAACTTTTTTGACCCCAATTCTGGTAGCCACCTCCAAGATGGCCCCTAATAAGCCTCATCTGTTGGTATTCACACCCCTATATAATTGCTTCCAACATTGTATCAATGTTGGTCTGTATTACCAGCCAAATATGGCAAAAATGATGGTATGTGATTTCTGAAGCTAAGTCATAAGACACATTGCCATTTCTTCCTTGCTGTCTTGGGTTGCTTCTTCTGGGGGAAGCCAGCACCATATTGCAAGGGCACTAAAGCCACTCTATAGTAAGGACCACCCAGCAAAGAATGAGGCCGTCAGCCAGTTAACCATCACCAACTTTCTAGCCATGTGAGTGCGCCATCTTGGAAGCAAATCCTCCAGTCCCAATCAAGCTTTCAGGTGATCACAGCCCTGGCTGACAACTTGACTGCAACCTCATGAGACATCCTGAAAGAGAACCATCTAAGCTCAGTTACCCCTAAATTTCTGACCCTCAGAAATGGTGAGATAACAAATGCTTGTTGAAATTTTATGCAGCAATAAGAACTGATACACCACTCACTGTAAGAAATAAATTGTACATCATGACCCAATACACACATACATATATGTATGTAAAAATATAATAAATTCCATGAAACTGAATAAGATCAATATGATATTTTCATTATATTTTACTTTTTAAAAATTGCCCACTGGGCTTCCCTGGTGGCACAGTGGTTGAGAGTCCGCCTGCCGATGCAGGGAACACGGGTTCGTGCCCTGGTCTGGGAAGACCCCACATGCCGCGGAGCGGCTGGGCCCGGGAGCCATGGCCGCTGAGCCTGCGCGTCCGGAGCCTGTGCTCCGCAACGGGAGGGGCCACAACAGTGAGAGGCCCGCGTATCGCAAAAAAAAAAAAAAAAAAAAAAATTGCCCACTAAATTAATTTTACGATCCTTTAGTGGGTCATCATGCAAAGTTTGAAAAACGCTGGAGTAGAGGACATTATCCCTGTAGTTCTGAAATTCTATGGCTTCGTGTAGCAGGAGTATATGCTCATAACATGAACAAAATAGAACATTGGCTTCAAGGAGTAAAACATATGGGCATTTCAATAAGAGTCAGTGGAACAGGTGGCTGGGTAGAGAGAGGTACTTACCACTCACAGAGGCTGTTCTATTCTCTCTCTAGTGTGTTTCCCATTGCCTCAATCTTTTGGACCTAAATCCCTCCATGTTAGTTTTAGATCCTTTCCTATGGAATAACTTGGACTTCTCATACAGGTGTGTCTTTCCTGCTTGGATGTATAATTCCTCATCTGCACCACTGGAGAGATGTCAGTCATCTACTGGGTTTTTTGTCTTGTCCTTGGCTTTTTATTGGCATATGTCAGGCAGTGACAGCCTGCATTCACCGACCCCTCAGTCAATTAGGGGGAATTCCTTGAAGGATGCAAAACTCTCTTTCCCATGCACTATCTGAAAGGAAAACATGAAATTAAAATTGTAAACCAATTGTTGACATCCAAAGGAAATACTGATCTTCAGAGAAAGAAAGGGAGAGAGAATGTAAAGGAGAGAGAGCAAGAGATGGGGTGGGAGGAGAGGAAGGGAAGAAACAAGCAAACCAATTTGCTACAGTATAGCAACTATCACCTGGAACATAGGAACAGAGGTATTTTAAGATTTGTACTATAACCATGCAGAATCATATGGCTGCTGGGAGCTTGAAACCCTGCAAATTAAAAAAAAATATATAGAACCACAAAGTGACAAAGCTGGAGGGGATATACCCAGTTTACAGATGGAAAACTTGTGGCACAGCTCTCCAATTTTCACTGTCAGACAGATTTTTCCTCTGGAAGAACTCCTGGGCAGGAGGCCAGCAGCATGGCCAAGAGATAGATGAGTGGCTGGGGAATCTGGGCCTCAAGAGACAGTTAATCCTAAAGCCAGCACCCAATTTTCTAATTTCCTGCTCCTGGGGGATGAACTGGCCCCCACTTGCTCCTATCTTCAGCCAAATAAAAAGACACAAACAAGCACACAATATTAAAAAGAAAAGGCCCAAGAAGTGAGATCCCAAAGGATTTAAGGCCTAAGCCACACAAGAATTCCCCCATTTGTCTAATTGCTCCCAGAAGCCCTGTTTCAATCTGTGTCTGGACCTGAAAAAAACAGCTAATAACCATTTTACAGATGCTCTTCTTTAGAGGAGGAGATTTTCACAAGTGTGCAATTGATTGTTAGAAACGAATGCAGTCACATAATTGTACAGTCTTAGGTAAACAAAAGGTCATACCCTTCAGATGCTTGAGTCCCCTCCTAAGATTCCTACCATGTGGTTCACCAGCCTGGGCTTGAACTCTTCAATGGCAGGGAGCTCACCAACCCCTGGAGTTAGCTAGCCAGATAACTCTAGCCTTTGGGGATCATTGATATGGAAAGAACTGTAGTCATTTGTTGTGTATTCATCCAACAGTGAAAGGACTATTCTCTTCCTCTTGGAATGAATGCCGTGGACTTCCTTGGCCTCTGTAGCTCATCTGTATGTGTAACAGCAATGTACCTCCAAAGCATTGTCAGGCGGTCTCATCAACCAACTGAACAGCAATCAGTTCCAGGCTGGTCCCAAGTCAGTTCTTTGCAAAATAGTAGATGGCTTAATGGAACTCAAACAATTAAAAAATATTTGCACCTGGCTTATGCCTTACCATTGTGCCTGAGACCATACCCATCCCTGTAAAAGATAGGGCAGATTTGGTACTTATTAGGTACATGGTAAGCAACGGTAGTTATCACTCAAGCAGTTTGTCCTTCACTTTATACATGAGGTTCATAGAACTACAGCCCAATTTCCATGTTTATTTCTTTTAAAATGAGGTCCTCACTTCAGCAAGGATTATTAAGTGCTATTCATGGATGCTATTGCACAGTCATTCAGATACTCTGTGCTCCCTGATGAAGATCAGCAGCATGCAGGGGTTCTCAATGGGGACAAGGTCTTTCTATTAACCTCAATGTCATTAGACCAGGGAAGGGGGATGACAGTATGGCCCATGAGGTCCTTAGACGATGAATCATAGTTGGGGAAGAACTGGTTCATTCCAGTCTGGTCCCAGCCATCTCAGCATCAGTCTATGATTTTATGCAGCTTTCAAACATCTAGAGGTGGAGACAGTTATCATGAGCTAGGTATTTGCTAAAGAGTGAAATAGAATATTAAGAAGGAAGATTTGGAGATACATAGCCAAACCTGGCTCCTTACTGTACACCATGAAGCTTTCTTTCTTCTGTGCACTTGTCTTTCACTTGAATGATTTCCCTTTCCTCTCACCAAGTCTAAATCAAATCACATCCTTATCTGAAGTCTCAATTCATAAGCCACTTCCTCTTTGAACTCTCACTTAATTGCCTCAGTAAAAAGCGAGGATTTAAAACAAAAAGACAACCTATGGGCTGAGGGGAAATATTCGCAAATGATGTGATTGGCAAGGGCTTAATTTCCAAAATATACAAACAGCTCATACAACTCAATATAAAAAAAACAACCCAATCATAAAAGAGGCAGAAGACCTAAATAGATATTGCCCCAAAGAAAATATACAGATGGCCAAGAGACACATGAAAAGATGCCCAATATCGCTAATTATCAGAGAAATGCAAATCAAAACTACGATGAGATATCACCTCACACTAGTCAGAATGGCCATCATCAAAAAGTCAAAACCAATAAACGCTGGAGAGGGTGTGGACAAAAGGGAACCCTCCTACACTGTTGGTGGCAATGTAAATTGGTGCAGCCACTATGGAGGACAGTATGGAGGTTCCTTTAAAAACTGGAAATAGACCTACCATAAGATCCTGCAATCCCACTCCTGCGCATATATCCAGAAAAGACAAGAACTCTAATTTTAAAAGGTATATGCACCACAGTGTTCATAGCAGCACTCTTTACAGTAGCCAAGACATGGAAGCAACCTAAGTGTCCATTGACAGATAAGTAGATAAATAAGATGTGGAATATACATACAATGGAATATTACTCAGCCATAAAAAGATGAAATAATGCCATTTGCAGCAACATGGAAGGACCTAGAGAATATCATACTAAGTGAGGTAAGCCAGAGAAAGGCAAATATCACATGATATTACTTATATCTGGAATCTAAAAAAATGATACAAGGGAACTTACTTACAAAACAGAAACAGAACCACAGACATAGAAAACAATCTTATGGTAACCAAAGAGAAAAGTAGGGGAGGGATAAATTAGGAGTTTGGGATCAACAGATACACAGTACTATATATAAGATAGATAAACAACAAGGACCTACTGTATAACACAGGGCACTATATTCAATATCTTGTAATAACCTATAATGGAAAAATAACATATATGTATAATTGAATCACTTTCCTGTATACCTGAAACATTGTAAATCAACTATACTTCAATGAAAAAAAATTTTAAGTGAGGTTTCCCCTAGTGACTGAAAAGTCCTTAAGTAGGGCTCAGCTTTTAGCACAAGAGCTTGAGGTGCTTAAGGGACACATGAGTTAAGATGACCAGAAGACAGCTGAGTATATGGATCTGGGTTCTCAGAAGAGAGGTCTGGACTGAAAATACAGATCCAAGAATCACTAGCATGAAGATGGTAGTTGAAACCATGAGAGTAGATGAGAGAGATTGCCCAGGGAGAGTATGTAGACCAAGAAGAGGAGTGTGTGTCGTGAAAAAGTTGTATTCCAGTGCAAGAAAGGTCTGTTGGCTAGCTCTGAGCAATGTGAGAATTGAATAAGTAAAAACTCAGGCAGCTGCACCCTGGATTGTGAATAGTTCTAATAATGGTAACATTAGCTTGTGTACACTATGTATTAAGCACTCTGCTAAAGATTTTGCATGCGTATCTCAGAGAATTTTCCAGTTACTGCCTAAGGTAGACACTAATATCCCCTCTTGATGGATGAGGAAACTGAGGCACAGAGAGGTCAAGTAACTTACCCAAGGTCACACAGCCAGCCAGGGATGAAGCTGGGATGTGAGCCCAGGTCTGTGGGAGTCAGAAGTCTGGTGCCTTGACAGCTGCACCATACTGCTTCTCACCATGCCAGTTGCCTGTTGCCATGTTAATTATGTTACTATTGCATCTGATGGAGGCAGGCATCTGTCACTGAGATCCAATTCAGGGATAAGACAATGACAAGAAAGCAAGAAATGCTATCTGACAGATGAGTAACAGAGAGAGAAGTTCCATTCTCAAGATGATCCCTGTAACAAGGCTTCAACTACCCTGAGAGTCACTTCCAGGCTCCCCCAATCCCCACACATGGACCACTATGAAAATGTGGCTCTCAGGCTCCCTCAATTCTCACAGCTTAGCTGACCCCCGTGTGTAGGCTGGAATGAGTAGATGACAGCAGGAGAGAAAGTGAAGAATAGTGTTCCACGAAAGCGACCCACAAAGGCTTTCTCAAATCAGGTACACTTTTGTCATTTCTTCAAGACTTTGCTGAATTTTGAAATAAAATGTATGTCAACATCAAAAGAGAAAGCGGAAATGTGTTATGGGCTACAGACTTCCCATTTCCCCCTGGTAGGAATGAACCATTGCTTTCCCTGGGTTCCACGGCACACTGTTTGTCTGTGTCCCTATTAACGGCCCTTCTCACAGTCTGCCAGGGATCCCAGGTATCTGTGTCCCTGGTGGTCTCCCTCAATAGCTTATGAGCCCCAAGAAGGAAGAACTCTGCCTTCTTCACCTTGACAGCTCCCACAGAAGCTATCACTGCGCCCTTTACGTGGTGGGCAGGGGGAGGCACTAATCAATGCTTGTCAAAGCAGGGAAAAATGTGGTTGATGGCTGTAGTGCTTGTTCTTCTTGAAAGAAGTCAATGGAAAACCTATCCTGACTCATGGGGACCCCAACCCCCATGTCTCCTTGACCCTTCCTCTACTCTTCAGCAGCTTCCTCTGCTTTCCCCAGTCACAGCATTACCATATCACATCCTCACTGTCTACTTACTTGTTTGTCTATCCTATAGACTAAAAGCAAATTAAGGGCAGGGACCCTGTCTGATCCACCTCTGCACCTCTAATACCTCGAACATGGTGCCTAATGAGTGTGTGGTGAATGAATGAATCACAGGAAGAAAGGAAGGAAGGAGGGATGGGAGGACAGAGGGAGAGAGGGAAGAAAAAAAAGAAAGGTGAAAGGAGGGAAAATAAGATTACCTGAGGATTCTGTCATTTGGATTGGGACAAGGGTAGTGCCCATCCTTCCCCAAAACAGGGGAGCTAAAAAAAGAAAGTAGTTTAGGTGGGAGGAGGAAGAAGTGACCGATTTTTCTGCAAGAAGAAATACTCCTGAACTTTGTAAGAAAATGAAAGAGTGCCAGTTTACAAGTAGAAGTGACTGTGAATCCTTGATTATACAGTGGGAAAATCATACAGAATGGTTTGCTGCTCCATTAATGTAACACCTGGGATCCAACTTTATCCAGTTTAGGGTCCCCAACTTGAGGAGAGATTTTTACCCACTCAGAGTACCTGGAATTGATCTAGAGTATGTGGTGACATGTCTGTTACCACTTGTCTAATACTTCCTGCCACTTAACAATAAGTCAATTTCTTCTTTTAGGAATGTGGAGCGTTAAGCATAGCGCGAGTATTTGGAGATATTTAATGATTGATTGATTGATGTGCAGAAATTGCTCCAAGAAAGAACATGTCAAATCCTAAACGTAGAGAAAGATGACAAGGGGGAAGAGTGCCTTGGAAGTCAGTTTAAAAAGAAAGTGCAGATATAAAGGGAAGAAAGTCAATGAGATAGCAAGAGAAACTGTCCGCTTGAGAGCATCGATGCTTCATTTTTCCTGCAATTGGATAGAAGGAGGATCCTGACCAAGGTGTTCCCTTTGTTAATGAAAAACCAAATAAGAGGAAATGAGATTTCACTGAAGCAGTCCTCATTTTGATTAGACATAAAGGAGAACTTTCTCCAAGAACTCGAAAAAGTTCCCCTAAAGAGATCATGAATTCTTCAGCTATGAACATCTTCAAAACAGAAACAGTCCTTCACACATTCTTGCTGGTTCAGCCTGTCACTTTCCTGAAGTACGTGTTGTTCGGGAGGGGGCATCTTAGTATAGGGACAGTGCAGAACTGTCCCCCACTGACTGGGGGAATCTAAAATGCCAGAGTCTAGGACAAAATCACCTACTTATAAATTCCATGTCCTTGACCAAATCCTATAATTTTGCTGAAATTCTGTTTATTCACCACAAAAATGAGGACTCTATACCTCACAGTGTTGCTGTGAGATCAAGTAAGAGACTGTGTATATAGCGTTTTGTAAACTCTAAAGCAATGTGTGTGTTCATTATTATATTGAATTCTAGAGGTCAAAATAATAATCACCAGCCTTATCTCAAATTCACAAAAGCAGAGAGCCAAGACAATCTTTTCAGACTAAAGATTAAAGGACAACTCCCTTGTCTTGACACAGAAAACACCCCATGATATGGCCTCTTACTTTCTGTGCAGCCTTATCTCTTCTCCTGACCCCACTATCATCAAACCTGATGTTCCAGCTGTATCTAAATAACTTGTAGTTCCCTAAGTGTACTGAAGCATCAACTTCCTCATGAAGCCCTCCCTGAATGTGCCTTTCTAGGTGCACAGACCCTCTTCTCCTATGGGCTCTCTATGTGTATGTAGAGATCTACCAGGGCACCTCCAATGGACTTCTCTGTTTACCTGTTTATTTCCTCTACTGGACCAGAATCCCTTTTTGGCCTTCCATCCTTGAATCTTCCCAATTTATTTCTGGACCTACCCAATGTAGGATCCAATGTATGAGTGCAACACAATTCATTTTCATTTGCTATTACTCTGCGTAGTCTGTACTTTTATACCAAAATATTTACCAGTTTCTTAGCTTATCATTGTTTCTTGAACTCCACCTTTTCTTCCAAAGTTTAATTTTCTTGCTGAGTTCATATTTTAGTAGGTCTTTGAGCAAAGATCTATGCCTTTGCCTTAATGTTTTGTGTCCACTGTGTAGAATACCCTGTCATGTAGTATGTTCTCAATAAGTAAAGAATGAACAGTAAACTCTCTCAGTCTTTATTTGTATGACTGTTCCAGGTACTTTACATTTCCATATATATTTTAGAATAAATTTGTTAAATTTTACCCAAAAAGCCTGTCAAGATTTTGATTAGGATGGTGTTGGATCTATAGATCAATTTGAGGAGAAATAATATCTTAATAATATTAAGTGCTCCAATCCATGGACATAGTATATCTCTACATTTATTTAGATCTCTTTAATTTTTTTCTGTAATGCTTTATAGTTGCAACATGGAGGACTGGCATAGTTCTTTGTTAAATTTATTACTAAGTATTTTATGGTTTTTGATACTGTTATAAAAGTTATTTTAAAAGTTGTAGTTTTCCAATTGTTTGTTGCTAGTTTATTATGTATTGTCTGCTGCTACAATTTTGTATTTTGGTCTTGTATCTGTGAGTTCGCTAAATTCATTTATTAGTTCTAATAAGGTTTTTTAGATGCCTTAGAAATTTTTGTGTACACAATCTTCCTGCCTGCGGATAAAAACAGTTTTACTCCTTTTCTGTTCTTTTTGTTTTTTATTTTTCTCACCATTTTGCACTGCCTAAGACCTCCAGTGCAATATCAAGTGGAAATGGTTAGAATGGACATATTGGCCTTGTTCCTGATCTTAGGGGGAAAGCATTCAGTATTTTACCATTAAATGTAGTGTTTGTTGTTGGTTCTGAATATATAGGCTTTATCAGATTCTATGTTATTCTGGTTTGCTGAGTTGTTGTTGTTTTAAGTAATGACTATATGTTGGATTTTCCAAATGCTTTTCTAAAAAGTTATTTAGGTGATAATATTATTTTCCCTTTTATTTGGTTAATGTGGTGAATTATATTGATGGATTTTTGAATATTGAACCAGACTTTCATTCCTGGAATAAACCCCACTTGGGATGATATATTACCCTTTTGTATATTGCTAGAATTGATTTGCTAATTCTATTGAGGCTTGATTTGCTAATTAATGTTTTCATTTTTCTTTACTTCTGAATGATAATTTAGTTGAGTATGGAATTGAGTATGAAATAAGTTTGATATTTTTTCCCTGAAGATATTGAAGATATTCACCTGCCTTTTGACATGTATTTGTGCTAATGAGAAGTGTATATTCAGTCTAATTGTCATTTCCTTGAGGGCAAGGTTTATTTTTTTCTCTCTGGAAGCTTTTAAGATTTTTTCTTTCTCTTCGATGTCCTAAATTTTCATCATAATGTGTCTTGGGGCAAATTTGTTTTTGTTTATTCTGCTCATGACTCAGTGTGATTCTTCCATCTGATGACTTGCATCTTATTTCAATTAGTGGCCTTTATCACATCAAATTTTCTCAATAGATAGATAGATAGATGATAGGTAATAGATAGATGGATGGATAGGTAGATAGATAGATAGATAGATAGATAGATCTCCTTGTCTATGTCTTCTCCTCCTAGATCGCCCATTAGATATGTTGACCCTGTTTACTCTATTCTTTCAAGTTCTCAATGACATTTTCATATTTCCTATTTCTTTATATCTCTGTCTGGCATTCTGGGCGATTAGTTAAGTTTTTCTTTCTTCATCAGTGTCCCATCTGCTATCTCATACACTAAGTTTTTTAATTTAGTAATTATATTCTTCATTTCAAGAAGTTCTACCTGGTTCTTCTTCAACTTTTCTTTTACTGCATTGCCGTGTTCTTTCACTATGGCTTATTTTTTTTTTCATCTCTGCAATTATTATTATTATTATTTTTTTTTTTTGTGGTACGCGGGCCTCTCACTGTTGTGGCCTCTCCCGTTGCGGAGCACAGGCTCCGGACGCGCAGGCTCAGCGGCCATGGTGCACGGGCCCAGCCGCTCCACGGCATGTGGGATTCTCCCGGACTGGGGCACGAACCCGCGCCCCCTGCATCGGCAGGCGGACTCTCAACCACTGCGCCACCAGGGAAGCCCCTTTGCAATTATTTTAAACACACTTACTTTACCATTTCTTTCAGATTGTTCTAATATTTCAAGATTTTAGAGTGATACTTTTATCTGTTATGTCTGCTGATTCTCCCTTATGAAGGTTTATTTTCTGGTGTAGTTTGTAATTTTCATTTTAGGGTGAAGCCATTATTTATAATGTTGGAGGATAATGTGTCCTGGTTTGTAAAAGAGTCACTGCAGACTGGCTTGGTGATTTCTTTTGCCCAGGGCCCCAGGGGTTTCAATGGTTCCAGACCAAGTTTTATAATAATGTCTTGACTTGTGGTCCCTGTCCCATTCAAATAGTATAAATTCTGACCCCCATATCTATGAAAAGTGTGGAGTTTGGAGTTTTGATTTTTCATGGGGAACCATTTTCCCCATCCAAAGCTTGCATGGACTTTAAGCTTCCTCACTTCTTCTCTGGAATGGTCATGTATTTTCTAGTCTGTGAAGAATAAGGTTACTTCAAGGCTCGGGGCTTTATGTAAAGGGCTCTGTTCTAACTCCCCTACCTAACATGGATGTGTCTTCTTCGCCATGTCTCTTCTCTATGCCTGGGACCCAATACTGAGCCCCTGGGACCTATATCATGTTCAAATTCTCTGAGGGCTACTCCAGGATTAGCTTATCCTTACTGCTCTGGGTTTAATATTTCTCTGTATTTGGGGTGCCTGGAGATTTCCATGTATATTTTTTAGTTTGGCATATATTTCATTTGTTATTTTTTTAGAAAAGTAGAGAGAATAGTATAATCGTATAATAGTATAATAAATACCCAATACACCGTCGATTTAGTGTGTTTTTTTGGCCACGTTTACTTCATCTATTAGATTTCTGAACCTGTGCAAAATAAGGTGCAGTCATCATGGTGTCTTCCTCTGAATTACTTCAGTTTGCATCTCCTAAAAATAAAGATGTTCTCCTACATAACCATAATACCATCATCATACTTAAGAAAATCAACCTATTATCAAATAATATTTAAATTTCACAAATTGTTTCCAAACGACATTTTATACCTGGTTTTAAAAAAGAGTCAAGATCCTCTTATGCAGTCCAGGTATATCTTCCCCAGATGTGTAAATAAATTTGAGATTTGTAAAAAAAAATCAAGATCCTGTCAAGAATCACATATTATATTTTTGTTAAGTCTTTTTATTCTGTTTTAATCTGGAAGAAACCCTATAACACTGATTTTTGGAAGAAATCAGACTAGTTGTGTTGTAGATTGTCTAATATTCTGGCTTTGTCTGATTATTTCCTTGTGATTGTTTACCTTAATCCTCTGCTTCCTTATTTTCTATAAACTGAAAGCCACGTTTAATGGCTTGATTTTTGGCAAGAATATTTCATAAGGGGTGCCGTATTCTTCCTGTTGCATCACATTAGAAGGAACATAAGGTCTGGTTGTCCCATTATTAGTGATCTACGTTAAGGTAATGAGAACCTGATACCTCTGTTGTAAAGTTACATTTTTCCTCTTGTGACAAGCAAGTAATCTGTGAGGTGCTGACTATGTATTAAAAGCAGAATTTGGTTTTGTTTTATCCATGTTTCTCTGAATTTGTGGGAAGAGGAGGGATCCCATTAGCTTGGAAGTCCATGCTGGTGAGCTCCTGACCTGGGCAGGCACAAGGATGGGCACTTAGGGAATTTAGAGACAAGAGGGCACAATCCTCGTTAAAGGAGTTGACAGTCCAGTTGGGGAGATGGCCCAAGGGCACACACAGATATTTCTATCCTCTGCTTCTCTGCCTGGAACGAATCACCTCCTTGCTTATGGAGAAAATCAAAGTGCTGCTCTTTCAGCAAAGCTTTCCTGAGACCCTTCTGGGTGCAGAGACTGTCTGGCCCTGGGAATGGGGATTTGAACAAAGCGTGTCCCTTGCCCTCTCAGGGCTCGAGGTCTAATTGAAGAGACAGACACATAAACAGACAATTGCAGTCCAGCTTGCTGAGCGCTCGAATGATGGGCTGTGTGAGGTCAGAGGAGAGAGCAATTCGCAAAGCCCCTTCTCCACGCAGCTGGCCGGGCCCCCAGCCCCACGACCCCAGGTGGAAGTGAGCACCCCTCCCTGAGTGCACCCAGCACTTTCTCTGGGTCTCCCTTGTACTATTCAGTATCGCTATGCTGAATTCCTGTAACTCATGCACAAATTATGAGCTCCTTAGAGAGAAAGAAGGGTGGAAATCAACTTGGGGTTTCCTACAGAATCTTTCACCCTTTTTGACATGTTCAGAAACACTTTCTTGGACCTTGCTGCATCTGGCTGCTCCCCACCCCAGAAGGGTGGCTCATAGCACACCCCACAATATTCCAAATGGCTTTTGGCCAGTGCAGAGGGTGCAGCCTTACCCTGACTGGATAGTCCGCATCATCAATACCAAGACAGCCAAAAAGTGCATCCACTCCAGGGTGACCACCTGACCTTCTTGCTTCAGGTTAAACTGGCTGTGAACTGAGCCCCTTCAGTTGTGTTGCTGTTGTTGTTTGCATTTCAGACTGTGAATACCCCTCATTGTAGCGACTCCACCCTTTACCCCCGAACCTCTCAAGTGATTCAATCCATTTCTGATTAGGAATTAAACATTTTCTACTCTGGCCAAGCTCTGCTAATCCAGGGCAGTGTCTAGTTTATTGCCTTTCAGGCTTCATGTTTTTTTGAGTGACTGAGTGGGCAGACATGTCCATTCACTGTGGGGAATTTCCTGGAATTAGCAGTACAGTAAAGAAAAACCTTGGCATAAAAGCATTAAGGCAACTACAGCTAAAAAATAAATTTCAACCATGGTATAAAAGCAAATGGTTAATCCCAGTTTGCAACTAATTTCAGCTTCTAATCAATTCCTCCTGTGAGTAAAGCACATGAGAAATATGATCTCCAAACGATTAATTCATAGCAAAAGGTCAGTGCTTTGAGGTATGAGCAGTGTCTGGAATCTTTCCCTCCTTACGGGTCTCAACAGCGCTAAGTTGAGCACATCTTCCTCCTGCTACTTGCCCTGCTTTCCTGCTTATCTCTCAACTTTAGTCAGGGAATCACAATCTATTATTTATGCTTCACACAGAAGAAAAAGGAGTATAAACATATGAACCTGGTGTCACCCGTAGATCAATTAAGAAAATAAAAAAACCTAACAGATTCCTTCAAGCTGAGTCGTTGTCCTACAGTTTGTGCCAACTTCAACAGAGCCCAAATGTTGACTTAATAATAAAATGGGCACTTCTAGGAGGACCTCCTTGGCTAACTAGAAAGGTAGCACTTGAGTTATCATGTTCTGTACTAATTTCAGAATAAAACAGATGAAGCAAATGCTCTGATAACACCTCTGCACTACCCATCTTCCTGGGGCATCTAATCCCAGGCACAGAGAGGGCAGAGAGAGGGAAAAGTGGAAAGGAAGAGTGGCCTCTGACACAGAGAGGTGCAGAAGCTGTGTGGCTCAGAGTACCCCCTTTCCACTTGGATGCCTTCCCGTCTAAGAGGGGCAATCTCTGGGCCATTTTCAGGACTCCATCTGGGGATAATGGCTGCACTTTTGAAGGTGGCCCTCACTGTGCTTGCTGTGAGGGATGCTGCTGAGGTACTGCTGGGTGCCACGTTGCCGGTGGAAACCAAGAAGTTTGAGGTGGTTCCTGCACATGAGTCAGGCCCAGGTATTCTGGAATGAATGGCTGGCCTCAGCTCTCACGTCGCATTGTCCAGCCCTCCAGGCTGCTCACATTTGGAACCATCACTGCCCATCACGGAAGAGTATTTGGGGAATGTCCCACCCTCCTCTCCTGCCCCCAGCCTCCACCACCAAACAGAAAAATGGAAAAATCTTCCCTCTAGTAGAAGTCCCTTTTAGGATAGCCTCTGTTTTGAGGGTTGATGTGTGGATGGTTTTTGTTTGTTTCGTTTCATTCTGCAGAGTTAGGGTTAGGATTAGGGTTAAGGTTAAGGTTAGGGTTAGGGTTAGGGAACGGGAGACAGGTGCTCTCCGTCTGTGCTTTAGTGTGTCTGAGCAACGTTCTTTTTGTTGATAGGCAATTTAGGGGGCACCCATGAGTTCCCATTTTGCTGTTTGCCTGCCGTACCTCATAAGCTTTCAAGAAGCCTCCAGTTGAGGACAGAGAGGAGCTGTTTCTGAAATGAGAATGTGCACTGTCCCCATGAAATTGGAGGCCTGCCGAGGGGATAAGTGCACATGACAGATCACAGACTGTTCTGCCGGAAATGGTGTTTGCCCTTAGACTTCATGCAGGAGAGACTTACAGATGGGCCCATCAAAGGCTGAAAAAGCCAAAGAACATGCCCAGGGCCTTACAACAAGCTGTGGAGCTAGAATTGGAGCTCAGCCCTGCAGACTCCTGGTTTTGTGCTCCCTCATGCCCAGGGTTGCCAACGTCACCTCTCTCTTCTTGAGCATTCCAAAATCCTCTTCACGCAAATTCTTCCTACTGCCCCCTCACCCACCCCCCAAAGAAAACATCCATCTTAGACATCCTGAAGGTGGTACATTTCTCATAAACAGCTCTTTAAAAAAACCTTCCCATTAATTTCCGGTGCAGACATCTCCATGGGCTGTAGCAGGAGACAATGTCTTTGTTGGGAAACTTTAATTAAACTTTGCACAGGGATGTAGTGAAAACTCAGCCCTCTGCAACCTGAGACCACCAGCATGAAGACCAAAGCTGTTATATGATACACAGTGTGACATTCATGACTAACCCAAGTTTCTTTTACCTGGTTCCCCGAAGGGTGGCTGGGCCTCCTCTCTGAGTACACTACACGGTTGCCATGTCTTGGCAAGAGTGAACTCTGAGGGGGTGGCATGGGAGAGAAGGGAAGACTCTATTCTACCCTGTTCTAGAACAACCGGGGTGGAAAAGCTTTCATTATGAATGTTATACAGATCTCTGTTCATATCACCAGGATGTTGGATTCGGTGGAGGCTGGGGTTTGCTTAGTTTTGTGTATTTTTGTGCATGTGTTCTTAGCGATTCTGACATGCAGTCACTGACTGGTCTGTCAGCCTCCCCCAGCTCAGCCGCTTGGGTCAGAGGACAGGGAAGAAGAATGGATTTTGGGTAGGAGATGCCCTGAGCCCATGGAGTCGATGTGTCCAGGGGGCTGGGAGCTGCTGTCAAGTGGTAGAACTCCAAGAAAGGAGTCAGTCTCTCTCTAGAAGAGTAAGAGCAGAGACATGGCCACCTCAGAAGAGAGTGCCAGTCTCCTCCAGATGACACTCCGTGTGCATACAAAGGGCTTTCCAGGCCACTGGAAGAGTAGACATGGATTCGTATCACACATAGAAGAGTTATTATAGAAGCATCCCTAGGGTCATAGGATGCCAGAAGTGGGGAAACTGAGCCCCAGAGTGGGAGACAGCCTCGGCTCAAAGTCACACGGACAACAAGCACCAGCATCAGCTAAACTTGCTGCTCCCGGCCGGGGAATCCTGCACTGTGGTGCAGTTTAGGCTTGTGCAGTACACCCTCCTCTTAGCTCTTTCAGGCATTATGCCACAGATGTTTATCAAGTACTTAGGAGAAGGTGAAGGCAGAGAGAGGAATCAGAGTAGCCCTTATTGTCAGGGGACTCCCAGGTGACTAGAGGAGATGGCTGGGACACACACAGACACAGGGATGGGGGGCGGTCCACTGAAGTGAGTCATCACTCCGGCCTTACAGGAGATTGGAGTGAGTCTGGATGGGAGACGCCTTCCTCCCAAAAGCGAACTGAACGGCCCCATCACCACTTTCCCCAACATCAGAGCTAAGCGTAAACTCTAAGTTCTACTTAAGGTAGGGCACAGAGGTGCAGAGAGTGGAGACAATTGGCTCAAGGTTACACAGTACTGTAACCAGGACTCAATCTCAAATTGTCTCACTCGTGGGCAGTCTACTTCTCTCACTTCATTTCCACAGCCATGGTGGATTCAAGAAGAAGAAATCATGCTGATAACTCAGCTGGGACTTAAAAGTCTGGATGAAAGAAAAGAGCTGTACTTCCTTGTATTAATTAAGTTTGTGTCCTTGACCAAGGGAACATTCATGACCCAATATGTATGTCTCCGATGGGCAGGAGCAGGGCCGGCAAGGTGTCTCCCTAGGCACGAGGGTTACAGGTGTAGTCCTCCTGCTGAGTTGATCTATTCCTCTCTGCACTTCATGTGTCCAAAGCAGCCCCTTCTGATTGTTTCCTTTCAAAAAAGGAAAACAATCAATGGGTGGGTTTCATCTTCAATGACTGAAGAATGAAAAGCAAGACAGACAGAAGACATCTGTGTTTCTACGGGATCTGTTCCTGCAGTGGAACAGTATCCTACAGTGGAGGTTGGGATATTTGCAGATACTTTAATAAGCTGTCTGATTATATCTAATTACACCAGTTTGCTCCATTTCCCACTTGCCCTGAGTTTTTCCTGAGAATTTCCACATTTCTTTCCCACCTTCTCATCCCAAGGACAATAATGGTAATAATGGTACATACTTATATAGCACTTACCATGGGCCAGACATTGTTCTAAGCACCTTGCCAATATTAACTCATTTAATTCTCCTCACAACCTTATGGGGTGGGTACTGATATAAACCCCATTTTACACGTGAGAAAACAGAGGCACAGAGAGGGTAAGTAACCTGCCTAAGGTCACACAGCTAGGAAGTGGTGGAGTTGAGATTTGAGCCCAGACTATTTGAGTCCAGAGTCTGTTCTCTTAATCACGATTAGGAGAGCCTCTGAGAGAGAAAAGAAGACAGAATGAAAAATTGGAAGAGAATCCTTTCCTTGCAAACAGATGTTGACGTTATCCTAAAACAAAGTCCTGAAACTGACGGCAAGGTCGAAGGAAAAAAGAAAGGGCAAACCTGACATCTTATTTGATTGACCCCCATTTTACATGAAGAATACGAAGAGTTCAGTGCTGCACCTGGCACAGCAGAAGCCTCCAGTTAATATTTACTAAATATATATTAGACGAATAAATAAATGAACGAACATATGGGTAAAGTTTCCTCTCAGTTTCCATGTGAAAAACTGCATCGTCCACACATTCGTTCTTGCCAGCCCCAAGTCAAAGCTTATTTGGATCATGAGAAGAGCTTTCAGAAGCCTGAACACTTGGCCGTAAGCTCCCACACTTGTCACTTATAAGCTGTACACTTTGGATAAGTCATTCAGCCTCTTTGATCCTTACTTTCCTCTTCTAGAAAGTGGAGATAATAATGAAAATAATCTCTTCCCTGTAGGATGACTGGATAGATAAAATAATTGATTTGAAACCACTTTACAGAGAGCCAAAGGCTATCCAAGAGTCAGGTCCCAGAAGCAGCTCTGTCCACATCAAATTGTGATACAGGCCAGGCCTCCTCCCAGTGGCACAGCTCCAGGGGTCACTGTTCATACTATATTTGATGTGAATGGTGTCCCTGAGCCATGTACCTCAGAGGCCCTGCCGAGCGCCCTCCCTTTGAGGGTCATAGGACAGACTGCTAGTGGTGGACCATTGACACAGTGATTCCTTATTGGTGGCCTTACCCTCTAATGATCCTGGTGGCCCTGTGAGTTGGGCAGGTAGCCAGGCCAGTTATGCCATAACCCTGACTTCAGAGAAGAGAACTAAAGCTCACAGATGGGAAATGACTTGCCCAAGGTCCTGAAGCAGGTAAGTGGTGGGAGTTGATATGGAACCCTGGTACCACTTTCTACTCATCCCAGAGCCCTCTGGATTTGTGGAAGAGAATGCACCCTCTATGTGCAAAGGCCAAGGAGACTGTCAAGACAGCTTTAAAGAAAGATATTTTATGGTTTTCTTATATAGAAAATATTGACGGAATCTTGGTTCTCTCTCATTGATATTAATTGATGTAATTTGTAGGAGTTTGTAAAAGATAAATTTTGTTTCCCTCTTTGGTGAACATATATTAGTTACTTCAATTTGGAAAGAATACTCACAAAAATAAGCCATGAGAAAACATCTATTTATTTTAAAAGAGATGAATGAAGCTCAGGTAAGCGGACATATCCTTATAAACCATCTCTAGGAATTGGCTCCAGAAAGGTGCATGCATGTGGTATGTGTATGGGTGTGTGTGACAGTTTGGAGTGTGGCGAGGGCCACTGGATTCATGCACATGGCTCTTCTGTCCTCAGTCTCTCCTCTTTCCCTCCCAGAGGAAAGGTCTGATCATTGGCCCCAGGTCTCAGGAAGCAAGGCTATTGGAGTCCTGGGGCTGAGGCGTAAGGCAGCCCACTGTGGAGGCTGGTTTTTCATCCCAAATGAGTGTCACTTCGTCTGGGGGGCTGGAGTGGGGAAGTGGAGTGAGGTCAACAATTCCTGGTGTGGGAGATGTTGAAATTCACATCTTTGTTTAAATTCAGCTTGGTTTGGACCTGTGCAAAGCATTTTCTGCGGAGGCATCCACAATGGAGAAGAGCCTCAGCTGTGGAAAGGGCTTCAATTTGTCTAATTCTATTTTACCTTCAAAGAAACCGGACCAATATGTATATGTATACCTGATTCACTTCGTTATAAAGCAGAAACTAACACACCATTGTAAAGCAATTATACTCCAATAAAAATGTTTTTAAAAAAAGATGTGAATTAAAAACACTAATTAGAGTATACCTTTGCCACCTACTTCTAGTAAGTTTCTGGATCAGGGGTTGGAGGAAGAGATTTAAGTTTAGAGGCTGAAATTTGTCAATCCCAGAATAGTGAACAAATGGACTAGTAGTCGCCAAGAGTATCAGGCCTTCAGCACTCACAGATTCAACATTTGAAATTTCATATATACTGCATGTAAGCCAAAGGTCCAGAGCATGTGATCATCTGTAATTTTGCCGCAGCACCATATGAATCACTCACACTGGGAAGTTCATGTGCAGGAATGACTTAGCTTGTCAAGGAGGCTTCAGAAAAGATCACAGCATTTGCTGACAGATTTTGAAGGGATGTTTGTGCTGCACCTCTCCCCTCCCTGGAGGATCTCAGGAAAGTAGGTGAGCAGTGTGGTCAGTGAGATACCCCCCCCCATCCACTCAGGCTTTTTATCTGTAGCAGTCACCTCCTGCCCTATTCAGATGTTGTCCCTTGTCGCAATCACTGCTTAAGGATATGTCTGTGAAAACATTTTTATCATTTCTGTAGTAGAAATCTCTTATGATTCCATCAGAGGTATGGGCTTGCATTAACAGCTAAATATCAGTTCTTAACCTTGAGATCATAGTCAACACTGAGGAGTTTGGAAAGCCTGAAATTTTGTGCAGAATTCTGTGTGTATATGCATATGTATACCTGTATTGGGAAGGGAACCATTACTGTCATTAGTTTTGTAGGTGAGACTGTGATCAAAAAAAAAAAAAAAAATTAAAAGCACTGCTTTAGATGGGAAAAAAAAAAAGAAACTGGAGCCAGAGAGGGAAAGGGTTTTGGTCAAGTTCACATACCTTGATAGTGACCCAGCTGGGACTAGAACCTAGATCTTCTGACTCCCAAGCCATGGCTCTTTGTATCGTATGTATTTGGTACAAGAAAATGAGAAAACACTCATTTAGTCATGAGTCAATGAATGATTCTTCTTCCACAAGAAGATTGTAAAGCCATCTGAAAAGCATTCAACATGATTCACAGCAGTTACAGCAAACATGCCAGCTGCAGCATGATGAGACTGTCAGAGCTGTGGTCCGGGAGAGACCTGGACTAGGAGGGAGCTGGAAGGGTTGAAGGTTGGAGGGGCAAATGGAGACTGCCTGTCTTCCTGTCTATCTTCCTTCTTCCCTTACTTCAGTTCTTCATTCCATCTTCCACAAACGTTTCTTGATGCTTGCTCTGTGCCAGGCTCTGTGAGCACAGCTGAAGGACCAAGGGACCACTCGTAAAAGAGATGCAGTGATTCATGGCGGCTGGTCTCCTTCAACTGATTCCCCAGGACAAAGTCTGCTGAATCTTGGAAAGGTGGCTAAAGGAGGGCAAACTCTAAGCAGCTCCTCTGTAGAAACTCAGAGATAAAGACAAATGGAAGGAAGACAAATTCACTGATCTGCACCTAAAGGCTAATTGTCTTGCAAGGTCTGGGCCCTTGGCCTCTTTTCACATCATGGCCACTGAGCAGTGCTCTTGGTTCTCCACAAGGCTTTTGAACACTCTACAAGGGTCTGTGCAGCCGTACCACACTGCACCCATTCATCCTTCGCACAGAGGAATGTGTGAAGATTGGGGGATTCAAAATCCAGGGTGGAGTGGATGAAATGGTGGCCCTCCAAAAGATAAATCCACCCAAACCTGTGAAGATGAAAGTGAAGAGTGGAGTGATGCAGCCACAAGCCAAGGGATGCCTGGGGTCACCAGAAGCTGGAAGAAGCCAGGAAAGATTATACCCTCAAGCCCTCGAGGAAACATGGCTCTGCTGACACCTTGATTTCAGACTCCTGGCCTCCAGAACTGAGACAATAAAATTCCATTGTTTTAAACCACAAGTGGGACTTTGTTATGGCAGTCACAGGAAACTAACTCACAGGAGCAGGTGCGTGTCTGGAAGCCTCAGAAGCTGTGCTCTGCCCAGAGCTGTGCCCCCTTGGGTGCACACTTGGTAGTGGGTCACCGATGTCCCAAGGCAGGGAGACAGCAGCAGCTAGACTACAGCATCAAGCCCACCCTGCTCCGACTCCAGCTCCCTCCCACCTTATGGCCAAGCCTCCAGCCTTGTGCCAGTGGAGAGCAAGCCCCACTTCCTGTCCTAGTTGTTACAACTGAATCTGTGTCCAGGGCTGAGGCCCTGACTTAGAATGCAGCCCAGTTCCTCTAAAGGAGGAACCATACCATGTCCTTGCCAGACCCCACCCCGTGGCCTGAGTCCTTCTTTCAAAGTCAACATGATGACTGGGCCCCTTCTACCTGCTGACAAATTGACCAGATGCATTTTATTTGGCTAGTCCAGAATAAATTATACTTTGATTTGGGTAAACTGTTTAATTCCATTTACCAACTAGAAGATTGGAACACCCTCTCTACTTTACCAGCTACCTGGCTATTTAGTTTTGTTTTTGACATCCTCTAAAACATCAGGGTAGATGTTTCAGGCAAAAAAAATCTCAAATCCTGATCTGTTTTTTCTCTCCCAACTAACCCTTTCCCCAGATCTTAGCTTCAAACATCACTGTTAAGGAAAATCTGTCAGTTTGTCCTGGGACCCTGAATTTACTTGTTCCTAAATTTCTTGTTGCCAGGCCATGCTTTTTTTTTTTTTTTGCAGTATTTCAACCACTTGGGGTCTGTCTCCCTAGTATACATGGCTTGATGTTCTCCTGGTATGATGTTCCATCCTTCTGTTTCTGGGTTGTTCCCCAAGCCTGGCCCACACATGGATGAGGTTTGTCCTCATCCCTCTTCTCTGGGGACTGAAACTCCAGTGAGCCCCATTGGCCCTGGCTGGGAGCCATCAGAAGGCATGACAATGCCTGATACCGCTGTACCCAGTTTGCAGTTAGAGTCTTATTCTGAGGGAGGACAAAGACATAAATGAGATGATTGGGGGGGCTGCCAACAACTCACTTGGTAGGTTTTCTTCTGCTAGTGTATTTTAATCACATGCTGTGTTTCCACAGTGCCTAGCCAACCCTGCTCATTAGACAAATTGCTTTTTATAAAAAGCACTCATTGGGGCTTCCCTGGTGGCGCAGTGGTTGGGAGTCTGCCTGCCAGTGCAGAGGACGCGGGTTCGTGCCCCGGTCTGGGAAGATCCCACATGCTGCAGAGCGGCTGGGCACGTGAGCCATGGCCGCTGAGCCTGCGCGTCCAGAGCCTGTGCTCTGCAACGGGAGAGGCCACAACAGTGAGAGGCCCGCGTACCGCAAAAAAAAAAAAAAAAAAAAAAGCACTCATTTATTTAGCAGACTACAATGGCACTAAGGAAGTCATTGGAGCTGATAAAGCAATTGTGTGCCTTCTGAAAAGGATGTATGTCCATCACTGCAAATATTATCAGCCACATTTTAAAGACATCTCCAGATGTCTTAGGAGACTCATCAGCTCTTTCGTGTATAGGATGCACCAATGCCCCCAACCTCAAGTATGCTGCTGCTCTCACAGCAGGAGATGTAAAAATCCTCTATTTAACTCTAGCCCCAAAGCCTTGTGTTGGCACAATATGGGTTAATGAAAATTGAGCCGTATGGAGTTGAAAGTAGGTTTTTATTGCTAGAACCATACTTTCAAGAGGCCAATCTCTTTAGAAAATAATCAAATGCCATAAATTCAAAAATGTTGACATAGAGACGGGATTTCACCTGAGTCTTAAGCTAGTTGGTGCCAAAAAGCTAGGCGGGGACACATCTCTATATACGCACTTACTACTCAAATTGTCCCATTTGTCTATCTCTCAGGTTGGATTTAATATGTATGTCATAATTCAATTAGGCTTTGATCTCTGTATTTAATGGTTTGGAAGTCCAAATTTTAATTTCAGCTAGGACTTGGCTATAACAAAGGAAGAAAGAAAGATTGATGGATATTAAAAGTACCATATGCAGGCAAGAGTCATAATCCAATACTCCGCTCATTTAGCTGTTTCTGAGGGGGGATTAATTTGTGCCTTTGAATTACACGTTAGGGAAAGCCCATGGTTTGAACTAAGGAGAGCCCGTGTCTATAGACCCTCTTCTATAATCACGATCCTGTGGCTCACAGTAAGGAATGGAAGCCTTTGGAGGAAAACAGCTCCCGGTTAGGTTCAACCAAACAGGACCAGGACTAAGGTGAGGTAAGTGAGGCACTTACTTGAGGTGCAAAATTTAAAGGTGCACCAAAAACTCAGTAATCAAGGTAAATAATACTTTAATGCAATGTGCTAAAAATCAAAATGAATGCAAAAAAGCCATCATGAACAAAGCATCGAACTTAAGATAAAGACCAGATCCAATCCTGCACTTGATTCACCCTAATCCTGGCCCTGTGTCCAGTAAAATCTCATTTACAAAAACAAGCAGCTGGCTCACAGGTATAGTTTGGTTTGCTGTTTCAAATTTTTAAAAATAATGCATTATAAATCAAAACTACAATGAGGTATCACCTCACACTGGTCAGAATGGCCATCATCAAGAATCTACAAACAATAAATGCTGGCGAGGGTGCGGAGAAAAGGGAATCCTCCTACACTGTTGGTGGGAATGTAAATTGATGCAGGCACTATGGAAAACAGTATGAAGGTTCCTCAAAAAACTAAAGATAGAGCTACCATATGATCCAGCAATCCCATTCCTGGACATATATCAGACCAAGCTATAATTCAAGAAGATGATGTACCCCTATGTTCATAGCAGCACTATTCACAATAGCCAAGACATGGAAACAACCTAAATGTCCATCCACAGATGAATGGATATAGAAGATGTGGCACATATATACAATGGAACATTACTCAGCCATAAAAAAGAATGAAGTAATGCCATTTGCAGCAACATGGATGGACCTAAAGATTATCATACTAAGTGAAATAAGCCAGATAAAGACAAATACCATATTATATCACTTATATGTGGAATATTTAAAAAATTATACAAATGAACTTAAATACAAAACAGAGATAGACCCACAAACATAGAAAACAAACCTATGGTTACCAAAGAGGAAAGGGGTGGGGGAGGGATAAATTAGGAGTTTGGGATGAACATATACACACTTCTATATATAAAATAGATAACAAACAAGGAGCTACTGTATAACACAAGGAACTATACTCAATATTTTTAATAACCTATAAGGTAAAAGAATCTGAAAAAGAATATATATGTACACATATATGTATATGCATAACTGAATCACTGTGCTGTACACCTGAAACTGACAACATTGTAAATCAACTATACTCCAATATAAAATTAAAATTAAATTTAAAAATTTATGTTGGTCACATCTGAAATGCTGTGTCATGTTATGTTAGGTTAGGTTTAAGCCACAAGACTCAGAAATTTAAAAAGAACTGAAAGGGCCTTTTCAGATTACCACTGCTGACAGCTAATATTCTCACTTTATACTTTTCTTTATGGCGAAGAGCAGCAGGAGTGGTGAAGGAAACATACAACATAGGCATCCTTCCTGCTGCCTTTTAAACCATTTCTATAATTTCATGGCTACCTGTTCAGCAAAGCAATCCTAAATTGAGACATTATTAGAAAAAAAAAGTTTTCCATGTCACATTTCAAGTAAGTGAAGGAATCAGCTCGTGGCTTTTTGAATCTCCAGGTGGTTCAAAGCAGGCCCATCAAAGCAGCCAGAATCCCCTGTTCCAGGAACTGATGGTCCAGCTAGTGCTGTTCTGGCTCCAGCTCAAGTCGTGTCAGCCACAAAGGACTCCTGGCCACTGAGATGGCAGTGGGTGCATGTGCTGCAAAGCACAGTACAGATCTGGTCCCCACCAGCCATCATCCCAACTTCCCAAGCCCCTCATGACCAACTTTGAGGCTGTCAAAAGCAAGTCACCATAGGGGACTAGTAGAGCACGGGGCCTCCACAGTCTAGGTTTTCTGCACACACCACCCTTTTTCATAGCTTGCAGATCTGACTTATGCTGCTCCCTCTGTCTGAAATGCTTTCCTCCTTGGCTGGTTTCTATTAGCCATTTCCTACTCAGCTCAGGCTTCAGGTAAAGATGGAGGAATGGTCATGGACATTTCATTTCACTCTCTTCTTTCAACAATAAACTTACAATGGCAGGAAGAATAAAAAGGGAGACCACCATAGCAACATTTTTGACACTGAGAGATGTACCAGGGGTAGCAGACTTAGCAGAGCCAAGGAAGCTGAATCCAGGTCAGCAGTGGGGACACTGAGAACCAATCTAACCCACGTCACAGAATCCTCAATTGGCTCAAGAATAGGCATCCCCAGGTACCTCTGGAACTGGGGCATGGAGACATTGTGCTCTGGAGAGGAGTAAACAGGATTTCTGGGCGGAAGGATACCAGAAACAGATGAGGACAGTAGTCGATACCCAAAACAGAGGATTCTATGAATGTACGCAATGCCAAAGCTGAGAGCAGGGGCTTCAGCTCCACAGCACTGGCACCCAAACCCTTACCTTCCCAGGCAGGGGTCTGGAAAAGGCAGATGGGCTGGATGCACAAAAGGGAAAAGAGGTGGGTAAGTCTGCAGACTGAGCTCAGAGGTGTGGCCTTTATTCTCTGTCGAGTGAGTTGGCACTGAAAGTTTCGAACAGGGCATGATGTAGTGAGAGGAAGAAAGAGATGTGGACACGCAATGTGTAGTTTACGTTCAGTGGCATTAAGTACATTCACATCGTTGTGCAACCAATCTCCAGAACTCTTCATCTTGCTAAACTGAAATCTGTACTCGTTAAACACTAACTGCCAGTCCCTCCTCCCCACGTCTCCTGGTGCCCCCCATTCTGCTTTCTGTCGCTATGAATTTGACTACTCTAGGGACCTCATGTTAGTGGAACCACATAGTATTTGTCTTTTTGCATCTGCCTTATTTCACTTAGCATAATGTTTTCAAGGTTCACCCATGTTGTAGCATAGTCATAATTCCCTTCCTTTTCAAGGTCGAATAATATTCCATTGTATGGATAGACCACATTCTGTTTACCCATTCATCTGTCAATGGACACTTGAGTTGCTTCCACTTTCTGGCTATTGTGAATCATGCTGCTATGAACACGGGTGTGAAAATATCAAGGTATTCTTTTATCATGTAACACTGGCACACTGTGTTTCCAAGGAAGCCTTGATCACAGCAACAACAACAAAAGACAAGTCCTTTGGAATCTCCAGGTGGTTCCAGCATTCCCACTCTGCCACTGCCCCCAGGCTGTTGAGAGGTCACATGACCTAATATGTGCAAGAACCTTGTAAATTCAAAGTGTGGCACTCATGGGGACACAGCTGCTGCCGCTGCCTAAGGAAGATCACAAGACAGCCCAGGTAGAAGGGTAGTGGAGCTGGGAGCAGCTATGGGCAGGGTACACCAGCCTAATAAGGAGCTGTGGAAATCTTTCTGGAAGCCGGCCCCTAAGGCACAGGGAACTTTGAGGTTAGGGGGACAAATCAAGGAAGTTGTGCAGATAGAAATGCCAAAAGCAATTGATTATCTTAATTGCTCCATAGCTCATTTGTTCCTTTACTTCTTAAATAAAATAACCCGATAAATATGCACTTATGATAATTGAGACCAAAATCCTATACTCTCCAGTGGACAAATGGAATTCTGGGCCTCACAGAAGGGGGCTCTACATGACATGGTGACGTTCCTCACTTAGAGCAGAGACTCAAGAAATAAGGGCTTTGCAGCTGAGGTGCCTTTGTCTGTGGTCTGCCACAGGATGCTGTCATCCTGATGTCCTCTCCCCTCAATTAAGGATGTGGGGTCAAGGCTATGTGTCCTGAAGTCTCTTTTTTCCCCCTTCAATAAAAAAGAAATTATCTGCTCCTTTACTGCCTAAACACCATTGAATGTTTTGGAACCTGAAATAGGCAAATGAAGCCCAGTTCTCGCATTTCCTTCCCTGGCAGGGAAAGGAAAGGTGTTGGCAGAAGTTCTTTATTTCTTGTGAGCAGCTGCCCCGGCAACACCCCAGCTGTCCAGCCCCACCTTGGCTCGACACTCTCAGGGCTGTTCAGAGGCCTTCAGAGCCCAGGGCCCTGCTGGCAGCCTCACCAGGTACTGGACACCCAGCCTGGGCTCATGTGCCTGTATCCAGCCTCTGACTTCCTTGGTGAGTTTAGGCAAGTGCTTCCCTCTTTGGACCTCACTTTACCCACCTCCCTGGAGCCAGGGAGCTCTAAGGCCCCTGCCTGCTCACCTGCTCCAGCAAACTTTCAGCCCAAAGGAACCCTAACACATTTTCTCCTGTCCTTATAATAACGCTAAGTGGTAGGCATGACCGTCCCATCTGAAGATGAGGAAAGGGAAGCTTGGAGGTGTTAGGTCATAATGTCTACTAGAGGCTCAGTGGCTGGACTGGCATTGGACTGCAGGGCTCTGGGCGTCCTCTCCTGGCTTGGGTCCCTCTCGCCCCACTCTGCTGTTTCCCTAGGAAAGAACATGGCAGGGAAGAGCTGTTGAGGCAGGGTTATTGTACAAATGGTTTTCAAGCAAAAATAAGAAAATAACTTACTTTCTTCTTCCCAAAGCCTTTTGTCCAATATGTTCAGATTCTTCATAGTCTCAGAACATGAATGCCCACTGGATGGAACCTGGCCCTGTGGTCTTGCCCCTCTCCTTGAATTTACCTTGGATGCGACATCTCTATGACCTGCATCTCTGAACAAGGCTTTTCCTTTCTCTACAAATTGGTAAAAGGTTCAGGCTTGCAGTCAGTGCTTCCCTCCCCTAAATAAAAACAGAGGAGACACTTAGAAGCCCTGCCCCAGGCCTCTTTGCTCAGACTAACTTCTCAGGTCCCCAGATGTTCAATGTTGTCCTGTGCACACAGTTATCCCCAAGGTGGGGAGCTCAGAGCAGTCCTGTTGCTTCTTCATGAGGTGCTTCCTGGGCTCCTTCAGTCCCTGGGGAATTGTGCCTTCTGTCTGAGGGACACACCCCGGAACCTTAGTTCCATCCTGGGCCTAGGAGAGCTCAAGGTTGGATCTGAGTCAGTTCTCCCTTTGTGTACATGTGTACGTACGTGTGTGTGTGTGTGTGTGTGTGTGTGTGTGTGTGTAGTTATGGTAGGGTAGGCTTGGAGTGAGGGAACTTGAGCAAGTCTCCTCACTGTGCTGTGCTGTGGTGAGTGGTTAATTATCTGGGTGCAGGTGCAGCTCCTCTCAGGGTCAATTCATTTTGAGATAAATGAGTGTGCAGGGGTAGAGCTAACATTAAAAGGAACGAAACTGGGTCATTTGTAGAGACGTGGATGGACCTAGACAGTGTCATATTGACTGAAGTAAGTCAGAAAGAGAAAAATAAATGTATATTAACATATATATGTGGAATCTAGAAAAATAGTATAGATGATCTTATTTGCAAAGCAGAATAGAGACACAGACATAGAAAACAAATGTTTGGACACCAAGGCGGGGAAGGGGGGGTGGGATGAATTGTGAGATTGGGATTGACATGTATACACTATTGATACTATGTATAAAATAGATAACTAATGAGAACCTACTGTATAGCTCAGGGAACTCTACTGAATGTTCTGCAGTGACCTAAATGGGAAGGAAATGCAAAAAAGAGGGGATATATGTATACGTATAGCTGATTCACTTTGCTGTACAGTAGAAACTAACACAACATTGTAAAGCAACTATACTCCAATAAAAATTCATTTAAAAAAAAGAATGCATAGGACTTTGTAACCAATTGGATGAATAAAGAGGAGGGAATCAAGGATCAATTCTGGGTCTGTGACCTAGGTAACTGGGTGTCACTAACCCTGATAGGATTTCCAAGAGAATTGGATATGGGCTGAAAGGAGACTGGAAAGATAGGCAACGGCCTAGTTGGGGAAGGCCGTGTTAACATGAGCATGACTGAAACATGAAAGACCTTGAAAGGTTGTAGGGAACGTGGAAGAGTTTTAATCAGGAAAGTATTATCATATTGCCTTTTGGAATGTTCACTCTGACTGCTGTATTAAAGTTCAGTGTGCTGAAATGAGGGCGATGGAGGAGTCAAGGATGACTTCCAAGTTTCTGGTTTGAACACCCGAGTGGCTGATGGAATTATTCACTGATATTGGGAACACAAGAAGAAAAGTAGATTGAGAGGGGCAAGTGTGGAGTTCAGTTTGTGATATGTTGAGTGATTCCAGTAGGTGATTGAATCTATGGGTCTGGATCTCAAGATAGAGGTTTGAGATGAAGTTTTATATAGGCTCAGTTCATAGAGTCGTTGATGCCATGGGAGATGATCAGATCTCTCATGATCAGGGAAAAGAGTTAGCAGAACCCTAGGAGACAAATATTCAGAAAGAAGTAGAATGAACTCATAAGTAGGATAAAGAACTCATAATATCAATAAGACAAAGACAAATGACTCAAAAAAATAGGCAACAAATATTAACAGGTAATTACCAATAGTAGAAACTTAATGGCCACGGAATTTATGAAAATATGTTCAACCCACTAGTAAAAAGTAAAATCAGCAATAAAATGCCACTTCACACTGTATAATTGACACATATTTAGAAGTTTGATGATACTGATGTCAAGGAAGTAGAAGAACAGGAACTCTCATAAACCGCTGGTAAGAGCATAAAATGGTACAACCTAGGAGAGCAGTATGGCAATATCTGGTAAAGCTGAAAAGGTACACATAGCAATTCCAGATCTAAGAAAGCAATACTCTAGAAAAACACTTTTCCATAGTGCACAAGGATACTTACACATGAGTTTTCATTGCAACTTTTTCTGTAAGAGTAAAAATATGGAAATAAGAAACAGGAGATTAGATAAATAAATTGAGGCACATTTATAAAACAGAATACTTTAGGGCAATAAAAATGAATGAACTATATATAGGCTACATGAGTCAACATGAAAAATCACAAGAAGATAACACTGAGTGAAGAAAATGCATTGCAAAGGCTAAAGAGTATTGCCATTTCCATAAAGTTTAAAAGCATACAACAACGTATTATATATAGTTTATGGATATGTCATCTTGTAGTAAAATTAGGAAAACATACATGGGAATTATAATAGCCAACTAGATCCTAATTATTCCCACCACAAAAAAAAAAGATATGATAATCATGTGACATCATACAGGTGCTCACTATTGCTACAATGGCAACCAAATTGCAATATGTGTTTCAAATCAACATGTTGTACACCTTAAATTTATATAATGCTATTTGTCAAATATATTTCAATTAAAAAATAAGATAGTAGTTAACTCTTGGGAGAGAGAAAAATTGGAGTGAGAGGGGATTCCCAATGCTTCGACTAGATCTCCAATATTTTGCATCTTAAAAAAGGATTTGAAGCAAATATGTTAAAATCTTAGCATCTGAAAAAGCCAAGTGGTGGGCACATGGTTATTTTCTATGTATGTCTCCATATTTTTCTATATACTTGATATATCTCATATTTTTTTAAAAGGGTTAAGAAGGTTGAGTGGTGGGAGATAATTTAGGAAAATAATTGGGAATGAAAAATAGAAGAATTTAGACTTAATTCTGTAGCGCATGGGGAGTGATGGAAGGTTTCTGATCAGAAGAGTGTTAGGATCAGAGTTCTGTTTTCGAAAGAGTCCCATAAGAAGAGCAGTTAGGAGGCTACTGCAAGGATCTCAATACGAGATGATAAAGGCCTACACATGAAGAGAGACATTGAAATTGGAGAAGAGAGGATGATGAATTTGGGAGACACTACAGATAGAAGAAATGGGATTTGGCTTTCAAATCAGACCTAAGAGAGCCTGCCAAAACTTTTTATATCTTGGAAACCTTAGCAGAGAGTGTGAGAGCAAACACCATCATAAATTATGGAACCAAGCCCTGGGTCTCTGGTAGTTGCAGTAATAAAAAGAAATATTTATTGAACAGCTTAGCTTTAGTCTGGGAATTTATTATACAGAAGTAGGAAGAAGAAAAACACACACTTCCTTTCCTACACAGGTAAGAGGGTCTGCAAACAGCCTCTCTAAGGGCACAGTGAGCTGCATATCTTCTCTCGGGTAGGATTCCAGGCTGAGCACGCTCAGAAATCACTTGCACATGGCGATGAGCACCTGTAAGAAAATCATCGGCCAAAATAACTGGTTCTTCTTCTTGCTATTTACCTACCGAGGTACTTCAGTAATTTCATAATTACTAGGCATGTGTAACAGTCCAAAAGAGTCTCAGCCTAGAAAGCAGTGCAGCTGCTCTCTAGGGCCAGTGTTGCAGGGCATGATTTGTAAGGACTCTTCCACAACTTTGTGATGGACAAGGGTTTTGTGAATACTTTTGTGGCCAAACATTAGGTTAGTCTATTTGAATAGACCTTGTATTGTTTTGCCAGGTTTTGCTGATTCCTACTTTTACACCAGAACCTCCATTGTTCTGGTGGAGATACCAAGGCCTAGAGATATACTATGGTCTCTCCTAGGTCACAGAGTGAGTTAATGGCTATACCAGAACTAGAAAATGGGTATCTCCATTCCCCATCTGATGCTCACTTCACCAAGCACACCATCTCCCCCTTATTTCCTTCATCATAATTCTTCAAGGGAGGACAACAAAGTATTCAAACGTAGGGCACAACTTGTCTAGTAACAGTCACCAAATTGAACTTTGAGAGGAAATGATATCAAGGCAACAGGGGCCCCGTAGCCAAGGGATATGTAACCAGGGAAGCATTGAGAAGGTCCATTGACAGCCAGTGGCTAAGCAGCCTTTCAGGCAGTTCTCCTAGTGGTGGAAACAGGCAGGTAGGGAAGAACAGGAAGTTCTAGAAATAACATTGTCTCCCCTGGGAAGTACCTTCAAAGAACATTTGAAACTGGTTCAACCACAGTAAAATTCCAGGTGGCTTTTTCTATTCCTCCCTTCATTCCTTCCTTCTTCTAACCACACTGTGATGGTCTGGTAGCGACTGCAGAAACTTTTGTATGACTTGAAATGTGCTTCCTTGGAAGATCTAAATTTGATCACTCCTTTCATTGCATCTATTGACAAATCATAATTATTTTATGTATTTGACTGGTTACTTGTTTTTGCACACTTCCTAAGTGCCATCATCACCCCACCTTCATAGCTGCCCTGCATTATATACACCTCTGGCTGTAAGCTTCATCAAGGCAGGTAATATAATCTGTTTTATCTAGCACTGTAGCCACAGAACGTAGAACAATGGCACATGATAAGTGCTCACCACAAAATATAACTAAATGATAGAAACAACTCCCAAAATTATATTCTTAAAAATGTTTTATCTTTAGGTAAAAAATGACTAGTGTCCAGTGTGAAGCAAGAGATTTAACCTTAAGGTCTGAGCACCTATACAAAAATTGAACAGGTCCTGCTATCATAGAAGAACAAAACATTGGAGGAAAACGTTATGATAAACTGCTACACACAGAGATGTGCTGAGATCTACAGAAGAAATTGAAAGAGGTGTCTGTAAGAGAGAACGAGGAACAGAACAGTGAAAAACCTCCTGACAACATGCTAGGAGATAAGGGGGTGAAAACTCATTGTTCCAAAGTGTGATGGTGACAAAAACTTGAGATTCTAAGGTCCACAAGTGGGTACCCCGGCAGGTTGAGCAGCAGTTTTGAAGGTCAGTTTTTCTTCAGATTACCTAAGCCCTAGATGATGGGGCACTGCTGATACCCTGCTGTCTTCAGACCAGCTCCATCAGACCACCTTCCCAGCCACCTCCATGAGAACCAGAAAAAGACGGGGCACAAAGGTGACAGCTTAATAACTTGGCTAACAAACAACAACAGAATAACAGTTGGTGCACACACACACACACACACCAAACTCCCCTGGAACACCCACGAGGTAAGGGAGGATTGAGAGGCAGTTACTTAGTTAACTAGTGTTACAGTGGTTAAACTCATGAGTTAAGTTATTCAGTCATGCATGCATTCATTCATTACAAAGTGTATATTGAGCACAGGAGATGCAGAGATAAATTAAATGCCTTAATTAGCTCCCTCCAATAGAGGGGAGAACTTTAAGCAAACAAGTAAACTAATATGATCTCATAGAGATTTTTAGAAATAGTTAAGAGGAAAAGTTATAAACATGGAGAAAACAATTATTTATACAGAGAAGGTGGTATCTGAGCAAGACCTTGAGGGATGAATGGGAGGTGACGGGGTGTAAAGGATTGTAATCAGAAGCACCAACATGAGCAAAGATGCAGAGGTATGAAAGTGTCTGGGGACAATGCCATTCAGGGAAGGGGAAGTGACCAGCATGACCAGAGCATGGTGTTTGTTGGGGAGAGTGATAGGAGGTAAAGCTAGAATGTTTGGGCGAGAGGGATCAAATTAAGAAGAGCCTTGAATAGAAGGCTAAGAACTTTGAAAATCATTCTGGAGGAAAATGGGGGAGCCATTGAAAATTTTAAAGTGTACAAATTACAAGAATAGCCAGTTGTTAGGTAATTGGTGGTAAGGTGGTGGATGGTTTATATGCAGGAGAGTTTGGTGATGGAAGGCCAATGAGGAATATTGCAGCAATCCAAGAGACAGATGATGAGGCTGGGACTAAGTGTGAGGGATGATGGAGAGCAGAGGCAAGGCCATGACATATTTAGATGGTAGCATAGGCAGAATGTGGTGAAGGGTTGGATGTAGGGAATGAGAGACCATTGGACTTAGTGTTCTGGTTTGGCAGATTAGACCCTGTCTCATCCTGTCTGGGTGTCAAGTGCCCAGGTCAGTGCCAAGCACTGAGTAGTCCTTACTAAATACCTGCTGAATGGACGAATGAATGAATAAATAATGGTGATCTTTAATAGAGTGATCTGAGAGTGGAAGGGTGTCAGGTCAGATTGCATGAATGAAGACATGAGGGGGAGGTGAGGAAGTGAAGCTCATTCCTGCTGCCTTGGTGCTGCCTTTGCGTTGCCCAGTGGTTTCTACGAGAAACTTCACATAGGACTCTTTTCCATTTGAGTACAGGCAGAATTGCAGTTCAGCTTTGCTTATTCCTTTTCTTTTCTGTGATATACTTGGCTTTATTGTCCAGTTGGGCTGTTGATGCACTCGCACATTTCTGAAGTTCAGTATTTGAAATCATTTCCCCCAACAGCCCAATTCTTTTATCTTTATCATTTTAATTCCTTTCAATAAGCTTTTTGCACGGAGGACTTGCACTCTCTTTCTTTTGTATAAACCTCATTCACTGGCTCCAAAGTCTCTGAGAGAAAAAGTTGAGGCATATTTCTGGTGCCTTTTTGGGGGGGTAAGAATTATTTATTCTATCGGTAAATTTAGGATTGTAACCCAGTGACTGGGTCTGCAACACATTTCCCAGAGTATTTCTGCTTTGCCTTAGTACTAATTCTATGGAATTACCTTCAGCTTTATCAGTTCCCAACTCCCCTTTTTGACCATGATTCCTTCTTCCATTTTATTGCATGATCTTTCATGGTTTTACATTTCTGTGTCCTCATCCATCTTCTCCACTCTGTCAAATTCCCCTCTACATGTTTACTGAGTGTTGATGTCAGCTCTTGACTGGTCAGGCTCCACTCAGCCACAGAACTGAAGACCTTCCACTCTTAGGTTTGACCCCATTCAGTCTCTGAACCCTAGAGCCAATCTTGGTGTGGGAGGAGGTGCTGTATCCATTTACCTCCCCCCACCTGCCCCACTCCCTGCAGCAAGTAGGCTCTGGAACTACAGTCGTCCCTCGATACCCCTAGGGGATTGTTCCAGGACCCCCTGTGAATACCAAAATCCAGGGATGCTCAAGTCCCTTATATAAAATGGTGGAGTACAGTCAGCCCTCTGTATCCATGGATGTGAAACCTAAGAACATGGAGGGTCGACTGTACATTTGTTGAAAAAAATCTATGTGTAAGTGGACCTGTGTAGTTCAAACCCCTGTTGTTCAAGGGTCAACTGTAGTCTTGTTGCCCCATTCATTGGGCCCTTCAGGCACCATATGCCTGGGTTAAGAACTCCATTGACTCGACTCTCAGCAGTACGACTACTGTTTGAGGTCCCACTTCCATAGTAAAACTCCACACCTTACACAACAGTGGTCCCACATCAGTACTTTTACCTTGTTTTTGAAATAGTCCTCTTGGAGTGCTCAGAATCACAAGCCAGGGAGGTCTATATTCACAAGTATGTGAACATCATGAAATATAGGAAACAAAGCAACTTTTCCTCTAAGTCTGAATTTCAGCTTTTGAAAAGATATGAAAAATAGAACAATTTTCCTAATGAGGTCTTTTTTGATACTTAATCAACTTTCGTGAAGAATGAAAATCATAGAATGTTAAATCTTATTTCACTACACCCATTTGCTTACTCAAATTCACCTAGATTAGCCTGTGAGTCTTCAGGGCCACAGTTTGCCATGACCATCATTCCCAAGTTCCCAGAAAATGTCTGCATTTGACAGGACACTGATATTGCCCAGGATTTGGTGTGGGTGTGGGTATTTGAGCTGCACTGATTGAACTCCTGCCAAAGTTTGTATATATATTCCCAGAAAAGGCTATTCCAGACCCAGGGCTGGTTTCAATCCCTAACAGATCTGAGTTTTTCGTGGCAAGCAGGGTGTGTGTTTATGTGGGTGTGGGGTGGTAGGGGTGGGGAAGAGGAGGTCTTGGTGGTGATAGTATTTTGATATTTTTATATTATTTTAACTGATTAATAGCTATAATCTGAGTCATTTTAGTTTTAGTACCCTTTTGTTTTTTGGGATTTTTTTTTTGCTTCTGCTTTAAACAGAAACATAGATGTATTTTTCTTCTTACTTTTTACCTTTCTCTTCCACTGAGGTATTGTCATACTTTAGCATCTGAATATAAATAAGTGATACAAAGTACAATAAAAAAAAAAGAGACTTGGTCTGGGAGTCTGGAGACCTAGGTTCTCATTTTGCTCACTTCACCTTGCTATACCTCAGTTTCCATGTATGTAAAATAAAGGGTGTTAGACTAAATGATCCCTAAGAGCTCTTCCAGATCAAAAAAAATTCATGTGTCAATGGAATATATAACCTGGCTCCTTTCTCAAAGATGATATTGCTTGTTTCTACTCAACAGGAAAAAGTTGACATTGGCATTTAAACTGATAGATCTTATTCTGAAATGTGGTATTATAGTAAAGTGAATCTTAACAAGCACATTCTACTACTTTTGTAAATGGTGCCCTTATTTTCAAACTTGGGAACTTTTTTTTTTAACATCTTTATTAGAGTATAATTGCTTTACAATGGTGTGTTAGTTTCTGCTTTATAACAAAGTGAATCGGCTAGACATATACATATATCCCTATACAAACTTGGGAACTTTTTGTTTCACTGGAGAAAGAAACTTTAGATTAGTGATTAAGAAAGAAGGTCATTTATTTCTTAAATAATAGCATGATTAAATATATGCTCTTTAACATATATGTTCCCTAACATATATATTTAACATACTTAATATATGATAAACTGATAACAGCTTATCAGTGGCTGGAATAACATTAGCTCTCTTAAGACAGAGAAATAAAATAATTTGAATTATTTTTAAAAAAGATATTCCTTAGGACTTCCCTGGTGGCGCAGTGGTTGAGAGTCCGCCTGCTGATGCAGGGGATACGGGTTCGTGTCCCGGTCTGGGAAGATCCCACATGCCATGGAGCGGCTGGGCCCGTGAGCCATGGCCGCTGAGCCTGCGCGTCTGGAGCCTGTGCTCCGCAGCGGGAGAGGCCACAACAGTGAGAGGTGCGCGTACCGCAAAAAAAAAAAAAAAAAAAAAAAAGATATTCCTTAAGTTTGGGGTGATCCACTTTTGAGGATATGGAGCAATATAAAATCTATGAAGCCAAGATGTGTTCAGACATCTTGTATTGATGGAACCCAATTCTGTAAAAAATAGTTTCTGCCTCTATGAGCTGAACTGAAGATCTCAGTGTTCAATTTTATTCCATCATTTTTCTTTATTTTCATTGCCCCTGGAGTTGTCTGAGAGAATTAGGTCCAGAGCTACCTCTTCCCAAAGGCCAGCCACTGACTAGGTGCATTCTCCCCTAATTCATCTGGGCTCTTCATCACTGCTGCGTGCCCTACCCTCCACCATGGCAACCCTGAGAACATGCGTGGTAACAGGCACATGACGTTTTTCTTTTTGTTTTGTTTTTTTGTTTTTTTTTAGGGCTGTGTTGGGTCTTCGTTTCTGTGCGAGGGCTTTCTGTAGTTGTGGCAAGCGGGGGCCACTCTTCATTGCGGTGTGCGGGCCTCTCACTATTGCAGCCTCTCTTGTTGCGGAGCACAGGCTCAGTAGTTGTGGCTCAAGGGCCTAGTTGCTCCGCGGCATGTGGGATCTTCCCAGACCAGGGCTTGAACCTGTGTCCCCTGCATTAGCGGGCAGATTCTCAACCACTGCGCCACCAGGGAAGCCCCTCAGGCACATCACTTTTTTAAGTGCACACCACAGAGAGGTACTCTGCCCAGCTCAGCTTACATGGAAGACCTTATAACAACAGAATAGAACCAGGGATTTGACTTCACAGGAGTTGTAGAACTGGCCAAGTCATTCCACGCACCCACCTCAGCCCCAGTTTCATTTGTAAAATAGTACCTAAATGACACTATTTAGGTGATGGTAATATGTACCTAAATGGAGATAATATGTGTAAAAACACTGTATAATCCCTACAAACCAGCAGGACAATGTTGCTTATCCTCAGAGAAGTTCCTCCCTGAGTAGTAGGAGTTCTGAGATCATCTAGTGTGGCCTCGCTTAAGAGATGAGGAAACCGAGACCCAGAAAGGGCAAGGAACTTGCGTAGGATAATCATCACGAGAAGGTGCCTTTGCTTTCTTCCTTCAATACAAATGATGATCACTGAGTGAAGGAAAGATAGTGTGGGGTAAACATGGCTTTGACCTTGCCTTCCCCAGATGCAGTCTCTGGCAGAGCAGAGGGGTGTAGGCAAACATTGACAGCTCTGAGAGTTTAGGTGGAATTATCACTGGAAACTCTCCCCTCACAGGACAGAGAGGGAGAAAAACTCAGAGCTATAGATAAACAAAAACTTGGCAAAGAGTTCTCAGGCATAAATAAAAATACTGAAGGGCCACTAGAATACTAAGAGAATCCCTTCCTCCTCATAGCTGAGGTTATCCTGTGATATACTACACCTTCAAGTCTAGAGGACAGATCTAACATTCCTAAAGTCTTCCTCACTCATTCAGCATTCAGCAAACACTTACTATGCACTCACTGTGCTGGGTGTTGTGCCAGGTGCTAGGGAGGGGACAGAGGCACAAATAAATACTCAGAGTGCAAGAGGGCATGCAGCAAAAACTACATCTGAACAAAAGGGCCCATGGAAATACAAAGGAGAGAATGGAGAGGACTATGACACCAGTAGCCAAGAAAAGCTTCACAGAGAAGGTAGTACTTGACCTGGGTCTTAGATAGGCACTCAGTAGAGAAAGCAGGGACTGATCATAAGCGCTTCATGGATACTAATACATTTATTCCTGTGCATTAGGTACCTCTATTCTCACCAATTAAAAGATGAGGAAATTGGGATTCAGAGAGATTAGGTAACTTCACACAGCTAGTTCAAGTATAAGACAGAGCCAGGATTTGAATCTAGATCTATCTGATGCCAAAGCCTGTTATCTTAGCTACTACTATAGTATATTGGGAATTTGGTCAGAGGATCCAAAAGCAGAGAAGTGTGAAAGAACCAGGATGACTTGTTCCAGAAATAAGAAGTCTCCCAGTGGTGGGGGGCAAAACTGAACTTGATTCTATAATCAGTAGGGAAGCAATGCATGTTTATAAAGAAGGGGGTGATATGATCAGATTGTGTTTTTGTTTTGTTGTTTTGTTTTGTTAGTAGCACCATTCTGGCTGCAGTGTGAAGAATAGACTGTAAGGGGGTAAGGAGAAGGTGAAGGTCCAGGCAACAAACAGGGTGCCTTGGACTAAAGGTAGTAGCAGTAGAGAAATAGAGATGTTAACAGATTAGATAGCCTGCTCAGAAGATAGAATCAATAAGAGTTGATGATAAATTGCATGTGGGTATATGAGAAAGAGAGGAGATGCCATTAATCAGGATAAAAAATACAAAAACGTTTAGGGGAAAAACATGCTGAGTTTGCAGGACATTTGGATAAAGATTACTAGTAGGCAGTTGGGCATACAAGGTCATACAAGCAGTTCATAAGTGAAGATATAAAAATGACTGAGCTTATGTATGTCAATCCTAATCATACATACACTACCATGTGTAAAATAGATAGCTAGTGGGAAGCAACCACATAGCACAGGGAGATCAGCTCGGTGCTTTGTGACCACCTAGAGGGTGGGATCGGGAGGGTGGGAGGGAGATGCAAGAGGGAGGGGATATGGGGATATATGTATATATATAACTGATTCACTTTGTTATACAGCAGAAACTAACACAATATTGTAAATCAATTATACTCCAATTTAAAAAAAAAATGACTGAGCTTGCCCTGTAGAATGTATGGTCTGGAGAACAAGCCTGCACTTACTATGGATCCTTCTGTTCCTAACCCCACACACTATGGCAGAAGCACAGCATACGTTCTGAGGTCAACAGTAAGGAAGCACTGAATGCTACCACAAACCACAGGTGAATAACTGTGCATACAAGAGGTTTAGGAACTGTAGGGCCAGTAAAATCACCCCACCCCACATATCTACCCCCAGACATACTGCAAATGCTATCAATATTGTTAACAAAACATAGTTTACATTCATCTAATATTGTTTCTCTTGCTGAGCCACCAGGGAAAGTTTCATTAAAACTTTGATTAAACATTTGATTTAAAATTTTCATTCCTTCTGTTGACTCAGATACTCTTATTGTCTCTCTCCAATATTATTTCTGTGCAATTCCAATATTCTGTCTTAACAAACTGGAAAACAAAAGTGATTTCATCTAATGGATTTGAGGATTCATTTGCCTTCATCAGTTTTCTACATTTTAAAAGTGAATATACACTTCTCTTTAAAAAAATTACCAGTTATGTGGCAGTGACCAATAGAAAATCCATCTTTACTGGTGATACATGGAACACTGCCTGCTATATCGGTAAACAAAGGATGCCAGCGATTGCAGCCCTCCAGCGTGAGCCCTGCGAGAACTCAGGAAGGAAAGAATACCTGCCATTAAGCAGCCATCAGGCTGCAGCCACTCCCCACGGTGAGCTTTCAGGAGATGAAAACACAGGATACTGGCCCCAGATAGCTGAGGTGCATATCAAAGGAGCGATTTCAATGAGCCCAGACTCCTGCATCTTCCCATACGAAGAAAAGTGCTAAATTCATTCATGTGAGATGTCTGGTTTTCTTTCATTAACAATAAAGTTTCGATGGTCTGACTACCTGCCCATTGTTGCAAAACTTCTACATATCCTGGTTCTCCCCCTCACCTCCTCGGGACAGTCCTCTCAGGGTTACTTGAGATGCTGCCTCCGGGGACTGAAGTCCTAAAAATTCGCGCTGAATAAAACATATGACTCTCAACTTTTAGGTTGTGAATTTTTTTTTTTTTTGTCGACACTGGGAATCCCAAATCGGCTCAAACTTTTCCCTGTGGGAATCCTCTCTCCTTACTTTGGGCAGCAGTAGTTTCCTCTAAGTGAAATACCCATCTCTAAGAAAGTACAAATCCTTATTGATCGGATGGTACATTCCAGGCATGGAGCTGGGTGTTGTGATGTATATATGCTATTTCCTTTAATTATCCAAACAACCCTGTGACTGAGATATTACCATCTACATTTTACAGATGGAGAAACTGAGACCTAGCAGGGGAACATGAACACCCAAAGTGTCATACTGGGAAGTGGCAAAGCTGGGGTTTGACCCTGGTCTGTCTGTTTGAACCACTATATTATACAGCTGCCTCCGTGTCATTGATTGACACCCGACTTCATTCGACAATGAATTTGAGATAGCTTAGAATATGCACAATTTAATAAAATAGAAATAGAGAAGCAAGCCTAGGGAAAACAGAAAGCAGTAGAAAATCAAAACGAAGTGAAGAAATGTATGAATATGCAGAACATCTGGGCTACAGTTGACAGGGTTATCAGAGGCTGTCAGGCTGCCCAGCTGAAAAGGGAAAGACAATTATCTTTATAATTCTCATTACCAGTAAGAAGTTCTTTAGAGAAAACGTAGCAAGCAAAGAATTCTAGGGCTTCCCTGGTGGCGCAGTGGTTGAAAGTCCGCCTGCCGATGCAGGGGACGTGGGTTCGTGCCCTGGTCCGGGAGGATCCCACATGCCGCGGAGCGGCTGGGCCTGTGAGCCATGGCCGCTGGGCCTGCGCGTCCGGAGCCTGTGCTCCGCAACGGGAGAGGCCACAACAGTGAGAGGCCCGCGTACCGCAAAAAAAAAAAAAATTACCAGTTAAATTTGGAAGCACAGTGACCATTCACTAGGTAGCACCTTCCACCTATTCTAAGAAACAAGAGTTTTCTCTCCAGAAAAAAAAACTGAATGCAATGTAGAGGTTAAGCAAGTCAAAAGAATCAAGGTTGGAATTGAACTCACATATTGCTGAAGTGGGTGGCTTTGGGGTTTATTTGTCATTTGGACAACTAGCTCTGTTGGTATGCAAGACAAATCAGTGTTGAGTCACACTTAGTCATCAATGATCAATTGTTCCATGATCGATTCAGATTTGTTCTCTTGAGAGTTTTTAAATAAGTTTAGCTAAAAGGGAACTTGTTGCCTGTCTGCATTAGCTTTTGCAGAACAATCTTTCTCCCTCTGTCTATGACATGGTGTTGATATATGACAATAACCAGAGACTTGCTTATTTTGAAATCAGAAACCCTAGAGAGTAGCTTTTAATTTCAGCACCTTTGTTATGATAAATTCATTTCAACAGAAACTTTCTTGGCCATGTCAAAATTTTCATCACCTCTGGGAGAAGACTTTTTTTTCCTATGAGCCCATTGAGGGGAGGGGGTGGGGGCAACACATCCCAGAACTGGGGGTATGTGCTTGTCACCAATCCCACTTTTCCACATCTTGAATGATGTCGGGTCAACTGCTAGGCCTATCAGCTTATGTAGAATCAATGAGATCAAGGTCAGTCATGGTTATTCTCTCTCTCTCTCTCTCTCAATAAGCTTTTGGTACACAGCCTACTTATTAGTAAATTGGGGATGACTTGTGTTCTTCTGACACTTTTACTTATGAAAAATGCTCCAATTTTTATTATCAGCCTCATTAAGCTGTGAGCAATTAAGAAGGCAAAGTGATTCGTGCTGTTTACAAGATTTTTATAGAGTGTGCTGACCACCTCCTCCCAAAGGCCATAGTGACTTTTGGGACAGACGTTGCTCACCTTCATATCCCAAAGCAGATGAATAAGACATGGTCGGGGGGCTGATAAATTAAGAGTTTGGGATTAACATATACACACTACTATGTAAAAAACAGATAACAAACAAGGACCTACTGTATAGCACAGGGAACTCTACTCAATATACTCAATATTCTGTAACAAACTATAAGGGAAAAGAATCTGAAAAAGAATATATATATATATATATATATATATATATATATATATATATATATATCACTGAATCATTGTGCTGTATACCTGAAAGTAATACAACATTGTAAATCAACTATACTTCAAAAAAAAAAAAAAAGACATGGTCCCTTACCTCAAAAAATTTACAATCACCAACCTAAATACATCATTTCTCTCCAAGGAGAAACTCAGACCCTATTTACACAGAACACAACATTTGCCACTTGCAAAACCAGTTCCATATCTTGGAATCCTCATAATGGTCTTTTCTTGGGCAGTTCTTGGGATAGAGGATAAGCTGGCATAGTTTAGTAGTCATAGTAATCGTAGGATACATGAGGAAACGGAACTCAGCTCAGCCTCTCACCTGAAATTGGAATCTCCTCCACGGAGTCCTTGCCAGAGGGGCCAGGCATCTACAAGCACTGCCTGGGACATGGCAGGTGCCCCTTCTCTCATGGAGTCAGTCCATACCCATGTCTGCAACGTTGTTGGTAGGATCTTTCCAGCGTCGAGCTAGAATCTGTTTTCCTCATGTCTCTGGGACCTTGTTCCCTCTTCTGTGTCCCAAAGTCACACCACAACATATCTGTCTTCTTCAGTCAGTTATTTTGGCAGTTTGGTCCTCATCAACTCTTCAGCACATGACGCAAATGACTCAGACAACTGTACTTCATCATCATACCCACCAAATTGGATTAGCCTTTCAGCCATTTGATGGATTATTTAGCAAACATCGCCAAGAAGCTGGAAGTGACTGATTCTTGTTTCCGTGTATAGATATTGTCAAGGAGAGAGCAATAGCTTGTTAAATGTCTAAATGGCAGGATAACATCCACCCACTCACAGCACAGAACTGGGGCCACCAACTTCTTGCACACTATGGGTCTTGGTGTGAGCACTACCTTCTCCCCTTCATATCGTACAGTGTCCTGGGAACAGATTCTTCCTCCTTTTCTATCTTCCTCTGGAGTTTTCCATGACTTGGCCTAGCCCACACTTCAGGAATATGAAACAGGAGCTGGCCTGGAGGCCCTGGGCAAACAGAGTTTGCCACCAGGACAGTCATCCTGCTCCCTGAGACCTCTACACCTCACACAACTAGGTCTTCCCACCCTACTCCCTTGAAACACAAAAGGATTTATGCAGGTCTGGCCTGCCCATCAGCCCTGGGATACCAGAGCTCTCCAAGTAATAGCTAGCTCCCAGTGCAAACTGAGATAAGTGGATCAATCGAATTTACAGAGCTTTGGTAATTTTTCTGGATATTGACAAAGAAAGTCTTCAGAGTCAGATAAATGACCATACCTCTAAGATTAAGGCCTAGAAAGAAAATGTCCAATTTAAAATTTTGAACCAAGAGTTGTAGGAAGAGGGAATCTGGGCAGTCTGTCAACGTGCTCAACGTAAGGGTTATCTTACCACCTCACACCAGTCAGAATGGCCATCTTGAAAAACTCTACAAACAATAAATGCTGGAGAGGGGGTGGAGAAAAGGGAACCCTCCTACACTGTTGGTGGGAATGTAAATTGGTGCAGCTACTATGGAGAACAGTATGGAGGTTCCTTTAAAAACTAAAAATAGTTATCATGGTATCCAGCAATCCCACTCCTGGGCATATATCCAGAGAAAATTCTAATTCAAAAAGATACATGCACCCCAGTGTTCACAGCAGCATTATTTACAATAACCAAGACATGGAAGCAACCTAACTGTCCATCGACAGATGAGTGCAGTGGTCCCCAAGCTTTTTGGCACCAGGGACCGGTTTCATGGAAGACAATTTTTCCACAGATGGGGGGTGGGGTGGGAATGATTCAGGTGGTACGGTGAGCAATGGGGAGTGGCAGATGAAGCTTCACTTGATTGCCCACCACTCACCTCCTGCTGTGCTACCTGGTTCCTAACAGGCCACGGACCAGTACCGTTCCATGGCCTGGGGGTTGGGGACCTGTGGATGAATGGATAAAGAAGATAAAGAAGATGTGGTATATATATACAATGGAATACTACTCAGCCATAAAAAAAAGAATGAAATAATGCTATTTGCAGCAACATGGACGGACCTAGAGATTATATATTAAGTGAAGGCAGTCAGACAGAGAAAGACAAATACCATATGATATCACTTATATGTGGAATCTAAAATATGACACAGATAAATTTATCTATGAAACAGAAACAGACTCACAGACGTAGAGAACAGATCTGTGGTTGCCGGGGGGAGGCAGGGAGGGGAGGGATGGATTGGGAGTTTGGGATTAGCAGATGCAAACTATTATATATAGGATGGATAAACAACAAGGTTCTACTGTACAACACAGGGAACTCTATTCAATATCCTGTGATAAAACATAATGGAAAAGAATATGAAAAAGAATATACACGTATACATGTATAACTGAATCACTTTGCTCTACACCAGAGACTAACACAACATTGTATATCAACTATACTTCAATTAAAAAAATTTAAAAAGAGTTATCTTAAGAGAGGTTCTAAGTCCATTGATTCCATTTTATTTGCTGCACTATTTTGTGTCTGAGGCCAAGGATGAAGCAGATCAACTCCGGAAAATGGGTCTATTGCGTCAGGTACTGTCAAGGCAAGAGTGAAATCAGAACCACTTTCAAATTCAGCTGTCACCACTGACTATTTTGTCTTGGGCAAGTCGCTTAACCTCTCTGAGGCTCAGTTACATCATGTGAAAAATCAGGACAGGAATCTCTGACCAATCTCAGGGTCAGCCTGAGGATGCTGTGAGACAAAATATGGGAAGACTGACTTGTTTCCCTTGAGAAATGTGTGAAATAACACAGAAGTTGCTTCCTGGGGCTGCTAATGAGTTAATGCTGAGCAATAAGAATGATGCCCAGGCTCCAAATGCCCCAAGTCACCCCTGAAGAAATATGAGGTGGGGGAAAAAGGCCCTAGCATCTGCAGACCCTCTTTCTTCATGGTCATTTAAATATAAAGTATGTGTTTATGTCTGTCTTCCTGAGTAGTACCTTTATCCTTAAAACTAGACTTGACCTACTGGCATGTGGCAAGAGTCACTAACTTGTCACCTCGCCTGCATCTGCAGTTTCTTCCATCTTATGAGGTGGAGGCAGGTAAAAGGGGGCTGCAAAAAGGCATATATTTCTATGAGTTTTTGTTATAATTGCGTGAGGATAAAGCAATTCGTGTGTGATAAACAGTTTCTGTTCTGTTTAAACGTTTGTGTGAAAGTATGTTGCCCCAGGCCTAGGGATTTGCTAAAGTCTTCCGAAGTCACATTTTCTTGTATTCTCGCATTCTCTGCCTTAAATATTCTTTCTCCAACTCATGGTGGATTAACCCATTCAAAGCACATTTCATGCAGTAATTGGCAAAACTCTCTTAATTTAATGAGGTTTCTGGACAATTCCAGAACATACCTGCCCTTCTTCCTTCAAAGTGTGTGTTGCTGAATAACAACTGGAGTGTAAATCCTGATGCTTCTCCTGAAATATTATCACTAATTACTTTTTGTGACTATTGGAGGCCTTTGAATAGAGATTGAATTAAAACACTGGCAACAAATATCCATGAGTCATGTAAAAAAGCCCAAGATTGAATGTTCATTTTTGCACACAAGAACAATTTCATTAATATTTATTTGATTGATATATCTGATCTTGTCATAAAGAGTTGTGTTAAGGGAAAATCTGTTTATAGAATTATATCACATTTTATTAGATTTGTATCATATTCTCCCATTGTGTAACACTACAAAAAATAGATAAGTGTTCCTGATGGGAAAGAAACAATTTATTCTCAAAAGCACATTTTAGAATATAACAAGATTTTATACAGATTATGTATTCAATAGATTTACTAATTTTATTAGCAATAAGTTCTAAAATAACACTGGAAAAATGTGCTAGATATTATGACCTCATTCTGTGATGGGTACTTGGGATGAATTTTTCCCCCTCAAACTGACCCCTAAGTTAGCTATTCAGAATGTCTCCTGGTTCAACTGGGAAATCTCCCAGGGCTTCTGGAGTGTTAAACAAGATGCTTTTCCACAAGGATTTAGAAACCAAATTTCAACCACAACGTGTTTAGAGTGGATACTCCTTGCGTATCAAATTGATCCCTTAAATCAGAATTTTCCCTCATTTACAATATTATATGAATGCTTAAATATACTTTAAAGCAAGAGTACCTGGATCAGGCAAGGTGAAGAGGAAGGAGGGGAGGACAGGGCAGGCCTGGGGCAGCAAAAGTAATTATCAACAGTCTCACAGTCCTGTTACCTTATGCCAAAAATAGATAAGAGCCCCCAAAGGATGGATCAGTGATCCTGGGAGACTCATCAACTACTTCTCAGTCCTCCCTTTGCTGAAAACTGGCTTTCTTAGCTCAGTGTCACAGGGGACATCTTTGAATCACTCATCATAGAATGTTGCATTGGAAAAGCCTTGAAAGCCAGACAACATATCATGAGTACCTAGTATGTGCCAAGACTTGTAGTAGATGCTGGAAAAGTAAAAGATCACTGAGGCATAGGCCTACCCTCATGAAGCTCTCTATCTAGTCCAACTTCCTAATTATATACATGGAAAACTGGTCCACAGAGAAGAAGGGGCTACTCAGAAGCAGAGCCCAAGTTGAACCAGGGTTCAGATGCCCTTTCTTTCTCAACATGTTGCTGCCTTATCACACTATATGATGGGATGTTACCTTTATTCTTGGATTTGTGTTTGTTGCAAGATCAAAATAGCTTAAAAACAGAAAAAGAAATGTTTTGAACCACTTCTTTAGCCTTGACCTCACATCAGGCTGCAACATCAATGAGGAAATGGAAGACCCTCTGTCTATATCTCCCATCACCCTTACTGGAGCCATGGGTACAGGGAACTGTGAGAGGGGGAGCAGTCCAAGAGGAACAGAAGAAAGGTAAGGACACAGGATTCTTTCATGCTCCCATGTCATTTTCTGTAGACATTTCTGGCTAACTCTTGGAGATGGAAATAAGGATTTTGAGGGGAATCCCATGACTTTTTCTTGAGAGATCATTGAATGTGCCCAAATAGCTTTACCACCAGGATGTCTGAAGAGCAGAGAGGGAGTCTTCTCATCCAGCCTCCTCCTCAGGGGGACCAAAAATGATGAGAGGCATGGAGGAAGTCACAAAGAGCTGTTGGGGAGATGCCAGACAGAACCAACACTGGGGAGGAGATGGGCCCAAAGTATCAACAAGTTCATCACCAGTTAGTAACAGACAGAGAAAGAGTGGGAAGAAGTAAAGGAGCCTTTTGCACGAGGGCAGAGAGAATAACAGACAGGAATCCCACTCCAAAACATGGGAGAATGGGATGTGATGATTTTAGAAGGAATTATAAAAATGAGACCTGTTGGACATCATCCTCAATGGTGAAGAAGTGAAACTATTTCCACTAAGATCAGGAAGAAGATAAGGTTGCCCACTCTCACTACTATTATTCAACATAGTTTTGGAAGTTTTAGTCACAGCAATCAGAGAAGAAAAAGAAATAAAAGGAATACAAATCAGAAAAGAAGAAGTAAAGCTGTCACTGTTTGCATATGACATGATACTATACATAGAGAATCCTAAAGATGCTACCAGAAAACTACTAGAGCTAATCAAGGAATTTGGTAAAGTAGCAGGATACAAAATTAATGCACAGAAATCTCTGGCATACACTAATGATGAAAAATCTGAAAGTGAAATTAAGAAAACACTCCCATTTACCATTGCAACAAAAAGAATAAAATATCTAGGAATAAACCTACCTAAGGAGACAAAAGACCTGAATGCAGAAAATTATGACACTGATGAAAGAAATTAAAGATGATATAAATAGATGGAGAGATATACCATGTTCTTGGATTGGAAGAATCAACATTGTGAAAATGACTCTACTACCCAAAGCAATCTACAGATTCCATGCAATCCCTATCAAACCACCACTGGCATTTTTCCCAGAACTAGAACAAAAACTTTCACAATTTGTATGGAAACACAAAAGACCCCGAATAGCCAAAGCAATCTTGAGAACGAAAAATGGAGCTGGAGGAATCAGGCTCCCTGACTTCAGACTGTACTACAAAGCTACAGTAATCAAGACAGTATGGTACTGGCACAAAAACAGAAATATAGATCAATGGAACAGGATAGAAAGCCCAGAGATAAACCCACGCACATATGGTCACCTTATTTTTGATAAAGGAGGCAAGAATATACAATGGAGAAAAGACAGCCTCTTCAGTAAGTGGTGCTGGGAAAACTGGACAGCTACATGTAAAAGAATGAAATTAGAACACTCCCTAACACCATACACAAAAATAAACTCAAAATGGATTAAAGATCTAAATGTAAGGCCAGACACTATCAAATTCTTAAAGGAAAACATAGGCAGAACACTCTATGACATAAATCACAGCAAGATCCTTTTTGACCCACCTCCTAGAGAAATGGAAATAAAAACAAAAATAAACAAATGGGACCTAATGAAACTTCAAAGCTTTTGCACAGCAAAGGAAACCATAAACAAGACCAAAAGACAACCCTCAGAATGGGAGAAACTATTTGCAAATGAAGCAACTGACAAAGGATTAATCTCCAAACTTTACAAGCAGCTCATGCAGCTCAATATCAAAAAAAACAAACAACCCAATCCAAAAATGGGCAGAAGACCTAAATAGACATTTCTCCAAAGAAGATATACAGATTGCCAACAAACACATGAAAGAATGCTCAACATCATTAATCATTAGAGAAATGCAAATCAAAACTACAATGAGATATCATCTCACACCAGTCAGAATGCCCATCATCAAAAAATCTAGAAACAATAAATGCTGGAGAGGGTACGGAGAAAAGGGAATGCTCTTCCACTGTTGGTGGGAATGTAAATTGATACAGCCACTATGTAGAACAGTATGGAGGTTCCTTAAAAAACTAAAAATAGAAGTACCATACAACCCAGCAATCCCACTACTGGGCATATGCCCTGAGAAAACCATAATTCAAAATGAGTCATGTACCAAAATGTTCATCGCAGCACTATTTACAATAGCCAGGACATGGAAGCAACCTAAGTGTCCATCGAGAAATGAATGGATAAAGAAGATGTAGCACATATATACAATGGAATATTACTCAGCCATAAAAAGAAACGGAATTGAGTTATTTGTAGTGAGGTGGATGGACCTAGAGTCTGTCATACAGAGTTAAGTAAGTCAGAAAGAGAAAAACAAATACCGTTTGCTAACACATATATATGGAATCTAAAAAAAAAAAAAAAAAGGTCCTGAAGAACCTAAGGGCAAGACGGGAATAAAGACACAGACCTACTGGAGAATGGACTTGAGGACATGGGGAGGGGGAAGGGTAAGCTGTGACAAAGCGAGAGAGTGGCATGGACTTATATACACTACCAAACGTAAAATAGATAGCTAGTGGGAAGCAGCCGCATAGCACAGGGAGATCAGCTCGGTGTTTTGTGACCACCTAGAGGGGTGGGATAGGGAGGGTGGGAGGCAGGGAGATGCAAGAGGAAAGAGATATGGGAACATATGTATATGTATAACTGATTCGCTTTGTTATAAAGCAAAAACTAACACATCATTGTAAAGCAATTATACTCCAATAAAGATGTTAAAAAAATGAGACCTGTTGGAATATTCAAGGGCCTCATTTTGCTCTGTTGATTATGGCTGCCTTCTGCTCAGGAACCCTCTTTAGCTTTGTAGAGCTAAGATGCACAGGAGAAATCCCATGGATGAAATGTGCCGGAAGCTGGCCTCTAGACTGGCTAGCATTTATTGAGTGCTTAATGTGTTTTACATGCATTATCTCTAATCATCACCATCGTAACCCTTTAGGATAGGGACTTGGGCACAGAGAGGTTTTGTTGCCTTCAAAACCTATCCTTTTAACTAATATGTTCTGCTAGCACTGACCAAGGGTCCAATGAACAAGATGAGGAAGCCCTCAGGTTTCCTTCTTAGTTACTATCTGGTCTTGTTTCCTGGGATAGGAAGGGAGGCAGAAAAACAGGGCAGAAGCCCTGGGCAGTAATAAAAAGATGCACTAAGTTTGCTCCCCATAGAAATCCCAGAACAGCAAGGATACAAGGATACAGGGAGGGAAAGATACAAAGATACAGGGAGGTCCCTGACACTTTATTTCATGCAAAGTTTTCTATGGTGGAAGCCGAGTCACTAGACTCAGAAGTTGCACACAATAAGCGTTGGACATAGTTCCTAAGTAGCTGGATAGTGAGCTTAGTTCAGCTTTAATGAGCTATTAAATATGTCAAATTGAGCAGAGATTAAAGATACTGATTCTGGACAAGGATTTCAGAACCTCCAAGAAAAATGTCTACTCAGGCTAAGAAGGCAGATTCCTTGTCACAAATGTAGGACCATGTTGGACAGGATTTTTGGAAGTGCCACACTAGAAGAGCACCGAACTGATTCTAATTATGCTACTCCCTTGTTCTATGACCTTTGGCAAGTCTGCCCTAATCTCTGGGCCTCAGTTACCTCCTTTGTGAAGTGAGGTGGTCTGTTGGAGAGTTTCCTTTCTGCTTGAACACTCTGGGAGGCAGGAATTCCAAGAGACTTGCCCAGAATCACACAAAAAGAGATACTATTGGCTAAGAAGCTGTTGAATAAGGTGGTTGAAAAAAAAGTAGTGCGTGGAGGTTGTGACATTGCAGCATGGTGCCTGAGAGCACATATGGGACTGCATTACTTTGGAACCTCTGGGAACCAGATGTGAGGTGGAGTTAGGAGTGTAACGCCTGTGAAAGGTAAAGGAGGGCAGAAATAGGATGGGCAGGGAGAGTCTTCAGAGGGCAATGCAGAGCTGACCTCGAAGAAAGGAATGGGGAAAAGAAGCAGAATGGAGCAGGGAGAACCACAAACTGCAATGCAGAGATAACAAACTCTCAGCCAAAACTGCCTCTGGTGGTGCCCTCACTGTATACAGTTACTCCTTAGGAGCTGCCCAGGAAGAATATAGCCTTAGCTCACAAGCTGTCAGCTCATTGCACTCCTTGCGGCTAAAAGGCACATTCTTCCTCGAAGGGGGATCCAAGGGACAAAAAGACAGTGGAATTTGCTTATGGAGAGAAAAGACCAGTGAGTGAGGTATCTAGATTTCAACTACTGAATACTTTCCTATGGAACTTCACTTTACCAAGATATTCTCTTAGGTTCAGATATTGATCAGTCCTTAGCTGTTAGAACTATACAGATTTAATTCAATAAAAATAAGATAAGGAGAACTTTGCCTGAAAAAAATCATAGGCTATTTTCACCATTCACATTATCCAATCATTTGCTGAGTTTGCTTTCCCGCCTAGATCTGCCATTAGAGAAATACATAAAGTCCTAAACTTTTAAGGCTGCTTGAGACTTTTAACAGCCATCAAGCTCAAATCTCTGTCACTCTAAACTTCTGACAGCATTCCAACCAACAGGTCATGCAACCCCTACTTGACTGTCCCCAGAGATCCTTAGGAACTCACTATTTCATGAAACAGTCCCTGCAGTTGAGGTCCAAAGGGACTTATCCCAGGGATGTAAGGATTCTTCAATATACGCATATCAATCAATGTGATACATCATATTAATAAACTGAAGAATAAAAACCATATGATCATCTCAATAGATGTAGAAAAACCTTTTGATAAAATTCAACATCCATGTATAATAAAAACTCTCCAGAAAGTGGGTATAGAGGGAACATACCTCAACAAAATTAAGGTAATATATGATAAGCCCACAACTAACATCACAGTCAATCATGAAAAACTGAAAACATTTCCCTAAGATCAGGGACAAGACAAGGATGCCCACTCATGCTCACCACTTTTTTTCAACATAGTATTGCAGGTCCTAGTCACAGCAATCAGAGAAGAAAAATGAAAGGAATCCAAATTGAAAAGGAAGAAGTAAAATTGTCACTGTTTGAAGTTGACATGATACTATACATAGAAAATCCTAATGATGCCACCAGAAAACGACTAGAGCTCATCAATGAATTTAACAAAGTTTTAGGATACAAAATGAATATACAGAAATCTATTGCATTTCTATGCACTAACAATGAACTATCAGGAAGATAAATTAAAGAAACAATCCCCTTTACAATCACATCAAAAAGAATAAAATACCTAGGAATAAATCTAGCTAACGAGGTAAAAGGCCTATACTCTGAAAACAATGACACTGATGAGTAAAATTTAAGATGACACAAACAGACGGAAAGATATACTGTGTTCATGACCTGGAAGTAATAATATTGCTAAAATGACCATACTACTCAAGGCAATCTACAAATTCAATGCAATCCTTATCAAAATACCAGTGGCATTTTTCACAGAACTAGTACAAATAGTTCTAAAGTTTATATGGAAACACAAAAATGCCAAATAGCCAAAACAATCTTGAGAAAGAACAAAGCTGGAGGTATCATGCTCCCTGATTTCAAAGTATACTACAAAGCTACAGTCACCAAAACAGCATGGTAGTGGCACAAAAACAGACACATAGCTCAATGGAACAGAATAAAGAGCCCAGAAATCAACTCACACTCACTTGGGCAATTAATGTACAACAAAGAAGGCAAGAATATACAATGGAGGAAAGATAGCCCGTTCAGTAAATGGTGTTGGGAAAACTGGACAACTACATGCCAAAGAATCAAACTGGACTATGTTCCCACACCATGCTCAAAAATAAATTTAAAATGGATTAAAGAATTAAATTCAAGAAAACTCCTGTAAGGAAACATAGGCAGTTCTATGTAGTTCTGTTTTTGCATTGGTCTAATTAATATATTTTTGGATATGTCTCCTCAGGTAAGGGAAACAAAAGCAAAAATAAACACATAGGACTACATCAGACTAAAAAGCTTTCGCACAGTGAGGGAAACTATCAACAAAATGAAAAAGCCACCTATTTAATGGGAAAAGATATTTGCAAATGATATATCTGACAAGGGGTTGATATCCAAAACATATAAGGAACTAATACAACTTACCATCAAAAAAAACTCCAATCAGATTAAAAAACAGGCAGACCATCTGAATAATTTTTCCAAAGAAGGCATGCAGATGGCCAACAAGCACATAAAAAGATGCTCAACATCACTAATCATCAGGGAAATGCAAATAAAAACCACAGTGAGATATCACCTCACACTTGTCAGAATGGCTAGCATCAAAAAGACAACAAATAACAAGTGTTGGCAAGGATGTGGAGAAAAGGGAACCCTCATGCAATGTGGGAATATAAATTGGTGCAGCCACTGTGGAAAACAGTATGGAGATTCCTCCAAAAATCAAAAATACAACTACATATGATACAGCAATTCTACTCCTGGGTATTGATCTGAAGAAAATGAAAATGCTAATTAGAAAAGGTATGCACCCCTATGTTCATCGCAGCATTATTTACAATAGCCAAGGTATGGAAGCAACATACGTGCCCATCAATAGAAGAATGGATAAAGAAGAAATGGTGTGTGTGTGTGTATATATATATATATATCTACAATATAATTTTTATCAGCCATAATACAAATGAAATCTTGCCATTCATGACAACATGGATGAACCTAGAGAATATTATGCTAAGTGAAATAAGTCAGAGAAAGACAAATACCATACGATTTCACTTACACGTGAAATCTAAAAAACAAAACAAATGAACAAACATAACAAAACAGAAACAGAGTTATAGATACAGAGAATAAACAGATGGTTGCCAGACGGGAAGGGAGTGGGAGGAGGAAAGAAATAGGTGAGGGAGATTAAGAAGCATAAACTTCCAGTTGCAAAATAAATGAGTCACAGGTATGAAATATACCATGTGGGGAATATAGTCAATAACTATGTAATATCTTTGTATGGTGACAGATGGTCACTAGACTAATGGTGGTGATCATTTTGAAATGTGTAGAAATATCAAACCAGTATGTTGTATACCAGGAACTAACATAGTGTTTTAGGTCAATTATACTTCAAAAACAAACAAACAAACTCCTAGAAAAAGAAATCAGATTTGTGGTTACCAGAGGTGAGGGGGAGGGGGAGGGGGGGTTGGATGAAGGCTGTCAAAAGGTACAAACTTCCAGTTATAAGATAAATAAGTACTAGGGGTGGAATGTACAACATGATGAATATAATTTACACTGCTCTATGTTACATATGAAAGCTGTTAAGAGAGTAAATCCTAAGAGTTCTCATCACATGGAAAAATAGTTTTTTTTCTATTTCTTCAATTTTATATCTATATGAGATGATGGATGTTCACTCAACTTATTGTGATAATCATTTCACAATGTATGTAAGTCAACTCATTATGCTGTACACCTTAAACTTACACAGTGCTGCATGTCAATTATATGTCAATATAACTGGAAGAACAATAATAATAAAATAAAAATAAACAAAGTCCTGCATAATCTGAGGATGATGAAGTGCCATGAAAGGAGACTTATGATTAACACAATTAATACAATTTGTGTACCAGAGACCCAGAAAGAAGAAAGAAAGTTTAACATTTTGAGTACTGATTTCTGATCCATAACCAAAAAACAATCAGAATATAGTTTTTTAATCCATCATATTTCCAGTAATACATCCCATCGTGAGTAATATCAAACTAGATCAACTGTCTGCAGTTAGAAATTGTTGACATCGTTCCAAGAGGTAATCACATTTCTGCCTTGAAGAGGAAGGTTGACGGATAGCAGCCTTGACAGATGTGCTGAGGACACTGTCCTGTGGCTACCTGGGTAATGGTTTGACATTTAATTAGAGGATTAAAAAGCAAGTTTCTGTTTTTCCTTCACTATGCAGAACATACTGAGGAGGGAAGGGAATTGAAAGAGAAATTAGATATACAAACTATGTGGTTTAATCTATTAGAGTGATGCTTCATTTAACCACCAGCATTGCTGGAAATGAGGTATTACTCAGACATGAACTTCACACATAACTTAATATAACCCCTTTTAAAACAAGGAACACTTTAAAAATCATTTTAATCATTTTTGATGAAATCCTGCAAGAAGGCTTACAAACTTGCCTGTTATTTAAAGAGAATGATATTCAAAGTCCACTTTCTGCACTGCTCAAGGTTCATCATTCTGAAATAAAATTATCGTGCTGGGCAGTACACAGGGAAGCAGTCAGGACCTATTTGCCCCCATGTTCTTGATGGTCTTACACTAGTTTCTGAGCTTTTGTGTCAGCCTAATGTAGGTTTTCTTTAAGTTTTCTCCTAACTAGTCCATCAATCACACCAAGTCTTATCCTGTTTGCTTCCTCAAGCACTGCCCTCTGCTTCTAAAGTGGCATAGATGGGAAAACAGAGAAGCAAGCCTCATTCATTCATTTACTCATTCCTTAAGTACTTTGAATGCCCAATATGCACAAACTGGGGACCACAGAAGGGAATCAGACATTGATCCCATTCTTTAGGTGCTTCTGATCCAGTGGTGAAGAAGAGCTGTGTGCACATATACAATGTAGAATAATACACTCTGAAAGAGCAACACAGGTAATGTGTCAAGAGCATCCTGAGAAGGGATAAATCTCCTAATGGCTGGGGGATCAGAGATGACTACTTAGGGGTAGAGGCATTGGAGCTGGGTCTTGGAAAATGATAGGGTTGGAAATATGGAGATGGAAAGGGCATTTCAGGCAGAAAGAGAACTGTGAGCAAAATCTCAAGGTCTAATACATAATAGGTGTTCAATAAATATTTGCCAAAAATAAATGAATGTAGGCAATGTAGTCATGTAGTTAAAAGGGAGATTAAATTGGAAAGGAAAGTTGTACTGGACTGTGGAAGTCCTTGAATGGCAGACTGAAGAATTAAGAGTATTTTTGTAGAAAACAGAGAGCCACTGAAGATTCTGACCAAGAGGCTGGCAATCAAAATGATTATGTCAAGTGATCGGCAATAAGATGTGAACAATGGCCATGGCACCAAGTGTTGAGAATAGAGATATTAGGGAAGTGGAATTGACAGGAAATGTCCACGAATTGTACAGACAGGCCAAGGCGCAGAGAGCAGTCAAAGGTAACATTTGATTCTGAGTTTTCAAGGTTCATTTGGCTATAACAAAAAATAGAGATATTGTAGTAGGGGGCAGGTTGGTGGGAGGAGGTATGAGAGAAAGGAGATGAATGAGAGTCAATTTGAGTACATTGAGTTTGAGAGTTAAAGGTGGACACTTGGATGGCATTCACTACCCAGTAGGCAGTTGGAGCTCCTTAGCGATATTGTGACTACCTAAAATGTTTGTTAATGGGTACCATAGAGATGATAATTGAAACCGTGTGAGATTATCAAGAGGAAGAATATAAAGAGAGAAAAGAAAAGTGCCAAGGACAGAATGTTAGTGGGGAAAAAATTTGTGTTTAAGTGATGAGGGGAGGAGGAGCCAACAATGAGTTCAGAGAAAATACTGTTGACTTTTTAGAATTGTGTCCAGAGAATCAATCTATGAGTAAAATATGGGCACTCAAGTATATCAACATTGTGACTACTCTTTGATGGCAATGGAGTTGGTGAAGGCAGTGATGGTAGTGACAAGAGTGGTGACAAGAACTCGATAATGGCCCAATGTTCAGTTATTCATGCATGCACACATTAATGCAGCAAGCTTATGCTGAGAAACTGCTATGTGTCACTATTCCACTGATGGGGGTTGAGAAATGAACAAGACAAAAAAAGTCCCTGCTGCTATGGAGCTGACACTTAAGTCAAGGTAGGCAGCCCCAAGACATAAAAATAATCAAGAAAGATAATTTCAAATATTTGTAAGTGCCGTGACTGGGTGGTCAAAGAAGGCTTCTCTGCAGAGGTGACATTTGACTTGAGCCCTGAATGACAAGAAGGCACAAGTTAGGCAAAGATGAGTGGAAAAAGCACTCTAGTCAGAAGGTATAAGAAATTCAGAGGTAAAAATAAGCTTGGCATATTTGAGGAACAGCAAGACCAGTGAGGCTGGGGTGTGATGAGAATGGCAGGATATGAGATTGCAAAGGCCAGATCATGAAGGGCCTTAAGGGTCAGGGGAATTAGTATAGAGTTTATTCTGAGTTATGGGAACCCATTTGAAAGGTTTTAAGCAGAGAATGATGTAAGCATGATGTAACCAAAGGTTTTGTTTTTAACTGAGTTGTATTAAGGCTTTGCTTTCAGAGAGCAATAACAGGCAAGGAAAGAGCCAAGAAGATCATCAGGAATAGCAAGAATAGGAGAGTTAAGAGAACCCTAACTGGGGTTCTAGAGGGATCTCCTTGAGGTTTAATGTTCTCTGGAAGCACTTGACCCCCTGTACATGAGAGATAAAATGATCACACGTGTATGAAGATTCTCAGGATTAGTCACTGAGAAGTCTGTGTCCTTGGGTAATTGGACATCATGTGATTGTTGACAGCAGGAAGGTAACAGGGTGAATTGTGTATGACTGCGTCCCCCACTAGGCTGTGTGTTCCTTGAGGATACAGATCCTATCTGATTTATTTTCAAGTTTCCATTGCATATTGTAGAGTAGAATTTCAATAAAAGTTTTTTTTAATGAATAAATAAATAAATGTTGGGTGAAACAGAGATTTGGGGGCCTGAGGCAGAGGTGGTTAGGTAACTATTTGTGCTCTCATTCCACAGTATAAAATGGGAAGTATTGTATTTTCTCAGCCAATGGCTACATTACCCAGTCACCCCTTACATCTGAGTGGGGTCATATGCCTATTTTTTTTTTGACAATGGAATGTGAACAAGAGTCATATGTGTCACTCTCAGGCCAAGGTAGTGAAGTATTGGGTGTGTTATCTCCACATTTTTCTTCCCCTGCCATTTTCCTTCCCTTCAGAGGTATTTTAGATGGCAGAATCATTGGATGGAAGGATCTTAGAATTAACTCTGGTTAATTCTGATTCGCCATTCAGAGGAGAGCTACTCAGGAGAACCACCTTATCAAGAATATTTGCATTGTACTTTGAATGTCCAGGAAAAAAGCTTTTATCATTTTAAGCTACTGAGATATGAGGGCATATTTGTAACTGCAATAAAATCTGGTCTATTCTAATACCCTCTAGGTAGTTAAACCATAGGACTGAACAGGAATGCTCATGGAGCATATGAGTAGAGTACATAGCCCTGGGGAACACCAATGTTATTTTTCCAATTTAAAAAGAGCCTCTGGCCCATATAAGGCCAAATTCTTCATGAAGGGCATGAAAGGCTGGACCTAGCCTCTGTTTTCCTAGGAGCTAAGAAGACAGGCTAAGAACTACTACAGTTTCTCTGAGGAGAATGGGAAGTGCTGCCAGGAAGATGTGTCAATTGCTGGCTCCAGGAATAAGCAACAATTGAGATTTAGTTTTGGCTTTTGCCTTTATAGTCCTGTCTATTAATTAAGTGAAGTTTGAGGTAGTTGTGTAGCATAATATATGATCTTGCTCTTTATAACTCACATGTTTTATGTGGTCTTTGGCACAATCATATTTAATATAAAACCTAGTAAATTGTACCAATGAAATGAATTTGAATATGCCACCAATCTGTTACAGTCTCATTTTTCAGTTGATTGTATCATACACTATTTATGTGCATAAGGGGAATCCACTGGCGCCCAGAACCTATTCACTGTTTTGAAGCAAATATAAAACTGTAGCAACTACTAAAATTTGGACTGGTCAAGATATGAAAAAAAGTCAGCATCCACAAAGCCAAGTTTTTAAAAATTATTTTTGTTGCTGTGGTTTTTGTTCTTCTTCCTATAAATGCCTTTGTGGTACCTACCATTTTCTACCAAACTTGGAACTTAATAAGGATTTTTATGAAGTACCAGTTGGGTTTTCACAGCTCTCAGGGTATAACAGGTTAGAGATTTACTAGTTAGACTGATATGATATGGCTCTAACACCAGGCCAAAACAGACTTGATAGAAGAGTCAGTCACTGGGATGGTGACCTTAGTCGACCTGTGGGGGACCCTACTGAAAGCAGGGGCCCCATCAGTGAGGCATTTGTGGGTGTATTTCCCCTCTGCAAAGGATCTCTTGACCATGACATCCCCACCCTGAGGCTCACTTGAAATTCCAGTTCTGATGATGTGGCGGGGAACAGAGTTGACTGGGCCACTTTGACAGATAGTCACAGGACACAGACAAGAGAAATCAATGGCATCCAGGAGGTGGAGAGAGAATTGAAAAGATTTGGAGAATGGAAAGGCAACGGTCTGTATGGGAACTGCAAAGAGCCCAGTAAGTCCGTACAACTGATCAGGTCACACACAGAGAGTGAGAGGGAAAGAGAGAGGAAGGAGGTGAGGATGAATACGTAGGAAGGGAGCACACAGTGGGGTGCATTGTAAGCAAGGATAAGGGTATTTATATATATATATATATATATATATATATATATATATATATAAAATAAATATCAATACCCTTATCCCAATATATACATATATATATATATATATATATATATATATGTATATATATATATATATATCTCTGAGGCACACACTTCATAATAACAAAGGCTCAAGTGTAACCCAACACTGTTGACTTTGCTGGCAACTTCAGTGCTTCACAACATATTCCTCTTCCAATCCTCCTAGGGTCCATCTTCTATATATAATCCTACCTATGACCTTTGCAGCTGATCTCCTCAGATCATCACTCAGCTCACCCATAAGATCTGTGTCTCAGACCTAACCCTCTGGTTTGACACATTAGAATCTTGGGCTGCTTGGGGTAGGATGTTGAGCTCTTGGCTATGCTAGCCTGGTCCACTGACCATCCACTGGCTCTTCTTGAAGGTGTCAGGAAAAATAGATTAAAAGGCAGTACAACTTCCCAGAGTCTGTGTGAAGATGATGGAGGCTTTGGCAGCAACTAGATAGTACTGTCTAGCAACAAAGGCAACTTTGGAGTAGCAGGAGCTTGCAGATTTTTAGAACTCTCATAGTGAGAATGCCACACTACAGGGTCACAAATGCAAAAACACTTCCAGGTGACTCTGAAGCCACTAGCTCCAGGACCACACTTGGAGAAATACTGAGCTAAAGCACAGGGTGCTTGTGGGAAGGGAATGTACATTAGAGCTACAGAGGGCAGGGCCAAGTCACTGAGAGCCTTGAATGCCAGGCTGAATAGTCTGGACCTTAGACTTTCTGCTCTAGGTGATTGATGGGAAGCTATGGGAGGCTGTGTGGCCCGGGAGAGAGCCACCATTAGAACTTGGGTCTGGTGGGAGCATCTACCTTGACAAAGAGAGGAGGAGGAACCAGCGTGGAGTCAGGGAGCCCAGCAAGGGCACTGGTGCAAGAGTCTCAGGGAAGGAGTGGTGATGAATGAGGGCCTGGACTAGGAACAGTCTCCATCCAAATGCATTCCTTCTGGACGCACATGGAAAGGAGAGAGTCATTTCCAAAAACCTGGGCCAAGAAGGAAGAAAAGACATTGCTCTTTCCCCAATGGCATGTGGAATTTTGCTGATGATTTATTGGAATTCTTCCCAAAGCCGGAATTACCCAAATAACTCACTGAAGCCACTCGGAAGGGATCTGATACTGTAGTTTGCTTTAATAAGTCAACTCTGCCGAGATGTATGTGGAGGTAATTTGTTGTAGTTGGAAAAACAAAAAAATTTTCCAAAATTTTATTCTTGGAAGCTGAACACATTAGTGCTGAACAGGGCTTTAAAACTCAGATCAGTTCTCCAGCTGACAACTGGGAAAATGAATTGTTGTCCCACTGAGCCTTCAACTAAATAATTAGAACATCTAACCCAGTGGTCTTAAGACTGTAGGATGCATTCAAATGATTTTAACTGTTAAAAATGCAGATTACTGCTCCTTCTCTTCTAAGATTTTGATTCATTCAGGTGGGGAGGAGACCTTGAATCCACATTTCCAAATCAGTTTCCCCCAGGTGACTCTAATGCAAGTGGTCAACATCCACATTTCAAGCATCATTGCCACATAGAATTTTTTTTAATCACACACACGGTGTGTGTTACCTTGGTAACTGCTGTATCCTTAGTACTGAATACAAAGTAGGCATTCAATAAATATTTTTGAATGAATGAACAAGTAGAGTTTGGCTGAACTGACCCTGATAAAATCATCCTGTGCTGTCTATAGAACCAGTATGCCTGTCATTAGAACCAGTCCTGTTTCCACCGTTAACTCCCATGAAGTTTGTTAAGACTCTGCCCTTTTCTGGACTTCAGTCTTGCCATCTATAGAATGAAGGTATGGGACCTGCCATATATGACAGTCTAGAAGCCTCCACCATCACTAAATCCAAGCCTCCAGGTAGGGTCAGGCCAAACCTATGGCATGACCTTGCCCCTGGCCCTAAGCCCTGTCATCTATGCTCCAAATCTTGGTGTTATATTCCAAAGTATGAGATAATAAGTCGGGAGTGGTGAAGAGGGGAAGAGTTAAAATTTTGGGAAGCTGGGGAGGAGATATTCTTTGGCAGTTTGGAGCTGAGATGGAGAGGACCGAGAAAAATTTGATGTTTGCTTGTAATTTGCAAAAGCAAACCATCCTTAGAGGCGTTTCTAGCCAGAGAATAAATGTATCAAGTAGACTATCCATGTGGTAATCAAACACCCTGCTTATTGGTGGTGCTTCCAGGGCAGGTTTAACAGAAAGGATAGCAAACACATTTGAAAATGCAAAGCATTCAGAACACCAAGACCAAGGATCAATAATTCCAGATCCCAGAAGATAAGCCAAGCTTGCCTTCACAGCTTGTTCTGGAGGTAATCCAGCCATCAAATGAATATAGCACTTTCTACAGTCCAGGTGGCCCAGACCAGAGTCCTGGGATGATCTCAGAAGGATGGAGGCCAGCCTTCCTAGCTCTTTAAAGAAGAGGGGAAAGTGAGGGAGCTCAAATTTAGGAGATAATGGTCTCATGATATAAACATTCTAGCTGCCTTCCCCACCCTACAGATAAGGAAACTGAGATTCTGAAAAATGAAGCAACTGGCCCCAAATCACACAGCTCCTAAGTAGTGGAGCCCAGAATCAAAGCTGGGCCTGTGTGACTGGAAACCCCCCTCCCCAAGCTCCAGCATGCTCCTCTGCTTAAGCCCTCTTTGGCTAATCCTTAATGACTAATTAGTTGTCCCATCATTAAAGGGAATCAGAGAAAGGCAAAGGAATGGGGCTCCCATGACCTGCTGCCCTTATTGTGTCATTGAAAGGAGATAGCTTTGAGTCAAAACATCATGGTTTTCTTCTATAAGAGTCTCATATTATTCTGCATCCTCTCACTTCTGAGATGCTCCCCCTCTACTCTACGCCCCACATGGAAATATTTCCTTACTTACATTTTTCTGCTCTGGGAAAATGAGTTAATATTTGTAAAGTTCTTAGAACAGTGCCTGACATATATAAGCCGTAAAAGGGTGTTTGTTAAATAAATCAAATAGAGTAGACATTATTATCATTTAAAAACTTTCAGACAAAAAACTTTCAGACAATTCAAAAAATATAAAATCACTGTGAAAAATCACATCTAGTCCCACACTAGAGAAACCATAATTAAAATTTTGATGTAGGTGCAGGCTTTCATAGTGTGCAAATAAAACCTTTCTCATGAAAAAGAAAGATTATTCTATGCATGTTATCTTTGTAATCTGAGCTTCTCACTTAATCATATGCTGATGACATCGTTTAATGTCGTTAATGTCAGTAAGTACAGATTTACATAATCATTTTTAACACATTCATAATATTCCTTTGCATTGGTACACCAGTAACTTAGTTGACTAAATCCCATTAATGGACATTTTTCTAATCTGTTGCATTCTTGTCTGATTCACACACTTCTCCAGATTGCCTTGCTGAAAGTTTGCACTAATCTGTATTCACGCCAATAATACATTTCTCTTATTAATAGTTTGATTAAACATCTTTTCAAATCTTAATTAACTTCTGGTAACTTTTTCATTCATGTTCTTTGCTCATTTTTCTGTAATGTTGTTCATCTTCTTATAGATTTTTAAGAGTTTTAACACATTGAGACTGCTAACTCTTTTTTTGTCATATATGTTGCAATTTTTTTCACATGTTGTTCCTGTGTGTTGTGCAAAAGATTTCATTTTAGAATTAATGAAATCTATCAATCTTTTGTTTTATGGTTCATGTCTTTAAAATCATGCTAGAAAAGGTTGCCTCCTGCACTTCAAGAGTATAAAAATATTCCACCTGTATGTTATGCTACACATTTATAGTTTTATTTTTCACACTTAATGCTCTCACCAACCTGGAATTTGCTCTGGTATATTTCCAGAGGATTTAAGCTAGTCCTTCAAATCTCTGGCATTCAATTACTAACATACTCAATTCTTGAATGAGTACAAATGAGGATTTCTGTATCTCTGAAGGAAAAATGTAACATAAAACTTGACTAGCATCTTAGCCCACCTTCCAGAGAGCTATACTACTTTTTCCAGTCTGGCACACAAAATGCTACTAGTGATTGTAGAGCCTGTTCACCATCTTTACATAGAACTTCATTAACTTGAAGACGTTTTTCTGACTTTGCTGATTATTCCTACTGAGGATACTGAGCCTTTTTATTGTGAGGAAAATATTCCATGGGGGAAAGAGAAGAGGAGGACAGGGGACAAATAATATGGCTAAGGAGAATCCACTACAAGTTTGATATGGGTAGTATGGAGGAGGAAGGAGGAAATGAGTGACAAGTGAGAGAACTTTTAAATATCTACCTTCAGGGAGCAGAAGCCAGAGTAGATAGAGAAGACTAGCATTTGCCAAAAGCAATGATGTAGAGATGGTGAAAAGTACTAAGCTAGGAGTTGGGAACCTGGGACTCTGTTCCCGGGTCTTTCACATGGAACTTAGACAAGTGCCTTCTACTCTCTAGTTCTTGATTTCTCCACCTTTAAAGTGTGAGTGTGAGAGGGCAGTTGGGGTGGAGGGGATGAATTAGATTCAATTCAGTCAACATTTATTGAATGGCAATTCAGAGCTAGACACAATTCTAGGTACTTAGCTAACTCTACTTTCTTCCAGCTCAGCTGAAGTATGGTAAGGAACCCTAAAACTTCCAGAAGCTGGACCTTCTGGAACTTTCTAGTTCTGGAGAAGATCGTCAGGTCCAAGAAGGTAGCTAGGAAGATAGCTAGAACAGGTGTTAGGAGGAATTTGGTGGGGTGGAAAGAAGTAATCAGTTGGATCAAGTGCTGCATAGTCATATGAAACATGTAGCATATAGGGCTTGAGGATTTGTTAGTCACCAATCACTGGTAGACCTTGTCTCTAGGTCTGTTTTGAAATCCACATAATGACTATCATCTCTCAACAGGCTAGATGTTTGGTGCTCCGTCCCCACAACAGGATTTTATCACTTATTTACTCATTCATTCATGAAGTAAACACTGACTGAGGCAGTACATGCAAGGCACTGTCTGGCTTTTGTCCCTATCTATTGGCCTTTCATGGAGCTATAGCATTAGGGCTCTGGATATTTGCTTGCTTTAAATGCTGTCTTGCCTCCTTGTGTACCAGAGCTGCTTCTTTTTTTTTTTTTTTTTTAGTTTCTGCTTTATAACAAAGTGAATCAGTCATACATATACATCTGTTCCCACATCCCTTCCCTCCTCTTTTTGACAAAGTATGCATTTCAGAGTGGCTTCCAGCTGTGAATCACATCCTTGCCAATCATGGTGACACCTATGAGATTGTATTTCTCACCTTGTGTTTAAGTATCAATGCCACTCTCTTCATGTCCCATACTCCATTGGTATATTGACATTTGAGACTGTATGTTTTGTTCTTTACCCCCTTTCTGATAATCTTCTCCTAAGAATTACTGGGCATCTTTGTAAATATTTTTCTTTTTCTCTACCATATTCAAAGTCCTCCGAGGTGCCCATATTTATGGAACAATTTGAGCATTCCATCTCTATCCCTTGCTATTTTTTATTTAACGCCCTCCTGATTAGAGCAATAAGTCTCCAGGCATTCATTCACTGAACTAACATTAATAGAAGGCCCAACCCACTGTGAGGCAGTGTCCTAAGTACAATGAGAAGATTGACAAGGTCCTTGACCTCATGAAATTCCATTCTAGTGGGGGAAATTGATAGTCAAGGAGTAATTTAATAGCATTAATTTATCACCACTTTAATAAATTGCCACGGAGAATGAGGTTATCTCTAAACATTCAAATATATAGCCATAGCAGAGAAATGGAAATTGTATCTTCACACCACCAAAACATTTCCACAGCTGAGATTCTCTTCTATTTTTCCAAGCTTCTTGGTTTTTTTTCAGGTGTACAACATTATAATTCGTTATCTGTATACACTATAATGTGATCACCACCACAAGTGTGGTTACCATCCATCGCCATACAGTTGACTGCCTTCACCCATTTTTGTCCACCCCCCTTTCCCTCTGGTCACCTCTAATATGTTCTGTGTATATATGAGTTTGCTTTTGTTTTATTTTATTTGTGTGTTGGTTTTGTTTTTTTAGATTCCACATATGAGTGAAATCATACGGTATTTGTCTTTCTCCATCTGACTTATTTCACTTATCATAAAACCCTCAAGGTCTGTCCATGTTGTCACAAATGGCAGGATTTCATTCTTTTTTATAGCTGAGTAGTATTCCATGGTATATCTGTACCACATCTTCTTTATGTATTCATCTACTGAAGGGCATTTAGGTTGCTTCCATATCTTGGCTATTGTAAATAATGCTGCAATGAACATAGGGGGTGCATGTATCTTTTCTAACTAGTGTTTTCATTTTTTTCAGATAAATACCCAGTAGTGGAATTGTTGGATCATATGGTAGTTTCATTTTTAATTTTTGAGGAATCTACATACTGTTTTCCATAGGGGCTGTACCAATTTACAGTCCTACCAATACTGTATGAGGGTTCCCTTTTCTCCACATCCTCACCAACATTTGTTACTTCTCTTTTTGGTAATAGCCATTCTGACAAGTGTGAGGTGCTATCTCATTGTGGTTTTGATTTGCATTTCCCTGAAGATTAGTGATGTTGAGCATCTTTTTATGTGCTTGTTGGCCATCTGTATGTCTTATTTGGAAAAAATGTCTTTTCAGGTCCTTTGCTCATTTTTAAATGGTATTGTTTGTTTTTTGTTGTTGAGTTATACGACTAGTTTATATATTTTGGATATATATGATATCATATAGCAGATATATGATTTGAAATACCTTCTCCAATTCGGTAGCTTGTCTTTTCATTTTGATGATGGTTTACTTCACCGTACCTGAGTTTATCTTCTTAAAATCTTGAAGAAGTAGTGAAAACAGCACCCATGTCCCCAGTCCTTCAACTGAAGCCCAGATTATACTCTACTCCCTAAAGTTCCTGTTGATGTTGATGTTGTGGCAATTAAGATGTCATCCAATAGGAAACTGGCTCCAGAGCAGTGAAGTTCCCTGCCTCAAATTCAGCCAACTCTACAGAAGGTTGGTCTGAGAGTGCTTGGCCTCCCTTCTCTTCATTGGGATGCAATACTCATCCCTTCTGCCCTGACGCCATCTCCCCTTCTCCCTGTCTCCCACCCCTCAGGCCCTTTTGATAGCCTCACCTCACCTCGCCTCTCTTCCTGTCATCTTCTCAGATGTGTTGGCCCCTTTGCCCCTCTCCCTTGGCCTCCCATAAATACAGCTACCCCATGAGGTCCCCAAATCCCAGAACTCTGTTCTGATCTCAAGAACTACAGGCCATAAGCCCAACCTCTCCCCTTTCCAGTCACCTAAGAACCTGCCCTTCCCACCTCCATGGTCCCTCTGGGTTCTCAAGGCCTCAGGGTTCTCCCAACCAAGCTCCCCTCCCCAACTAATGTTTCTCTCCCCAGCTGGGGCCTCAAACACAGACTTTTCAATTAGCTCAGGGAGGCCACCTTCAAGGCCCTTTCAGTTTTCTCATCTTTCCAATCCCCAGTTCTGAGAAATCCCCCTCAGTGCCCATCCCCCAACTCCTGGCAGTTTTTCCTGTCCCTTTGTTGCCTAGCACTGTGCAAAATACACCCATTATAAATCCAGACTTCAGAGCCTCAGTCAGGTTCTCATAGCTTCCCTATAATCCTTGTTTGTCTTTATTACCTGCATTCTGGTCTTGGAACCACCTTGCCCACAGCTTCTTTTCCACTATTGGTCCTCATGCTTCAAGTACCCTCTCACTCCCCTCACAGAAACCAAACCAAGTGTGCCTAAGAAGAAAAACAAAGAGGGGCTTCCCTGGTGGCGCAGTGGTTGAGGGTCCACCTGCTGATGCAGGGGACACGGGTCCGTGCCCCGGTCCGGGAAGATCCCACATGCCGTGCAGAGCGGCTAGGCCCGTGAGCCATGGCCGCTGAGCCTGCGCGTCCAGAGCCTGTGCTCCACAACGGGAGAGGCCACAACAGTGAGAGGCCCGCGTACCGCAAAAAACAAAACAAAACAAAACAAAAAAACAAAGAGATCAGTCAGTGGTGGTCAATACTGCTGGGGGTTCAAGAAAAATAGGCATGAAGGTGTCTTTTGAATTTAGTGACATGGAGGTCATTGATGATGTTTTTTAGAGCAACTCTATGGGGTGATGGGAGTGGAAAGCTCATTAAACAGGGTTGAGGAGTTGAAGATGAGGCAGCAGAGAACGTGACTGTAGATAACTCTTTTGAGAAGTTTGTGAATAGGAAGGAGAGAGCTTGGGTAGTTGCTAAGAGGGAATGTGAAGTTTAGGGGAGGATTTTTTTAAGATAGGAGAGACCTGAGCATATTTAAATGCTGTTTGGAAGAACCTTGTAGATAGAAAGGATAGAAAATACACAAGTACAAAGATAACTCAGTGAGTAATTCCTTGAGGACTGGGATCTGGGGGACAGGTCCCAGGATTGGATTAGAAAGAAGGGACACTTCTGTTGGAAGTGGAGGGAAGGAGGTGGGTGCACATGCCTGCAGGCTTAGTGGCTGGAAATGTGGACATTCTCATTTGGTGACATCTGTTTTCTCTGCGAAGTAGGTAATTCTAAAGTGAAGGGGAAGTAGAGGGGAGTGGTTGAAGGTTTGCGAAAGATGGATGTTCAAAGAAATAATTATGAAGAATTGAAAACTGAAGCACATTAGGAGAACAGCAGGCCCAGTTGGGGTGAGTGAATATATAGCAGTACAAGCATACCTTGGAGATATTGCAGGTTCGGTTGCAGACCAGTGCAATAAAGCGAATATCACAATAAAACAAGTCACAGGACTTTTTTGGTTTCGCAGTGTGTATAAAAGTTATGTTTAGGGGCTTCACTGGTGGCGCAGTGGTTGAGAGTCCGCCTGCCAATGCAGGGGACACAGGTTCGTGCCCCGGTCCGGGAAGATCCCACATGCCGTGGAGCGGCTGGGCCCGTGAGCCATGGCTGCTGAGCCTGCATGTCCAGAGCCTGTGCTCCGCAACGGGAGAGGCCACAACAGTGACAGGCCCGTATACCGCAAAAAAAACCCCACAAAAAACAAAAATAAATGAGCTATCTTTTATGATACCTCTTTATATGATGTACTCAGATCATATGTACCCATCTTTATATTATGTGGGTTTTTTTCTCTAGTGTCATTCAGCAGCTTAAAGGCAGTCCAAGAGGAAACTTATAGTTGGATTCCTTCAAGTCTAGAACTTTTCAATATGTTGCCATAGATGGATAATGGAATGGGGGTGCCAAGAAAGTTGGTAAAAGAGTAAATGAAGTCAGAGCTGCCCCTAGGGTGTGCAGGGCCCAGGCAAATATTTTTTGTGGGCCCTTATAAACAATTTAATGAAAACATATATAACAAAATTCCCGGGTTCATGTGATTTATAGGGCTTTGTCACTGAAGATTTAGGACAATAGGGAGAGAAGAGGGAGCTCCCTCTCTGCTTCTTGTCCCATCAGTACATGTGAGGGTCCATGTAGGATTTGGGCTCCATGTCTGCCTGATCATGTCTCTTCCTGTTCCTTATGGTCTGGTGCACAGTGCATGGGTAATTAAACATCTCTCACCAAGAAGAAAAGGAAGTATTGCTGTTGTACTCACATGCCATGGTTCTTCAGAACCTTCTTGTATTGGAACAATCTAGATCTTCTCAGCTCTGCAGGTCCCTGATGTCATTAGCTCAATGCTGGCTACACTATTACTCGTGACGCTGCCATGATCCATTGGACCACCTGTGGACACCGGCTTTGAACTGACTTTCAGATATGGTGACTGTGATTTGTGTATGATGACTACAAATGCAAGCCTTCCCCAGAGTATGCAGTGAAGCATGAACGATAAGTCGTTTTCTCTTGGCATTTTGTAGTGTAAACGTAGAACAGTGCATCTTCCATCTATGTATTCTCTTTTGAGCTTCCTAGGATGTAATCACTGCATTCCTAGAATGGGACCTTTTTCCATGTTGACTACACCCTGCGTTCCACACACTGACACCAGAAGGGTGGATAGGCAAGGGGCCCACTGGCAGAGCGTGAAAATGAAGAGTGGTCCCATTCATGTGAGAAATGTCTATCCATCTTCTGGCAGAGCTTAATACCAACCTGGGAGAGCAGACATCATCATGTTGATCAGGAGAAGAAAGGATATTAACTGGAAAGTTCTGTCAGTGGTACAGAGCAATGGTCTCAAAAGCCTTCAGAAGAGATAGGAACAGCCATCCCCAGAAGACAGCTTGACAAATGGCATGAAGCCTGCAGAAGGGGTGAAGTGATGTTCTGGGTGCCTGCAGTGGTTGGTGGAGGTGGAAGAGGTGCACAGAATAAATGACACCTGCTACCACCTTCCCCCACCATTGAGTGCTGCTGTAGACAGAAAGTGGCACCATGGTCTGAATGTGCACATACTGCATGAGCCCCAGGTCCAGTGGTGGGCCAACAGGAGCCCAGAGTCCTGAACTCATCCTGTGTCCACTGTGAGCGAGTGTCACACAAATCAGCATATCAGCACCATTATGGTACTGTATCTTGCTCAATGCCATACCACTTAGTGGGAGGCATCTTCTCACCAGGCCTCCTTCCTAGAACCATTACCCAGCCTTAGCACCTTAGGAAAACACTTAAGTGTGAAGCTCTGGACTGCTTGTGGCATTTGGTCAGCCCCATGTGTGGGATATAGGGTCAGAGAATGTTTTTAAGAGAATAAACTAGGATTGAGGCCCACGACGTTACTGGTTTAGGTTCAAGGTGCTGTGCCTTGATAGCAATGCTGGCCCTGGCTAGTGCCAGGCACTGAAGGGAGACTTAGAAAACATCATGAAGGTGCCCCAAAGCATGTATCAATAGCTTCTTGAGGTATGAAGCCAGAGCAGGGCTACTACTTAGTCCTGCTTGCCATGGACTAAGAACAGTACTGGATGAAGTGATGGAGTATTTGGGGGTGAAGTTGGGGAAGGGGAAAGTGAAGATGACAGGAGAGGGCCAATGGATAAGAAAACTGGAGCATTATTGCTTGGAAGTACTGAGATAGTTGAATAACCACTCTACTGGAAATAAATGAATTAGCAAGCTGGAAGTGGAGTAGATCTGGTAGTAAGCTGTATGAATTTGATTCCAAAGGTGGAACAGATGTGAGTGATGATAACTTTCAGAGTCTTCATGGCTGCGCTGGAGTGAATGAGGGACTGGAGATAAGGAAGTCAGGAAGCTGAGGCCTGGGTGCTGAGTGGATCATTCTCAGAGATGCCAAGGTCACTCAAGATGATAGAATTGTTTGGGATGGAGAGGAAGACTACAAGGGGGGGGGGCAGAGCTGTTAAGATATAAGAGATGGCACTGAGGAGGGCAACAGTGCTTCCAAGTTCTGTAGCTCCAGGTTAATGGTTCTAAAGAAAAAGTAAAATCTTTCATCCCCTTATTTAATGAGCAGTTATGAAGTGCCTAAGATATAATATATAAACAAAGCATTAACATTTCTTTCCCATTTGATTTGGTACTTTTTAGGTGCAGGGGCTAATCAAATGTTTGTTGAATGACTAAACAAGCATCAGACTGACTATCGGTGCTGACAATCTAAAAAACAAAAACAATGAATAAGATGCAAGCTGCTCAGAGTTTAGTAGGGGAGAAAAAAATGACAGTTCATATTTATTTATTAAAACCTTAGCATAGGGGCTTCCCTGGTGGCGCAGTGGTTGAGAGTCCGCCTGCCGATGCAGGGGACATGGGTTCGTGCCCCGGTCTGGGAAGATCCCACATGCCGCGGAGCGGCTAGGCCCGTGAGCCATGGCTGCTGGGCCTGTGCGTCCAGAGCCTGTGCTCTGCAACGGGAGAGGCCACAGCAGTGAGAAGCCCACGTAATGCAAAAAAAAAACAAAAAACAAAAAAACCTTAGCATAAGCAGAATGTGTTCCCCTACATTATATCTTTGGAGCCTGCCAATCATTCTGCTCTGTAGACAAGGAAAGGATTTATTATCTAAATTTTGCATATGCGAAAATAGGCTCAGAAGCATGAAACGACTTGCCCAAGGTCACAAGAGTTTATAAGCATCAGAGGCAGAATTCCAAGTTTTCTCTCTTCCTTCCATTTACCTAACTGACATCATTTTGTCACTCGACGAAATATCTCTTTTTAAATGGCATGAACATCACACTTTTGGGAGAGCTGTCTGGATTTGGGTTCCTTCTCCTCTTTTCCTGTATAAAGTCATTCTCTTGAACATTCACCATAGTCACCTCGCCCAGCAGGTTTTAAACAAAGGAGTACAGCACGTTCCATTTGAGAGTAACCTCAGCATCTACTCGAAAGTCTAGAAAATACGTAGTGAAACTGCTCTGAAGTCTCTTGCTTTGAGTTTCATTTTTCTTAGAATTTCTTTGCACTAAATCACCCCAGTTAACCACACATGGTGCATTTAGCAGTGCTGCCCACAGAACAGGCATTGAAAGCACGGGCTTTAGAGGTTGCGAAGCAACGTATGGTATTTAAAAAAAAAAAATTGCACGTCCATAGGAAAGTTTGCCTTTCAACTAAACCAAGTGTTTCCTCTTGCATTCTCCTGGACCTGCTTTCAAACTCTGTTCTTTGTTGCTTTACAAAAAGATTGTTTCTTCATTAGCCTTTAAACCGTGCTGATAATAGACTCTGGAATTCCTTAAGAGCTATGCGTGGAGAGGGGAATGAGGCGGGCGGTCCACTGCACTCTTAGCATCTCACTAAGGCAATCTCTTTCTTGTTCTGTTTTCCAGTAATTAATATGCTATAAAAGCAAATGATTAATCAATATCTTGTTCTGATATTTCCTGTTTGGTTTAGGAACAAAATTCTTCAAATTCATTGCTGTCCATCCAGATAGATTAATTCTTTTCCTAAGCCTCAAAGTTACACTCCAGTGTCACTTCCCAAGTGGATTTACAAAGAATTTCTCAGGGACGATGGGGGTTTATTTGAATAAGCAGAGTCCTGACACTTGCACTCATGGCAGGTCTGCTGCAGTGGCCTCCTAACTGGGCTACCCTTCTCCATTCTTAGCCCCTCCCCCATCCACCCGGTGTACCCCACCAGAGCTACTTCCCAAGGGTAACTTTTAAAGGCTCTTCATTGCATAGAGAATGATACACAAGTTTCTTAACCTGGCACACAGGGCTTCCCCAAACTGATTCCCATCTGCTTTTCAACCTTGCTTCATGCCATATCCTGTCATGTACAAGACCCTTCTTCTACTTCACGGGTCTAGTCTTTGACCTTCTGTGAGAGTCAAGCCTGAGTTCCCTGATGTCTGACTAGGAGGCACCTGGACTTTGATTGAAGAAAGATCCAATCCATTGCCAGTACCTCAGCAATGGACTGATTTCTCTCACTCTCCATCCTGACTGACGGTCATTTGAGGGAAGTTAGGCATTTTTCAGAGAAGGATGCTGAAACAGAGAAAATAATGCAGACACAAGTCGAAGAACAGAGAAATGTGGAATTCACAGAAGGCAGGTGTCTGATCCTAACTTTAGTGACTTGTCCGTGATCCTCTTTCTGGAAGAACTTATAAAGGCACCCAACTTCTTAGATCCTTTTTTTTAGGTTGCCGGCTGGAGGACAGATGGCGAACCAAAATACTGGGTCTTGCCACCTAGAGCAGATTCAGGTTAGGCAGCTGTCAGGTATAGTGGGGTCATCAACCAGTTCTCCTCTGAACTTTCATTGAGATCTGCTCTTCAGATACGTGTCTCTGGCTCCAGATTACCCTTCACTTCCATTCTACAAGCACTTGGATCCTCAGAGCTTCCTCTCACATCTAGACCCATGGAGAGGAACATTCTTTTCTAGCTGATTAACCAAAGGCTTCCTTAGTGAACGGGTAAATGAGCCCTTCGCAGTGGTCCTGCTTACTAAGGGAGTAACCAAGCTAAAGTCAAGAGGTCAGTGTGTGTGTGTGTGTGTGTGTGTGTGTGTGTGTGTAATTAACTTGCCTTCTGCCAGACCTTCAGCAGGTGCTTTGGGCCTTGACATGCAGCCTCTTGTGTAGGCTTCTGAGTGGTCCCCAGGTAGACTGTCGCTGGATTTGGGATTGGTCTTATAGTCTAGGATGCTGGGTCTGCTTTTGGCGTCTGTAGACAAAACAGAGTGCCAAGCCATTGCCCACGGCCTCTGAGGCACTTCTGGAAGGGAAATACATCTTGGTGTGTGAATTGTTTAATGTCCATTTTCATTACTGATACATATTTGATTTTGAAAGGTGGAGGTTGGAAAATATTTTTCTTTTTCTTATTTGTTTTTTCTTGACTATGCTCTGGAAAGTTGAGGTTACTGGATTAAGTGAAATGTCATCCAGGGGCCTCCCTGGTGGCGCAGTGGTTGAGAGTCCGCCTGCCGATGCAGGGGATACGGGTTCGTGCCCCGGTCTGGGAGGATCCCATATGCCGCGGAGCGGCTGGGCCCGTGAGCCGTGGCCACTGGGCCTGCGCGTCCGGAGCCTGTGCTCCGCAACGGGAGAGGCCACAACAGTGAAATGTCATCCAGATAATTAGGGCTTGCTTCAGTAAGTCTTTGCCTTGCTTCATTCCATCTCAAGAATGATTCTTGAAGTCAAATAATTTAAATAACAGATATTTTTCTTTAAAGTTTTAACTTAAGATGTTTGACTCTTTACTCCACCATAGGAATTATTTCTCACTTGACTGCAGAGAGGCAGAGTAGACTATTCTCTATGACCTAAAGTGTTCAAATTTATTTCTCTACCAGAGGCTTCAGAACAGATGGAGAAGACTCATTCGATTGTGTAACTTTAGGTATACGCCACAGGACATGCATGTATGGAATCTCTTTTTTTTAATATAGAAAGATATTCTCTCTCTAGGAGGTATATTTAATAATGAAAATTATATTACAAACCTAAAAATAGGAAAAATAATAACCCTGGACTTCCAGAAGAAAAACTAGTGGAAATTTCAGACTCATCTAGCCCAAACTGCTCATTTTATAGAAAAGTGAAACTGACGCTCCAAGGGGGCACTTCTTGTCCAACATTATACAAGTAGTTGATGGCAAAGTCAGTCCTCACAAAATCTAGGGCAGAGACTCATCTGCTAAAAATGTGAACTGAAGTATTTCCAGATGAAATGATATGATGCTTTGGGGTTGGCTTCGAAACAATCCAAGACCAAAAGAGGGTGGTCAGAAAGTGAATTGAGGATAGAGATTAAGCAACTTTGGCACAGACATTGATCATTGTTGAGGCTGGGTGATTGGTACATGCATAATCATTACGTTGTTCTCTCTACTTCTGTACATGTTGGGAATTTTCCACAATAAAAAGTGTTTTTAAATGATGGGTACTTTCACTCTACCAGGAAGCTCCATTCTCTACTCTCCATAATATCTTCTAAAGAGTAAGTACTCAGACATGGGTTTTGGTTGATTGGGCTGGTGAAGGATACAAAAGAAAAATCTATCTTGGAGGTGACAAATTGCTAGCCTCTGCAGACAAGTCCCTCCTATGAAGCAAAGATCATGTTGTTGTACAACAGCCAGAGACTTAATTCTGACATTGCGCTTCAGCTCTGAAGTAAAATAAGACCCCCTTTCATCTTTCTCCCATCAGTGGCTGGGTAAGCAACATAATGCGCCCACACGCACAAAGATGTTCACTTTTAATCCCTAGAAACTGGGATACTACAGTGTCAGATCCCTTCCGAGTGGCTTCAGTGAGTTATTTGGGTAATTCCGGCTTTAAGAAGAATTCCAATAAATCTTGAGCAAAATTCCACGTGCCATTGGGGAAAGAGCAACGTCTTTTCTTCCTTCTTGGCCCAGGTTTTTGGAAATGACTCTCTCCTTTCCATGTGCGTCCAGAAGGAATGCATTTGGATGGAGACAGTCCCTAGTCCAGGCCCTCATTCATCACCACTCCTTCCCTGGGACTCTTGCACCAGTGCCCTTGCTGGGCTTCCTGACTCCACGCTGGTTTCTCCTCCCCTCTTTGTCAAGGTAGATGCTCCCACCAGACCCAAGTTCTAATGGTGGCTCTCTCCTGGGCCACACAGCCTCCCATAGCCTCCCATCAATTACCTAGAGCAGGAAGTCTAAGGTCCAGACTATTCAGCCTGGCATTCAAGGCTCTCAGCGACTTGGCCCTGCCCTCTGTAGCCCTAATATGCATTGCCTTCCCACAAGCACCCTTTGCTCTAGCTCAGTGTTTCACAAAGTGCGGTCCCAGGGCTACTGGCTTCCTACTGAATCAGAATCGCTCAGGGTAAAATCTTGAAATATGTGCTTTAAACCAACATCTTGGGTGATTCTTACACGTACTAAAGTTGGTGAACCACTCCTCTTAACCACCTACTTCTCCAATTCTCTACTACCAACATTTAAGTCCGTACTACTACAATTCCTTGCTTGGATTGGTGGGCCAGCCACTAAACTTGTTCATTGCCCACTAAAGTTGGAGAACCACTGGTCTAGAGAGCAGGTGGACAGTTTGGAAACAGCCTAAATAAAACTCTCAAGGGAAAATTGAAGTCTAGTTTGAAAGGAAACAGAAAGCATGATGACTCTCCAATGCCTTGGAAGAGAGGCTGAGAAAATAGCTGGTACCACAAAGAAAGGAGTATTCCTAAAGCCATTTTTAGAGAGGAGAGAAGAAATATTAGTAACTGGAAGTCATTGGAACTACCAAATGCTGATATCCAGACAACTGTGCTCTGAAATCTGGCCAGACCAGGAATGGGAAGCCCTAGAGAAGGAACCAACTTCTGATGGGTAGACTGGGCTTGAGAAATTGCATACTCAACCCTGTGAGGGTAGCAATTGTTGCTGTTCACCACTGCACTCGCAGTGCCAACCTAGAACCTGGCACATAATGGGTGCTCAATAAATATTGGTTAAATAGGTGAGTGAATGACTGAGTGGTTGCCCAAAGATGAAATGGGAAAGGTATTTTTTTTTCTGTTGGATAAAGAGAGATCCTTTGATCACTGATAAATTAACTTATTTTCTTCTAGGCCATGTAACACAAACAACAGAGCTACACTTTATACAGTCTCTCTAGAAAGCCTTGGCTTAACAGATTGCAAAATTAGAAAGTAAGAGAGAAAAAATAAATGTGTCATCATGTTGCTGTGCTTTGCCCACTTTTCTAATGATGAAAAGGGAGCACACAGTGGTGTGCTGTTGTTCTAAGGAGGGTGATTTGGATTCTCACTAGCAACTACTTTAAGAATGATAATTCACTCCAAAAAAGAAGTTCTTACATTCATGAAGACATCTGACTAAAAATTATGGATGCCAACTGTTGTAGGTTGAGTTTTGTCCTGAAAGAAGACATGTTGAAGTCCTAACCCTCAATACCTCAGAAAGTAACCTTAGTTGGAAATATGGTCTTTACAAAGGTAATCAAGTTAAAATGAAGTCATTAGGATGGACCCTAACCAATATGACTGGTGTGCTTTTAAAAAGGTGAAATTTAGACACAGACACCTACAGAGGGTAGACAGTGTGAAGACAAAGGAAGAGGAGTCATCTATAAGCCAAGGAGTGCCTAAGGTTACAGAAGGTAAGAAACAAGACCTGGAACAGATTCTCCATCACAGCCCTCAGAAGGAACCAACCCTGTCAATACCGTGATTTCAGACTTCTAGCCTCCAGAATTTTGAGAAAATAAATTTCTGTAGTTAGTACTGTTTGTGGTACTTTGTTACGGCAGCCTGAGGAAACTAATACATTTACTATGGGCTATAGGATACCTAGAAAGAAATAATGTCTTAGGCTGGGTAGTGGTAGATACAGAAGTGAACAAGAGAGTTTAACAGAAGGGCTGAGACAAGAACACATATCATTGGAAAATGCAAAGAGCCATATGAGTGGTATAAGTAGGGTTATAGGAATTCAGAGAACTGGGGGGTGTTTACAGGTGTTGAGGAATGGGGAAAGGCTCTCAAGGAGAACTTTCTGAAGGAGATGTCAATGGAGCTACACTTTGAAGATGAATAGAATTTGGACAGGTAGAGAGGGAATGGGGAAGAAGGGGAAGAATACTTTCATTTACAGAAAACTTCAGTAAGAAATTCCCTTTAAATAAGTAGCTCCTTTATTATATTAATAATATAACCTGAGATACAAACGCAAAATCTTGTTAAGTGTTGAAACTGAATAATGAACATGTGGGGATTCATTATATTATTCTATTTTCTGCATGTTTGAATATTTTCATATGAAAATTAATATGTATGTATGTCTGTATTTCAGAGCAATCAAAATTTTCTTAACACTCTCTAATGCAGCAGAATAGCTTTTGGACCAAAAACTATTTGGGTATTAAAAACAAAGTATTTTCCACTTTGGGTATTAAAAGCAAAGCATTTTCTTCTTATAGGTCAGAAGTGAATGTGTCCTCAGAGGAGGAATAGTACACTTACCAGCTCCTTAAATTGAAATTGTTAAGGCAGTAAGCCCACAGGGAACTTGAGGACGTGAAAGTATGGGACTAGTGGCATCCTATGTCTTTGTTCTTAGACCCTAGTTTCCACACTCTTCTATGCCTGGCCTCCTTTGGATGTTTCTTTCATAATGGTTCTACTTTGGTTGCTTTTCAACCAAGGGACCATAATATTTCATTGGTCATCTCTAAAGACATTTGGAGAGTCTCAAGGGGGAAATTTGCCTTAACTCTGAGGCACTGATGCCCTGTTCCTTGCTTGTTTCTATGGAATGTACAACAATTAAGCAGAATGAGGATAAAGAGTTTCACTTTGTTATCTAGAAATTGAGTCTTTAGACTGAGATAAGCAGAGAGCTGTGCCTAAAAAAATAAATCTGTCTTTAAACATTTACTCTGAGTTTGTTTGCTAGAGGAAATACCTTTTTTCTTAAAGTAGTGGTGTGTTAGTGCATACATATATGATTCAAATGCTGTGTACCACACTATTTACAAACAATAATAAAATATACAATACTCTTTTTTTGTAAATTCCACATGTCCAATTGATTTTCCCAGAATACTTTTGCTGATTTTTGCCAAGCTCTTGCATCCATAACCAACCTATGGCTGTAATCAGAGTCAACCACCATTTGACAAATATAACTGCATCTCAATCTGCTAACTCTTTCCCAATAAATTTATTGTCATTAACTCTGATATATGATTACAAATAAGCTATATTTCACCATTGTCCAAATTGTATTCATTAAACTGAAACATCTTTCAGTTTCTGCATTATGTATAGCAGACATTCACTTGTTTATCAACGATGTGAGTGACTTTTTGCTGAATCAGATGATAGTTTTCAAATACTGGAAGAATATTCCCTTATTTTTTTGTCCTATTTACAAATGTAGTGGTTACAAACACAACACACTTTTAAGTTTCATTTGCATTATTAATATTTTCACTAATTCTTTCTTAAGTCTTGACAATAAACCAAGCCCTGAATTACAGTGTTTTCTGATACCCATGGCTTCTTTTTCATGATGAAAACTTACAAATATATGAAAAGGTAGATATATAGAATAGTATAATGAACTTCCATACAGTCACCACTCAACTTTGACAACCACCAATATTTTACCAAACATATTTCATCTATCCCCCTCTCTCTTTTATTTAAAGCAAATATTTTAAAGCAAAACTGATCTGGGTCACACAGTAGCACAGAGTAGCAAGAGAATTTGATCCATCTATTGGCAGCAGGACAGCTGTTTGGGGATTTAACAGCTCAGATGTAGGTGATGGCTGTTGAGATGGATGGGGATGCATGGCCAGTTGCCAAGAGAACAGCAAGAAGAGATGGAAGTCTAGGCAAGTAATTGGTCCCAAGTGCAAGATGAAGCACTGGGATTTCTCAGCAGTAGGGAAGGAAGAATTAAGGCATCTTGGGGGAGATGCACCTTGGGAAATCTGGCAGATAGGTTTCAGTGCTTAGAGGGCCCTAGTCCTCATTTTGAGAAGTTTAAGCCTGACATAGGGCTGACCACTCCCAAGGCAAGCAGAGTTTCAAAAACCAATACATGTCTTAAAGCAGCTATTCTCAGACTTGAGTGTACAGAAAAATCACCTGAGGTGCTTCTTAGTTCATATGCTTGGACTGCACCTCAGGAAATCTGCTTCCATAGGCCTGGAAGGGGCCAGGAGTCTTCACTTTGAACCAGTGACTCAGGTCATTTTGGGGCAGGTGGTCCCAGGACCTCACTTTAAGAAAATTTGCTCTAAATTTCAAAAGAAGGGAGAGCCTTCCTTCCCTTCAGTCACTACCCTTCTTATTATATAATTGATTTTTATTCTTTCCATAACATGACTGGAAAAATCTTGTCTATCATTTGTCGTGACTGTCAAGAGAATGAATATGATATACTTTACAAACTAAAAAGCCGAAAGAAAAGAAAATTTTACTGAGCATGTATTTTGTTCTAGGCACTGTGCATGGTGCGTTACATAAATTGGTCCCAAACTAAGAGTTTATTATTGGAAAGCAGCTGTGGGGTAGTGATGATGATGGTGATGACAATGGTGGTGATGATGATGGTGATGCCAGTTTTACATATGAGAAAACCTCTTGTCTGAGGTCACACAGGGAGTAAGTGGCTCCAGAGACCACACTTTACCACCAGGCGACCCTGCCAAGCAGTGGTTGGTTGGTGGTCAGGTGTCCTTGATTCTGACAGCCTTTTGTCTTCCCCTGGAGCTAGCTTGGTCAGTAACAATATCTCTTCATAGAGTGACTTGTATACACAGGTCTCTGTATTTTTGCAGACTAATTTTTTTATTGTGATAACATACACGTAACATCAAACTTACCATTTTAAGTGTACAGTTCAGTGGCATTAAGTGCATTCACATTGCTGTGCAACCATCACCATCTGTCTCCCGAACTTTTTCATCTTCCCAAACCGAAGCTGGGTACCACTGTCCAGACTAATTTTGACTACTGGGTATGACGGACCACTCTCCAATTGCTTTCAGCCCATCTTTGCAGCGTAGGTACAGTGGAAATCTCCTTGCACTCCTGTATTTCATCTTTTTGGGGAGAAAAGTGTAGTTTGCTTTATATACCGTTTCCTTCATCTTCACAATGCTTCCTTCTCCCTCCCGAATTCACCTTCACAATCGTACATCTTGAAACCCTCATCTTGCAGGTCCTAGAAAATGCAAACTGCATGAGAAACCCAGCCTCCCCTTCTGGCTCTCCTTCCCGCTGACCCTTGTGAAGAGCCCCCAGCCGCCTTGGCCTCCCCCCACAATAGACTGTCCTCTTTGTATTCAGCCTTGTCCTTATACTGAAGTGACATCCCTTTTCTCTTCTCCCAGGGCCCCAGCGGCTACCTCTCTGGCCTTCTGCATTCTTAGCCCACTTGTGGTACATGTTCCTATGCTAAGTTGTGATTTGTGTTGTGTCGTTTTAATGAGTCCTTCGAGGCTGCCTTTGAACTCCCTGCACTCCCTCCCCCCTTTCAGTTCTTTTGCGTTCCCCTATCTCAGGCTGGGGGGGCGACCTCTCGTATTCTCATTCCATCTAGGCTGGGTCTGCTGAGCTCATTCTCTTTGCTCTATCCCTTCAATGGACCCGGGAAGCCCTCCTCCCTACCTCTGCCACCCCCTCCATCCTGGCCTTTCCTGCTCAGTGGATTCCTGCAAAGCAGCCTCTTTTGAGGAGGCAGGGGTGAGGCTTCTGGCTCCTTGTCTGTTGTCTCTGGGGCAGCTCTCGTTTCCTGGGACCCATCTGTCCACCACAGCTCCTTTTCCAGTTGAGTTCTGTTTCTCTCCCACTGAAACTTGAAGAGCATCCTCCTCCTTGTTTGTCTTCCCCTTCTCAGAGATGCCAAGGCCACTCTGTTCTTCCTTTTCTCCTTTCTCTCTGCCATTCAAGGCTGGCCTTGTGGTCCTGCCTCTCTCCCTAGGCAAAGCTTACACCCAATGCCCTTCTGCCAATGGCACAGCTGAGTCTCCGAAGCCCCTTGTTCTACCAGTGACTTCTTGTGCAATATCCATGTCCTGTCTTCGGCTGTCCCCAACACCTGCACTGAAAACAATTCCCCAACCAAAACTGAAGTGGTGATGGCTTTTTTTCTGATCTGGGCTTTGCAATTATGAAGTCTCCTCTAAAGCAAGAGAGACCAAATCCCACTGAGTTCTTAGGATGTGTTCCATGTGTATGTTTTGGGAAATAAACCCCAGAGAAGCAGGGTTCCTTCCCCAGACCCAACTCTTGCCTGACTCAGGCCAGAGAGCCCCCGCTTGCCCCTCCAGCTCTTTGGGTCATGCTTGCACACTCAGGCCAGGTCCCAAAGCTGTCAGCTTCTTGTCCTGAGACTGTGAATACATCTACAATGGCTCGGTAATCAGGTCAGTGTTTCATTCCTGCAGAGAATGAACAGATTTCCTGGCTATGGCCTGCCAGGTAGAATCATCCCACTGCCACTCTGGCCCCTTTTCTCCTGATATGGTCTCCACCACAAATCAAATTTCTCTGCTCATCTGAAGCTGCCATCAAACCTCTCACTCCCCAGGATGTGAATTACTGTTAATCCGTCTCGTGGGTCAGTTGCAATCATATTAATAAGTAGGGTCCCCTCCAGATTGTCTCTGACTGAACAGCTGCTCTAGTCCTCCCTCTGGACAAATCTTCCCCTGCAGAGGTCTCCAGCTTTTCTCACCCACCCTGCGCAAACTGGAGACTTGCTTCTCACTTCCCCTGGCCCTTCCTTCCTCTCAATGCATTTAGTCAGGACTCTGCAGACACAGCAATGCTATCCTTGAAATTATTGGGTTTCCCTGGTGGCGCAGTGGTTAAGAATCCGCCTGCCAATGCAGGGGACACGGGTTCGAGCCCTGGTCCGGGAAGATCCCACATGCCACGGAGCAACTAAGCCCGTGCGCCACAACTACTGAGCCTGCGCGCCTAGAGCCCGTGCTCTGCAACAAAGAGTAACCCCCACGAGCAGCAACTAGAGAAAGCCCATGAGCAGCAATGAAGACCCAATGAAGCCAAAAATAAAATAAATAAATTTATAAAATAAAAAAAAGAGGGCCTTCCCTGGTGGCGCAGTGGTTGAGAGTCCGCCTGCCGATGCAGGGGACATGGGTTCGTGCCCCGGGCCGGGAGGATCCCACATGCCGTGGAGCGGCTGGGCCCGTGAGCCATGGCTGCTGAGCCTGCGCGTCCAGAGCCCGTGCTCTGCAACGGGAGAGGCCACAGCAGTGAGAGGCCCGCGTACCACAAAAAAAAAAAAAAAAAAAAAAAAAAAGAAATTCTTCACATTTACCTCCCTTCCTCCAACCTGCCCCAGTTCTTGGGGTTTTCCTTATCTCACCTCTTGTAAAGGGCTCTTGCTTGTGGCTGGCTCCAAAGCAGGTGTTGTAGTCAAGTTTCCTTCCCCACCATGATTTACGCCTACCCTGTCTGTTATCCTCTTCTTCTCCCTCTGGGTCTGGCAGCCTGAACTGCTACTTCTTCAGAGCTACTTGGCACTCCTTTTCATGGTGGCCATGTTGTCTTCTTCCTTGCATTCATTATTTACTTACAAGTGACACTTGCTCTAACCTTCTAGTGCCCTTTTAGGAAAATAGGGCAGCGATCAGGTAGCATCTCAATGTTGCATTAAGGAAAGGTGAAGCCCAGAGAAATTTCATGATTGGCCCAAACTCCTTTGGTGAGTTGGTGTTTGGGACAGGACTATGACTCAGGCTTCCCAGCTCTTAGCTGGGTAGTCTGTCTAGTAGATGTTGCCACAATGCATTACCTAAATAACTTCTGACTTAGTCCAACCATCTATGAGTAACCCTCATTTCCCAGACAATGCCTACCACTGAAAGACTGGGGGTCTGGTTACAGATAATAGTCTCTAAATGACTTGAGCTCCTACCCAGAGTTTCTGAGCTTTTAATAACAGACCTACTGCTAATAATTGTGTATTAAGCACCCTATGCACATTCTTTACCCTCGACAGTAAGTTCCGTGAGCAGAAGAGGGACGTGATGGTCCCCCCACTCTTTGCCCTTACCATTCCTTCCACCCACTTTGTGGGTTTATCACAGTTCCCCCCTTTGCAAAGATCGTTTACCTTCAGCTCAAAATGTCCCTGTTTTCTCCCTCTTTCCCTCTTTCCACATCTCTGTCTACCACAGCCCTAGCCCCATCATTAATTTGCTGTGTGACTCTGAGACAATCATTCCTTCTCCCTGTCCCTGATCTGCATATCCTATCCCTCATTAATAAAAATCTAATTTATCCGGGCTGGCCCAAATGCCAGAACAGAGGCTTGATGAACAGCAAATCTAGAAGGATTTAGAGAGAAGAATCCAAATTGTATCAAAGGACACACAACAAGACCTGAATGAATAGATTTGACACACCTGATTCCTAGAGAGAAAGACTTAATATCATCAAGATGCAGATTTTTTGAAAATTGATATAAAAATGTGACTCCAATCAAAGAATCAATGGTGATTTTTTTTGAACTTTACAAATTGATTCTGAATTTCTTCTGGGATATTTAATATAATTATAAATAAGAATTTTTTGAAAAAGAAGAATAAAGGAGAACATATGTACTAAATATCAAAATCTATTTTAAAAAATAATTCTAAAAATTAAAAAAATATTTTTAAATATTTTTAAAAATTAAAAAAAACACAAATCTATTATAAATATCAAAATCTATTAAAACAGAAGAATACCAGCACAAAAGGAATCAAGTAGATCAAATAAACAGAATAAGCATTCTAGAAACAGACATACATATCTGTCTATGAATGTAATGTAAGATAAGGTTGATATTTGCAAATCATTGGGGAAAGTAAATATTATTCAACAAATAGAGTGTAGGGACCATTATCTATTTGGGATAAAATATAGAACCTTATTTCACACATTATACAAAAAATACTCAGGTGAATTAAAAAGCAACATGGGGGCTTCCCTGGTGGTGCAGTGGTTGAGAGTCCGCCTGCCGATGCAGGGGACACGGGTTCGTGCCCCGGTCCGGGAAGATCCCACATGCCGCAGAGCGGCTGCGCCCGTGAGCCATGGCCACTGAGCCTGTGCTCCGCAGTGGGAAGAGGCCACAACAGTGAAAGGCCCACATACCACACACACACAAAAAAGCACCATGTAAAAACTATTCAGTTTTACAAGAAAATAGGAAATAATAATTAAGTAAAATATTCAAATACAAAAGCCATAAAGTGAAATATTGACAATATGACTACATAGAAGATTTAAAACTATATGGTAAAATATATACAAAGTTAAAGGACAAGCAGTAGACTAGGAAAAATATTTTCAGCACATCTGACATAGGGTTAATAGGTCTTCTATACAAAGTATTTCTACAAACAATTCAATCAAAAAAAATGATTGAAGAATACCAGAAGTCATTCACAGATTTTTAAAAAAATAATACAAATAACCAATAAATGTATTAAAATATGTTCAGCTTTACTAAATAAGAACATAAAATTAAAATAATACACTATTTTTCCAGTCAGATCAATAAGCATTAAAAAGATTGGTAACATCATGTATTAGTGGGTGTGAAAGGAACTGGGTATTCATGGACTATTAAACAGAATGTGCACACATACATATGTGTATATATGTGTGTGTATGTCTATATATATGTAAATACATTCATATATATATGAAACTAGGTAATATCTAATAAAATTTTGTATCTGTATGCTTCACAACACTAAAATTCCATTTCCAAGAACCTATAAGCTGTTCTACAAAAATATTACCACATGTATATATGTATAAAGGTATATGTATGAAAATGTTTATTTCAGCCTTGTTTTTAGTAGTTAAAAAGGGAGGTGGACAACCTAATTGTGTATCAATAGGGAATGCTTCAATTTATTACAATATGTCCACACAATGGAGAACTAGGTAGCCACAAAAAAGCAAGGGTAGATTGATATGTCCTGTAAAGACACCCATGATATCTTGTTAGGTAAAAGAATAAATTGCAGTCTCATATGTCTAATATGATTGCAATTTAAAAAATAAATACATACATATATATATATATATATATATATATATATATATATAACTGAATCACTTTGCTATACACCTGAAACTAACACAATTTTGTACATCAACTGTACTTCAATAAAAAAGAACATATATCTATTTACATTTAACCATGTACTTACAAGCATAGACAAGGTCAAGATATTTATGCACCAAAATGTTTTAGGGCTGAGCCTTACCCCTTTGATGTGACTGGAGGGACTAAAGTGGGCACTCTCATTTTTGACTTTATATTACTCCCTCAAAAGAATGCAGAATGAAGGCAATATTTACATTTTTCTCTCTTTGTTTTTTTTTCCAATTTTCAGGTTTATTTAAATCTAAAAGGAATTAGCCAAATAATACAGTACAGGTCAGATAAATGAATAGGAGAAAACAAGAAAGGAAGGATCCTAAATGAGCATTACATGGAGAAAAATGCTGTCTCATGTACAGAGAAACATGTACACAGTTTGTTTGTGTACAATGGAGACAATAGACCAAATCAAGAAAATAACAAAATTGGGGTGTGTGGACAAATAATCTTATCACAAACAGATGGCAGGAAGCTCATGTAAACCATGGAAGAAAACACAAGCAACAGTCTTTATAAAAATAATCTAGGGTTTCCCTGGTGTCGCAGTGGTTGGGAGTCCACCTGCCGATGAGGGGGGCATGGGTTCGTGTCCCGGTCCGGGAGGGTCCTGCGTGCCGTGGGGCGGCTGGGCCCGTGGGCCATGGCCGCTGGGCATGCGCGTCTGGGGCGCTCCGCGGCAGGGGGGGCCGCGGCGGTGAGAGGCCCGCATACCGCAAAAAAAAAAAAAAGAATAATCTAAATAAAACTCCATAAACCAAAGAACATGTTTCCCTAAAATATTATGTAATCTTAGCAATTTTTTACATAATTTTTTGTTGTTTTTGTTTGGTTTGGTCTTTTGGTTTGTTTTAGTTCAGCGGACTTCCTGGTAAGATTTAAAGGCATAAATCAGTCTCCAAATGTCAGATCTACAGGGACAAAGGAGACATGCCCCACTGACCTGTGCAGAGAGAGACCAGGTATACTCAGTTTGGTTGCACTGCCCCAGGGCCTAAAGTTGACTTGGGGAAAGTAGTGACTCTTCTTGCAGGAGCAAGAATTAACCCCAACAATCATTAAGTTTTCCTGTATTAAGGGAGGATGTGCCTGTGTCTGTATATGGGGTGGGGTGGACATAGACTCACACACTTACTCATGTCCGACACTCACCACATCATATGTTCAAGAAGGCACCAGTGGGGCTTTCAAGGACGTCAGCTCAAAGAAGCCTAAACTGAGTTTTATAAAACCCAGAGAAATTTTCACTTCCCACAAATTCAAATCAGGGCTCTCAATACACCAAACCTACATCAAGCTTCCCAGGCTCCCCATCATTATTAGTTTATAAAGATTCATTGATATTCAATTAAGTAGTTCTAATGTTCTCAATGCCGTCCTAGACAGCACTTTATAAAAGAATACATCCGCCCTCTGGAGACAGCTGGGGAAGCCAATTAGTCGGGCTAAATTTGCATATCAATCCAGCTGTGGAATGAAGTCAGCCTTGTTCACCAGTCACAATGTGAAGAGCAGAGGGAGGAATCCAAGTGCTCCCTTGTCCTTTATTCCCTCACCTCAAGTGAGCCACTGCTTTCATTAAGAGGCTGTGAATAGTGGGAGAGAAAACCCATAAATGCTCCCATTCCCTGCCAAGTATGCACTATCACTTAGAAGCAATTATTAATGGGGAATGTTTAATGCCCTCCCAAAGACTGGTACTAATTCACATAAATATTGTATCACTTAACAAATGATTTTTGTTTCAGGGGTTGAAAAATTGGGTAATTCTATTGTCAAGTTAAACTTAAGTATAACTGAGGTTCAATTTTCTAATGATTCCATTGTATAGCAAGAATTCCATTCAACTCAACCAACATTTAATGAGTCACTACTATGCTAAGGTCCTGCGCAAGTACTAGAAAGATAGGAAGCACTTTGATAAGGCACAAACAGCAACTTCTAATGATCACAAATTCATGGACTATGAGAGCTGGAAAGGTCCCTAAGCTTACTGAGCCAAACCCTAGATATTTTCACAAGTTCTGCCACTAGAAGTTTCTCAGGACAGCCTTTCAGACCTCTGAGGCTATTTATTATTTCTCCTCTGGTTTCTCCCTTCCCAAGCTAAGCTGAAGCTCTTCCGCATTCAGCAGAGCTCGGGGAGGCTTCTACACTGGTATGGGCTCTCTGCTGAACATGATGGTGAAGTTTGTCCCCAAGCCCTCTAAGAGCATATTTCCCAGAACTGGACACAATACCTGAGAACTGTTCTGATAGGTCAGAGCAGGACAAAATTCCCACCTCCCTCTTTCTAAACGACAAAGCAATTAGTGTAGCTTATCATCAGGATCATCTCTCAGCAGCCACAGTACACTGCTGAGTCACATTGAATTTTGATGAAAACCCTAAAATTAGCAGTATGGCGTCAGAGAAAGCACACAGGCTTGTGAATCAGATCCAGGTTTGAGTCACACCTGCAACATCAATTGTAACCTTGTGCAAGTTAATTAATCTCTCTAAACTTAAGTTTATCCGTTTGTCCATATTAATCTTTATTTAGCATCCTTTGAGAAGGATCATCCTACCACTAGTAAGAGTATTTCTCAGAGCAAGGTGAGTTCAGATGAATTGTTGGATAAATTTAACAAATTCCCAGTTAAAATTCCAACAGGCTTTCCTGGAGAAATTGCAAGATGATACTAAAATTAAAAATCAATCTTTAACAAGAACAAAGTTGAACGATTCACACTACTTAATTTCGAGGCAATATAGAACTAGTATTATCAAGACAGCCTGGTATACCTGAAATTAACACAACATTGTTAATCAACTATGCTACAATATAAAATAAAAATTAAAAATAAGTAAAAAAGACATCATGGTATTTAAGGACAGATAGAAATATAGATCTATAGAACAGAATGGAGAGCTCAGAAATAGATGAAAACATTTATGATCACTTGCTTTTTAAAACTGAGATATAATTCACATACTATAAAATTCATTTTTTTTAAAGAAGTCACTCAAGTCATTGAGGAATCTGTGAAGGTTTTTTTTGTTTGTTTGTTTTGTTTTTATTTATTTGGCTGCATCAGGTCTTAGTTGTGGCACACAGGATCTTCACTGAGGCATGCGGGGTCTTTTGTTGCAGCATGCCAGCTCTTCATTGTGACACACAGGCTTCTCTCCAGGGCACGTGAGTTCAGTAGTTGTGGCGCGTGGGCTTAGTTGCCCTGCGGCACATGGGATCTTAGTTCCCCAACCAGGGATCGAACCTGCGTCCCCTGCATCGGAAGGTGGATTCTTTGCCACTGGACCACCAGGGAAGTCCCTAAAACTCACCATTTTAAAGTGCACGATTCAGTAGTTATAGCATATTCATTAGGTTGTGCATCCATCTCAACATTTTAAAGTGCACGATTCAGTAGTTATAGCATATTCATTAGGTTGTGCATCCATCTCACCATTTTAAAGTGCATGGTTCAGTAGTTATAGCATATTCATTAAGTTGTGCATCCATCACCACTATCTAATTCCAGAACATTTTTTATCATTCCAAAAAGAAACTGTACTCATTAGCAGTCACTCCACATTCCCTACTACTCTCAGTCCCTTGTTACCACCAATCTACTTTTTGTCTTTGTGGATTTTCCTATTCTGGACATTTCATATAAATAGAATCATATAATATGTGACGTTTTGCATCTGGCTACTTCACTCAGCATAATGTTTTCTCAGCTCATCCATGTTGCAGTGTGTATTAGAATCTCATTCCTTTTTATGGCTGAATAATATTCCATTGTATGGATGTACCAAATTTGTTTAATGGATATTTAAAAAGTCAAAACTTTTGAATAGCTATTTCTCCAAATAGGATACACAGATACTCAATAAGCACTTGAAAAAAATGTTCAACATTATCAAGTCATTAGAGAAATGCAAATCAAACACAATGAGATACCACTTTATACCCACTAGAATGGCTATGATCAAAAAGAAGTTTGATGAGGATGTGGAGAAACTGGAGCCCTCATGGACTGCTAGTGGAAATGTAAAATCATGCAGCCACCCGTAAAAATAATCAGACAGTTTCTCAAAAGTTTAAACATAGTGTTATCACATGACCAAGCAATTTTCACTCCATGGTATATACATAAGAGAAATAAAAACACATATCCACACAAAAACTTGTACATGAATGGTTAATTGCTTTTTTGAAGTGCTTGGTCCAGGGCCTGCCCCAGCAGAAACACTGCCCAGGCAACAGAGGCTATTGTCTTTTCTTCTTCTCCTGTGCATGGGAGGAGCATTATATAAAAATATAATCACCAGCATTCCCAAAGTTTATCACTGTTTCATTAATCAAACTCCTTTTATCCTAAACCTCAAGTCAACCAGGCTAAATTACTAAATTAATGGAAAATAATCAAAATCAAATGTAATAAAGTATTCTGTGTGGACTATGTAAGCCAGTAAAATCGTGTGTGATATGACAAGAACAACTCTGTTTTCAGTGAACTCAAAAGGTAATATTTAGTCCTACAATGGTCTTGTGACTTTAGAAAGATAATCTTAACTATACTTGAAATATTTGCCCCTAGGATACAGCCCCACAGTTTTTAAGTCTTTTCCCACTACCACCATGCATCTAACCTGAAATTCCCCGACAAGAGCCTTTACACTACATGTTCTGAGTTTCTAGCAATATCATCTTGAAAAACGCAGTTTATTTACCCTGCACCTCAGCTAACTTACTTGTAAAATGGTGATATTAACTACTTCCTTCACCTCATAGTGTGTTTGAGGCTCCAGATAGATAAGGGATATGAAAATATTTGGAGAGTGATCAGTTGTTCCCAAATGATGCTGGATTGTGTTAATGTGGTAAGTCATGCCGAATAGACATTAAATTTTTTTAATCCTAATTTTATTTTAGATACTACATCAAGGTAAAGTTGAAAGTTTCCTTTCTTGGGGAGGATTATCCTACATTCTGATAAAAGACCTTTCTATTTCTAAATTAAATGATGCTAAGATGGGAGTTGTTTCAGATGTCCCTATTTTGAAAAATAAAATACTGACAATTCTATATCACTTTCCCAATTTTTTTAAAAGCTCTACATGTTTATTTATTATTTATTTACTTACTTATTTTTGGCTGTGTTGGGTCTTCATTGCTACGCGTGGGCTTCCTCCAGTTATGGCGAGTGGGGGCTACTCTTCATTGTGGTGCACGGGCTTCTCATTGTAGTGGCTTCTCTTGTTGCAAAGCTCGGGCTCTAGAGCACAGGCTCAGTAATTGTCGCGCACAGGCATAGTTGCTCCACGGCATGTGGGATCTTCCTGGACCAGGACTCGAACCCACGTCCACTGCATTAGCAGGCGGATTCTTAACCACTGCACCGTCAGAGAAGTCCTTCCCAATTTTTTGAAAAATAAAATATATTTCATCTAACCTAAGATGTCATCAATTCAGGATGCATCCCAATCTTGGAGATGTTAAAACATGAAAAAGAGTGTGGCTTCGAATCTATGAAATCATATATTTCTTTTATATCTGTAAAATGCTTCACAAATGCAAGTGACTATTATTAGGGGCTAACAATGGTCCTAGGTTTATTAGCCAAAGAGACTTGGTAACATTCATAGTCAGTTTTTGCACACCTCTCATGTTGTTCAGGAAAGGAAACTGAGGATCCGAGAAGGAAAAGATTTGTCTATGACCTCAAGACCAAATACTTACCTGCTTCCCCTGGAGAATTTCCCTTTATCATGGTCTTGCCCTAAATGGAGTAAAAGAGGGCTCAAGCCAGAGAAGGCTTGGTGCACACTCTGGATGGTGGGAGACTAAGGTTTTCAAAAAACAAGGTGATGTCCTTCTCCACCAATCCCATCCCAAGATATGTTCAGCCATTATAATAGCTACATACATTGTCTCAGATTCAGGATTAAATGAACACCCTGGCCAGATCACAATTATGAGAGATCCAGAAGCCCATGGTAAATGGAGTTTGAATAACTAACCCAAAGAGTACAGCTCATCTTGGGCTTGAGTCAAGAACAAACAGAAATGGAAAGTAAGGTAAAAATATCTATAATTCCATCTTCGATGTATTTCACTTTTTTCTGAATTATATGTTTCTACTAACTTGTTAGACTTTTTCTAGTTTATCTCAACAGGTGTTCATAGAAGATTTAGGCAAAACTAAAAACTCTAAGTCACACATGAGTTTGAAAACATCCTGAGAGAACTTCCTGGAAAGAAAGATTATCTCTTTTGTTCCAAATGCATCAGTCAAAGCTTGGAACCCAGCAGAAGTTCCATGTAAGGTCTGATGACCAGAGGTCCAGAGCAGTGGTTCTCAAATGAAGGTGGAGAGGGCAGTTTTGTCCTCCAGGGGACGTCTGGCAATGTTTGGAGACATGTTTGGTGGTTACAACTTGGGATGTGTGCTACTGGCATCTAGTGGGTAGAGGCCAGGGATGCTACTAAACATCCCACAATTCACAGGGCAACCCTCCATCACACACACAAAAGTTTCCAGCCCAAAGTATCAATAGTGCTGAAGTCAAGAAATCCTGTCCTGGTGGGATGATTGTTCACTCAGCAAATCTTACTGTGAATCTTAGCTTGCCACTTACTAGCAGTGTACCTGCAGATCTGTAAGCCAATTTGCAGCATCTGTAAAATGGGAGAGATGGTAGCAGCAGCTATGTTACAGAGTAAGTGCTCAGTAAGTGCTCGGCATTCTCTCACCCCTCAGCTGTGCCGCTTACTAGGTCCGTGACTTTGGGTAAGTTAGTTAACCTTTCTGAGCTTTCATTTCTGTATTTGTAAAACAGAGCTGTGTGAAGTGCTGTGGAGTCTCATAGGAGATGGTACTTGAGCTGGGCTTCAGATACACTGGTTTTTGCCGTTATGAGATGAAGTGGGAAAGTGCCAAGATAAGAGAAATTATCCTTGTGTGGACTGGGGGCTTGGAGGAAGGGGAAGTTGTTCTTCTGGCAGTTTTTTTTAATTGAAGTATAGTTGATTTATAATGTTGTGTTAGCTTCTAGTGTATAGCAAAGTGATTCAGTTTTTTATATATATTGCATTATAGGTTATTACAAGACACTGAATATAGTTCCCTGTGCTATACAGCAAGTCCTTGTTGGTTATCTATTTTATACATAGTAGTATGTATCTGTTAATCCCAATCTCCTAATTTATCCCTCCCCTCCCCACTTATCCCCTTTGGTAACCATAAGTTTGCTTTCTATGTCTGTGAGTCTGTTTCTGTTTTGTAAATAAGTTCATTTGTATCATGTTTTTAGATTCCCCATATAAGTGATATCATATGATATTTGTCTTTCTCTGTCTGACTTACTTCACTCAGTATGATCATCTCTTGGTCCATCCATTCTGCTGCAAATGACGTTTCCTTCTTTTTTATGGCTGAGTAGTATTCCATTGTGTGTGTGTGTGTGTGTGTGTGTGTGTGTGTATAACATCTTCTTTATCCATTCATCTGTTGATGGACATTCAGGTTGCTTCCATGTCTTGGCTATTATAAATAGTGCTGCAATGAACATAGGAGTGCATGTATCTTTTCAAATTATAGTTTTGTCTGGATATATGTTTTCTGGCAGTTTTGATCTCACCCCAACTCCTTCCAGCTTCCTCCACTCTGCAATGGTCTGGTGGCAGATGAGTATGCCAAGAAGCAGACATGCCAGTGTTCAGACAGTGGAGCTGTCCCTAAAGCAACACATGGCATCAGGGTGATAGCCAATTAAATTACCAAATATTATGAAAGTCCCCATTATGTACTAGCCACCAGGCTGATCAAAAGGGAAAACAAAGGGAAGAGAAGGAGAAGGAATTCACATTCACTGAGCACCTACTCAGTCCCAGATACTAGGATAGGGATTATAGTATTCCATTTGGTCCTCACAATACCCTATGAAGTGGGAATTACTGTTTGTATGACCTGTACCCAATTTTCAGGTGAAAAAAATAGGCTTAGTGAAATAAGTCCTTTGCCAAATTCACACAGTTGCAAAATCAGAACATACGACTAATTCTGTGACTCTGGAATAAGACATGCTCTGCCCAATCATTCTCTCTGCTCTCAAACCATTAGGATCTACAGCTGTGACCCTGAGCAAGTCCCTTACTCTGTCTGGGCCTCAGTTTTCACACGTGGAAATTGGTGGGTTTGGACTAATCTCAAAGGTTCCTTTTACCTCTGACTTTCTCTGACTTTACTTAAATTGAATTAAAAGAAAAATCTCTGGCATTGGTATTCTTTCAGCGAGTTGCCCAGAAGTCATTCTGACAGAATCCCTCTTTCCAGTTTGGCAAATTGGTTAATTTGCAGTGAAAAGTTCTTTCTCCAAGGTGAAATGGAAAACAGGGAAATTTGTCAATTAGCTAATGGCAACAGGAATAAGCATGTGAGCATGCATCCAAGCATGCTTGTATGGTGAGTGCAGATAGATCTTAATGGCAAAATTAGACAAATAAATTACTTCTAACCCTTTACCAAAAATATATTAGCTTATGATGTTTTGTCCACAATTTGTTTAATAGAGACAGATATACTCTAATGCATCTGGTTTTATCTTCATGGAGGCAAATCCTTGGACAAATGACTATTAATTTCCAGATCATTCATTCATTCAGTGGAGATATAGTAAGCACAAACTACATGCCAGACACTGTTCTAGGTGTTCTCAGGATAAAGGATAAATATGAGATGCTAACCCACTGTCAAGGAGCTCAAGGTGTACTAACCTGCTCTGGGATGGGAACAGGATCAAGCACTTTCCTGCCAGGGACCCCAGCTAACCCATCGTGGCATCCAGTGTTTTAGAGTTTCCAAAGCACTCTCACATCTACCATCTCTCTTTGATGCTCTCAATAACCTTGTGAGGTGGATAAGGAAGATTTCATGAGCCTCATTTTATAGATGAGGAAACTGATGCTCGTTAGTGAGTAACAAAGCCAGGAATACATTCTTGGGTTCTCTTGACTCAGGAGTCAAATGTTCCTTTCCCTCTACCATTGCTGTCTTCATTTCTTAGGCCAAGGCTGCCATCAAATGTTTGGTAGCTGAATAAAGGTTTTCCCTGAAAATATAATATCTTCTGGGAAACATTCCACTTAGATCTTCCCCTAAAGAGAAATTCAGTTGGACAGTCAGTCTCTAATTTTTACAAAGGAGTATATTCTCTTTCACTTCAGTGGAATGTCATAGAAAACCTAGTGAAGGTGCCAGCACAGAGGAGTAAGTAGGGAATTCTCGCGTTGACTTTGTGTGCCTTCAACTCGCATGTTGCTTTGTTTTCTTTCCGGGTCAAAGTTAAAATGCTGGCAAGAGTGGACCATAAGTGGTGTGGATGTCATTTGCTGTTCCTGAAGCAGTGCTTTTTTAATACATCTTTAATCCCTCACATGCTATTCTGCTCTATTTACTCCTTGTGAGTTCTACCCATGCCCCTGATGAACTGGGCATCTGGCTCTGGCTGCTGGCTGCCTCTTACTTAGCTGGGTGGCTGTCTTGCTTCACTCTCTGGGATACAGTCTCCTCATCTGTAAAATGGGAGAATAGGGTTCGAATACAAGAAGTATAATCTAGCAGAGTAAAGGAGCATAGGATTGGGAGACACCGGGGTATCTGAGAATGAGGAAAGGGCCTATAAAATCTCTTCTTGGTTCCTCAAATAAAGGATTAGCTGTTTAGTCCAGGCAAGTCAGTACACCTCTCTTAGTCTTGGTTTCTTCATTTGTAAAATGGTGTTGTAGAACTAAAGTCTCTCCAAGACCCTCACAACACTGAGATTCTATGTCTCAGCAAGTAGAAATGAGCAAGTCTGCTAACTGCCCACTTAAATTCAGCACGAGCATAGAGATAGTAAACAGGATCTTGGTCACCTAACTCCTGGCATATAGCAGGGACTCAAAAAATATTTGTTAAATAAAGGGAAAAATGAGGGAGTGGATGGATGCCAGAATAAGAAAACTAAGGGGCATCCATTAAGGCTGCCCACCTCCCGATCTACTCTCCGTTTTTAAAAAATAAAAAACAGCTTTATTGACGTATAATTGATATACAAAGAAGCACTCATATTTAATACGTACAATTTGATGAGTTTGGACTACACAACTCCCTGTGATACCATCGCCACAGTCAAGGTACTAGATGTACCTAATGCCTCCCAAAGCTTCCTTGTGTCCTTTCTTTTTTGCTTTTTGTGGTAAGAACACAACATGAGATTTACCCTAGAAACCATTCATCTTGCAGACCTGAAACTTTCTTGTTGCAACAAATAAAGTCCCTAAGGGGGTAAGCGACTTGCTCAGGGTCACAGAGCTAGTTAGGAACAGAAGGGTGGAAGGAGAGGATGAAGAATTAAGGGGCAGGAAAGGGCACGAGGAGCATTTTATTTTCTTTTCTCTTTCTTGGGAGAATAAATAGACTAAAAACGAAGGAGTCAAATTATTTAAACTAAAACCAATTGATTCCTAAAAGAAAAGATAAGTGTTGAATGTTGACAAATCAAAAGATAAGGTCTCTTAGCACTGCAACTGTCAGAATACATCAGAGCTCCAGAATTCCTGGGTGGAGAACTAGGAGGGCACTGAGTGAAACCACTACAGACCAAGTTGCTATTGCGGGGGTGGGTTCAAAAAGACAGAATCTTGAGGTGAAGATGCCTACATCGTCATGCCATTTCATCTCTGCTTCTTGGAGGGTCCAGGCAGCAAAATCAGGTAAATTTGCCTAGTGTCCATGCAATAAAATGGGCTGTGGGAGACAGATTTTGCAGTAGGCATGGTCTCCAAGAAGGTTATATGAGTTGATTGATATCATATTTTCTAAAGCCCAGTTACATTATTTATAATGGTGAAAAATTAAAATTTATTCAATTATCCATCAACAGGGAAGTGACTGAATTATGATATTCATCAACGAAAGACCTCTGAGATGGTGGAGTGAGGTGGATGAGGTAGATTGGCTTGCCTGTAATGGAAGGCTCTGGTAAGGTAGATGATGGCAGATGTAGCTTATGCAGGGGTGGAGCCCAATGGTGGTTAGCATGCCCAACATGACTCATTATCAGTGGACCCACATCTGCCCATTCTCTACCCATCCACACACACACGCACACGCACACGCACACGCACACACTTATCCCAAGTTGAGCCCTTTCTTGGTTCTGTTTCTCTTAGTGATATCCCAGTTCCCCTAGGCTCCTGAATTAACTAACGTAGTTATCTCCCACTTTTTACTTTCTTTCAGTCCACATGTCCAGTCATTCACAGGATGCTTCCTTCAAAATCTCTCTCTGATTTGTTTCTTCCTTTCTATTCCCTAAGTCTTCATCCTATAAACTAATCACTGTAATTTCCTCCCAATTACTCATCCTGCCTCCAGTTCGCCTTTCTTTTCAACCCAGCCTGTACACCCATTTTATTTTACTTTGTTTTATTTTTAACATCTTTATTGGAGTATAATTGCTTCACAATGCTGCATTAGTTTCTGCTGTACAACACAGTGAATCAGCTATACGTATACATATATCCCCATATCTCCTCGTATACCCATTTTAAATGAACCTTCTTAAAACATTACATTCCTAATGTCACTTTTTGGCTCAAAAATGTCCAGCGCTTGCCGTTGTCCTCAGGATCAATTCCTGAGTCCTTAGCCGGTTTTTGAGGCCTTCCCTAGCTAGTCTTTATTTGTCTAACCTCAGTTCCCACTGTGTACTTCTGTTGTGAAAATAGGGCAAGTATGAGTTATAAGAAGAGAGACCCTACTAGAGATTGTGTCTGGTTTATAACCAACACCAGCTAAAGTACCCAGTGTTCTTACTCATAGCCTTGTCTTACTTGCTTTCAGAATAAAGAAGGAAATCTGAACAATAACCAACATACTCATGCTGTGCTCTATAATTTATGATGACACTTGCATATACCATTATATTTGGAATTGCAACAATCTTGTCAGTAGGTGTTATCTCCATTTCAGAGATAAGCAACCTGAGGCCCAAAGAGGGGAAGTGACTTGTTCAAAGTCACACAACTGAGAAACGGTGGAGCAAGGTCCATCTCCTTAGTAATTTCTTGCCAGCATCCTTTACTACCTTGCCTCACTGTCCATAGTTGGATTCGTCCCATCCCCAAAGCGCCCACAAGTGGATTCATTCCACTGGTGCCTTTCTCACTCCCACAGCAGCACAATGGAGTGCTCCCAGGAAGTCACCTACCCATACAGGTGCTCCCACTAATGATTTGGCCCATTCACTTCTAGTCACTTCCTCAGGACCTCCACCTGTCAGAGTTATGGTTTCTTGTCTGGCACACCAGTCCACATGCCCCACTTCAAAGAACCCTACTCTGAACCCCGTACCTTGTTCTAGCTACTGTCATATCTCCCTCCCTCCTTAATAAAATTTCTTCAAAAACAGATAGCTCATACTCACTGCCTCCTTCGCCTTACCTCTCTATTCATGGCTCAGTCCATTGCAATTCTGAGTACCACCCTCACTCTTCTCCCTGAAAATGTTCTTAAGGCCAAATTCAATGGACACATATCAATTCTCATCTTATTGACCCTGGCAACAATGATCCCTTCATTCTTTTTTTTTCCCCTTCATTCTTTAAACTCTCTCTTTTGCCCTGTTTCCAGGACACCACTGCCTCCTCATTTCCCTTCTATTTGTCTAGTGGCTCCTTTCTAGTCTCCCGCTCAGACCTCTCCTCTGCATGCTCCAAGAAAATACCTAGCTATCCAACTGCAGAACAGCCTTAAGCAGTAGAGAGTTTCCCATCACTAGGAGTGTTCAATCAGAAGCTAGAGAAGTATCTGAAAGAAGAAACCCCTATACTGAGTATTAAGCTCAATTATATAACTTTTCAACTTTTTTCCAACTCTAAAATTTTATGAGTCTATATACCAAATGCCAAATAGAAGGTCTGGTCAAAGAAATGCTGTAAGAATTCAGAGGCGGGAGAAAGCCTCCTTAGTTTTAAGCTAATTGAGTCTGAGGGAAGGTTGGCGAATCCTAAAAAACATAATAATTAAATGAAGTAGATCAATTTCAGTCTATTCCAACACAAAAGCTTTCCAAAACTATTGGCTGGGATTTTTACAATTGCTTTTATATGATGAGCCAAAAAATGAATTGGATTTTACAGCTGAATTATATAAGTGATAAAATACCTGTCTAGGCTGCCCCTTTGTCAGTAGCTCCGAATAGACTGTGGGTGGGGAGGAGGGGACTGAATCAGCTCTAGCCTCTCTTTCTACAGTTCTGTCCTCTTCATGTCTCATCCAACTGCACAACTCAGAATTCTACAACCTGCCATACATCTTCCCACCTCTTAGCTTTTGGCCATGCTTGTGCCCTCTCCTTCGAATGTCATTTTCCTTCTCAGGTTAATAAAATCTTCGCCATTCATTTAGAAATTTCTAAATACGAGCTACCCCATTTTAATACGTTTGGAAAACACCATTGCCATCAAACACCACCCAGTGATAGGCCAATGGCTATAATGATACTCATTTTTCCAATAGGAGGACTTATTTGTCTTTGGTATATCACTACATCAATCTGGGTCTGTCTGAAAAGGAAGAGGCAAGAAATGGAGAGAATTCTCCCACACTTTAACCTATATTCTCAATTCTGAAGTCTCTCCAACACTATTCCTTCTACTTCCCCACCCCACCCTATAAGAATCCTTTGTTTCTGGGGACACTTGAAAGAACTACTGGTTTCCTTTAGAGCGCTAAGGTTCTATGGAGATTGTTGTAACCCCAATCCCTATCTTCTTCTATCTCTTAAGAATATATTTCTCTATGGTGTCAAGCTGCTTTTTGCTAATATTTAAGGGTTTAGGTAGAATTTATATTAAAATTTTAGGTCACATTTCTTCTGCAGTTTTCCTGATAACAGAATTGTCATCTTAAATTTTCAATCGTGCTTCCAGAATTTCCCCTTTATATTTCAAGTTGTTTTTACATCATTGAACTCTGAACTCTGACACCTTCAGCTGATAAAGTTGTCATTTTCAGGCATTACTTTAGTAGTCATAGCTATAGGGCTTGAGGACCATTCTCAGGCCAGAAAGCAACAAAATCAAAATTTTACAGCTGCAAGTTTTAGAGTAAATTGTCATCTGTATTCTGGAGGCTCTTCGAGGTTTTTCAGTGCCTTTAAGCAATTGTTTTAAATCACCTCATCTCTACCATTTTTATCTGTGGGAAGGTTTATATTACTGCTTCACCCTTTTGACATTACCACCCCTAAGTCTTTTAGGGCTGAGGAAACAGAGACCTACATGGCTCTCAATTAAAAGCACAGTAGGGCCATGAGAAAGGAAGAGGGATGAACCAGAATTAAGTTAAGTTTTATTAAAACTTCAAACCAGTCCCAATCACTGAGGTCAGCACCTCACCCTATCAGTGTAAGAGAGAAAACAGGAATGATTACATGGGTCTTTTATGTACTAGAAATGAGAAGAGTAGAAATCATGACTTACAATCTATTAAAAAAAGATAATGCAAGCAGACCCACCATTGCATAAAAGGCACAGTCTTCCTCCTCTATTTCCAGATAAAATTTGGATTTACACAGGAGATTGGTTCAAGATGGCGGAGTAAAAGGTCATGCACTCACCCCCTCTAGTGAGAGCACCGGAATCACAACTAACTGCTAAACAATCATTGGCAGGAAGACACTGGAACTCACCGAAAAAGATATTCCACATCCAAAGACAAAGGAGAAGCCACAATGAGACAGTAGAGGGGCACAATCACAATAAAATCAAATCCCATAACAGCTGGGTGTGTGACTCACAAACTGGAGAACGATTATACCACAGAAGTCCACCCACTGGAGTGAAGGTTCTGAGACCCACATCAGGCTTCCCAACCTGGGGGCTGGCAATGGGAGGAGGAATTCCCAGAGAACCAGACTTTGAAGGCTAGCAGGATTGGATTGCAGGGCTTTGACAGGACTGGGGGAAACAGAGACTCTACTCTTGGAGGGCACACACAAAGCAATGTGCACATCAGGACCCAAAGAGAAGGAGCAGAGACCCCATAGGAAACTGAGCCAGACCTACCTGCTAGTGTTGGAGGGTCTCCTGCAGAGGTGGGGGGTGGCTGTGGCTCACTGCAGGGACAAGGACATGGGCAGCAGAAGTTCTGGGAAATACTCCTTGGCATGAGCCCTCCTGGAGTCCACCATTAGCCTCACCAAAGAGCCTGTAGCCTCCAGTGCTGGGTTGCCTCAGGCCAAACAACCAACAGGGAAGGAACCCAGCCCTACCCAACAGCAGACAAGCAGATTAAAGTTTTACTGAGCTCCACGCAGCAGAGTAACACCCAGCTCTACCCACCACCAGTCCCTCCCATCAGGAAATTTGCACAAGCCTCTTAGATAGCCTCATCCACCAGAGAGCAGACAGCAGAAGCAAGAATAACTACAATCCTGCAGCCTGTGGAATGAAAACCACATTCACAGAAAGATAGACAAGATGAAAAGGCAGAGAGCTATGTACCAGATGAAGGAACAAGATAAAACCCCAGAAAAACAATTAAATGAAGTGGAGATAGGCAACCTTTCAAAAAAAGAATTCAGAATAATGATAGTGAAGATGATCCAGGACCTCAGAAAAAGAATGGAGGCAAAGATCGAGAAGATGCAAGAAATGTTTAACAAAGACCTAGAAGAATTAAAGAAAAAACAAATACAGACAAGCAAAAGCTAAGAGAATTCAGCACCACAAAACAAGCTGTACAACAAATGCTAAAGGAACTTCTCTAAGTGCGAAACACAAGAGAAGAAAAGGACCTACAAAAACAAACCCAAAACAATTAAGAAAATGGTAATAAGAGCATACATATTGATAATTACCTTAAAAGTGAATGGATTAAATGCTCCAACCAAAAGACACAGGCTCATTGAATGGATACAAAAACAAGACCCATATATATGCTGTCTACAAGAGATGCACTTCAGACCTAGGGACACATACAGACTGAAAGTGAGGGGATGGAAAAAGATATTCCATGCAAACGGAAATCAGAAGAAAGCAGGAATAGCAATCCTCATATCAGATAAAATAGACTTTAAAATAAATAATGTTGGGCTTTCCTGGTGGCACAGTGGTTAAGGATCTGCCTGCCAATGCAAGGGAAATGGGTTCAAGGACTGGCCCAGGAAGATCCCATATGCCATGGAGCAACTAAGCCCGTGCACCACAACTACTGAGCCTGAGCTCTAGAGCCCACAAGCCACAACTACTGAGCCCACATGCCACAATTACTGAAGCCTGCATGCCTACAGCCCATGCTCTGCAACAAGAGAAGCCACAACAATGAGAAGCCCGCACACCACAACGAAGAGTAGGCCCCACTAGCCGCAACTAGAAAAGCCCACATGCAGCAACGAAGACCCAAAAAAGCCAAAAAAAAATAAATATAAAATGTTACAAGAGACAAAGAAGGACACTACATATGGATCAAAGGATCAATCCAAGAAGAAGGTATAACAATTATAAATATATATGCACCCAACATAGGAGCACCCCAATACATAAGGCAAATGCTAACAGCTATAAAAGAAGAAATCAACAGTAACACAATAATAGTGGGCGACATTAACACCTCATTTACACCAATGGACAGACCATCCAGACAGAAAATTAATAAGGAAACACAAGCTTTAAATGACACAATAGACCAGATAGATTTAATTGATATTTATAGGACATCCCATCTGAAAACAGCAGATTACACTTTCTTCTCAAGTGCACATGGAACATTCTCCAGGATAGATCACATCTTGTGTCACAAATCAAGTCTCAGTAAATTTAGGAAAATTGAAATCATATCAAGAATCTTTTCTGGCCACAATGCTATGAGATTAGAAATCAATTACAGGGAAAAAAAACCATAAAAAACACATATATATGGAGGCTAAACAATACGTTACTAAATAACCAAGAGATCACTGAAGAAATCAAAGAGGAAATTTAAAAAATACCTAGAGACAAATGACAGCGAAAAGACGACGATCCAAAACCTATGGGATGCAGCAAAAGCAGTTTTAAGAGGGAAGTTTATAGAAATACAATCTTACCTCAAGAAACAAGAAAAATCTCGAATAAATCTAAACTTACACCTAAAGGAACTAGAGAAAGAAGAAGAACTACAACAAAAAAACCCCAAAGATAGTAGAAGGAAAGAAATCATAAAGATCAGAGCAGAAATAAGTGAAATAGAAACAAAGAAAACAACAAAGATCAGTAAAACTAAAAGCTGGTTCTTTGAGAGGAAAAACAGAATTAATAAACATTTACCTAGACTCATCAAGAAAAAGAGGGAGAGAACTCAAATCAATAAAATTGGAAATGACAAAGGAGAAGTTACAAAGGACAGTGCAGAAATACAAAGCATCATAACAGACTACTACAAGCAACACTATGCCAATAAAATGGACAACCTAGAAGAAACAGACAAACTCTTAGAAAGGTATAACCTTCCAAGACTGAACCAGGAAGAAATAGAAAGTATGAACAGACCAATCACAAGTAATGAATTGAAACTGTGATTAAAAATCTTCCAACAGGGCTTCCCTGGTGGCACAGTGGTTGAGAGTCTGCCTGCCGATGCAGGGGACACGGGTTCGTGCCCCGGTCCGGGAAGATCCCACATGCCGCGGAGCGGTTGGGCCCGTAAGCCATGGCCGCTGAGCCAGTGCGTCCGGAGTCTGTGCTCCGCAACGGGAGAGGCCACAACAGTGAGAGGCCCGCGTACCGCAAAAAAAAAAAAAAAAAAAAAAAAAAAAAAAAAAAAATCTTCCAACAAACAAAAGTCCAGGACCAGATGGCTTCACGGTGAATTTTATCAATCATTTAGAGAAGAGCTAACACCTATCCTTCTCAAACTCTTCCAAAAACTTGCAGAGGAAGGAACACTCCCAAACTCATTCTACGAGGCCACCATCACCCTGATACCAAAACCAAGCAAAGATACTACAAAAAAAGAAAATTACAGACCAATATCACTGATGAATATAGATGCAAAAATCCTCAAAAGAATACTAGCCAACAGAATCCAACAACACATTAAAAGGATCATACACCATGATCAAGTGGGATTTATCCCAGGGATGCAAGGATTCTTCAATATATGCAAATCAATCAATGTGATACACCATATTAACAAATTGAAGAATAAAAACCACATGATCATCTCAATAGATTCAGAGAAAGCTTTTAACAAAATTCAACACCCATTTATGATAAAAACTCTCCAGAAAGTGGGCATGGAGGGAACCTACCTCAACATAATAAAGGCCGTATACGACAAGCCCACAGCAAACATCATTCTCAATGGTGAAAAACTGAAAGCATTTCCTCTAAGATCAGGAACAAAGGAAGGATGTGCACTCTCGCCACTATTATTCAACATAGTTTTGAAAGTCCTAGCAATCAGAGAAAAAAAAGAAATAAAAGGAATACAAATTGGAAAAGAAGAAGTAAAGCTGTCACTGTTTGCAGATGACATGATACTATACATACATAATCCTAAAGATGCCAGCAGAAAACTACTAGAGCTAATCAATGAATCTGGTAAAGTTGCAAGATATAAAATTAATGTACAGAAATCTCTTGCATTCCTATACACTAACAAACAGAATTCAGAAAGAGAAATTAAAGAAACAATCCCATTCACAATTGCAACAAAAAGAATAAGATACCTAGAAATAAACCTACCTAAGGAGGTAAAAGACTTGTACTCAGAAAACTATAAGACACTGATGAAAGAAATCAATGATGACACAAACAGATGGAGAGATATAACATGTTCTTGGATTAGAAGAATCAACATTGTGAAAATGACTATACTACCCAAAGCAATCTACAGATTCAATGCAATCCCTATCAAATTACCAATGGCACTTTTTACAGAACTAGAACAAAAAAAAAATCTTAAAATTTGTATGGAGACACAAAAGACACCGAATAGTCAAAGCAATCTTGAGGGAAAAAAACAGAGCTAGAGGAATCAGACTACCTGACTTCAGACTATACTACAAAGCTACAGTAATCAAGACAATACGGTACTGGCACAAAAACAGAAATATGGATCAATTGAACAGGATAGAAAGCCCAGAGATAAACCTATGAACCTATTGTCAACTAATCTAAGACAAAGGAGGCAAGGATATACAATGGAGAAAAGACAGTCTCTTCAATAAGTTGTGCTGGGAAAACTGGACAGCTATGTGTAAAAGAATGAAATTAGAACAATCCCTAACACCATACACGAAAATAAACTCAAAATGGATTAAAGAACTAAATGTAAGACCAGACACTATAAAACTCTTAGAGGAAAACATAGGAAGAACACTCTATGACATAAACCACAGCAAGATCTTTTTTGACCCACCTCCTAGAGTAATGGAAATAAAAACAAAAATAAACAAATGGGACCTAATGAATCTTAAAAGCTTTTGCACAGCAAAGGAAACTATAAACAAGATGAAAAGACAACCCTCAGAATTGGAGAAAATATTTACAAACTAATTGATGGACAAAGGATTTATCTCCAAAATATATAAACAACTCATGCAGCTCAGTATTAAAAAACCAAACAACCCAATCAAAAAATGGGCAGAAGACCTAAATAGACATTTCTCCAAAAAAGACATGTAGATGGCCAAGAGGCACATGAAAAGCTGCTCAATGTCACTAATTATTAGAGAAATGCAAATCAAAACTACAATGAGGTATCACCTCACACCAGTTAGAATGGGCATCGTCAGAAAATCTACAAACAACAAATGCTGTAGAGGGTGTGGAGGAAAGGGAACCCTCTTGAACTATTGGTGGGAATGGAAATTGATACAGTCACTATGGAGAACAGTATGGAGGTTCCTTAAACAACTAAAAATAGAGCTATCATATGACCCAGCAATCCCATGACTGGGCATATACCCTGAGAAAACCATAATTCAAAAAGAGTTACGTACCACAATGTTCATTGCAGCACTATTTACAATAGCCAGGACATGAAAGCAACCTAAGTGTCCATCGACAGATGAATGGATAAAGAAAATGTGGCACATATATACAATGGAATATTACTCAGCCATAAAAAGAAAAGAAACTGAGTTATCTGTAGTGAGCTGGATGGACCTAGAGTCTGTCATACAGAGTGAAATAAGTCAGAAAGAGAAAGACAAATACCGTATGCTAACACATATATATGGAATTTAAGAAAAAAATGTCATGATGAACATAGGAGTGAGACAGGAATAAAGACACAGACCTACTAGAGAATGGACTTGAGGATATGGGGAGGGGGAAGGGTAAGCTGTGACAAAGTGAGAGAGTAGCACTGACATATATACACTACCAAACGTAAAATACATAGCTAGTGGGAAGCAGCCACATAGCACAGGGAGACCAGCTTGGTGTTTTGTGACCACCTAGAGGGGTGGGATAGGGAGGGTGGGAGGGGACGCAAGAGGGAGGGGATATGGGGATATATGTATACGTATAGCTGATTCACTTTGTTATACAGCAGAAACTAACACACCGTTGTAAAGCAATTATACTCCAACAAAGACGTTAAAACAAAAAGCATACATTCTTATAAAGACTTGTGCTCAGAGGAGGTTTATTTGTAATAGACAAAAACCGGAAACTACCCAAATGGCCATCGATAAGTTAATGGGAAAATGGTACATTCAAACAATGAAATACTACTCAGCATTAAAATGGAATGAATTATTGATGCCAGCAACAACATGGATGAATCTTAAAAAAAAAGAATATATACTATATGATTCTACTTAAAACATGAGAAAATGCAAGCTATAGTGACAGAAAGCAGCCCAGTGTTTGCCTAGAGGGTAGGAGGAAGAGTTTACAAAGGGCATGAGGAAATTTGTGGGTGATAGATGGGCTCATTATCTTGATTGTAGTGATGGTTTCATAGGTGTCTACATGTATCAAAATTTACCAGCTTGTACACTTTAAATACATGCAGTTTACTATATGCCCCCATTAAACCTCAATAAAGCTGTTTACAATATTAAAGGAGAATGGTGGAAGAAAATTGGATTTACACAAAGATGATGATCACTGGAAATGAAGAATATGGAAAAGAAAGAATATGAAGAACCAGAAAATATCAACTCTCCTAGGAAAAGACAACAGATGCCAACATCAACATGAAATAGATGTGAGAATTATCTGACAAAGCATTTAAAGTAGCTATTATTAACTCCCAAGAAGTAAGGGCAAACATTCTGGAAACAAAAGGAAATACAAAAAGCCTCAGAAAAGAAATAGAAGCTATAAAGCACAACCAAATGGAAAGTATAAAACTTAAAAATAAAGTAACCAAAACAAACAAACAAACAAACAAAAACCCCTCACAGGATGGGCTCAATGAAGATAGAACAATAGAAATTATTCAGTATGAATGACAGAGTAAAAGGATTTTTAAAAAAATGAACAGAGGCTCAAGGATCTATGGGACAAGACCAAAAGTTATGACTTTCATGTCACTGAAGTCCCATAAGGAGAGGAAAGTGTGGTGCATAACAAATATTTGAAGACATACAGACTGAAAACGTCCCAAATTTCGGCCAAGATATAAACCTACATATTCAAAAAATTCAGGAACCCTAAACACGATAAACCCAAAGAAAATCATGCTCTGACTAATCACCATCAAACTGCTCAAAACTAGACATGAAAAAAATATTAATAGTAGCCAGAAAAAAACTACTCATTATTAGAGAGGAATAATAATTTGAATCATGTGGTATTATTTTCTCATCAGAAATCATAGAAGCCAGAGAAACATGGCTCAACTTTTTCACATGCTAAAAGAAAAGAACTCTTAATCCAGAATTCTATATCCATTGAAAATATTATTCAGGGATAAAGGTTAAATAAAGACAGTCTCAGATGAAGAAAAACTAAGAGAATTTGATGCTAGCAGATCTGCTCTAAAAGAATTGCTAAGTGAATTTCCTTAGACAGAAAAGAAATAAAACCAGACGGAAATATAGAGTATCAGAAATGAAGGGAAAGTAACAGAAATGTTAAATATAATAGATTTTTTTTGTCATTTGAGTTCTTTAAAATATGTCTAGTGGTTGAATGAAAATATTATACATTTACTGATGGGGTTTTTAATGTATAAAAATATAATACATGAGACAACTACAATAGTAAAAGAAAAAGGGAAAGAAAACTATATGGTTGAAATATATATAGTTTTATATATATATACACTATATATACTATATATAGAAATATAGTATATTTCTATATATTAGGGTTATATATATATATCCTAGATAAACCACTAAGAAAAGTATACAAAGATATATAGTCAAAACCAAAATAGATAAAATAAAATGAATACTAAAAATGTTCCCAAAACCAAATAAATTAGCAAAGGCAAAACACTGCAATAAAAAACGAAGGGAGGGGCTTCCCTGGTGGCGCAGTGGTTGAGAGTCCGCCTGCCGATGCAGGGGACGCGGGTTCGTACCCCGGTCCGGGAAGATCCCACATGCCGCGGAGCGGCTGGGCCCATGAGCCGTGGCCGCTGAGCCTGCGCGTCTGGAGCCTGTGCTCCGCAACGGGAGAGGCCACGGCCCATGAGCCATGGCCACTGAGCCTGCGCGTCTGGAGCCTGTGCTCCGCAACGGGAGAGGCCACGGCAGTGAGAGGCCCACGTACCGCAAAAAAAAAAAAAAAAAAAAAACGAAGGGAACAAACAGAACAAATAATTAAATGGTAAACTTAAATCCAATTCTATCAATAATTGCATTGAATTTAAATGATCTAAACACATCAATTAAAAGACAAAATTTGGGGCTTCCCTGGTGGCACAGTGATTGAGAGTCCACCTGAGAGTCCACCTGCTGATGCAGGGGACACGGGTTCGTGCCCCGGTCCGGGAAGATTCCCACATGCCGCGGAGCGGCTGGGACAGTGAGGCATGGCCACTGGGCCTGCGCGTCCGGAGCCTGTGCTCTGCAACGGCAGAGGCCACAACAGTGAGAAGCCCACGTACCACAAAAAAAAAAAAAAAGATGAACCTCAAAAATTTTATACTAAGTGAAAGAAGCCAGACAAAAAAAAGAAGCACATATTGTATAATTCCATTTATTGATATGTGAAGTTTCCCCCAAAATGGTATCTTTTGGGGGTGATGGAAATGTTCTAAAATTGGATTGTGGTTGATGTTTGCAAAACTCTATGAGTTTACTAAAAATCATTGGCCAGTACACTTAAAACAGGCAAATTCTGTTTGGTAGATTATATCTCAGTAAACTAATTAAATGACAACTATATGCTGTATGCAAGATACACACCTACAGCAAAATCATTCAGAAAGACTAAAAATAAAGGGATAGACAAAAGTTCACCAAGCAAATGGAAAACAAAAGAAAGCGTAGTGATCCTGATATCACACAAAGTATAATTCAAGCCCCAAAGTATTAAACATGACAAAGAAGGGCAATTGTACTGCAAAAGTCACAGTCCGCAATGAACAGATAACACATTAATATTTATGCACCAAATGACACAGCAACCACCTTTTTGAAGCAAGAACTACAAAGAATGCAAGAAGTCATAGATAAACATTCACTAATAATAGGAGACTTTAATGCACCATTTTCAGTACGATACAAATCAAGTGGAAAATAGTATGGATGGAGACAGAATGTACATATTGATTAGGAAACAATAATCTATAGGACAAGTATTTTGAATATATGTTGAAGTCTACACCATGACAATAGTGTCCATGGTACAGTCACAGACACTGATCATTTATTAGCTCACAAAGAAAATATCAGTAGGTTCCATAAAATGTGAATATTACAAGCAACATTCTCTGATTAAAATGCAATCACAATGAGAATATGCTAATAAAAACAAAAATAGAAAGGTCTTTCTACCTGAAAATTTAGGAATCTCCTATTAATTTCTGTGTGAAATGGGAACTACAAACTGGAATTACAGAATTAAAAAATAATAATGACAAGAAAAGCACTACATATCAGAATCTATGGAATACATTTAAAGAAGTAATCAGGGAAAAAATTTTTTTGCATTAAACATTTTTATCCAGGAAACTGAAACAACAGAAAACTGAATTAAGATCCTAGCTCATAAAACTAGAAAAAAATTTAAAAAGTAAACCAAAAGAAAGCATAAAAAAGGACATAATAAAGGTAAAAGCAGAAATTAATGAAGAAGAAAATAGAAAAATGGTCTAAAAAATTAAGATATGGTTTTGTATAGATGAACAATATAGAAAAACTATGATCTAACTTTATCAAGAGAAAAACGGATAAAGAAAGAACAAATATGCAAAATAAGAAATGACAAGAGGGAAATCAGCATTGAAACAAAAGAAATTTTAAAAATCATATGAGATTCTAGGTAAACAAATTTGAAACCAAATTTGAAAACCTAGAGGAAATGAATAATGTCCTAAGGAAATCCAAGTTACCAAAATTAACCCTGTTGGAGTTAGAATGCTGAAATAGGTCAGTTTCTATAGAAGGAATATACAACACAAAGTTATTAGGGGACAACTCCACCAAACAAACAAACAAACCTGGGCCCAGATGATTTCAAGAGGAAAAAGGCAAAACTACATCCATATCTCACTCCATAGTCAAAAAAATAGACTCCAAATAGATTAGAGAGCTAAATGTATGAAATGAAACCATGCAAGTATTAGAAGAAAACATGGGGGAATTCCTCTTTAACCTTGGTGCAGGAAAAGACTTTCTATGACTCAAATTCCAGAGGCAATTAATTAACTAATCTAATAAATTTGATTACCTATTCAAAATTTGCATGGCAAATGCACCATAAACAAAGTCAAAAGACAACTGACAAATGGGTAAACTTTTGCAACATATACCAGAGGCGAAGGACTAATAAATTTAATATATGAAGGACTCTTGAAAATTGAAGGACATAGAGGCAGTACCAGGGAAGAAAGAGCAGGCAATTCAGTATAACTGACACAGAGAGGGTCAAGGGAGGATTACTAAGTTAGGGTTAGGAGGAGCACTGGAGGAGACATACTTAGCTCTGCAATTTAGGAAGAATAGTAAGTTGGCTTGGTGCAAGTGAATTAGAAAGGCAAGGAGAGGGGTTCAGAAGCTTTTAAAGTAATCAATCTAAGAGATAATGGTGGTTCAAACTAAGAAAGTGACTATGAGGATTAAGAAGGAAAGATGAATTAAAGAGCTATTGAAGAGGCAGAATTTACTGGATTTATAAACCAAACAGATGCAGGTGGGTTGGGAGTCCTGGATGAAACCTGAGATTTCAGCATAGGCAATGAGGTAGATAGATGTTAGTGTCACAGAGAATGTAGAGAATGCAAACATTTAAATTCTGTCTCAGGATTGCATATGATGGTCCATGTAAATTTTTCACTGCTGTCCTCCGCACACAGAAATTATGAAATAAGGTTAGTCGTTGTTACTTTAGGTTAAACTGGTTTGATTTGTCCTAACAGAATCGACTATAAAGTACTATTCACAATACATATTGACATTCTTTAAGCAGACCTGAATTCAAATTGCACAACTTTCTAGCTTTGTGACTCTAGACTCTTCCTCTCAGGAAAAAAAAAGAGTAATAATATCAACCTGGCAGCGTTTTTATGAGAATTAGAGATAAGAGAAGTAAAGTGCTTTGAGTGATAACCTATCACATAGTAAGAACTTAGTAAACTATAGTTTAAAGAAAAGGCAACATTGTTGGTTTCATGCCTCTAAATTAGGACAAGAGATTTGCCCTTGTTTATCTTTGTATTTCCCATAGACCCTACCCGCCCTAGAAGAGGGTCTTATACGTAATAGATACTCAATAAATAAGTATCAAATCTATGATAATTGTGTTTTGCTTGACTTTTCTTTTTTCCTGCTTATCTGCCCAAGGCTGTTAACCTTCATTTTTTTTTTTTTTAATTTATTTATTTTTATTTTTGACTGCATTGGGTCTTCATTGCTGTATGTGGGCTTTCTCTAGTTGTGGCGAGTGGGGGCTACTCTTTGTTGTGGTGCGCGGGCTTCTAATTGTGGTGGCTTCTCTTGATGTGGAGCACAGGCTCTAGGCGCACAGGCTTCAGTAGTTGTGGCTTGTGGGCTCTAGAGTGCAGGCTCAGTAGTTGTGGCGCACGGGCTTAGTTGCTCCGCGGCATATGGGATCTTCCTGGGCCAGGGCTCAAACCCGTGTCCCCTGCACTGGCAGGCGGATCCTTAACCACTGTGCCACCAGGGAAGCCCATAACCTTCATTTTAAAAGTATTCTTTTCATGGTTATAACCCCTTCTCCTTGCTCAAAATTTATTTTGCTTAATATCCCCCCCTCTCTCTTACAGGCAAATGATGATACATGCTTCCTAATTTCTGACACTTTCTTATAAAACTTCTTGACAACTACTCCCATCTCCACTCCCAACCCCACACAGGAGTTTCGTTCAACAGTGGAATCTCAGTCCATCTGGCTTGGCTGTGATGGAAATTACTCAGGCTGATGAATTTTTCTGAAACTGTTGCTGATCTCTAGAACTTCCACCAGAATTAAGAACAGTCAATTAATGACATAGTCAAACAGCTTGAATTTAATCAAAGTGAACCATAGCCACCGGAAAAAAGCATTTAATTTGATCTGAAATATTTGCACAAGAAAAAATGTCAAATCTCAGACATGACTTGTGATTAACAACTCTAAAAAAATTAAATAGCAATTTGAAATTTTTTAAAAATTGAGTGCAGGGGATCAAAAACTCAATCGAAAAGTGAGGAAAATATAAAAACAGACAATTCAACAAAAAAATAGGATATAAAAGGTCCATTAAATACATGAAAAATGTTCAAACTCAGTACATAATTAGAGAACTGCTGATTAAAACCACATGGAGATACCATTTCTTACCTATCAGACAAGCAAAAATTTAAAAAGTGTGATGACAGAATCTGTTGAAAAGTCTGTGGCGAAGCAGTCACTCACATACATTGCTGCTGAGAATACAAATCAGTGCAACACTTCCACAGAGAAACTGGCCATACCTAACATAACCTTTCAACCCAGAAATCCCGATTCTAAGAATCTATATTTGAAGATGAACTTCCAACAATCCAAAACTATATATGCACAAGGATGTTCATTGCAGCATAGTTTGTAATTGCAAAATATTGGAAACAACTGAAACGCCCATAGATAGGAGAGTGTTTGAATAAATTATGCAACATTGGCACAATGGAGTCCTATACAACTGTAAAAAGGAATGAAGAAGTGTTACGGAGTGATTTCTATGACATACTGCCCAAGAGAAGAAAATTAAAGTGCAGCAGGGCAGAAAAAAAGGTTCCAAAAATGTGTTTCTCCATAAAAGCAAGGAGAACACTGCAAAAACTGTCAAAATCAACTTTTTCAGAACTGTGGAAATTAACCTAAGTCTTGCAACAACCCAAGGAGGATTTATTTAAGAAAAATGACTGAATTTTGGTAAGAACAGTGAGTTTCGTGGTGCTTTAACTAGCACTCATTTCATTCCCCTCCCTTAGCTCCTCAGTAGCTTTGAAAAAGCAATAGCTTCACAACTAAAGCAGTTCTGAAAACCAGAAACCTAGTGGCCACAGAAGGAGACTTAACAGGTTTGGGGTTGCACAAGATTCTTTGCGTGGGTTTTAGTAGGTTGTGTCTTTCAAGGAATTGGTCCATTTCATCTAGTTATCAAATTTATGAGCATAGAAGTGTTCATAGTATTCTTTTATTATCCTCTTAATATCTTTGGGATCACTACAGATGACTGGTCTTTCATTTCTGATATTAGCAATTTGTATTCTCTCTCTTTATTTTGTAGCTAGCCTGGCTAGAGATTTACCAATTTTATTGATCTCTTCAAAGAATTAGCTTTCCATTTCATTAATTTTAATCTATCAGTTTCCTGTTTTCAGTGTTATTGATTTCTGACCTGATCTTTATTGTTTCTTTCCTTCTGTTTGTTTTAGACTCATATTACACTTCTCTCTCTAGTATCCCATATCCACAAACATATATATATACACCAATCTTCATAGCAGTATTATTTGCAATAGTCAAAAGGTGGAAACAATCCAAACTTTCACTGGTAGTTGAATGGATAAGCATCATGTGGTATATAAGTACAAAAGAATATTATTCAGCCTTAAAAGTGAATGAAATTTTGATCTATGCTACAACATGGATGCACTTTGGAAACTATGCTAAAAAACAACAACTAGCCGGGTAGGAGGGGTGAACTCATGATATAGTCAAGACCCATAAACCCAGGCGGGCAACCCACAAATGGGAGGATAATTACAACTGAAGAAGTTCTCCCTAAGGAACATGGGGTCTGAGCCCCACCTCAGGCTCCCCAGCCTGGGGGTCCTTTGCTGGGAAGACGAGCCCCCCAGAGCATTTGGCTTTGAAGGCCAGTGGGGCTTATTTTTGGGAGTCCCAGAGAGCTGGGGGGAAATAAAAATTCCATGCTTAAAGGGGCACACAAAATCTCATATGCTCTGGGACCCAGGGCAGAAGCAATAATTTGAAAGAAGCCTGGGTCAGACCTACCTACTGATCTTGGAGAATCTCCCAGAGAGACAGGAGGCAACTGCAGCTCACCCTGGGGATATAGACACTGGTGTTGGCAAGTGTCATTTTGGAATTCTCCTTCTAGTTTATTATTAGCCTCAGGACCCACCTCTGCCCCTGCCCACCAGACTGTAGACACCCATACCGGAATGCCTCAGGTCAAGCAACTAGCCAGGCAGGGACACAGCCTCACCCACCAACAAGCAGGCTGCCTTCAGACCCTCAGAGCCCACAGCCACCCCTGGACATGGACCTGCCCACCAGAGGGCCCAGAACCTGGTCCCACACAACAGTAAACCATCACTAGACCAGATACTCCCAGGGCCCTCCAGCCAGAGACCCTGGGATCCCAGCTCCACGCACCAGTGGGCAGGCACCAGCCCCAGAATCCCTGGACTCACCCACCAGTGAGCCTGCTCTAGACTCAGGAACAGCCTTACCCATTAGCAGGCAGACACTAGCCATAGGATTACCATAGCCCCTCAGCGTATGGACCCAGCCCATCCACCAACAAGCCAGTACCAGCCCTGGGACCAGCTGGGCCATTGCCCTGCCCATTAGCAGGCCAACACAAGCTTTGAAACATGCCAGACCCTGCAACCAGCTGTTTTGGGAACCTGCCCCACCCACTAGTGGCCCAAAACCAGCTCTGAGACCCCGGGATCCTGAAGCCAGGACCCAAGACCCAGGAACCAGGACCCAGGATCCAGCTCTGCCTGGGCCCTAACTCCATCCACCAGTGAGCCAGCACTAGCCCCAGGGCTCCCTAGGATTCTGCAGTCAGCTGCCTTGTGACCTGGCCCCACCAAACAGTTGCCGGCAGGCTCCATACCAGGCAGGCCTGGCAGCCAACTGGATGGGAGACCAAGCAAGCCTACCAGACCACCCACAGAAGTCAGCCCATCACAACAAAAGAAGCCATGCAGCCTACATAGGGGGCATCCCTAGAGCATATAGTTCTTGTGACCAGAGGGAACTGTGTTGCTGAGACGCATATAGGATGTCTCCTACAAAAGGCCACATCTCCAAGGTTGAGGAATGTAACCAAACTACCAGATACATAGAAATAAAACCAGCAAGTTAGGTAAAATGAGGCAACAGAGTAATATGTTCCAAATGAAGGAACAAGATAAAACCCCAGAAGAAGAACTAAGTGAAATGGAGATAGGCAATCTACCTGAGGAATAGTTCAGAGTAATGATAGTAAAAAATGATTAAAGAACTCGAGAAAAGAATAGATGGACAAAGCAGGAAGTTAGAAGTCTTAAACAAAGAGTTAGAAAATATAAAGAACAACCAAAGAGAGATGAAAATACAATAATTGAAATGAAAAATACACTGGAAGGAATCAGCAATAGAATAAATGATTCAGAAGAACAGATGAGTGAGCTGGAAGACAGAGTAGTGGAAATCACTGATACTGAACAAAAAAAAGAAAAAAGAATGAAAAGAAATGGGGACTATTTAAGAGACCTCTGGGACAACATCAAGCACATTAGTATTCCCATTATAGGGGTCCCAGGAGAAGAAGAGAAAGAACAATTACTTTAAATGCAAATAGACTAAATGCTCCAATCGAAAAACTAAGAGTGGCTGAATGGATACCAAAAAATCCCCTGTATATAGGCTGCCTACAGGAGACTCACTTCTGATCTAAAGACACACACAGAGACTGAGGGGATGGAAAAAGATATTCCATGCAAACAGAAATCAAAAGAAAGCCAGGGTAGCAGTACTTATATCAGACAAAATAGACTTTAATAAAGACTGTTATAAGAGACAAGGAAGGACATTACATAATGATCAAGGGATCAATCCCAGAAGAAGATGTAATAATTATAAATAGATATGCACCCAACATAGAAGCACCTCAATATATAAGGCAAATGTTAACAGACATATAAGAAGAAATTGACAGTAACACAATAATAGTGGGGGACTTTAACACCCCACTTACATCAATGGACAGATCATCCAGACAGAAAATCAATAAGGAAACAGTGGCATTAAGTGATACATTAGACCAGATAGACTTAATAGATTTTATATATATATATATATATATATATATATATATAGAGAGAGAGAGAGAGAGAGAGAGAGAGAGAGAGAGAAAGAGAGAGAGAGGGAATATTCCAACCAAAAACAGAAGAATACATATTCATTTCAAGTGCACATGGGATGTTCTCCAGGATAGATCACACACCAGGCCATAAAATAAGCCTCTGTAAATTTAAGAAAATAGAAATCATATCAAGCATCTTTTCTGACTACAGTGCTATGAGACTACAGATAAACTACAAGAAAAAAAACTGCAAAAACACATGGAGGCTAAGCAATATGCTACTAAACAAACAGTGGATCACTAAAAAAATCTAAGAAGAAAAAAGTACCTGGAAAAAAATGAAAACAAAACACAATGACCCAAAAATCCATGGGACACAGCTAAAACAGTTCTAAGAGGGAAGTTTATACCAATAAAAGCTTGTCTCAAGAAACAAGAAAAATCTCAAATAAACAACCTAACCTTACACCTAAAGGAACTAGAGAAAAAAAGAACAAACAAAACCAAAGTTAGTAGAAGGAAAGAAATCATAAAGATCAAAGCAGAAAAAAAAATGAAATAGGACTAAATGAACAATAAAAAGATCAATGAAACTAAAAGCTGGTTCTTTGAAAAGATAAACATAATTGATAAACCTTTAGCCAAACTCACCAAGGAAAAAAGGGAGAGGGCTTAAATCAATAAAATCAGAAATGAAAAAGAAGGTAAAACCAACACCGCAGAAACACAAAGGATAATAAGAGACTACTATAAGAAACTATATGCCAATAAAATGGACAACCTAGAAGAAATAGACAAATTCCTAGAAATATACAATCTCCCAAGACTGAACCAGGAAGACAGGGAAAAGATGAACAGACCAATTACCATCAATGAAGTGGAATCAGTAATCAAAAAACTCCCAACAAATAAAAGTCCAGGACCAGACAGCTTCACAAGTGAACTAGACAAAACATTTAGAGAAGAGTTAACACCTATCCTTCTCAAACTCTTCCAAAAATTGCCAAGAAAGGAACACTTCTGAACTCATTCCACGAGGCCAGCATCACCCTGATACTAAAACCAGACAAATATATCACAAAAAAAGAAAATTATAGGCCCATATCACTATTGAACATAGATGCAAAAATCCTCAGCACGATATTAGCCATCCAAATCCAACAAAGCATTAAAAGGATCATATACCATGACCAAGTGGAATTTATCTCAGGGATACAAGGAGTTTTCAATATTCACAAATCAATCAACGTTATATGCCACATTAACAAATCTGAGAATAAAAACTATATGATCATCTCAATAGATGTAGAAAAATCTTCTGACAAAATTCAACATTCATTTATGACAAAAACTCTCCAGAAAGTGGGTATAGAGGGAACATACCTCAACAAAATAAAGGCAATGTGCGATAAGCCCACAGCTAACATCATAGTTAACCGTGAAAAGCTGAAAACATTTCCTCTAAGATCAGGAACAAGATAAGGATGCCCACTCATGCTCACCACTTTTTTTCAACATAGTATTGGAGGTCCTAGTCACAGCAATCAGAGAAGAAAAATGAAAGGAATCCAAATTGAAAAGCAAGAAGTAAAACTGTCACTGTCTGCTGATGAGATGATGCTATACATAGAAAAGCCTAAAGATGCTACCAGAAAAATACTAAAGTTCATCAATGAATTTGGTAAAGTTGCAGGATACAAAATTAATCTACAGAAATCTGTTGCATTTCTATACACTAACAATGAACTATCAGAAAGAGAAATTAAGGAAACAATCCCAGTTACAATCACATCAAAAGAATAAAATACCTAGGAATTAATCTACCTAAGGATATTAAAGACCTATATTCATAAAACTGTAAGACACTGATGAAAGAAACTGAAGATGACACAGACAGGTAGAAAGATACTCCATGTTAATGGATTGGAAGAATTAATATTGTTACAATGACCATACTACCCAAGGCAATCTACAGATTCAATGCAATCCTTATCAAAATACCAATGGCATTTTCAAAAGAAATAGTACAAAAAATTTTAAAATTTGTATGGAAACACAAAGGACTCTGAATAGCCAAAACAATTTTGAAAAGGAACAAAGCTGGAGGAATTATGCTCCCTGACTTTAGACTATACTACAAATCTATAGTCATCAAAACACTATGGTACTGGCACAAAAACAGACATATAGATCAATGGAGCAGAACAGAGATCCCAGAAATATACCCATGCACATATAGTCAATTAATCTATGACAAAAGAGGCAAGAATACACAATGGAGAAGACAGTCCCCTCAATAAGTGGCACTGGGAAAACTGGACAGCTACATGTAAAAGAACAAAATTAGAACATTTTCTAACACCATATACAAAAATAAACTCAAAATGGATTAAAGACCTATATGTAAATCTGGAAACCGTAATACTTCTAGAAGGATACATAGGCAAAACAGTCTTTGACTTAAATAGTAGCAATATTTTTGGGGATCTGTTTCCTAAGGCAAAGGAAACAAAAGCAAAAATAAACAATGGGAACTAATTTAACTTAAAAGCTTTTGCATAGCAAAGGATACCATTGAAAAAAATGAAAAGACAACCTACTAAATGAGAAAAAAAATTTGAAAATGATATTACCCATTGGGGTTAATATCCAAAATATATGAAGAGCTCATACAACTCAACATCAAAAAACAATCAACATCAAAAAACAAACAGCCTAACTGAAAAATGGGCAGATGACCTGAGTAGCCATTTTCCAAAGAGGAAATGCAGATGGCCAGGAAGCACATGGAAAGATGCTCAACGTCACTAATCATCGAAGAAAAGCAAATCAAAACTACAATGCAGTATCACCTCACCCCTGTCAGAATGTCTATCATCAAAAAGACTGCTAAAAAAAAAAAAAAAAAAAAAAAAAAAAAAAAAAAGACTGCTAATAATAAATGTTGGCAAGGATGTGGAGATAAAGAACCCTTGTACACTGTTGGTAGGAATGTAAAATGGTGCAGCCCTGTGGAAAACAGTCCTCAGAAAACTAAAAATGGAACCACCATATGATCCAGCAATTCCATTCCTGGGTATATAGCCAAAGAAAATGAAAACATTAAATAAAAATACATATGCACCCCAATGTTCATAGCAGCATTATTTACAATAGCAGAGATAAGGAAGCAACCTACATGTCCATCAACAGATGAATGGGTAAAGAAGATATGGCATATATATATATATATATATATATATATATATATATATATATATGATGGAATACTACTCAGCCATAAAAAAGAATGAAAATTTGCCATTTGCAGCAACATGATGGACTTGGAGCATATTATGCTTAGTGAAATAAGTCAGAAGAGAAAGACAAATACTGTACAATATCACTTATATGTGGAATCTTAAAAAAAAAAAAAAACTACCGAATATAACAAAAAAGAAACAGACTCACACATAATAGAGTACAAACTAGTGGTTACCAACGGAGAGAGGGAAGGGGAGTGGGGCAAGATAGAGATAGTGGATTAAGAGGTACAAATCATTATGTATAAAATAAATAAGCTACAAGGATATATTATACACCACAAGGAATATAGCAATATTTTATAATAACTATAAATGGAGTATCACCTTTAAAATTGTGATTCATTATGTTGTACACTTGAAACATATAATATTGTACATCAACTATACCTGAATTTTAAGAAAACCCAATATCGAGCACTTTAAAATGATGAAATTTATGGTAAATGAATTATATCTCGATAAAAATGTTTATATATTTACTATAGAAAGTGTTAAAACGTGTGTCTTTTCACATATGCATTTTGGTTTTGTTAACAAAATCACATACCATTCTCTGCTTCTTCAACTTAATATGACTTGAAGATATTCCACATCATTAAATCTTCCTATGACAGTTTTTAAAAAGTACTGTTGATACATCCAACAACACTCATGCTTCTCAAAAGCATGTTTACCAAAATTAGCCAGATTCAAAAGCATACATGTTATTCTATTCCCCTTAATGAAATTCAAAAATGGGCAATACTGATCTGTGATATTAGAGGTTAGACTAGTGGTCAACTTTAGGGGACTTATTGACTGAGTTGGGACATTTAAGGGCCTTCTGGGGTACTAGAAGTGTTCTATATCTTCATCTGGAAGATGGTGATATAAAAATATGCCTATAAGTAAAAATCCATTTATCTGTATGCTTAACATGTTTGCATACCATTGTATATAAACTATAGTTCAACTAAAAATAAAAAAAATAAAAAAATAGAAAACAATGTGGCATCGGTGGAAGGCTAGACAAACAGACTAATGGAATAGACTAAACTGCTCAGAAACAGCTTGATGATTGATGATAGATAGATAGATAGATGATAGATAATTTTTATTTTTATGTGACTAACCAATTTACAACAAAATCTCCACTACAGTTCAGTTGGGCAAAGGATGGTCTTTTCAATAAATGGTGATTAAATGAAAATATGAACCTTGACTATATTAAAAAATGAATCTTGACCCCCTACCTCACACCAAACACAGAAAATTAACTTCAGATTAAACATAGACTTAAATGTTAAAGGCAAAATAATAAAGTTTCTAAAAGAAAAACTAGGAGAATATATTCATTATATTAGTCAGAAATTTCTTAACCAGAAATCATTAGTCATAAAAGAAAAAACTAATAAATTGCATTTCATAATATTAAGGATTTTTGCTCATTGAAAGATACAATTAAGAGAGAGAGAAAGCAAACCACAGACCGAGAGGATATTTGTGAAATACATATATTTGTATCCAGAATATATAAAGAATTTCTACTTCCAATAAGAAGACAGGAACCTCAGATTTAAAACAGTCAAAATATTTGTTCAAACTTTTCACTTTTTAAAGTATCCAAATGGTCAATGATCATGTGAGAAGATGGTCAACATCATAATTCATTAAAGAATTGAAAACTGAAAATACAATGAAATAGCAGTAGACACCCAGTAGAATAGCTAAAATTAAAAGGGCTGAAAATACTGAATGTTGGCAAGAATGCAGAGCATCTTGAACTCTAATGCATTGCTAGTAAGAATATAAATTGTTTCAACCACTTTGGAAAAATATTTGGCAGTGCTTACTAAAACTAAATACACATATACTCACGACTCAGGAATTCCAATCCTAGGTGCATTTCCGAGAGCAATGAGTTCATATATGTACCAAAAGGCATGTACAAGAATGTTCATTAACAGCTTTCTTCATAATAGCTCCAAACTAGAATACACACCGAATGTCCACCTATAATAGAATTGATAAGAAGTTCTTATACTCAATACAATGGAATTCTACACAGCAATAAGAAGGATGGACTGCTTCTACCCAAAGTAATATGGATAAATCTCACAGACAAAATGATGAGTGAAAGAAGCCAGATACAAGAGAGTATATTCCGTATGCTTCCACTGAAATAAAGCGCGAGAACCAACAAAATTAAGCTGACATAATAGAACCTTCTAAGTGCTGGAGATGTTTTATATCTTGATTTGTGTGGTGGTTACATAGGTGTGTACATAAGTAAAAATTCGTTCAACTTTACACCGAAGATTTATGTACCTCACTGTATGTAAAATTATAACTTTATATAAAATTAAATTAAAAGACATGTACAAAAATCTTTATAGAAGCATTTTTCATAGTAGTTCCAAATCATAAACAACCTAAAAGCCCATCAATAATAGAATCAATGTATAAATTATGGTATATTCATACTGTAGAGTACTACATAAAAATGAAAACACACCCCAAACTACTGATACAAAAACATGACTGAATCTCAAAAACATAACTAATTGAGGAAAAGAAGCCAGACTAACATATGATTTAACAATTCCACTCCTAGATATATTTCCAAAAGAATTGAAATCAGGGACTCAAATACTTGTAAATCAATGTTCATAGCAGCCAAAAAGTGGAAATAGCCCAAGTGTCCATCAGTGGATGAATGGACTAACACAATGTGGTGTATCCATACAATGGAATATTACTCAGCCATAAAAACAATGCAGTACTGACACCTACAACATGAATGAACCCTGAAAACATTATGTTCAGTAAAAGAAGCCAGACCCAAAATGACAAATAATATATGATTCCACTTATATCGGGTACCTAGAATAGGCAAATCCATAGAGACAGAAAGTAGAATAGAGGTTACCAGGGGCTGGGGGAGAGGGGAATAGGGAGTTATCATTTAAAGGCTACAGAATTTATGTTTGGGATGATGAAGAAGTTCTGGAAATGAACAGTGGTGATGATTGCACAACATTGTGAATGTACTTAATGCCACAGAATTGCATACTTAAAAATGGTTGAAATGGTAAGTTTTATGTTATGTATATTTTATCACTATTTTTAAAAAGAAATGGGACAAAAATACGTACTGCATGCTTCCATTTTTATGAAGTTCTAGAACAGGCAAAACTAATGTATGGTGATAGAGGTCAGGATAGCATTTGCCTTTGGTTGGAGTATTAACTGGAGGGTCAAAGGGGTCGTTACACGGATGCATACCTGTGTAAAAACATGGTCAAACTTTCACTTTACAGTATATACATTATATTTCCATTTAAAAAGAAAATAAAGAGGAATAGAAACTGGGGGAAACTGCCATTTAAAATTTGCTTCCATTTCTTTATCCCTTGATCATGGAGACTCAGGCTCATCTGGAGGCAGATTCTCTCTTTGGGGAGGTCAGTAAGATCGGCCCTTCTGATTCTACTTGTATAAAACCAGAAGCTGTGCATTGTCATGGAGACAACTACAAAGCACCTTAAAACTGACCGCAGAGATTGAGTGTCTTGCCTTGGTTACTCATAGTGGGCATGGCTAGTCAGAGATGTGCTTATGAGGCTTCTTGACTTTGGGGGTGGAAAGGGACAGGATAAGGGAAAGAGGGGCAGAGAAAAATATTTCTTGGCTATGTATAAACAGGAGGCACTGCGCTTCAACCGCTGCTTGTTCCCATGGGAGTGGGTTATGGGGGCAGAGGTGGGGAGGCAGGAATGATGAACGCACCTTGCAGGTGAGCAGAGTGGATGAAGTGGCTGCTTTCATAAGACTTTGTAAGACTCTGGGCATAAGCAGTGTTGCTTCAGGCACCTCAGAGCAGAGTGTGAAACGAAGCTGTAAAAAGGGCCAAGAGTTTCTTCACCTCTCCCATCAACTCTCAGAACTCTGCACCCAGTTCGGAGCATTGAGACACAGCATCCTTGCTTTGAACACTTGCAATCTTACCCAAAGCAAAGCTCCTTGAGTGAGGGCAGACAGGGGGAATGTGGAAAACATGGGGAGAGGGTGGCAACTGTAAAGCAATTTGAGCACACGAGTAAGCATCCTTTTTGCATGGCCAGGGATACTAGGCAGAAATGTTGACAGGGAATCAGCCTCAGGTACAGCAGCCACTCTGTTGGGACCACTGTAATTTGGGCATCAAAAGTGAAGATGACCTCAGCTTATATTTACAGTCTAGTTAAACCTGGATGGAACAACCATATATATGCCTAACTCCGTGGGCCTATGTATATGTGCAAGTTTTTTTGTTTGTTTGTTTGTTTGTTTTTTGTTTGTTTTTGGCGGTATGTGGGCCTCTCACTGTTGTGGCCTCTCCCATTGCAGAGCACAGGCTCCGGACGCACAGGCTAAGCAGCCATGGCTCACGGGGCCCAGCCGCTCTGCGGCATGTGGGATCCTCCCGGACCGGGGCACGAACCCGTGTCCCCTGCATCGGCAGGCGGACTTCCAACCACTGCGCCACCAGGGAAGCCCCCGAGAATACTTTTTCTTTTTTTTTTTGTGGTATGCGGGCCTCTCACTGTTGTGGCCTCTCCCGTTGCGGAGCACAAGCTCCAGACGCTCAGGCCCACCGGCCATGGCTCACGGGCCCAGCCGCTCCGCGGCACGTGGGATCCTCCCGGACCGGGGCACGAACCCGTGTCCCCTGCATCGGCAGGCGGACTCTCAACCACTGCGCCACCAGGGAAGCCCTGTGCAAGTTTTAATGTGCATACTTTCTTAACCAAATTGATATCCTACCATGTATTATTTTGAATCTACTTTTATTTTTATGGAGTGGTCTGTTTGGGGCATTACGTTGTCATTGGAGATTCTTTTGAGGCTGTGTTCCTGAGGCCAGGACATTTGCCCAGTTGCTGGGGTCTTGCCACCTAACTTCCAGCTAGAGAGGAACCCACCTGTCCTCCCACCCCTCACTCCTGTGCCTCCCCCCACTGGATTGTGGGCTGTTACTTGGTCCCAGTAGCCTCCCACATAATTGGGGCCCAGCTCCACTCCTTCCATGGGGGTAAAAGAGGACCTGTTTTCAGAAGCCTTGGCAGGCAGGGTCCAGAAGTCCAAGAGCTTCAGGTCAGGTCATCCATTGTCACCGTACTAGTGAGAAGAACACACCACACCCAGGGAGCCCTCCTCTGCCTCCAGCCCACCCCGACCTGGCCACGACCTGGCCACAGTTCGCTAAGGCAGGCAACTGTGGAGAGAGGGGTCATGTGACTCGCCCTGGGGTATAGCAGGGAGGGTACTTGCATCTGATTCTCTTGATCCCCCAAGGGGTATGCTTTTCCACCCACCCCCAAGCCTCCCCACAGGTGAATCTGGCGGAGGAAGCAAATTTTATCCACAGATCACACACCAAAGACAGAAAAACACTTATTTAATTGCTACCACCAATAGAGAATTAGAATTAAGGCAGTATAATACATCTCCACTTATCCTTACAATCTTTTGTACAGTAAGTTTTGGTTTAAATGTCAATTTGGATCAATAATCGAGATTTGTATTAAACAATGTTTTCTTGAATTCTAGAGAAAAATCATTCCCTGGGCTGTCAAGTGTGATGATACAAGACATCTATACCTTAACACGGTGGATCACAGAACCTCAACCAAGGGTAGTGGGCTTGGCTGATATTGGCAAGTCTTCCTCCCCGCCTCCCCCCACCATCCCCACCACAGCTAGGAGGCTCAGAGGGATGGGGCAGGAGGGAACCGCTTTTGAAGAAGCACTTGTTTACAAGTCCAGGCAGTACTCCATTCACTTCTGGCTACCAGTTATTACCTCAAATTCCCTTCTGAATGAAAAGGAAAAATGTAAAAACTGATTGCGTAAAAACAGCAGGCTGTGTATAATATTAAAAGCATGACTGTAATTGATCCTAGCAACCATAAGTTTGGATGTGGGGAGAAACCAGTTTATGGATGGATTTGTTTTTCCGGAACTAAATGAAAGAAAATCCTGGCAAATACTAAAAAAGGTAAGTAACTACAAATAAGGTAAAAATATCTTGTCATTTGCATTCATGTTTGACTATAAAAATCAGCACCAGTGTTTGAATTTTCACAAAATAGAAATAATTCGGTGCTGCAGTATCTTTCCTTTTGCCATTTGATCTCATAGGCATAAATGTTTATTTTAATAAGAGTTTAGTGAATTGTGTTCTTCGGATAGGGGTCATATTTTGTTGCTGGAATTTAGAAAGGAAACTGTTTCAAGCACTTGTACTTTATCACAATTGCCTTTCTGACTGCCTTTAAAACTACAATAGATACTTAAACACATAAAGCTGTGCGGTCACATTCACCTTACAGAAAGCTTTACCATAGCGCACCTTTACCATTGTGCATGCGCTCCTCCCCCACTCACCCCCTGGAGGAATGGGAGAAGAAAGCAGGAAGAAGGAGTGAGGAGTGGGGAGAAATGGTTACACAGGAGTGGGGAAAAACTAAAGTCTACAAGTTCAAGGATCACTGTGGGCTCACAGATCAACCACAGGAGGAAAGGGAGGCTCAGAACAACAGAAGTCAAATTTGAGGGGAATTTGGTCTCTAAAGGAGCAAGCACACACAGACACTCACACTTTTGCAGAGTACATAATGTAAAGGAGGGGTATGCCTGAAAGGTAGGTGTAGCTTACACTGTCTGTGAGTCAGTGTCTGCATGTGTCTGTGTGTAGACGAACTAAGATATCTCACTTTGTATTACATATGCTAGCCAACCTTAAAAGTGGACCACTGCTTGGCCACCCCCCCTAAGATCATTTTTCACACATCAATTTCATCAGAATCTGTTTCAACATCAATAACCACAACTTCTTGGTAATCGTTGGGGGCAATGTTGACCACAATGGGGTCAACAGGGGCAGCGGCAGCAGCAGGCTCCAGCAGGCTGGCAACAGGGTTGGGGGACTCAGTGGCAGGGCTGGAGGCGGGCTCAGGGAGGTCAGTGATGTCGCACTCTAGGTGGCCAGCAGCATTGGGCTCAGGCTGGCTGGCGATGGCAGGCTCCAGGTAGCTGATGGCAAAGGGCTCAGGATCGTCGGCAGGCTCGGGGTGGCCAGTGACATGCTTGGGGTGGCTAGAGGCAGGCTTGAAATAGACAGAGTCAGCCCTGAAGTGGACAGAGGCAGGCATAGGGTAGACAGTGGCAGACTTGGCGTAACCAGAGGCAGACTTGGAGCGACTAAAGACAGACTTATGGTGACCAGAGGCAGATGTGCAGTGGGCAGAGACAGACCTGGAGTGGCTGGAGGCTGGCCTGGGGTGGCCAGAGGCACGCTCAGGTTGGCCAGCTGCAGCACCACCAGGTAGTGGAACATTCCGGACGTTCATCGGTATTTCCTCCGCAGCAGGGCAGGCACGGGCATAGCCTTGGTCGCGGGCTTGGGCTTGGGCACGGGCACGGGCACGGGCACGGGCACGGGCGCGGATGCGGGCGCGGGCGAAGGCTCGGGCCTCCTGCGTTTCCCAGATGTTAGTGATGAGGCCAGAGAGGAACAGGATAGGATGCCGCATAGCATGGAAAATGGTCCAGTATTCCCTTCGGAAATTCTCATTGAGGAGACCGTAGATCACAGCATTGAGGGAGCTGTTGAAGTAGGCTATGAAGTAGGCTGCAAGATAAAGCCATTTGGGGACCTTGCCTGCCATCTTCTTTGGACTGACAGCCACCAAGACAGTGAGCACGTTGATAGGGCACCAGCACACTGCAAAGAGGAGGAAGATCACAAACATGGTTAGAAAATTGTGAACCTCAGCAAGCTGGTTGTCAGGATTCTGCCCAGCCGAGTCACGGGCTGCCGGCACTTTGGTCCAGATCCTCACATAGCAGAAACCCACTATGAGCAGAGGGAGGACAAAGTGGATGCAGACGATGGTCACAGCAAAGGCAGGGTTGTTCACATTGTTGAAGATGCAGGTGTAGGTGCGAGGATCATACTCGATGGTGCCAATGTACATGTTGGGCAGGACAGCCAGGACAGTCATGATCCAGGTGACAACCAGGTAAATGCAGGTATTGCGCACGCTGAAGATGCGCTCATACTGGAGGCTGTGACAGACGTAGCAGTAACGGTTGATGGCAATTGCCATGATATTGAAGATAGAACCGACCACACTCAGCCCTGTGATGAATCCAACCATCTGGCACTGTAACTGGCTCAGATCCCAGCCACCAACGGCCATGGCATGCAGCATCAGAGGATAGGGGTAGATGGCCACCAGCATATCAGCCACAGAGAGGCTAACCACGAAGATGTTGCCTGAAAAGCATATTGGGGGGGGGGGAAGACAGAAGAATAAATGGTTAAATTTAGAAATCTACAAATATAAGCTGGAGGAAAAGGCCAGCTGGAGTCGTGACAATTTAGAATTCTAGAATTCTTTTAAAAAAATACAGTTGTGTTTTTATTTTTAGTTACAAGCATGTCCCAGATGATTCTGATGCACAAGCAAGTTTGGGGGACCTGTCCTTTGACAACCTTTTTTTTTCCTTTCAAACAACGTCATCTCTGCTTTGGGAAAAAAGTGAAGTCAGAAAGCAGTAAACACAAAAGCCCGTTGGGGAGCCCTTCACACTCCCACACACACAGACCTGTGGCCATAATTTTAAACAAAAACAAAATGCAAAGTTTTGGCGGAGTAGGGGTGGGGGAACGGAGGGAGTAGAGGGGAGCTGCCTGTTGGAAACAGGCTGGAGGTTAGGGATTGGGGTGGGTGGAGAGATTGGAGAACTGTCAGGACGCCTCAATCTCCCCCAACCCCGAAAAAAAAGCAAATTAGCCCTCTGCCTTCTCTAATTTACCATCGCATTTACAACGCAAACATGTCTAAAGAGAACTGTCCGAGAAAGGGCATGTCGTTTTCTTAAGCGGTCTTCCCCAGCGGGATCAGACAATAATCTAAGACTTCGCCCAGTAAATACTTACCATTTCCGAGGTAACCTAAGAGTAAAAACTGAGGGCGGGGAGAGGCCCTGTAAAATTTAGCCTGAGAAATAGTGAGCAAAGAGGGAAAAATATCAGGACAATCCCTGCAAGGATTAGCAGAATTGCTTGCTTCACGCGGGTCCCCGAGCAGAGCCGGACACCAGCACGTTCGCCGCCCTGCACACTGGTTCCAGGCCCCCGGTCCCGGGCTTTACTGGAGCCTGCGGGCTATACAGGAAAGTGCCGGGGTGGTGGAGGGGGCACTCCTGTTTTGTAGGGCGGCGGTAGGAACGCCGTTTGTAAAACCTGCAAGGCCAAGTACAGATGCGGATCCCTTTCTCTGGAAACACCTCATTGCTAATTAGCATTGGTTTGGCAAAATATTGCACTTCATCTCGGACTGGGAGAAAATGAGCACTTTTAAAAGGGCAAAGGAACGGCTCGTTCTTCCGCCAGCACTGCCAAGGCGAGGCCTCGGCGCTTTCTACCCAAGAGGTTCTTTCTAGGGTTTTCCCTCAAAGTAATGAATTTGGAGAAGAAAGGAGGAGAAGCGAGAGGGCAAAGACTTAAAAACAAAACCACAACAACTCTAAAACCCTTTCTTTGAATTATGGAAGGAAAGGAAGGTGAAGGAGAAAAGGAAAAAAAGAGAAAATGGACTCTGCAGGTGCCCCACCCCCCGGGGGCTCCGGGGTTGGGCCCCTTGGGACCGCACTGCTGGAGTGCACGTGAGATCCAAGTGTACGGCCCCACGTCTCCGGGGGACCGAGGAGAAATCAGACACACCCATCAGAGTTTAAAAGAAAACTTTTAATGACTGTGTGCCCGTCACTGCATTTAGAAACTTGTGTGGTGTTTGTGATTCCTCGTCCAAGCAAAGTAATCCCCCAGAGACTGGCGGCCTCCACTCCCCGGCACCCCGCCCGCCCAGGTCCTGTGGGTGCCCGACCCCCTCAGACCCCGCCCCCTCGCTCCCCTCTGCCCTCCGGCCCCAGCCGGCCGGGATCCAGGGAGCGGAGACCCTGGGCGCCGCCCCTCCCTCCCGGGGCCCGAGCAGGGAGTTTGGGCCCCTTGGCCCCTCCCCCACCTCCCCTCTCGAGCCCTCTCCCGCCCAACCTGCAAAGGCGGCTCAAGGCTCCGCAGCGTCTGCCGCCCCCGCCCCCGGCAAGGGGCGCAGCGCCCTGCAGCCTCCAGCACCGTCCCCCAGGCCCGCTCGCAGCTGGCCCCCTCCCCTTGGCACTGGCAGGCCGCGAGGGGAGTCTCGCTCGCCTCCCCACCTCGTCCCATATCCCCGCGCTCTGCGGTTTCCCTGCGCCCCCCACCATCCCCTCTGAGCTCTCCTGCAGCCCTCCCGCGATCCTCACCGGTTCTGCCGTCTTCTATCCCCCCGGGACGCCGAGCTCCCGAACCTTTCCGCCGCCCCGCCCTGCGACCCCCAGTACCCCGCTTACGGACTTCGGGATCTCCGCCGCCGCCGCCGCCGTCGCTGCCACCGCCTGCTGCGCCCAGCCGGCCGCTCGCCTCTCTCCGCCGCGCGCCCTGGGACGGGCGGACGGAGCTCGGCTCCGGCGGGCTCAGACCGCCCTGCTTCACACTCAGGCGCGGGGGTCTGCGCTCCGCCGCCCGGGAGCTGCCCGGGAGCCGCCCTGGAGTCACAGGGCTGCGGCGAGCGGGGGCTCGGCCGGGCTTGGGCTCGGCCGCCGCGCTGCGCACCGGCAAGCGCCGCCTCAGCCGCCGAGAACTTAACTTTACCGGAGCGGGTAGCAACCCCGCTGCTCCCTCCGCGTTTATTCCTCCCGCGCCGCCTCGGCGCGGCCACCTCTGCGGCGTCCGGCTCGGCGTGCTGTCCCCGGGCGGCCGCCGGACTCTCCGCTCGGGTGCCGGCTCCCTCTGCATCAGGTTCCCGACAGGGCCGGGCTCGGCGGTGTGCCGCGCACCGCAGGGACGGGGATTTGCACTTGGATGCCCAGAGCTTCTCCGAACCTCCGCAGCCTGGAGAAGCTCTAAGTTTATGCCCCCCCCCCCCCGGCAGAACATCATCACTCAGGCTCGCAGGGAAATGGGGAGCAGGGCCCGTCCACGGGTTCCCTATCGCAGGAGCCCAAACTAACACCCTAGGTAGGGGTTGCAAGTGGCTGCACGGTGGGTAGGGAGAAGGAAAGGGGTCTTACCAGGATTTCGGAGTTTCTTGTTCTTCAACACAGCCAAAATGACCATGGAGTTGCCGATCAGGTCTACGACTATGGTGATGACCGTTACGCAGAACATAAAGATGATTAGAGCCGGTGGATAGTCTGGCTGCGGCAGTTTACAGCCAATACAGCCGTATGGAGTGGGAACTGCTAGGGCAGGCCCCATGTTGCTGCTGGAGACCGCTACGACCTTCCAAGCCGGCTCTGGACAGCGAACACCTGCTCTGTCGCCAGGAGCGTCAGGAAAGCTGCTACCCCTCTGAGAGTCAGAGAGCAAATGACAGCCTTCCGCCCCTCTCCGATGAGCTTTTAAAGCCTCAAGAGGCGGCTAGCCCCACCCCAAATCCCTCCCCCCGACCAATCAGAGCTCCCTGATCACCCCCGCTTTGCTCTCCAACTCTTTTTGGACAAATCCACATCGAGGTGTCGTCTTGCTTCCGACTGCCTTGTATGTGCTTCCCCTCTAGCCGCTCCCCCTCCCACCGCATCCCCCAGGTACCATGCGTCGTGACCAGCTCGGAATCCACCTCCTCCCCACCAGCCACTGCGCATCCGTTTCTAGCAAGTTCTCCCTCCCTCTCTTATGCAAACACCTGGCAAAGCGCTGTAGATTGCAGAGCGGGGCTATAGGGTCCCTCTTGGGGGTCCAGTGCCAACCCAAGCCTGTCTGAGGCCCCCAGCAGAGCGTGAGGAGCGCCCAGTGGCCCCTTGGACCCTAGATATTCGCCTCTGCAGTCTCCTTGAGAGGTTCATCCCATCCCAGTGTTTTGCCTTTTCAAAGCCTTCTATACTTCGCGGAAAGCAGGGGACAGCTGCTGGGGGCTTCCATCCCTAATCTGGCCAGCAGTCTCTAGGGAATTTATTCCCACTCTGGTGCCTGGAAGGAGCTGGTTGGCTCCCTTAGCAGCAGCGGCGGGTGGCCCCTCAATCCGGTCCCCGGCTTGTGTTTTCCTTGAGGAGATGGCCCCTACGTCAGGCTCTGGGAGCAGGGATCGTGTCTGTACTCTGGGAGTGAGAAGAGGTAGATGGTGGCCGCTTGCCCCCAACTTTGGGGCAAGCGAGAGTGAGAGCGCGTCCCCTTCCCAGCTGCCTGGCACCCTGGCTGTGGGAGCTTCGAGGCTGCTCTGGGAACAAGTAAAACGGGGGGGAAAGCCCTTCTCTTGGACTGCCGCTCCTCAAAGAAACCCGGGACGAGCGGCTCCGACTCCCGTCCCCTCTCTAGGTGCTCCGCACGCCTAACGGAGTGGCACGGGGCACTCGGGTAAGCTCGGGGAGCTGTGCCGGAGCGGCGGGACAGGCGCGGAGGTGCTGGGCTGCGCAGCCTGGAAGCCACCGGCAGACCAGAGGCCCCCGCCCCAGGAATAACTCAGCTCAGTCCTTTTCCCTTGCGGGGGGGTCTCATTTCAACCTCAACTGGGTCGGGCTGCCCCCCTGCCCCGTGTATCTCCCTCCACAGGCGTCACAGTTCCCTGCGGTGCGCCCAGGCTCTCGGAGAGCACGGGCTACGGGAAATCCGAAAGATTCGGGCTACAGGGGCGAGATTCGGATACTCGTTCCCTCAACGACCTTGGTTACGGGGGTGGATTTTGTGCCGGCTACTAAAAGTTATGACTCTTGTTGAGAAACCTCCCAGAAAATTTCAGCAAGCACCTTGAAACTTGTCCCAGACTAGCCTTCTTGCTGCAGTGGGGGGATAGGGGGTTGCACTGTCCCAGAGCGCCACCGTCTGGACACTGCCGCCCTCCTGACCCGCGGGGAAGGAGGCGGACACAGGGGTTGGGGGCTGGGGCGCGTTCCGCGAGGGACTTCAACATTTTGGGACCTTGAACGGAAAGACAGATACGACTGAAGAATCAAGAGTGCGTGCACTTTCCCTCGCTGAAAAGTCCAAACTAGTAATGTGTCTCCTTGTTTGAAGATGAACCCCTCACCCCCACACTGTGCACGCTACTGAGAAGAGAATCGGCACGAATAACAGTCTCCCGCCTGGAGCCTTTTCTCATTCATTATCTCATCGCTCCCCATCGCCTGGATCCCCGGCCGCGCCCTGTCTGGGCCGGACTTAGCCAGGATTTACCATAAACACAGCCCCAAAACAGGTTATGCTATCCTCCCTAGGCAACTGTGAGCCCCCAAAAGAGACCAAAGCCGAAAGGCCACCCACACTGTAAAGTAGTTCACAGCTGGCTGCTGATGCTGCTTCCCCGAGGGTTTGGATCCTTTTACTCATGGCAAAGAGCGGTTTTTAATTCAAATAAACAGAAATTGGAATGAAAAAAGGAAATCAGCATTCGAATGACTTAAGACCCAGGAGTGTCTCCTACCCAAGCCACCTACCCCGCCCAAAGTCTTGTAAACAGAGCTGGCAAAGTGTTATCCCGTGCACAGTACTTTTAGATGACGTGACCCCAGGGCAGGCGGAAGCCCAGGACACTGGAAATTCTGGGTGGACCGGGGCCTGGACTTCCTTGGGACTGAGGACCGAGCAGGAGAGAGGGTGACCTGATCCCTTGGCCCCTGCCCCTGTTTGAACACTGCTTGATCATGACCTCATGGAGATGGATATTGAATCCATTATGTGGATACATAGGAGGAAGAAAAGCGGTCAGGCTCTGCCAGGGTAGGACAAGATCCATGGGCAATAAGTTCAATTAGTTTGGAAGTTAAGGGGGTAGCTTTTTATTGGGTAGAGTGCAGTGCATATGGCTTATTTAAGCTTCCAAAAGATTTTTAATTAAGTGTCTTTCTAAAAGGCCTGCTACAAAGTGCTAATAACTGGCGATGGAGAGAAACACTTTATTGGGGATATGAAAGCTATTAAGATATAGATTCAAAATAGAGGAGAACTGGGATGTTCCCTGGGGATCCCAGGAAAACCATGGAAACCCATACAGAAGTTGCGAAGGAGAAAAAGCAATGGATAGTGGACAGAGAATGTACAGAGAGTTTGCAGTCCTGGAACCCACTGAGCGTGGTCCTTTCCTCTAGGTCACTTATGAGATTAGGGAGACGAGGGAGCCCCAAAGGACTCCCAGGATTGAAAGCTCAGGACATCTCAGGCAGACATGGTGCCAACTGGTGTTCTGTACCGGAGGTAGATATTAGAAGACTTTTCCCCTCTTCTTGTTGATACAGAAACCTTTCATCTCAGCCTCCACATTTCTCATCTTTTTCTTTAAGGTTTCTTTTTTTTGAAGTATAGTTCATTTACAAGATTGTTTTAGTTTCAGGTGTACAGCAGAGTGACTCAGATATATATATTTGTATGTGTGTGTTCTTTTTCAGATTCTTTTCCATTATAGGTTATTACAAGATATTGAGTAGAGTTCCCTGTGCTATACAGAAGGTCCTTGTTGTTTTCCTATTTTTTATATAGTGGTGTGTATATGTTAATCCCAAGCTCCTAATTTATCTCGCCTCCCGCCGCATTTCTCATCTTTTGAAAAACTGAAGATCAGCGTGGGCCTGGCAGTCAGGGTGACAGCTGGCAACTCTTTCAAAGTGAGTGAGAGCAAGCGAGTGAATTTTTTCTGCACACACAAGGATAGTGCTACATCTTCAGATCTCTTATTATGGACGCAATGGCAGAAGGTTACCTTTCATCATCCTTCTAGGCTCTCTGTTCACCCTCAAGTACTATAATGATACTCACTTGTAATTAGTGCATTGTAAGTTTAAATAAGCATTTTACAGTTTCCAAAAATCCCATCAGTACTATAATGATGTTCACCCTCAAGTACTATAATGACACCTCGCTTGTAATTAGTGCATTGTAAGTTTAAATAAGCATTTTATAGTTTCCAAAAATCCCATCAGGGATATATTCTCACAACAATGCCATTTAACACATGGGGAAACTGAGGTGCAGAGAGGGCAAAGGACTTCCCCAAGGCCATGCCAAGGTTAGTGGAGGAGCCTCTCTCCCACAGTCCAGCTTCGTAAGATAGTGTTTTGCTCTGAGACTTGATAGGGTGGACTCTGTGTTCTCCTTTTTATTGTTGTTCTATTTTTTGTTTGATTATTTTTATTGAGATACATTCACATACTCTATTCACCCTTTTCAAGCGCACAATTCAGTGTGGGTTTTTTTGTACATTCCCTAAGTTGTGCAACCATCATTACTATCAAATTTCAGAACATTCCCATCAACCCAGAGAGAAACCCTGTATCCATTAGCAGTCCCTCCCCATTCCCTCCAGCCCCTCAGCTCCTAGGAACCACTAATCTGATGTGTGCCTCATATAAACAGAATTGTACAATATGTGGTCTTTTGTGTCTGGCTGCTTTCCCTTAGCATAATATCTTCAAGGTCATCCATACTCTAGCATGTATTAGTACTTCATTCCTGTTTATGGCCATATAGTATTCCATTGTATGAAGAGACCACATTTTGTTTATCCAGTCATCCATCAATGGACCTTTGGGTTGTTTCCAATTTTTGACTATTATGAGTAATGCTGCTATGAATATTTTGAGTTCTCTTTCAGCCCCCAAGCAGCCACTGGCCCAAGAGGGACAGAGGGCCTCTAAGTGCCAGTTCACACCTCCTCTCCCACCCAGGGAGGGCAGGACGGCTAAGGGCTGCCCCAGTCACTCCGACCTTCTTTGACCAGTGCTCCTCTGACATTACCAGATCGTCTGCTGAAGCCACATTAGACCATTGATTGACACTTTAATATATGAAGACTGGCAAAATGAGAATTTGCTGCAAACCCAGTAAGAGTGAAAAAGTCTTTCAGTTTGAGTACAAGCAGAACATTCTCCATTTGTTCTTGAACTTTTGGGGATGTTTTATCTCTTCTTGGGACAGTACACAGGAGTCTGGAAGGTGCTTTGCACACCCAGTCCCTGCTCTCCCCCAAACTGCTCCTACCCCAGCACTGAGCAGATGCCTGATGCAAGGAGAGACTGCATTTGGTTCAATTCTGGAAAATGAAAACAAGATTGGACCCAGCTCTGCCACTGGTCAGCTGTATGACCCTGGGCATGTGACTTAGCCTCTTTGTCTCAGTTTCCTCAGCTATAAAATGCAGATAATAATAGTGCCTCAAAACTCGTCATAGGGTGAATGGGGGAGTTAGATGAAATAATACATGCAAGCACTTAGAACACTCTCAAGAATGGAGTGAGCATTCAGTAACCACTAGCTATTCTTCTTATTATTATTCTGAACATTTCTAATACTCTAAACTCTATTTGGTTACACTTCCATAGAAGACAGAGGCTCTCTGAGACATCAGAGACTCTGTCCCCAGCTGGCTCTTGCCTCTAGGCTCTAATTCCTGGCAGAAACCACCCAGTGGGCACTCACCAGCATCCCAGGCCACCATGACATGTGACAGTGTGTTAGATGGAAAGGGACATACAGAATGACTCACATATTCACTGCCCCCCTGAGATGCTTCACTGATACAACTTGTATATTTTCCATGAGAAGGAACAATCAGATTTCTTGACATCAGTCAGAATAAAAGCATGGAAGATGGTTGGTCTAGAGACAGGTCAGACCTGAAGTCCACAGGGGGCTGGGGGAGCTGGGTTTCAGCAGAGCGTGGAACCAGCCCAGGCTGAAGAAGGTCTAGTTCCAGGTCGAGGATGGGGGCCAGGACTCCAGGGGCAAGGCTGTGGCCTCAAAGGAATTGCACAGAGATTTGGGCAGGAATCAAGCCACTGGAATGGGGAGCCAGCCAGGTCATGACATCAACCAACTCAAGAGCAGCTTGGGACGGGTGATTTTTTTTTCCTAAACAGACTATGTCTGGTCACATTTACGTTACCAACTTGGAGACACTGTCTCCAGATTTGTTAAATGAACAAGAGAATGATTGTCCTCTTGAAATCCTCTGGGCTTAATTCATCATGGCTAGGACCACTTTATCTTCCCCTGTGGTTGAGTCATTAGAAGGAGCAGGACACATTCATTTTCTTTAGTGCAATCAGGGACTCACCAAAACAATTAGCAGCCAGTATTTCCAAAATCCCAGTGCCTGATAAAGACTCCAGGTTAGGTGGTGCAAATCAAAGGGTTACCAGGGAAAGAAGCAGCACATTAATTACTTGTAGTAACACATGGACTCCCTACCCCTTATTCAATTTACCTGATAATTAGAGCTTAATGAACAATATCCATTTTCCTAGTTTCTCATTCTAGCCAAGCATGATCACCCATGCGTTTAAAGACTGTCCCTCTTATTAATCAACCTTCTGACTTCTGGTGCAATAAACAGCTTGTCTCAGGAGCTCTGCTTTAGCCCCCTCTATCACAAGGCATAGGACATGGGTACTGATCAGGGCCCAACCCCGTCCTCTTCCTCCCCAGTGGGTCCACTCAGCCCCTAATGATGGCTAACATGTATGTGTCCTTCCTAGATGCCAGCCACTGTTCTGAGTGCTTTGTTCATATATTCGTATTTAATCCTGACAACAGCCCTATGAGATAGGTACGATGACTATCCCTCTTTCACAGATAAAGAAGCTAAGGCCCAGAAAGGTTATGTCACTTGCCCCAGGTTGCACAGATAATATGATAGAGCTAGAAGTCTAGCTTGGGTGGTCTGACTCCAGAGTCTGTGGCTTCACCAAAACGCCTCACTGCACGCATTGTTCCCGGCTCTGTGGTACTGGTTCTCAAACTGAGTGCGAGTTAGAGCCACCAGGAGCACTTAGGGAAAATGCAGCTTTCGAGGGCTGCCCCTTAGAGATTCTGATTCGGCAGGTCTGGGTGGAGCCTGGGAATCTGCATGTTTCCCAAGTGCCCCAGGTGATTCTCGATTCAAGGGTCCCAGGGACCCCTCTTACAGAAACCCTGCTCTTGCAATCCAGTCTTACACCTAGCCCCTGGCAATTTAAGGAAGTCTAGACCTGGCAGTCAGCGACTCAGTGCCTGAGCTGCTCCTGAGACTGAGATCCTGCGGGGACTTGATATACTTGTTCTAGTTCATAAATTCTTGCTTTGTCCTCAGACTGAATCCCACCCTGTACCTCAATTCTGGTGATGAGGATCCTGGCCCAATGCCTGATAATGACCTGTTCAGCTCCCGGGTAACAGGGCTACCTTGCTCTCCCAGAGACCAGAGGCCTGACCATGCCCCCTCCCTGCTGCGAGACTCAGCCTGGTGGCCTGCCCAAGTAGAGTTGCCTGTGTTAGCAGCTGAAAATATGGGATGCCCAGTGGAAATTGAATTTCAAATAAATACTAATAAAATCTTAGTATAAGTATGTTCCATGCAATATTTGGACATACTTATACTACAAATTATTCGTTGTTTATTGGAAATTCAAATTTAACTGGGTTTCCTGTATTTTATCTGGCAACCCTATGACTGGCAACCCTATGACTGTATTTTATCTGGCAACCCTATGACAACCCTATGACACGGCCCCTGCCTGATCCTAAATAAGTCAAATATGAGGACTTGGCATTGATTGGCAAAGAGCCTGCCTTCTTTCCTCTCACACTTTCCCCCCAAAAGGGGCCTGGTCAACTCTGGGAGCAGAGACTCTTGATTCAAGACCAGAGGTGCCCAGTTTGCCCTGTAGCTATCACCTTGCCTCCAGTAGATACTGGCCTGTGCATGTTTCCTACTTGCTTTAGTCAGCATCCTCTGTCTACACAGGAGGTTCCTGAGCCATCCGAAAAGAAATCCTTGCCTCCCATTCACCTGAGATACACAGCACTGTTGAGCTGCCCCTGCGAGTAGCAGCTTGACTGCAAGTTGACCCCTGTCCTTTGAGGTACTGACATTTCTATGTTTTGATTTCAGCTAATATTGTATTTGAAACCATTGCATGTTTTCTATAGATGATGTCTTAAAGGTATAGTAAGTTATCTTTGAGAACCTCAGTTTTAGATGCCCCAGAAGACATAGGTTTGGGGTGTTCTTTGCAGGAGTCCTCCCAAAGAATTTTGTGTACCCCATGTAACTTATTCTAAGTCAGGTCATCTCCAAGCTACCTCCAAATCTGGTGAACTTCAATCTAGCTATTTTTACATGATGTTATAACCAACAAGCAGTCAGGAAAAATTTTACTTTCACTTGCATACGTTTGTCACCTTAACCACCGAGTCAGGGCAGGACCGTCTAATGTTACTTCTGTATCCATCCCAGGCAGAGGGAGGCTCACGAGTGAATGGTGGGGAATTGTGAGTTCTGGGCAGACGCCACCTCCTCAAGCTAGGTGTTCTGGAGAGGAGAGCGTGTGGAGGGCCAGATGAGGAGACATGGCTGTCTGGAAGGTTAAAGCAGAAGGACAAACAACAATGAAACAACCTAACAAGACCATTCATTTGCAGAGTCACCAGCCCAAGTCAAAAAGAGTCTTAAGACCTCACAGGTGCTTCTGTTTTTTCTTTGCTGAGGCTGGCCTCAATTGGCAGGAGCTAACACCCCAGGTGATTAGATCGAGCAGATTACTGTGTTCCAGAGACACTTGGTCCCACTGAGTTCTCATTTGCAACAGAAACCATAGGCATTTGGGGAGGCTCCACTTTCTGTCTGGCCTGCAAGACTCTTATCTGAGGGGTACCCCTCCCACCCTGCATTTTCAAAACACCTCCTGACAATAAGCTAGAAGCTCTGGTGCTTCTGGCCCCTCTTAAACAGATATTCCGTACTTAAGTTCCACTTTCTAATGCAAATTGCCTTACTTGCCAGCCTTCTCTTCCCATTATGTTTCCTGTTCTCCCTGGGCCACATCAGTTTTCACAAAATATCAAAACGAACAAAAACAAAAGCTTGTTTGTGACTTTCCCTCCTCTTGGCACCCCTTCGGGCTTTAATGGAAAACTCAAGTAATTTGCTTGGAGAGAGTTTTGAGGTGATCACCGAGCCTTTTCCTTCAGCCTGCAGCCCCAGCTGCCATGTTCTGTGGTCCTGGAGTAGGCAGACTTCTGCATCCAGCCCTTCAACAGAGAGACTGGAACGCAGCAGCCCTCCTTCCATGCGCGGTGATAATGGCAACAGTTCTTCCTTATCAATGGCCTCTAAGTGTCAGGCACAGGGCCTCACCTCATTTCTTCCTCACCGCAAACCAGAGGGATGGCATTATTATGAGGAAACAGAGGCTATGAGAGGGGAGACCCTCTCTCCCATCACGTACATCCTCTCCTTCCCTTAACTTCTGCCCTCTCTTCTATACCCCCAGTCAGGATAGACCCAGGCTCTTGTGGTGGGGAATGGGGACTAGCTGGGTTTGTCGGTGTGAAAAGGAGGGTTTACTCTGGATGGGAACTGGCTAGTTAAATGGTTTCCCTCTGCCTGGCTGGTGATAAAGCCCCGAGATCCCAGGCCTCATGCAGGCCCTGGGAAGCCGTCTTAGTTCCACGTAGTTTTCTTTGTAGTAGCCACTCCAGTGCGAAATGCTGAGGGCCAGGCTACGCTGCTGGACCCCAAGTGCTGAACCGAGAGACTGGCTTGGCATGAAGTGCCTTCCTCCGCTGAAAGCTGTGCTTCACAGCTCCCGTATGGAGACAAGAATGAGGGAACCTGGAACATTCTTTCAAGCTCTCCTTTGACCTTGCCTTTGAATAGGGGTTGGTTAGTAATATGTAACTGGGAGTACGTTGGGCTGTTTCTTGTTACCAAGGCAAGAAGGTCTCCCCTTCCAGGCTGCTTACCAACAGCCACTCTTGCGCTGATTTGGGTAGTGGTTTTTGTGAAATGCATCTGGTCTACAGTTTTCTTTATGGAAGATATTAATTACTGATTAAACTTCTTTAATGACTATAGTATTAGTCAGGTTTCTGTTTCTTGCATCCTAGGAATAAACCCCTCTTGGTCATGGTGTAAAATCATTTTAATATGCTGTCAAATTTGGTTTGCTAGTATTTTTAAACGTTTTCTGTATCAATATTCACAAGGGATATGGGCCTGTAGTTTTCTTTTTTAATGTTGTCTTTGGTTTGGGTATCAGGTTAATGGTGGCCTTGTAGAATGAGTTCGTTAAGTGTTCTATCATCTTCAGTTTGGGGGAGAGTTTCAGGAAGATTGGTATTAATTCTTCTCTAAATGGTTGAATTCATTGATTTGACAGATAGAAACGAATCCCTCAAGGAGCTTGCAGTCAGGTTAGAGAGTTGCAAATTCAGTTCACTCTGCTGTCTCCATTTCATATAACGGCACTGGAACTGGATTGCTGCTCCCCTAAACTTCAGGGAAAGGGCAAGTAAAAATGCCATGATATTTCCTACCATTTTAAATGTCGTTTTTTTTTCTTGATTGGGCATTTGCTTGGTTGCTATAGACCTTTGACTGATTTCCAGAGCTCCTATAAAGTTATTTGAATAACTTTATAGGTATTTGTATTTCCATGGGAATATGAGAACCTAGACCTTCCCAGTCGTCCGTGTTCCTAGATTCAATTTTGAGAGTTATAGTTTTCTGGGAATTTATCCATTTCATCTACATTATCAAACATATTGGCACAAAGTTATTTATATATCCTTTTTATCTTTTTTTTTTTTTTTTTTTTTTTTTTTTTTTTTTTTTTTTTTTTTTTTTTTTTGCGGTATGCGGGCCTCTCACTGTTGTGGCCTCTCCCGTTGCGGAGCACAGGCTCCGGATGCGCAGGCCCAGCGGCCATGGCTCACGGGCCCAGCCGCTCCGCGGCATATGGGATCCTCCCAGACCGGGGCACGAACCCGTATCCCCTGCATCGGCAGGCGGACTCTCAACCACTGCGCCACCAGGGAGGCCCCTTTTTATCTTTTTAATGTCTGCACAACTGTAGTGATATACTGTTTTTCTTTCTTAATATTTGTTATCGATTCATTCTTTCTTTTATTCTTCATCAACTTCTCCAAAAGTTTTATTTTCTGATTTCTTTCACAGAACCAACTTTTGGCCTGTTTGACCTCTCCATTGCATGCTTGATTTCTAGTTCATTAACTTCGGTTTATATCTTCATTATTTGATCCCTTCTACTTTATTTGGGATTAATTTGCTGTTCTTTACTAATTTTTTAGATGGATGCCTAGATTAATAATTTTAGCCCTTTTTCTTTTTCTAATATAACCATTTAAGGCTATGAATTTCACTCTAAGCCGTTCTTTAGTTGCATTCCACAATTTTTAATATACAACATTTTCATTATTATTAAGATCTAGATATCTTTTTTCCTTAAAAATACCTTTTGTGACTCATGGGTTATTTAAAATTATGTTTCTTAATTTCCAAACATATATAGGCATACTAGAAATTCTTTTGTTGTTGATTTTAATTCCACTGTGATCAAAAACATACTGTATATGATTTAAGCCTTTTAAATTTGTCAAGACTTGCTTCGTGGCCCTAAATATGGTCAACGTTTGTAACGGTGTGCTTAAAAATAGTGTGTATTCTGCAACTTCTGAATGCAGTGTTCTATATATGTGTGTTAGGCCAAGTTATTAAACCATGTAATTTTAATCTTTTGTATCACTATTGACTTCTTGGCTTTTTTGCTTCATCAGTTTCTAAGAGGAGTATTACAATCTCTTACTGTGATTGTGAATTTATCTATTTCCATTGAATAGTGCTAGAAATTATTACTTTATATATTTTGACCTTGTGTTATTAACTCCATACACATTTCTAATTGTTATTGAAGTTTCTATCATTACAAAATAACTCAATAACCTAATCATGCTTTTTGCCTTAAAGTCTATTTTGTCTGATGTTAATATAGCCAAACCAGCTTCCTTTTAGTTAGCAACTTCATGGTATTTCTTTTTCTATCCTCTTAAAATGTCAACCTTTCTGTATCTTTCTTTTCTATATGAGTTTCTTATAAATAGCATTTAGTTGGATCATTTTTGTCCAGACTGATATTCATGGTCTTTTAACTGAAGTGTTTAGTTACTTACATCAGTGAATGCCCAAAATAGTACAGCAGTTAACATCACTGGATTCATTGAGTACCTTTTCAAATCATTCCATTTTATTCCCTCTGGCAGTTTGAAAGTTATCATCTCCAATTCTAACCTAGATTCACAACATGCGTGACTTATTTATGAAGTTTGGAATTAATCAATACCTTCACCCTCTTCCCAGGTGATGTACAGATCTGCGAACACTTTAGCTCCATTTAGTCCCTCCCAACTTATAGATTACTATTTTCAACAGTTTTAATTTGAACTTTTATCTCAAACCTCAGAAGACATTATTATCATTTCAGTTAGTAAATGTTCATTTAGTTTTACCCACAAATTTAATACTTTCTTGTTCTTCATTCTTTCTAACAAGTCAGATTTTCATTCTCAGATTTCTATCCTTCTGTCTGAAGTACATTCTATAGAATTCCCTGTCTTGTGTATCACCTATGATAAATTCTCTTAGTTTTTGCCTTTTTCCCCTGATTCCTAAGATATCATTTTGTTGGATGGACAGTTGTTTCCTCTGAACACATTAAGGATTACAGTTCACTGCCTTGTGTGTTTTTAATTTGCTGTTAGGAAATCAGCTATCAATATATCAATAACTGACACTCTGAAATAACTTCTGTTTTTCTTCTTTTGTTGCTTTAAATTTTTTTCCTATTCTATTTTTTAGTACTACAGTTTCACCATAATGTGTAAAAGTTAGATTTCTTTTAATTCATTTTTCTTGGACCTCACCAGCCTTCTTGAATCTATAGCTTGTTATCTTTTAATATTTCTGGAAAATTCCTCCTCAGATATTGCCAGTTGCCCAATTCCCTCTCACTCTCCTCTCCGTCTGGAATTCCAAGTAAACACATGGTAGACCTTCTCCCTCTATTATGAATACCACTTGGCCTCATTTACATATTTTCCATCCCTTTTGTTTTCCTGTTCTGCATTCTGGATACTTGCTAATTCTTTCTTTAGCTCTGTCTAATCTGTTAATTTATTTTTAATTTCTAGAAGTTACATTTGTTATGTTTTTTAAATCTCCTAGTTTATTTCTTTTGAATACGTGTACCAAGAAGAAATGTTTAAGCTTCTATTTCATTTCTTTAAATATAAGGAATATATTTATTTTCTCATACCTGTCTAATAATTTGATTATTTGAAGTCTTTCTGGATCTGGGTCTCTCCCATCTCTTGCTTCTGCTAGTTCTCACTCATGGTATTTTGATTCCTATGTGACTTTTTTTTTTTTACTGTGTCCATGAAAAATTATTTGAGGGGATTCCTTGAAGCCCAGAATAAAAACGCCTTCTTCCAGGGAGGATTTGACTTAATTTCTGCCAGAGACTAAAGTCATTATCAGTCTGGGAGTACTTTAAACTAAATTCAGGTTTGGAGTTTTGTGGACTGCTTAGCTGTTGCAAATTTGGTTTGCAAATCTACAGCAGGGCTGTGATTACAACTCCTCAGGGTTTTCCCCCTGCTCTGCTCAATGCCGAGGTAACTTTCCTTGCAGTCACCTAGGAAAGGGACAGGTTTAAATCTGTTTTATCCTTACCTTGAAGTTATAGTGCTCTGGGGTCTCAGTTTATTGTGCAGAACATTTCCTGTAAGACTTCTCACCACGGTCCACTCTTGGTCTTTGACTTCTGTCTCCCTTTCCCCATGAGGCTGTCAAACCCCAAGTTCAAGTTTGCCGGGATCAGCAAATACCCTCAGAACAAAGGTTTTATTCCATTAACCTTTCTGCGTTATCATGTTTCATTAGATTTCAGGCTGGTAATTCTTTTCTCTGTTGTCATCTCTTTCATGCTTTTAAGATTTTTTTTTAACAGCTTTATTGGAGTATAACTGCTTTACAATGGTGTGTTAGTTTCTGCCTTATAACAAAGTGAATCAGCTATATGTATACATATATCCCCATATCTCCTCCCTCTTGCGTCTCCCTCCCTCTATCCCACCCCTCTAGGTGGTCACAAAGCACCAAGCTGATCTCCCTGTGCTATGCGGCTGCTTCCCACTAGCTATCTATTTTACATTTGGTAATGTATATAAAAGATGTGTATTTTATCTAAGTTCTCTGGTTGTTTTCAACAGATGAATTGGCCCAATTAACCTAGCCTGCCATATCCCTGGAACTGGAAAGCCTCAAGCTCTCTCATTTTCTGTAGGAGAGTTTTCCTCCCCAGAAATACATGCCTGTATTCTGAAGTGCGGTGGTCCAACTACTCTAGGTACAGGTATTCAGAGAATTCCCTTCTCCATTTTGTCAATATCTTGTCCTCTGGCATCCCCAAATCCTGACGGTCTCTTGGATTTCCCCTCTTTAACAATATCCCCAGGAGGCAGTTTCATGCACCTGGTTTGGTCAGTTACCACTCTCTCATTTGCATGACGCCCTGCAGATGGCCGTTGGAATCTCTGCTATGAGACTATAAGACTTTGTTATTGTTGGTTTATCCTTTTTTGCCTTTTATTTTTTATAGTGGAATTTCACTAGGGCTTGAAGATAAACAAAAGAGCTCAGTCTATCACCTCTCAATGGGAATCCCCCTCACTCTTCAGCCCACTGTAACCTGAACGTTGCCTCTGCCAATCTGCTGAAACTTCCTTTGGCAAGGTCACCCAACAACAGCCTCCATGCTGCTAAATTCAATGGATATGTTACATCTCTCATCTTCCTTGATTTGATACAGTTGTATTTGATACAGATGACAACTCCCTCCTTCCTGAAACACTCTGTTCTCTTTCTTTACCTGACAGCATACTCTCTTGACCCTCTACTTACCTCTCTGGGCTTTGTTTGCCAGCTTTTTCTCCTGTAAATGACGTAAATGGGCACTGAACCCAGGCTCAAAGGACCTGATTTCTTTTCTGACTCTATTCAGTTTGAACAAATGACTTCCACTCTCTGGACTTCGATTTATGATTTCTAGCAGCACTTACAGTTCTAAGTTTTTATAACTCCATATATTTGAAGACCTTTTCAGGAATGGAAATGATAGTAAATAATGTCTACGAAAGCTGAATAGGACCACACCAGTTCTAGCCAACAATATTTAATGGTCCATTTTAAAAGAGGAAACTCACTTAGAGGAACAAATGCCCTTTAGAGTTCAGTAGCTTTCATTTAGCTGTGTATGATGTGTGACCAAATGTATCTTTTTAAACTAGAATAACATCCTGTGTGGGACTCTGGGTTTAAACAGAAACATTTAGTAACCTTACCTGGGGCAATGTCAAAAAGAGGATTAGCAAAAGAATCAAAGCATCAGCCCCTCCTTGAATCACAGTGGGATATCCTGTTTGAAACAGAGATACATTTAGAAGGTCATCTTGAAAAACACCAATCCCCAGTAAATGAATGGTAAGTCTTCAGTATTCCATAAGAATAATGTGCTCTTTGATTTTATAATTTAGTCTTGCATGTGCTCCCAAAGCAAATTACCATGAAACTTTGATGGTGGGGGAAAAGTTTCTTTTGTTTTTCTAGTTTTTAGTTTTTGTGGTAAAGTATCTGAAGTTCTCCAATATGCTGGCATTTTTCACTAGCTGAATTTTCTTATGTGATGTGATTGTTTGGGAAAACCAACATTAAGCTAATGCTGTAATGGGAGAAAAGGACGTCTAACTCATCTCTGTTAATACGTGTTTAGAAACAATTGAGAGATAACATACCTTTAGCACCCTTGGATGGTTTAGACCTGATTTATAACTCAGCACCGTCCAGTAGAACTTTCCGTGATGATGGAAATTTTCTCTATCTCTAATCTGGTAGCCACCAGCCCTATGTGACTATCGAACACTTGAAATGTGGCCAGCGTGACTGAGGAAGTTGTACATTCGTTTTATTTAATTGTTCATTAATTTAGATTTAGACCTAAATCACCACATATGGCTGCTGGCTCCAGAGCACACGCATTAGTTTTTCCATCTGTGGGGAAATCTTGGGGTCAAGGTGTATGTGAGAGTGAAGCAGATCATCTCCAAGAGCCCTCTTGATTCTAAAGACTGTGCCCCTCCTTCTGCCCCCACTGCCACCCGCTCAAAAAAAAAAGGGTCCAGGAAAACATCCTCCAAATAATCGGGAGGCAATGAGGGAGTCAGAATGGCAGGACAGGCTGTGTGGTGAAACCAGAGGGGACTCCTGAGTGCAGCTCCACCCCTAATATTTTCAGAGCTCAGGACAGAGAACACATGGAGGGCCATGCACTATATGCCTATGTATTTGAGTGTTTTATGAAACTAACAAGATGTTAAATAAAAATATGCTCTACCCTTGTAGCTTGACAGTGATGCCTTCCTAAAGACCAGACGGGTAGGTTCACATTTAAACTTCTTAGACTCCTCAGGATCTGTGCTTGAACTTGATGGTGTGGGGAGAGTCAGCCCCCATCTCCTGGCTTGAGGTTGTTCCCCATCTCTTCCCACTGACACTCCATCCAGCATTGTGAGGGGCTTCATTCACATGCTTGTGGACACCTGAACATGTATGTCCACACTGTTCACACTCCCCACAAACAGCTGCCTCTTGGCCTCCTCTTGGGGCTGGGTTTACACATATTAATAGCTCAGTCCACCCTTAGGAAGATAACCCTGGAAGCAAGTTAGGGGCAGTTCAGGCAGGGAATTCTGCAGTCCTGGGTAATTTGAGCATGGTCTAAAAGCGGGGATATCAGCTCTGATCTAGCACAACCCCTTGATCCTTTGGACTCCTTGCCCTGCCATGGGTCAATCCCTTTAGCAGATATTGCTCTGGTCCTACTCTAGCCATGCATGCCACTCCTTAAAGGGCAGGTCCTAGGACAAAGGCCACCTCTGCCTGGTGCTAAGGCAGTTCCATCTGAGTCTAAGACGACTTATCCCAAACCTCACCTTAAATCAGAGATATGCCCGCACACTATGTAGTGGAAGAGCTAGACCTGTGGACAGTACACCTGAGACATTTTCAAGGTAGAGTAACTGACATGCCCAGAGAAAGTCTATGCCTTGAAAGGGAGAAAGAGTGATGGAGGAGCTTTTCTGGTAGGAAAAGGAGGAAGGAAAGAAAGAAATTCCAAGCAGATAGTGCCTTGTCACTCCAAAGGCTGGAGTATGGGCAGGGGTTAAGCCAGGAGTAGACAGAAGACCAAAAGTTGAAGTAGAGAAAGTAGATTGGGGCCACGTTGGAAAAGGTCTTAATAACTGCCATTTTAATCCATTGGAATATAAGCTCAAAAAGACAGAACCCATGTCTGTCTTGTCTGCCACCAAGTCCCTCACAAGTCTTAGCACACTGCCTGGCCCAGCATGGTGACAAGGACCATGCTCGGACAGGCATTCCTGCCTTGGTTCATGGTCTGTCCAGAACACAAGGAAGTTTGGGGTCAGATCTCTAATTTAGGAGTTTTGTCATTACCCTTCACAGACACTGCCAGAACCTTACCCTACCCGTGGAGTCTGGATTCTACTAGGTTCTTTTGGCCAAGAGGTAGGTGATTCCTCTCATTCTCCTCTCCATTTATCCGAATCCTTTGCTGGAGTCCTGCCATCTCAGACATGAAGAGGAAGAGTGGAAGGAGCTCTTACACAAACAGAAAGCTACCCAGAGAGATCAGAGCAGAGTCAGAGATGGCAATGCCTTGGGGAATGGTGGGCACAGGACATCCAGAAAGAAGAAGCAATCCATGGAGTCAAATGAAGCTGAGGTACCGAGAGTAGTGGGAACTGAGGAAACGCTATTGGATTTGACAATTAGGGGGTCGCAGGTGGCAATTCAAAGGAAGGGAAGACAGAAGCTAGATTTCCAGGATTTGTGAATGAGGGGTCAGTGAAAAAGTGGAAACAGCGTGTGGAGACTACTCTGTTGAGAAGATATGCAATGGAATAAAGAAGAAAGAGGGCAGTAGCTCAAGGGGGAGAAGATGTGGAAAGAAAGCTGTGGGCAAGGTGGTTCCAAGCTCAGAAACAGGTAATGAAGACAAGGATTATTGAGAAGCTGTGAGGACTTGGTCAACACTCTGCAATCTGGTTGTGTAATGGGCACGATCTGGGCAGTGCTGGGCAACAGAGGGTTGGGAGGAAGCTGCCAGGAGAGCGGGTGGTGGGCACCGAGGGGGTTTTCTCAGAATGGGGAATTGGAAAAATGAGAACACTGAAAGGACAGGAGCTAGGGTCTTGCAAGTAGATTCCCTGTGCTAATTGAAGAGTCTGAGCTTGGGGCCCCAGCTGGGTAGGTAGGTCAAGTAATCTACCCAGGACCACACAGCTAGTACTCGGTTGAACAGTGTTGCGGACTGAACTGTGTCCCTCCCCTTCCAAATACACCCAAATCCACATGTTGAAGCCCTAACCCCTAATGTGACTGTATTTGGAGAGAGGGCCCTTCGGGGGATAATTACGGTTAAATGATGTCTTAAGGGTAGGGCCCTGATCCGATAGGATTGGTGTCCTTATAAGAAGAGGAAGGGAGGGCTTCCCTGGTGGCACAGTGGTTGAGAGTCCGCCTGCCGATGCAGGGGACACGGGTTCGTGCCCCGGTCCGGGAAGATCCCACATGCCACGGAGCGGCTGGGCCCGTGAGCCATGGCCACTGAGCCTGCGCGTCCGGAGCCTGTGCTCTGCAACGGGAGAGGCCGCAACAGTGAGAGGCCCGAGCACCGCAAAAAAAAAAAAAAAAAAAAGAAGAGGAAGGGAGACCAGATCCCCCTCTCTGTCTCTCTCATTCTGTGTGTGTGTGTGTGCACGCACACGCGTGTGTGCGCACGCATGCTTGTGCACAGAGGAAAGGCAATGTAAAGACACAGCCAGAAAGTGGACATCTAAAAACCAGAAAGAGTGCTCTCCCAGAAACCAACCCTGCTGGCACCTTGATCTTGGACTTCCAGCCTCCAGAACTGGGAGAAAATAAAGTTCTGTTGTTTAAGCCACCCAGTCTGGTATTTTATTGTGACAGCCCAAGCTGACTAATACAAATAATGTAACCCTCCAAATTCATGTCCATCTGAAGTATCAAAATGTAATCTTATTTGGAAATAAGTTCTTTGCAGTTGTGATTAGTTATGTGAAAATGAGGTCATATTGCATTAGGTTGGGCCCTATATCCAATGCCTAATGTCCTTATAAAAAGGCCAAGTGTAGACACAGGGAGACACAGGGACAACACCATATGAAGACAGTGATGCAGCTGCCATCCAAGGAATGCCAGAGATCACTGGCAATGACCACAAGCTAGGAAGAAGCAAAGAAGGTATCTTCCCCACAGCAGTAGAGGGAGCATGGCCCTGCTTACACCTTAATCTCAGAATTCTGGCTTCCAGACCTGTGGGAGAATAAATTCCTGTTGGTGTAAGGTGGAATTTTAAAACCTGCCTTCTCACCAATCCTGCAGTCACGTTGCGCCTTCCCAGAAGGGATCCCTGTTTGCACTCTGCGGGCATCCTTCTTGACACTGACCAAGCACGGGCATGGACACTGTCCCTTTTCTTACCCACTGAAATCCTGCTATACACACTAGTCAGTAGCTTGTTTCTCGTTCCCTAATAATTTAGCTTTGGCCATCCAGGAGAAGGCTGCCCCAAGACAATGCTCCTTAGGGGGCTCCTTCAAGGACAGACTCTGGAGCCATACTGTGTGCGTTCAAATCCTGGCCCTGAGTGAATCCAGGCAAGTGACTGAACCTCTCGTCTCCCAGTTTGCTCCTCTGGAAAGTGCACCGACCTCATAAATTGCTTTGAGGATTAAATGAGTTGATGCACACAAAGCACTTGGAACAGTGCCTGGGACAGGGCCAGTGTTAGATACCACACTTTTGTTACAATATTTATAGTGTGCTCAAATACGAATGCACCACCATTTATATCTACAAGGACATTTACACCGCTTCCAGCTTTTCACTAGTACACGCATCACTTCAATGAACATCTTTGTGAATGCCTCCTTGTGTTTCTAGAAGATAAATTCATGGGGGTCGAGTTAGCTGTGCCAGTTTTCCCTGCCACCAGTACAACAGTGTACGTTTGACACTGGCTCCCCACATCCACTCTAACACCAAATTCCTATATTTTAAGATTTTGAGGTTATTTACAAAACAGAAACAGACTCACAGACTTAGAAAACAAACTTATGGCTACTAAAGGGGGAAGGGTGAGGAGGGATAGATTGGGAGTTTGGAATTAACAGATACACGCTACTATATATAAAATAGATAATCAACAAGGATATGCTGTATAGCACAGGGAACTCTGCTCAATATTCTATAATAACCTAAATGGGAAAAGAATCTGTAAAAGAATAGATATATGTCTACGTATAACTGAATCACTTTGCTGTACACCTGAAACTAACACAACGTTGTAAATCAACTATACTCCAATATAAAAATAAAAATTATCTTAAAACGCTAAAAAAGATTTTTATAAGTAATACTTTAAATATTGTTGTGTATATTGTGATCTGGTAGGCAGTGTTCTTCCTTTCTTTTGCTAAATATCTGCCATTATTGGTTTAGAAATATATTTCGTGGTTGTTTGTAAATGGGAAGGTGACAACTGTCTCAGAGTTCCCTCTTTCATGGTTGGTTTTCACAAGCCGTGTAGTGGTGGTTCAAAGGCCATAATGAGAGCATCTGGCCACAGCTGGTGCCAGGGATGTATGAGTCCAGAGGGCTCTGCTGGCAGCCTGCCCTGGCTGGATACCTGTTGGGATGGAAAATACCTGTATTCCCTTCAGACAAAAGGTGATTCACAGCCTGTCGTGCTTGGGATTAAGCTAATGGAGCTCATTGTATTTTCAAATGCACCCCACTGTCTGAACTCTTGTTTAATTTGCAGTGCCGGTCACGTGCACACGGGGTGGCTTGCTGGAGGTCAGTCAACACGGTCAGGAAAAGAACAAGGTTCATGCTGTAGGGAGTAACTTCCTGCCTTTCTATAGTATTATCATTCAAGCGCTCAGTTCCAGCAGCGTAGAGCGTGAACAACCAAATTAGCCATTTGTCATCTTTAAAACTCCTGAACAGATGACCCTTAATAAGATAGGAAAGACAACTTTCGTAAAATGGAGATAAGATGCTTGTTAGGAAGGTAGTGGTTGGGTTTGTTTGGGGCTGTTTGTTGTTGTTCCCCTTCCTGTGTACTACTGTACTACTAGAAGGAAGAAAATAATAATAAATGTAGAAAAATGTAGAAAAATACAAAATAGTCATAGAATTAATAAACTCTCTTCTAAAAAAATACTTCACTTTTGGTGTTCACCTAACAACCCTGCCACCGCTCTTGCTGTTCCTGGCTCTTCTCCCAATCCCAGCATCACTGTTCTCTGCATGCCTCCTTCATCTGCCTTACCTCAAGAAAAGTCCTCTGGGCCGGGGGCCTTGCTTGATTCTTCCCTGGGTTTCTAGCACCCAGCACAGGGTCTGGAGCCCCACAGAGGCTTGGGACACGTGTACTGACACAGAATCTGGGGCAGCAAGATATGCAGGCAGGTTGGCTCCGTTTAATGGACCAGGGAAAGTGGGAACTATCTGGAAGCTGGAATGCTCCCACCCAAATTTTGCAGAATGAAATTGTCGCTTAACTAAAGGCCCAGTAGCTCACCTCCCTTCCCCAGGTATTGTGGGGATTCGAAGTGTGATGAAGTTTTTTTAAAAAAGTGATGAAGACATTGCGTTTCTCAAAAGTACAGGGTAGCAAAATACTGGAGTCTAAGTGAGCAGGTAAAATCCGTGAAGCTGTGCTAAGGGCATGAACACTCCAACCTCTGCGTCCTTTAAGATTAAATCACACAAACACATTTATAGATCAAGCCAAGTTTGCTTAATTATACACAGACACACACAACTTGGAGGAATTAAAAAAGAAAACGGGTGAGTTTTGTTTTTCTCGGCGCTTATCAGATGGGGCCTTACAGCAAAGTTGCAGCGATGAGAGGTTCTAAAAGAAAATGTTTCCTTCATTCGTGGCGAGGATATGACATCTGAGGTGTTCTCCAGGGCTGTTCGGATTACAGATGCTCACTAAGAAGGAAAACTCCATGCTCCCCCCTCCCCTTTAATTACAGAGTGGGGGGAGGGGGGAGATGGTCCCTCAAACAAGCTGAATCATCTTAAGAGGTGAAGGTCCTGCAACCGATCACTGCCCTGTAGGGGTGGTGAGCAGACACCCTGAGAGATCTTTCTGACTTGGGAATGAGCTGATTTGAAAGTCACATCAAATGCGATTGTGGTTACTTCTGCATCGAGTGACTCATCTGTGCTGACGAGAATATAATGACGCAGTCACGACTGGCTGAGCTGTGCGCTGCCGCCAGCACTCTCCCCAAAGGACAGAGGGGACCTCTGGGTAAAGACTTTGACGTGTTTAAAAATTCTCTACTCCCCACCCCCGAGCCTTTGCCACTCCTCGGGCAAAATTGTGCTGGTCCCCCAAAATACAGTCATTCCTGTGTATCAAGGTTTCCTCAAATGGTTTAAATGTTCACATTTTTAAAGAGAAAAATATCTGCTTTTAGAGAAAAGCAGAGGTTCTTAAGCTGGGGGGAGTGGTGCAGGGAGCAGGTGTTAGACACCAAGCTTAGTCACACTTGAACAGCCCCAATCTACATCTAGGCACCCCAAAGACACAAGTGGAAAATAACCGAGCAAATAAGCCCACTGGTTAAACGACAGCACCCCCAGTGTACAGCATGGGTGGCAAAGAGCAATTCTTCAGCAAGCAGTGAGGATGGATGGCTCAGGATGCTGGCACCCAGGAAAAGTACTGGTACCCAGCTGGCGCTGGCAGTGATTCATCACAAGGAAACAAGTTATGCCTGCCTGCTACCAACCTCCCAGGGACACGAATATCTGAGGCCTCGCTGCTGCATATTAGAGTCGGGGGAACACTAGACAAGAATCAGAACTCTGGGACTCAAGTCCTGCCTCTGCTACTAACTAGCTCTGTGACCCTGAGCAAGTCGCTTACCCCCTTAGGGACTTTATTTGTTGCAACAGGAAAGTTTCAGGTCTGCAAGATGAATGGTTTCTAGGGTAAATCTCATGTTGTGTTCTTACCACAAAAAGCAAAAAAGAAAGGGCACAAGGAAGCTCTGGGAGGCATTAGGTACATCTAGTATCTTGACTGTGGCGATGGTATCACAGGGAGTTGCGTAGTCCAAACTCATCAAATTGTATGTATTAAATACGAGTACTTCTTTGTATATCAATTATACCTCAATACAGCTGTTTCTTATTTTTTTAAAAAAAGGAGAGGAGATCGGGAGGTGAGCAGCCTTAATGGATGCCCCTTAGTTTTCTTATTCTGGCATCCAACCACTCCCTCATTTTTCCCTTTATTTAACAAATATTTATTGAGTCCCTGCTATATGCCAGGAGTTAGGTGACCAAGGTCCTGTTTACTATCTCCATGCTCGTGCTGAATTTACAGAGTCCATTTTTATCCTTACCCTCTTCTACACATCTCCTTTCCAGACAGGAGAGGTCCAATTTAAGGCTGACCTCTTGCACAGAGAAACTTCTCAAAGTTCACGGTTGCTCCCCGGAGAAGATTTGTAGCACATGGAATTGATGGAGAATCCATTTCTCTGTCTTAAAATCTGTACAAATAGGCCTTCAAGAAAGTCTCAGCATGAAGAGGAATACCCAGGGACCCAGACCTCCTTCTCCAGTGACCACTAGCTGTTAAGGGAAGAAACAGGGTATTTCTGGCACTAGCAGGTATCCTGTGAGGCCCAGCTGAGTCATTCTGAGAGTAGGGACAGGAGAGGAGAGAGAGTTAGTCTTTGAAAGCGATATACCTGGTGCCGTTCAGATGGGGAACGGGCCACCTAGGGCCATGTGGCAGCACAATCCCTAGCTGCCCCCAAAGAACTGGGATCAAGCAAGGCTCCACTGCAGAGAGCTGATGAGAAATGACGCAAGCCGTGGGGAAGAGCTGGTCATTCTTGGTGCAGGCACGCCACCTATTGTCCAGAAGGGGCATTGACAACATTGAAGAATGTGGAGCGAGGGGGAAGCAAACAACCTCAGGAATCCCACAAGGTTCTGCTTGCTAACTTTCCTCGATTCTAGCCAAATTCTCCCTCCAGAGCATGGATACTTGCAAGTAACGCAGTACAGCTGATCGTGAGGCGGGTGTGTGGATTTCCAGGAGTTCTGGGCAGAGGTCTGAGTCTGAAGCCTGAAGAAGGGGGACCAACAGCACAGACATCAAGCATCAGCCAAACCTATGCCCTAGAAATATTGCCATTTCTCAGGGTGTATAGGTGTGCACGCATGCGTGGGTGCACACAGCCACATGCACACACGTGCATTCCATTTCCCTTCATAATCTATTAAACTTGTATTATATATGTCTTTTGGGAAATTGATTTATACTTCATTCTGAAAGTTTGGAAAATAGAGAAAAGTAAAGCTTCTGGCCATGAAGGAGTAACAGTATCTGGAATTAGTCATCCGTCATAAACAACCAGAAGCTGAGCAAATATATAAGAAACAACTAATTTTAGACCTCAGACAAGACGCAGCACGTGGCTCTGATATTACAGGCAAGGAAATACATGGAGTAGGGAGGAGGGACCCAAGTAGAGCAAAGAAGGTTCCATGAGTTGAAGAGCTGGAGGTCAGAGTTGAGGGGCTGAGGCAGCTGGAACATGTGCGCAGAGGTGAGGGAACTGCTGGGAGGAAGAGGTCCAGCAATCTGAGGACGGTTTTCCCTGAGTCTTTCCTGAGTACCAGACTGAGCAAAGAACAACTTGGAAGTTTTCAGCAGAACTATTTCCACAGCTCACACAAGACTGGCAGGTGTTCAAGTTCTGGCCAAAAAGAGTGGAGGATCCCCAGTGATCATACAGAGCCCTGGGTGGAGATTTCAGAGAGCTGACACTTTGTAATAGATCTGAGATATCCCCAGAGTAAAGGTGTTTTTCTTAAATTCTTCAAGAATTTTTCTTACCATTTCCTTTCATTATAGAGCCTTGTGTATAAATGGTGTGTGTCCAAAGATACTACAGGGAACCATTTAACCAAATGTTTTACAATTGCATCGCGATGCTCACCATCTTCCCTGCCTGCAGTCGTGTGGTCGTCAACGCCCTCCATCTCACATCCTCTGCTCAGCCAACTCTACATCTTAGCTCTGTTCCTTGGAGCACCCCACTTCCGGTGCTACATTCTGCATTAATCAGAATTCTTATGGGAAAGCACTGGAAGCTGGTTCTTCTTTAATACAGCAAAAAAGTCGTTTAGCAAAAGGATATTTGGTAAATCATTAAGTCACTGGGGGCATTGAAGAACTAGACTCAAGCTATGAGGCCAGAAACAATGAATCAAGTCATACCACAGAGCTTCTGGGGGTGACCCTACTGCTGTCACCACTAAGCACTAGGGTCACACACTGCTGTTATTGGATACTGATCCTGCTGCAACTACCACCATCAGAGGAGAATTCTCTGCTGCCGCAATTCTTTAGGTTCCTAATGCCAGGTTCAAAGACTCAAAAGGGGGCCTCTGATTGGCTGAGCCTAGGTCATGTGCCACAGCACAGCTGCAATACTGGGATATGTGGCATTTTCGTCTTCTCTAATGGGACGTGGGCTCTGCCTCTTACACCAAGGGTCATGAGGCAAGGAATTCTCCAAGCATGGCAAGAGGTTCAGACGCTAGGTAATACTCGAAGGTGAAAAAATGTACACTTCACAATTGTAACTTCAGCCACCATCTGGCACATAGTAGGCAGTTAATGAATATTTGTGGGTAGAGTGAGTGAAAAGCATAGAGGACTGAAATTGACTAACATTAGTCTACAGAAGGTGATCAGGTGAATGAAAGGGGACCTGAATAGTAACCTCCCCGGGACAGGACCCAAAATAAGAATCAGGTCAGTAATCCAGGCATGGCAGTGTGTGGAGGTAGAGAGCTCACGGCTGGGCAAAGTGGAAGATCCTAGCCCTTGAATCATATCCCCACTCTGGAAAGTTCTCTTCACAGGCCTTCACATTCACATGCAGGCATCCAACACTTGTCACCCCTTGGTCCCTGGCCAGACCAAAAACATACAGTCAGATAGACCTGGATTAGCTATCCAGGACCACCATAAGAATGGGTCTACACCTTACAGAAAATCATTTCTCTCCTAAACAGTCAATAAATGTATCACAAATGCAGCCCCGGGCTCAGCTAGGGAGGTGACAGTGTGGTGGCTAAGAGTGTGGCTCTGGAGCCAGACTGCCTGGGTTCAAGTCTGGACTCCTCTGCCCACAGAACCAGGCTGCTTACAGAAAAAAGATAACTAACTCCTGCTTCCCCTGGGTTATCCTAAGGCAGCCTCATCTACAAGCCCACAGAGACTTTCTGTTTCCTCCCATTCACCTTGTGGAGTCAAATAGTCCTGGGTTTGAAATCAGACTTGGCCACTTCCTAGCTATATGTCTTTAAACAGCCATTTAACCTCACTCCACCTCAGCTTCCTCATGTATAATAAAATGGAGCAAATGGTACCCTCATCATAGGGCTATTGTGAGAATTAATGAGCGAATGTATATAAAAAAAATTAGCACTGGGACTTCCCTGGTGGTCCAGTGAGTAGGACGCCGTGCTCCCAGTGCAGGGGGCCCGAGTTCAATCCCTGGTCGGGGAAATAGATCCCGCATGCATGCCGTGACTAAGAGTCTGCATGCCGCAACTAGGAGTCCACATGCCACAACTAAGAAGTCTGCATGCCTCAACTAGGAAGTCAGCATGCCACAACTAAAAAAAAGATTCCGCATGCCACAATGAAGATCCCGCGTGCTGCAACTAAGACCCAGTGCAGCCAAAATAAATAAATTAAAAAAAAAGAAGTTAGCACCGTGTTGGCAGATCTTAAACAATAAAAGGTTGCCATCATCATCATCACCATCATCATCCCCAACTACTATGAACATTACCATGACTACTATTGGCAGGAGCTTCTCGTCTCTCTAGCCACCCCAGCTCTCGTGGTCTACCCTCTCGCCAATCCCCTCCATGCTCTTGACCCATTGGCCCCTACTGCTCTCACCCTCCCAAACCTCAACCCTGGATTGAACCCACCTCCTGCCTGCTCATCCCACAGCCTGAAGGTTAGGGACACCCCAAGCTGAGGATTTTCTGCCTCAGCTGGGCCCTCGCCACCACCTGGATCACAGCAATCTTTTGCCTTGTACCTAGCACAGTTTTTTAAATGCCCCATGGAAAGTTTTCTGAACTTCCACCGTCTGTGTAAGCTCCCATTTCACCTCCCTCCTCCTCACTCTGAGGAGGTAAAAAAATTTCTTAATCCCCCCCCTCCAAAATTAAGGCCTAAATGGGAGAAATCCCGTCATGCCTTGAGCCTTGCTCTCCTCTACATCCCTCCAGATGTCTTCCCTGGTGGCGTAGTGGTTAAGAATCCTCCTGCCAATGCAGGGGACACGGGTTTGAGCCCTGGTCCGGGAAGATCCCACATGCCGCAGAGCAACGAAGTCCACACGCCACAGGTCCTCCCCTCTCCATCCCAGGTTGGCCCTTCCCCGGGACTCTGGATCCCATGACCTCCAGCCTCCCAGCACATAACTGACCCACTCTCCCCCTTTCTTCCCTTGTCTTTCCACCCTTTCCCTCTTCTCTGGGAGGCAGTGTCATAAGCTGGCTAACAGCACAAGCCCTGGGGTTACCTGCATGGGATCAGAACCAGCTCTACCCCTTATTAGCTCAGTAACCTAAGGTAGGTCCAAGCCTGTATTCCCTCAGCTGTAAACTTGGGCTAATAATAGCATCTACCAAGCTCACAGGATTGTAGTGAGGATCAAAAGAGATAGTGCATGAATGGCTTTTAAAGTACAGTCTGCCCAATCATTAGTCACGGTTCCTGGCCTCTTCACACCAGCCAAGGCAACCTTGTTGCTTATATCCTTTTACCAAACTATCCTTTCCTTGACTCCACATGCCTCCAGCTACCACCCTTGGCTCTGCTCCTTTTTATAGCAAAACTCCTCTAAAGACAAGCCTATGCTCCTGTTCCCCACTTCTGCTCCTTCCCTTCTTTCCCCAAGTCTCTCCAATCTGGCTGACAAACCCATGGCTCCACCAAAACTAGTCTTGTCGACGCCTTCAATGACATCCACCTTGCCAAACCCAAGGGTCACTCTCGTCTTCATCTTCCTTCGCACAGCTGATGACTCTCTTCCTCTGGAAACACTCTTCCCTTAGCTTCCATGACCCCTACGTGTTCCTGATATGCCTCCTACCTCTCTGGCTACGCCTTCTTCCTCTCCTCTGTGCGCTTTCCTTTCTCTGTGGGTCCCTCAACTGTGCGTGTTTCTTAGGACCCCAGCCCTCTCCTCTTATCATTTGATATTTTCCCCATTGGCAATTTCATGAACAAATAGGTTCAACTCGTGGGCAGAACTCAAGAAGTAGTGCCTAGCTTCAAATCTGAGAAGAATGGTGAGGTTATAAATGGGCCTATCACGGGGTTACACATTTAGAAGTTGGTGGATTGGTAACAAGTTGGGGAGTGGAGTCCTGAGGTCCTGAGCAATGTGAAGGTATGACATGCCTGTTCCCCTCAAGGTGCTAGCTGCACTGTAGGCCGACTGGCTCAGTGACCTGAGCAGTACTGGGCACTCCCTCTTGCACCAGGGCCTCCTACCTAGGAAGCCTTTGTCTCCTCCTTGGCTTATGGAAGCTGCTCATAATAACACGGTGTACAGGCTGGTTCTAAGCAAGTGAGGTCACAAGGAGCAACACAACAGTGGAAAACTGAGTCCAGGCAGAAAAGTGGAGTAAGCTACAGGCAGAGGGTGACTTCTCGCATTTGAAATGAGCTCAGAAAGTCATTCTTGAGTCTCCAGCAAGGTCAATAGAGGCAGTTGAGCAGAGTGATGAGACCAAGTTGCCCAGTCTCCCATTTGGATGTCTCATCTGCTAGGCAGAGCCTGGGATTGGGGACCCTGAGATGATGGCTGGCACCACAAAAGGTGTCCTGGAAGACCTGGTGTTCCTTTAAATGTGGGGTGGTGTCTTAGGTGTTTCTGAGTACAGTTAGTAAAAGCCAGCCTTCTTGTAATGGGGTGATTGCTTGTGGACAACTGTAGGCTGATTGCCCAGATTCAGTGGCTGGAAAGCATGTGGTGCAATCACTTGGCCCATGCCACGCAAAATCCCTAAGTTGTTCTCCAAGGACTCTGCCCTTCTGCTCCACTTGGCATCTGTCTGTGGTGGCAGTGGGCAGGGACGTGGCAATGGGCGGAGACAGAGTGTTGCCCTTAGAAAGGCTTAGGGATTACCTTCCAAAACTGGGCTGGGAACTGAGGCCCTGAGTGTAACTCAGTGGCCTGGGAGATAGCTGACTCTTATTTTGAGTGTGGCATTTTTTTTCTGGGGAAGGGACAGGCTGGTAACCACAGGTGAACCAAGCGGTCTCCCACCAACAATGTATGAGCGTGCCCGCTGCTCCAGATACCCATCAAAATTGTATTGTAGACCTTCCTCATTTGATTCATTCTGCTGGATATGTGGTGGTATCACATAGATGTTTTGATTTGCATTTTACGATGACCAGTCAAGATGAGCCCATTTCATATACGTATGGACCTTTTGATGTCTTCTTCATGAAGTGTCTCTGAGTCTTTTACTCAGTTTTCTATTGGGTTGTCTTTCTCATTATTTGTAGACCTTCATTATACATTTCTTAACATGACTCCTTTGTCATTTCCATGTATTTCAAGTATCCCCCACTCTGTGGCATGCATTTTCACTTGTGTTTTCTCTTTATGATGCATTTTAATTACAGAAATTATTGATTTTAATGTAGTCCTTTTTACTGATTTTTTCCATTGTAGTTAGTGTCTCTTGTGTCTAGTTAAGAAATCTTTACCTAAAGTCCTGCAGATATTATCTTATTTTATCTCCTATAAGATGTATTGATTTATCTTTCACATTTGGTTATTAATACATCTGGAATCAGTTTTTGCATATGGCGTGAGGTGGGATCCAAATACGTATTTTCCCATGTGGATATCCAGATGGCCATTTTCCAAAAAGGCCATCCTTTCTCCAATGAACTTCAGTATTATCTTTGACATAAATCAAGTGACATGTGTTGGGTCAGTTTCTAGACTCTCTATTCCATTGCTCAGTTGTTTTTTTGTTTGTTTTGTTTTTTCATATTCCTGTGCCAAGAACACATCAACGTACTTACTATGGCTTTACAAGTCTTGGTATATGGCGATGTAAGTGCCCTTCACTTTGTTCTTCTTCAGGAGTATCTTAACTATTTTCAGCCCTTTGTACTTCCATATAAATTTGATAATCAGATTGTCAATACACACACACACACACACACACACACACACAGCCTACTGTGATTTTTTATTGCAATCACATTGTGTCTATAGATCAATTTGGGGAGAATTAACTTCTTAACAATATTGATCCTTCCAATCCATGAACATGATATATATCTCCATTTCTCTAGATTGTCTTTAATTCATCAGCAGCGTTCTGCCATATTCAGTGTAGAAATCTTGCACTTCTATTTTTATATTAAATCCTGCATAATTGATGGGGTTTTTTGTTGATACTGTAAATGGTATCATTAAAATTTTTTGTTTGTTTGTCGCTAGTATATAAAATAACATTGCTCATTAATTCTAATAGTTTATCAGTAGATTTTAAAAATTATGCCTGCTCCAGGTTTTAAATTAAAATATTACTAGAGACACTGCATTTGTCCATGAGTTTCTGCTACCTACCATATTCCATTCTGCTCTGTGCACACCATAGCATTTATGAGAAGTCCTTTTTGGGTGTAACCTGAGGCTCATGAGACATGCCCCTGGGTTTCTTATGGCAGGAGCTTGAGATTTTAACCAAATGAAATTTAGAAATAAATAAAACCTTTAGTAAGTGTGCATTACTTGTCAAGTATTGCTCTAAGGGAATACTGTTCTTAGTCCTTTGCAGGTGTTAACTCATTTAAGTTCCTTAACAGTCCTATGAATTAGGTACTGTCATAATCTCATTGAACAGGTGGGGGGAAACTGAGAGAGGACAAAAAAATTTCTCAAGGTCAGCCAACATGTTAGTGGCTAAGCGTTTCACCATTACACTATTTAGCCACTCCTAGTTTATAAAGTCTTCAACGTGAGGCTCTCCACCTCCTCGTCCTGAGCCCTGGATTTCCCCCCAAGTCATCACTCCATCTGCAGTTGACTACTGCCCCTCACCTCAGGCTACTTCTGCGGATTAAGGATGCGGGAAATCAGGCCAAGCTTCATAGAGGTGAGCTGGTCTTTACAGGCTGAGGAGGATTTGAGCATGTAAAGATGAAGTGAGGAACAGTTTCAAAGACATGGAGAAGAAACATAGAGAAATACAGAGTACGGGTTCTCAATCTAGGACTGGTCTTGGGGGGACCCAGAGTTTTCATATCAGTTATTGTCATTACCAATATTATTTTTACTCTGAGTGCTTTCATCAGAACAATCATATATACCACCATTAATACTAGAGTCATTTGAAAATGCCCCATCTTTGTATTGTTCAGTCACTGCGAAGGTCACATTTCTTCTGTGGTATCATTACAACCTACAATGACTAACAAATATTTGAATGTATCTGTGTTGCAGACCTATGGAAATACAACTTGTTACAGCCTCCCTCCACCCATTGTGATTAGGTCTGGCCTCACAACTTCCCATAAATTAGCAATATCATAACAGAATACTTGAGGGCGTATCAATGTGTTCTCAGAAAAAGTTTCTAGTTTCTTTGCTTGGGATCAAGAACCTTCAAGAGAATGATTGGGGATAAGGCTCAGGTGGTCAGAGGACAGGAACAATCAAGAACTACTGCCTTAAGAATCAGTACGATGGCATCAAAAGCACAAGCAACAAAAGAAAAAAGAAATAAGCTGGACTTCATCAAAATGACAACTTTTTGTGCATCAAAGGACACTACCAAGAAAGTGAAAAGACAGCCCTCAGACTGGGAAAAAAGAGTTGCAAATCATATATCTGATAGGGGTCTAGTATCTAGAATATATAAAGAACTCTTGGTCCCCGGAAGTGATGCACGGAGAAGCCCACGTGTGCGATTCTACCCCAACATGGTGGTGCTCCTCAAGAGGTTGCTGCATCCCCGGAGACCCCCAGTGGCCTTGGGCCACCCCCTGGGACAGGGTGCGAGGCCAGCCTGGGCACTGATCCCAGGGCTGCTGTGAGGGTACGGTTCGCCCCCAGCCCCACAAGCTTCTTGCACCTGGGCGGCCTCCACACTGCCTTGTACAACTACGTCTTTGCCAAGAAGCACCTGAGGCTGGAGGACATGGATCAGACCTGCCTTGTGCTTGGGGCAGCAGAGAATACTGAGGACATGCTGGAGTGGGCAGGCATCCCCCCTGACAAGAGCCCCTGCCGAGGAGGTCCTGCAGGACCCTACCTGCAATCTCAGTGACTTGCGCTCTACACCCATGCTACCAAAGCTCTGCTGAAGAGCAGCGGCTGGAGCTCCTGAAGAGGGAGGACCTGAGGAACCATCAGACTGGCCAGTATGACAATCGGTGCCGGAGCCTGAGCCAGGCGCAGGTGGCCCAGAAGTTGGCCAAAGACCCCAAGCATGCCATCCACTTCCGCCTGGAGGGGAGGCACCAGCCTTCCAGGACTTGGTATATAGCTGGAATCCGCACAAGGTGGCCAGCATGGAGGGGGACCCGGTCATCCTGAAGAGGGATGGCTTCCTCACGTACCACCTGGCCTGCATGGTGATCGACCACCACATGGGCATCAGCCACATGCTGTGGGGCTCCGAGTGGCTGGTCACCACCTCTAAGCACCTGCTCCTCTACCAGGCCCTGGGCTGGCAGCCCCAGTGCCTTGCCCACCTGCCCCTGCTTCTCAACAGGGATGGCAGCAAGCTGTCCAAGAGACAAGGGGACATTTGCTGCTGGCGGCTTCCTGCCGATCCCTCGCTCGACATCATCACCAACTGCGGCTCAGGGTTTGCAGAGAAGCAGATGGGCAGGACCTTGCCAGAGCTGATCACACAGTTTGACCTGACCCGGATCACCTGCCACTCAGCCCTGCTGGACCTGGAAAAGCTCCCAGAATTCAACAGGCTGCACCTCCGCCAGCTGGTGAGCGATGAGACCCAGAGACACCAGCTGGTGGGGAAGCTGCAGGCCCTCGTGGAAGAGGCTTTCGGGAGCCAGCTGCAAGACAGGCATGTGCTGGACGCAGCCTACGTGGAGAGGATCATCCTGCTGAGACAGGGGCACATTTGCCGCCTGCAGGATTTGGTCTCCCCAGCACACTCCTACCTATGGACTCGCCCTGCTGTGGGTCGAGCGCAGCTGGGTGCCATCTCAGAGAGGGTGGACGTCATTGCCAAGCATGTGCTGGGGCTTTTAGAAGGATCCGGTAGGAACTTAACTCAGGACATGCTGAACGGAGAACTGAAGAAGCTGTCAGAAGTCTGGAAGACACCAAACACAGTAACGTGATGAAGCTCCTCCAAGTGGCCTTCAGTAGACAGCTGCAAGGGCCTCCTATAGCTGAGATGATGTTGTCCTTGGGACCAAAGGAAGTGCGGGAACAAATACAGAAGGTGCTTTCCAGATGGAGAGAAGGTGTGCGGGACAGCAGAGGTGGCCGTGGGAACCGTAGTTGCAGGACCTGCCCTCAGACGGGAGGAGCAGGAGGCCTGGACCCCATCGGAAGCTTGTGGAAGGAACCAAGGGTGGGCGCAGAGCCTCCGGGTGCACAGGTGCATTTATGGCGCCACGCCATGCCTGTCCTAATCAGTTGGCCAGCGTCAGCCAGCCACCTGTCACCTCCCTGACTCTGGAAAGGAAGGCCTCATATCTGGTTCTGACACCACAGTACACAGCAGAGGTTAGGAGATGCTTCACAGAACAGTCACAGCTCATGTTTTAGTCTGCTCAGGCTGCCACGACAAAATACCACAGAGTGGTGGCTTAAACAGCAGAAACTGATTTTCTCAGGCTTCTGGAAGCTGGCAGTCCAAGCTCAAGGTATTGGCAGGTTTCGTTTCTCCTGAGGCCTCTCTCCTCGGCTTGCAGACGGCTGCCTTTTTTTTTTTTTTTCTTTTTTTGCGGTATGCGGGCCTCTCACTGTTGTGGCCTCTCCCGTTGTGGAGCACAGGCTCCAGACGCGCAGGCTCAGCGGCCGTGGCTCACGGGCCCAGTTGCTCCGCGGCATGTGGGATCTTCCCGGACCGGGGCACGAACCTGTGTCCCCTGCATTGGCAGGCGGACTCTCAACCACTGCGCCACCAGGGAAGCCCCTGACGGCTGCCTTTTTGCTGTCTCCTCACACGGTCTTCCCTCTGTATGTGCCCTCGGTATCTCTCTGTTTGTCCAAATGCCCTCTTCTTAAGAGGACACCAGTCCTCTTAAGTGGACAGGTGATATTGGGGAAATTTCTGCTTTCTGTTTGTCTCCTCCACTAGTTGGTCACCACAACCAAGATGAAGAAAAGTTCGTCATTACCGGTTGTATGAATATCTCCAGATATTTACTCTCAGAGTCTGCTGGTATGGGAGTTTCTCATTCTTCGATTTATTACCCTCTTAGCAGCAGCTCTAGCTACAAGGGCCTTCATTATATCCTAATTGCCAGTGCCAATTGCCCTTATTTTTTATGTTAAAATCCATTTGTAAACGCATTTCAGCAGCTCTACCATCTCAGCATCATTGGTAATTTAATCTCCCTCCCCCTCTATTAGTGCCACAGGGGGCTGACCAGAGCAGGCGGCGCCCAGGCTAATCAGATCACTAGTCTGTCTGAATGTTAAACTCAGCAGGAACTTGATGGGATGTTGTGGGTCAGATCGGGGGCATATTAGATCTTCCGCCAGCTAGCTCTCAGGACCAACCAGGGGAGAGACCTGGAAGCAGACAATGAAAACATGGACCTCAGCTTGGAGGGGCTGATGGGGGACGGTCTGGGAAACTGTCAGGCAAGGTTGCTGGAATTGAGGGCTCTGCGAGGGTGTGATTTGATGCGAAGGAGAATTTCCCGGCATATGAAACAGTGCTTCTCATCTGACCTGTTCACTCACCACTTCTCAGAACACTTCATGCAGCGAGCTGTGGCAAAGAGCGCAGTGAACAGCAAATCGGGAGACTGGGGACTTTACCTGCTTGGTTCCTCACTCCCTGGGTGTCTTGGTAAAGCTCCTTCACCTCCCTGGGTATCACATTCCTCAACTGGGGGTAATAATCCCAACCCTACTGACCCCTCAAAATTTGGATGAGGGCCAAATGAAATTTAAAATTAAAACGTTTTAGTGAGCATGTATTATTTGTCAAGCACTTCTCGAAGGAGGTACTGTTCTTAGCCCTTTGCATGTATTAATTCATTTAATTTCCTCAACAGCCCTATGAGGAAGGTACCACCATAATTTTATGGAACAGATAGGGAAACTGAGACAGAGAGGACAAACCTTTCCCAAGGTCACACAGCATATCAGTGGCCAAGCGTTTCACCATTGTACTATTCAGCCACTCCCAGTCTATAATATCAAGCTCCTCAGCCTGGCCGACATCAGCTGGAGGTTCTCTTCACCCCCTCATCCTGAGCCCTGGTTCTCAGCAGGTAGGAGAGGGGTAAGCATCCTTCTCGTTCCATGGTGCTCCTTTCCGGCCATTGTTCTGCCATCTGCATGTAAATTCTCCTCCTCTTCAGCTACTCGCTCCACCCATGTGACTCTGCCATCCATCTCCCCTCCTGGCTGCTGTCATCTAATGGCCTCCTACTCATGTCACTGGAGTCTCAGCCCACAGGATCACACTCTTCCTTCTTCCCCAAAGCCAGACCATCAACTTGGGTGACTTCAGTGTCCAGAAGGGCAACCCAGCCATAACTGTACCTACCAGTCACAGTTCAGTCCGGGAAGCAGAGTCATGATGGGCGTGAAGGGAAATTAGACCTCACAACATGGTGGGAGATGCTGGGCAGTGAAGTCTAGAAGGGAGAGCTGGAGGGTCAGAGCAAGAGTTCCTAAAGCGTTTCCCCAAAGCACTGGTATGATGAACAAGTCAGAGCTTACAGGAAAATTGGAGAAGCTAAGTATGTTTAGCTGCTTCAGCCAGCAAAGAAGGCGAGTTTGTGGGCAAATCTATGAAAGCTGCTGCCTCTGTGTTCTATCACCTGGCGTAGGTCCATCTGATGGTGGGCCTGAGGCCCCGGGCCACTGCTGGGAAGAAGAGCTGAGTGTAGAACAGAGGAAAGCAAGGACAAGCTGGAACATTCTAGGCACCTCTGCCTCCATCTGTCACCATATAAGGCCATGAAGACTTTCAGGAAGCAATGGGCTCTTCTTCACACATCAGCCTTCTCATCACCAGGGACCTTCCCCTCCTCCCGTCTTCAGCCACCCCTTCCATAGCCATAACCCAAATGTACTCATCCTCTGAAATTCCTCATGTAGTCATCACGCAATATGGCCACAGCCCCTTCAGTTGTTCTCACTGAGTTCACTAACCACCCCCTTGTCATTCATTCAACAAACATTCATTGAGCTCCCCACTGTGTGTCAGGCACTGTGTTAGATGCCAGGAGACAGTGGTGAACAAAGACAGATCAGAACATGCTCTCATGAGCTTCCAGTCTGGTCGGGGTGATGGGTTTTGATTCTACTATAGTCCCACAAATAAATAAAGAATTGTAATGGAGAAAAACACTCTGAAGGAGAGGTAAGGACATGGTGCAATGAAAGAGTAGCTGGGCGAATTTGTCTGAATCGGGGACGTCAGGGAAGGCTTCCCTCAGGAAGTGATGGTTGCACTGAGATGCTGTATTAGAAGTTAACTAGGGACTTCCCTGGAGGTCCAGTGGTTAGGAGTCTGAGCTTCCACTGCAGGGGGCACAGGTTCAATCCCTGGTCAGGGAAGATCCCGCAAGCCACACAATGTAAAAAAAAAAAAAAAAAAAAAAAAAAGGTTAACTAGGCAAGGATGAGAGAGAAAGATTTCCAACAAACAATGTCTGCAAAAGCCTTGTAGCAAGAGAAACCAGGATTCCCTGGGGCCCCACTCACTCCTCAACTCACTCCAACCTGGTTTCCTTCTCTATCATGCCACCAAACAATTTCTGTTAAGGTCACCAAGGTTCACTTTGTCACTAAAATAAGCTTTGTAGAGAAGGAATTATATTCCAGGAGAGGGTGGATGGCTAGGTTAGCATCCTCAAGGTAGATGCAGCAGCAGGACCTGGGGGGTGAAGGGGATTGTTTGGAAGGTATCAGAAGACAGGGGTTGAAATGATGCATAATGGGGACTAAGATGAATTGAGAAGGCAAAGAGCCAGGAGAGGCTGATGAACCACTAGATGGGCAGAGAGAAGAGCGTGGACAAAGAGAGTGTGTGGGGCCCACGTGAGGACCTGAGCAGCCGGAGTGTGGATGGGAGTCTGGGGAGAGAGGTAAGGGACAGGACCTGGTCACGAGTGACTTTGTAGCTCGTGGTAAGGAGTTTGCACTATATCCTGATGGCCATGGAACCCATCGGGGCTGGGAAAGATCCTCAAGTCAGATCTGGACACGGTGAGTGGGTGCTGGCCGTGAGGATGTTCGTGTGCAGGTGCCCACCTTAGTATGGAGGAGATGATCCTGGAGCTCAGGGGAAAGGTCGGGAGTAGAGGTAGAGCCATTGGCTTTGTCTGCGCACAAGTGGTAATTCAAGTCCCGAGTGTTCATGAACTTGATGGAGAGGGAGTGTGGACAGAGAACGGGCCAGGAGCCCAAAACAGAGCCCTGAAGGACAAAGAATTTTACACAGGAGACTTGGAGTGGACTGAGGTCAGAGGAAAGCCAGGAGAGGTGGTGTCCTGGAAGCCCGTGGAAGAGACCCCTTCAGAAGAGGAGCAATGGACCAGAGCTGTCAAGAGGTCCCAGAAGATGAGAACCTCTTTGAATCTAAATCCCGGGCCCAATATCCAGTACCCAGCCATGTCCCTGGCACAGCAGAGGCACTCAACGTTTGTGGAAGGAAGGAGTTGATGCTTAAATGTTTCGGTAATAAACAGCACAGGCAGTAGTCCTTCACATGTTTGTTTACTACAGGGCACCCCTAGGGGTGAATGATTCGAGTCACTGAAATCAGCATGCTGGTGCCAGACTTATGGCCCACTCTTTCTACCTCCTTGCTAGCCAGCGGAAGCCATCTGCCTTCCAGAAGGAGCCCCTAGAACCAAGGCCCGGCCCTGGGGCCCTGAGATTGTTCCAATAGGCAGGAATCCTGGAGCTTCTCGGGGTGTCTGATTGACCCCATGGGTGGGGTCAGAGTAGAGGATCCAAGAGCCTAGAGTGGAGCGAAACGGAGACGAAGACCCATGAAAGTCTCCGTCTGGACGAGGGGTTCCCTGGAACTGGTTGGGGGCTTCCTTCGAGGAAGGCACTGCAAAGCCTGGGACTCCTGAGACGCAGGGCCCAGGAGGAGGGGTCTGGCTTGTTGGGGTTTAAGGGCAGTCCCCAAAGCTGGAACTCGGAAGGGGAAAGTCGTTCTGTGACTCTGTGTAGGGAAGGACCACCAAGAGATGGTCAGGAAGGGACTGCAGGGACGAGCATGCACCTTCACCCCCCGACCCCAATCCCAGAGTCAAGGGCAGAGCAGCCTGCAGTGCGCAGACTGACCGCACTTGGCCGCCGCGTTTGTATTCCGAATGCGAGCCGCCACTGCGTGAATTATTAAAGCCCTGACTCCGAGCTCATCTCGCTCTCTGCGGAGCTGGCTCAGCGCAGCGGGAGAAGCCGGCCTCTGGCTAAGCCAAGGTCCCCCGGGTTCGAGCTGGAAGGCCTTGGAGGTCACCTGGGCCCACTCTCTACTTCGGGGGAGGCATCCAGAGGGGACGGGGCCTTGCTCAAGCTCCACGGTGGTGCAATCAGGACCGGAAACCCGGCCTTCCGAATACCGACCTGTCCGGGACCCTTTGCAAAATTCTGGATGTCCCCGGTCTGTGCAGTGGATGCAAGGTCCCCGTTGCAAAGTTCCCCATCTAGCCCTTTCCCTGGTGTCTTCACGGGGAAAGTACAGTGGAGTCATTTGATGTGGGGGGGAATGAGAGGACTTCGTTCACCCTCTGTGTTCTGAAGGCTTCCAGAGACGGCCATCAGAAGCAAGCGGGTACTGAGGGGGAAACTGAGGCAGCTCATCAATTAAGAGCAGTCAGCCTTGCTTCCTACTTGCCTGCCAGGCCTGGAATCTGATACCAACACCCACACCCCCCTCCCCCCTCCCCCCCACCAGGTGCCCAGGGCCTTGGCCCCAGACCCCTGAAGGGGTTTCATATTTATCCTCTGAATCCGTAAGCAGCAGCTTCCCTTTAGGTTCTGCCTATCTAAGAAAAACCTGAAGGACTAGGTCTCTATGTGTCTCTGTCTCTCTCTGACTCTGTCTCTCTTTCTTAGAGTGGAACAGATATGGCCAGCTCCAGACGAGATGGAAGCAAAATTGAACCCAAAACTGCCAAAAAATTGTCCACCTCCAGCCTTGAAAACCTACCTTGCTCAATTCCTGCCGTTATCCCAGAGACAGGTTTCCCAATTCCACAGTTCAGCCCAACAAATGGGACCAGCTGCCATCGTCTCTCCCCTGAATGACTGCATCAGCCCATTTCCAAACTTTGCCACCTTACAGTCTGCTTCCAGCACAGCAGCCAGAGAGACTGTACGAAAACACAAGCTAGGTCCCATCCCTCCTCTGCTCAAAACCCTGCACCAGCTCCTATCCCATGCGGAATGAGAGCCCAAGTCCTCACCATGGCCTACTAGGCCCTATCCGTCTTCTGGCCCTGACCACCACTCTCATCTCCTCGCCTTATACCCCTCCCTTTGCTCTCTGAATCAGCCACATGGGCCTCTTCGCTGTTCCACAAATATGCCAGGCGCATTCCTGCCCTGGGGTCTTTGCTCTAGCTGTCCCCTCTGCTGGAATGCACTTTCCCTGATATCAACTTCGTCCTTGCGGGTGTCACTTTAGCAGTGAGGCCTTCCCTGACCACTCTGGTTTGTGTTTTTTTTAATTAAAGTACAGTTGATTTACAATGTTGTGTTCATTTCTGTTGTACAACAAAGTGATTCAGTTTTATATATCTATATGGATATATTCTTTTTCATATTCTTTTCTATTATGGTTTATCACAGGATATTGAATATAGTTCCCTGTGCTACACAGCAGGGCCTTGTTGGTTATCCATTCTATATATAATACTTTGCATCTGCTAATCCCAAACTCCCAATCCGTACCTCCCCACGCCCCTCCCCTTGGCAACCACAAGTCTGTTCTCTGTCTGTTTCTGTTTCACAGATAAGTTCATTTGTGTCATATTTTAGATTCCACATATAAGTGGTATCATATGATATTTGTCTTTGACTTACTTCACATAGTATGATAATGTCTAGGTTCATCCATGTTGCTGCAAATGGCATTATTTCATTATTTTATATGGCTGAATAGTATTCTATTGTATATATGTACCACATCTTCTTTATCCATTCATCTATCAATGGACATTTAGGTGGTTTCCATATCTTGGCTATTGTAAACAGTGTTGCTATGAAACTAGGGGTACATTTATCTTGTCGAATTAGAGTTTTGCCCTGATCACGCCATTTAATACTCGTCACTGTCCCCATCCTGCTCTTCTTTTTTCCATAGCACTTGCTAACATACTATACTGTTTCCTCATTTATGATGCCTCCTGTGTGTCTATCACTACCTGCTATGTTGTAAACCTCAGAAGGGCAGGGATCTTGGTTTGCTTCACTGATGTACCCCAAGTGTCTAAACCAGTGTTGAATGAATGAATGAAAGAAAGAAAGAAGGAAGGAAGGAAGGCATACGTTCTGATGGGAGCAGTCCTTGGAAGCCCTAAGAGGTTGTATACTTCTAACGCCCTTACCTGTGACTCTGGATGTGGCATGGGAGTATCAGCGCTGGTTGAGAGAGGCTCACAGCCAGGCCCATGGATGCTTTTAATCACAAGCTGCCTTCCATCGTTGTCACAAATAAATGTGGATTCCTGGGGAGTTGCAGTGGAGGAGACTCTGAAAACATTTCGGGGACCAAAAGCATGTATTTTTGCCAGATAATCCTGGAAACTCACCACCCTTGTTAAAATTGTTTTTCTGTGAAAATGGGCTCTGAGGTTTAAAAAAAACAAAAACCAAAAAACTGAAAAGCACTTTGGAAACACAACCCCAAACTCTTCAGTCAGAATGGCCTGAACTGAAAACATGACAATGGTCCCACTAGAGAAACACGTCGTCCAAGTACATATGGGAAACTGCACTCTGGCAGGACAACATCCTGAGTAATGTCCAAAGGACAACTTCTAGAGCAATTGATCAGTCTATGTGCAGTGCTTCATCGGGAGCAGATGTGTGCCTTGTTTTTCTCATTACAGTGATTTACTGTCTTCTGAGCTTATTAAAGACAGAGGCATGAGCCCACTTTGGGGTGTGTGTCCTGGGGGAATGAGGGGATAGAGGGAGGGAGAGAGAAAGGGAAGGGGGAGGGAGGGCCAGGCGAGGAGCTTGGGAGATTTCCACTCTGCACTGGTGGTTTGGATTCCTGCTGCTGCTGCCCAAAGCTGCTCCACCAGGGAAGTCCCAGTCTCACTCTTTTCTGATTTAGAATCTCCTTTCATAGTAATAATATTAATAATAGTAATAATACTAATCATATAGCATTCATAAGCAATAAACAAATTCAGACTTTTTGCATTTTAAAAAGTGACATATACTCTTCATTTTATGTATGTTAGTTACAGGAGCAAGTAGATGCAAAACCTGCTTTTGTGACCCAATGTTTGAGGTTCTCTTATTTTAACTTTAAAAATCTCATAATTATTGTTTTTAATTTACAGATCTTGTGTCTAAATGATTAGCTAAGAAATGACACTTAAGGCTGCTAGTTGTAAGGACTTTTCTCCAAAATACTTTGCTAGCCTTTATTTCAAATAAATGAAAAGTCTAATTGGCTATAATGGCCACTATGTTTTCTCTTCTTAACATTGTTTTCTGAAGGAATAGGAAGTGCTTGGGGTGTTTTATGGAAATTTTGGTGACATGAATATAATTTACATACCTGATGCAAATCATCCTGGGGTAAATTTGCAAAGTTGTTATCATCTTTTTCTCCTCTTTAACTTGCATATGAATATCAGGTATTCTTTATGCTTATGCCTTTAAGCCACAGCCGTTTACAGACATAAAATAAACAATGCTTTATTTACATAGGAATAAAATCAATTTACAACTGTATGAGTCAAAACGACCATGGGGGATAGTGTTAAGAGCTGAATTATAAACTGATATTAGTCATTTCTATGCTAAGCCCCACAGGTGTTCACTTAATACTCACTGAGATGCTTTCAAACTACTCTGGTTTTAAAGGGGAAAATGTTTCCGTCATTTTTTTTTTTTTTTTTTTTTTTTTTTCCCGGTACGTGGGCCTCTCACTGCTGTGGCCTCTCCCACTGCGGAGCACAGGCTCCGGACGCGCAGGCTCAGCGGCCATGGCTCACGGGCCCAGCCGCTCCGCGGCACGTGGGATCCTCCCAGACCGGGGCATGAACCCATGTCCCCTGCATCGGCAGGCGGACTCTCAACCACTGCACCACCAGGGAAGCCCCCTGTAATTTTAATGAAATAACCTTTCATTGAAATTGAACTAGGAGTTATTATCATCTTCAAATCTAGAAAATCCATGGCACACCATCACTGACCCGAGCTGGGAGATGTTGACCAAGGCCATGACAGTTGTACAGGTGACAAAATGGAGGTGCAGGGTCATAGGACAACGCATGGCCGAGCCACGGTTAGAAGGCAGGGTAGCAGAGTAGGAAGATCAGAAAACCTGGCTGTGAGTCCTGACTCCCCTACTAATATCCTATGTGAGCCTGGGTAGATGACTGCTTCTCTTGGCCTCTGTCCTCAGAAGTAAAATGGAAACAATACAGACACTCTCCCCCTTACCCTACATCATTTGTATAATCGGAACCCAAGAGTGTCCAATTTGGAACCATCAGAAACCCTGCAAACTCTGCTAAGGGTTTTTGAGTGACGTCCAGAGCTAACAAGGGTGACACCATAGCACAGACGGAGTACTTGGGTGTAGGGATGGCCAGCAGGAGTAAAGAGCCATCTTGTTCAGTACACAGGGTCCTGACTGCAGCTATACTAGTTCACACCAAAGGATCTTTGCGTGGTCTCCCAAGCTCTGCTGGAATGGTCTTAAGAATGCCCCTGAATTCCCTGTGTGTTTTGATAGAGTGATGGCCCTTTACTTACAAGAAACTACTCTGGACACAGAAGCTGGAGAGATGAGCAGTTTCCTTGATCTGCATTCTAAACCACCCATCAGGCTGACATGTACACACTGCTATATTTAAAATAGATAACCAACAAGGACCTAGGTAACCAACAAGGACCTACTGTATAGCACAGGGAACTCTGTTCAATATTCTGTAATAACCTAAATGGAAAAAGAATCTGAAAAGGAATAAAAAAATAAAAAATAAACCACCCATCAGTTACAGAGTGAACAAGGAACGTGCACTTTGGGGACTCCTGACTCACCAGGCCCAAGTGGCACTTGAGACACTTCCTGTAAGCAGCCCAGGGAGTCAGGAACATGTGTCAGTTCCTGCCCTGTCTCTAGAAAACAATATGACAATATTAAGACAATTTTGAAATGGAAGAAAAGTAGCCATAACCCCCTATTTGAGCAGAGCATTCTTCTTCTCCCTTTTGGACCTCCTCACAAGCACCAATATGCTTGTCTTGTTATTATCATCAGATACAAAAGATATTACATTCTGCTTTTTCTCCCCTCAAATTGCATCATTAATAATTCCATGTTGCTGGGCTTCCCTGGTGGCGCAGTGGTTGAGAGTCCGCCTGCCGATGCAGGGGACACGGGTTCGTGCCCCGGTCTGGGAAGATCCCACGTGCTGTGGAGTGGCTGGGCCCGTGAGCCATGGCCGCTGAGCCTGCGTGTCCGGAGCCTGTGCTCCGCAACGGGAGCGGCCACAACAGTGAGAGGCCCACGTACTGCAAAAAAATAAAAATAAAAAAAATAATAATAATTCCCTGTTGCTACAGTTTTTGCCTTTGTCATTTTTTTTTTTAAATAACTGTCTTTGGTAATGAAAGTAACTCATGTGCAAAAGAAAAAAAAAGAAAGTAACTCATGTGCATTTCAGAAAAGTGAAGAAGCACTTACAAACAAAAAGAAGAATGTAAATATCCCTGTAACCCACCCTGCCATCATATGATGTAAGCCTCTGGTGGAAGCTTCAGATCCATAAGGCAGCACCAAGATTCTGTCTGCTGCCCCAAAAAAGGACCAGGGAAAGAGCGGGCTGCAGGAACAAGCAGTGTGTGCCTGGGTGTGCAGGCTGCTCCCACCCAGGACCAGCAGGAACTGATCTCTTCCTGCAGAGGCAGCCAGAAGCCACATCCCCCCCTGGGCCAACAAGGCCTCACCTGATCTGGTGTCCATAATCTGTCTGAAGGTAGCTCCTCCCGCCCCTCTTCACTCCCTCTGCTCTCGGGCCACCAGCCTCTTTGCTGGACCTCCAACATTTTAAGCACAGTCCTGCCTCAGGGCCTTTGCATGTGCTGTACCCTCTGCCTGTAACACTCTTCCCCTAGATACCCAGGGGACTAGCTCCCCTACCTCCTCCACAAATATCACCTCCACAGACAGACTTTCCTTGACCATTGAATCTAAAACATCGCCCTTTACCCCTCGCTCCATCTTGATTGTCGTTGATAGCACACATCCCTTGTAGACATGGTTCCTATGTATCTGCATGTTGTTTGTTTAATGTCACGCCGCACTAGAATGTCAGCTCCACACAAGCGGGAGCTCAGACTCTGTCGTTCACTGCTGTATCCCCATCCCTGGCAGAGGGATGGTTTGTTGGATGAACAAACACAGGTAATCCCACCTCAAAAGCCAAAGTATGAGAAAAGAAAGCACCCACCTTATTTCCAGAAGGAAAATAATTTTATTGTGTTCTCTGATTACAAGGCTAATATATGATCATTATAAGCCTTTAGAAAATAGCATGAAGTGTTCAGAACAAAACAAAAAATGACATGTAATCTGGTTTTCTTGAGAAAAATCACTGTTACTATTTTGATATGTTTCTTCTCTCCTTCTCTCTTTCCTCCTCTCTATATATGGATAGATGGATAGATAGGTAGGTAGATGATATAGATAGATACATAGAGATAGATATGTATAGAAATATGTATACACACCTCAAAAAAATGGAATTCATGCTGTAAATGTTATTTTGTAAGATTACTCTGCACTGAATATCCTTGTAACTCAGTCTTTGCCCACATCCAGAATTATTCCCTAAGGATAAACTACTAGAAGCAGAATTGCTGGGTCAAAGAAAATGAACAGTCACACGGCTTAAACTATGGGCTGACAGTTGCCTTCCAGAAAGACTGAACCATGTGCACTTCCCAGTGCTGAAAGATAGCACCCACCGTCTTGTACCTGCACCAACACTGGCAGTTCTACCTTCTTAAAAATATTTGCTCATTTGATAGGCATTATTGCTTTCGTTTGCACTTCTCTGTTTATTAGTGAAGAGGAACTATTTTTCACATCTGTGGGCTGATTGGAGTTTATTCTTTTGATGCTCATTGTTATTCTGGGGCACAATCAAGCCCAATCCTTACCACCCCCCACCCCTGCCAGCCACTGACTTTGTGTCATAGCTGCCTCCCAAACTTGCTGAGTGACTTTGGTACAGGGGTTACCTTTGCAGGGCCACCATGTCATTGACTGTAAAAAGAAGATACCACAGACCTCATAAGATTGGCATGAGGGTTAATCGTATGGTATGTGTAAGGTATTTATCACAGCATCTAGTGTTTAGTAAGTCCTAGTAAAAGGGCAAGAAGAAAAAATAAGTTGGTGTTACACTACTGTCAGTAATCTCTAGGGTTTCACAATTAGCTACAATTTGAGCTATTCATTTGGAATTGGTTTTTTAAATCAGGGAGCTTACCAAATCTTTACTAGAAATATTTGTTAAATTTTATCAAATATCTCTTTGGTATCTATTGAAATTATCATGTGCTCAGTCACCTCTGAACTATTGGTTGATGTGATTAATGTTAACAGTGAATTTTCTGACGTTGAATCACCCTTACATTCGTGGATTCATTCAGTGAGAAAATATTTATTCAGCATCTACTTTGTGCCAGGCACTGTTCTAGGCTCTGGGGATGCAGCAACACAAGAGCAAACAAGACAAACAAAGTCACTGCTCTTGTTCTAGTAGATGAGGGACATCAGAATATCTTATGCTTTTCTGATGGGAGTGAAAATTGGTACTACAACTTAGCCAAAACAATTTGGCCTAATATTGTGGAGTAGGATGTTTGTGTCCCCTAAAATGTAGCAGTCACTTCTAAGTACAATAGGAGACCTGTATAAGAATGTTCACAGCAGCACTGCCCACAATAGCACAAAACAAGAACAACGCAAATGACAACAGGAGAATGAATAAACAAATTATGGTATATTATTCAGTGGTGAAAGTGAATGAACTAAAATTTTTAAAAATAACATGGAAAAATGTTAGTAACAATGTTGAGTGAAAAAAGCAAGCCAAGATTACATATATGGTGTGACCCTTTTTTTATGAATTTCGAAAAGAAAACGACAATCTATTGCATACATATGATAAAATTACATATATATATATGCATTTCGATTATAAATACAAAAATTCAGGATAGTGATTACCTCTTAATTATGGGAGAGACAGGGAATAGGATAGAAGACGAGCACAAAGCCAGATGTCAGATAAGGGTAATGTCTTAGTTCTCAAGTTGGATATAAGGATGAAAGGCAGACTTTATATTAATTTAAACAATTAAAATGAATATATTAAGGCTGTGAAAAAATCAGTAGTGATAGTGTACTGTAAACCAAGGGTTATGATTAATTCTTTGTAACAGAGGTTCTAAAGAAAAGGAAAAGAATTGGTTAACAATTCCGGTTAAGCATAGCAGATTGAACAGATGAGTTTATTCTGCTCCCTCCAGAAACCTCACTCAGATTGAGTCTAAAGGGATGTTTTAAAGTATTATAAACTCACAATGGCAAAAAGAGCAAAAGAAAAGATCTGCAAGATAAATGGCGATTTTCAGAAGCTGGAACGTGGACAGAGGAACAGTGGCTGACTTAACCAGCTAGAGGAAGCCACCAGAGGGGAGAAGCAAGCTGATTTCCAGAGAACCCAGAGAGTCTTCAGAATTGGAGATGCCAGGCACCAAGGAAGGCAGGGTAATGCATGGGGCTGAAAATACAAGGGTTTATTAAAAATCTTATAAGGGGCAGGTCCCCATTTCTATCCCAGCCAGTCAGGTATCATACCTCCAGTCAGGAGGCAAGAGGTTTATTCTCTGTGAAACTTTGAACACCAGGCACTGTGAAGGATGGGAGGGCAAGCAGAGAGATTAGCAAACCTGCACGCTAAGTGATGTCTCCCTCTCCCCCAGCTCCCAGAACTCTGGAAGCTAAGGCCAGCAGGTGACCAGCTTCCCACCTGCCCACCGGCAACACATCCCCACACACAGATTCCAGCGGAAGCAGAAAAGGCACATTTCAAACAAACATTAATATTAAGGGAGATACAGCAATAATTAAAGAAGGAGAGGAGGTTATGGGAAAGGAAAGAGGCAAAGGAAAAGCTATTGGTAACTTTAAAAATATGATAGTTGGAATTTAAAATTCAAGAGGAAGTTTGAAAATAAAGTCGAGAGACTCTCCAAGAGATAGAGAGAGAAGAAAGAAAATATTTTAAAAAATAGGGTATCCGTCTATGAGGTCCAAAATTCAATTAATAGGAGTTCCAACAAAAGAGAGCAGACTAAATAGAGGAGAGAAAAAATAATACAGTGAAATTTCTCAAAACTAAAGGACGTGAGTCTTCATGAAAGATGTGAAGTTGAAAAGTCCCCACCAAGTACTTATCAAAATAAATGAAAAAAATACCCACATGAATATACAGCATCATAAGAATTCAGAATACTGTAGCTAAGGAGGAGATCCTCAAAGCTTCAGAAAAGGAAAGGTGGTTCCAAAGATTGGTAATCAGAATGGTACATGGCTGACTAGTTGCAGTAATGGAAGCTAGAAGACAGTAAAGGCATGCCTTACATTTTTTCAGAGAAAATTGTTTCCAAGTTAGAATTCTATATCCAGCAAAGTATCAATCACACGTGAGGGGGAAATAAAGCTATTTGCAAACATATACAATCCCCCAAAATATGTAACTCCCATGCACACTTTCTCAGGAAGCTAACAGAGGATGCCCCCTCAAAATGAAGTATTAAAACATAAAAGAGGGTAACATGTGATCTAAGAAAATGGGAGAGAAAGAGGGAGGAGAAGAGAATCTCCAGGCTGAGAGTTGTGCACAACGTCTAAAGAACAAGTCATTGTAAGAAGGCGACCCCCAAGGGTGAAAAACAAGGAAGCAAATCTGATGTGTGTGGCTGTATTACAAGGAATTTTACATCTCTGATGAGAAAGCCTGGAAGAACACTGAATCATAGGTGCAGAGAAAATGAAAGCACATCAACTAAAGGCAGCAAGTATTGACTCCAGGAAAAATCAAAAGGTGTGTTGTAACGGGAAAGAAAGATATTGTTTGGCTGTGAACGATATCTACATAGTCATGATAATGTAAACACTGAACATTTATTCCACCAAAGATTATGATAGAACTATATTGGGAGCAGGGGAAAGAGGGAGTATAGGGGTGCCCACTAGTGTGAGAGAGACCACTCCTCATCTTAAAATAGTTAGGCCTGATTAAATCATGTGTAAAATGAAAAATCAAGGAATATTAGTATAAGAATGTTATTTTGAATATAGGAGGTTAATACCACTTTAAAAAGATGTGATTTGAACATGTTATCTCTGTAGAGTGATGTGCAGGAATGGGGAGGAGAGTGGGCCCAACTGTTTTTCAAGATTAGTCCACTTATATGGAAACTGCTACGATTTTAAATTGCATTTATATATTACTTTGATAAAAGATTAAAAAAACAAACAAAACTGAAAGTCGGGACTTCCCTGATGGTCCAGTGGTAAAGAATCCGCCTTGCAGTGCAGGGGATGCAGGTTCGATCCTTGGTCAGGGAACTAAGATTGCCACATGCCGTGGGGCAACTAAGCCCGTGTGCCACAACTACTGAGGCCGTGCGCCTCAACTAGAGAGAAGCCTGTGCACCACAAAGAAAGATCCCTCATGCCTCAGAGAAGGTCCCGCTTGCCACAACTAAGACCTGATGCAGCCAAAAATAAACTAAATAACTAACTAAATAAATAATCTTTTAAAAACCCCAAAACTGAAAGTCCTTCACCCCCAGAGGTCACCACTGTTAACTATTGAGTATGTAGCCTTCCAGATGTTTTGCCCCATCTTACACCACGCACAACAATCAACTCCAGATGATGGATCAAATGCTTAAATGTCAAAAGTAAAACTTAAAAATTTTTAGTGGACCATAGCGTTCTGGCTTTGGGGTGGGGAAGAATTTCTTAACCAAGCCCCAAAATGCACTAACTAAGAAAAGATCAATAAGTAGGAAATTCTCCCACTCAAAAGACATGATAAGGGACTTCCCTGGTGGCCCAGTGGTTAAGACTCCACACTCCCAATGCAGGGGACCCGAGTCTGATCCCTGGTCGGAGAACTAGATTCCACATACCACAACCAAAGATTCCACGTGGCGCAATTAAGACCGGGTGTAGCCAAACAAACAAATAAATAAACAAATAATTTTTAAAAAACAAAACATCATAATCAAAACGAAAGGACTAGTCTGAGATTGGGAGATTTTTGCCACATATATAAACAACAAAATATCCAAGGCAAGGAACTACAAATCATTAAAAAGTGGGTAAGCATTGCAATGAAAACAGGCAGAGGACATGAGCAGGTATTTCACAGGAAAGGAAATATGTATAGTCTCTGTGTTTCTGTTTGTCTCTCTGTCTCTCTCTACTGTCTGTCTGTATACACACACACACACACACACACAGAGAGAGAGAGAGAGAGAGAGAGAGACAGAGAGAGAGAGAAAGAGAGAGAGACCACGTCATTATTGATCAGGGAAATGCAAATCAAGAGAAGCTGAAGCCTTTCTCAAATGTCACCTCCTGCAGGAGGCCTTCTCTGGTTACCCTATTTAGGATTCTAGCCCCATATATTCCCTAATTTATATAGCACTTATCACCATCGAATACACTATCTACTATATGTGTTTATTTTGTTTATTTCCTGTTATCTTCATCCCACTAAAATGTCAACTACAGGAAGGCAGGGATTTTTATCTGGCACAATGCCAGGCAGTTGGTGGACCCTTAATAAATATTTGTTGACTGAGGGGATGAATGGATTTAATAAAATAAGTGCTCAAAGAGAACTTAATAAATAAAATAGGAGAAAATATTCAGAGGTCTATTGAGAATAAATTTTCTCAAAATAAAGCAAGAACTGAATCAGCAGGTCATAAAAGCATACCACATATGAAGAAAAAATGGATACAGAATCATTAACTTGGAGGCATGTCTTGATTAAATTATTTAACTTGAAGTAGAGAGTTCTTCAGATAGTCAAGCAGAAAAAGCAAATCACCAAAGGGAATAAAAACCAGACTTTCCTGTACTTCTCCATAGATACTATCAGTGCCAGAAGACAGTGGAGCGATGTTCTACAAAGTTCTGAGGGAAAGAAAGTATGACTCGAATATTTCACCCAGCCAATGTATTATTCAAGGATAAATGCTATTCACAGTCAGGAAAGACTCAGGGAATTGAGTATGCATTAGCCCTTCTTGAAAAACATACCCAATGAGAAAAATCTTGCCAGCCAAGGGGTAGATCAGAATTCAGAAACAGAGAGCTATGAGCATTAGCTATTTATTTCTATTGAATCCATTAAAATATGAAACTAAGGCTAACTATAGAATCTCCACTAAATGACCGGAAGAGTCACAGCCTTGCAGAATAGAGTGCATTGTAACTATTTAAAAAGTGAAGCCAAAATAACCAACAAAAATTGGAAAGTGGGAGAACAAGAAAATGAGGTGGAAAGATTGAAAAGATGAGAACAAGTCTCATCTTCCGTTGTGGAGGGTCAATTGAGAGTAGATATGTAGATTTCAAAAGGGGGGAGGTGAGGGGAGAGAAAGAAAAGGAAAGAATGTTTTTCAATCACTTAACAACCACGTGATCACCCTTCTGTCCCCCGGAGGGGCCTCTCTGGAGCTAATACACCTTAGGGGGAAGGGACATTTACATCAAGTTCAGCAGTACCTTTATTTTTACACTAGCTCCTTTTTTATACTTTAAATTCAAGTAAAACCAAATTTCACACTTTTTATTAAAAACAACATGACTGGTATGATCCCAGTATTATAAAATTCTTTCTAGACAGCTTGCTGTGTTCTACCTGGACACGTGTATAAAGAGACGGTTGGGAAGCTATTCCCCAAATGGTAACCGTATTTCTTTCTTTTCTGGGTAATGAAATTGTTGGTGAGTTACTTGTTTCTTCATTGTAATTCTTAAATTGCTTCAGTTTTGTAAAACAATAAAGTGATTATTCTCTTAAAACTACTAAGAATGAAGAAGCATTCTCCCTGTCTGCAAGCCAACACATAGAAAGCTGTTTATCACTGCATTTTCTTATAATGGGGAATAATGAAAACAACATAAATGTTCATGTTGGAGGAATGGCTAAAGAAATGTGATATTTGCAAAAAGAGCTACAATGCAGCCACTTTAAAAAATTAAGTAGAATTGCCCTTGGAAAGACTGCCAGGAAAGATAGGTGAAAAAAGCAAGTTACAGAACGATGTTTATAGTAAGAAGCCGTTTGTAGCTTTGGATTTTTTTAACACACACCAAAACTCTACATTTCTGTATATGGGTTACTGCAGAGGAAAAGGTCAGGACAGAGATGCACCAACCAGATAACTGGGATTCACTGAAGAGCAGCCAGGGATAGGGCCAAGGGCTGGCTTTATCTGGGAAGAATGACATTTTTAAAAGGAAGATTTATCATGTATTAATTGCATAATTTAAAACTCCTTTGTTTTTAAGACAGAATGTTCAGCTTGATAGTTTAAGGCTCATAGAAGGGTGAACTTTGACAATAGAATAATCATGCTCTAGTCTAGACCCAGCATAAAGGAGCTGGGAGAATCTGCCCCCTCTCTCCCCAAGATGGGTTGTGGTGGAGGAGTTTGCACCCTAACAGTGGGAGGGCGGGGGTGTGGCCATTCTCCAGTTAGGGCTGCAAGACAGTGAAGAAAGCCTTCTGGGAAGAGATTGAGAGTGTAGTGGCATTTGTTTGCAGTGGAATGGGAGTTCTTGGAAAGAGCTTGACGGGGACGGGAAAGAGTTGGGAGAAGCCAAAGTGAGAATGGTCATAGCGATAAGGGGAGGGGGACATTGGATGAGAAAGGGGCTTGTCTTTCCTGAAGTGTCTGCGGATTACAGTGATGAGAGATCTGGTTGGAAATGACGGGCCTCAGACATACCCAGGTTAGCTTATGGACCCACTGGTGCCTGACAGCCCCCAATTGGCAGTGGGGCAGCAAGGAACTCGTTCTGGGCAAGGGCTGCCAAGAGGTTGGTGGAGGGCTGGCAAGAGCCCTGCTTATCCGGTGAGGTGGTGGTAAAGCAGTTTATCCCTTATTTGCAGATGTGATGGATATTTTATAATAGAAATAGCAAACACATATAGTGCTTACTATGTGCCAGGCACTATTTGGAATGCTTTACACATATATTCAATCCTCACAACACCACCAGGAAGTTGATCTATCCCTGTTATACCGTCGTGGAAACGAAAGCACAGTGATAGTGAGTGACTGGCCCAAGACCCCAGAGCTTGGACATGGCAGAGCTGGGATTCAAACCCAAGCAGCCTGGCTCTAGTATCAGGGCTCTTAACCATTACATTAATTACAAAGTGCCATATTTTAATGATTCTGAGATGCACTTTTCTCATCTCTGAAATTGAGGCGCATCTTACAAGCAATGGTATTTCATGGTTTAGCTGGCAACATATTCACTTTGTTAGGGGTATGCAAAATAACAGTGCTTCTTAAATTCAATGATACAGAGTATTAAACTGTCCAATTACCCATTCTCTTGAAATCATGGTGCCACGGCACTTCACACACATTAGTGCTTGGGGAAGATCTTCAGCACCAATAAGACCCAAGATTGGGCTGAGTGGGGAAGTGGTGGCATGATCAGGGCTTGGTGGTCCACCTCCCGAGTTTCATTAATGCACCCTTCAGCAGCAGATGGCAGCAAGACACCCAGTGACCAGGTAGGACAAAGGACATGGCCACAGCGGCCAGCAAGAACGCAGAGGGCAGCACAGAGACCCCCGGGTGGATCTGGGACTCCCTCTCCCTGAAGATACATAGGAATCTCCCCATGCCAGATGCCATCTTGGATAGCAGAAGTGTTTGGAGAAGAAAGTCGAAAAGACTGAGCATTTAGTTAGTTTGAAGTACCTAAAAAAACAATGGCCTTAATCTGCAGAAGAGTTCGTATCCTTTAATTACCAAGTCCACGATTTTTCTCTTCTACCTCATGGGAACAGGAGTTTCAAAGTGAGATAAGAAGAATTATAGGAAGTTAGGAAGGCTGAACTTCTTTGCCTATCTGGGTAGCGTGAGTATAAATTGTTAATCTCACAATATTAATTATTTCTTTATTTGTATATTTAGTCGTTAAAAAAAAAGATTTAAGACAGCCTAAATAGTGTTATAACTAAAGGATTTGGAGAGACGTGCACTCAGGAAGCCAGGGATGCCCACAGTGGCGTGTACACTTGGGTCTCTCAAGGCCCCAGTGGCGCTCTCCCATCACATGGCAACCAGCAGCTCTCCATCCCTTACTTTCCCAGACTCCTCTCCTCTCCACTCACCAGTCACAAGCTGCCCTTGCTGGGGCCCATTCCATGCCCCAGCACATGATACTGCTTCCTCAAGCACAATGCTGACAATGCCTAGCTCTGCCAGGAAGGTCATCATGCCCCCTTCTGCTGGTACAGACTCAAATCTCATTGCTGTTTCCCCTTACCATGCCACACAGAACTTCCCTAAACACCAAGAAAACCAAAACCAAAGGAGAGACATGACAGGCAGCACTTATTCTAGGGAGAGCCTTCTGGTTCCCAGAAAGAGATTCCTTCCAGTTTCCTCAAGTGGGGAGAGAGGGGACTCCATGGAGTGGACATGACTGCTTTGGTCAGCCCATAACCCTTCCTCCGTCTTCTAAGAATACCGGGTTTCTCCTTTAGGAAACTACTCCTCCTCAATTAATATGGCTAATTGAGGGAGGGAGGAGGCTGTTAATCGTAGCTCAGACTGTCCAGTGAGGGTAATCCATCTCTCTAGCCAGAGGAATTGGTCTAGGGGTGAACACCTGACTGAGGCTGGGTCGGTGAGACTCTTCACAGAGAAGAAGTGCATGGTGGGTGAGGATCCCTCTCTCTGCTAGCACCAAAAGCACTAAGAACCAACTAACTTCTGTCATCAGTGGCTGTCTACAGAAGAAATAAATTATCTGCAGAATGAAGTCAATTTTTGAGAAAAAAACATCCCAAGACAAAGAAGGAGGGGCAAAGCCCTAGCAATTTTAAGCCCCTAAAGCCAGCTCAAGCCCTGAACTTCCCAGTCTAGTGAACCAATAAATGCCTTTTTGGCTCAAGCTAGTTTGAGGTGGGTTTCCATCACTTGTCACCTAAATTGTCCTGACAACCGCAACGCACATACATGGGAACCCAGAATTCTGTGGATCTTCACTCAGACCACTAACATGGCCCAGCTACTCTGCATTGATTGCCCATAGCTACTGTCACAAACTGATTTACTCACCCTCTACTATTTACTTCTCTATTCATGGCTTCTACACTATTGTGGTTCATGCTCCCTGATAACTTCAGCCTCCCAAGAACTTGGCAGAGGTACGTCTCTTCTTATGACTCCTCTGACCTCTGTTGACCTCATGGCCTTCTAGCTTCTGCTCCCACTGCTCACTACCTCATCCTTTAGAAGTTCCCAGCCACAACTTCCTTAGAGGATCTGATGGGCCAGGCTCATCTGTGTTGGGCCACAGCACAGATCAGTACATAGCTACACTGCAAGCTCCTTGAGGGCACCTAAGTATATTTTGCCCAACTTTAAATTATCAGTTTCTACATGTTCATTGCTAGCATACAGAAATACAATTGATTTTTGTATATTGATCTTGTATCCTGCAACATTGCTGAACTCATTAGTTCTAAGAGTTTTTTACATAGATTCCCTGGGATTTCTGCATAGACAGTCATGCCATCTGCAGATAGGGACACTTTTATTTCACAAGGCCAAAATTGCTCGAACTGAAAAAACAAATACATAAATCCACAATTATAGTTGGAGACATCAACCACCCTCTGTCAGTAATTGATACATCACGCAGGCAGAAAGTCAGTAGGGATGTAGATGACCTGAACAGCACTATCAATAGACTTAATGTAATTGACATTTATAGAATACTCCATGCAGCTCTTTCAGTACCAAGCGCAGCCATGGCTCATAGTTCCCAGAAGCATCTGAAGTGTGTAGCAACTCCAAAACATTGGACACTGGATAAACTGTCCAACGTGTTTGCTCCTTGTCCATCTACCAAACCCCACAACCTGAGAGAATGTTTCCCCCTCATCATTTTCCTAAGTAACAGACTTAAGTATGCTCCAGTAGGAGGTAAGGAAGATCTGCATGCAGCAGCTCATTAAGGCTGATGGTAAGGTCTGAACTGATATAACCTACCCTGCTGGTTTTATGGAGGTCATCAGCATTGACAAGACCAATTCAGGACACCAAGTGTTGCTTTGCTGTTCATCATATTATGCCCAAAGAGGCCACATACAAATTGTGCAAAGGGAGAAAGATATTTGTGGGCACAAAAGGAATCACTTCTCCGGTGACCAGTGATGCTCAAATTATCTGCTACCCTAATCCCTTCAGCAAGGTGAATGACACCACTCAAATTGATTTGGATGCTGTGTATGGTGGTGACCAGAGGTGCTAACCTGAAAAGAGTAGGTATGATCACCAACAGAGAGACATCCTGGCTGTTTTGATATGGTTCTTATGAAAGGTGCCAAAGGCAACAGCTTTGCCACCTAGATATCCAACATTTTCGTTACTGGCAAAGGCAACAAACCATAGATTTCTCTTCTCTGAGGAAAAGGTATCTACCTCACTGTTGCTGAAGAGACCAGGGACTGGCCGCCAGACAGAGGAGTAGGTAAAATGATCTATAGCAGGTAACATAATTTGAAAAGGTTTTTTAAACTTAAATCTAATACAGCATGAAAATATAATAAAATAATCCATTCAACAACCACGGAATACACAAGCTCACATGGAACATTCACCAATATAGACCACGTTGTGGGTCATAAAATACATCTTACAATTTTAAAAGAGTAGAAATCATATAAAACATATTCATATATCACAATGGAATTAAATTAGAAATCAAAACAGAAAGATAGCTAGAAAATCGTCAAATTAATTAAACAACCTACTTACAAACAACACATGGGTCAAAGAAGAAGGCTCAAATAAATCTAAAAATATTGCTAACTAAATGATACAACTTATCAAAATCTGTGGGATGCAGCAAAAGCAATGCTTAGAGGGAAATTTATAGCATGAAATGCACATATTAAAAAAGAAGAAAGATCTAATATCAATAATCTAATCTTCCACTTTAGGAAACTACAAAAAGAAGAGCAATTTAAGCCTAAAGGAAGTAGAATAAAAGAAATAATAAAAATTGGAGCAGAAATCAATGAAACTGAAAACAGTAAAAACAGTATAGAAAATCATTGAAATCAAAAGCTGATTCTTTGAAAGATCAGTAAAAGTGATAAAACTCTAAACAGTCAAACCAAGAAAAAAAAAGAGAAGAAAAAAATTACTAATATCAGAAATGAAAGAAGAGCCATCACTACTGATCCCATGGACTACAGGATAATAAAGGAATACTATGAACAATGTTATGCTCACAAATTTGATAACTGAGATGAAGTGGATCAATTCCTTAAAAGGTACAAGCTACCAAACTTACACAAGGAGAAATAATTAATATGAAGAGGTCTATATCTATTTTAAAATTGAATGAATATTGTAAATCTTCCAAAACAGAAAACATGAGGCCCAGATGGTATAACTGGTGAATTGTACCAAACATTTAAGGAAGAAACTATGCCAATACTCTACAATCCCTTCCAGAAACTGGAAGCAGAGCAAACACTGCCTAACTCATTCTATGAGGCCAGCATTACACCAATACCAAAACCAGACTAAGGCATTACAAGAAAGGAAAATTACAGATCAATATCTCTCATGAACATTAATGCAAAAATCCTCAATGGAATATTAGCAAATCAAATACAACAAAGTATGAAAAAATTATACACCATAACTAAGCAGGATTTATTCCAGGTATGCAAGGCTGATTCAACATCAAAATCAACTAGTGTAATCCACCATATTAACAAGCTAAAGAACAGAAATCATACAATCATAACTTAATGTAGAAAAAGCATTTGACGAAACCCAATATCCATTCATGATTTAAAAAAAGAACTCAGCTAACTAGGACTAAAGGATCTGTTTCAATTCTTCACTTTTTCCTTTAAGTATTTGGATCATATCTTGTCTTCTTTTATCACTAGTTATTTTTTACTAAGTGAAAAATATTGTTTATTAAGAAAATTTAAGATACCATGATATTGTGAAGCTCTGGTTAATGATGTATTCCACTATAGTTTTTTTCTGGCAGACAACTAGGCTAGGAGCAGATTAGCTTAATCCAGTTCAGGACTGAGATGATTTTAAACTGAAATTCTGTCCTTTTTAGGGTTAATCTAGTTTTGGTTAGCCCTTACTCTTAGGATGTAGCCCTTCAGGATCCCAACTCAAAACTTGGGGGTTAAGAAGGTGTCACCAAGGCTCCTCTTTAGTGGGTCCTGAATCTACACAACACCTCACCCTCTCAGCTATGGCTTTCAGAATTGACACTTTCCCCTCCAGGGAAAAATCAGAGCCAAATGCCAGGCTCAGCTCTCTGGGCTTCCCTTCTTTTTCAGATCTTGGCCGTGTACATTCTCCCTGCCTTTAGCTCTCTGATTATCTTAATACTTTTCTAGCTTCTCTAGTTGTTCTCAGCTGGAGAATTGAATTGAAACAACCGAGTCTGCTGTCTCTGAAGGCAAAATTTTATTTCTACATTTTAGAATATATTGACATTTTATTTGTGGGCCAACATATGTTCAATTTTTGTGAATGTGCAGTGGTACTTACAAGCTGCATTACCTAGTACAGAATATGATATATATCAATAAGATACTGTGATTGTATTATTGTTCCCAACCATTTGCTGCCACCCATGTAAAAAGACTACACAATTCCTGCCCACTGCCACATGACTTGCAGTGTCATCCTGTGGATGGAGTATAACTCCTCATCTTATTGATATAAGGCTTGGCCATGTGACTTACTTTGGCCAGAAGAATTTGAATAGAAGTGATCTGAGCCACAAGAAGCAGAAGCTTTGAGCCATCACTGGCTATGCCATTGCTCTTTTCCCTCTGCCACAATGCTGATATATCCTGGAGAGGGGCTCCTCTTTCAGTTTGGATCTCAGAATAAAGAAAACCAATGGTTGAGAGCCAAAGGTGACACTAACCAACATGTGATGTGATCACGAAATAAACATTTGCTGTTGCAAACCACTGAACCTTGGAAGTTGCTGCTATACCACAGCATAACCTAATAAAAGATGATACATATAGATAGACTTTATCATATTCTTTAGGTCTTCTATATATTTGCTTATCTTTTGTCCACTTGTTCTCCTATGTGCTGAGAGAGATAGATTTCCTTACTACAAATGTGTTTCTATTTCTCCTTGCACTTTCTGTACTTTTTTCTGCATGAACTTTTTTTAAAATAAATTTATTTATTTATTTTATTTTGGCTGTGTTGGGTCTTCGTTGCTGCACGCGGGCTTTCTCTAGATGCAGCGAGCAGGGGCTACTCTTCATTGCAGTGTGCAGGCTTCTCATTGCAGTGGCTACGCTTGTTGTGGAACACAGGCTCTAGGTGTGTAGGCTTCAGTAGTTGTGGCATGCAGGCTCAGTAGTTGTGGCCCACGGGCTTAGTGGTTCTGCGGCATGTGGGATCTTCCCGGACCAGGGATCGAACGCATGTCCCCTGCATTGGCGTTAAGTGGATTCTTAACCACTGCACCACCAGGGAAGCCCTCTGCATGAACTTTGATCCTCTGTTATTTGGTTCACAGTTTTTCTGGACTATTAGATCATTGTGGATAATATCCCTTCCTTTGTTTCTTGATTCAACCTTCTCTGAGAACAAGATTGTGATCCCAGCTCTCTTTTACTTGGACTTCACCTTTGCCTGAGATAGAGTACTCTTACTGACCAGGACTGAGTCATGCAATATCACTCCTAAGGCTGAAGCACTTGGGGACCATTCATCAGTCTGAACCAAGTAGAATAGATAGGGATACTATATAACAATTGTGATACTCATAATAGTAGTAATGCCTATTGAATGCTTAGTATGCTTCAAGCGCTCTTGCAAGCACTTAGTATATTAAGTGAGTGTGTTGTATTATTTGAATAATGTATTATTTCTCATGGAAATGCTATGAGGGAGGTACTGTTACTAGCCTCACTTTAAAGATGGAGAAACTGAAGCACAGAGTGGTTAAGTAACTTGCCCAAGGCTATACATTTAACAGGTGGTAGACTGAAGAGGAGGTGCTGTTGGCCCAACAAGCATGTATTCACTACGGTTAGTAAAACTGTGTTAATGCAAATTCTGCTGTAGCTGTGAGGAAGAGGACCCAGGGTTCTGACTCCTAGCAAGATAAAGTTTCAGAACTCTGCTATGGAACTGGGACAATTTATCAAGATTTGCCTCCAAGGGACTTCCCTGGTGGTCCATTGGTTAAGACTCCACACTCCCAATGCACAGGTTCAGTCCCTGGTCAAGGAACTAAGATCCTGCATGCCACACGGTGTGGCCAAAAATAAAAATAAATTTTAAAAATACCCACAAAAAAAAATCTTTGGGACTTCCCTGGCGGTCCAGTGGTTAAGACTCCACACTCCCAATGCAGGGGGCGCAGGTTCCATCCCTGGTCTGGGAACTAAGATCCCGTATACCGCAGCCAAAAAAAAAATCCTGTATAAAAGTTACTTCAGGGCTTCCCTGGTGGCGCAGTGGTTGGGAGTCCGCCTGCCGATGCAGGGGACACGGGTTCGTGCCCCGGTCTGGAAAGATCCCACATGCCGCAGAGCGGCTGGGCCTGTGAGCCATGGCCGCTGAGCCTGCACGTCCGGAGCCTGTGCTCCGCAACGGGAGAGGCCACAGCAGTGAGAGGCCCACGTACCGCAAAAAAAAAAAAAAAAAAAAAAAGTTACTTCAAGATCAACCAACCCCCTTGGTTCCTGAGAAATCTGCACTGACTAACTTGATTTTCCAAGCGCCCTGACAGTGAGACAGAAATCCCCTGACCAGCAGGCTCCCATCACTGTATAGCTCTCTTCCACAGAGGGATGAACCACCGATCACTTGAGGATTTAGGTACAGTGAGTTACTGTCTCTCCTCACTCCCACTATGAACTTCCAACTTCAGAGTGAACTGACAAGAGAAATATTTTGGTTCCGCAAATTTAAAGGAAAGAAGTCATGGGTCTGAGTGATGGATGACCTCCCCCGTAATAACTGCTAATGTTATTATTGGTATCATGATTATTATACGGCTCATTCCATGTTGTGCTGAGGGGTTAATGATCCCCACTCCTATTGAGCCCCAGGGTCGGTACTACAAAGCTGTGCCCGTCGCCTTCAGAGGCACAGAGGTGGAGAGAGCTTGCTTACCTCTCGTCCTCCTTCTCCCCATCCCCCTTCTTCTCCCCTTCGCCCTCCTTCTGCACCCTCCCACCTGCAGGGTGTGGCCTTCGAACAGCTACCAGTTCCCCAGGGCAGTAATTCAGGCCCTGATGGACCACTCATGTGTGATTTCCTGTTTTCCCTGGAGGTGGATTAGGCATGTGATACCATCCATTACAGGCCAGGCTCTTTTCATAACATAATGCTCTGGTCAAGTGTTTGGGATTATGATGACAAAAAGCTGTCTGTCCCTGGGTCCTCCAACATTCCCACCAGGCCCTTGAAACTGCCAGCACGTTGAATGGGCCCTTAGGAAGGAAGTGTTCCTTCATTCCTTCCAATTCCCAGATGGGGACATAGAAGCTCAGGGAGGTTAAGTGACTTATCCAAGTTCACACAGATAGACAGATGAAGAGAAAGTCTTCAGATTTTCTGACTCCAAGACTAGTGCTCTTGGTCCTACACCAAGCTAAGTTCCACAGAGTGATGCCAAGCCACAGTGACTGGGGCTGAGGGAGGAGCACAGGCCTGGCGTCTAGGTCTGTTGGGCTAGACCTAGGTTCAACACCAAGGTCACATGGTCTTCCCTTTGTACACATCTATGTCCTAATCTCCTCTTCTTTTTTTTTTTTTTGGTACACGGGCCTCTCACTGTTGTGGCCTCTCCCGTTGTGGAGCACAGGCTCCGGACATTCAGGCTCAGTGGCCATGGCTCACGGACCCAGCCACTCCGCAGCACGTGGGATCTTCCCGGACAGGGGCACGAACCCGTGTCCCCTGCATTGGCAGGCGGACTCTCAAACACTGTGCCACCAGGGAAGCACTAATCTCCTCTTCTTAAAAGGACACCAGTCAGATTTGATGAAAGCCCACTCTAACAGCCTCGTTTTACCTTAATTGCTTCTTTCAAGACCTTATCTCCAAATACAGTCACATTTTGAGGTACTAGGTATTAAGACTTCAATGTATGATGTTTGAGGGATACAACTCAGTCTGATTCCATCCTGCAACTCCTGGCTGTCAGCCTCAGGCAGCTCCCAGACCTCAACATTGCCCCCTATGAAGACAGTTGGCCAAGGTCTCTAAGGATCTGTTCAACCCTGGTATCCTCAATGTCATAAACCCTCTCATCAGAGGTCTATGGCTGGACAAATTTCCAAGGGACCCTTGTATGCTGGAGTAGAGGCTGACTCTTAGGAGAGCATCTGGGCAGGAAGGATTAAGGACCGTGTATCAGGGCCCATAAATTCCACAGCACCAGGGCAGGACAGAGAGGTGGGCCAGGAAGATAGGAGAAGTACTCAACTGTCCGATATGAGTCAGCGTAGTGAAGTGGTGGCCTTGCCCTTGGGCTGTATCAACAGAGGCAAGGCATTCGGAACAAGGGAGGTGAATCCAGTGGTTAGGAGCTCACTCTTCAGAGTCAGATACATCTGCACTGGAACCCCCATTTAGCTGCCTAGTAGCATGGACCTTGGACAGGCTACTCAATCTCTGGGTCTCTTCTATAAAGTGAAATTAATTGTAATACTTAACTCACAGGTTTTGTGTGACGACTAAATGAGACCATTACAAAGTGCTTAGCAGAGTGCCTGGCTTAACGTGAGTCCTCCGTGCTAGACAATGCAGTGGATGCTGTGGTGCATCCCCCAAATCTCCCTTCAGGGCTAAAGCACTTATTTCCCCAGCTGCTGGGCATGTGGATTCTCGAGTGTCAGTTTCCCTGAGTGCCAGCTTCTGTGGGAATGGCCCACACCTGATGAGAGCAGCCTGGCCCCAGGTCACATCCCCTCTGAAGGGCAGCCCCATCCAGTGACTGGCGGATGTACGGGGGAGGGGAACAACAGCCCAGTCCCCTCTCCATAATGCAGGATGATGCTAAAGGGTCATCCCAGCTCCAAAGTTCCCCATCAGGTTGGCTGAGTGTCCTTGTTCTCTCTTCCCAGTGCTGCTTCCTGCCCTTCCCTTGCCCAAATATTGATCCTGAGGGCACACTAGGCTCCACCCCAAAGCCTGTGTCCCAGGGAACCCAACTAACAAGAGTGACAATAACGACCCTTACGGTTGTACTGCAAGAGGAGCATTCCCATGGTGCAATGGGGGGAGCCCCTCTGTGATCTCATTCCCTGTAGCTCCACCTCACTCACTCCACTCCAGGCCCACAGGCCTCCTTGTGTTCCTCATACACACCGAGCATGCCTCTTCTCAGGGCCTTTGCACATGCTGTTGCCCCGTGCCTGGGATGCACTTCTCTCATCCACGTGGCACCCTGCCTCTCCTCCTTCACGTTCAAAATTACAGCATCACCTCTACCACTTGGCACCTGCTGGCCTTTCCCATGCTTGATTTTTATCCATAGCACTTACCACCTTCAAATGCACTATGAAATACAATTCTTCATCTTGTATATTGTCATTATGTCCCAGCTAGAACATCAACTCCACTAAGTCAGGGAATGTTGTCTGTTTTTGTCTCTCTTGTCTGTTTACCCAGCACCTTGATCTGTACCTGGCATATAGAGTTCTCAGTAAATACTTACTGAATGAAAGGATGGATGAATGATTAATTAACCCATAGGGGAATGAGGGCAAACAGGGGTAGGGGCCCTGAAAGATTTCCTGAAGGAAGTGCCAGGTAAGCTGAGTGTGACCTTAGGGGTTTTTTTCCCTGAAGTGTCTCCAGGCATTTGACTTGTGAGTTTTCCATCTTAGACTTTTTTTTTTTTTTTTTTTTTTTTTACGCGGGCCTCTCCCTGCTGTGGCCTCTCCCGTTGCGGAGCACAGGCTCCGGACGCGCAGGCTCAGCGGCCATGGCTCACGGGTCCAGCCGCTCCGCGGCATGTGGGATCCTCCCGGACCGGGGCACGAACCCGCGTCCCCCGCATCGGCAGGCGGACTCTCAACCACTGCGCCACCAGGGAAGTCCCATCTTAGACTTTTGAGTAGTTTAAGGCTAGAAGGTTTTTTCATTTAATTTCTTTTACAGCCCCACAGAAAAAACATTTTTTTCATTTTTTCACAAGTGTGAGCACTTGGGGAATGTGGGTGGAGGCGGGGGCCCACACATATACGGAAAAGGCACTCTCTAAACAGGTTTTACAGTCAACAGAAATCTTTGCCTTGAACATTTTTCAAGGCACACAAGGCCTTCGTGTGATGGGTAGAATTCAAGCGTAGTGTCCTTCCTATCTGAGTTGTCCCCATGTGAGAAACGTTTAGGAAACCCGCTGAATATATTTTCAGTAAAATCTTTGCAGTAGCCTGGGAGACAGGATGGTATGTTCTGGCTAGTACAAGCCTCTTGCAAGCCTCACAGGCACCTTGAGGCTCGTTAATTGTCAGAGATCTTGTGAGTCTGAGGAATGTGGGTGTAACTGACCTCTAGTTGGGAACGTGTTCCGTGGCCTTTATAACGAACTCATTAAATGAAAGTAAGTTCCTTAAGAACTTGTTGCCCACATACCTTCCAATGAGGTAGTTCTCAAAGGGTGAGGGGGTTGGGAGAAGCCCTCTTGCGAGGAGGAGGGTCTCCAAATGATCTGGTGACATTTTTCAATGTGAATACCCTCACTCACCACAGCCAGAGATTCAGACCCTTGCATGGTGGATCACAAAGCACATTTATATCTGCATTGCTAACGCTAGTGCCAATCAGGCACAAGTTCTGAGCTTCAGTCTCCACCCATCACTGACTCAGAGTCCAGCACTGGGCAGGAGAGTGACAGAGATCAGCCTGCCTGCTGTCTACACACTCACGGGAGGACCTTACACAAGCTTAACATCTGTGAGCCGCAGTCTCCTATTCTGTAAAATGGGGCTAATAATCCCCGCACTGAGTGTCTCTGAATATTTTCTCTTTTTTAAATATTTTAAAATATTTTTAAATTTATTAAAAATGTATTTAAATTTTTTAATTTATTTATTTTTGGCTGCGTTGGGTCTTCGTTGCTGAGCACAGGCTTTCTCTAGTTGCGGTGAGCGGGGGCTACTCTTTGCTGCGGTGCGTGGGCTTCTCATTGCGGTGGCTACTCTTGTTGCGGAGCACGGGCTCTAGCCATGAGGGCTTCAGTAGTTGTGGCACGTGGGCTCAGTAGCTGTGGCTCGTGGGCTCTAGAGCGCAGGCTCAGTAGTTGTGGTGCACGGGCTTAGTTGCTCCGTGGCATGTGGGATCTTCCCGGACCAGGGCTCGAACCCATGTCCCCATGTTCTTTCCAGAACCTTCTGAATAGGGCAGAGATGAGACATCAAGAGGAACTTGCAGAAGCAGAAAGCTGTCTCTGAATATTTTCTACATGCAGGAGGGGTGGCTATTTGCCACAGAGCCACCTGAAAACAACTTCATCTCTGTGTGCGAGGATGTGCGCATGCACGTGAGCACACCAAATGGAGTCACACAGACTGCACTTCTATCCAGCTGAGACTGATTCTCAGCACTGTGTCTCTCCACTGAGCTATCACATACAAGGGTACCGACAGGTACCCTTCCTTCTATATAGCGCCATCTCTGGTCAACCTCACACATCTCACCCCTGTGTTGGCACCATCTTCAGGGCCACAGAACTTGCCCGCAAGGGGGAATGGGTATTACTGATAAAATCAATCAGTACTCCAAAGGGCCAGCTGCTCTTCTCAGACAGACACTGTCCTTTGATAAATTCCAGTGTGATGCTTCTGTATATGTATTCAGTTCTACTCTGACATCTAGATGATTCTCAGTTTTCTGTGTCTGACCTGCTAGGAGTAGCCATTTTGAACTTGAATTCAATTTCGGTTTTCCAGGGTGTCCCTCACTTTCCCATGTTGTTGTACAGGGCCAGCAAATCCTCAGAAACTGAGTTCAAGTGCATACACTCATTCATCTGTTTAACCATTCTTTCGTTCATTCAGCAAACAGGTGCTAAGGACCTGCTACGTGACAAGCACTGTGCTAGGCTGTGGGACACAATGATGGACAAAACAGGTAGAGTTTCCACCCTTATGGAGCTTATAGTCTAGAGGGGAAACCAAAAATTAACAAGGAAATAGTTATTCAAAACCCATGACAATTGTCATGAAGGAAATGAATGGGGTGCCATGACAGAGGATGGAAGGAAAGGGTAATCTAGGGAGAGAGGATACTAACAGGCTATGTCTCTAAGGATGAGAAGCTAGACATGAAGAGAGTAGGGGAAGGACATTTCACTCAGAAGGAAAAGTAGGTACAAAGGCCCTGAGGCAGGAAGGTGTGAGGAGAAAAAGGATGACACCCATCCCCCCCAGCAACCAGGAGGTTGTGCTGGCACTCCTGCCCTTCCATAGGCAAGAGGAGTCCCCATTGTCTATCCCGGCACAAGATGGTAAGGGGCTCCCTGCCAGCCCTGCCTCTCTGTACTAGGATGCCAGCACAGGGATGGAAGTGGCTTCCTGGCTAGTCTGGAAAGATGAAATGGAGGAGGAATGGGTGTTTCTGTGGAGATATCTTTGAGAAAGTGCCATCTTCCTTAAAAAAGAAACCCCCAAAACTCCTGGTCATCACTAGAAGACTTCTAGGGGTAAGAGAGGGCAACATAGGCCCAGATACCCACCCTGATCATTTTCCTTCCCATGGATGCCCCTTGCTTATCATCATTGCCACCCCCATGCCAGCCTCTGAAGGACACCACTCTTTTTCTGTTCTCTGAATGCATGTCATTTTCCTCAGCCCTAGGACACAACTGAGACAAGGTTAGGTATCTAAAGAAGGCTCACCTGAGGGCTGAACGGTAAGAAGAAGTTAAGAAACATAGAATCTGTATCCAAAGAGGGACTCTTTTAAGACTGAAAGAAAGCACTATTACTATTTAGGCTGGGCAGCATGTGTAAATTGCCTTGGCCAACCAGGACATATGTTAACCCTCCCAAAGAGAGACACAAGGGAGAGAAAGAAGCAGAAGCCCTCCCAGGCTTCCTAAGGCCTGTTGTTCTCCAAATATTTCCAGTTCATTTTCCAGGCACGTGGTAAAATTGTTTCCCTGATGCCTTGAGATTAGGTGTGAACATGTGACCTGCTTTGGCCAATGGCATATAAATACAAGTGTGGCATCTCACTTCTGGGCAGAAACATCAACAGCCAGTATACAATAGGCCATGCTTCCTTTTTCCTGCCTTGGGGATAGTGAAACCATGAGGATAGAACCTTCCTCAGCCTGGGCTCTGAGTGAGGAGGGTATGGAGCTAAACACTCCAACTGACCCATGATCAACAGATTGCATAGTGAGAAATAATTCTTTGTTGAGTTAAGCACTGAGATCTTGGGGTTATTTGTTAGTTCAGCATCACCTAACTCAACCTGACTGACTCTCCTCCCAAGTTCCAGTTCTAGATCTGAGGAGCCACCCTTCCCCCAGACCTCTGCCTCACAGGCCTGGGCCCTGGGTTGCCCTGGAGCTACCTTCCCCAAATAATGGTAGTGGCCTTCTCAACTAGCTATCCCAGGCCCAAATGAGAACCCAGAGCAAAGCCAGTCTGAAGGATGGAGTCAGAAGCTTGTCAAGGTAAGAGCTTGGCAGTGGAATGAAGGACTAAGATGAGTGTTATGTGTTGAATTGTATCCCCTAAAATTCATAGGAAGTCCTAACCACAAAAGTGTGACCTTATTTGGAAATAGAGTCAATGTATCAATAGATGTCATTAGTTAAAATGAGGTCACTAGAGGACTTCCCTGGTGGTGCAGTGGTTAAGAATTTGCCTGCCAGTGCAGGGGACACGGGTTTGAGCCCTGGTCCGGGAAGGTCCCACATGCTGTGGAGCAACTAAGCCCGTGAGCCACAACTACTGTAGCCCGCGAGCCACAACTACTGAAGCCCATGCGCCTAGAGCCCATGCTCCTCAACAAGAGAAGCCACCACAATGAGAAGCCCGTGCACCGCAACGAAGAGTAGCCCCCACTCGCCGCAACTAGAGAAAGCCCAGGCCCAGCAATGAAGACCCAATGCAGCCAAAAATAAATTAATTAATTAAAAAAAAGATAAGTTCATTAGGGTGGACCCTAATTTAATGTGACTGATGTCCTTATAAAGAGGGGAAATTTGGACACAGAGGCACCCACACAGGGAGAACGCCATGTGAAGATGAAGGCAGACATCAGTGATGATTCTACAGGCAAAGAAATGACAAAGCTTTCCAACAAACAACCAGAAGCTAGGAGAGAGGCATGGAACAGATTCTCCATTACAGCCCTCAGAAGGAACTATCCCTGCCAAAACACTGACCTTAGATTTTTAGTCATCAGAACATTAGGACAATAAATTTCACTTGTTTAAGCTGTCCAGTTTGTGGTAATTTCCTACAGTGGTCTCAGGAAACTAGCATAATGAGAAGCAATGTTGGAACTAGCAACAGAGCTAACAGGCAAATTTTGTAACCCTTCCTGCAAGTCTCAGAGCATCTCCAAGCTCCCTTGACACATATACAGGTATGATACAGACCTAGATACAGGGACAGATAAAGACACGGATACAGGTATAGGTAGACAAACAGATTCGGGTACGTATAGAAACGTAGATACAGGTACACACAGAGAGAGAGAGAGATACATGTACAAATAGACATCCAGATACAGGAACACACAGAGAGACAGACATGGGTACAGATATAAATGCAGATATAGATAGGATAGAGGTAGAGACACACAAAAGAAGTGCAAAAGCAGCACAAACACAGGAACTAATAGAGGTAAAGATAAAGAAATAGATACAGATAGAGACACGGATACAGGTAGATATCGAGACACACATAGAAATACTGATAGCAAACCAGATAAAGGTTCAGAGACAGCCAAAGGTATAGATACATACAGAAACCCAGGTACAGGTAGAGATACATACCAAGAAAGCATTATAGGGTACAGTACAGACAAAGATACATTTACAGATAGAGGGACAGATGAAGATACTGGTACAAGCTGATAGAGACACAGACACAGGTAAAGAGATAGACCCATATACAGATCCAGGTAAAGAGATAGACCCATATACAGATCCAGGTAAAGACACTGATATATAGGTACCTACAGAGACCCAGATACAGGAACAGATAGAAACATAGATACAGGGACAGATAGAGACATAGTTACAGATACAATTACAGATGAAGATGCAAGTACAGATAGAGACACGATTACTGGTAGAGATAGAGAGACACATACAGGTACTTACAGTGACAAAAATACAGGTACAGATATAGGTAGTTACAGAGACACAGACACAAGTACAGTTAGAGACACATATACAGATACAGTTACAGGTAGAAGCCCTGATACAGGTACAACCAGAGAACCAGATACAGGTATGATATACAAACAGATATACATACAGATAGAGACACAGATGGATCTACAAGGTAGAAACCCAGATCCAGGCACAGGTAAAGACATCGATTCATGTACAGATAGAGACCAAGTACTAGTTAAAGACAGAGACACAGTTTGAGGTGCAGATAGAAACACAGATTCAATGTCATATAGAAACCCAGACACAGATACAGGGATATATAGAGACAGAGATACAGATGCAGATAGAAACGCTGACACTTATATAGAGAGAGACTCACAAAGAAATACAAATAGAGATACAGATACAAGTTCTTATAGAAACTCAGATAAAGGTACAGATAGTGAAACAGATATAGGTATAAATAAAGAAAAAGATACAGGCACAGAGAGAGACACAGTTACTAGTATAGCCTGAGACACAGAAATAAGAATTTCTAGAGATACAAATGCAGGTACAAATAGAAACACAGATACACATACTTATAGCCACACAGATAAAGGTATAAACAGAGATACAGATAAAGATACAGGGACAGGTAAAGGCACAGATCCAGATAGTGAAATAGATGCAGGTACAGATAGAGACACAGATAAAGTATAGATATACTTCTAGCCCCATCATTGATATCGGGACCCAAGGTGATGGGTTTTAGAATTTTTTTTTTTTTTTTTTTTTTTTTGCGGTACGCGGGCCTCTCACTGCTGCGGCCTCTCCCGTTGCGGAGCACAGGCTCCGGACGCGCAGGCCCAGCGGCCATGGCTCACAGGCCCAGCCGCTCCGCGGCATGTGGGATCCTCCCGGACCAGGGCACGAACCCGCGTCCCCTACATCGGCAGGCGGGCTCTCAACCACTGCGCCACCAGGGAAGCCCTAGAATTCTTTGCTTGCTACGTTTTCTCTAAAGAACTTCTTACTGGTAATGAGAATTATAAAGATAATTGTCTTTCCCTTTTCAGCTGGGCAGCCTGACAGCCTCTGATAACCCTGTCAACTGTAGCCCAGATGTTCTGCATATTCATACATTTCTTCACTTCGTTTTGATTTTCTACTGCTTTCTGTTTTCCCTAGGCTTGCTTCTCTATTTCTATTTTATTAAATTGTGCATATTCTAAGCTATCTCAAATTCATTGTCGAATGAAGTCGGGTGTCAATCAATGACACGGAGGTAGCTGTATAATATAGTGGTTCAAACAGACCAGGGTCAAACCCCAGCTTTGCCACTTCCCAGTATGACACTTTGGGTGTTCATGTTCCCCTGCTAGGTCTCAGTTTCTCCATCTGTATAATGTAGATGGTAATATCTCAGTCACAGGGTTGTTTGGATAATTAAAGGAAATAGCATATATACATCACAACACCCAGCTCCATGCCTGGAATGTACCATCCGATCAATAAGGATTTGTACTTTCTTAGAGATGGGTATTTCACTTAGAGGAAACTACTGCTGCCCAAAGTAAAGAGAGAGGATTCCCACAGGGAAAAGTTTGAGCCGATTTGGGATTCCCAGTGTCGACAAAAAAAAAAAATTCACAACCTAAAAGTTGAGAGTCATATGTTTTATTCAGCGCGAATTTTTAGGACTTCAGCCCCCGGAGGCAGCATCTCAAGTAACCCTGAGAGGACTGTCCCGAGGAGGTGAGGGGGAGAACCAGGATATGTAGGAGTTTTGCAACAATGGGCAGGTAGTCAGACCATCGAAACTTTATTGTTAATGAAAGAAAACCAGACATCTCACATGAATGAATTTAGCACTTTTCTTCGTATGGGAAGATGCAGGAGTCTGGGCTCATTGAAATCGCTCCTTTGATATGCACCTCAGCTATCTGGGGCCAGTATCCTGTGTTTTCATCTCCTGAAAGCTCACCGTGGGGAGTGGCTGCAGCCTGATGGCTGCTTAATGGCAGGTATTCTTTCCTTCCTGAGTTCTCGCAGGGCTCACGCTGGAGGGCTGCAATTGCTGACATCCTTTGTTTACCGATATAGCAGGCAGTGTTCCATGTATCACCAGTAAAGATGGATTTTCTGTTGGTCACTGCCACATAGGATGCGTGCTTCTGGGCGTAGTGTAAGGCTGTGGTCGCACAGGCAGAGGATGCTGACCTTTGGGAGGCATGGAGGGAGCTCCTGCTGGGGAGGGTCCGGCATCCTGCTGGGACGGCGCCAGATGATCTCCAAGGCTCCCTCCAGAGCTAAGACACCACCGCCCCACCCGCCCCGGCCACCGCCCCTGGAGATGCTCCAGTTCAAAGGGAGAGGCCGCCACCTGGTGGTAGGTCATGGGTAAGAGCCCCTGTGGAGGACTGAGGCCCACGGTGCTGTGGAGAACAAAAGGCAACAATTAACGAGGCTCCAGGCAAGCGGACGCAAAGCGCGAGCCCAGCTCCAGCCAGCCACCCAACAGAGAAGCCTCCGCCCTTGGCCTCAGCCTCCTTTCGCCTTACCCAGAGCCTGTGTGAACTTGCTGTCAGTCACAGGGCCAAAGACCGATTCCCAGGCTGGTGGGCGACCTGGCTCCAGGCCCCAGCTACGCCCATCCCCCTTCTCAGCTTGCTTTCCTCGTCCAGTCATCACTGTTCACGTGTTTAATGTTTTTTTCTTAATATTACCATAAGAATTACATGTGCAATGTACAAGACTGAGAAAATACAGATGAGCAAAAAGAAAACAGTGCCCATTACCCACCACCCAAACACGGCCATAGGCAACAGGGCCTTGCAGCCTTGATTCTATCAATATGTATTAGTTGATCACAGGAAAGTGTTGTTTTGGTAGGTCAGAAATGGTTGGGGCTTCCCTGGTGGCGCAGTGGTTGAGAGTCCGCCTGCCAATGCAGGGGACACGGGTTCGTGCCCCGGTTCGGGAAGATCCCACATGCCGTGGAGCAGCTGGGCCCGTGAGCCATGGCCGCTGAGCCTGCGCATCTGGAGCCTGTGCTCCGCAGCGGGAGAGGCCACAGCAGTGAGAGGCCCGCGTACCACAAAAAAAAAAAAAAAAAAAAAAGGTTGAATATCAACAATTGCATGTGGCTTATCCTAAGTATACATTTAGCTATAAATACATACATATTTTTCAAAATGGGATTATATTATAAATACATACTTATTTTTTATAACATTTCATTACTTGAAATATACAGTGAACACAGTTCCACGTTAATACGCAGTGTATATCAGCATGTTTAAGGACATCTTAGTATTTCAATGTATAGATATATGATAAGTTCTTTAACTGTTTGCCTATTTTCAGTCATTTACCATTTCAGCTACCTACGGGTACTAATGAATCACCACAAACATCAATGCCTTAAAATAACAGTAGTGTGTTATTTCTTGTGACTTTGCTGGGAGGCTGGCGATCCTTCTGCTGGGCTCTCCTGGGCTCACTCATGCCCCCAACACCTTGACTGGGGCTCGGAGGCCCCAGATGTTCTCAGACTTGCTGACTCACTAGAAAGACTCACAGGACTCAGGAAAGCTGTTATGGTTATGGTTATGGTTTATTATGGTGAAAGGATGTTGATCAAAATCAGCAAAGGCAAAAGGCACACGGGACAAAGTCCAACAGAAACAAGTCACAAGCTTCCAAGTATCTCCTGTCAGTGCAGTCTCCTGGGGACATGCTGAATTCCCCCAGCAGTGATGTGTGACAACACATGCGAAGTATTGCCAACCAGGAAAGCTCACCAAACCTTAGTGTTCTGGGTCTTTATTGCAGCACCCATGTGACTGACCTTGGCTACTCAGACCCTAGCTCCCCAGAGGTCAAATTCATACAGCAGAGTCCAAAGCCTCAGGCATACATAAACGCCCTCAGGCAGGATAGGCCAGGGGCTCAGAGCTGTCTCCCAGGAACCATGAGAGGGCTAGCCCTTTCTTTGGAGTATGCAGCTTTGGAGCATCCCGAGCCTACTGGGTTCCCCCTTTACTGCACAACTTTAATCTTCCGGTACTGGAGGATACCACGGTGGTCTGAGGATTCCAAGGGTGAAAATGGAAACTGCAAGGCTTCTTAAGACCTAGCCTTGGAAGTTACGCAGTACCACTTCTGGTGTACTGTATTGTCCGGAGCAAGTCACAAGTCTAGCCCAGAGCCAAATGGGTGGGAAAATCCACTCTTCCTCTTGATGGAAGGAGTAGTGGGGTTACATTGAAAAGGAGGATGGACACGGGGAATGTGTAGTTCACAGAGGGCATTATTATAACCACATACTAAGTAAAAATTCTTCTACATTTTTTACCATTATAAGCAAGGCCATGGCAATCAACCTTATTCGATAAGTTTTCGTTGATGATGCGTTTTCTTTTTTTAAATGTACTGTGAAGTATTCCATACATACGATAAGTATGAAAATAACATAAAAAGCAGTAGGGGTACCAGGTTTAAGAATGTGTAGTCTTAAACCTGTGTAGACTTCTCCTTTGCAATCGTAGGTTTTACATCTGTAGGACATCGGGCACATGCGTCCACTTCCAAATGGGGTGTCAGTTTCTGCCACTTAAATATATTTAATATGTAATTTGGGAATTTGGGGATTCTACAATAAAGGAATACAAATGGAAAAATCTGTCCGTTTTCTGAAATTTTTAACTTAGATAAGTAGTTGGAAGAGAAATTAGAATGAAAATGTTTTTTACCTTAATACAAATATGCTTGTGAATGGGCTATATATATATATTTGAATGGGCTATATTTTTAAAGTACTCTAGAAGTTTGCTTTCAATAAAAATTTGAATTATTCAAAAAATTTTAAAAGAATAATATGATGGTATGTACTTACGTTTTTGATGTATCTGAGTTGTTCTTAGGGTACCCCAAGAGTAAAGCATGTGCACTTTTCAAATATGTTATACATGTTGCTAAATTATTTTCATAACTTTTTTCCAGTTTCAAATGTGGGATTTGTCTTTTATCTCTGGCTATTAGTGGCTCTTTTTAGATAAAGGGTATTAACTGGTTATCTGTTCATTCAGGACTTAAAAAGTATGTCAACATGCACGGTCTGATTTTATCTTCATAAGGCTCCTGCAAGGAAGGTATGATAGGGTGGTTCTTAACTCCATTGTATAGATGAGGAAACTGAGGCTCAGAAAAGTGTGTGCCTGTTGTGACACAGTGAGATCCTGGAGTGGCTGAGGGTGGAATCCGGGCTTCTGTCTCCCAGGCCAGGGCACTTTCTCAAGACCCTGGGGTTCTTCAGCACTGACATTCCAGAAGGAAAGATGACCTCCATGGGGACTTTGACCTGAAGCTTGACTCTTAGCCCCAGTAGCCCACTCCTCTAAGGAGACCGTGAACGACACCACTGGCGGACTGGGGACTCGTGTCCCAACAGACACAAGGCTTTCCACTCCCAGTGGCCACAGTGAGACTGCAGGTTTGAGGAAACAAGTGAACTGGCTAAAGGTCGAAGCTTGTAAAACTGAAAAAGAAAAGACCTATTATTCCCTCCCTCCCCCTGGAAGTTAAGCTCCGCTGGGGCTAAGCATACTTTGCACCTGGTTTGCAGAGGTCAGAGTGTTTGGAGGAGAAATCCATTTATCGTTACTTTTCTCAAGTGACTGTGGTTAACCTGTCACCAGGACAGAAGACCTTGCTCTACCAGATCAGGGCACCCGCTAGTGCAGGTCAAATCCAGCTTTCGGCGGCTGCCCCGTTTGTCCATCAACACGAAGCTCTGGCTTCGTTTCTAGGCTGAGAGGCAACCAGCAGGCGCTTGCCCTTCCCCCTCCAGACAGCCCTGCTGCGTGCTCCCTTGCTGGAGAAGAGGGTAAAGGGAAGAATGTTCTTCTAATTCTTCCATCATGTGCACATCAGAAAGAGTTCTGCCCTGTCCACAGCTCCACCACCAGCATTCTGTGAGACCTCAGACAGTTCCCCACCTTCTCAGCCCCTCAGTCTCCCCCTCTGAATGATAACGGTTTGAACTTGATGCCCTCGCAGGGTCCTGCCAGCCCTGGCTTCCTGGAACTCTCTGTTTGCTAAGCTGGGATGCTTGAGTACCTGATTCTGGCAAAGCCACCATTCCCTCTGTAGGAAAGTCCTGGGCAACAAGGGGACCCAGTAAGATTTCAGGGGGTTGGTGGCAGCAGCAGAAACTGACCCAGACAAACCAAAGGTCCCAGCGTGGGGCTGACCTGCTGAGAGAACCCTGCCTTCCATGGATATGGCAGGGGTGTACTGGAAGGAAAAAGGAGCCTTGGACTGCATGATGTGGGATGATTCACTTAACCGCTCTGGGTCTCGATTTCCTCATCAGGGAAGATGGAGTTAACAGTCCCTGCCAGTACGTACATGAAAAGAAGTTCAATATCATTAGTCATTAGGGAAATGCAAAACAAAACCACAAAGAGGGACTTCCCTGGTGGTCCAGTGGTTAAGACTCCGTGCTTCCAAAGGCAGGGGGCACAGGTTCCATCCCTGGTGGGGGAACTTAAGATCCCACATGCGGAGTGGCGTGGCCAAAAAAAAAATTGTTTATAAAACCACAAAGTGATGCCACTTCCCACCTACTAGGATGAATTGGAACTCTCATACACTGCTGATGGGGACGTAAAATGGTGCAGCGTCTGGGGAAAACAGTTTGGTGGTTCCTCAGCAAGTTAAACATAGAATCACCATATGACTCAGCAATTCACTCCTAGGTATATACCCAAGAGAATTGAAAACATATATCTGCACAAAAACTTGTATACAAATATTCATAGTAGTGTTATTGATAATAGCCAAAAAGTGGAAACAGCCCAAATATCCACCAACTGATGAGTGGATAAACATGATGTGCTCTATCTATACAGTCATAAAAAGGAATGAAGTGCTGATACTCATTACAACGTGGATGAACCCTGAAAACTAAGTGAAAGAAGCCAGACAGGAAGACCACATACTACACGATTCAATTTGTATGAAATGTCCAGAATAGGCCTGTAGAGACAGAAAGTTGATTAGTGGTTGTCAGGGGCTGGTATGGATGGGGAATGATAGCTAAAAGGTCCAGGGTTTATTTTTGAGATGATGTAGATATTCCAAAATTGACTATGGTGATGGCTGCTAACACTGTACGTATACTAAAAACCACTGAATTATTAAATTTAAATAAATGAATTGTGTAGTATGTGAATTATATCTCAATAAAGCTCTTTACTAAATAGAGTCTTTTCCAAGTCTTTCGGATAGGATTGGTGTGAAGATCCAATGAGATCTTTTTTCCCTGTCCAGGCCAAGCCATTCTTTTTTGGTTTACTCTTTTATCACGAAATATAACACATGTACAAAGAAGCAAATAAAGCTTAAATATGCAACCTAACAATCTATGGTCAAGCAAATGCCTGTGCAATTATCACCCTAGTCCAGAAATAGAAATTTGGAAGTATCCAGAAGTCCTCCCAGATGTCCCCTTGTATTAGTCTGCTCAGGCTGCCATAACAAAGTACTACAGACTGAGCGGCTTAAACAATAGAAATTGATCCCTCCCAGTTCTGGAGGCCAGAAGTCAAAGATCAAGGTGTCAGTGGGGTTGATTTCTTCTGAGAACTCTCTCCTTGGCTTGGAGATGGCCATCTTCTCCCTGTGTCCTCATATGGTCTTCCATCTACATGTCTGTGTCCTCATCTCCTCTTCTCATAAGGACACCAGTCACATTGGGTTAGAGCTCATCCTAAGGACCTCACTTTAACTTAATCACCTCCTAAAGACCCTAGCTCCAACTATGGTCACATTCTGAGGTCCTGGGGCTAAGGACTTCAACATGTGAGCCTGGGGGACACAACTCGGCCCCTGACACCCCTCTTGGTAACAGTCGTCTTCATCCCCCACCAGGGGTAAACACCATTATGACTTTTAGATTATCCACTACTTGCTTTTCTATATAATTGAGCCATCTCTGTGTACGTCTCTAAACAACAGGGTTTCGTTTTGCCTGCTATGAATACGAATATGAATTTTGAATACAATATGAATTTTGCCTGCTATGAATATGAATACAATATGAATTTTGTATAAGTGGAATCATCTGGCTTCTTTTCCTCAGGCACAATGCCTGTGACATTCATCCACGTTGCTGAGGGTATCTGAAGTTCATTCATTTCCATTGTGGGAATATACCACGGATTATTGATCCAACATGCTGTAGATGGACATTAGGGTTGTTTCCACTTCGTGCACGTTACAGACTGTGCTGCTGTGAATGCATCTCCCAGCCCTCGCAGGCCTGCCCTTCTGTCAAGTGCACACCTAATTTGCTAAATGAAGCTAAACCATGCTTCAAAGTGGTGGTACCAACATAAAGTCCCATGAGCAGTGCAAGAGTTCCCCTTGTTCCACATCTTCCTCAATACTTAGAATTGTAAGACTTGTCCATTTTAGCCAATCTGATGAGTATCGGAAGGTACCTCATTGTGATCTAAACATTTCATTTTCGTTATTACTAACAAGATTGAGCACCTTTTCATATGCTTGTTGGCCGATAAATAGCTCCTTTTGTGAAGTAACTGTTCAAATCTTTTGCCCATTTTTCTACAGGGTTGTCTGACTTTTCCGTATTAACTTGTAAGTGTTCTTCGTATATTCTGGAGGCAAGCCTTTTGCAGTTATATGTACTGCAAATATCCTCTCCCCCTCTGTGGCTTGCCTATTCATGCCTTTTGATGCTGATGTCTTTTGATGAACAGAAGTTCTGGGACACATGAAAATTACATTAAATTCAAATTTTAATGCCCATCAATAAAGTTTTATTAGGACACACACACACACACAAAAAGAAGTTCTGGATTTTATTGTAGTGCAACTGATCAGTCTTCTATGGTTAATGTTTGTTTTGTGAGTGTTGATTACAATGTCTTTCCCTACCTTATTTTATGAAGACATTCTCCCAATGTTACCTTCTAAAATTGTTATTGTTTCACCTTTTAGCCGTAGGTCTACAACCCACCCAGGATTTGCTTTTGTGTGTGGTGCCAGGCAGGGCTTTAATTTCATCTTTTCGTATGGATATCTCATTGTCTTAGCACTGTTTCACATTTGCCCTAGCACAGTGACACATTTGTCACAGGTCAAGTGTCCATGTATGCTCTTGGTGGAGTCTGGACTGTGACTCTTTGTCCTAAGCCCCCAGCTGCTTCTTCTAGGTCAGCAAACCCCAAACATCTCAGGGTAAAAACAGTTCTAAGTGCCAGGCTCACCTCTCTCCAGTCCCTGGTCTCCTGGATCTTGGCTCAGTCATTTTTTACACTCTGTAGTTAGCTCACTGATGCTTTTAAAGTGATGTTTTCAAAGATTTTGTCCAGTTTTTTCAACAGGAGGGTTGGTTCACATTACCTCGTCTTCCATGATCAGAAATGAAAATCCAGAATATGTACATCGTTTTTCCTTTAAAAAATATGTGTAACTTTTTTATTAAGGGATAATGAATATACAGTAAAGTGTATAAAGTCTACTAATCTTAACTGTACATCCAGACGCATTTATATATACATATACACACACACACACACCCATATATCTATCATTCAGATCAAGACACAGAGTGTTTCTAGCACCCCAAAAGGTTTCTTCTTTCCCTTTCCCAGTGAGTACCCTGCTCCCAGGAATATCCACTGCCACTATCCATTACTTTTGCTTGTTCTGAGCTTCATATAACTGGAATCACTCAATAAGTACTCTTTTTTTCATTCATCATTATGTCTGCAAGATTCACTCATGTTGTTGTATGTACATATATTTCATTACCTTGCATTATTGCACAGTATTCCACTGCATGAGTATTCCACAGTTGATTTTTCCTTTCTACTGTTGCTGAGCATTTGTGTTGTTTCCGGTTTCACCTACTACACATAGTGCCCTAACGAACATCTTGCTCATGGCTTATGATATGGAGCCATTTCTATTGGTATACACACCTAGAAATGGAATTTCTGCTTTGTAAGATATGCAAATGTGTATACGATTTTTGTATAAGAAGGTCAGTTGCTCTACATCCTCACCAACACCTGGTCGTATCTTTTTTTTTTTTTTTTTTTTTTGATTTTAGCCACTCTGGTGGGTGTGCAGTAATACTTCATTGTAGGGTTTTTTTTCTTTTCCATTATGGTTTACCACAGGATATTGAATAGAGTGCCCCAGGCTACACAGTAGGACCTTGTTGCTTATCCATCTTATATATACTAGTTTTCATCTGCTCATCCCAGACTCCCAATCCAGCCCTCCCCCACCTCCCCTCCCCCTTGGCGACCACAAGGCTGTTCTCTGTGTCTGTGAGTCTGTTTCTGTTTTGTAGACAAGTTCATTTGTGTCATATTTTAGATTTCTCATTGTAGATCTAACTTGCATTTCCCTATTAGGTGATGAGCATCTTTTCATGTGCTGGTTGGCCACTCTGATTTTTTTATGGTAGACCTTTAATTTCCTTTCAGTTTGTGAATGATTATTTATATCTTTAATTTTTCCAGTTTTTCTTGGGTCAATGTTGGTATTTTATATTCTGCTAGGAAATCATCAGTTTTTTTCCTCTACATTTTCAAATTCATGGCCATAGAGTTTTAACAACAGCTTTACTGAGATATAATGCACATGCCATGCAATTCACCCATTTAAAGTGCACAATTTGATGGGTTTTAGCATGCAAAGTTGTGCAACCATTACTGCCATGTAATTGTAGAACATTTTAATTAACATTCCCCCCAAAAAAACCCTTAGCAGTAACTCCCCATTTTCCCCCAACTCGCCTTCCTCAGCCCCAGGCAACTCAAATGCCCATCATGGGAGAAAACGAATAATCTATTATATATATATATATATATATATATATATATATATATATATATATACACACACACACACACACACACACACACACATACACACAGTGGAATACATATATATAGATATACAATGGAATACATGTATATATGTATATATATACACACAGTGGAATACAGCCGTTGAAATGAATGAACTAAAGCAACAAAACAATATGCAAGAATCCTTGTTGTAATTTTATGTGAAAAACAAGCCTTAAAAGAGTGCATATAGAATGGTATCTTTTTGTAAAGTTAAATACAACTGAAATTTTCTGATTTGGTTTCCAATGATCCCCACCACCTGGTATCCATGCCCTCATGTAATTTGCTCCCCTTGAGTGGGGACTGGGTCTAGTCACTTGTTTCTAATAGATAGAATATGGCAAAGGTGATGGGATTTCCCTTCTGAGATTAGGTTCCAAAGAAACGGACTTCCGTCTTGCTCCTGCACTCTGTCTGACTCTTCTCACTTGCTTTCCCTGAATGAATCAAGCTGCCACGTTGTGAGCTGCCCTATGGGGAGGCCCAAGTGACAAGGGACTGAGGTCAGCTTCTAACCACCAGGCAATGAGAAACTAAACACTCCCTAGTACCATGTGAGTGAGCTTGGAAGCAATCCTCCTCCAGACAAGACTGGAGATGTCTGTAACCCTGGCCAGGACCTTGAACCACAGGATCCAGCTAAGTGGTCTGGATTTCTGACCCAAAGAGCTGTGAGCTAATAAATTTTGTTATATTTTAAGCCACTAGAGTTTAGGGTGATTTGTTCTGCAGCCACAGATAACTAAGACAGTTCTCACTAAAGGAAACTGCTTGCAAATTCCCAGGACTCACCAGGCTGCTTCTCCCCCTATGATTTTGTGTGTGCTATCCCCTCGGCCCATCCCTCTTCATTTAGCTAACTCCTCTGCCTTTAACAAATAGCCCAAGCATCTCTTCCTCCAGGAAGACCTCCCTAATTGAGCACCATATAAATGGCTCCTCCCCCTTATTCCCTAGGAACCCCCTGCTGACTTCTATTAGCACAGTTACTGTATTTTAATTACCAGTTTACTTAATTCTGCAACCGTCTATGAGCAACTCGAGGACCAGGATCATGCTCTAGTGCCACGATGTCCGTATTCCCAGCTTTTAGTGGGATACTTGGCACAGAGTATGTGTTCCCTATAGGCAGGGTGGGTAATTGCACAGACTTTGAAGTCCATGGACATTAATTTGAATCCTGGCTCCACCACCCACTATCTGTGTAACCTAAGATGAGTCACTTAGACTCTCTAGAACCCATACCTCCTCCTTCCTGGAGTGGGGATGGGAGTGAGCAGCATCAGGGAGGGAAATTCATATTTGTACTCTTCCTGCATCCAGACACCGAGCTAGGTATTTGATGTTCCCTCTACAATCCCGTGTGGCCTCTTAGTCTTAGGATGATCTTCCCTGTCTAAGTCAAGGTAGAAATTTGGGGGATTATGCTCCTCAATCAGCTGCTTTCATTTGATCAATTACATATATGCAGAAGAGTGTTTCTTGATAGAGGAGTTAAAAGCAGCTCCAGCACAAGAGGATTAAAAAAAAAAATCACGGCTAACCCAATATTTTTAAGTGACATATTTCAGCCTTCTGTGAATGTTTCATCACAGAAATAGGAGCCCTTTTTCATGTAAACGACTGAGGGTTTGGACAGAGGACAGAAGCATCATATGTTCTACACATCTTGCAATGGGAACTGTCAAATGTCGCAAACAACATTGCCACAGTATCAGAGCTGACATGCATGCAAAAAGCCACCACAAACCCGGAACAAAATACACAGCCTAGGAAAGTGTGCATCTCATATTTCCTATGCAGACTGAAAAAAACCAACTGTGGCCTGAGGCTAACAGCAGGAAGGTTCTGTGAGCTTTTCCTCAAATACTCCCGGTTTAGAAACAGATTGAGAAGTGTGAGTATGGAAAGGGGGAAGCCCTCTTCTAGCCCAAGGGATTTTGTTTCCCTCCAGGGACATTTCCAGCTCTGACACTCTGGTAAGATCCTACCAGAGCAGACAGATCCTACCAGGGGTTGGAGCTAGAGATCTCCCTAGAGGGAAACTTATGGAAAAAAGCCTGAAAAATGCAACTTCCAGACTAGTCCTAAGAGGGAAAGAGTGAGGCTGACAGCATGAATGGTCTGTGATTCTAAGTTCCAAATCCTCCCTAGTCTGGAAACATGAGCTTGGACCTGTTACCCTTTTTGAACACTGCTAATCCTGGAGATGATTCACTCTCAAACCTGCTTCTCCTCAGGGACTCTATCTTGCTAAAAGACTCTGCCACCCCTCCAGAGGCCCACCCTCAATACCTCCTTCTTCCTCATCCCCCACATCCAACCCCCCACCAAGTCCTAGGGATCCTAAGTATCTCTTGAATCCAACTACTCTTTTCTACCCCCATCAGCACCATTCTGTACAAGCCCCCAGCATCCCTCACCTAGATAGACTCCCACAACCACCCCTACTCCATCTCCCTGAATAGAATGGAAAATGCTATATGTTCACGAATCCATTCCATATTCTCCGTGGGCACACAGAGTGACCACATCTCCCAGCTGCCCTTGCAGTTCATTTGGGAGCCCTGGAATGTGGGTGAAAGTTAAGTAATGTCACTTCCGGGACTCATTCTAAAGCCTATTCTGTCCAGCTCCTAGAGTAATGAAAATGAAAATAAAAACAAAATTAAACAAATGGGACCTAATGAAACTTAAAAGCTTTTGCACAGCAAAGGAAACCATGAACAAAGTGAAAAGACAACCCAGAGAATGGGATAAAATATTTGCAAAAGAAGCAACCGACAAGGAATTAATCTCCAAAATATACAAACAGTTCACGCAGATCAATATCAAAAAAACCCAAACAATCCAATCAGAAAATGGGCAGAAGATCTAAATAGACATTTCTCCAAAGATGACATACAGATGGCCAACAGGCACATGAAAAGATGCTCAACATCACTAATTATTGGAGAAATGCAAATCAAAACTACAATGAGGTATCACCTCACACCGGTCGGAATGGCCATCATCAAAAAGTCTACAAACAATAAATGCTGGAGAGGGTGCGGAGAAAAGGGAACCCTCTTACACTGTTGGTGGGAATGTAAATTGGTGTACCCACTGTGGAGAACAGTATGGAGGGTCCTCAAAAAAGTAAAAATAGAGTTGCCATATGAGCCAGCAATCCCACTCCCGGGCGTATATCCAGAAAAAACCTCAAATTCGAAAAGATACGTGCACCCCAATGTTCATTGCAGCACTATTTACAATAGCCAAGACATGGAGGCAACATAAATGTCCATCAACAGACGAACGGATAAAGAAGATGTGGTATATATCTACAATGAATATTACTCAGCCATAAAAGAGAATGAAATAATACCATTTGCAGCAACATGGATGGACCTAGAGATTATCATACTAAATGAAGTTAAGTCAGACAGAGAAAGACAAATATCATATGATACCACTTATATGTGAAATCTAAAAAATGACACAAATGATCTACAAAACAGAAACAGACTCACAGACATAGAAAACAAACCTATGGTTACCAAAGGGGAAAGGTGTTCTGCAGTGACACAGAGGCCGTGGATTGAAGATGGTCCCACCACCAAATGGAAGGAGATGTGATCCCTAAATCACAGTATGGAGGGCTACCCACCAAATATTTGACTGGACTGTAATGTCAGTGAGATGTAACTCTTCTGTTGTGTTAAGTCACTAAGAGTTGAGGGTTGCTTTCACTCTTGCCCTTCCCTGTGTCTTCTAATCCATCCTCCTCACAGATGCCATCGTAATTTAACTACAATACCTATCTGATCATGTCATCATCCACCACACCCCAAACACCAACAGATGAAAATTCTTCAACGCTCACCCTTGACCTTAGGAAAGCTCAGATTTTTAAGATGGCCTATGAGGTCCAGCTCTGCTGAATTTTCCCCTTATCTGTCCCTCTTCATTCATTTATTTAGGCAATGAATACATATTTAGCACCAAGTATGCATCAGTGGCTCTACTAGGTCTGGGGATGTAGGAGGGGTAAGAGGGGATGCACGGAAATCATTTGGGAAGCTGTTACATTCATCCAGACACAAGATAGTAAGGGCCCGAGCTACAGCTTGTCTCCGGCTCTGATGGTACCATACCAGACAGATACAACCAGGGCATCAGAGTTGGAGATTTCCCTGGTGGGAAACTGGTGAGCAAAAGCCTGAAAAATTTAAGTTCTAGGCTAGCTCTACGAGGGTATGAGAGAATTTGGAGGCAAGAGATTTACCTACACTGACAGCATGAATGAGAGGAGGGGTGAGAAAAGGAGCCCAGGATAACTGCTTAGATTTTATTGGTGACATTAAATTAGTGGTTGCATTAAATAACTAAGTTCCCATTGTGATTATTATTATTATTATTATTATTTTTGTGGTACGCGGGCCTCTCACTGCTGTGGCCTCTCCGGTCGTGGAGCACAGGCTCCGGACACGCAGGCTCAGCGGCCATGTCTTACGAGCCCAGCCGCTCCACGGCATGCGGGATCTTCCCAGACCGGGGCACGAACCCGTGTCCCCTGCATCGGCAGGCAGATTCTCAACCACTGCGTCACCAGGGAAGCCCCCCATTGTGATTATTAATTGAAATTTCTCTTTAAGTGAATAGTTATTTGTAAATATAAGCTGGGATGGAGTTCCAGATTGCAGGCTGAGATGAAGAACAGATTTGGGAGAAGATGAGGAGCTTAAGTTTGAACATGTGGAGTTCAAGGTGCCTGTGGGTCATCCAAGTGGCTTGTCAAAGAGACGATTTGATCTAGAGGTCTGGAGCTTGGGGGAGAGGCTTTGCCTGGCGATATACAGGTAGTGTCATCATGGATCACAACCTCTCATGTCTATCTTATCTCAAAAATAAGAACAGCAACAAACAAAACCACCTACCCTGATTCTGCTCCCCACCCCACACCCCCCACTGTCTCCACTCTGTCCTTAAGGACCACCCAGTTCCCCACACTGTCAAGTGCAAAAAACACCTTTCTGCCGCTGCATCGCCCATTTAGAGTATACACTTTTTACTATATGCACAGTTGTACAACTATCACTGCTATCTAATTTTAGAACATTTTCATTTTCCCAAAAAGAATCCCCCTACCTATTAGCAGTCAGTCCTCATTTCCCACCAGAAACCCAGAGCCCCTGGCAACCACTAATCTACTTTCCAACTCTATGCATTTGCCTTATTCTGGGCATTTCATATAAATGGAATCATACAATATGTGGCCTTTTGTGACTGGTTTCTTTCCCTTTGCACAGTGTTTCCAAGGTCCATCTATGTGGCCTCTGTGTCAGTACTTCCTTCCTTTTTATGGCTCAATGATATTGCATTGTATGGATAGACCACATTTTGTTTATCCATTCATTACTTGATGGACATTTGGATTGCTTCCATTTTTTAACTATTATGAATGATGCTGCTACAAATATTCACGTACAAGTATTTGTTTGACGATCTGGTTTCAATTCGTTGGGTGTATACCTAGGAATGGAATTGCTGGGTCAAAGTCTATGTTCATATTCTATGTATAACTCTGATTCAGGGACCAAACTATTTTCCACAGTGACTGCACCATTTTACATTCCCACCAGCAATGTACAAGGGTTCCAATTTCTCCACATCCTCACCAATTCTAGTTATTTTCTTTTTTATATTATTATTAAATGCATGCTAGTAAGAGTGAAGTGGGATCTCATCATGGTTCTGATTTGCATTTTCCTGATGGCTAATGATGCTGAGCAGCTTTTCATGGGCATATTGTCATTTGTACATCTGATTTGCAGAAATGTCTATTCAGATCTTTTGCCCACATTTTAATTTGGTTGTCCTTTTATTATTGAGTTATAATGGTCCTTTATATGTTTTGGATACTAGATTCTTATCAGATATATGATTTGTAAATATTTTCTCCTATTCTGTAGATTGTTTTTTCACTTTCCTGATGATATTGTTTGAAGCATGAAAGTTGTTTTTTTTTTGATGTTCAATTTATCTGTTTTCTTTAGTTGCTTTGTACTTTCAGTGTCCTAGGAAACCAAAGATTGCCAAAGATTTACACCTATGTCTCCTAGGAAGAGTTTTATAGTTTAGCTCTTACATTTAGATCTTTGATCCATTTTTAATTTTTTGTATGTGGCGTTGAGTTATGGGTCGAAATTTATTTCTTTGCATGTGAACACCCAGTTGGCCCAACACCATTTGCTTAAAAGACTACCCTCGGGGCTTCCCTGGTGGTGCAGTGGTTGAGGGTCCGCCTGCAGATGCAGGGGACGCTGGTTTGTGCCCTGGTCCGGGAGGATCCCACGTGCCGCAGAGCAGCTGGGCCCTTGGGCCATGGCCACTGGGCCTGCGCGTCCGGAGCCTGTGCTCCGCAACGGGAGAGGCCACAACAGTGAGAGGCCCGTGTACCGCAAAAAAAAAAAAAAAAAGACTATCCTCTTCCCCATAAAATTGTATCGGTACCCTCGTTGAAAGTCTATTGGCTATATATATATGGGTATATTTCTGGACTCTCAATTTTAATCTATTGGTATATATGTTTGTCCTTATGCCATTACCACACTGTCTTGATTACTGCAGCTTTGTAGTAAGTCTTGAAATTGGGAAGTCCGAGTCCTCCAACTTTGTTCTTTTTCAAGATTCTTCTGGCTATCCTGGGTCCCTTGAATTTCCATATGAAATTCAGGATCACCTCGTCAATTTCTACAAACAAGCCAGCTGGGATTCTGATAGGGATTTCATTGAATCTATAGATCAGTTTCAGGAGTATTGCCATCTTAACAATCTTTTCTGCCTACCCATGAACATGGCATGTCTTTCCATTTCTTTAGGTACTTAAGGTCTTTCAGTAATGTTTTGTAGTTCTCCCCATATACATTTTACACTTATTTTGTTCAGTTTGTTACTAAGTTTTGTTTTGTTTTGTTTTTTGGGTTTTTTTGTGGTACGCGGGCCTCTCACTGTTGTGGCCTCTCCCGTTGCAGAGCACAGGCTCCGGACACACAGGCTCAGTGGCCACGGCTCATGGGCCCAGCCGCTCCGTGGCATGTGGGATCTTCCGGGACCGGGGCACGAACCCGTGTCCCCTGCATCGGCAGGCAGACTCTCAACCACTGCACCACCAGGGAAGCCCATGGTTATCCATTTTAAATATAGCGGTGTGTGCATGTCAATCCCAAACTCCCTAACTATCCCTCCCCCACACCCGGCCCTAAGGACTTCTTTTTGATGCCATTATAAATGGAATTGTTTACTTAGTTTCATTTTCAAATTGTTCATTGCTAATATATAGAAATATAACAATTTTTATAAATTGACCTTGTGTCCTGCAGTTTTGCTGAACTCATTTGTTCTGACAGTTTTATTTGGGAATTCCTTAGGATTGTCTATATACAAGATTATCTCACCTGCAGATAAACATAGCTTTATTCCTTCATTTCCAGGCTGGATGCTTTTGCTTTGTCTTGCCTAATTGCTCTGGCTAGAACTTCCAGTACAATGATGAATAGAAGTGGCACAAGTGGGCATCCCTGTCTTGTTCCTAAACCTAGGGGGAAAGTTTTCAGTCTTTCATTGAGTAGGATATTAGCTGTGGTTTTCCTAAGTGTTCAATCTGAGGAAGTTCCATTCTATTCCCAGCTTTCAGAGTGTTTGTTTGTTTGTTTTTATCACAGAAGGGTGTTGGATTTTATCAAATGTATCTACTGAGATGATGTTTCCCTTATTTTATCAATATGGTGTCCCAGCTTCTTTTTTTAAAAATAAATTTATTTATTTATTTAATTTTTGGCTGCGTTGGGTCTTCGTTGGTGGGTGCATGGGCTTTCTCTAGTTGCGGCGAGCGGGGGCTACTCTCCGTTGCGGTGTGCGGGCTTCTCATTGCGGTGGCTTCTCTTTGTTGTGGAGCACAGGCTCTAGGCACGCGGGCTGCAGTAGTTGTGGCTCGCGGGCTCTAGAGTGCAGGCTCGGTCGTTGTGGCGCACGGGCTCAGTTGCTCCGCAGTATGTGGGATCTTCCCAGACCAGGGCTCAAACCCGTGTCCCCTGCATTGGCAGGCAGATTCTTAACCACTGCGCCACCATGGAAGTCCCCCAGTTTATTTTTTAAGCTAACATCTTAGGAGGATGCTCAAGATACAAAACAAGGAGGGGGTTGCTCTGTTTGAAGCAGGAAGGGAAGGCTGGGGCTGCAGAGTTGGCCCACAGATCACCTCCTCCTAAATAGCTTTGGGCTCCATATGAAACTAAGCCAGGGGCCAAGTACAGCAAGTGGCCCTGTGGCTCTCATCCAAAACTCCTTGTTGGGCCTGGCTCTGCCAGCCAACTGAGCCCGGACCCTCGGCTTCAGGGAGTCCTCGTTGGCAGGGCTGGCCGATTACAAGTACTCAGACACTTTATCAACAGCAGCTCCTGTAAATTGCATATTTGCCCTGGCATAGGGCTCCAGAGCCAACGCTCCCCCTACCCCTCTGGCTGAAGGGTTGATCTAGTTAGGGGCTTTGGAGTCCTTAACACTTGCTCTTTTTGATGGCATCTTTCCATTAAACGTTAGTTTAGATCTATAGTTACAGTGAAGCTTGTACTTTTAAAACCTTGATTATAGTCAACCCAAAATACAGAGGCTCAGTATCTCAAACAGATTGCAAACAGCCTACTGATTACTTTTGGTGAAGACTGCTTAAGAAACTTTATTACAGAAAATGAATGTATTCAATGTCCCCCCTTGTCACAAAATACATTTGTGACAAGAACACATACACAGGAGACACAGACAATAGTTGGTACATCACAGCCTTGTTCTTTCAAGGATAAAACATCATTCGAGAACGGGGTGAGGGTGTTAGAAGATAAAGAAAGCACATACTGTCCTTTTGATTAAAAAATAATAACATGTTGGCACCGTAGGGACACATACCTGGGCCCAGAAATCAGGCTAAGCTGAAGCCTTAGGTGGTGACACCATGCCACTTGTAGCATCACAGAGAAGCCACGAGGCATCATTCCATCAAGAGGAGCAATGATAATGGGTGAAAATCTTACAGTAGTCCTCTTGCTGCAAGCAGCTAATGGGCCAAGCTGCCCTGAGTCTCTTTAGAAGTAAATGTCTACTTAATCAAAGACCACTGGGCTTCCATGGTGGTGCAGTGGTTGAGAGTCTGCCTGCCGATGCAGGGGACAGGGGACGCGGGTTCGTGCCCCGGTCCGGGAAGATCCCACATGCCGCCGAGCGGCTGGGCCCGTGAGCCATGGCCGCTGAGCCTGCGTGTCCGGATCCTGTACTCTGCAACGGGAGAGGCCACAACAGTGAGAGGCCCACATAACGCAAAAACAACAACAACAACAACAACAAACGACCACTTAACAGGTCCCCCACTTAGGTTTAACTACTGTAGGAGCACAAAAGAAAGTCACCCCTTTCCCTTCCATAGTTGACTTGCCTAGTTTCCACCAGATAGAGGGGCACCTCTTAGCGAGAAATCTGTCCTTCGTGACTACCAGTTGAGCTTCTCTCCCGTATTTGACAAGGTTGGTCACAGCTCCCACGTCTTAGGCTGGTCGGTTGTGTGTCAGGTGACAGAGGCTTTACCCAACAATGCCAAACAATGGCTGGAGGGAAGTGACCAGGCAGAGCTGAGGCACGGAGGGGCGATCTTGGACAAGTACCTCTGGGCAAACCTTAGGACCAAGGGTTTTTTAATTAGTGGTCATTTTCTAGAACTAGAAAAACACATTTAGGACAAACAGTTGTGATATGAGAAGGAATGGCTATGAATACAGATTAGATATCGGGCCGGTGACCATGACCATGTCCCTGACAGCATGTGGAGGATGCTGCCTGCAGACATGCAAGCTTCTAAATAGTGAATTTTAAATAAACTGCTTTCTCCTCAGTGTCATTAAAACACCCGAGCGCTTCAGTCTCCAATACACACATCCGCAGACTAACGCTGGGCAATACCAACACTCACTTACAATATAGTCCCCTTCATTACGGCCAACAGTTACAATGTACATACACGGCAGCGCTCAAAATAATATTTAAGATCACCATCTGCCACTATGGCCATCACCCCTCAGCCCAATTTGGGACAAAACGCTACATCTTCCAACAGGAAATAACCACTTACACCAGGCTTCTTCCAGCTTAACAATTTAACATTTTAACAATCTACGTTCCAGAGGTCAAATCACTGGTAGATGGGTCCTTTCTTCTGATGCATTTAGTGCTTGGAAGCAGTTGATTCCATCAGCCTGCCCTGCAGGTACCCCCTGATGGAAACTGCAACAGGAGCCCAGCCATCTTCCTTGGAGTGTTTGGTTTCTTGAAGTCAGGGGACAAAAAGGACACTGCTCCCTCCTCCACACATCCCTCACTAGGGTCCAGGAGAGGTTGCTACAGCTCAAGACCACCTTGATTGTTGAGCAGAACAAATAATGTTCTACTCTGAGTACTGGGGAGTACCGGCGGGGGTGAAAGGAAAAATACAAGCCCAAAAGGTTTTTTTAAATATTTCCTGTTTAGCAATGAATTTCACACCCACAACGTGGGGGGTAGAGTGGGAGACCAAAAACAAAAAAACAAAAACACCCTACACAGTAGCCAGCCTTAATCCTAACCACCCACCTTCCCGAACCTCTGAAGCGTGCTGAATCTTGCCTGTGCCATGACCTTAGGTCCTATATTCAACAGCTCAGACTTTTTTTTTTTTTTTGCAGTACACGGGCCTCTCACTGTTGTGGCCCCTCCCGTCGTGGAGCACAGGCTCCAGACGCACAGGCTCAGCGGCCATGGCTCACGGGTCCAGCCACTCCACGGCATGTGGGATCTTCCCGGACCGGGGCGTCCCCTGCCGTCAGCAGGCGGACTCTCAACCACTGCGCCACCAGGGAAGCCCCAGACTTCATCTTAATGCCTCTCAGACACACACAAAATCATGCAGCAGCTTCAAGTAGCCCTCTTCCATCTGTCCTCAGGAGGCTGGCCACAGCAAGTCAGTCATTTACCAGATTCACCAGGAGGCTAGTCACCAGATACCATGGAGTAGTTTGTCCTCCTGCTAAGACTGCTGTGAGTCAGACATTTAGACTATCACAGAGCACGATTTTACAAATGTAATACTGTTTATTTAACTTCAAAAACATTTCAACGTTTTAAACATACAAAAAAAAATAACAGAACATTGCAGATTGTGTTTAGTACAGAAGGTTCTTGAACTTTTATCAATACAGTGGCTCTTGGCTTTGCTGACAATGAAGACTCCTATGGTTTGTTTAAGAAACAGTTTAAAACTACCACTTCAACTAAAAAGGATCCAAAACACTTCTCATGCCAGGTGACCCCCCCCTTTTCCACAGCTAAGAATGGCAGCGGGATGCTATGTCTCTATATACAGAAACAAGACAACCTGAAGCTAAATGGATGCCCACTGCAGTGTCCACAGGTCCAGCCCCACAGTGCACGCCCTGAGCTACGGCCCCTCCGGAAGGCATTGCTCCCTACAGCCTCCACACCAAGCAAGGAGCGTCAAGAGTGTGTCTCGGTTGCTTTGTTCTTTTTACAAACTATAGATATGTACAGCTGAGAACTCGGGATTCCTAGCCAATGACCATAGAGTTAACACACCACTCACAAATTAAAAAAAGAAAGAAAAGCCAGAAACATCTTTAAATGCTTTGTCACACCAACAGCAAAGTGCACAGTGAGGAGAACACGAGAGCCTTTTCATTTTAAAAATGTTTGGAAATATGTACAACTTTGATACAGTTTCCGGGTGCTCCAGACACCCATGGCCACTCTATGTAAACCACTGACAGTTAATTGCTAGAGCACTTTGAGAGACTACAATATGATCATGATCCAACTGGGTAATTAAACCTAACAAGGGCAACAGACACGTCCCGTGTGAGACGTGTGTCAATCACGGTGCCTCCCTACTCTAAGGTATTCACAAGGAGACACATCAACAGGTTTTCTTTATTCATCCTCCTCCTCCTCCTCCTCTTCTTCGTCCTCATCTTCTTCCTCTTCCTCTTCCACCTTTTTCCCGGCAACTTTAGCAGGACCCTTGGCGCCATCAAACTTCCCTTTAGACTTATACTCTGCGACATCCTGGAAGGAACAGGGACACATTCCAAATGAACCAAGGGTAGAAGCAAGCCATCCCCGCCCCAGAATAAGAAAACAAGGGAGGAAGACAGGGCTGCTCTTTCAAGTATTTGTTTCCAGATTCAAGTTGGGCTCTCAGCCATTCCAAATGCAGAGTGAATGGGTGTTCAAGTGCTCTCAAAGGCCCGTGAATAGCACTATCAGACCCTCTACCTGGGGCACCCCACATGATCCAAGTTCGAAGCCTGCCTGAAAAGTTGCCCCAGATACAAACATCTGTCAGAAGCCAGACCACCAGCACACCAGGCTGATCTGGAGTGGAGACGGGTCCTGCAGCCTTCCACCCCCAGCCCAGCCACAGCCAGGGCAGCTGACTGCTCACCCATCCAGGCTCCCAGGGGCCCCAGCCCGTGCCAAGGCACACTCTGATCCCCGTCACCTTCTCGTATTTCTCCTTCAGCTTTGCTGCCTTGTTGATGTATGGCTGCTTCTCGCTGTCACTCAGGTTATTCCACATCTCGCCCAGCTTCTTTGCCACATCTCCAATAGAGATGCCAGGGTTTGTAGATTTGATCTTGGGGCGGAATTCAGAACAGAAGAGGAAAAATCCAGACCTTGGAGGAGAGAATGGTATACATTAGATGAGAACCCACCAAAATGGGAGCTGAAGTCGAAACCCCGTGTTCCTGATACACAAATTCCTACCACTATGACTCCTGCCACGTGAAGAAATGTGTGATGCCATGCACAATGTTACAAAGTTGTAGGCACCAGAATGCTTAAGACGCTTTAGAAATATATGGTGCTTCCTCAGTTCCTGGGAAGAGGGGAGAGAACACGCCTACGGACCCTGACACCCAGAACTGGGCTGTCTGCCTCCTTCCCAGTGGAAAGGCCGACAGCCAACCAGGCGCACAGCTCACAAGCACAGCTGTAACTCCAGACTTCGCTGGCCCTGCATTTTAAAGCTCAAAGTACAGAATGTTTTGCAGAAGTATCTCAACATTTTTTTAGGTAAAGTTATCTTTTTTTTTTTTTTTTTTTTTGTGGTACGTGGGCCTCTCGCTGTTGTGGCCTCTCCCGTTGCGGAGCACAGGCTCGGGACGCGCAGGCTCAGCGGCCATGGCTCACGGACCCAGCCGCTCCGCGGCAGGTAGGATCTTCCCGGACCGGGGCACGAACCCTCGTTCTCTGCATCGGCAGGCGGACTCTCAACCACTGCGCCACCAGGGAAGCCCGGTAAAGTTATCTTTTAAAAAATCTTTCAAGCAGAAGGAAAGCTCTTAACTGTTATCCTGAATCCTATCATCACTTACGGTGGCCTCTTGGGGGCATTCGGGTCCTTCTTCTTCTTGCCTCCCTTAGCTGGTCCGTAATCCTTCATTTCCCGATCATAGCGCACTTTATCTGCCTTTGCCATTTCATCAAATTTAGACTTCTCTTTCCCAGACATTGTCTGCAAAGAATAGGACCTGTTAAATTCCTCAATGCAGTGAGCACATACCTGTTCAGCTGTCCTGTAATTAAAGTGGCAGCTGCTATAATTACTTGCAAAAGGGGACTAAAACCCTGGTAGAGTCTTTGAAAATAAAAGCACACATGCAAAGTTCTAAAGACAGGCAAGATGAGTCTAAGAGGAAGAAAACAGCCACCTGGGGCTACACTGAAGGTACAAGTAAGCACAAAGTGTGAAATCCAACTAGGACTGGTTTGAAAGACACAAAAGAGAAATACCTTCCACCTCTCAGAGCATTTCTTGGAAAATTCTGCAAAATTGACAGGGACCTCGGGGTTTTTCTTCTTATGTTCCTCTCTGCACGTCTGCACAAAGAAGGCATAAGCAGACATCTTGCCCTTTGGTTTCTTGGGATCACCTTTAGCCATCTTGACTGATGAAAGGAAGAGAGACAAAGAAAAACAAATACAATGAATATATATAAGATATACCAAAGGTGGCCATTTAGGAAGAACCCTCCTCCCCCCAGCTGCCACTAGCAGCTGAAGGCAGAGTGGGGGAGGAAATCAGTTTCACTGTCACATGTCATTTAACTTTTGACCAGCATGAAGTGCGCTGGTTTGCGAGTTACTTCTCTGAGAGAGATCAAGTTCTCCAAATGGAACCAATCCAAGTGGGGTGGCTCAGAGAACCAACCCAAGTGGAGTGGCTCAGAGGTATTTTCCGACTCAGAACTACTATGTTTTGAAAACTACAATCACATAATGGGAAGGACACTGGGGAGGACACATTTGTAGAGGGCGCAGGTGGATGGCTGAAGCTTGAAACCAACGACTTAAGGCTAGCTGGTCATCTGTTTTACTATGTTGGAGATGAAAATACTGTCACCACTGCCAAACACAAGATCCAAGCAGGAGAACTGCAAACAGGTAACATGTGAAATTTCACTATTTTTGAAGTGTTCTGGCTTATAAAAATGGCTTTTACGAGAAGGGTGAGCTGGCAAGTGAGCAGATATCCCTTGTACTACTAGTTCAAATCTGTCACTTCGTCGTTACCTAAAGGGGGAGGGGAGAACCAAAAGGGGTAGTGTTGCTCGTCGGTAAAGCGGAACGCATGTCCAGCCAGGAACACTTTCTCCAAAGTTTCCAAATAAAAATGCAGCTGTGGCGTGTCATCGTCCCTGTCCCACCCCCCCTGCTTCCCGCCATCTTTTCCTTTTCCCACACCCAAGGTCATCACGCAAAACTGAAGCGCTCCCCTTCGCAGGGACAGACCGAAGGGCTGAATTAGGGCCCCGCGGCGGCGGCATGGGTGCGGCGGGATGGGTCGCGGGGGAGCCCCGGGCCGGCCACGGGCAGCCGGGCTCGGCCCCGCGCTGGGTCACCGGGACACACATAATTCACCTTCCATTTTGTCAAAAGCTTCCTGATGAAAGAAACTGCCCCTGAAATCCGCCGCTGCCACCCCCGGGGTGCGCACGGGGCCGGGGGCGGCGGCGGCGGCAGCGCGCCGGGGGCGCGGAGCCGGGCGAGCAACGGCGGCGGCGACGGTGGCGCCAGCCGTGCCTCCGAGCCCCGTTCGCTAAAATGGCTGATCCGCGCGCGGCCGGCGCAGGCGGCGGCGAACAAAGCGGTCCGGGCCCCGCCGCCGCCGCCGCCACCGCCTGCTCGCCAGCCCCCACCGCGCCCCGCCCCGCCCGGGGCTGCGGGGGCCGCGGGCCGGAGCCCCCCCCTCGCCGGCGCGGGGCGCACTGCTCCGGATAACAAAGGCGCCCGTGCGGCCATGACGCTCGGCCGCGCCGGGGCCCGCGGCGGCGACCCCGGCTCTCCACGCCTCCGGCCGCAGGCCGCGAGCACCGCGGCCGAGCCCGGAGCCCGCCCGGGAGCCGCCGCCGCCCACCCCGCCCACCCGCCCGCCTGTGCTCCGCTCGCCCGAGCCCAGCGCCGTGCCAGCCATGTTCGCGGCGCCGGCGGTGCCCGGCGGGCAGGAGAGGAGCGGGGGGCGGCTGGCCCGCGCCCCCCCACCATGGGCCGCCGGGCGCTCCCACGACGGCCATGTTAATGCAGAAGCAAGCAGCAGTGCAGCCCGCGGGTCTGCGCGGCGCCCGCCGAGCCCGGGAGTGAAGTTTGCCTGCGCCATAGCCCCCGGCGGGCAGCGGTCGCCCGCCCCCCGCGGAGTCCGTCCCGGGCCGGGGAGCACCGGCCCCCTTCCCCGGGCCGCCGCCCCGCGCCGGGACGCGCGCCGCCCGAACCCGCAGCCGCCCCTCGGCTCGTGCCGCCGCAGCTGCCCGAACAACTGGCTTCAGGGGGCCTCGGTCCTTGGGCCGCTGACCCGGGGGCGTCGGCCGAGGGTGACTCCGCGGAGGGAGCCCAGCCCCGACAGCGGGGAGCTCAGCTTGAAGCACTGAAAAGTTGAAACACCTGAATTGCTCCTTCCTCCCCGCACCTACCAAGAAAGGAGGCGAAGGGGGAGGGAAGGACGCAGGGAGGAGAGGCAGGGGACGGCGACGGAGAGCGCTCGCGGCGCGGGCCGGAAAGTTGTGCGGGCGCTGCTTCTGCGGCGGCAGCGGCGGCAGCGACGGCGGCAGCGGCGACAGCGACGGCGGCAGCAGCGTCGGGCGGTGCAAAACGTACCTGTATTGTTCGCTAGTCTGGGCAGCGCAGGGCACGACGCGCGGCTCAGCTCTCCACAACCTCGCGCTAGCTGCCTCCACGAGAGCTGCCTGATTGGCCAGCGGGCTCCGCCGTTTAAAACAGCCTCCTCGCCCGGCCATTGGCTGCGGGCCTCATGAATATTAAACAGGCGCGGGCGCCCATTGGGCGCGGCCGCTGGGATCATTCATTCAAACAGAACAACCCGCCGGCGCTATCTGCGGAGGCAAAACAGAGGAATAATAATAATCTCGCTTTCCCACCCACCCCGCACCCCCATCTTCGAACAGAGCTGGGATCTCAAAGGACTTTGGAGAGGTGGCCCCGCCATTCCCAGCGGCCTCGGCCTCTGGTGTCTGGAGGGCGAGGTCGAGCCCTGCTGCGCTGCTCTCTTCTCCCTTTGCGCCGCGGCCTGTGAGCCCCCAGCCCCGACCCCTGGCCCCCAGACAGCACCCCCCCCCCACGCCCCGGGACACCTCCAGGGATCAACCGCTAGGGTCGACGGTCCTCCACCTCCACCGAGTTCCAGCATGACTCTGCCGCAGGGGCCTGGCGGCAGCTCACTCTCGAATGCCCGGCGGAAGGCGGCTGCTCGCTCCGGAGACCTCTGGGTTTCGGCACTCGCACTCCCCTGCCCTGCCTGAAAAGCACCCGATTCTCCTCCCGCGGATCGCGCTCGACTAGACTCTTTCCGCTAATTGCCAGAAAGTCAATTTGTGCTGCAATTGCGGAAACGGCGAGCTAGGTGGGCTAGAGGAGGAAACCGGAGTTTGGCAAAAGGAGAGAAATCGTGGGAAGTAGTGGTTTTGTGGGCGGGGAGTCCCCTCTTCACTGCCTCAGATAGGCCCGCGTTCCCTTTGCTCTTCTGACACACACCCTGTTGAAGAATAAAAGTTCTTGGAATAAATGAATGAGAGTTGACTTGGTCTTGGTTTTGTCACTGAGTGGTATGGCCTTGAGCCAGTCAATTGTTTTGGGGGGATTCAGGCAATGGTTTTCAAAATGCGTGTGTTGTTGGGGGGACAGTGTCACCTCTAAGGGATGTTGGGAAATGCTCCATGACTGGGATTTGCTGCTGAAATTTAATATGAGGACGGGATGGCCAGGGATGCCAAATGTCCTGCCTTGTGCAGGAGAGTCACACAGGAGGAAGAAATGTCCCTTTCCAGATGCTAGTATCAGCCCTGTTGAAAAATATCTGAGAGCCCCCTTCCCTCTTGGAGATACCATGAGCATCCTGGAAAGAATGGAAGAAAAAAGGAAGGGGGAGGAAAAGGAGCACATTTCAAAGGTTGAAATTTAGAGAAAATAGTAGAAGAGGCATCATGAGTTTCTATCGAAGTTCCCTTTCTAAAGCACTTTGGAAGGCCAAGATAGCCAGCTATTTATAATTCCCATAGTTAGAGATGAGACCCACCAGAAGATGAGTTTTCCAAATGCTCTTTCCAGAAACTGTAGCTGAGTTTGAGGTATGCGTGGGAGCTGACCTCACAAGACACCTACCTCCCCACCCCCACCCAGCTCTTGCCAACTCCTCTGAATGTCCTGGGCAAGCCTGAGCCCCTGAAGCTGGCACTGCTGGGCTTCCAACATTAGGGATCCAATTGAGACCAAAAGGCAAAGATACTGCTCTTTTGACAAGAGCCACAGGTAACAAGTCAGTTTCCTAGGTCTCCAATTTACAGACTCTCAGGAATGCAGACATATTAAGGCTCCCTCATCTAATCCCCTGCCCTATTAGAGCTAGCTGAGTGGTTACCTACCTTCTGCTTGCCTACCTCCATTCACGGTGAGCTTACCACCTCCCTTCTGGGGTCACCATCCTACACACAGTCCAATCCCTTAACCTTCAGAGATTTCACAGCAGGCCAAGTCTCCTCCAGGCGGACAGCTCCAGCTTCTTCCACGATCAGGTTCTCAGGGTCTGATCTGCCCAAGCCACTGCCCCCTCTTCTGTTTCTACCCTTCCCAGAGGGGAGCAGGGCCTCCACTTATGGTCTAACCAGTCTACAGAGTGCCCTAGCCTCTCAATGTTGTCAGGCCTTTCTAGGCCAGAGGTGGGAGTCAGGGTCTCAGGCAGGACAGGGGCCTCCTTCTGGTCCAACCACCGCCCGGTGTCCTGGCCACAGTGGGAAGCTGCCCTTAGAAGTTGGCAAGCACCAAGCTGGGGGAACCGGAGTGGTCAGCCTCAGAGCCCACGGGCACTACTTGGCAAGCCCTCGAGTGGTTGGTGAGGGTCACACTTACAAGCACAGGGAAGTCACAAGCAGCACGTGTGTACACACTCACACCCAGGGCATTCCCAGGGGCAGGAATTTGAAAGCCAAGCCAGAGAAATAAGAGCCTCTCCCAGCCAGAAGAGAGCTTACAGTAAGTGGTGTCCAGACATCAACGTCAAGACCCCCTCTTCCCTACCCGCCGCCTCCGATGATTTCTGTGTATGTACTTTGAATGACGAAAGGCTTCCTCCCATTCTTCAAAGGAAGAATTTTCACATCTGCTCCCGAGAAAGCCGCTCCTCTTATCAAGTTGAAGCACTTGGCCTGAAGCTTCGACCTGTGGTCACCGACATCAGAACTTCACAGAAAGTGTCAATGACACCGCTGACCCGTGCCAGAGATCTGAAGGCTGTTGCCATGGTTCCCTGACCTGCCCCCAACAAACACACATATCACCCCAAGTCTCCATGTCTCCTTCAGGCCCAGTCTCCCCAGTTCCTCCGTCTATTCCACATGAGCCTCAGTTGGGAGGCCCCTCGCAGCCTAGGTTTCTCCTCTGCACGGCCTGTCTGTGGCAGCAGCTGGAGCACAGGCGGTGCCCGGCAGGTCCCTGCCTCAGCAGAAACTCTGTCATAATTCAATCCCAGGTACACGTCTTGAACGTCTACTAATAAATAAATAACAGAAGGGAGATGGGGTGAAGCAGGGGTGGGACTGGAGGGCAGGGGCGAGGCAGTGGCTTTGGACTCTGTCACTGACTTCATGGTGGGCCTTCTGCCATGTCACCTCAGCTCTGCCAGCCTCAGTGTCATGTGTCAAAGGTGATTCGACCTGCCTTATCCACCCCAGCCACTGTCCAGTCTGCTTGTGAGGGTGTGTGTGAAAGTGATCTATCTGATTGTCACCTGTAAAAGGCTAAGAAACAGCCTGGAAGGTGAAAAAAGTGACAGAAAGTCAGGGATGCCCAGGCATGGCCTGGACTCAGGGCTTCCAAGGCAAGTTGCCTCTTCTGTCTGCAGCAAAGTTCGGTGCCCAGTGGCTTGGGGTCGCTCCAGCTGGTCAAGGCGCTGGAAAGCGCTTTAGCCACATCAGTCCCCTTTGAGGTCAGGCCCATCCACGCAGGGGAATCTCAAACCAGAATCCTGTAAGCCACTTCGCTGCCTGGAGACGTTAGGAAAATATTCAAAGGCAATAGGAAATATGACAGAGTGTGGTAAAGAGGTTTTCGATGCCTGTCAGTTCAAGACCTCCTTCCCCCAAAACTAAGGGGAATCTTCATCATTCAACAGAAATGAAACCCTGGTTCCTTAGACCTCACCCTCCCCCAACTCCACCCGAGGTCTCCATCTGAGCACCCAGGGCTTAAAGGTGACATCCCCGAGGCCCAACCAGGCCAGCCTCCTTTGAAGAATCAACGGAAATGTGCCAGGGTGGATTTCGGGGGCAGAGGTGGGGTCAGATTGTTGAATCACTTAAAATATGTCAAGGGCACTTGCTGTGAAGATTCCACAATGAGCACAGCCTTTCACTAGCGATCTGGGAGCCTTTGTAAATTCCAGTCTTCACAGGTAGGGAGTCTTTAACTGCTGGCTTCTAGGCCTTCCCAGGGCCCTTGCCCCACTCTGCTCACTCCCAGGGGATCTGGGGCCTCCCCTGGCGCCTCTACCTCACCTTCCCTCTGCTCTTGGGGGGGAGTTACATTCCAACTGGACTCTTTTCCCAAAGGGAGGAAAGTGTTTTCCTAGCGAAGCTCTCCGGCTCTCTTCTAATAGGATTGTAGAGCAGTGGAGGCACTGGCACCTCGGAAGCCCACCAGCCCAGCCTCCTCCTGCCACAGAGGGCCCCCCAGGAGTCAGTGGCTGAGCAGGGGCTGGAAGACTGGTCTCTTGACCCTTAGTGTCATGCTTGTGTTACTCTTTTTTTTTTGGCCGCGCCATGGGGCTTGTGGGATCTCAGTTCCCCGATCAGGGAGCAGAGATTGAACCTGGGCCCTTGGCAGTGGGAGCGTGGAATCCTAACCACTGGACCACCAGGGAAGTCCCACGCTTGTCTTACTCTTAATAGCTCAGCTCCACTGTGGATGCAATAGCCATTGGCGAGGTGGCAGGGGCAGCCAGCGCCCTCGAGAGGAAGAGGTTCCAGGTGGGGAACAGATGGGAGGGCGGGGCCGGCCTGCGCCACCTCGCCTGCTCCCAAGGCCATGGGTGAGGCCACCGGGAAGGGAGTGCGGAGCCAGTGCTCATAAACATGACGCCGCCATGCCAGCGCCTCCAGGCCGGCGGGCCCCCCATTCACATTGACAGAAGGTGAGCAGTGGGGCAACGACCAAAGGATTTCCTCCACGATACCGCCCGCACTGCTGCCCTGGGGGCACACAGTCCTCATCCATGCAAGCCCGTCCCGAGTCAAGGATGTGCCAGGCAGGCCAGAGTTCCTGGGGAAGATGAAGATGAAATGAAGGGTCCCTGCTCTCCCAGGCACCCAGTCCTGGGAGAGCTGTGATGCGGGAAGGGTGGGGAGGGGAGGAGACACTCAGTGGGGTCACCTCTGCTGACCCAGACCTTTCCGGGAACAGCCCTGCCCTGTCAGGCCTTGAAAACTTTACCCACTGCTGGGTGCCTGGGTCTAGACCGCCTCACCCCAGACCCCCTCCCACCTAGAGCGCAGCGCCAGATTCTCAGAGCGGCCCTGGGTTTCTGACCACCTGATACTGCAGGCCTTTCTGTGACCACCCAAGTGATGCAAAGGCCCAGCCATGACTCACTGAGCAGCCAATGGGCCAGCATCCCCCTATCTGGGAAACGGTGCAACCTGTTTCTCCTCACTTGAAACAAAGGGATTCCTGCGGTGGGGAGGGGGAGAGCTGAAGATTGCCACTTTCGAAAATGGGATAGGAGTTGCTGCTTTTAAAATGCTCCCCGTGCCCTCTTTCTGGGCCTAAGTTTCCTGTCATGAGGAGGAGGGGCAGCGGCTGGTCCCTGGCATCTCTTTGGGCATCATCGTTCTTAGGATGGCTGATGGGGCTTCACAAAGAGAATGATTCTCCTATCTTCACCCACCCTGCCCCTCCCCCAAAACCAAAACGAACCTGAAATGTGGCCTTGCAAAGGCCCTCCACGTGCCCAGTCCTCTGGGGGAAGGGCTTTAGAAACAGGCCCAGTGGCCAGTGATAGAACCTGACTCTGCCAAGGATGACACTTGTCATCAGCATACATGTCATCTGCCCCAGCAGCTTCGGTCTGTCTCTGCACAGCGGCCGGAGGCAACTTGCTAAGTCAAACCCTGTCCTTCCACTGTTCAGGATCCTCAGACCTTTACCCTGTCCCCTCAGGGTACAGCCCAAGTCACTGCCCCTCACCGCACTCACCTCTGATTCTATCTCTCAAGTCTCTCCTCACCCTGCCCCCACCTCACTCGGGAATAGCCACCCCAGGCCCTTGGCACATGCTCTTCCCCCCACCTGGGACGATCTTCCCCCCTATATCTGCGAGGCTCTTGCCCTCACCTCCTTTAGATCTTTGCTCCAATGTCACCTTCCCTGACTACCCTATTGAAAACTGAAAGCCGCAATTCTGCATCCCCTGCCTTCCTTCCCCCTGCTTTATTTATCCACATACACTTAACACGAGCTCATGAGCTCACTCACTATACCTTTACATTTGTCTTGCTGATTGTCAGTCTCCCCACTGGACAGTGAGCCCCATGAGAGCAGAGACTTCTGTCCGCTCTGTTCTCTGCCATCTCCCCAGCGCGTAGCACAGAGCAGGGACTCCATTCATATTTGTTAACAATGAGTTTTCCACAGACCTTGAGCACTTACATTCTCAAGGCAGAGTCCCCACTCTCAGGCAACTTGCAGTCTCCAGAGAGCAGACACACCAACAGCAGTAAACGGGTCGAGGATGAAATAAATGCCAGCAAAATAGAACAAGCAAAGGCCAGAGGAAGGTGGAGCGGGTCTGGGAAGGCTTTCTGAGTACAGGAGGTCACTCTGAGCCTGGCATCCACGGTTAGTGAGGGTTCCAAGGGCTGAGAAGGAGCAAATTACCGCAGGCCGTGGGGAAAGCAAGACCCGTGAACGGAGGTGTGAAAGTGTGCCCTGAACTGGCGTGAGGACTCGAAAGCTACAGTGGCCAGGGAACGGGGCAGTAAGAGCTGCCCTGGAGACACAGAGGTTGTCCTGGCAGACACAGTAGGTTTTCAGAGGCTCCGGAAAATGGGCAGCCATGGCAGAATTCTGAGCAGGTGGTGGCCCAATCAGAGCTCCATCTGAGAAAGCTGCAGGGGGATGGGCCAGAGGGGGCCAGAGGCTGGTGTGGGCCTGGATTTGAGACCTTGGCAGTGAGGGTGGGGAAAGTAGCTGGATTTGTGACCTGCCCACCTCCCAGCCAGAGCCAGCGTGATCTTCTTTCAAATTGTAAATCTGGTTGTCACGTCAGCCCTCCATGGCCTCTCCTCCCCACTTCTGCAGACCAGAGCACACCCTGCGTGCTTCTGCAACCTCTTCCCCACCTTCTGCCCCCTAACCCCAACTCCCCTTCACTCTTTTTAAAAAAATATTTATTGATTTGGCTGCAGGATCTCCGTTGCGGCCCGCAGGCTCTCTACTGCGCAGGCTCTGGAGCACACGGGCCGCGGGATCTTAGTTCCCCAACCAGGAATTGGACCTGCGTCCCCTGCACTGGAAGGTGGATTCTTAACCACTGGACCACTGGGGAAGGCCGCCTTCACTCTTAATGCCAGTTCCCTGCACAGGCCATCCTCTCTCCCATCCCTGGGAGTGTGTGCTTCCTTGCTGTTCCTGCTGCCTTGGACCCACTCCCCCTCCTGCTCCTAAGCAAGTGCTGCCACCCTTGAGAGCTCAGCCCAGTCCCCAGCCAGTGAGGGGACATCCCCTGCCCACACTTTCCTTGCTTCCCTCTGGTCTCCTTTGTGGCATGCCTCACAAATGTCATTTGGCCACTCTTTAGGCGATTGCTTGTTGAATGTCTGTCTCAATTGGGCTTCTGCCCAACGAGCACATGGCTGGGGACCCAGGAGACACTCAGAGAAATACTAGATGAATGAGCAAAGGCCTGAGAAAGCAAAGGCATGCCTGCGTTATCTGATGCTGGTGTGGAGGGCACACCCTCTCAGAAGGAGGCGGCGGCCCTCTCTGACTGGGGGGACAGGTGATGAGAAAACTAGAGGACCAGTGCCAATTCCACAAAGGACTTCACTCAGCCAAGCAGGGGAGTTGCATGTATCTACCCCACTCATAGAAGACAGCGCAAGGCAGGCCCCTTTGGCTGCCTGGTACCCAGGGCAGTGCTGTGGGACCGCAGGGAGGGTGGGGACTCCCATTCTTTGTTTCTCAGCCCTGGAGTCCTGCGGTGGATTTGCAGCATTCACTAGGGCTCTGGCTCACAAAGGGAGCTCCCAAGTCCCAATAGCACCGCGGAGCATTTAGGTCAGGTGTGCGGGAAAGAGCAGGGGCCACATGCCAGCCGTGCAGCTCGGGCCAGCAACCTCGGCTCTCCGGCCCTCAGTGTCTCCATTTGCAAAATTGAGAGTAGTAATAGTACCCACATCATAAGTTGTTGTGGGATCCTATGAAACACTCAGCGCAATGTCTCACTCGAGAAGTGTCCACAGTTCTAATGGTCACCTTGGATCTCACTCTGAGCTCTTCAGACAATGCAGAGGAGTAGCAGTCAGAGGACAACCCAAACATAGGCGGCACAAGCCTGAACCATATTTGTCCACAGCCAAGAAACAGTTGTCTATGCTGGGAATTGCATCTTCCTTAGCAAATCAACTCTCTCTGTTCTGTCTGCGACCTGAACTATAGGATCAAGACAAGCTGGACTGGTGCATCTGAATGCACGCCCTCACGCCTACACCAGTCCTACACAATGACATTTGTCCTCTAAATACCTAGCGGGTTCCTGGTCCTGAGTTCCTGGCACCTGAGCAGGAAGTGGGGAGGGGCCAGAACCCTAGCAAGGGGGCAGGTAGGACATGGTACTGTAATCGCCAGGTTCAGAGCAAGGACTGAGCTCTTCATCTCCCAATGGCACCGCCTCCACGGCCTGCAACAGAGTCTAGGCTCAGCCCGCCAGTGTTTGCTGTGAGGGGGTGTTTTGTCCAAGGTAGAACTAATGTGCATTTGTGAAATGGACATTCTGAGTATTTGACAAGGGCCAACCTCACTGTTGCATTCTGAGGCGACAAGGAATGTCGCTTGATGAAGTACTGGGCAAATAACTCTGCATTTCCAAATCCAAACGCACAGAGGTATCTTAGAAGGACTATCAACCTAGGATCACAGGCAGGGGCTCTGCCCTCTGCTCCTCCACAGCTGCAAGAGGCCTTGGAAAATTCCTAGACAAACCCCTGACCGTCACTGGTGCTCAGTCTCCCCTTCTAGACAGTCCGGGAATTGCACTAGATACTAGATGATCTCCAGGGCACTGGAGCGTAAACTCCTCATGGGCAGCCATCCTCCCACCCGCTTTCTCAAATGCCTAGAAGAAAGCACGCTGTAAATGCCCAGTGAATATTGGTCGAATGAATAAATGGGTGGAGATGCTCGGATTCCATGGTCTTGCAGTGAGGTGGATGTTTATCTTCATACAAAAGTATGTTTATATTCATAAACGGATCTCCTTTGCTTGGTAATCTTTGCAAATGATTCTAGACATATTTTTCAATATGATGTGACTCTCAGATCAGCCTGCCTTGAGACGTTTCAAGTAAAAGCCTTCTTTTTTAACACCATATATGTAGATTATCATCTTAACTTTCCACTTACTTTTGGATATGCTCGTACCTGACCTGCACATTCACTGGTTATCAGAGAAAAGGACAACCAGGTAAAATGATAAGGGTAAGGAACTGTAAACATAAACTACAAATGGCCCAAGTCAGATCAGAGAACATGATAATGATGATGGTCTAATGCTACCTTGTATTTTGTCTCTTAACAGTTTACAAAGTGCTTGCATATCTACTATCTAACTGCACCCCACAAAGTTCCTGTGCGATATGTAGGCATATTTTGAAAAACAATTGAAACGATTGAAAGCAAGTGTTTTGCCAAGGGCACCAGGCCATCAGGAGAAGAATCAGGTGTCAATCACTGTCTCCCGCCTCCCTGTCTTTTTAACAGGCTTCAATGTTGGAATGTTTCCCGTGGGCAAACAATGACCACCCAGGAGACTTCTGCCTGCCTACAGCCCCAGAAAGAAGGGCAGCAAAAGTCAAAGGAACTGAGGGCAATTGTTGCAGAGTCATCAGATGAGTGACCTCCCAGGACCTCAGTCCAGTGTGTCCCAAACCAAGCTCCCCAGTCTCAGCCCTTCCCCCAACCCCGTCCTGCCTGGCTCCCATCACTGCTTCATCTTCTGCATGCATGCTGTGCCCAAACCCTGGCAATTCACTCTTCGAAATATCTCCCAAATCCAGCAGCTTCTCCGCATCCCACTACTGAGCCGTGATCACCTCTCCCTTGGGCCGCCACGACGGACCCCTAACTGGTCTTCCTGCTCAGCCTCACATATGATTCGGTCTCCACGCCAGCGACCCAAGGGATGTTTTATAAATGTACATTTGTCTTGTTACTGCTTAGTTTAAAATCCTTTCGTGAGTCCCTGGAACCTTGAGATAAAGCCACAGAAAGACTCCCTCAAGATCTGCTTCCAGCCAGGTTCCTGCCGCCCTACCCCCAATCACACGCGGAGGTCCTGCGATCATCCTCAGCACTGCTCACACTTCCCACCAGGGAAGTCCCAAGAACACAGGCTTTGGAATCAGGAGTACCTGGGTTCAAGTCTCACCTCCATCCCTTGCTCATGCCCTTGGGCTGGTTGTTGAATCTCCCTGTGCCTCAGTTTCCTCATAGATAAAATGGGTCTGATAAGACCCACCTCACGGGGTAGTTGTGAGGATGGCAGAGGATAAAGGATGGAGTTTGCTTAGCCTGTGTCTGGGCAGATAAGAAGCATTCAGTACATGTGGTTGTCTTGGAAAGGTGAAATTCTGGGCCATCTTTTATGCTGTTTCTTTATACTTTTTGACCCTAAGCAGGGATTACTTTATGACGAGAAAAAAAATAGAAGGAGGAGAAAACTATCCTTGCAAAAAAATTTTTTTCAAACAGATTCTAGAAGGTACCGCTGCAAGGCCTTGCAGGTGTTCTCCCTATTGTCAGAGGGCAGACAGACGCTGCCGGGTCGCAGGGCAGAGGAAAGAGGCCAAGCTGGGAGACAGGTGCCGGGACTGTGGTCTCGAGCCCTGGGACTAGCACCGGTGCTTCCCTTTATGCTGCCCGGTGGCCATGTGTGGAGCACAGCATCTTCCGGCAGCCAGGCCTACCAATGGAAAACCAGCTCATAATTCCCATGAGACTTTCATAGAAATAAAGGCACCCAGGTTGGGTGGGGCACTCAAATCTACATGCATTCATGATGAAAGAATGAAGTTTGAGTTCCCTACTTCTGAGCTGAATGAAAAAATAATGCTGTATTTTTAGGTCCTTTAAGGCATGGGAATATAGAGAAGGCTACTAAAATGGGAATTTGGGGGAGAGGAGATGATTCTTAGAGTCTTTTATTGTTGGAAAGGTCTGTGGTCGGCTGCAAAATGGCCCCTCAATAGATATCCTTGCCCTAACCGTCAGAACCTCTGAATGTTAACTTATATGGGGGGGGGGAAGCTTATGGAGATGCAGATGTGAAGTTGAGGATACTGAGATGGGGAGATTATCTTGGATTACCTGGATGGGCCCTAATGCAATTGCATGTTGCCTTATAAGAAGAGGCAGAGGGAGACTAGACCTACAGAGGAGAAGGAGATGTAAAGACAGAGAAGAGAGAGATTTGAAGACACAGGTCTTGATGATTGGATAGATTCAGCCACAAGACAAGGAATGCCAGCAGCCACCAGAGGCTGGAAGAGATGAGGAATGAATTCTCCCTGAGGCACCTTGACTTCAGTCCCATGATACTGATTTTGGACTTCTGGCCTTCAGAACCAGAACAGAGTAAATTTCTGTTTTTTCAAACCACTCAATTTATGATCATTTGTTATGGCGTCCACAGGAGACAAGTACAGGGCCCTTAGAGTTTATCTAGTCCAGTGGTTTCCATACCTTTTCAGCAGCAAAATCAAGGACTTTTGGAATGAAATCATATGCCGCAGGCTTTTGAGATAACAGATGAAAGTACAGGGGCAGTGGTTGACAAAGGGGGCAAGATCCCTACCTGCCAGGTCTCCTTCCTCCATGATGGCTCCTGAAGCACCTCCCAGAACTTTCCACCAACAGACTGTAAAAACGCATACCTAGTTCCAAGCACCTCATTTACAGATGGGAGCCTGAGGTTCTGGGGGGCTGGGTGATTGGCTGAAGGCCTCTGTCTGCTCTTTGTCTTCCCTTTCCTGTTGGACTAAAACCGTGTCTCCCAGGCAAATAGCTAAGGATACATTGGCGTCTCTAGATGAGTTTCTGTTTTGAACAAGGACTGCCAACTGTGTGAAACGTGGCAAGGCTCAAATGAAATATTCGTTCACGGAGAGCCCAGACCTTGAGCAGGCTGTTAAGGCATCTTCAGAGGTGAAAAACCACTGCTTGATTCCTCACCTGTGTTTGGAAATTTAGTCTTCCGGGTATGTCTGTAACAGGAGGGATGTAACAGGAGGTGGACAGGAATGAATAGCAAAATTAAGCAGCTGTTAGTGTATCCGAAAATATGAATCCTTAACTGGATCAAAGACAGCCCAGACAAGAACGCTGCTGAATGTCACAATGAGATTATTCTTGTTGCTACATTCAGAAACACTGAAGGTCAGTTCTGCTAAAAGGCCTTTGTAGGGGATAAAGTAAAGATTACAGTAAAATGTAACCCGCCCCCCCTTTCCCGCTGGCCTTGGTACTAACAGATAAAACATTCTCTTTTCTTCCCAAGCATAGCCAAGAAGGATGGCATTTTCAAAGGGAACTTTACAGGGAACTAAGAGAAACCCAATGGGGAAGAAGCAAACACGATCCACCACCCCATCCCCACAGGTTAAAACGGCAGACCAAGTACCAAACTGATTTGGAATCCATGGTGATTTATATGACTGTTTCCAGGGCCACTGGCCTTGTTCTATTTTGCACTCCTGCTTCTTGATCAAATGGCATTGGGAGAAGTATTGTATCTGGAAAAAGGGAGGCAGGGTGTGTTCTGCGTGTTCCAAGAACGAACAAAACCATGGGAGGGCTGAACCAAGACCAGTGGGTGAGCCAACGACGATGTCGGGCAACGGCACATGACACTCGTGTGGCTTTCTTTGTTCCTTGGAGTTGCTGGGGGCGGTCCTCCCTCCACTCTGGAGGCCACGTGGTTCCTCCCTTCCCAAAAGGAAAGGAAAGGTAAAGCTCACTGGCATAAAGATACCTTTATGCAAAACAAGCCAAGGCACTTCCAGAGTGGGACAGCCTTCATGAAATGACTCATCTGGGACTTTCTTCGGTTTATTTTGGCCTTCAGGTAATGACGGTCCTCAATTCGTGGCATCACCATCACTGGTGTGTGAGGTCCCACTCTGGCTGGATCAATCCATCCACCCATCTGGTCCCTGTAATTCCTGTTTGCCACCCCAATTTCCCTCCCCTCAGCAGCGAACACTTGAGTGTGTGCTCTGGCAAACGTGTAGGGTAGTGTGTCCATGTGTTTTCAATAAACACAAGTGAGCGTGTCCTGGAGAACTTGTTCAGTGCCTTCCTGGGGCCCTTTTCCACTCAGCCCTGTGTATGTTACCACTCCACATTACTGCGTGTTTCAGTCTATTGCTTGTAACTGCTCGTTTACTTCTTCTTTTCCCCAGTGGCAAACACCTAGGTTGCCTGTGACCCTCTGTTAGCACAGCAATGCATGATGATCTCCTTCCTTGTGTGGGTCTGTGGAGACTGCACACTGCGTAATGGCCTCCGAAGATATCAGGTCCTCATCCCTGGAACCTGTGATGTGACCTTAGATAGAAAAAGGGACTATGCAGATGTGATTAAATCAAGACTCAGGGGCTGTAGAGGTGTTCCACCTACCAGGGTGGGCCTGAAGGGCAATTGCAGAAACCAGGGGGCTTAAAACAACAGACATTTACTCTTCCATGGTTCCGGAGGCTAGAAGTCCAAAATCAAGCTGTCAGCAGGACAAACGGCCTCTAAAGGCTCTAGGGCAGGATCCTTCCTGCTTCTTCCAGCTTCTGGTGGCCCCAGGCCTTCGTTGCTGGGCTTGTGGCAGCATCCCTTCTGTATCTGTCTCCGTCTTCACAGGGCCTTCCTTATGTCTCCATGTGTCTTTTCCTCCTTTTATAAGGGCACCAGTCATTGGATGAAGGGTCCGTCCTGATCCAGGATGACCTCACCTTAACTAATTACATCTGTAAAGACCTGATTTCCTAAGGTCACTTTCTGAGGTTCTGGGGGAACATGAATTTTGGGGAGACACTATTCGACCGGTACACATGTATTCTTATAAAAGGGAGGGCAGGTAGATACCACACACACACACACACACACACACACACACACACACAGAGGAGGAGGTGATGTGAAGACGGAACAGAGACAGATGTGAAGATGCTGGCCTTGAAGACTGAAGTGATGTGGCCACAAGCCAACGAATGCCTGCAGGCACCAGAAACCGGAAGAGGCAAGGAAGCATCCTGTCCTAGAGTGTTTCGAGGGAGTGTGATCCTGCTGATAGCTTGATTTCAGCCCAGTGATACCGACTTTGGACTTCTGGCCTTCAGAACTATACATTTCTATTGTTTCAAGCCACTAAGTTTATGATAATTTGTTACAGCAACCATGGGGAACTAATAGCCCCTTTGTGGGCCCGCAGGATAATTTCTTGGGGTTGTACCCAGAAGGCGGATTGCTGGGTCAGTGTGGACATGTCCACTTGACCTGAGTAGGTGCCACCAGGTGGCTTTCCAAAGCAGCTGCACCAATCTAGCTGGACTCCCTCTAGGAGCACACAGTGGTTCCCCTTTCTCCTTATCCTAGCCAATGCTTGGCATCGTATAGCTGCTTTTTGCCAATCCGACATGTGTGTATCCTATCTCATTGTTTTAATTTGCATTTCTCTGATTACTAATGAATCCAAGCATCTCTTCACAGACTTACTTTCTAGCCTTTTGGGTCTCCTTTTCTGGGAATTGCCTATTCATATGCTTTGCTCATTTTCCTGTTGGGTCTTTTTCTTGTTAGTTTGCAGAATTTTCATGTATGTTTTACCCATTAATCCCTTGTCAGCTCTAAACAGCAAATATCTTCTCCCCATCTGTTGCCTGTCTGTTAACGACCTGTGCTGTCCTTCATGGAAAGAAATCCTGAAATTTGCTGTAATCAAATCTATCTAAAGCAAACCTGTCAACAGAGTGGGGGGCAGAGCTTGGCAGGGACTGTTGTGCAAACAAAGTAAGTGCATGTGTGTGCGTGCATGTGTGCACACGTGCACACACATACATGTACACCATGGGCCATGCATGAGCAAGCATCTCCAACTGCATGTCAACCCCCAGGGCTCAGTGCCTCACCCACTGTTTGCGATGAACTGCTCCCCTGCTCTTTCTGCTGAGACTAACTGTCCGGCACCATGCTTCTCGGACTTGGGTGTACATTAGAATCACCCAGAGGGCTTGCTAAAACCCAGATTCCTGGGCCCACCCCCAGAGTTGCTGAGTCAACAGGTCTGGAGGAGGGCCTGTGGTTTTGCCTTTCTGATCAGTTTCCAGGGGACACTGCTGCTGGCCCAGGGACCACACTTGGAGAGCCGCTCGGGAGAGTCCCCAAAAGGTCAGTGACTTGCCCACGGTCACACTGGTGGCCAAGTCCAGACGGCCTGCTCAGTGCTCTCTTTTAGGACACACGCGTGCCCCTCCACGGCGTGGGGACTTGCTGGCGAATGGTCAAAGGGCCTCCTGGCAGCCACCCTGTAGTGTGTTCCACTAGCACCGCTGTCATCACGGCTGGTCCAGCGGAAAGAAGCCAAGAGGTGCCCGGAAAGCATCCAGGGGATACAGCAGCCCTGCCTTCAGTCATCAGTTCCTTTCCGACCGGGGCCACCGGCTGTGTGCGGGAGGAGAGCACCGCTTGGTGGACGGGGAGGTGTAGATAGGACTCACCTGTCCCACCCCACAGCCCGCACCAGGCTCGTCCCTGCCCTACCTCCCCCCATCCTTCCTCTCCTGTCCCCCCTGCCCCTGGAGAAGGCATGGAGACTGGGTCCAGCCTCCTGCTCCGCCTGGTATGTTCCCTGAGCAGGGGGCAAAGATTGGGGAAGGCGGGGGAGAGAGTGCTGGATGGGGGGAAGGCACTGGGGGAGAGGGGGAGGGGAAGAAAGGGAAATAGAGGAGGGAGAGGAAAGGTGGGAAAGGAGAACAAAAGAGAAGGAGAAGGGGGTAGGTTAGGAGGGAAACAGACAGGGAGGGAGGAGTACAGAGGTGGGAGGGGAAAGGGGAGGGAAAATGGGGAGGGGGGCGAGGAAAGGGAAAAGAGGAGGATGAAGGGACAGGAAAAGGGAACAGCCTTGGCAAGGCGTCTGCAGGGAGGCCGCTGGATGGGGGGAAAGGCCCCTGGTGTCCCAGCCAGAATGGGCGCTAGGAGGCTGGCCTAGCCTCCGGAGTAGGGGGAAGGCTTTGGAAAGGGTGACATGCTGTCTGGAAAACAAGCAGCACACCCCATGGTCCCCACCCCCTTGCTGGCCCTCCCCCGCCAGTCCTTGCCAGCTCTCCCCATCTTGCATTCCAGGTCTTACTTTCAGTTCTAAAAGTCCAGCCTGCCCAGGTTCCAGTAAAAAAGCTGACCAGCCTGGGGAGATGGGCAGGCCATTCAGAGAGTCCAGGGCCCTGGGATTCCCCCACCAGGCCAGTCCAAGCCTCCACCACTCACTGGGCCCCCGCCTGCACCAGGCGCCACAGAATGAGGTCAGGCGCAGGCCCTGCCAGCTGGGCTCAGGACTGGGTGCCCTTACATCAGGTGGTGGGGAGCAGGCCAAGGAAAAGAGAGCAGGGGGACGTGGCCTGGAATGACCCTTAGGCTGCTTGGCCTGCCAGCCTCTTGTCTCCTGAGCCCCCAGCTGCCCCCAGCTGCAGCAGCTGCCACCACCGCCTGCCCCCTGAGCCCTGCGGGTCACCCCAGGAACCTCACAGGATCTCATGCAAATGGACTCCTGGGAAGACTCTCTCCTCTCTCTCTCTCTCCCTCTCTCTCTCTCTCTCTCTCTGTCTGTCTCTCTCCTCATTCACCCAAACACATGATTGAGTTCCACCATTTCCCAGGCCCTGAGCCAGGCCCTGGGGCTTTCTCCCCTCGGAGAGAGGGACCTGTCGTTTCAATGGTGGGGATGGTTCCAGCAGGGCCCCAACTTTCCGGACTTTCCCCAGATCCTGTCTTCCCTGGCTCCCTTAGTACCGCTTCGGCCAGATTTCCTGGCTGCTGGGTCCTGACAGTCTCTCTTCCAACAAACGGTGAAGCCAGCCGGGCCTCGGCTTCAGCACTTGCTCCAGCTGGGGAGCCAGATCAAAAGATACTGTGCAAGTCCCACGGCCCTGACCAAAGCGCTCCCGTGAACCCCATTCCTCCTCTGCACTCCCCACCCCACTCTCCGCACCATGTTGACCATGCACGTTTACACACACACACTCTCTCCTCTTCCTCATCTCCTGCCAGACCTCAAGCCCCTGCCCCAGCTTTATCTTCCTCCCTTCCCAGCTGCTCCTCCGGGCTCATTCAGATTCCTCCTCCTTCACCTGTCCCTTACAATTCAGCGTCTCGATAACAAGTGTTGGTGAAGATGTGGAGAAATCGGACCCCTCATTCACTGCTGGTGGGAATGTATCAATAAACTAGTGCAACCACTTTGGAAACAACCTGTTAGTTCCTCAGTAAGTGAAACAGAGAGCTCCTATATGACCCAGCAATTCCACTCCTAGGTATAGACCCCAAAGATCTCAAACAGGGACCAGGATCGTCCACCCAAACAGGGATTATACATGAACATTCATAGCAGCATTATTCATCGTAGCCCCAAAGTGGAAATAACTCAAATGTCCAGCAATGATGAATGATAAACAAACTGTGGTCTCTCTATACAATGGAATATTTTTCAGCCATACAAAGGCACAAAGTACTGACACAGCTGCAACATGGATGAACCCTGAAAACATTACGCTGAGTGAAAGGAGCCAGACACAAAAGCCCAGATATTGTATGATTCCATTTATAAAAAGTGTCCAAAAAAAAAAAAGTGTCCAGAGTAGGCGAATCCACAGAGACAGAAAGCAGAGGAGTGTTCACCAGGGGCTGGGGGTAGGGAGGAATGGGTTTCTTTTTGGCATATGATGAAAAAGTTTTGGAATTTGATAGCGGTAGTGTTTACATGACACTGTGAATGAATGAAATATTGCTGAATTGTACACTTTAAAATGGTACGTTGTATGTTTTGTGTATTTTGCCACTGAAGAAACATGTCGACATCCAGCTCCTTCTGTCCTTGGCCCTTTTCTCTCACTCCACACCCTTACTCTGCCTGCAGCATTCAGCTCAGGTGCTGGATCCTTGGGACGCTGTGCAAACTTGCCTCCCCATCCACCTGTCCAATGATAAATTCTCTTTCTTCTCTGCTCCCCCAGCATCCTCTGCTCCAAGAGCCTAGAATAAGCCCGGAATACAAGAGGTGCTCAAGGCATATCTGGCCAACCAGTCAATAAGCCACTGAATCCAGTCCCACCCCCTCGTTGACAGATGGGGAAACTGAGGACCAGCGAGGGGAAGTGATTTGCCCAAGGTCCCAGGGCCCGTCAGTGACCGAGTGGAGACCACAAACCTTGGCTCCAGCCCCTGAGGTGGGTGCCTCTTCTGTCCTAGACCCTCCCTTCCCACTTCTTAGCGTCTTTTCTGGCCCACCTGCCCTCACTGGTTCCTGTTTCTCATCCGTGGCTGCTCCTGGGGGCTTGAATTAGATGGCCTCTGGGGTCTTTGCAGCCCTGAGGCTCTGGAGTTGGCGCCAGAGGTGACGAGCCCTCCCTCTCACTCACTGCAGGACTCAAAGGCCACTGATAAATGGCCCCTGGCAGCACAATAGCCAAGCCACGCCTGAGTCAACGCTTCCTGGATGAAAAGCCCGCTGTGTACAGGTGGGACAGGAAGACTGAGGGTGGCTCTTAATGACTCAGTTGCTTCTCCAGCGTGCTTCTGCCCTGGTTTGCAGAAGGGGCCCACGTGTTGGGGCTCACAGAGAAGCCTCAGGAGTGAAACTATCTGACTTAACTTCACTGATGTGTTTCTTCTTCTCCAGGGCCCAGTCCACTCAGGTGTCCTCAGTCCCCAAGGAAAGCGCCCTGGCCTGGGAGCTGGGTTCCTGGGCTCCTGGGGCAGCCCTTCCCCATCTCTGGGCCACAAGGGGTGGCGTGGCTTTCTGAGCTTCAGCTCATACACTGGGGGAAGCAGAGGGAAGGCTAGCAACAGATCAGCCCTCAGGGCAGCCTTCCACTCCAGCCCTGTACCCAGGGCAGCAGAATAGCATGAAAAGGCTGTAGCTGAACAACTGGGACCACTTTAATGGTAGCTAGAGGAGGCCACAGGGTTTGGAATGCTCCTACAGGCCTCCCACAGACCTAAATTCCACAATTAGAGATGCAATCCTTTGAGTGGAATGTTGACCTCTTCCCTCTACCCCCTTTTAAACTCTATAACAATATTTCTAACAAGCTTGAAATTCATATAACACACAACATTCCTACTTCACATAGCCATTGCGCTAATGCCTGGAAGCATTAGTGTAAGACAGGACAAGAACTGCAAATCTGATTTTACCACTGCAGAAACCAAGGCTCAGATAGGGTGATCAGCTTGGACTCCTCTGTCTCTATTCCCTACAGCCCATAACTAACTATAACAGCTTCTTCCTCCAGTACAGGGCCAAGTAAACAATTAACTCCAAAATAAACCTTTGCTTGGGGGCCCAGAATCCACATCGAAGCCACTGGGTTTAGAGTTTAGAGTTCAAACTACAATTCATTCAGCCAGCCCGCAAACATCTTTCTGAACACCTCCTGTGAGCCGGGCTCCAGGCTAGGGACTTGCGGGCTGTGGGAGAGTAAATAATGCCCCCAAAGATATCCAGGTCCTAATCCCTGGAACCTGTTAATGCTACTTTATATAGCAAGTGGGATTTTGCATATGTGATTAGGTGAAGGATCTGGAGATGGGGAGCTTGGCCTGTGTTATTCAGGTGGGCTCTAAATGCCATCCCATGTAGCTTTATAAGAGGGAGATTTTATGACACACATGCAGAAGAAGAGGAGGCCGTGTGAAGATGAAGGCAGGCACTGGAGTGATGTGGCCACAAGCCAAGGAATTCTGGAAGCTACCAGAAGCTGCAGGAGGGCAAGGAACAGATTCTCCCATAGAACCTCCAGAGGAACTGTGACACTGCAACAACTTGATTTCAGCTCAGTGAGACCCATTTTGGACTTCTAGCCTCCAAAACTGAGAGAGACTCCATTTCTGTAATTTTAAGCCCCTAACTTTGTGATAATTTCTTATGACAGCTACAAGAACAAGGTTCAAGCTCTGCCCTGGAGGCACACCTGTAGGGTTAAACTGATAAATTCTGCAAGACAGGGATAAGTACCCAGATGCAGATGCCTCTCCCATGATCTTAGGATGCTGTCCTGGGACTAGGGGGCTTCTGGGAGGTCACCATCCACTTTTAACACATAATAAACCTAAAGCTGACCATTTCCCCTTGCTGGGTCCCAGGTTGCGATCTGGATTTCCTGTAACAGCTTCCTGGCCCTCCCCCACACCAACCACGTGGGTTTCAAGATCACTTCACCTCTCTAAGTTTAGTTCCTCAGCCATAAAACGGGGGTCCCATTGGATCTACTTTATGGGGCTGCAGTGCAAATTCAAGATGGCGGGTGTGAAACCATTAGGGCAGCGCCTGTCCTGTAGTAGGTGCTCTCTTAGGATTAGCTGTCATTACTCTTTGGTTCTAACCTCCATTGCTGTAGTCGACTGAATAGTGCCCCCACCCCCGATACGTTCATGCCCTAATACCTATGAATATGTCACCATACAAGGCAAAAGGGACTTTGCTGATGTGATTCAAATAAGGATGCTGAAATGGGGAGATTGTCCTGGATTATCCAGGTGTGCCCAATCTAATCACAAGAGTCCTATATAGGGAATAGGGAGGCAGGAGGGTCAGAGAGAAGATGTGATGATCCAAGCAAAGGTTGGGGTGATACGGTCATGACCCAAGGAACTCAGGTGGCCTCTACAAGCTGGAAAGGGGGAGGAATGGATTCCCCCCTAGAGCCTCCAGAAGGAACATGGCTCTACTGACACCTTGATCTTAGCCCAGTGAGACCCTTGTCAGGCTTCCAACATCCAGAATGATAAGGCAATATATCTGTATTATTTAAAGCCACTCAGTTTGTCGTGATCTGTTCCAGTAGCACTAGGAAACAAATATAGTTGTCTTTGTATAACGATGAGCCTTTCCTGGCGGAGCCCATTGCTCCCCTAAGCTAGATGTGCTCCTGCTCCTCCCCACACAGACGGCCACGGCAGGGCCTGAGCTGGTGCAGTTGTTCTCCAGTGTGATCCCCAGACCAGTGGCATCAGCATCACCGGGGAACGTGTAAGAAATGCACGTGCTCAGGCCCCACCCCAGACCTACAGACTCTGAAACTCTAGGCTGGGGCCCAGGAATCTGTGTTGTAACAAGCCCTCCAGGGGATGCTGATGTGCCCCCCAGTTTGCCGACCACAGAGCTCGTTTATTTGCACGTATGCCTCCCCCATCTCCCAAGCACAGAGCAAGCAGGGACTTCTGTTACGCAGTCACCCTGGTCAGGGAGGGCCCTTTCCTTGATGTGCCCACAGAGCAGCCCTTGGGCCACACTGCCATCCACTTTCCACCAGAAAGTGGAATGTGGCTGTATGCCTTTCCACTAGACCGTGAGCTCTGCCAGCCTGGGACTGTGTCTTCTTCTTCAAGGTTGCACGTATTCTTGACATCTGGGTTCTCAGTAGACACGTGTGTCTAGCCCCTGTGTTTCCTGTCACCTGGCAAGGGGCTCTCGAGGCTTGGTCAAAGCAGTGTGTTTCTGTACTGTGTACTGTATTGTCTATCATGCTCTGCATTGTCAACTGCCACAAATGACAGTGCAGAGACCGACCTGGAAGGAGGGAGTGGGAAGGTGGATAGGTGTGTGCTTGTGTGACAGTGTGTGAGCCTGAGGGTGTGGCTGTGTGAAGGGACATGGATGTGTATGTGTGTAAGTGCAGACATGTATGTGAGTGAGAGTTGGCATGAGCCTGTGTGAGCGTGTGTGTGTGTGTGTGTGTGTGGCAGATCCGGGGTGTGTGACAGGGTATATGTGTATGAGCGTGTGAGTGTGTGTGTACGTGAGGGCATCTGTGTGTGAGTGAGAAGGTGTGAGCATGGCTCTGGGAGGGCTGGTGTTGGCCACGTGTGGTGTGAGAGTGTCTGGGTATGAGTGCGGGAAAGGGTAGGGGGAGGGAGGGAGGCGCTGGAGTTATGGAGCCCCCGGCCCCCAGCAGAGCGCCCCAGTCCCAGCGGGCCTGTGGGCTTTGGGTCCCTGGTCGCGTGCCCCCTGGCCCCGGCCCCAGCAGTGCTGAGCAGGTCAGCACCGGAGCTGCCACCTCACCTTGGATTCCCATAGCACCTGCCCTGGGTCTGTCACCAGGGGGAGCGGCGGAACCGTGGCTGGAATTGAAGGGATGTTAATTACCACCGGCTTCGGGGCAGGCTCCGTGAGCCGGCCTGGCCGCCTGCTGGGCCCTTCCCTGCTCCTCTTTCCTGGCCTGCGATCGCCCTGAGCTCCGTGCCTGCCCATCAATGAATCGACCTCCGCAAGTCGCTAAGTGAGATATGACATGGCTTTGGAAGTCAGCAACAAATAATCACTGACAGATGATAGTCTATAAAGCACACGCTTGTGAGAAGCTGGATGCCTCCAACACGGCCTAAGGCGGCTTGTGGCTTACAGGAAGCCACCTGCAAGCCGGCCTGTGAGCTCTGTGGAGGTGGGTCCCTCGCTGCGGGCTGGGGGGGTGGCACCTGCTTGTGGCAGCACGGGCTTGGTGCTCCTGGAAAGGATGGGGAGCAGCTCTGCGCAGGCAGCAGAGGGAGAACCGGGCCCTGGGGGCCTTGCCCTCCACTCTGGCTCCAGCCCCTGCTGTCATGATCCCCTGGGAACGTGACCTCTTAGAGAGTTTTGGACCTTCCCAGGAGGGTGGAGGCAGCAGAGGAGTTAGAGGTGGGCTGGTGGCTTTACACAGGACAAGGAGTGGGTGAGAAGAGAAGTCTTGGTGCCACTTTCTGCTCAACAAAGGGACAGGAGATAGACAGAAAGCGAAGGCGCTGAGCAGCCCTGGGGCCGAGCGAGTGATGCCGAAGCAGGATAACCCCTCTGAAACTGACCACGGGGAATACAAGGTTTGAGACTGGATTTACATGTGACTCTTCAAGATCATCTGAATCCTCAGAGCCTCCTGCAAATCGTGGTCACCTGCAGGGAGGAGAGGGCGCTTAAAGACTGCAGAATCCATGGGGTTGAATGGGGCCCATATGGATGAGCCTTCCTTCAGGTGGGAGAGGGTTGGGATCTTCCTGCTGGATGATCTCCCGGTGGGGAGGGGGGGATTGGAATGTTCACTGGACTTAAAGGACAAGGGCCACTCTAGAGGCCCAGGATGGCTGGGACAGCCTCCTCTCTCGGGGATGGTGGGTCAAGGCTCCAAATGGGGAGCTCAGCCTGGGCGAGTTGCTGTTCAGGGCGTGTCACACTCTCTCCTGTCCCCCCTCCTTCCCTCCCCGGGCTCTTCTTTTAATGCCTGCCCCATGCTCCAACCACCCCAAAGTGCAGGCGTTGACCTTGGGCCTCACACTACCTGGTCCTCAAAGAGCTCACCCCTTCCCATAGCCTTGATGAGCTAACCCGGTAGAGTGCCTCTTCTGCGTTCTGTATCCTCATCTGCCTGGTGCAGAGGCTTTACTTTGAAGTCCTGCTGTTGTCTCCAAATCAAAAGAGTCCTTCCTTTTCCCTCCCTCTGCCCTTCCCCTCCCCACAGCGCTCCCTCCCAGTCCCAGTCTCTGACTGAGGCCTCACCATTCAGGTTGGCCTCTAAGAGCCACAGAAAGGAAACGGTTTCCCTGAACTTGGCCATCCCTCTTGTTTGCTCCTCTTCTGCCATGCCACTACCTTAGTTTCTATTTCCATGCCCTCTCCCTGGCCTCTTGCAGCAAACTTGTAACCGGTCTCTCTGCCTTCTGTCTTATCCCTCTCTCCCATCCGCTTGCCCCTTCCCCTCATGCTTTCCCAGGACTGCCAGAGCCTCCAAAGAAAATACACGTTTGACCTCCTCCCTCCAGCGCACACTTTTCCTTACTCCTCCAGAGCTGTCCAGCCCTCCCTCGCAGTCAGCAGCCGCCCTGGGGACTCTGTGAGGCCCACTTTGAGAAGCGCTAACTCACATCTCTCATGCCCCAGCCTTTCCCTAAGTTCTAGCCCCACACATTGCTTGGAAGAGGCACAGATTTCTACCTGCCACACCTGTTGCCTGGGTGAGAGGAAGAGAGCGAAGAGAGGGGGCTAAGGTTCCACAGCACGTTGGTGTCAGGTCCAGCGGCATTGGGCAGGGCCAGGGCAGGGCCTCAGCAGGTCCAGCTGGCAGGCCCAGTGGACCACAGCTGAGACGGCCTTTGTGACCAGGAGATTAGTGTCATATGGGGGAACTGAGTGAACAAGTTAATATGCTGAGAATAATAAGAACGAGCTTTTTCATTATTGGAAAAGGGAAATGCAAATATGGAAAAGTAGAGGGCAAGAATAAACTCTGGGTTGTTGGATTCGAAAGGCAGGAATTGGTGTGTATTCCCGGTTTGAGATACAGAGATATGGGTGTAGATGTGTGTGTGTGCGTACACGTGTGCAATTATAGACACATATAAATATAAATTCCTTGCTCTGACCGTTGACAGGGCCTAGACACCATGACATCCCAGTAACAACGAGCACACCTAGCCCCTAGATCTTGGCTTCTAAATAATTTTAAATGAACCAGAGTTAGAGAAATTGTTGACTCCCTGGTGGCAGTAAAGTTGCCAGATGAGCCTAGAACATCTTGTATTGCCAAGAGTGTAAGGATGGACTCAAAGAATGATGGGGACAGGTTAAAAGGATGCAGAAGCCAGTTTGAAGGGGCTCCCATGGACCAAGTCTGGGACAATATGAGTGTCAAAATGATAGTAATACATGATATACTACCTGTTGAATAAAATAGGAATTCCCGAGCCCATACTGATAGAAACAAACAAACAAACAAGTGGGAGAGGAGGGAAAGCCTTTTCTAGAGTAGAATGCCAATTAGTAAATGGAGAAAGAATGATGGGATTGGGAAAACCTCGCTTGGCAACCATGAAAGTAATAATTGATTCTTCAGGCAAGGATTATGAATGGATGCTAAAACCAGTGGGTGAAAGTTTAATGAGGAAAAGATATCTAATAATCTCAAAGTATTTCCCCCAATACTTATTAATTACTTATAAATTAATAAATAGAAAATCCTTGCTAATTCAGCTTACAGGGGAAAAACCGGGCAAACAACACGTTCATCAAGTGATCAAAGTTAATTTTTTCAGTTATGTTACAAACCAAGATCCTATACCTCCTGATATGATGTCCTGACGACACATCATTCCTCAGATGTTCCTGAGGAGACATCAGCCAAACCCAAATGGACAGACAATCTACAAACTAACTGGTCTGTGCTCTTCAAAAGTGGTCAAGGTCATGAAAAACAAGGAAAGACTGAGAAAGTATTCCAGATTGAAGGAGACTAAAGAGAAATGTCAACTAAATACAACATATGGTTGAGGATTGGATCTTAGACCAGAAAGGAAAGGGGAAAAACGAAAGGGTTTTTTGTCGGGGGTTGTTATTGTTGGTGGCCAAGGTGGGTTTTTGTTGTTGTTGTTGTTGGAAGACCCATTTAATGTGGACACTCAAGGCCTGGGCAGCGTGGGGAGTGTCCAGGAGTTGGGCGGGCAGGCAAGGTGGGTGGGTCGCTGGCCTACACCTGGCCCCAGGAGAGGATGCCCGGAGGAGGGGTGGGCCCAGGCACGCCAAGGGAAGTAGCAGAAAGGTGGCCTAGGCAGGCAGACCCCCCAGGAGATCTGTAGGCCAGCCCCTGCGAAGGTATCTAAGCCAGGTGATGAGCACTCAGGCCAGAGCCTGGCCCAGCGAGGCAGGGTTGGGGCTTGGCTGCGGGCTCCCAGAGCCGAGGGGATTGCATCGCGGGGGGCCTCCCCAAGCTGCTGCTGGAACTGAAGGTGCGTCTGCCTGTTGGATTCAAGCAGCTCCTGGAGGCGGGCGTGGAGGTGCTTGTCCTTCTCCTCTAGGTCGTCCAGACAAGAGTTGATCAGGTCCAACATGGAGTTGATGGCAGCGTATCCTGCTTTCCCCAAGCCGTCGTCCTCGCCTTCTGTGCCCGCCTCGCCTCCACCGGCATGCCCAAGTCCCCGGGGGGGGCCCGTGCGGGCTCAGGCGCCGCCGCAAGGCCCGCGCGACGATGGAAGGTGGCGACAGTCGTGCTGACAACCGGCGCGGGGCAGAAGGTGGAGGCGGTGGATGGAACTCGGGGCTGGAAGGGTGGACCGCTGCGGCGGAATGCGCCCGGGAAGCCAGGACCCAAGTAGGTTTTTATTTGTTCGTTTGTTCTTTTGCTACAAAAAACATTGATGACTGGACAATCAGAGAAATTTCAATGGGGTCTATGGATCAGGTAGTAGTGTTAAATGTTAATTACCCACTTCGGATGTGTATACTGTGATTATATAGGAGAGTGTCCTGGGTTTTAGAAAATACACATGGAAGTGTTTAGGGGTAATGGAGCATCACATCAGCAACTTACTTTCCAATGGATTGGGAAAAAATGACAACGAGCGTGTGTGTGTGTGTGTGTGTGTGTGTGTGTGTGTGTGTGTGAACATGTCCTGTAAGGCTGGGTATCCCTGTCTGGAGGGTTCTCACCTGGCCTACTTGGGTGGCACCCAAAGGGGCTGCTCAATTGAAGCCTTGTAGGGTGGACAGAATAATGACTCTCAAAGATGTCCACATACTAACTCTGGGAACGTTTGGATATCATACCTTACCCGGCAAAAGAAACTTAGCAGAGATGATAAGGATCTCGAGATATCCTGAATTATTTGCGTGAGCCCAATGTCCTTATAAGAGGGAGGCAGGAGGCTCAGAGTCAGAGAAGGAGATGTGATGACAGAAATGGAGGTCGAGCAATGCGGTCCCAAGACAAAAAATGGGAGCAGCCTCTAGAAGCCGGAAAAGGCAAGGAATTTGACTCTCCCCTAGAGAGAAGGACTCTCTCTTCTGGAAAGAAGGAGCATAGCCCTGCCAACACCTTGCCTTTACTCCAGGGAGACCCATTTCGGATTTTTGCCCTCCAGAACTGTAAGGTTGTAAATCTGTGTTGTCTTAAGCCACTAAATTGTGACAGTTGGTTACAGCAGCAATAGGAATCTTATATACCCCGCTTCCTTTGCTGTGCAGAACGTGGGGCTCTCCAAGGCCTGAAATGTCTTGCTCACGTCCACATCCCTTGCGGGGCCTCCCTACCTGAGCCCTGGCCCTTAGTAGATGTTCAGGAAACATTTATTTGAATTCACTCAGCCAGGGGAGGCAGTGAGGGCCACAGGGGCAGGACAAATGTGTGAGGCCGCCCAGGGGCTCCTCTGAAGGAATCAGGGTTCCTAAAGATGCTTACATTCTGCTCTGCTTGCCCAAGATGGGCCACACCTCCAGCTGCAGGGACGGTAAGTGTGCCTGCGGTTGGGGGGGATCATTTTACTGCCTGGGGAAGGAGTTCCACACCCAAGCACTGTGCCCAGGAAGCCTCTGGAGCCTTCCATGCCCCCGCTCTGACCTGTGCAGGTGCCAGCTGGGCCCAGGTGATAGGCTCTAGACCTGCAGGGTTCTTCAGCTCCCTCATGCCAGGGCAGAGATCCTCACATGGTGCCGGAGCTGGAAAGCCCTCCGAGAAACAGCCATGTCCCCTCCCCAGTGCCATCTTTGCCACTTTCCAGGAGGGAAAACTGGCCGGAAAGGGGAACGGCTTCTCCATGGTCACACAACCACTCAGTAGCAGAGCTGTGGGGAAGACCCGGGGGGCTGGGCCCCAGGTCACCGAGCATTCACTTCCAAGAGCTGAGAAGGGGAAGAAAGGGGACATTTTGCACCTCTGGGTTTATCAGAATACGGGGGCAACGTGGACTTTAAAAGATATATTCAGTGATGGAAATGTTCTAAAAAGTGATTGTAGTGATGGTTGCACAACTATACAAACTTCCTAAAAAATCACTGAATTGTACACCTCAATTTACATTATCTATATTAAACCTCAATGAATCTGGGAAAAAAAACAAAGACATTATAACACCTTTTTGGAAAACCTATAAAGAAACCTATTATTTTCCCAGCACAGACGACTGGAAGTAAAGGCTTGTGTTAGTACTTTTGTCTAGTGTGGGGTGGGCTTAAAAAAATTGGGCCCCTCGGCAGCCCTCCAGGGCCTCTCTGGGAAAGACACAAGTGATCATCTGTCTGCAGCTGCCCCTCTCTGCCCTCCATGAGCTCAAGGTGGGCAGGGAGATAAGGTGCAAACAGCAGCATCAGGAATGCCAGGGAGAGCCGGGGCGACAGGGATCAGTGTGGCCTGGGGGAAGGGACCAGGTGCCAGGGCCTCCAGAGTGGGAGCGCGGGGAGCCAGACGTCCCGGACTTAGGCCCCAGTCCCCAGTCCCCAGTCTAGCACGGAGCGTGCCAGTCACCACATCAGCGCCCCACCCCCCAGCCCCCAGCTAGCTGCCTTGGGGGCTGTGTTTCAGGGCCTCCCACGCTGCCTTCCTGCTAGCCCTCCTTCAACTCAATCCATTACCTTCTGTTTACAACCTCTTCAGACAGTTTTCCTTGGCCCATTGCCAAGCCAATTTGAATTCATTTTCCAAGCATGACCCTGTGAGTAACTATATTAAATGCCTTCCAGAGAGTTCTCACCCCTGCCTGCACACAGTGCACTTGGCCAGCCATCTGCAATCAGAGTGCAGCCCCCGGCCCCGTGGTGCAGCCCCTAGCGCCAGCGACAACAGGCCCAAGAACGATGCCCATGCAGGCCAGGCACAGACATACAGAACCACGGCATGCATTCCTCTGACAGTTCTTGGAAATTTCAAGAGAGGTAAGTCAGCTAACAAAGGACTGCCTTTAAAAAAGGCTTTCTTTAAAAGAAACACCCCAGCTTTACTGACATATGCCACATACCATACAATTCACCCATTCGAGGTGGACAATTCAATGATTTTTAGTAAATTCACAGATATGTGTAACCATCACCAGAGTCAATTTTGGAACATTCCTCTAACCCCTAAAGGTACCTCATACCCTCTTCATCCTGCCAGCCCCCGGCAGCCACTCATCCACTTTCTGTCTCTACAGACTCCCCTAGTCTGGACTTTCCTATGAATCTAATATGTGAACTTTATATTTTTTAACATCTTTATTGGAGTATAATTGCTTTACAATGGTGTGTTAGCTGCTGCTGTATAACAAAGTGAACCAGCTATACATATACATATATCCCCATATCCCCACCCTCTTGCGTCTCCCTCCCACCCTCCCTATCCCACCCCTCTAGGTGGTCACAAAGCACTGAGCTGATCTCCCTGTGCAATGCGGCTGCTTCCCCCTAACTATCTATTTTACGTTTGGTAGGGTATATACGTCCATGCCACTCTCTCACTTTGTCACAGCTTACCCTTCCCCCTCCCCATGTCCTCAAGTCCATTCTCTATGTCTGTGTCTATATCCCTGTCCTACCCCTAGGTTCATCAGAACCATTTTATTTTCTTTTAGATTCCATATATATGTGTTAGCATACAGTATTTGTCTTTCTCTTTCTGACTTACTTCACTCTGTATGACAGACTCTAGGTCCATCCACATCTCTACAAATAACTCAATTTCGTTCCTTTTTATGGCTGAGTAATATTCTATTGTACATATGTGCCACATCTTTATCCGTTTGTATGTCGTTGGACACTTAGGTTGCTTCCATGTCCTGGCTATTGTAATTGGAGCTGCAATGAACATTGTGGTACATGACTCTTTTTGAGTTATGGTTTTCTCAGGGTATATGCCCAGTAGTGGGATTGCTGCGTCATATGGTAGTTCTATTCCTTAGGTTTTTAAGGAACCTCCATACTGTTCTCCATAGTGGCTGTATCAATTTACATTCCCACCAACACTGCAAGAGGGTTCCCTTTTCTCCACACCCTCTCCAGCATTTATGGTTTGTAGATTTTTTGATGATGGCCATTCTGACCATGTGAGCTGATACCTCATTGTAGTTTTGACTTGCATTTCTCTAATGATTAGTGATGTTGAGCATCTTTTCATGTGTTTGTTGGCAACCTGTATATCTTCTTTGGAGAAATGTCTGTTTAGGTCTTCCGCCCATTATTGGATTGGGTTGTTTTTGTCTTTGTTTTTCTGCATCTTGGTGGTCACATTTATCGAAAGGGTTGGAGAAAAATAAAATTGTTTTTTTGATACTGAGCTGCATGAGCTGCTTGTATAGGCAGAACACTCTATGACACAAATCACAGCAACATCTTTTGTGACCCACCTCCTAGAGTAATGGAAATAAAATCAAAAATGAACAAACAGGACCTAATGAAACTTAAAAGCTTTTGCACAGCAAAGGAAACCATGAACAAGATGAAAAGACAACCCTCAGAATGGGAGAAAATATTTGTTAATGAAGCAACTAATGTGTGAACTTTAATAGTCAACTTTTCAAAAGGAAAATTGCCCAAGGATTGAGGTGCAGGATTTGGGGAATGGGGCTGGGTTCCTTGGTACTGAGGCGAGAACATAACTCCATCATTGGAGGTGCATTCAAAGGTAAGGCGTGAAGGCGACCCACCTTCACTCGGCGGCATGGACCAGCCCCACTCCGCCCCAGCCTCTCCCCTGGGGGAGGGGCCTATCCCCGCAGAGACCTACCCTTCCCTGAGTCTTCACCCGGCACCCCCCAGGCTGGCCTTCCCTGGAGCTGCCTCCCAAGAGAAGAGGAGAAGGAGGGCTACCTGTTTAATTCTCAGGAGGAGGCTGGAGCGAGCAGGGTTTTCTTTGTACCCCAGGAGGAGGGCCACACACATGCACGCATGCAGGCAGCCACCTCCTTACAGAGTCTGTTTCCTGATCGGGGCCTGTCACTGCATTATTTACTGTCATTCTCCTCCAGTTCACTAGACAGCACCATCCCCTGACTCACTGCAGAATCCCTAACATTGAGCTGCCCAAGGATGTCTGGCTCAGACCGGCCCAGGACCCGTCCAGGCTCTGCTTGCACACCTCCAGCAACCCGCTCCTCACTACCTCTCAAGGCAGCCCATTGCCTCCTGGGTAAATCCCTGTAGAAAATTCTCCCCAACATCTTTCAATGAATAGTTCCTCGTTTTACTGGTCAGGTCTTAGGGAGCAGAGACTGAAAGCAGTCCTTTCAGCAAGCAGCTCAAGGGCACTGGCTGGGAAGGGAGGGAGTTGAGATTTGAATCCATGTCCCTCTGACTCTGAAGCCCATGCTCTTGACCCATGTATCCACCACACGCCCTCAGTGCGGCCCGTGCAGCTTATTTTTATTGAGCTAGAATTCACATACCATGACATTCACCCTTTTAAAGTGGTTTTAAGTGGATTTACAGGGTTGTGCAACCATTACTGCTATGTAATTCCAGAACATTTTCATCACCCCAAATGAACCCTCATACCCGTTAAGTGGTCACTCCCCGTTCTTCCCTCCCCCAGGTGCTGGCAACCACTAATCTATTGCTGTCTCTTATGGATTTGCCTATTTTGGACATTGTGTATGCACGGAATCATACAATCTGTGGCCTTTTGGGTCTGGCTTCTTTCACTTAGCATGATGTCCTTTTCATGGCTGAATAATATTCCACTGAATGGTTACACCACAATTTGTTTATCCATTCATCTAGAGGTGGATACTTATGTTGTTTCCACCTTTTGACTCTTGTGAATAGTGCTGTAATGAACATTTGTTTACAAAGTACTTGTTTGACCACCGGTTTGCAATTCTCTTAGATATATACTTAGAAGTAGAATTGCTGAGTCATACGTTCTATGTCTATTTTTATAAGGAACTGCCAACCTGTTTTCCACCATGGCTGAACCATTTTACAATTCCACCAGCAATAGAGGAGGGTTCCAATCTTTCAATTTCTAGATAGTGTCCTTTGAAGCACAAAAGTTTTAAATTTTGATGAAGTCCAATTTAACTACTTTTTCTCTGGTCACTTGTGCTTTGGGTGTCATATCTAAGAAACCACTGCCCACCTAATCCAAGGTCATACAGATTGGCACCTATGTTTTCTTCTAAGAGTTTTACAGTTTTAGCTCTTATATTTGGGTCTTTGATCCCTTTTGAGTTAATTTTCATATATGGTGACAAGTAGGGGATCCAAATTCACTCTTTTGAATGTGAATATCCAGTTTTCCCTGCACCATTTGTTGAAAAGACTATTCCTTACCCCATTGAATTTTTGTGGCACAACTGTAGAAAATCAACCGGCCATAAATGTGAGAGTTTATTTTTGGACTCTCAATTCTATTCCACTGATCTCTATGTCCATTCTTATGCCAGTATCATACCTATGCAATTTTTAATTCAGGGCTATTGAAACAATATAATGGCAAAGAAGTACCCTCGCCAGGATATATCCTTGCCAGGATGTATCCTTGAAACAGAAAAGATTTTAATTTTCAAGAAGTCCAATCTATCTATTTTTTTTTTTTTGGTAGCTTGTGCTTTTGGTGTTGTATCTAGGAAACCAATGCCAAGGTCGTGATAATTTGCCTCTGTGTTTTCTTTTAAGAATTTTATACTTTTATAGATGTAGCTCTCATATTTAAGCCTCAATCCATTTTGAGTTGATGGCAAGGATGGCTGGCTTGATTTACATTCTGTCTGGCTCAAAGTCTTACTCGCTAAGGCTGTTGTTTCATTTTGAGTTTCTAAAGGTGATGTTCAACCAGTGCTAAGTTCTGCTAGAAGTTGATCAGGAGACTTGAGGAACAACGCAAGACTCGTCAACAGGGCCGAAGGAGCCTCTCACCCTTTTGGAGGGAGGGGCTGAGCCCTGGAATCTTCACCCACCTCCCACTCCCAGCCCCAGCCCCCTTTCAAATGAAGAGGTAAGGCTCTGGAGGGGAGGTGGCTGGCTGAAGGTCACAGCCAACAGGTTCACAGATAAACTCCAATTCATGTTTTCTGACTCTGAATCCCACGTTATTTCTATTCTGCTGTGATGCCTGCCTTCAGTGAAACAAATAGGAACCTGCAGGGGACAGAAACCCAGCAGGGAGCGATGGAAGGAAGGGGAGTTCACAGCAGACCACTCAGTGGGTGTCTGTTAGCAGTGAGAGATTGGACATAGGAGAACTTCTGGGTCTTCTAGGAAAACTGGAGTAAAGTTTTTTTGCAGTGTGGGTAATTCCTAAGAAAGAAGGTCCTGCACAGAAGGCAGAAAGGAGCTGAAATGATTTCACCTGCTCAAATGGCCTAAGTAAATTAGTGGTGCTTCGCCAGCCTGTGCACGCTCTGTTCGGCAGCGATCGTACACTTGCCCTAAGAACTACACAAGAGCAAAGCAAACTGGCTTCCATCGTGGTAGGAGAGATTTAAAATAGCTCCAGCGAAGAGCTTCCATGAGGGGAGTTGTTAACTGAAGATTCCTTAGTGATGACCTTGAAACAGCCCATCAACCGGGACGCAGTCAGCCTTGAGCCAGTGGTTACCAAGTACCTAGTGTGTGCGAAGCGGTGCGGTCAGGACTGAAGGCAGCAATCCTTCAGTTGGTGGCGAGCCTGCACACAGGAAAGTAGATTTACCTCATGGCATTTCCAAATGGGAGAGGCATCTACAGAAGACGCAGAAGGACTTCACTGTGGTCAGCTGAATAGTGGCCTCACAAGATGTCCATTCCTAAGCCCCAGAATCTGTGACTATCTTATTATATGGCAAAAGGGACTTTGCAGATGTGATTAAGTCATGGCCCTTGGGGTGTGGAGATTATTTTGGATTATTCAGGTGGGCCCAATGTAATCATAAGAGTTCTTGTAAAAAGGAGGCAGGAGGGTCAGAGTTAGAGAGAGACAGATTGGAAGATGCTATGTTTCTAGCTTTGAAGGTAGAGGAAGGGGCCATGAGCCAAGGAATGCAGCTGGCCTCTAAATGCTGGAAAAGGCCAGGGAACGGATTCTCCCCGAGAGCTTTCAGAAGGAATGCAGCCTTGTTGACACCTTGATTTTAAGACTTCTGATATCCGGAACGCCAAGATAATAAATTTGTGTCATTTGAAGTCACTATGTTTGTGGGAATTTGCTACAGCAGCAATAAGAAACTAAAGCATTCACTAAGCTAAAGGCCAGCCTTAATACTATAGAACAGAACATAATGCAGGTAAATACCAATTATCTTAAAAAACTAAGTGCAGGTGATTTAGTAAAATTAGATTTCTTTGTTGCATGTCGACTGAATCCAAGTGATAATTTTTAAATAAACCCAAGTTAATTAAAGAAAACAACCATGTAATGACAAGAAAGTTGAGTCTGAGACCTTCATGTAAGCATAACTGAATGGGAACAATGTAATATATATATAGTACATACTATGTACAGATAGCAAGAATTTGTAATGTATGTTTTTTTTTTTTTTTTTTTTTTTGCGGTAGGCGGGCCTCTCACTGTTGTGGCCTCCCCCCTTGCGGAGCACAGGCTCCGGACACACAGGCTCAGCGGCCATGGCTCACGGGCCTAGCCGCTCTGCGGCATGTGGGATCTTCCCAGACCGGGGCACGAACCCGTGTCCCCTGCATCGGCAGGCGGACTCTCAACCACTGCGCCACCAGGGAAGCCCTGTAATGTATGTTTTAAAGCAGCTTTATTGAGATATAATTCACATATCATACAGTCCACCTACTTAAAGTGTTCAATTCAATGGTTTTTACTATATTCACAGAGTTGTGCAACAAACACCACAGTCAATTTTCAAGCTTTTTCTTTTTTTTTTTTGGCCACGCCCAGTGGCTTGTGGGATCTTAGCTGCCTGACCAGGGATTGAACCCAGGACCTCGGCAGTAAAAGTGCCGAGTCCTAACCACTGGACCGCCAAGGAATTCCTTGATTTTACAGCATTTTCATCACCTTAAAAAAGAAACCCTGTACCCTTCAGCTATCACTGTCTTTTACTTCCAGCCCATCCCCCCACCCAACCCTAAGCACCTACTACTCTACTTTCTGTCCCTATAGATTTCCAGTTCTGGACTTTCCTATGAATGGAATCATACAATATGTATGTGGTCTTCTGTGTCTGGCTTCTTTCCCTTAGCATGAAATTTTCAACGTTCATTCATGTTGTAGCACGTATTAGTACTTCATTCCTTTTGATGGCTGAATAACATTCCATTGTATGGAGAGACCATAGTTTCTTTACCCAGTCATCTGTTCATGGGTATTTGGGTTGCTTCTACCCTTTGGCTATTATGAATTGTGCTGCTGTGAATATCAGTATACAGGTTTCACCTGATCTAAATTTGGGGCAGGGGAATACATACCACTGCTGACAGCCCCTCCTAGCTAGGCCTGCTTGATTGAAGCCAGCCAGGAGATTGATTATTCCATGGTGTCTGGAGCTATACACATTTCTTCATGTGTTGTCAGCCAGTCTTGAAGGTCCATTGAGCCCACTGGCCAGTCTTGAATATCCAGACCCTAGAGAGGGCTGCTTCCTATCCCAGTATTATAGCTAGCAGGAAGAAGAGAAACACAGCAGATACTGAATGGGAGGAACAGTCAGCTCTGCCTCAAAGCAGCAAGACATTGCCGAGACTGTTTAGAAGGTATTGTGAGTTGAATCATATCCCCCCAAAAGATAGGTTGGTGTCCTAATCCCTGGTGCCTGTCAATGTGACCTTATTTGGAAATAGGATCTTTGCAGATGTTATCAAATTAAGATGAGTTCATACTGGATTAGGGTGGGCCCTAAAGCCAGTGAATGGTGTCCTTGTAAGAAGGGCAAATGAAGGGACTTCCTTGATGGTCCAGTGGTTAAGACTCAGCCCTTCCAAGGCAGGGGGCCTGGGTTCGATCCCTGGTTGGGGAACTAAGATTGCACATGTGGCGTGGTGTGGCATGGCCAAAAAATAAAAAATAAAGAAGGCCATATGAAGACAGAAACAGAGATTGGAGTGATGCAACTATAAGCCAAGGAACACCAAGGATTGATGGCAGGCACCAGAACCTAAGAGAGGGGCCTGCAACAGACCCTTACCTAGAGCCTTTAGAGGGAGCGTGGCCCTTGGTGAATGAATAAACAAAGTTCAGACTGTAACCCAAGCAGAGTTGAGGGCACAGTGTAGAAACTCATAAAAGCCTGATGGTTACTAGACAAGCCAAGAGATACTTAGGAAAAAGCCACTGGATCAGGAGTTCATTTCTCTACCCTGCAGAGTAGATTTGTTAAGACAATGAAAGGATAATACTCTTTTTGACCATATTCTGCCCTGACAGGCAGGGCAGATGGCAGAGCTGGGCAGGACGGGCTCTACCCACAACCCCAGGCTAAGGGAGCAGCATTCTGTACACTGGGAAGCTGGTCTGCTAGGACTGAAGAGTATGGTCCTTTACTATGCCTCCCATTATTCCATGGAATATTCCAGCAAGTTCCAGAGCAGCCAGGGCATTGTACATAAAGGAACACAGGCAGGCCAGTGTAGACTGTCTTTGGCAAGGAGCAAATGGACACTGAATGCCCTAATCCTGAGCCCAAACTTCTGTGATCACAGCACCTTCTTGAAGCATATCACATCATGGGAGTTGTATTCATTTCCTTCAGCTGCTGTAACAAATTACCACCACCTCAGTGGCTTCAAACAACATACATTTATTCTCGTACATTTCCATAAGTCAGAAGTCCAGAATCAATTTCACTGGGCCAAAGCCAATGTGTCGGCTGGACCACCCTCCCTCAGGAGGTTTTCGGGGAGAATCTGTTTGCTTGCCCCTTCCGGCATCTGGAGCTGCACCTTCAAAGCCAGCAGTGGAGCATCTTGCTTCAGTGGTGATATTGCCTCTGTGGGCAATGTCCCCCTGCCTCTCTTACGAGGACGCTTGTGATTATGTTTAGAGCCCAGCTGGATAATCCATGATAATCTCCCCATCCCAGGGCCCTTAGTTAAATCACAGTCTGCAAAGTTTCTTTTGCCATATAAGGTAATGTTCACAGGTTCTCAGGATTAGGATTCAGATATTTTTGTGGGCCATTATTCAGCCTCCCACAGAAATGGAGGTGAAAACGTCTGCCTGTGGGTTTAGAATCTACATTGACCAACCCAAACCTTCTCCGCTAAGTAGCAATGGTAGAGACTCCAGGATCCCTCAGGAGGCTCCCGTTCTGCTGGTCTTAGTTACAGTGACACCAGTTGTAACTCCCATGTGGAGAGGGGGCAGCCACCTGGTGGGCCTCGAGTTGACTGTAGTTCTGCTCCACTCCTGGGGCCAACAGTGACCACCAGTCCCAGGCCCTGTGGATCCCTGAACAGTGAGTCAGCCCCACGTCCCCTGATTATTGTTTGTAAGCTGGTGCTTCTCGTAAGAAGGCCACCTGCTTTTCTTGTCGATGTATCATTGCGCTTTCCAGCCTTCATATATGTAACAGAGCCGTTACAGACACAGCAGAGCTGGGCACATCTATTCCCCCGAGAAAAGTCCTACTCTCAACACCTAAACTTCTTGCAAGGGCATAATGGCATGCCAGCCTGCCAACCGGTCTCTCTGATGAACACCCTGTCCCCTCACTGCCCCAGCGTGAACTTGCTCATGCCCATGTCTCCCCACATCACACCTGATAAGTCCTTCAGCGGCTCCCCATTGCTGACTGTGAGACCAAAATCGACATCCCCACTTGGCTTCAAGGCATTCCATGATCAAGCCCTGCAAATGGGTCAGCCCCGTGTCTACTAACACCTCCCTTTACTACCTGCAGCCTTTACACCTGCCTCCCTGGGCTACTTTTGTCTCCCATCAGGACTCAATGATTTTTACTGAGATAAAATTCACATAAGATAAAATTTAGCAGTTTAGGGCTTCCCTGGTGGCACAGTGGTTGAGAGTCTGCCTCCCGATGCAGGGGATCCTGGTTTGTGCCTTGGTCCAGGAAGATCCCACATGCCGTGGAGCGGCTGGACCCGTGAGCCACGGCCGCTGAGCCTGCGTGTCCGGAGCCTGTGCTCCGCAACGGGAGAGGCCACAACAGTGAGAGGCCTGCATACCGCAAAAAAAAAAAAAATACCAGTTTAGAACTTTTGACACACGCTACAACATGGATGTACTCATCCATGACATGGATGAACCCTGAAAACATTATGCTCATTGAAAGAAGCCAGACACAAAAGGAAAAATAGTCTGTGATTTCATTTCTATGAGGGACCTAAAACATTGAAACCCATAGAGACAGAAAGTAGAGTGGAGATGACCAAGGGCTGGAGGGAGGAGGTCATAGGGAGTTATTATTTGATGGGTATGGGGTTTCAGTGTCAAAGAAGTTCCGGAGGTGACTAGTGGTGAATGTATTAACACCATTGAATCGTACACTTAAAAGGCTACATTTTTAAAATTAGTTTCTGCTTTATAACAAAGTGAATCAGTTATACATATACATCTGTTCCCATATCCCTTCCCTCTTGCATCTACATTTTATGTTATGTGTATTTTGCCTCAATAAAACAAAAGTTTAAAGACAAAATCACCACTTTAGCCATTTTAGAGTGTACTCTATCATTGGTTTTCAGTACATTTGCAGAGTTGTGAAACCACCATCATAATCAATTTTAGAACATTTTCATCACTCCAAAAAGAAATCCCACCCTTATTATGCAGTCCTTGTTCATCCCTCCCCTTCCCTCTACTTTTTGTCTCTATGGGTTTGCCCATTTTGGACACTTCATAGAAACAGTTTCATGCAATATGTGACCTTCTGTGACTGGCTTATTTCTCTTGGCATAATGTTTTCAAGGTTCATCCATGTTGCAGCATGTATCAGTACTTCATTCTTTTTTATGGCTGAATAATATTACATTCTCTGGATAGACCACATTTCGTTTATCTATTCATCAATTGACATTTGATTTGTTTCTACTTTGGCTATTATGAATAATGCTGCTGTGAACAACCGTGTACAAGTCTTTGTGTGGACAGATGTTTTCATTCCTCTTGCACTGATTCGCAGGAATGGAATTTCTGGGTCAGATGGTAACTCTAGGTTTATCAAGATGCACCTTGCAGTAGAATCCAGTGCCTCAACTCTGGATCTCTGTGCTGATGGAGGATATAGACAGCCTAGAAAACAGAAAAACAAAGGTAATTGCAAGACTTTCGTTTTTTAGCTCCTACTTCCTTTCCTTCCCCTTGGCAACCTGCTAGGGGGGCTGTTATTGCATTACAAAATTGCCTAGTTTGCATTTTAGCTTCCTTCCTGAGCCATCAAATGACCCCCAAATCAGATTTCAGGTGTGGGGAAGGACAGGGGAGGGGCATCAACTGGTAAATCTGGAGTTGACTATTATCTTTTTATTTTTATTTTTTTTGAAGAGTCAGCTCCAACTACCTGGAACACTGAGGCTCGTTCCCTTTTGTGAACCTAGTTCTTTTTTTTTTTAAGAAGATGTTGGGGGTAGGAGTGTTTTAGTAATTTATTTATTTATTTTTGCTGTGTTGGGTCTTCGTTTCTGTGCCAGGGCTTTCTCTGGTTGTGGCAAGCGGGGGCCCCTCTTCATCGCGGTGTGCGGGCCTCTCACTATCGCGGCCTCTCTCGTTGCGGAGCACAGGCTCCAGACGCACAGGCTCAGCAGTTGTGGCTCATGGGCCTAGTCGCTCCGCGGCATGTGGGATCCTCCCAGACCAGGGCTCGAACCTGTGTCCCCTGCATTAGCAGGCAGACTCTCAACCACTGCGCCACCAGGGAAGCCCCTATTATCTTTTTAAATCATTGCTTTAGACTATAAAAACTTTACCTGCAGACCTCCTAGACCATAATCTAAGATCAACCTGTGAAAGGGCTGCCCCACAAACTCCCTATGTGGTGAGAATGTGTCCACATTGAATGCAGGAATAACTCTTTTGTTATTGACTGTTCCTCAACCTAAATCCATTCAAGTGAATCTCCCTGACGACATACTACCTACAGGTCAGGGTAGTTCAACATCAGCTGAACTCTTTCCAAGTACAACCTGTGACAATTTCTTCATGTTTACAAAATTTACCCTTTGAAACAGACCTTGGCCTTGTGCATTGAAAGTGGGGAGTGGGATTTAACGGATGGCTAGCAAGCTAAATGGTTTGGCTTGGTTCATTCTGTTCAGTGCCCATGAATAGCACTTGATTCATGGAGTGCAAGTAGAACGCTGCACATGGGCTCATCATAGGGCACAGCAGAATTAGACTCTGCACACTCTCCACATTTCTCTCTCTCTCTGAGCAGATGGGCAAGCCAAACCCAAAATAGGCAGAAATCCTCTGATAAAGGGTAGTATCGTTTGCACTTCCAAACTGTCCACAAGAAACAGCACTAAGAGAAACAGCATCACTTGTAAATTACAAGTGTTAACTTACTAACATTTAAATCAACGATGATCACCCCTTCAAACGCTGGGCCCCACTCGAGAGAGTCCAGTTGTTCCTCTGTCGGGTCAGTAGCTGGTCTCTTCTGTGGTTTATTTACAAGTGAAAACCCTGCTGCTGGTTAGCAATGATTCTGCTTGAGCTAAACTTGGCAGAAGGAGCTGGTACAAATGAAAGGCCTTAGAGCTGGGAGATCGGGGAGGCTGGTGTGGCCCCCAGGGTGCTGCTGAGCCGCCACAAGCCACAGCGCAGGAAGCCATGCCACCCACAATTCCACATGAAGGCAGGAGGCCTGGTTTACATTGCCGATGCCTCACCGTGTGACCGTGGACAAGTCGCTTCCCCTCTCTAGTCCTCTGTCTCTTCATCTGTAAATGAGGAGCTCCTGAACTAGATGCCACTGAAGGAAGGCACCTTCTGCACTATTGGGCTGCGTTTGGAAAGCATCCCATGTACCTTTCAACACCAATCTGAATGAAGAACTTTGTAAAAGACATGGATCACATTTAAACGCCAGGATTTCATTTTCAAGAGATGAAGGGGTGCATTGAGAAATGCACTTTAGAGTGGAGTTCTCTGGAAAGGATGGACTGGCCTAGCAGCTAGACACTGGCCTTGATCTAGATAGGATCCCAGGAATTATTTCCGTACATATGCTCTCCCCTTCACCCACTCGTCCTGTATCTAAAGACAAGATGACAAGTAAAAGCTCCTGGCAGAAGCTCCCTCCCAGCCTAGCTCCCTCAGCTTGGGCTCACAGGGCAAGAGCAGAAAGGCGGCGGGGGCATGGGTGGCAGGAAAAGCAGTGTATGTTCAGCTTGGCCACAGGCGGCACGTGGCAGAGTCTCAAAGGTGTGTCTCAAATTCGGGCTTAGACTAAACAAAGGACCTGCCAAACCCTCTCTTTGCTTTGCTCTAGGGGTTCTGGAAACCAGCCCTTCACTTTTGTCCTGGCCCAAACCTGGTGGGGGAGGGGAGTGATTCACAGGGTCTCCAGGTTAGAAGAGGCATCCAAGGGGGACCAGAGAACCAGACCTAAGCATCCCCAAGAGGCCAGCCGGCTCCTCCATCTTGAGGTTGTTCTGCCTCTTAAAGGTTCCAGAATCCATCATCCCATAGCTTGTCCCCTTTATCCTTGTTTCCAAAAGTAGAGGCCACACAGAACAGATCAAATCCCTCATGAACCCCTCCCCAGGGTTCTCCCTCATCACTTTTCTCCCGTTCATCCCTTAAAGTCATCTTTTTCTCTTGCTTAAGCACTCCCCAAGATGATTCCTTGGATGAGCATCCTGAGTTCCCTTTGACATCCTGATCACTGGTTCCTGAGGTAAACCCAGCTTGCTAACATCTCTCAGCGACGTTACTGGGAGCCAGAACAGGGCAGGCAGCCAGGCACTGTGAGCTGACCAGGAGACCATCAGACTGTCACCTGCCTCCCTCTAGACTAGAATGAGGCCCGTCAAGAGGATATATGGAAAAAAAGATGTCAAACTATTTCTGTTGTGATTCAGGAAGCATCTATAACCCAGATGTTTCTCTTACTGTGTCTCCTTCCCTTCCCATCTGATTAGCCAAAATAATACTAGTTAAAACAAGACGAAACAAAAAGCTACTACTGTTGGGAGCGTACGATGTGCCAGGCACTGTTCTGTGCACTTTCCATGCGTGTGAATGTGTTTCCTGTCTATTTCATATATCCTGACACTGAGGTCCAAAAAGGCAAGGTGACTTGCCCCCAGGTCACACAGTAAGTGCTAGTAAGTGGAGAACCACAGTTGGAAGCCAGAGTTGGCTGGCTGCAGGGTCCACGCTTTCTACCTTTACCCCTCCGGCTGAATGCCATCCTCTATACACTGAGTGACCCCGTGCCTTTCATCTCCCACTAGCAACAAGCTGTGCCAGGCCCCAATATCGGCTTCAGGACCCCCTTTCCTTATGCCTCTGGTCCGTGATGCAAGGTCCAGCAATACAGAGGCCGAGGCCCAGCCCTTGACATCAGGAAAGCCGAAGGCCAGTGATACTCACCCTGGCTCTCTCCTGGCCCTCCAGAACCTGTCCCCTGGGATGACAAGCACCCCTGCTGGCTTGGCTTGATCTGCTGGCTCAAATTTCAAGGCTGAGGATGGATGGAGGGCAGCAGAAGCAGATCTCTTTGTAAGCAGGATCTGGGGGCTTATTCTGCCAGAACCCCCTGGGACAAGCAACTTTTAAGGGTTGGGAACCCCTTGAATCCCTCTTCTGGAGTGCAAAGGAGGAACCAATTCTTCCTTTTCTGACCATGAACCCCTGTAGCACATATTTGTCTACCTGAGAGGCAGTCAAGTGCAGCAGTCTGAAAGGCAGGCTGCCTGGGTTCACATCCTGGTGCTGCCCCTTATGGGCTGAGTGACCCTGGGCAAGCTACTTTACTGTGCCTCAGTTTCTTCAGCAGTAAAATGGCTATAAACATAGTACCTACCTGTCTTTAGCTTGAGCTGCTATAACAAAATACCATAGACTTTGTGGCTTAAACAACACATATTTATTTCTCACAGTTCTGGAGGCAGGAAAGTCCAAGATCAAGCTTCTGGCAATGTTCATTTTCTGGTGAGAGCTCTCTTCCTGGTTTGCAGATGGCTGGCTTATTGCTGTGCCCTCACATGGAAGACAGAGAGAGAGCTGCAGTGTCTCTTCTCAAAAGGGAACTAATCGCACCATGGGGCTCCACCCTTATACCCCCTTTAAATCTAATTACCACCCAAAGGTCCCAAGTCCTAATACCATGACATTGGGGATTAGGGTTTCAACATATGAAGTTAGCAGTGATTCATTCACTCTATGACACTATCTCATAGGATTTTCTTTTTTTAAAGAATTTATTTATTTATTTATATTTTGGCTGCCTGGGGTCTTCATTGCGGTGCGCAGGCCTCTTATTGTGGTGGCTTCTCTTGTTGCAGAGCACGGGCTCTAGGTGTGTGGGCTTCAGTAGTTGTGGCACGTGGGCCCTAGAGTGCAGGCTCAGTAGTTGTGGTGCACGGGCTTAGTTGCTCTGTGGCATGTGGGATCTTCCCAGACCAGGGCTCAAGCCCCTGTCCCCTGCATTGGGAGGCGGATTCTTAACCACTGCACCACCAGCGAAGCCCCTATCTCATAGGATTTTGACGAGAATTAGGGACTTAATGCCTGGAAAATACTTGCTCAGTGTTGGGCATGGAGTAACTGTTCAATATACACTTGCCAAGTTGTTTCTTTATTTTTTTTAACAGCTTTATTGAGATATAATGCACACACTGTATAATTTCCTCCTTTAAAGTGTACCATTCAGTGGGTTTTAGTATATGCACAAAGTTGTGCAACCATCAGCACTGTCTAATTCCACAACATTTTCATCACACTCAAAGGAAACCCTGCCCCTCGGTGCCATCACCTCCCACCTCTGCCCCACCCCCAGCCTCTGACAACCACTCATCCTTTTGTCTCTATCGATTTGCCTATTCTGGACCTTTCATGTATATGGAATCGTATAATATGTGGTCTTTTTTGTCTGGCTTTTTTCACTTAGCATAATATTTTGAAGGCTCATCCATGTTGTAGCATGTACCCTTACTTCATTCCTTTTTATTGCTTAACGGTATTCTATTGTAGGACTACACTACATTTTGTTTGTTTATTCATCAACTGATGGACATTTGAGCTGTTTCCACTTTGGCTATTATGCATAATGCTGCTATGAAGACTCATGTACAAGTTTTGCCTGGACATACGTTTTAATTTTTCTTGGGTATATACCTAGGAGTAGAATTGCTGGGTCCTATAGTAAGTCTATGTTTAACTTGACAGGGATCTCCCAAATAGTTATCCATAGCGTCAGCAACATTTTACATATGTTGTAGACTGAATGTGTCCCCCACCAAATTCACATGTTGAAATCCTAACCCTCAATGGGACCGTATTTGGAGGTGGGGCCTTTAGAGGTGATAAAGTCATGAGGGCAGAACCCTCATGAATGGAATTAGTGTCCTTATAAAAGAGACCCCAGAGAGGTCCCTTGTCCCTTCTGCCATGTGAAGGCACAGTGAGAAGACAGCCCTTTATAAAACAGGCTCTCACCAGACATCAAATCTGCTGGTGCCTTGATCTTGGACTTCCCAGCCTTCAGAACTGTGAAAAATAAATGTTTTTATAAGCCACCCAGTCTATGATATTCTGTTATAGCAGCCTGAACTAAGACAATGTTCCCAGCTGCAACGTAGGATGTTTCCAATTTCTTCATATCCTCAACGACACTTGTCATTATCTGCCTTTTCATTATAGTCTCCCTAGTGGGTATGAAGTGGGACCTCTTTGTGGCCTAATTGCTTTCTTCAGAGACTATCTATTGGCTTCGTACTGTAGCAAAGCCCTAAGGTGGGAGGAGAGCTGCGGAAATAGAGCTTAGAGAGGAGGTGAACCTTTCAGAATTTGTCTCAGATGGTCAGACATTCCAGGAGGGGAGACTTGCCTCGACTGAGCACCAGAGGCATTGATATGTCCATTTCATTTTAGAAATAAACAAATTGTGACATAAGTGAAGTATCAGAATCATAGGAGTTATGACAGGGGCTGCATCTTGTGGGTCAGATGGTCAGAGTGCCTGGAATCCCAGTCTCAGTATCTTGGTATTTTCTCGGAGACAAACTGCCATTTGTCAGCTGGGGAGTAAAAGGAAGAAGTCTGTTTTAGGACCACCACCCTGACTGCCGTGTGGAGCATCGGTTCATGGGGGCAGCACTGGAGTCAGAGGGACCAGGGTGCAGCTGGTCCAACAATTCTGATGCAAGATGGTGACGGCTGGAACCATGGCAGAGACAGCAGTGGCAGTGAGGAGGAAGCAGTCCCAGGAGACACAGTAAGGCGTCTGAGTGGGGTACTTTCACTCAGTTCTTTCACTGTTTTTCGCCACAGGAAGATAGTCTTGGAAAAATTCAAAGGTCAGAGTTTCTAAAGGAAAATTCCCACCGATGACAGAGGGAGGACTACTGACCTCCCTATGTTCTGAGCCCAGGTCCCAACCCCCTGCTGGAGTCTGATGGAAAGTGTGAAGCTGGCACAGGAAGGAAGGACTGAAATGTCAGGAACACCAAATATTTAGAGGTACCCTCCTCTTCACCAAGCCTGCGTGGAAACAATGTTCATTTCATGTCAATGAAATGCAGGGCTCCCAGAGAGAACAGGAAATGAGATGTGTCCTTGGCTTCCACAAGCTTTCTCGATAGGTAAAATCAACATTAGGGTATACTTGACAATAACAAAAGATGGAAATGCCCACCCAAGGCAGTAACAAATGATTCCTTGTTAAATAGATAATATTTGACCTCCCAAGGCTTCGAGAAAGAGGTTTATGCTGACCTTGGGCTTAGGGGACATTAGCGTTTGGATATCAAGATAGAGGGGCTAAGGGAAGGCATGATGGGCAACAGAAATCTCATAAGAAAAGGCAAGGAGGCAGGGAGGCTTGAAGCCAGTTCAGGAGACGGTGAGGTCACCTGTTGAGCCAGATGCACTAAGGCGGGGCATTGAATGCACTAAGGCTGGGAATTGAATGCCAGGTCAAGGCATGCAGCCTGATCACATAAGCAACGGGGAAGCAGGGGAACGTTACATCCAAAGGAGGAGATGATTGGGGTGGTGGACGCTCTCAAAGACAAGCCACCACTCACCAGCAGCCAGAGCGCGTGGAGCAGCAAGATGGCAAACGTCACTCTCAGAGCTCTGTCAGACCGGGGCAGGGGCCAAAGAGAAGTGACAGGAAGTGGGGATCTGTGATCACAAGTGGGCGGGATGTAGAGGACGATAAATAGTGATGAGAATAAAAGAAGGAGATACAGGTACATGAAAACCTCTTTCTCCTAGGACTCTGCCTAAGCAGAAAAAAAAGGGTGAAACCCCAGGGAAAGAACCAGCTTCGGGGAACATTCACGGGAGGCAAGGCGAGGCGGCAGGAACTGTGCCCAGCTGGCTGTCATGCATTCGGGGAGCTTTGTGTTTTCTCTTCCAAAATGCTTTCCTTGAAGCTCATATGGTGTGTTTTCTTTTTAAACCGTCTTTCTTTGAAAAAAAATCGTGGTAAAATATAGTACATAATATTTATCATTTTAACCATCTGTAAATGCACAATTCAGTGACATTAATTACATTCACAATGTTGTGTAACCATCACCACTATTTATACCCAAAACTTTTCATCATTTCCAACATAAACTCTACCCATTAAATAATAACTTCCCTTTCCCCCAATCCCCAACTCATGGTAACCTCTATTCTATGTTCTGTCTCTATAAATTAGTCTATTCCAGCTAGATACTTGCTGTAAGTGGAATCGTACAATATTTGTCCTTCTGTACCTGGTTTATTTCACTAAGCATAACTCTCCAAGGTCCATCCATGTTGTAGCATCTATCAAAATTTTGTTCCTTTTTATTTTTATCGAAGTGTAGTTGATTTACAATGTTGTGTTAGTTTCAGGTGTAGGAACTTTGTTCCTTTTTTGGCTGAATAGTATTCCATTGTGAGTATAGGTCACATTTTGTTTATCCATTCATCAGTCAATGGACACTTGGGTTTTTTTCCACCTCTTGGCTATTGTGAATAATGCTACTATAATCATGGGTACACAAGTAACTGAGTCTTCGCTTTCAATTCTTCAGGATATATCTATATCTACATCTATCTATATATGTATCTGTATGGAATTGCTGGATCATATGGTAATTCTATGTGTGATTTTTTGGAGGAACTGCCAGACCGTTTTCCATAATGGCTACACCATTTTGCATTCCCACCAGCAATGTACTAGTGTTCCATACCTTTGTCTACATTTATTATTTTCAGTTTTTTTAAAAAAATTATAGTCATCCTAGTAGGTGTGAAGTGGTATCTCATTGTGGTTTGGACTTGCATTTCCCTAATAACAGTAGTGTTGAGCATCTTTTCATGTACTAATTGGCTTTGTATATCTTCTTTGGAGAACTGTCTTTCCAAGGCCTTTGCCCATTTTTTAATTGGGTTGCTTGTTTTTTTATGTTGTTGAGCTGCAGGAGTTCTTTATATTAATCGTTTGTCAGATATACAATTTGCAAATATTTTCTCCATTCTGTAGGTCGTTGCCTTTTCACTCTGTTGATAGTGTCCTTTGACACACAAAAGTTTTTAATTTTGATGAAGTCCAACTTATCTTTATTCTTCTGTTACCTGTGCTTTTGGTGTCAGAGTCATGAAGTCACTTCTAAATCCAACATCATGAAGAATTTGATCAATGTTTTCTTCTAAGAGTTTTATAGTTTTTAGTTCTCAAGTCTAGGTCTTTGATCTAATTTGAGGTATTATTTGTATACAATGTAAGGTAAAGGTGATTTGGGTTTTTTGTATATCTTTTTTTTCCTGCCTATGAGAACTGAGGCATTAAAATAATACAGGACTGGGCATTGGTTCCTAAGTTACTAAGGAGCTAGCTAAGGGGGTAACTGCTCTCATGTCATGAGAGTGGGCTTCAGCTTTCTCATCTGTAGACTGAGAATAATATTTCCCCCTGTAGTGAGTTGAATTGTGTCCCCCCAAATTCATATCCACCAGGAACCTCAGAATGCAATCTTATTTGGAAATATGGTCTTTGCAAATGTAATTTAGCTAAGGCTCTCCAGATGCACTCATACTGGATTTAGTGTGAGCCCTAAATGCAAGGACCAGTGTCTTTGTAAGAAGGCTGTGCAAAGACAGAGGCAGAGATTCGAGTGATGCACCTACAAGCGAAGAAACAGCAAAGATTTCCTGACAGCATCCAGAAGCTGGAAGAGGCAAGGAAGGAGTCTACCCCTTGACTTTGAACTTCTCACCACCAGAACTGGGAGAGAAGAAATTTGTGTTGTTTTACCAAATTACCAGACTTTGTGGTAATTCATTACAGCAGACACAGAAAAACTAATCCTCCCTCACGGAGTATTTAAATTAGTAAATATGATCTTAGTCAAGTACATATCACGGCGTTGGGCGCATTGCCCAAGGCCTCTCAAGAATTTATTCTTCTCACCTTGGGTCCCACTCACAGCTGCCCACATCCACAACATAGAGCCGACCCAACCACCACCTGCCAGTGTGCCCTCCCCAGAAACCCCAACTTCTCTGAGATCTCATCAGCTTAAACAATAGGCACTTGGTACATCCATCCTGCTAGATAGGGTGAGGTGGGCTGGACTTGAGTTTGAAGGCCACAGACTTGCTGGGCAACCTGGCCAAAGTCACTTTTCCTCTCTGAAGATTTGTTGTGTCTTCTGTAAAATTGTGATAATGATAGAAATGGCGCCCTCCTCACTGGGTTGCTGGGAGAACTCGTGATGCAGGTGACAGTGCTTGGCCACCAGAGAACTCAGAACTTCAAGGGACCTCAGAGACAGTCTTGTCCAACCCAGAAGGAGAGTGAGCTGCCCAAAGCCTCTGAGTGATCTCCTAACACCTTCCCCTCACCCTCACACACACCCCCACCAGCGCCCATATGAGGGGTGGAAGTGGCCCAGCTCCCAAACACTGGGCACCCGGATCCACCCCCATGGGGCTTCCCCAAGCTCCAGAGAGGCAGCTCCAGGAGAGAGCAGGTTTCTAGCTGTCAAGTGAAGAAAGTGTCTCAAGCAGTAGGGTGATCAACGGTGCCGACCACTGCTGAAAGACCAAGTATGAGAGGACTGTGAATGGATGAAAGCAAACTTTTTCTGTAAAAGACCAGATAGTAAATATTTTCAGCTTGGTGGGCCATACGGTCTCTGTCACAACTACTTAACTCTGCCCTTGTCTATAACAAAAGCAGTTATAGACAATAGGTAAATGAATGGGTGTGACTATGTGCCGATAAAACTTTACTTATAGGGGCTTCCCTGGTGGCGCAGTGGTTGAGAGTCCGCCTGCCGATGCAGGGGACGCGGGTTCGTGCCCCGGTCCGGGAAGATCCCACATGCCGCGGAGCGGCTGGGCCTGTGGGCCATGGCCGCTGGGCCTGCACGTCCAGAGCCTGTGCTCTGCAGCAGGAGAGGCCACAATGGTGAGAGGCCCGCAAACCACAAAAAAACAAACAAACAAAACAACTTATAGACATGGAAAGTTGAATGTTGCATCATTGCACGTGTCACAAAATATTCTTCTTTTTTATTTTTCTCAATCATTCTTAGCTGGCAGCCCATGTGAACACAGGCAGTAGGCAACCCTTGGCCCTGGGGCCCTAGTTTGGCCAGTCATGGTCTCAGTCAGTGATTCTCAGCCTTTGCCGTGTATTAGAATCAACAGGGGAGACTTTAGAAAAACACTAGTGCCTTACCCCACCCTGGCCAAGCACATCAAAGTCTCAGAGTGGTGCCTGGAGATGATAATTTTAAAAGCTTCCCTGATACCTAGCAATTCAGTAGAGACCCAAGAGAAATGAAAACATACACCCACACAAAAACTTTTACATACACGTTCACGGCAGCATCACTCATAATAGCCCCAAACTGGAAATAACCCAATATCCATCTACTGATGACTGGATAAACAAAATGTGGTGCATCCCTTTTTCCGCCCTCTCCCCGCTCCCCCCAGCACCGCTCCGGCTGCACCACGCTCGCTCTGAGCAGATCCAGGAGGTCGAGGACGGCCTGTGTCTGGGGGTGGAGGGGAAGATGGTCAGTAGGTCAGAGGGTAACACTGACTCATTCATTGGTGGAAACGCCTCCGCTGAAGGCTCCGAGGGAGAAGGTAACGAAAGCACAGTAATCACCGGTGTGGATACTGTCATGAACCATGACTTTCAGGAAAGGAGCTTCACAAAAGAAGCCTACAAGAAGTACATCAAAGGTTACATGAAATCAATCAAAGGGAAGCTCTAAGAATAGAGACCAGAGGGAGTAAAACCTTTTATGACAGGGACTGCAGAACAAATCAAGCACATCCTTGCTAATTTCAAAAACCATCAGTTCTTTATTGGTGAAAACATGAATCCAGATGGCATGGCTGCTCTGCTGGACTATAGTGAGGATGGTGTGACCCCATATATGATTTTCTTTAAGGATGGTTTAGAAATGGAAAAATGTTAACAAATTTGGCTGTTACTTTGGATCTATCACCTGCTCGTCATAACTGGCTGGCTGCTGCTTTTCATCCACACAACACCAGGACTTAGACAAATGGGACTGATGTCATCTTGAGCTCTTCATTTTTTTTTTTTTTTAAATATTTATTTATTTGTTTATTTATTTTTGGCTGTGTTGGGTCTTCGTTTCTGTGCGAGGGCTTTCTCTAGTTGCGGCAAGTGGGGGCCACTCCTCATCGCGGTGCACGGGCCTCTCACTATCGCGGCCTCTCTTGTTGCGGAGCACAGGCTCCAGACGCGCAGGCTCAGTAGTTGTGGCTCACGGGGCTAGTTGCTCCGCGGCATGTGGGATCTTCCCAGACCAGGGCTCGAACCCGTGTCCCCTGCATTGGCAGGCGGATTCTCAACCACTGCGCCACCAGGGAAGCCCGAGCTCTTCATTTTGATGTTGATTTGTTTGGAGCGGAGGCATTGTTTTTGAGAAAAAAAAAAAAAACAAAAACGTCATGTAGGTTGTCTAAAAATAAAATGCATTTAAACTCAAAAAAACTGTGGTGCATCCATACAATGGAATATTATTCATCCATAAAAAGGAACGAGATTCTAATACACGCTGCAGCACGGATAAGCCGAGAAAACATTATGCTGAGTGAAAGGAGCCAGACGCAAAATGTCACATATTATGTGATTTATTTGTATGAATTGTCCAGAATAGGCAAATCCATAGAGACAGAAAGGAGATTCATGGTTGCCAGGGGCTGGGGGAGGGGAGCTAGGGAGTGAGTGCAAATGGGTTTGGGGTTTCCTTTGGGGATGATGGAAATATTCTGGAAGTATTGTAAATAGAGGTGATTGTCATGCAGTACTGTGAATGTACTAAATGCCACTGAATTGTATACTCGAAAAGGGTGAAATTTACCTCAATTTAAAAAGAAAGAAGGCTTCCCTGATGATCCTATCATGTCACTAGGGTTGAGAACCAGGGGACCAGTGGAAGGAGACAGCACATTTCAAAGCAGTAAGCCGGAAGTGAGGTAGAGTCCAGCGCAGAGGCCTTGGGAGTAGAAAGAATGGGCCCTTAACCCTTCCTGGGCTGGGAGTGGCAGTACGTTGTACTAAGGCCTGAGGGGTAAAGTGGAGCCAGCAGAACGGCAGGAAGGTCACTGCCGACAGTGGCAACGTGTAGGAAAATCTGGAGGCACGGAGCAGTACAGCAGGCTCAGGCCAGCTCATGTAGGGCTTTGTAGACCGTGGACAGGAGCTTCGATTTGCTCTGATTGAGGTGGAGAGCCCTTAACATGAGATTGACGGATTTGAAGCAAAGGAAAAACATGATTAGATTTACCTTCTAAGAGGCTCCCTCTGGCTGCTGGGTGGAGAACGGGCTGCAGTTATTCCCGACAGATACAGGTGCGCACGTCCAAGGCTGGTTAGGGGGCAGAGTTTGCAGGCCTTAGTCATAGAGTGGGTGAGACTAGGAGAGGGGTTGAAGCTGCTTCCTAGCTTTGGGGCCCCAGCATCTGGGAGATCGGTGGTGCCATTTCTTGAGATGGGAAGCACTCGAGGGAGTGGCAGGATGATTTCGGGGACAAGGCTGAACAGTCCTGTTTTGGACATTGCAGTGCCCCCTGAAAAGCCATTAGACAATGCAAAACAGGCCTTTGAATAGACATATCTGGGTTCACAGGAGGAGCAGGTGGGTGTGATCTGCCCGTAGGTGTGGATGAGATGGCCCAGGGAGCGGGGATAGAGCGAGAGGAAGACAGGGCCTGGTAGAAGGGGCAGTGTGAGCAAAAGCACAGAGGCAGGAAGGAACACCGAGCTTTGGGGAACAGGGAATGTTCTGGTAAGGCTGGAACCTGGGGCCAGGAGTGGTGGGAGGGAGACCATTTGGAGAGGTCATCTGGGGCCAGGGCCTGCAGAGCCTTGAATGCCGAGCTCAGGAGCTCAGACTCATCCCAAGAACAATGGGACGAAGGCACTGCGGGGCTTGAGTGGGGGAGAGCAGGGAAAGGAGAAGGAAGGACCCCAGTTAAATCGATGCCCTGTTTCCACAGGTGTCCTTAGTGGGGATGGAGAGAAAGGGGAGCTCTGAGAAGTCTTGAAGACCTCAGTGGATACATGTTCATCATTTTTTTCCTTCAAATTCACATGGTCTGTGAGAGGTAGATCCACACTGCCCTCATTTTTCCTTGCCTTAGTTTACCCAGGCCAGGTGAGAAAAGTCTGCACTCAAACAGAGCTTTGATGTTTACATAGGAGTTAGGGAATCATTAACTTGTTGGATGGACTGGGATTGGGCTCCCATAATATCTGAATTCACATACACTAGTGCTCCACGTGTGTGCACTTGTGTGTCTGTGTATGTGTGTGTAGGGAGGTGTTTGATGTATTGGTGCCCCAAACGGGAGGTGATGCCTATTGAAAACCGACAAGAGGTAATTTTTAACTTTTTATTTTGTTTTTCTAAAAATTCATTTTATTTATTTCTTTATTTTTGGCTGCGTTGGGTCTTCGTTGCTGCGCGTGGGCTTTCTCTAGTTGTGGAGAGCGGGGGCTACTCTTCGTTGCGGTGCGCGGGCTTCTCATTGCAGTGGCTTCTGTTGTTGTGGAGCACGGGCTCTAGGTGCGTGGGCTTCAGTAGTTGTGGCTCACGGGCTCAGCAGTTGTGTTGCACAGGCTCTAGAGCGCAGGCTCAGTAGTTGTGGCACACGGACCTAGTTGCTCTGCGGCATATGGGATCTTCCCAGACCAGGGCTCGAACCTGTGTCCCCGGCATTGGCAGGAGGATTCTTAACCACTGCGCCACCAGGGAAGTCCGACAAGAGGTATTTTTGAACACAATGTTATTACTATTAATCGGAGGCTGTTTCCACAACTTGCGTTCTGTAACTTTTTCTGGGAGGTTTCTTCAGCTGCTTCGATGACATGCAAAGACATAAAGAGGCCAAACACTGGTTTCTGTGGTTTGAGTCTCCCGAGTGCTTCAGGGAGATTTCACCGGATGCGTTAAATAAGGTCCATGTTTGGAAGGCAAACGTTAAGTCCTAGTCCTTCAGAGGTCAGGGTTCAGAGTGGGAAATGCTGCCTCACAAATATTACAGAGAGATAAGTTATTTTTTGCCAAGGGCTTATGCAAATTCCATATTAACTCGACTGAGCACTAGAAAGAAATTTACAGAAGTCTCTTGAATTAGGAAAATATGCAGGTATGAGGCTTTGCCCTGCTTGACTTGGCACGCAGGCTTCCAGAAGACGGGTTGGTGTTCTGCATTTAGATTTCCAGAGCAGAGGACTCCTTCTCATGGTAATGAGCCTTGAAACTAGGTGGTGACCCACTGGCATTTTGCACCTGTCTTCTTTTCCTTCTGGATTCTTGTCACCGTGACCATCATTGACATGATCATCACTGTAGTATGGTCCTTGATGTGTTAAGAAAACACTTCAAACACGCAATGGGAATTCTAACAGGGGTCAAAAAGGATGAGATGATTTGTGTCTCCTGGGAAGTTGTTGCACTGGATTACAAAATGCTCCGGTCAAAGGGTCCCTTCCAGGGGTGAGCAACTGTCGCATGCAGTAGCCATAGGAATGAATGAGGGAGGGGGGTTCTGTGGAAACATGGGATGCAAATCTGCCCGCTGTCTGTGCACCTGAAGCTCCTGACCGGCCAAACTGCCTTGTCTCCAGGCGACAGAGCTGGAGAGCGGAATCCCAGCCCGCCCCGAGGCAGACACTGGGTTCTGTACAGCAGAGTCCTGAGTCTCCTGAAAGAAATGGAACCATGAAACACCAGTCTGATCTCGTCACCCTGCAGCCTCACCCCAGCCCCACTTAAAACTCTTTGGGGCTCCCAGTTGCGTTTGGATAAGAGTCCAAACTTCACCTGCTCTAGGAACCCTGCATGACCTGGCTCCAGGTAGTTCAAATTCAAAGGCTCATTTCCCAGCTTTTGCTTCAGCGGTTCTCTTGGAACCCACACGCCCTGCCATCTGCACGGTGAACTATTCCTTTTCCTTTAAGTCAGCTCTTCGACGCTCCCACAGTGCCCTGTGCTCCCCTCTCTAACTGCCTCTATCACCTGACTGCTTGTTGTCTGTTTCCTCCCCACAGGGTACCCTGGACATCCTTTTTTCCCTGAGAACAGGGCCAGATGGACACAGCCATCCTCTCCTTTCTATGGCCACTGTTGCCTCTGCCACATACATAGCCTGAATCCAGACACTTCTCTTCAGCCCCAGGCTCCCAGCTTCTCCGAGATGATGCCAGTAGCCACTCCTGTGGACCCCACTTTCCCTGCCCCTCACTTTCCCTGTCTTTCTGCTGATTAATGCTTACAACCCTTCAGTGGCTTCCCTCTGTTCTCAGGATCAAAGCACTGCTCATTAACATGGCATTCAAGGCTCTGCTTGACCTTGCCTTACTAGAAAATCCAAGAGAGGAGTGAATACGAACATTGTGGAGAGGAGGAGGCGACTGAGGGATAATTTGCTTACAGCTCAAAAAATATGAGAGGGAACATTGTTTTAGAATCCATTTTCAAGGCTTCTGTTTACATATGGGGTGTGTTCCAAAAAATCCCCATGTATCAGGGCCCTGGGTGGGCTAAAATTGCTGGCACAGCCAGGGCTTCGCAGACTTGTGAATTTCACTGGTGAGTAGATTTCTTTATTTTAAATTTGGGGACGGGCAGGGTTGCCAACTTTTTACTTTGCAAAGCAGGCACATTGAACAAAACAATGTTATCTTTTCGTGAAATAAAGGACTTCTGTGTACCCAGAAAAGTCCACGATTTCAGGATAAAGGTCAGCACTCACGCTTTAACGGGGGGAATTACGGCAAGAGTATCACTTTCTTGTTTTGCCTGAGACTGGCAAAGACTCCCCCCTGCTATCAGGCATTTGGGGAACTGTTGTAGCCCCTGGTGCACCGGCTCCCACAGCTGGCTTTCTGCATTGCAGTGCTTTGCAGGGAGGCTATGTCTCTTAATTGGCCCGCATGGTGGGGAGCTGGGTGGGTGGGGAGAGTGCTGGTCCCTTTCCCACCTACTCTGGAGCCCATCCCGGCCCCTCAAACTACTTTGGTTAAAGGGATTAGGACCCAAGGCTTTGGGAGGAGAGGAAGCAGACAGAAGGACTGCTTAAGCCCTGAGCACAAGCTGAGCTGCCTTGGGTCCCGGGGCCAAAGGGTGACCCTGAGTCAGGGCAAGTCCTTTGTCCTCGCCCCTGCTCTGACGTGGACTCCCTCTCCACTCTGGTGCCCCAAGGACCAGGAATCGGCACTGCTGACATGGACAGTGGTGCTCTCCAGATGGGCACCTTCAACAGTGATGGGGCTGATGGCAAGGCCATTCCAGAGCCCTGGTGGGCAGATGCTACCAGGTGGGTCTAATTTTGGCCACAGGTGAGGGTGGCCCCCTTGGGGGACTTTGCAAGGAGTGATTTGTGGCACTTGGGAGCAAGAACAGGAACTGTGCTAGTAGTGAGAGAACAGGTGTTTTGGAATTTAGAACACATCTTCCTAAGGATATGGTGGGGTGTGACGGAAGACCAGGCTTTCCCTCAGAAGCCTACGTAACTCAGAGTAGTGTAAGCCCTCCCAGCACCATCTGTGCCTCTCCTGTACTCCCAGACTACCCTGGTGGCCATCTGTCCATGTCACACTTCTCTGCCTAGGTCAGTGCTGAGGAAAGGTGGGTGTTTTAGGAGAGAAGCTCATCAGGCCAAATGGTTTTCCAGGTGGTGAACATCTGCAGGATATGAGAAGTTCAGGAAGGGCTGAGGAGTAGCAAGAGGGTGAGGACAAGGAGGGTGGTGTGGAGAAAAGGCAGGCTTGGCCAGGAGTCAGTCCGAGCACCCACATGCAGTGGCAGTGGGGAGTGTGTGTATTCAGGGGGCACAGAATCATGGTTTCTAAGTGTAGAATTTCCTGTATGTAAATCAGCTCCACAATCAATTGCAGTTCAGCAGGGTAGCAGCTACTTGAGAGGCTCACCAAGTTCCAGGGAGGTCCTTAGCCTGATAGGCTCAGGGCCCGATGTCATCGATTCCCTCAGACTTACATTAACCTGACTTATAAGAGACTGAGAGACAAACCAGGTCTCAGATGAGTCATTTTACATAGGGAGAGTTATCTGGCAGGATAACTGACCTCGGACATTTGCAATATTTTGAAGGCCTGTTTTTTTTTTTTTTGCGGTACGTGGGCTTCTCACCATTGCAGCCCCTCCCGTTGCGGAGCACAGGCTCCAGACGCGCAGGCTCAGCGGCCATGGCTCACGGGCCCAGCCGCTCCGCGGCATGTGGGATCTTCCCGGACTGGGGCATGAACCCGTGTCCCCTGCATCGGCAGGCGGACTCTCAACCATTGCGCCACCAGGGAAGCCCAAAGGCCTGTTTTTTTGTTCTTTGGGTTTTTTTGAGTGGGTGTCTTTTGGCACACGATAAACACGATCCTTTCCTGTTGCTTCTTGTTCCCGTGCCAGCTCCTGTGCTCATCCCGTTCTACTCTTTAGGCCCCGCACCATCGCCTGTCACTATTCATCCTTGCCATAGTTCAATTTGCTAGAATGGAGGCCAACACACTTTTCCTGTAAAGAGCTAGGTAGTAGATATTTTAGGCTGTGTGGGCTCCATGGTCTCTGTTGCAACTACTCAATTCTGCTGTGGTAGCAGAAAAACAGCCATAGACAATACAGAAATGAATGCACGTGGCTGTGTTCCCACCAGCTTCATGGATCCTGACACGTGAATTTCGTCTAAACGTTCCCTGTCACAAAATAACCTTCTTTTGATTTTTTCAACCATTTAAAGGTACAAATACCATTCCTAGTTTGCAGGTCATACAAACGGGCGGGTGGGTTGTATTTGACCTGTAGGCCGGTGTGCCAACCACCCCTGAGCTAGAAAACAGTCTTCCTGCATGTTACACCGTGGCCAGTGTCTTGCTGCTGGGATTGAGGTATCTCTGCTACACATTGACCAGTTAGAGCCCCAGCTGCGAGTGACTGTGATGCCTCACTTAGAGGCTGCATTTTCCTCACCTCCTCAAGCCTCCTCAGTGTAGCTGAGTGTGTAGGTGCTGAGGTTCACCCATCAGAGCCTGAAGGGCTTTAAAAGAGCATGATGTCTAGTGCCCTCCTTACAGGTGGGACTCCTGAAGCCCCAGGGCACCCGGAGTTAGTGGGAAAATTGCGGGCATATTCGCATCCTGGAATACACAGCAACTGCCCAACCTCACAGTAGCCAGTATTTCTTTAGCTGTTATAAGAGTAACAAGTAATGCATCTCTGCTCACCGTGTCCGAGGCCACTTGCTTTCCAGTATCTCATTTAATCCTTAGGATGAACTTATTGCGTCCAGCCAGGATCGCCACTCTGTCTGGCTCGGAAGCACATGTTCTTAGCCATTCACCTGCTGGGGTTCCTGGTGATCCCCCTGACCCCTTTGACACTATGGGACTGGACCTGGTTAACTCCGCAACCTCAAGGAATCTCCATTTTGCTCCTTTTCCCTCATTAATTGTTGAGGTGATACATGAAGTTGTTGTGGGCATAAAAAAAATAAGAATAAAATGCCTGAAATATGCCATGTATATCGTGTGTGTTCAATAACCGCTAGCTATTTCTGTTAATTCTCCTGCTAGTGTCATAGAATAAGCACTGCCCTGAAAATCAGAATATCAACTCACTCTTTGTATGTTTTGTTTTTGCAGCCCCAAGATTCAGAGCAATGGAAAGAAGTCACAGAGGGAAAGATTTTGGCTCCATCTCAGGGAGACCCCAGCCCCCTACTATGGCTCAGAGAGTGGCGGAAGCCTCTGGGGGGGTATGGAGGTGCGGCCCTGTGGGAGACACAGGCAGCCTACCGAAGGGACACTGTGGGGGAGATGGTAGTAGCCACCCTCAAGGAGGATGTGGCCCAGGGCAGCCTGTGTCGAATAATGGCAGGGACAGGCTCGACGACTTAGGGGAGCAGCGGTGCCTTCTCTTTGTCTTTGAAAGCCGGCTGCAGCCGGAGCCCTTCTGGAGAGCGTTCACGTCAAAGGCTGCAGCGGGCATTTTGCTGTTACAGTCAGTGTCGGAATCTGATTTCACCCAGTCCCGGAGATGGACTCAGTTGGAGGGGTTCATGGGAAGGGGCTGCAGCGCGTGTGTCGATCACTGAGCACGTTTACAGATCGACTCTGCAGATGTGAACTCGCGCTTTCAGCGCATTCATCAAAGCCTCGGGGGAGCTGACCCTGTCCCTCCTCCTTCCTCCCCCGGGCCCACGGCGCTCGGCTCCAGGTCACCCCGCAACTTCCCTCTCGCCTGCCCCCCGCGCCCCCGGCCTCAGGCTCGTTTCCTCCAGACGTGCCGCTGTTTGCCAACCGCGGCCAGCCACGAAAATGGCCCTTTTCTTTCATCTCTGGGCAGGGCTCCATTGCAGGATCAGCTAAGTGGGAGGGCAGCCGGCGGTTCCGACAAACAAGTTCCGCCAAGGCGACGGGGGCCGGAGCGCGGGTGCCGGGTCCTGGAGCCGCAGCTAGAGGGACCCCTAGGGAACAGCCCTTTACCGGGAGGACACCAAGGCCAGAAGGGGAAGAGCCCTGTCCAAGGTCACCCGGCTGGCGGAACGCACCAGGCTTGTGCGCCGCCTCGGGTCCTGCTCCGGGCCCTAGAGGAGTCTGGCGCGCCGGGTGGAAATCACCGCATACCCTTGCTGCCGGCGCCTCCGGCTCCCCAACCACTGTTGACTCACTGCTCCGGGCCCGCAGGGCCCACCTCTGAGACTTCCCCTTCGAGAGAGGGGTGTGAAGGGGCCCGCGAGCCACGGGCCGGCGCTGGCCGGGACCCAGACAGCCTAACCTGCTGGGTGTCTGGCTCCGCCCCTCAAGCTCCAGCCCCGCTCGCAGGCTGCCGTCCCACCCCTCGTGCATAGGCCCCGCCCCCGAGACTGCAGGCTCGCCCCGCCCCCGAGAATGCAGGCTCGCCCCGCCCCTCGCACCACAGTCGCAGTCCCACCCCACCTCACCTCGTCTCCGTCGGGCACGCCCCGACGTCAGAGCTCACACGCGCCTCTCCTCCTCCCTCTCGGGGCCGCGCCGTGCGCGCGCCGGTCCTGGGCGAGGCCCTGCAGTAGCGGCAGGGTTCCTCCCTCTTCTGCTCCTCCTCCTCCTTCCCGGCTCCTCCCCGACCACCCCCTCGGGTGCTCTCGCGCTAACTGTGCGCCTCTGGGCCCCGTCTGCCCGCTCCCAGCCATGGTGGCCTGGCACTCGGCGTTCCTCATCTACCTCGCTTTCTCCTTGGCCACTCTGGTCCAGAGAGGTAAGGCGGGCGGGGGGCACGCGGGGACCCCGCCCTCTGGGCCCGTGGGGCGGGGACCCTGTGCCCCGTGGGCCCGGTGGTGCGCATGAGCGGCTCGGCCCCCGCCCGAGGGCCTGCTGCGGAGGCTGCCGGCGGGCAGGTGGGGCCGTGTGGGAAGATGGGGCGGGGGTGCTAGCCCCGAGCCCGCGGGGGCTGACCCTGCTGCAGCCCATGTGGCCGGTGGGGAGGGACCGGGACCCCTCCTGGTGCTGGGCTAGAAACAGCGGGATACTCCCCCCTTAAAATCCTGAACAAGGTGTCTCCGCCGGTGACAACACCTGTCCCCGTGAGATTGCCGTTGGAAAAACCTTGAAGAGAGCACTCATTCCCTGAGCAGGGCTTCTCAAAATGTGTTTCCAGGCCACCTGCAGCAGAAGCACCTGGCGAGCTTCCTGTGTTCACTCTTGCTTTGTCAGCATCTCGGCGGGGATGGGGGGTAGATGGGGAACGGCGGTGTGTAAGTCTAACCAGCTCCCCAGGAGCTTCTGGTACCCGCCCCAGTTTTCGAGCCATTGGTGATATTTTGCCAAGGAGGAGGAGAGAGAAATTCTACCAAATCAAGGAAGCAAGTTTCTTAGGCCCTCGCTACTCAAAGTGTGGTCCAAGGCCCGCCACGACATCTCTTGGGAATTGTTAGGAAAGCAGCATCTCAGGCCCCGCCCCTGACCTACTGAGTCAGATTCTGCATTAACTAGATCCCCGGGTAATTCGCAGGCACATTTTAAGTTTGAGAAGCATCTTCTTAGAATAAATGCAGTCTGTGGTTAAAAATAGGGTCACCAAGGAGTCCCAGCAGAATCTTCTTACACTCAACTTACCTCATCTCCACATCAGAAAAAGAGATTGAGGAAAACACTGCAGTTGAGCCCAGAATTGTGCTCTGAGCTTCCTGACACAAAGGCAGATTCAGCTAGTTAAAAACACATGAGCTCAGCAAAAACAAAACCGTGTCCTATAAGTGCGTTCTAGTGAGGGTTATGTTACTTATAAGGAACACTGGAAAACAGTAGACAGTCCAAGGCAGTTTTGCAAAAGATGTAGAAATGTTTCTCATGCGGGCAGCCCTCCTGGAGTCTGTACAAGAAGAGCCATTCAGCATTCTACAAAGGTGTCAGGCTCTGTTCTAGACACTGATGCTGCAGCAGTGAACAAAATTCAGGCTCTGTCCTCGTGGAGCTGACATCCTGATGCGGGAGAAAATAAGTGCAAACATCACAGTCTATATACTATTAGTGCAGTAAAGAATAATAAAGCAAGTTACAGGGTTGTTGAATTTTGTTTCATTTTTCCCTTTGGGGTTAAGATTTTTATTTTGTTTATGATGCATTTGTGGGGAAAAGTATGATCACTTGATTAACTTGCATCTAATGATATGGGACGTTTGAAAGTGGAAGCGCAAAAAAGTTCGAAAAATGATGCTCCCTTCGAGGCTGTCTTCTGCGAGTCTTCAACATAGTAGGCACATTGAGAAGGTGAGGAATTTAAATGATGAGGTGTCAGGTTTTCATCATCACGGGTTACACTAGGTGATTTACAAAGTGGTGGGGGAAACTGCAAATGGGTGCAGCCGTTTTACAGATGAGAAAACGGAGGCACACAGAGGCGAAGTAACTTGCCTCAGGTGGCAAAGCTAAGATTTGATTCCAGGCTTCTCTGATTCCACTATCCTTGCTTTTAAGTACTAGGCATAATGCCTTTACACCTGGAGGCTGCCCTCTTCCTATGCCTTACTGGCCAAGTGGCCTTGGGAAAGTGCTCTGAACTTGGTTCGGTTTGCTCATCTGTGTAATGCCTAACAACTCATAAAGGTATCTCAAGGGAACCAGGCGTGTGTCACCCTCAGATTTGCAGCCCTGCCACCAGCTACCATCTCCTGAGTTCTTGCTGTGTACCACTTCACATATATATATTTTTAATTGCCCCAGGAGTTTGGCTTGTTAGGTATAATCCCCGCCTTCCAGATGAGGGGCCCTCATAACTTGGAAGGATAGAGCCAGGATCCCACCCATTTAAGATTGCTAGCCAGTGATCTTTTTAAATTTTAATTAACGCTGAACCAGAAGAAGCTTTTGCTTCAAGGTAGGGCCCCAGTTTCCTGGATCTTTTGTGCAGAACAACATGACAAATACGCGTTTTGCATTGGTCCCCTCTGGGGATCCGGGCAGTTACAGTTTTCAGAGCCACTGTGTCAAAATGAACAAACACAAAGCAGGTCTCAGGTACCCACTGGCTTTCCGGGAGCCCCCAGGTGGTGGATCAGGTGGGTCTGCCCAAGAGCCACTTTCTTCTTGGTCCTGGTCCTCAGTAATGAGGTGTGACCTAGAAAGCCTGGCAGGCCTCAGGAGACACTCAGAACCTCGAAGCACGATTGTGAAATCCACACGGACTCAGGCAAGTTGAGACAGATTTTAGGCTCCCAGGAGTTTAAAAGGTGGTGAACAAGTCATTCCTGTTCTAATTACAGATGAGCTTTTAGCTCATTGTGTATTTTACTAGTTCTGAAAAATCGTCTGAGGACAGGTATGTCACCTGTCTGCGCCTACAGAAATGGAAAGCTGTGCTTTTGACTTCCGGGGAGAAGAATCTCAGTGGTACGGGTGGGTAACAGTCATACGAGGGCTGCACTTCCCCAGTGTATTCCACGCGCCAGGCCCTCAGTGCCTCGCACACACTTACACCTCCTAACTACCCTGAAAGCTTGGCACTGTGACCCATCTTGTCTCCTGATGTTCATAATGGCTGTTTGCATACAGCCTTGAAAAGTAACTGAGTGGTAACCCATAACTCAGATGAAAAACGTGGTCCAGTGAGGTTTTGGACTTGAACCCAGGTTTATCTGAGTAACCAAAGGAGGGGTCATAAATGTAGATATATCCAGGGATGGGGCAGGTGACAGAAATGTGAGCCGTGGCCAAGAATGTGTGATGAGCCTGTTGGCAGATCTCCAAGTGCCTGCTCCTTTAAAAGAGAGGTAGCCCGGCCAAGAGAGGGAGAGTGCCAGCTGCGGAGCAAGCCTGCCCAGTGCTACCACGGTGCAGGGCAAGTCACTTAACTGCTTGGTGCCTCAGTTTCCTCATCTGGAAAATGGGGATAATACCACCATCCGCCTCATGGTGTTGTTACTAGGATTAAATGAGTGCAAATGGATAAAGTACTTAGCACAACATCTGGCTCCGAGTGAGCTCTGTGCTAGTAACTATTATTCCAAGCCACATTTAAAAAATACACAGTGCAAACCTTGAAAATATTATGCTAAGTGAAGGAAGCCAGACACAAAAGCCCACATATTGCATGATTCCGTTTATATGTAATGTCCAGAGTTGGCAAATCCATAGAGACAAAAAGTAGATTAGTGGTTGCCAGGGTCTAAGGGGAATGAAGAGTGACTGCTTAATAGGTACCAGGTTTCCTTTTAGGGTGATGGAAATGTTCTGGAACTGGATAGAGGTGGCGGTTGTACAACCTTGTAAATGTACCAAGAACCACTAAATTGTACGCTTTGAAAGGGTGAGTTGTATGGTATGTGGATTCTATCTCCATTTAAAATAAATTCACTGCGGTCCAAGCAGAACAAATGAGGGAGGTGGCAGCGTGTGACCCCTGGGTTGGGGTTGGTCTTCAGGGCCCCTGAGTTTGGTCGGGCCAGGGAGAGCAAGAGCAGAGGGGGCCCCGAGTGCTGGTGGCGCTGGGATCCAGGCAGAAGCCCTGTGGGCTGACTTGGGCTATTGGGTTTGAGCCAGACAGACCCCTGGGGCCCCTGCAGGATTGGCCCAGAGCTACTTAACCCTGCTTGCCTGAGTGCACCAGTGGCCCCTGCAAAGGTGCATCCTGGGCAGGGGGGACCTTCCCTGTCCTGCATGGCTCAGGGTTGCCCTTATGCACCCGTCATTGCAGTGGACGGACAGGGTCTAGGGACTGTTAGCCTTTTAGTCTCACCTGTTTTGACTGGTTTGCAGCCCCTTCCTCACTGTCAAAGGTTACATCCCATCCCCTCCATCATTTTGGATACCAGATAACAAGAATGTGTGTGTTTCTTAAACACGCACACACAGAGAGAAATCACCCAAGAGTCAGTGTCAGCAGGCACTGGGGAGGGGCCTCCAGCAGAGGTGATGATGATGAGGGTGATGAGGCTGTTTGGCAGCTCGCAGGGGAGCGTGGGGAGCAGCTGATTTTGGTTTCTGTGAGTTCAGGAAAGATCCTTTCCAGGTGCACTGACTTTCCCGTTCTGGGTTCTTCCCCCGCCTGGTGCTGGTGCTGGTGCTTTCCCTGCTGTGTGTCCACTCCTCCCCTTTGCACTTGCTATGTATTCCTCTGCTGCTCTTGGTGTGTGTGGGGAGGCCCGGCTCTGGAGGTTCCTGTTCCCCAGCCCAGGCTGGGCCCTGCCTGAGGCTGGCTCACAGGTCCACTCACTGGCCAATCTTGGTTTGCATGTAAAAGCCTAAAGTCATCCTAAACGTGTAATAGAAACGGGGGAGAAATCTTTCACGCAGGTCAGTGTTGCAAATGGCCCACAAAGATGTCCATGCCCTAATCTCTGGAACCTGTGACTATGGGAGGTTACATAGTGATTTTGGCCGGGAAGAGGACCTCAGTCTTTGTCTTCTTTGAGGAGAGAATTCAGCAAAGAGACTAAGACTGCAAAGCAGGTACAGACTTTATTAGAAGCACAGTACATGTGGGAGAGCACACAGGCAAACTCACGGAGTAGGGGTAGCAATGCCTTGCGCCCTGGGGTAGCTTAGGTAGTTAATATGGGGTTAGTCTTCTGGGGTTTAGATGAGGGTGACCCTCCTTTTTTCTCCCCTATGATCATGTCATCTGCAATTCCTTATTTAGGCTTCCACCAAGCACTATTTTTTTCTTTAATAAATTTATGTATTTTTAGCTGCGTTGGGTCTTCGTTGCTGCGTGCGGGCTTTCTCTTGTTGTGGCGAGCGGGGGCTACTCTTCCTTGCGGTGTGAGGGCTTCTCATTACGGTGGCTTCTCTTGTTGCGGAGCACGGGCTCCAGGCATGTGGGCTTCAGTGGTTGTGTCACGTGGGCTCAGTAGTTGTGGCTCGTGGGCTCTGGAGCACAGGGTCAGTAGCTGTGGCACACGGGCTTATTTGCTCTGCAGCACGTGGGATCTTCCCGGACCAGGGCTCGAACCCGTGTCCCCTGCATTGGCAGGTGGATTCTCAACCACTGCACCACCAGGGAAGCCCCTCAAGCACTATTTTGACTCTTTCTCGTGAGCACCTAAGCAAAACCCAGGGGGAGAGGGGGAAGGGTCAAAACCGCAGTGCTAGTGATATTACAGTGTGGCCAAGATTACTAGAGGATGACCTGGGACCCCTTCTGCACATGTGTCGGGCCGGGAAATCTTGACCACAAAAATGAGGAAGCTGTGGTGGGCTGCTTTGTCTTTCAGCCAATCACGGTGCTTAATTCTTAGTGGTAGTTTATCTCAAAGGGTCAGCATGAAACCAGTTGAAACCAGTTGCAGCAGGTTAACCCAGGGTCTATCTATCTCCTTCCTCAACAGTAGAGGGAAATTAAGGTAGCAGATGGAATTAGGTTGCCAATCAGCTGGCCTGAAAATAAGATTCTCCTGGGTTATGCTGGCTAATTAAAGGATGAGATTCCTTTAAATATTGAAGAGGAAGGTAGCGGAGTGAGGATCAGAGTGATGCCACCTGAGAAAGATTCCACCGCCTTTGCTGGCTCTGAAGATGGAAGGGGCCAGGAGCCAAGGAGTACACAGATTCTGCCCTAGAGCTTCCAGAAGTAATGCAGCCCTGGCGATACCTTGATTTCAGCCCAGTGAGACCGCGTTGGACTTCTGACCTCCCAAACTGTAAGATAAAAGTGTGCGTTGTAGGGCAGTACGTTGGCCATCATTTATTACAGCAGCAAGAGGAAGCTAGGAGAAGCTAAGGGGTGGATATTAGTGTCCTCTTCATTCTTTGAAAAAACTAGCTTGTGGTGTTTCTTTACATCGTTTCAATTTTGCCATTTTAAATCAATCCCCAATCTGCTCTCAGTTCAGGATTTTTAAAAAAATGTGCAGAAAATTGGATTATGGTGGTGGCCTTGGTGCGGCAATGAATGCTTTGAAGCACCTCTGAGGGCCCTGGAAGGCAGCTGGATTTCTTTGGCCTGTGTTTGATTTTAAACGACTCCTCAAGGAGATTGCAGAGTGCGCCCTGTGCAGTGGGCCACCTGTATCGGGGGCCCCTGGCTGTGTCCCGAAAGGCCTTTCTTCCGTCCCGCCCCCCCCCACCCCAGTCCTGATGGCTGAGTTTGAAGCAGGTGCAGTCTGGGTACAGCAGACAGGCTTTCTTCTTTGGGCTGTACCTGCCCCTTTGCTGAGGAGGAGGAGTGGTCTGCCGGCTCACCTTTGTCCCCAGGTGGCTTGGGGGAAAGGGCCAAGCAGAAATGGGTGGGCCTAGACCGCCACTCCACCTTCAACTAGTTTTTTAAAAAATAAATTTATTTTATTTATTTTTGGCTGCGTTGGGTCTTTGTTGCTGCACGTGGGCTTTCTCTAGTTGCGGCAAGCAGGGGCTTACTCTTCTTTGTGGTGCATGGGCTTCTCACTGCGGTGGCTTCTCTCGTTGCGGAGCATGGGCTCTAGGTGCGTGGGCTTCAGTAGTTGCAGCACACGGGCTCAGTAGTTGTGGCACACGGGCTTTGTTTCTCTGCGGCACGTGGGATCTTCCCGGACCAGGGCTCGAACCCGTGTCCCCTGCATTGGCAGGTGGATTCTTAACTGCTGTGTCACCAAGTAAGCCCTCAAGTGGTTTTTTTTTTTTTTTTTTTTTGCTGTACGCGGGCCTCTCACTGCTGTGGCCTCTCCCGTTGCGGAGCACAGGCTCCGGACACACAGGCTCCGCGGCCATGGCTCGCGGGCCCAGCCGCTCCGCGGCATGTGGGATCTTCCGGGATAGGGGCACGAACCCGTGTCCCCTGCATCGGCAGGCGGACTCTCAACCACTGCGCCACCAGGGAAGCCCCCTCAAGTGGTTTTGAGCTCTGTTTTTGTTTGTTTTCTACATGGGGCTGCTCATCAGATGTCAGAGGGTTCTGCAACTTTAAAACAAAAACACTTTGAAAACTGTCTGGAATCCCACAGAGAGGAGTGCCGCAGCTCAGTGAACATCTGTTTCAAGGAGCGGCCAGGCAGCCTCTGGGTGGCATTGCAAGGTGGTTGTTTGGGCCTGTTTTCCAACGTAGAGGCGGTACCAAGAAACATTGTTGCAGTGCGGAATTCATTACCCCCAAAATAGTGCCAAGGCACTCGGGTCATTTTGACCTTCTCTTTATTTTTATTGCTGCTTCAGCTAGCCTGGGATGATGGAATTAACACGGGCCTGCATTCCAGTGTGGCCCCACCATTTGCTGGCCACAGTTGCCTTATCTGCACCAAGAGGCTGCTGACCTCTGCTTTGTTGGCCTCACAGAATTGTTGGAGTAGCCAATTAACTGCTAGTGCAAATAGGCTGTGTTGTCAAGATATTAGCCAAGCTAGGCTCCCCAGAGGGGAGGAGAATGGGAAAGAGGCCACCTGCCTAAGGGCTGCCTTCCTTGCTTGCTTGCATTGGTTCTAATGAGCATTCAGGGGCTTTCCTTTACAAAAGCCTTTATTGACCAGAACCAAAGTGCCCAGGGAATTACTGAGCTGGGCTCAGGGTCCCAATGAGCTCAGAGGAAGAACCGTCCCAGGAGCAATTCTAATGTAGTTGCTCTTCATAGCCCATTGGCCTCCTGCAGATTTCTGGGCTATCTTTCGGGAGCAATCCCTTTTACTTTCTCACCATTCATTCATTTGGCTCTGTCGTCCAGCTTAAAAAAAAAAAGCAAAAATCCAAAGTAGTGCCTAAAAAGAAACAAACAAGAACTATAGTTTAATCTTTCGTTCATAAAATACAACATACCATGTGGACTTGTGGTAGTTTGGGGCTCCCATTAATTTCCTCCCAACACGTGGCTTCCCACCCCTCCCTCGCAGCTGCTTGTGGCCAAAGTTAGTGATGACTTCAGTGTGGCTAGGTCCAAGGATCATCTGACACCCTCCCCTGGAAGCACTTTGTCCCCTTGGCTTCTGGGAAGCCACACTGGTCGTTCCTTGCCATTCTTCCTCACCTCTGACCTTAGGGCTTGTGGGGATGCCTTGGGCCTAGTCCACCTGCTTTACTTGCACTCGCTTCCCAGGTGCTTTCACCAGCCTCATGGCGTTAAATGAAATCCCATCTGCAAGCTTTTGACTCTTCAGTTTCTATCCCCAGCTCTGATCTCTCTTGACTTCCAGGCTCCTGCATTCAACATCCCCGCGTGCTTGTCTGATGTCTTGCTGGTGTTACTGAAATTCTTCGGGTTCATCTGTTTTCCCCTCCCACCAACTGAGTCCTCGCCCTTCCCTCAGGATTCCTGGACCTCCCCATAATCCAGCAACCAAAGGGTCCATGCCCTGTGCAGCCATGTTAAGTTCTTTTGATTATTACCCTTGCTCATACGTGTCACAGAAGACCCAGTGCAAACCTGAGCTGCTGCTGGCTGCCTCCAAACCTGCTCCCCCAACCTGAGTAACTGGAAGCCCCATTCTGCTAGGGGCTCTGGCCACTCCTCCATGGCTTTCTTTCCTTCATGGCCCCCATCTGATCTGTCAGCAGACCATGCCTGTGACCACCCGGAATCATCCAGACTCCCACCTGTTTCACCTCCTCTCTGGCTACCTCCCTTGGCTGGGCCACTGTCCCCTCTCATTGGAGCCCTGACAGAGACCTCCCAACAGGTGTCTCAGAGTTCACTTCTGCCCCCTACAGTCCAGTCTCTACACAGCAGCCAGACCATCTTTAGAGACCTAAATCGCATTGCATCCCTCTGCCCAGAACCTTCCAGTAGCTTCCAGTTGTAATGAAAATAAAATCTAAACCCCTCCGTGGCCTACAAGTTCCAACAGAATGGGGCCTACGCATGCTCTGACCTTGGCTCCCACCCCTGCCCGGGGCTGGCTTGCTGCTCCTCCAGTATGCTAAGCAGTCCATCGCCTTGGCATCTTCTTGTTTGCCCTCTCCTCTGGCTAGAAGTTCCTCCCCAGGCAGTTGCATGGTGGGTCTCAAGGGCTTTGGAGTACCCCCATCGAGGTGGGACAGCTTGGGGATTTGACTGTTGCTACTTGGAGAAGGGTCACAAAAGGTGGAGCGGTTTTACCCCAGATAGAGGCTATTGAGCAGGGTTTCTCAACAATGGCACTGTTGACATTTGGGGTGGGAGAATTCATCAGGAGGGCTGTCCTGTGCATCATAAGATATTTAGCAGCATTCTTGGCTTCTCCCCACTAGATGCCAGTAGTACCCCCTCCTAAGTCAGCCAACCCCAAATGAGTGCAGACATTGCTCAATGGCCCCTGGGAGCAGAAGCGCCCAGGTTGAGACCCGCTGCTGTACAGACAGACGTATTCTTTGTGATTCCACTCTCCATTTTCAGTTCCTCATGAGCCACTGGAGTTTTCTGTCATCGTCACATTGCCTCAGGATACACATGTGAGAGTAAATCAGATCACAGCCAACCAGGAAAACACCGTAGGCTCCTTGGTGAGCTTTGAGCTCATCCTAGTTAGATCAGACGCATCACCAATCTCCTTAGGTATTTATTTTCTGCATAGATTCCCACAGATGGCTTGTCCCATCTAGTTTGTGTTGATCCTTATTAGCTTCAGTTTTAGCTGACGACCTTGTTTTTTTAAATATGTTTCTCAGTTTTCTGAGAACCGGTGAAAAAGAATAAACAGAAAAATGAGCCAAAGACTTGACCAGGCAATTCGTAAAAGAAGAAATCAAATTGGGCAACAAACATATAAAAAGATGCTCAACCTCATTAGTAATTGGAGAGATGCAAATTAACCTGTAATAAGATAAAATTACATACCCTCCAGTAAGCTAAAAACTATAATGAAGTCTGATAATACCAGGTGTTTACATGGTTACGTGAGTAATATGTGCTCTTTGTAGTAAACTTTGAAAACGTAGAAAGGTGTCGAGAAAATGCAAACCCCATAACCCAGGGTTAACTACTGTTAACATGTTGGAATACAGTATTTCTTTTTTTTTAACTTTTTTTTTTTTTTTTGCCACACTGCATGGCTTGCAGGATCTTAGTTCCCCTACCAGGGATTGAACCCGGGTCCTGGCAGTGACAGCGCTGAGTCCTAACCACTGGACCTCCAGGGAATTCCCTGGAATACCATATTTCAGTAGTAGTTTTTTTCTCTGTAGAAATATATATTTCACATTATTAGTATTGACCTGTGTATATAGCTTTTTCCCTTATTGTGAAATATGACATAGATATAGAAAAGTGTGCAAGGCCTTTAACAAGTAAGTATAAAGTGAAGATCTGTGTCATCACCAATCAGGCCAAGAAATAGAATGTTGACAGCACCCAGGTGGACCTCTGTATGCCTCTCCTGATCACAGACCCACCCTCCCCCCAGAGGTGACACTAGCCTGCCTTTTGTGCAGTCATTTTTTTTGCTTGATACTTCTACCACCTATGCATGCGGCCCTAAATAGTTTAGTTTGGCCTGTCCTGTAGCTTTGTAGAATTGGAATTACACTCTATGTAGGCTTTTGTGCTTCTCATTGCCGTGTCTTCTCTCGTTGTGGAGCACAGGCTTCAGTAGTTGTGGCACGTAGGCTCAGTAGTTGTGGCGCACAGGCTTAGTTGCCCCGTGGCATGTGGGATCTTCCAAGACCAGGGCTCGAACCCATGTCCCCTGCATTGGCAGGAGGATTATTAACCACTGTGCCACCAGGGAAGTCCCTTGTTCTCTTACTGATGGATGTTTGGGTTGTTTACAGTTTTTGAATGTTTCAAGCAGTTCAGTCATAACCATTCTTATGTAGATATGTACAAGTTTCTCTAGGGTACTGGTTCTTTTTTGTTTTTAACTTATTGAAGTATACTTGGTTTAGAATGTTGTTAATTTCTGCTGTACAGCAAAGTAATTCAGCTATACATATATATACATTCTTTTTCATATTCTTTTCCATTATGGTTTATCACAGGATACTGAATAGAATTCCCTGTGCCCTACAGTAGGACCTTGTTGTTTATCCGTTCTGTATATAACAGTTTGCATCTGTTAATCTCAAACTCCCAATCCAGCCCTCCCCCACCCCCCTCCCCCTTGGCAATCACATGTCTGTTCTCTATGTTTGTGAGTCTGTTTCTATTTTGTAGGTAAGTTTATTTGTGTCATATTTTAAATTCCACATATAAGTGATATGATATTTGTCTTTCTCTGACTTATTTCACCTATGATAATCTCTAGGTTCATCCATGTTGCTGCAAGTGGCATTTCATTCTTTTTTAAGGCTGAGTAGAGTTCCATTGTATATATGTATCTAGGGTGCTGGTTCTTAAACTGTGGTCTGGGGACCCTTGGAGGGCCTCCACAGTGTTTTCAGGAGTCCACAAGGTCAGGCTATTTTCATAATAACACTAAGATATTAAATGCATTTTGCATTATTTTCTCATGAGTGTATGGTGTTTCCAGAGTTGATGTGATGTGTAACATCATTACTGTGATGGCCAATGGAATGTGGGCTTGCGTCTTCTTGTGTTTTACATTTTTCTCAGTTTTAATTTCTAATATGATAAATGTCAATGGATATAACCCACATAAACAAAAGCTTTTTGAGATTCTCAAGTTTTGAGTGTGTAAGACTAAAAAGTTTGAACATTGGCTGTCCTTGGATTCTACCTAGGAGTGGAGTTTCTGGGTTATGTAGTATTGGTAACTTCAGTCTTAGCAGGTGATGCCACACTGTCTTCCAAAGTGGTTGTGCCAACACTTGGCACTCTCAGACTTCAGTATAATTTTAGCTACTAGTGGGTGTGTAGTTTTATATTTTTATGGTTTCGTTTGCATCTCTCTGGTTACTAATGAAGTTGGGTATCTTTCCATATGTTTATTGTCCAATTTGATTTCTTTATGAATTGCCTGGTCAAGTCTTGGCTCATTGATCTATTCTTTTTCTATGGTTCTCACACACGATGCTTTATTTCCTCATGTGCTTGGTTATTTTTGGCTGTGTACTACTCATTGCCCTTGAAATATATATGTGGGGATGCTTTGAAGTCTAGGATAAATGTACCTTCTTCCAGAGAAGATTTGTATTTGACTTTGTCAGGTGCCCTTAGGACATTAGCAGCCTGGGACTACTTAAAACAAGTGCCTGATTTTTTCCCTTTGTTTCCACAGCACCAAGGCAGCCTTCCTTGCAGTCCTCTGGAGGCTGAATTGGGAAGGGGCAAGTTTGTTTCTGAGTCATCCTTACCCCAGGGGTATAGTCCTCTGGTGTCCCAGTTTAATGTGGGAGGAATTTTTCTATTAAATAGATTCCTCAATTTAGGTGGTCATGGTCCCAAACTACAGTCCCCTTTGCCTGTCTTGGAAAGTTGCCAAAATCAAAGGCAAAGTTGGTCCAGCTGGGTGTGCATGGGTTCCCGCATCTCTGGATTTCCTGCTGTCTCTTAGGTTTTGCATGTTTGTTGTTGTTTTTACCATTTTGTCAGTTCTTCAGTGTTTTTAAGGGTATGTTTTTAAAAATCACCCATTTTAGTTGTTCTTAATTGGAAGGTTCCTCCAAATAATCTATCCTGCCATTACTAGAAACACAAATTGATATATCTTTATCCTGTTTATGTAACCTTAAATTTTCTTGTGTAATTAAAATTGTTTTCAATACATGATTTCTGATGGATATTAAGGTGGACTCCAGGTCTTTGCTATTATAAATTACATTTCAGTAAACATTTGTACATAATATTTGGCTGAGGATAATGGTACCTAATGACAGGGTGGCTGGGAGAGGGTGGAGAGAGAGGGTGTGAACCTTAGTGCTCCATTCACGTCAACTGTTGTTCCTTTTCTTATCACATACACACATGAGGTGGCCAAGGGGGCCTGCGGACAAGGAGACAGTCTCGTGCCGAGCGTGTGGGGAGCCAGCTAGACAGTTAAAGGTTGGAGGAGTAATGTCAGGTGACAAAAGGAGCCGATTAAGGAACGTGGATTGCCAAGGTACCCCGAGGGCCTGGCTCGAGTCACAAACCCTGAACTGGCAGCTGTGCCAATGCCAGTCAGCACAGGGATGTGAGACCTGCTACTGCAGGGAGGCACCGCCCCACAGCATGGCCAGGCTGGTGGTTGCTGGGCATATGGTCGGTCCCGTCCAGGAGGTGTTGATTAAGTGCCTCCAGGCACCCTGCTCGGTGCTGGGCCAACGGAGGTGACTCGGGCACTGGCCTTGCTTCCAGAAGGTCCCAGTGTCGTGGGGCTAGAGAGTGGGTTCTCCTCTCAAGGTTGGGGATTTGTAGGGTGAGAGCAGAACGTTGTGACAGGAATTGCTGATGCTCGGGTCTCTGCCGTGACCACGCTGTGGCTGTACCCCAAGGGGAGCAGGAGGGGCCGCCAAAGGGGGCTGCCTGGCAGGCTCTGCAGGTCAGCTGGGGCAGGAGGTTCGGCCAGGATTGGGAAGATGGGGCCAAGACCAGAGAGTGGGATTTCCAAGGTGGTGCAGTTTCTTGTGCAGAGTGGGGATGCAGTTGCCTTTAGCAGAGTGAGGTAGATGAAGGGTTTTGGAGATGCAGAAGGTGGTGAAGGGGCCAAGGGCAGGATCTGGAGGATACCCAGGCCGCAGTTAGCATACTAGGTTGACTTGGGCTAGAGAGAGAACCCAGCCACTGCCGGGCGGCTCCGCTTGCTCCATGACTCGGAGGGAATATGCTGGAAGTCAGGAGAGGATGGCCTTAAGGAAAGGGGCAGCAGCTAGGTAGCTGCAGTCTCAGAGGAGGGAGGGCTGACTGAGGGTGAGAGTGGGTTTCTTGGAGGGCCTGATCTTCCCTAGAGAGGAGGAAACAGGCAAAATATCATAAAGGTACTTGCCCAAGGTCACAGATGGTAACCTTTATAACCACTGCCTCTGAAGTGCAGAAGCCTTTGTGTAGCAGGTTGATTTCTCTTCTTCTCCCACAAGTTGAAATAGTTCCATTTTCACATACCATACAATTCACCGACTGAAAGTGTACAATTTGGTGGGTTTTAGTATATTCAGAGTGGGGCAACCATCACATTGCATTCTGGAACATTTCTGTCAGCCCCAAAAGAAGCCCCATGCCCTTCAGCAGCCCCTCGCCCAATCCACCCCCCTTCCTCCCTGGCAGCCACTAGTCTGCTTTGTTTCTGTGTATTTGCCTATTTTAGAGACTTCATAGGAGTGGAATCGTACAATGTGTAGGCTTTTGTATCTGGTTTCTTTCAATCAGCATAATGTTGACAAGGTTCATCCCTATTGTAGCACGTGTCAGTACTTGATGCCTTTTTATGGCTCAGTAGTATTCCATTGTATGGGTACAACACATTTTATTTACCCATTCATCAGATGATGGGCACTTGGGTTGTTTCTACTCTTTGCCTACTATGAATACTGCTGTAAACATTCATGTACAGACTTTTGTGTGGATGTAAGTTTTCAATTATCTTGGGTAGAATTGCTAGGTCATATGGTAATGCTGTGTTTTACTTCTTTAGGAACTGTCAGGCGGGTTTACAAAGCTGCTGCATCATTTTACAATCCCAACAGCAGCGGGTGAGGGTTCTAGTTTCTCCACATTCTCACCAATGCTTCTTTTCTGTTGTTGTAGTATCTCATTGTGGATTTGCTAATGAAGCTGAGCGTCCTTTCCCATGCTTATTGGGTTATGTTCTTGAGTGAATGTCTCTCCAATGCCGAGGGCACTAAAGTGGGAACCAGGAGGCCTGGAGCTAACTCTAGCTGTCCTCTGTTTCACAGTGGGCGCTTCTAACACTGCTTGTTAGATTGATTGATTCACAGGTCCTTTATGGTATATTGTTCCCGTTATAAATATATCGTACCATCCCCATGCCTTCTTGAGAGCAGGGACCTTGTTAATCAAATCCATCAGTTACTGCCTGTGTTTCAGTCAGCACCCTCTCCCTTTCCTTGGTTCTTTTCACTCACCTAAGAACATGCTTAAGTTTTCCTTCATCCTGCAAAATCTCTCCTTTCCTTGCCTCCCTTTTAAGCTAATACCCTATCCCCTCCTCCTCCAGATCTCCAGTCCCTGCCGTTCCTCTTCATCTCCCTTTATTTTCTCAATCAAACTGGAGTGCGGCTTCTGTCATTTGCCCCACTGGTCTACTCAGAAGTTTCACTGAGGCCATCAGGGCAAATGTGTTTTTTAAGTAGATATTGAAGTAGCAGGTCCCAGATCATTGATACTGGTGACCTCACTGGGGTGTGGAACTGGAAGGAATGGGGTGATTCTCCCTTGTTACTGTAGGGTTATTTAGGAAGATGCATACAGGGAGCTTCTTGAATTAGTTTAGTAGAGAGCAGGCAGGGGAAGTAGGAGTGCATAGAACTGGTGGCAGGAAATGTCTAGACTAGTGATATTCAAATAGTGGGCCCCTGAGGCCTTTGAACTAACATTGGGGTCGAGTGTTGTCTGTAAACACAATCAGTGATGCAGTTGGGTCATTCATGTACTGGAGTTAAAAATGTATTTAGATGTTACTCTGATGAAACAAATAGCAGAAATTTTAGAATCTGATAAGACAGTCTTTTCTTCTTTTAACATCTTTATTGGAGTATAACTGCTTTACAATGGTGAGTTAGTTTCTGCTTTATAACAAAGTGAATCAGTTATACATATACATATGTTCCCATATCCCCTCCCTCTTGCGTCTCCCTCCCACCCTCCCTATCCCACCCCTCTAGGTGGTCACAAAGCACCAAGCTGATCTCCCTGTGCTATGCAGCTGCTTCCCACTAGCTATCTATTTTACGTTTGGCAGTGTATATATGTCCATGCCACTCTCTCACTTTGTCCCAGCTTACCCTTCCCCCTCCCCGTATCCTCAAGTCCATTCTCTAGTAGGTCTGTGTCTTTATTCCCGTCTTGCCCCTAGGTTCTTCATGACCATTTTCTTGTTTTAGATTCCATATATATGAGTTAGCATACGGTATTTGTCTTTCTCTTTCTGACTTACTTAACTCTGTATGACAGACTCTAGGTCCATCCACCTCACTACAAATAACTCAATTTCGTTTCTTTTAATGGCTGAGTAATATTCCATTGTATATACGTGCCGCATCTTCTTTATCCATTCATCTGATGATGGACCCTTAGGTTCCTCCCATGTCCTGGCTATTGTAAATAGAGCTGCAATGAACATTGTGGTACATGACTCATTTTGAATTATGGTTTTCTCAGGGTATATGCCCAGTAGTGGGATTGCTGGCACGTATGGTAGTTCTATTTTGAGTTTTTTAAGGAACCTCCATACTGTTCTCCATAGTGGCTGTATCAATTTACATTCCCACCAACAGTGCAAGAGGGTTCCCTTTTCTCCACACCCTCTCCAGCATTTATTGTTTCTAGATTTTTTGATGATGGACATTCTGACTGGTGCGAGATGATATCTCATTGTAGTTTTCATTTGCATTTCTCTAATGATTAGTGATGTTGAGCATCTTTTCATGTGTTTGTTGGCAACCTGTATATCTTCTTTGGAGAAATGTCTGTTTAGGTCTTCTGCCCATTTTTTGGATTGGGTTGTTTGTTTTTTTGTTATTGAGTGCATGAGCTGCTTATAAATTTTAGAGATTAATTCTTTGTCAGTTGCTTCATTTACAAATATTTTTTCTCATTCTGAGGGTTGTCTTTTGGTCTTGTGTATGGTTTCCTTTGCTGTGCAAAAGCTTTTAACTTTCATTAGGTCCCATTTGTTTATTTTTGTTTTTATTTCCATTTCTCTAGGAGGTTGGTCAAAAAGGATCTTGCTGTGATTTATGTCATAGAGTGTTCTGCCTAAGTTTTCCTCTGAGAGTTTGATAGTGTCTGGCCTTACATTTAGGTCTTCAATCCATTTTGAGTTTATTTTTGTGTATGGTGTTAGGGAGTGATCTAATCTCATTCTTTTACATGTAGCTGTCCAGTTTTCCCAGCACCACTTATTGAAGAGGCTGTCTTTACTCCACTGTATACTCTTGCCTCCTTTATCAAAGATAAGGTGACCGTATGTGCGTGGGTTTATCTCTGGGCTTTCTATCCTGTTCCATTGATCTATATTTCTGTTTTTGTGCCAGTACCATACTGTTTTGATTACTGTAGCTTTGTAGTATATTCTGAAGTCAGGGAGTCTGATTTCTCCAGCTCCATTTTTCGTTCTCAAGATTGCTTTGGCTATTCGGGGTCTTTTGTGTTTCCATACAAATTGTGAAAGTTTTTGTTCTAGTTCTGTGAAATATGCCAGTAGTAGTTTGATAGGGATTGCGCTGAATCTGTAGATTGCTTTGGGTAGTAGAGTCATTTTCACAATGTTGATTCTTCCAATCCAAGACCATGGTATATCTCTCCATCTGTTTGTATCATCTTTAATGTCTTTCATCAGTGTCTTATAATTTTCTGCATACAGGTCTTTTGTCTCCTTAGATAGGTTTATTCCTATATATTTTATTCTTTTTGTTGCAATGGTAAATGTGAGTGTTTTCTTAATTTCACTTTCAGATTTCTCATCATTAGTGTATAGGAATGCTAGAGATTTCTGTGCATTAATTTTGTATCCTGCTACTTTACCAAATTCCTTGATTAGCTCTAGTAGTTTTCTGGTAGCATCTTTAGGATTCTCTATGTATAGTATCATGTCATCTGCAAACAGTGACAGCTTTACTTCTTCCTTTCCGTTTTGGATTCCTTTTATTTCTTTTTCTTCTCTGATTGCTGTGGCTAAAACTTCCAAAACTATGTTGAATAATAGTGGTGAGAGTGTGCAACCTTGTCTTGTTCCTGATCTTAGTGGAAATGGTTTCAGTTTTTCACCATTGAGGATGATGTTGGCTGTGGGTTTGTCATATATGGCCTTTATTATGTTGAGGAAACTTCCCTCTGTGCCTACTTTCTGCAGGTTTTTTATCATAAATGGGTGTTGAATTTTGTCGAAAGTTTTCTCTGCATCTATTGAGATGATCATATGGTTTTTCTTCTTCAGTTTGTTAATATGGTTTATCACGTTGATTGATTTGAGTTTATTGGAGAATCCTTGCATTCCTGGAATAAACCCCACTTGATCATGGTGTATGATCCTTTTAATGTGCTGTTGCATTCTGTTTGCTAGTATTTTGTTGAGAATTTTTGCATCTATGTTCATCAGCGATATTGGCCTTTATTTTTCTTTCTTTGTGACATCTTCGTCTGGTTTTGGTATCAGGGTGATGGTGGCCTTGTAGAAGGAGTTTGGGGCTCTAGGCGTGTGGGCTTCAGTAGTTGCAGCACATGAGCTCAGTAGTTGTGGCACTCGGGCTTAGTTGCTCTGCAGCATGTGTAATCCTCCCGGACCAGGGCTCGAACCTGTGTCCCCTGCATTGGCAGGCGGATTTTTAACCACTCTGCCACCAGAGAAGTCCCAATGCACACTTTATTTTTATATCAATATTCAAAAGTGAGGTTGGGGCTTCCCTGGTGGTGCAGTGGTTGAGCGTCCGCCTGCCGATGCAGGGGACACGGGTTCGTGCCCCAGTCCAGGAAGATCCCACATGCCGCGGAACGGCTGGGCCCGTGAGCCATGGCTGCTGAGCCTGCTCATCCGGACCCTGTGCTCCACAATGGGAGAAGCCACAAAAGTGAGAGGCCTGTGTACCGCAAAAAAAAAAAAAAAAAAAAAAAAAAAAAAAAAATTGAGATTGGTCTATAGTGTGCTTTTTCTATGCTACCTTTTCCTGGTGTCACTAAAAGATGGGAAGTTTTTCTCATTTTTCTGCTCTAGAAAATTGAACAGTAGAGAAATCATCTGTCTTTTGAGGATTGAAATAATTCTCATGTGGATTGAGCCTGGTTGATTCTTCTAGAGCGGTATTCATACACAGCTTTCACAGTTTTTTCCTCATGGTGCTCTATTTAGGTTTTCTCTATTATATATATTTATTCTGTCTATTTGTTAGGTTTTCTTTCTTCTTGACTAATTTTTGAAAATTTATGAAGTTCTCGAATAATATCCATTTAATCTAGTTGAATATAAGCCCCATAAAGGCAGGATTCTTTTGTCTGTTCACTGGTGTATCCTTAGGACCTAGAACAAGGCAGGGCACATAGTAGGTATTTATAGATATTTATATTATTATTTTGATTTCCTTTGTATTTTTTTCTCCTAATTTGGGTATCAGTTCTTTTTTTTTTTCATGGTTAGTTTGGTGAGTGATTTAGCACTTTTGGTGATGATTTTTTAATGAAACCTAGGCAGAAGGAGCAAGTTGCCTATTAGAGGAAAAAAAAATAAGTCTGGTTCACTTCACCCTGCTTCGTGACACTATTGATGCTGGAAGACGTCGGGTTAATACCTCTACACAGTTTTGAGGGTAAAAGTTTGGATCAAGTTGTCATTCTCATGGAGAGGCAATACAAAGGCATTCTGAAAAATGTAAGGATTCCTATACCCCCCAGTGTTGATAGCTTTATTTGTAATTACCAAATACTGGAATCAGCCCAAATGCCCTTTGATGGGTGAATGGATAAACTGTGGTACACCTACCCTGTGGAATACTACTCAGCAATGAAAAAGGAACAAACTGTTGATACACACAGCAACCTGGATGAATCTCAGATGTAGTATGCTGTGTGAAAGAAGCCAGTCTCAAAAGAATACATACTGGGGCTTCCCTGGTGGTGCAGTGGTTGAGAGTCCGCCTGCCGATGCAGGGGACACGGGTTCGTGCCCCGGTCAGGGAAGATCCCACATGCCGCAGAGCAGCTAGGCCCGTGAGCCATGGCCGCTGAGCCTGTGCGTCCGGAGCCTGCGCTCCGCAAGGGGAGAGGCCACAACAGTGAGAGGCCCGCATAACGCAAAAAAAAAAAAAAAAAAGAATACATACTGCATTTTTCCATTTCTATGACATTCTTGAAGTAACATCAATATAGAGATGGAGAACAGATTAGTGGTGGTCACAGGTAGGGGAGGGGAAGAGGAAAGGTGGGAGAGAAGTGGGTATGCTTATAAAAAGGCAGCATAAGGGATACTTGTGCCAATGGAACTATTCTTTATCTTGACTGTGGTGGTCACATTAATCTACACATGTGATAAAACTGTATGGTACTTAATAAATGCACAAATGAGTGCAAGTAAAACGGGGGAAATTTGAATAAGATGTGTGGGTTGTATCGATGTCAGTATCCTGATTGTGATAGTATACTATTTTGCATAATATGACTTTTGGGGAAACTAGGCAAAGTATACGAGGGATACAAGGGATCTCTTTATATTATTTCTCTTTTTTAACATTTTATTTTTTGTAGTTAAATATACAATATTTACTAATGTAATACTAACATAGAATTAGGTTAATAGGTGTGGATAACAGTATTTTTATCCTTTTGACTATTTAAATTAATTTTTAATTGAAATATAGTTGATTTACAGTGGTATGTTTGTTTCAGGTGTACAGCAAAGTGAATCAGTTATACATACATACATACATAGATTCTTTTTCTGATTTTTTTTCCCTTATAGGTTATTATGGGATATTGAGTAGAGTTTCCTGTGCTATACAGTAGGTCCTTGTTGGTTATCTATATTATATATAGTAGTGTATATATGTTAATCACAAACTCCTAATTTATCTCTCCCCCTGTATTATTTCTGATAATTGTATGGGAATCTATAATTATCTCAATAAAAATTTCAGTTAAAAAATGGAATGCTTTGGAAGCTATATGTCACTCAGCAACCCTCCTGGAGACATCTACTTAATAATACAAAACAGCTAAGCAAGAGGTGATTCAAAATAATGATTCTGAAAGGGGGACACGCAGGGAGAGAGAAGTGTCTGGCAGGAAACCCTGGGCTCAGAGCCACTTTGCCCGTGGGGATTTCTATTTGGTGTGGTGGGCATTAAGAGCTGCAGTCACAGGAGGAGGTGGGATCCGGTTGGGAGACTGGGTGAACGTGAGCGGTAGCTATCTGGGGAGCCCCAGAATTGAAGAGGTGGACAGGGTAGGACCAGCGGAGGAGAATGAGCAGCAAGAGAGGACAAGAGCTGGAGGAGGAGCATGCCGTGCAGTTTCGGGACCCAGATTTCAAGGAAGGTCGCTCAGTGGTGTCAGAGTTGGTGGAGGGTCAGGCCGAGCCCTGAAGTCCACCACATGTCAACCTGGCCATGGTGTTTCTCCCCCAGGCTGACCTCTCCCCCTGTGCTCCCCAGCTGGGTGGATGGTGTCGCCATTCTAGTCCATATGCCAAGGATACATGTAGGTCATTCTTGCACTCCTCTCACCCCCAAAACCCCTCCTTAAGTCTCCCCACTGCCCTTCCCCAACCTGGCCTTCCTCATCTGTTGCTGCCTTCTCTGACCACTCCCTGCCGCATATTCGGTTCCAGCCCTCCTGACTTCCCCCTGCTGTCTGCAAATGGCTGGCTCCTGCACCCCTGAGGCTTGACTCGGGAAGTGGCCTATGCCCCAAGGCCCTCTCCCTCTGCTCCCCTTTCCAATCTGAACTCAGCTGCCGCCCACTCCCTGAAGCCTGCCAGGCAGAGCTGGTGACGGCTGCTGTGATTGTAGGGCGCCTGGCACACGCAGCTGTCATAACCCCGTTTGTTTAAATATCTCCACCCCTGGACTGAGGTCAAGAACTCTGCTTTTCTCATCTTTCTCTCCCAGTCCCTGGTCCCTGGTGTTTGGTGACTGAATAGTCCTGCGGTAACTTTTTGGTTCTATAATCCTATGAGAAGCATTCACTGAAGGATTGCCTTCAAAGGAAAACTCCTTAGGTCATTGACAATATGATTTGGATTTGCAGAAATCTGAATCAGACTTGTGTTATGTCTGAGCAAACCCTAGCAGCCCCTGGAAGTACGCCCTGTTTCGTGTTTGGGCAGTCAGGCTCTGAGCCTGGTTAGGGGCCAGGTGTATTTATAGAGGGCAAGACGTCTGCCCCCTCCTCCTCCTCACGCCCGTCCTCCCAGTCCCCCTCCTGTGGGCTGTCTCCGCCTGGTTCCCTGTAGTCTCTGACTCAAGTCATCTTTCCACTGGCTTCCCTGTGAATGCCATCCTGAAATGCAGGTTTCCTTTTTTTTTAATGGCTTAAGAAATTGTTATATAATTCATATAACATAAAATTCACCCCTTTAAAGCGTACAACTCAGTGGCATGTAGGACATTCACAAAGTTGTATGACCGTCACCTCTGTCTAGCTCCAAGACGTTTTCATCACCCAAAGAGGAAACCTCATACCCATTAAGCAGTCAGTCTACATTCTCCCCTCCCGCAACCCCTGGCAACCACTCATCAGCTTTCTGTCTCTGTGGATTTACCTATTCTGGATGTTTCATATAAATGGAATCATGCACTATGTGGCCTTTTGTGTCTGGCTTCTTTCACTTCGTATAAGGTTTTCAAGGCTCATGCAGGTTGTAGCCTGGCTCAGTCCTTCTTTTCCTTTTTACCACCAAATAATGTCATGGCACGGATAGACCACTCCCAGTAGAATTCTGTGCTGTGAGGCCACCGTTTGTAGCTGCCTTTTTCGTGGACGTTTCCCAGGGCCGGGATCAGAGCTGAGCACCCGTCCTGCCCATCAGGAACTATTTGTTGGATGAGTGAATGGAGCTTCCTGTTTAGTGATTCTGGGGGTCTGCTTGTATTTGTCAGTGGGGATGCAGCCGGGATCTCCTCGCCCGGGGCTCGGAGGTGGGCTGCAGCCCGGTGGATGGGAGCTCACGGTGTGGAGAGGGGAAGACTGTGGATAGGGAAGGGACCAGTGAGCAGCCTGGGGCTAGACTGAACAGGACCCTCTTCCAGGTCCCAGGCCCATTTGGGCCGCCGGCTCCTCCTCGCCAGCTTGCTCAGTTTCTTTGGAGGGAAGATGTCCAGCTCCTCTTGTCGTGAGTGGGCTGCACAGGAGGCCGAGGGCAGCAGCAGGTCTGAACATGGTTCCCTAGCTCCTCCCCGCCCCTCCCCTCTCCCGCTGTCTTCCTCCCTGACACTGACTTGAGGAGGGGGAGAGGGAGGGGGTCTTCCCCCCAGCTTCCACATCTCCTTCTGGACAGGGGATGTGCTCCTGAGCTTGGCTCCTTCCCACATTTGTTGTCATTACCATTTTCATTGGAAACATGTCACAGTTAGAAATTTGGGAGAATTAGCACCTGTATGATATCGCATCTTCCTATGCACAACCTAGTCTTTTCATTTGTTCAAGGCTTTTGTGTTTTTCAGTACAGTTGACCCTTGAACGATACGGGTTTGAACTGCACAGGTCCAGTTCTACATGGATATTTTTCAACAGTAAATGCTACAGTACCAGACAGTCTGTGGCTGATTGAATCCGTGGATGCACAGGGCTGACCATAAGTTGTATGCGAATTAACCCCTGCGTTGTTTGAGGGTCAGCTATACTGGTTTCATTTTTTTCTTTCACTTAGTTCTAGTATACTTCTTAAGTATCTTTTTAAATTGAGGTGTAATTTACATACCTCAGACGTTAAGATTTTCAGGAATGTTCTTCAGTAGCATTTAAAAAATTTGTGTGCACTTGGTTCTAGTAAGGTTCTTAAGTATTTTTTTATTGAGGTATGATTTACATATAGTTAAATGCTAAGGTATTAAGATCCTTAAGTTCAATCAGTTTTGACGAATGCATGTCAAGAGAGAACTATTTCATCATCCCAGAAAGTTCCTTCATATCACTTCCCAGCATCCCTCACCCAAGCAACCACTGAGCTGATTTTTACGTTGTAGGTTAGTTTTGTCTCTTCTAGAATTTCATAGAAATAAACCATATCATATTTACCCTTTTGTGTCAGGCTTTTCTCATGCAGTATAATATTTTCAAGGTTCATCCATGTTATAATATGCGTCAGCTGTTCCTTTTCCACACCTTCTCCAACATTTGGTGCTCTTCAGCTCCTCTGACTTTGATTTATCTGTTGCTCTGATCTCATCCACCTTTGCTCTTCTGGAAGTTCGTCTTCGTCTTTGGATTGCCCATTTTCTCCCCATCCCCTTGTTCCTAGTGCTTGTCTGAATGTACTCACTTGTGTGCTCCTTTCCTGATATTCCCCAGTGGTTTTGAGAGATGGGGTATAAATGTGCTTGGTGTCCACCATCCGGAACGGAAAATCTGGGCAGATTTTTCGTTATCCGAGTAGTCTCTAGTGTGGCATTCTATCTTGAAGGTCTCTGTGAGAAAGGACCAACTGTTCTCCCGTTTTGTATTCTTCCTCTTTTCCACATTTGTTTTCAAAGCAGCAAAGAACAAAAGTGATGATGTCTGTTTCCTCCAAGCCTTCTGATAAAGGAGTATTAACCTTTCAGCTTAAACTTTACTGCAGGTCCAAGAATAACTTATTTAAGAGGAAATGGGACTGTTGACATTTTACGTGATTTTAAATGTTAAAGATCTTTTCGTGGGTAGGATTGAATGGAAAATCTTTGTATGAGATGGAGGTCGAACCCAAGGGGTAGGAATTGTTTTGCTAGGTTCTGGGAATACTCAGCCCCCAGCCTGCTTGTCGCACGGGCGACTGGTACCACCTCCTGGCTTTTCTCCCCCTTCTTAGGAGTAGAAGTGCGCATGGTCCTGCTTGTAATGTCTTCAGAAAAGTAACTGATGCTCTTCCTTCCTTCCCCTGGTAATGCAAGCTCTCCCCAGAGGGTTAGGGACTCTAGGGCTGGTAGGGAGGGGATGCAGTGGAGTGAGGCAGTGGCTCTGGCTGTCCCAGCCTCTGTAAAACAGTGGTAGGAGGTGGGGCCTTGTGGTAGCAATGTCTGGGCCTGGGCTGGCAGGAGCCTGTGACCAGACATTAAAACGTGTCATCAACAAAACTCTAAGTTTGGGGTTTGAGGTATTGCTGAGGTTGTTATGGTTTCAAGAATAGAGTATGATGGACATATATACACTACCAAATGTAAAATAGCTAGCTAGTGGGAAGCAGCCACATAGCACAGGGAGATCAGCTCGGTGCTTTGTGTCCACCTAGAGGGGTGGGATAGGGAGGGTGGGAGGGAGATGCAAGAGGGAGGGGATATGGGGATATATGCATACGTATAGCTGATTCACTTTGTTATACAGCAGAAACTAACACACCACTGTAAAGCAATTATACTCCAATAAAGATGTTAAAAAAAAAAGAAGCAGAATAGAGTATGCTGCGTCTTCAGAGCGGGATGAACAAGTTTGCACGGGGCTAAACTGCCAGGAAGCAGCAGTTCCATAAGTTGGAGGTGTTGCTACTTTTTTTGCCTCCATCTCTGCAAGGGCGGCTCAAAATCTCTGCCCTCTGTCATTTGTCCGCCTGTCTTTGGCTGTCTATTAGTCCATCAGGGATGTGTTGGAGAAACATGAACATGCTCTTGGAAAGGAGTATTCCAGCCCGGGAGGGAAGCACAGGGTGCCAGCCCAGTCCATACACTTCCCTTCAATAGAAACTCTCACAGCCCCAGAGGCTGTGGATGGGGGTGGAGAGCAGGGAAGAAACCTAATTATGCAAATTTTGATCTTAAAGCTTTATTCATATGTTTCCTGGCAGGCTGTTCTTTAATCTCAAGAGCAGGATTGCTCAGAATTACCATATATTCCAGTTAATTGCATTAAAATTATAGCAAAGGTTGTTTTTGCTATAATCAAGAGTGATTTTGATTAATACCAGTGAAATCAAATGCCTCGCCAGCAGTGGGGAAGAGAACACCCTTCTCAGTCTGCCGGGCCTTCTCTTCCTTTCCACCCGTTTTTCCAGAGGCCAGAGATGGAAACATATCTGAAAGGTTTTTCTCTTTTAAACCAAGTTGCTTACACGGACAGTCATTTTTAAAGACAGTCCCTCAAAGAGGGGGTCTGATTATTTGCCTCTGTCCTTACTGCAAAGGTTATAAAATAGCTCTTTATTGAGGGAGGCAAGGAGAGGGCCCCAGCAGAGGTCTCAGCTGGTGACAGTGACAAGAGCACATGCCATCTTATGGTGGGCTCTGTGTGACCTGGCAGAGATTCAGACTGTCTAAAGAGTGTCTTCTGTTGGGTCATTGAGCATCTCGGGAAGATGTGCAAGAAGCCAGACCCCACGTACGGACAAGGCATTAGACTCACAGATGAGACAGACACAAAATGCAACTTAACTCTAGAGCATGGTGGTGACGGTGGGCATGGAAGAAATGGCTAGATTCCAGAGAGATTTTTTTTCAGGTGAATTGACTGAACTCACTGATGGGTGGGAGGGGGCAGGGGAGGGGTCAAGGGCAAAATAACGCCCACATTTCCGGCTTGGGCAGCAGTAACTGGTGGTTCCGGTTACTCAGTTGGTGGTCATTTGGGGAGCCTGGTCTGGGGAAGGAAAAGAGAATGTCTGCTTTTAGCCCCACACAGAGGCAGCTAGGAGAACCAGCAAGAGACTCTGGAGTCATGCCAGGCTGTGCGCTTTCATCCCAGGGCTATGACTGTGCCTCTCTTAGCCTTGTCACTCCCAAGTAAGGGCTGGGGTAAGACCCACTTGGCAGGGGTAGTCACGAGAGCATTTTGGGACATTATGGATGATGTAGAGCACCTCGCACGGTGCCTGGTATGGGGGAGGCCCTCAAACACCAATGAGAAGCCTCTTCCAGAGCCTTATGTCTGCAGTAACAACCCTCAGAGGGAAGACAGCCCGTCTTCCCCATTGGCAGAGAGGTTTAGAGTTGGAGTTGGCAAGGAAGCCCAGAAAGTGTTAGCCCAGTGGAACGATTTGCCAATACTGACAGACTGATAACCTCAAGATGCTTTGTGTTTCAGAGCCCTTTTACTTCCTAAGTATTTTAGCACATGCTGTCTGAGTTTTGCACCTAGGGCTACTGTCCTGAGTACCATGTCCTTGAGACGTGGCGAACTTGAGGGAGAAAGAGGTTGAGAGCCTGCAGAGGGTCACACGGCACATTAGGTCAGAGCTTTGGAGTCAGCGCCTGCTGTGTGCCAGGCACAACAGCAGCTCTGGGATTACCGTTGCCAGGGTATTGAGGAGGAGACCAAGTCTCAGGAATGACTGCATGTGGGAGAGGTGATGGTGGCCTGGGCTAGGGCTGGAAACAGGAGTCTGGAGGTCTCAACATGAGGTGGAAACCAAGTCATGGGCCTGGACCACATCACCCAGGGAGTGAGTGGAGAAAGAAGGAAGGGTGGATGGAGAGGGGGACGGCACAGGTTAAAGCTGAGGAAGAGTTGCCAGTCACGAACCAGGGAAGGGATGGCCACAGAGGCGGAAAGAAAATCAGAAGAAAAAGAAGCCATGTCCCAGTCCAGTTCACGTTCCTGAGAACGGTTTCCAGGAGCGGTGGGCAAAGCCAGCCTGCAGGGGGTGATGGAGTGAGGCCACCCTAGGGAAGGAGGCCCAGAGTCCCTACTCCTCCCGCCTGTGAGGGGCAGGATGGAGAGGGTAGCAGCCAAGGGGCAGGAGGGGCTGCAGAGAAGGAGCTGGTGGAGCTGGAGGTTGGGGGAGGGTAACATCACCGGACGGGGCGCCCCTGCATGCCAGGCACACTCACATCCCTGTCCACGATCTCATTTTGTCTTCCCAGTAGCCTCAGGGAACTACAGTGATGAGCCTCAAAGGAGGAAACGGAGGTTCTGGGAGATGCATGAAACCCGCCCAAAGTCACGTAGCTAGTGAGTGACAGAGCTGGCTTTGGATGTACTTGGCCTAGCACTTTCGCCTTTGACCAGGCTGCCAGCAGGCACTTGGACAGGGCCCCCAGTCTGTGTTTCCTGCACAGGGGAAGTGTGATATTTGGACACACTCCCCATCCCCTTGGTTGGGTTGCCTCCCCCTTCCCGATGGATTGGGTGTGGTAGCTGTGGGATTAGTTATCCCTCTGTCGTTCGTTCATTCGTTCGTGTTAGTTACAAAGATGAGGGAACCACAGGGCTGGGCTCTGGGACTGGGTGATCACTGTTGGGGGTGGGGACTGTGTGTCAAAGACAGTTCAGCTCCAAAAGTGGGTCCTGAGCCTAGCAGGTCCCTGTGCCTCTTCTGCTGGTCACCCCAACCAAAGCCCCTAAAGCTAGCTACTAGATTCATGTCAGGCCTACTGGTAATGACCTGATGTACACAGAGAAACCCAGATGCTACTCAGATCCCCAGGGGTCCAGTGAAATGTATTACAGGGGAGCTCTGTAAGTGAGCTAGAAACTTCCACATCCTCTCCTGTCACCCTGCCCCTTCACTCTCTCATCCTTGTCCCCAAATAACCTTCCCAGTTTCATTGCTCAAGTTCGCCCATGCATCTTTTGTTTTTCTTTGAGTTATAATTCACATACCGTACAGTTGACCCTTTAAAGTATACAGTTCCGTGGATCTTTTTTTAGTACGTTCACAATTGTGTAATCATCGCCACTGCTAATTGCACAACATTTTCATCACCCCAACCTGAAACCTGTACCCATTAAGCAGTCACTCCGCATTTCTCCCCTCTTCCTCCCAGCCCCTGTTACCCACTAATCTGACTTCTGTCTCTATGGACTTGCCCATTCTAGACATCTCACATCAATGGAATCATACGAGATGTGAACTTTGGGGTTTGGCTTCTTCAATTTAGCATCATGTTTCCAAGGGCCATCCACGTTGTAGCATGAATCAGTACATCATCCCTTTGTATGGTAGAATAATACCCTGTTGTAGGGATGTACCACTTTTTTTTTTATCCATCATCTGTTGATGGATGGGTTTTTTTAAATTGTTTATTGGAGTATAGTTGATTTTATATTAATGCCATTATACTCTGTGCATCACCGCTCCACTCAGTTGTATGTCTTGAGGATCTTTCCATGTAGATCTTTGTCATTCATATAAACTGCTGGCTCATATCCACACTATTGCTGTACCTGATTAGATGGAGGTACTTCTCCGTTGATACTCAGCTGGGCTGTTGCCAGCGCTTCTGTGTAGCGGTGCTGCAGCAGGCTTCCCTGTAGAAACCTCCCTGTGCACTTTTGCAGAGTGGATGCTGAGAAGGATTTGGGTTTGAGATTTGCCAAGTACTGCAAAGACAGTGTCTCCCCTGGAGTTGATGTTTTCGGTAACTGCTCTTAGTTAGGATTTTTTTTCCTGTATATTTTTCCTGTTTTGACCTGACTTCTGAGGGCAGGGCAGCCCTCTCTGAGTGAAATCAGAGCCACTGATCACCACAACTGAGGCTGGCAATGAGTCTGGGTGAATTGTCTGTGTAGTGGAGGCAGAGTCTAAAATATCTGCAAGAGCTTAGACCGTGCCTGAGACAAACAAAAGAACATTTCAAGGAGGTTTCTTAGGCTGGACACGGAACCCAATTCAAGGCCTCCAGGCATTCCTGCTTGTGACAACCTCCTCGAGGACCCAAGGAGAAGCACAGGGACCATCAGGACCCACATCAGGACAAGCTCATTCCCAGAACCTTTCAACTGATCACCCAGGAAAGTCCCATTCATTTGTCTTGACCGTGAGAGAGCCTATAGAAGAACGGAAAAGCCAGCAGACTACAAAAGAAATCATAGAAGTCCAACCACTTACTGATTCGGTTTTAATTATCTTCTGTAATGAGACCTTTGCAAATATGCTTCCATGGGTTCTATTCAAAAGAATGAAGTCTCCATAGGAGGCCACGTACGTCCTTGAGCTTCTGTCCTCTTTTAAAGTTGGGGTGAGAAGTGGGATGAAGTAAGTCTAGGTCCCTGCCTGGACTTTTTTTTTTTTTTAAATACTTTTTAGACCAGTTTTAGATTTACAGAAAAACTTCAAAGATAGCATGGAGAGTTCTCATATGCCCCACACCCAGTTTCCCCTATTATTGACATCTTACATTAGTATGGTACATTGGTCACCATTAATGAGTCAATATTGATACATTATTATTAAAGTCCAAGCTTTTATTCAGATTTCCTTAGTTTTTCCCTTATGTCTCTTTTTTGTTCCAGGATCTAATCCCCTACCTGGCATTTTACCTCTGAGAATTACTGGGCCAAATAGTCAAGAATTCCAAGATTGGAGTTCCCAATGTCTTTGGGTCCTCCACAGTCTGAATGGTTGAAGGTTTCCTAAATTGGGTTTTTAAAAACACTACTACCCAAACTTCAATGCAGGTTTCATCTTCTTTTTCTTGTTGCTGTTACAGTTGATGGAGTTCAAGGTTACTCAGTGATTCTGCTTCCAAGTATGCATGTGGAAAAGTGCATTACTGCTGGGGACGGGGGGAGAGTTGCCATTTCTGGAGGCCTCCTGTGCACCAGTCACTGAGATGGGTCAAGGTCATCTTTGCCTCGTTAGTCTTTCTCTCTCGGCTCTCTAGTGAGGAGAATGGAGTTCATCTCACTCCAGGGTCCTGACCCCCTGTCACCATGGTGGCCTTGCGAGGCCCCTCTTTCAGTTCATAGTTTCTATTCCCCTTCATCTCCCATCCCCATTTTCTTTCTCCTCCCCTCATTAAGCACTTGTTCTTGATGTGTGTCATTAAATCTGCACATATCCCTTTGTCATATGTAGAGAGAGTGTGGGATTTGCATAAATTGTACCCTGCCCTTCTGTTTCCTGTTTGCATTCAGTGTGGTGTTCTCAAGACCTCTTCATGTTGCTACATTGGGTTTGTTGCTTCCAGCTGCCCTAGGGTATGGATTTTTTTTTTGTAAGCATCACCATGTTGTACCTCCGTGCTCTCCCAGTCATGGACCCCCACCCAAGTTGTACCCAGTTTCCCACCTTGCACTCAGCACTGCAGCGAGCATCCTCCTCTGTGTCTGTGGGCCCTGTGCACAAGACCCTCCCTGGGATTCGTGCCCAGGAGTAGGGCTGTGGGTCATGGGGTGTACACATGTGGCTTCGCCCAAGTGCTGCCAGCTTGTTTCTACGATGGCTATGCTGGTTCATACCCCTACCAGCAGGACCCAGAGGTTCCCGTGTTCCCACATTCTTTCCAGATCTCAGCTTTATCTGTCTTTCTCCCTCTTGCTTTCACCATAGGTATAAAGTGGTATCTCGTCGTGCTGAGCATGTCTGATAAAGATTTCACCTCTGTGGTGCTACCCATAGTGCTTCATGCACGCCCGTGCAGATGTCTTGTTATCTCCTGGCTGGGGAGGGATTCTGTATTCTGGTTGAATGTCCTTTGTCCCCTGTGCTTCTGCTTCCCAAGCTATGTTCTTCCTACTGTTAGAAGCTTCTCTTAAGGTTACAGCTTCCAGGAAGTCTTACCAGATTAACCCTACCTTTTCTACTCTTGACTCTGAATTATTCTAGAATGCTTAGGTAATGTGTGCTTATATTGCTTTCCTAAGGCTGCTCTAACAAAGTACCACAAACTGGATGACTTAAAACACCAATGGTTTATTTTCTCAGAATTCTGGAGGTCTGAATCAAGGTGTTGGCAAGACTGTGCTCCTTTGCTCCACCTCAGACTCTGGGTAGAATCATGTCTCTTCCTAGCTTCTCTTGGTGGCTGGCAATCCTTGGCATTCCTTGGCTTGCAGCTGCACCACTCCAGTCTCTCCCTCCATCTTCATACAGAGTTCTCCCCCGTGTCTGTGTCCAAATTTCTCTCTTCTTATAAGAATACCAGTCATTGGATTAAGGGCCACTCTAATCTAGTATAACGTCATTTTAACTTGATTACATCTGCAAAGACCCTGTTTCCAAACAAGGTCACATTCACGTGAATTTTGAAGGGACACTATTCAACCCAGTACAGTGTTATAGGTAGATTTCATTACAGCAAATAGAAGTACAGTTGACCCTTGAACAACATGGGGGTTAGGGACACCGACCTCCCTCGCAGTTGAATATCAAAGTATAACTTAGAGTCAGCCCTCGGTATCCGTGGTTCCTCCACACCTGTGGATCATGTAGTCCTTTACTATTTACTACTGGAAAATATTCACGTATAAGTGGACCCACGGAGCTCAAACCAGTGTTGTTCAAGGGTCAACTGTATAGGAAAACCACCAAAAGAAGACTGTTCATGTCCTGATGGAAAGGAAGTCCATGTGGCTGCTCATCTTGAGCCCATACTGCAAGATCTACATGGAAATGTGACAGGTACCCATTGAATTCTCATTTCTTAACTTGCTGCCTTTGACTGGTTTGTGCTTTGGCCTTCTCACCTGAAAATAGGAATATAGTCAGCCTGCCTTTACATGAGTATTGTGATAATTCACAAGATTAGCAAATCAAGTTCCTTGTGGATAGTGGATCCCCACTGAAAGCCTGTATGTTTTGGGTTAGAGTCACCAAAAGATGTTTCTCTCAGGTAAATGAAAGGCTCTGGTAGTTGGACCACTGTCCATTGTTTTTCACCTTGAATTGCACTAATGCCCTGCAAGTACAATAATTGGAGAAAACTGCACAAATGACAGAACAATGGTGTAATGCTCACAAATGCCAACTTGTAGCAAAGGTCTAATAATATACTAAGTGTGAATTATGGACCATAATTAAGGCCTTTGTCAGTCATATTACCCAATTAGAATATACATAATTGTAAGTAGGACTTTTTTTTTTTAAAGAATAATTACCTGTTGAAATAACGACATTACAGGGTTAGCAGAATAGGATCTGGAAAGATTTCCAAGTGAATACTGCATGATGGTTACGAACAAAGGTGGACACTTGGCTTCTTTTGAACAGATGCCGGCTGTTCTGGTGACTTCTCTGGGCAGGTAATGTACTGTTCTTGCTATTCCCCAGGCCTAGGATGATATCTGACACCAAGTAGAAGCTCAGCAAAGGTGTGTTGGCAGAAGAGATAAACCTGTATTTAGAAGAAAGGAAGGGACTGTTAGTCTCCTGTAGCTGCTGGAACAGCTTACCACCAACTTGGAGGCTTAAAGCAGCACAAATATATTCTCTTACATTCTGGTGGTTGGGAGGCTGACTTGGGTCTTGCTGGGCTAAAATGAATGTATCGACAGGGCTGTGTCCTTTCTGGAAGCTCTAGGGGAGAATCTGGTTCTTTGGCTTTTCCCGCATCGGGAGGTCACTTGCATTCCTTCTCTCATGGCCTCCTTCCCCCCATCACATTGACTTTGACCCTCCCTCATCCCTCTTCTTACTTATAGGGGCCTATGTGATTACCTTGGGCCAACCCAGATACTCCAGGATAATCTCCTCATCTCAGTATCCTTCATCCCTTTTGCCACACAAGGTGACATATACATGTTCCAGGGGTTAGGATGTGGACATCCTTGAGGGGACCTGCCTGCCACAAAGGGTATTGGTTGTTATAACATTAACTTTGCATTATGTTACATTGCTTTTAAAAAAATAGTTCTGTTTTTGAATGTAGAATTAATAGATTAATAGATTCTCAGAAAATAGGCATCACCTGTGGATAACTACAGTTAACATTTTGGTATATATTATTCCAGACTTTATGAAAACAAGAAATGAAAAAACCTAGAAGAAGAGGTTCATAACAGAGGCCTATTGCGAGGACTTAGGCATATACATTTTTCCTCACAAGGGACGTATATCTCATTGTTTTTAACATTTAAAGTGTACAGTTTGATCAGTTCTGTCATATGTATACACCTGTGAAACCATCAGTACAGTCGAGATCATGACTGTGTGCATCAGCTCCAGAAGTTTCCTTCTCTGCCCTTATCCCCATCCCCAAGTATTGCTTGCTGTCACCTCAGGTTTCCATTTCCTAGCATTTTATAGAAATGGGGTCATACAGCACTTACTCTTTCTTTTTGGTCTGGCTTCTGTCACTTAGCATAATTATCTTGTAATTTATCCATGTTGGTGTGTATATCATTCATTCCTTTTCCTCCCTCAAATGAGGCAAGTCTCCTTTTTGAAGGTTTGGTGTTACTAAAAAAAAAAATATATATATATATATATATATATACAGGCTAGGTGACCTCATATAAAAAATATGCTGAGTACCCAGTGGACCTGTGCCACGCCCAGCCTCACCTCAGACCTTCCAGACCCCCTTTCTGTGGGGAACATGGCCGTGAACAAAGTTAGAATTCAACTTGCTGAATCTGTTCCTTTGTTTGACAAAGCTGCCAAGACAGTTCAAGCAGTAGCACTGTGTTGCAACATTGGTTGCTACATAGATGTCTGATGTCTGCTGGTTGCTTGCCTGTACTGGTTGGGGATGCAAAGTACATTTCTAACTGTGGGCGGATCCATGTCAGGTGCAGCTAAGTCTAAGTTGCTGAGGTTCTTAAAGGTGAGCATGCCTGTGGCTGAGCCTGCGTGGTTCATGTTTCAAGGGACGCACTTGGGCTGCAAAGAAGCTTAGAAAGTGGATAAGTTGGATTCTGCTCCATGGTGCACATCTATATTCCTAGCGCCCGCCACCAGCTTGTGTGCAGAGGCACAAGCACAGAGTGGTAAAAACGGAAAAGGTCAGCTGAACAGCTGTGATTTTATTTTGCATAGTATTAATCCACTTATTTGATTTATACTCCCCCATAGAACTGGCTGGTTTAGGGATTTGGTTGGCCAAATCAAGCAAACACAGGCTTGGATAAGTTCTTTGGAGTTGCTGCGTAACCCAGGACAGCAATCTCTCTGTTTCCACAGATGTGAAAAATGGCAGCCATCGGGGTGGGGGCCCTCACTCCTTCTGAGGATTTGTGTTGAAGGGTGAGCCAGATTGATTGCCTGCTCCAGTGGTGAGCTCACCCCACAGGAGGTTACGGAGCGGGATGTATTTATACCCACAGGCTGACTCGCTCTGTGTTTTGACACTGCTCCTCGGATTGCTTAGTCAGTTTTTACAGAGCACCACACACAAGTGCCAAGGGCTGTTGATAGAAGCAGCAATCTGCCCGTTGGGTATATCAGGGAAAGAATTAGAGCAAGGTGTTTCCTGCAAATATGATGCACGTGGACAGGTTCATGGAGAAGAGTCGTACAAGTCAAAGGGGGAAGGTGTTGAGGAAGAAGTGAGGAGTACAGCAGGATTCAGATGTCTGAAGGACTGTCCTGGGCAACAGGGCGTGGACTTATTCTTTATAATGCCAGGGGATCAGGGCCAGTTTTGGGGTGAACACAAAAAAGAAGTTTCCAACAACCTGACTCTTCCAATGAATGACCTTCAAAAGCACCTGCCTGGTCCCCTAACACAGGCGATTCTGGGAGCGAAGAGGTCACCTGCCTGGTCCCCCCACCCAGGCGATTCTGGGAGGGAAGAGGTTCATAAACTTAGTCAGCCTGTCCCTCCTGGCTGAGAACCTCGGAGTTATACAGGGAGATGAGTTTGCTGCATTTTAAGGGACAGTTGATTAGATGACATTACAGATTCTGCCCAAAGTTAATATGCCCGAGGTGGTTGTCTTTGTCTTTGTGAAGTTTCTTTTTAAGAAGCCATCACTTGCTGTTGTTTATTTTTAAGCGGGGTAAAAAACCCCATATAACCTGAAGTTCCCATCGTAATCACTTCTGAGGGTACAGCTCAGCGGTGTTAAGCATGTTCACGTTTTTCATCTTGTAAAACTAACACTAATGTTGTTCCCATTAAACAACAACTCCCCCTCCCCCACCCCAGCCCCTGGCAACCATCAGTTTACTTTCTGTCTGTATGAATCTGACTACTCTAATGTACCTCGTGTAAGTGGAATCCTACAGTATCTGTCCTTTTGTGATTGGCTTCTTTCACTTAGCATAATGTCCTCAAGATTCATCTGTGTTATAATCACTTGCTTGTATTTTATTTCTTTTCTACATTTTCTAATGTTTGCACAATGGACATACCTTACTTGAAAACAAGTAACAAAAATTACATAACAGTGAGAGGCATAGTACAGAAGAGCCTTACAGAGAGAGTTAGGCAGGGGCCACATCGGGCTGGGCCTCGCAGGCTGTAATCAGGCATGTGGAGTGTATCCTCCTTGGAGTGAGGAGGTCTTGGAGAATTTTGAGCAAGGAAATGATGTGCTGTGATATTTGTTTAAAAAAACAAAAAAGGTGGTCCCCCTGGCTGCTGTGCGGAGAATGGGTTGGGATGGGGAGCAGACCTGGGAGGACCAGGTACGTGGCTCTTGTGATTGTCTAGGTAAGAGATGATGACTGCAGTGGAGATGTGGAGAAGTGGATGCAGATGGCCGAGGGCATGCGGTAGAATTGACTGTGCTTCATGGTGTGGCTGTGGAACATGAGAAGGAAGCTGTCCAGGATGATGTGCAGGTTTCTGGCAGGGACAGTGGAGCGTGTAGCTGTACCATTCAGTGAAACAGGTGAACCCAGAAAAGGGTCTAGGTTGGAGGGGCAAGGGCAGGTGTTTGGTTTTGCACCTGCTGAGTGTGAGGTGGCTGTGAGACATTGAGGAGTGATCGAAAGGAGAGGGGGCTGGAAGCATCGAGTATAAACAGCCATTTTATAAGTTTGGTTATGAACAGGAGGAGAGAGAAGGCAGTATCGGGCTAGGGATGTACAGTCAAAAGAGAGATTTGAGCATGTTTAAAAATAGATGGGATAATACTTCCCAAGTTGATTTACAGATTCAAGGCAATTCCAGTCAAAATCCCAGCTGCCTCTTTTGCAGAAAATGACAAATAGATCGTAAAATTCATATGGAAATTCAAGGGGCCCAGAATAGCTAGACGGTCTTGAAAAGCAGGAATGAAGTTGGTGGATTCACACTTATTGATTTTGAAACTTATTACAACACAGCAGAATTCAAGACTGGATGGTACTGGCCCAAGAATAACCATATAGATCAATGGAATAGAATTGAGAGTTGGAATATAAACCCTCAAATTTACGATCAGTAGAACTTTGACAAACGTGCCAAAACAATTCAGTGGGAGAAAGAATCTTTTCAATAAATGATTCAGGGACAACTGGATTTCCATATGCCAAAAAAAAAAAAAAAGTGAAGTTAGACCTCTACCTCACACCATACACAAAATTAACTCAAAATGAATCATAGGTCTAAATGTAACAACTAAAACTATAAAACTCTTAGAAGAAAATATAAGAGTAAATCTTCATTACCTTGGTTAGGCAAGGCCTTTTTAGATATGGCACAAAAGCACATGTGATAAAAGAAAAAAGATTAATTGGACTTCAAAATAAAAAACGTTTGTGCTTCACCAGAAACCATCCAAAAAGTGAAAAGACAAACCACACAATGGGAGATAACTTTTGCAAATCACGTATTTGGTAAGAGACTTGTATCCAGATTTATATAAAAGAACTCTTACAACTCAACAAGAAAATACAACACGATTGAAAAATGAGCAAATAATCTACACATTCCTCTTCATGGACCTTTTCCTCTTTTCTTCTCACTAGCCCTATGGCATAGAGGACTCTTTGGTAAGAGAAGTTTTCACATCTTTTAGGCCACTAATCGGGAGTATTTTCCCTGAAAGTGACTTCTGTTTTCTGACTGATCCAAAAGGTTGCCATTTGATTCAAAGACTTATTATCAGAAACAGATGGATTAGTAAGGAAGCATTTCAGAATTGAGGTTTGACAAAAGATAAGCCAAGCCTGAAGTTCAAAAGTGTTCCCAGGATCCTGTCAAATATTTTCATTTAAAATAAGAAATCTGAATAAATGTTTTAAATTGTTGAACTTTAATAATAAAGAATGTTTTCAGCAACCAAGAAGGGGTAGATAACGTTTAAAGAAACACCCCCCCAAAAAAGATTGAAGTTTGAGGCCTATACGTTCATTGTCTTCCTAAGTTGCAGACACCAGCTTGTTATAAAGTTATTTATCAAAACTTCAGTGCTTACAGGAGAAACTATGGATTTCCTTGGCAGAAGATCTGTCTGTTCACTAATTTAAAGAATAAGTTGTAAGTGTTGGTTCCCTGAACGTAGATGGTCTTTGGTTTCCCATCTAAGCATCTGCTAGAAGAGTAGGAGTTGATTTGGGGCAGTGAACTGAGTGATATTATAGGACAAGTCCTTGTGCTATTCTCCTGTCTTCAAAGAGTTTACAGTCAAATGTGAGGGTGACAGGCCCAGATGTATCTGATAGTTAGAGTAAAAGATGGATGACCCATGTGACAAGTTTTACTTGGCAAAGGGGGTGGGCATCAATGGGCTCCATGGAACGGGCACCTCTGAGGATGCTGATGGCATCTATAGGAAGAGAAGGGGGTTTGGGAAAAGAGAGCAGTGGGCAGGGAGGTAGAAAACTACAGAGAATGGTTGGGTTTTGAATGATACGCAAGGAGTTTGGACTTGTTCTTTAGGCAAGAATGGAGAGAAATTGGTAATTTTTGAGTAACAAGGGTTACCCAACTAGATCTTTTGATGTAGCGTATTTTTCTGGCCGCAGAATAGAAGGCTCAAGCTAAGGAGGGCACTTAGAGGTCTGTTGTGATAATTGAGGTGAGAAGTTAAGGGAGTGACCACAAAAGTGGAGGTGACGGAATGGGTATGAGAAATATTTGGTGGTAAAATAGATAAAATTTGGTCTTGGATGAATCATAAATGAGGAAGGAAGAGCCAAGAATATATATACACTAATATGTATAAAATGGATAACTAATAAGAACCTGCTGTATAAAAAAATAAATAAAATTCTAAAAAAAAAAAAAGAATAATGACCATGCTTCTGACTTGGTGCCTAGGTAGGTGGTGATGCATTCACTTGAGCTCTTCTGTGCAAAAGGGGGAAGCCAGGCTGGGAAGACAAGGGAAGACAGAGGCCAGTTTGGGAACGTTTCTTTGGAGCTGTGGAAATCTCCCCTGGGTGGCGTGACCTGCAGGATTGGATTTCGGGAGAAAGACCTGGGCTGTGGATGTACAGGAGCTGCCTTGGGCTGGCAGCGCCTCTCTCCCTTTGCGCTGGCCTGGCCAGGTGGTAAGGCTGAAATCTTGATGGGCCTCTTAAGCGTAGACTCAGATTCTACCACCGATCCTACTCATGAACATGGACGGGAAGCCCCTAGCTTAGTGCTGTACCTCAGTGCTGTATCTCATGACATGATTGCTTGGCTTTGCCCTTGAAGTTGACTGGGTAGATCAGGCTCTCGGTCCAGGCGGGCTCTTTGAGGGCCCATGATGCAACCCGGGCTTCATCAGAACATATGTGTACTGCATAATGAACTGTATTATAATGAGATTCTCCTGTTTTTGTTTAACCAACTTGAAACAACCCACCCCCTCAAGTCTATCAACCTTTTAATGGATTCTGTTTATCTCAGAAATAAGTGGGCTGGACTAGATGATCCCCGAGGTCTTATTCAGCGCTGCCTGGCTCTGATTGGGAAATTTCCATCTATGCAACATCAACCAGAGACAGCTTCCTCACTTAAGGAATTACACAGGATTAAAAACAAATTAATTACACCAATATCTGCTTATGTTTACGTTGGCTAAAGGGGAAGGAAATGCCTTGCGCATTAATGATTATTAGTCAAGAGCCTGTGGCTCAGAAGTGTTTCGGGATGGCCTTGTGACGTTCTTGTGCCTCGATTTCCCAGGCTTATTATCACATCAGTAGGATCTAGAGGTTCATCAGACACTGGGTAAGTTCAGATCAGAATGTGACTTTGTTCTGTCTGCATCTATTAAGCTTTTGAACATTTTAATACTGTCCTGTAAGCTATTTACTCATACATATTTTTTGAGGGCCTTCTACTTGTAGATCTACCAGGCGATTCTACTTTACTTAGTACCAAATATAATAATAGTAGCTGATAATTGAGAGATTCCTATGTGTCAGAGAGTGGGCTAATCACTTTATATATAATGACCAATTTATTCCTCGCCTCAACCCACTGCAGTAGAATCTCGTTATCTCCATTTTACAGATGAGGAAACTGAGGCACAGAGCTGTCGAGGCTCTTGTCCAAGGTGTCTCTGCTGGTGAGTGGCAGAAGGGGACCTGACCCCAGGCTCTTTAATGCCAAAGCTGGTCATCAGCGCTGATATCCTCATGTGTTGTCTTGAAATGGCCTTGGACCAGAGTCGGGAAGCCTTAGGCTCCAGTTTTTGATGTGACACCAGCAGGGTTGCTTTTGGCAAGGCACTTAGTATCTCGCATTGCTTCTCAGAAACTGTGACCTCAAGAGCAGTGCGCTTCTTGTCGTAGGGCTATCCTGAGACCCCTAGCCTCCTGGTACATCATCTTGGCACTTTATTTATTTGTCCGTGGTGGCTTTGTTTCCATCATGCCATCCACAGTATTGCTTTGGGGGTTGAGCAACCAGATGTAGTAGCTTCAGTTTACATACGGGAAGCAGGTCCCTTCTACGAGGTCAAGTGAACACTGCAGGACCCCTAGTCGGTGAGTGGCAGAGCTGTGACGAGACATCGTATCTGCTGGCTCCAGGACCATTTGTGTTTCTGCTGCCGAATGATTAACTGCTGTGGTCCTCAGCTCCCCACCCTGATCTCTAAGGTCCCAGGGTACCCCCTTGCAGAGCTGAATGCTGGGGATGATACCTGGTGACAGCTACTGCATTTTTAAATTGAGATATAATTTGCATAACAAAATTCACCAACTGAAAGTCTACAGTTCAGTGGTTTGTAGTATATTCACTAGGTTGTACAACCATCACTACTATCTACCTCTAGAATATTCCCATCACCCCAGAAAGAAACCCTATACTTACTAGCAGTCAGTCCTCTTTCCCCCAGCCCCTGGTATCCAGTGCAGTTTCCTTTAGCTGAGGAGTCCCCTAGCTGTGAGCTCCGACTTCTGTGGAAAAGGTTATCCTTGCAGGCTTTCCAAGAACCTTTGGAATTTCCTCTGAGCAGCCATCATAGGCATGTACCTTTCTTTGTGGAAAGGAAGAAACTGTCCTTTCTTTTTTCTTAATTATTTTTTTTGAAACTGTCCTTTCAGTCAGCAAAGTGACTTACGCAATTTGTAAAACAAACAAACAAAAATCCTCCCCCGACATTGAAAATCAAGCTACCTGCCATGTATGGAGGACACTTAGATGCTTCCTGGAAATATGTAAAAAGACTTTTAGCCATGTCGCCCGCATCTACATCCTTTCCTGCATTACCAAGTTCCCCTTTACATAGCAGGTGCCAGGTGAGAGGTGTGCCCTGTGAATATGGGCAGCCAGCTGCCTGGGTTGGACACTGCAGATGTGTTGATGGTGGTGGCTGTTTGGGACTGAAATGCTGATCCCTGCCTTCTGGTGAACTGCTGCCTTTGCGTTGTTATTGCCCTCTCCGGGAGTGCTTTAAATTTATTCATGAAACTGGTGGGAGCTCAGGTGGCAGTAGCTAAATCCGTTTAGTAATCGGAATCAGAGGAAAGCCATTTCCATGTTCCCTTGCAAGGCTGCAGCGTCTAGCTAACCCAGAGGATATTAATTACTCAGCATGCTTGGAGGTGTAAAAGCATAAATTTATCAAGACACATGCGTTTGAATCTAGGTTGAGGCTACAAGAGTTAAAACGGTGCAGAAATTTGGGGAAATCAGGGACGAGCCTAACAGCGTTTTCAGTTTGCTCCCACCCTCTCTAGCACGAGGCGGGAGACAGAGAAAGTGTGTTCAAAGAGACGCTTATAAAATTGACCATGCGTGCCGATGACTTTGTTGTGGAGGTTCCCCACAGGCACTTTTCAGGAGCATCTCCGTGGTCGGCAGGGAGCCCCTGCAGCAGAGGGGTGGGAAGTTGTTTTTCTGACCTGCAGGTTTGCTTTTTATTACTCGCGGCCCAGTGGTCCCCGGCCAGAGGGCTGGGGAAATGCATGGCTTTACAAGCAGCCGTGTCAGCCGAGGTCTTTATCATATTAAAGTAGAACATCCTTATTCCATGGTTCATTTCAGGTTCAATCAAGCTGTCCCCCACCCCTAAGTCAGTAGGTTCAGTCTTCTGGGGCTGATTTTAGTCTTATTCCCCGAACTCAGATGATCAAGGGGCTTGTGCCGCAGTTATATTTACTGGGTTATGATTTGACCCCTCCAGCGTGAATTTCATTTTGGCCCATCTTCTGGTGTGGATCTTCTCTGTACTTGTTCACAGCCTCGCTGTTGACCGAGTCAGTTACCTCTTGGATAAATAACTCCATTCCTTTGCAGTTGTGGCATAGATGCAGGCACTACCCCCGATGCCAGGCAGGTGGGTGTTGTCCTGGCTTTCTCGGACAAACTTAAATGTAGTTTCAGTATTTATGGAAGCTTCACTCGGACAGCCAAATGGGAAATCCTAAGATGAGGCATCTACAATTTACTAGTCTCAGATGTCCCTTGGGTTCTTTTTTTTTTTTAAACATCTTTATTGGAGTATAATTGCTTTACAATGGTGTGTTAGTTTGTGCTTTATAACAAAGTGAATCAGTTATACATATTATCCCCATATCTCTTCCCTCTTGCGTCTCCCTCCCTCCCACCCTCCCTATCCCACCCCTCTAGGTGGTCACAAGGCACCGAGCTGATCTCCCTATGCTATGCGGCTGCTTCCCACTTTGGTAGTGTCTATATGTCCATGTCACTCTCTCCCTTGGCTTCTTATTCAGTCACAGAAAAGGGACAAGATTTGAAAATTTGAGAACCAAAGTAGTTTGGGTGAATATTTATTCATTTAGGATTTGTACCGGACCCATTCCCCAAAAATTGAAAACTAAGCACTTATACGTACAAAAGAAAAAGGTGGAAAAGAAACCATCCTTAGAGAGCAGGGTGATGGATGTGACTGGGCACTTGAGAGGCACCCATCTCCCTGGCTGGGTTGCGACTTTGCCTCTGAAATCTTCAGTAAGCAGAGATTCCGGCTGCCCCTGCAGTTCTGAATCCAGCAGCAGGGAGCAGACTTTCCCTCTGCAGAGATGACTTTGCTCTTGGCATGAAACCCAAATGGATGTGTTACAAAGTAACATCAGGTACGATCTACTGGTAGCACTGTCACAGCCCGGGGACAGAGTTTGGATGATCGCGGTGAAGGCACCTTGAGGGAGGGCCTTCTCGCTGCCAGGCCTCATCCCTGCTTCCAGCAGCTCACCGTCTAGAGTGGCGCTGATGGGTGGTTCTCTGTCGGCCTGTCCAACACAGTCGCCAGCAGCCACTCGTGGCTGTTGAGCACTTGAAGGTGGCTAGTGTGACTAAGGAACTCAATTTTTAAAATTTTTATTGAATTTTAACTAATTTAAATAGCAGCATGTGGCTAGGAGCTACCATGTTGGATGGAGCAGGTCTAGAGAGGATGAACATAACACCTGACGGGTGGGTGTGCTTTCAGGATAAGCTCAGTAGAAGGGTGGGAGGATGACAGGGGACGGAGGGAGGGAGGGAGTGATCAAATCCACATGAAAGGTACTTAAGGGGCACATCAGATGGGGTCTCTCGTGGATCAGATGTTTCAGTCAAGGCTTGGGCAGGTGCTGGATCTCAGCCACTTCATGGCAGAAACCTCTAACAAGGGCCTGCTGTGCCTGGTTTTATAGCCCTCATTAAATGTGCCCTCAGCTTCAGACACCAGTCACCCAGGCACGGTGGGTCAGGTTGCAATATAAGGTCAAGTTTGTGTTCTCTCCCAAAGGGACACAATCCACTTCAGGACGGACTCAGGCTGCTGGGGCATCTGTGGATAGAACCGGCACTTTCCTTATTAGATGTATCTTCTCAAGGACACACACAAGCCCATGGGTACGATTTCCAAAGTTCTGCCGTATGTTTTCAGGTAGTTGTAACCAGCTCACTACATGCTTTTTCCATTAAAAGAAATTTGTAGCCCTCCGCAGTGGAACGAAATAACTTTTCTGCTGGATGCTGGAACGCTGGCCTCCCAGGTACAGTGATTTGGGCCTTGTAAATTGAGCCTACGATGAGTCAGCTGCTTTCTAGGGTGTGCCTTGTGCCAGAGGGTGAATCAGTGTCCCTAATGCACAGGATTCCTGTCCGCCTGTACCCAAACTGAGTCATTGAGTTATAGGTTACATAGAAGAGCTGTGGGATACAACTCTTTTTTATTTCTTTTTTTCTGATATGGAGCTATCTCCCTGGTACAGTTTTATTTTTTTTTATTGAAGTATAACTGACCTACAACTCTGTTAGTTCCAGGTGCACAACACAGCAATTTGATATTTCTGTACTTTACAAAATGATCACCACAATGCAACCCTATTTTAGACCATTTGAGGTGTGGTATCTCTCATGAGAATATTTGTTCCCATCTTGATTTTAGCAGCTGTGCTTGGTTATAGACTCTGAAGTCTTAATAGCTCAGGATGTAATTGAGATTTTGAGTGGTTTTGTCCACAGATGGTTTGGGTCCATTGAATCCAAGGTCAACGAGGGATTAATAAATACTGCAAAATTGTGTTATTGCTCTTTTTTTTAAAATTCAGGTATAGTTGATGTACAACATTATAAGTTTCAGGTGTGCAACATAGTAATTCACAATTTTTAAATGTTATATTCTTTTTATAGGTACTACGAAATATTGGCTATATTCTTGGTGTTGTACAATATATCCTTGTAGCTTATTTATTTTATGCATACTAGTTCATACCTCTCAATCCCCTACCCCTATCTGGCCCCTCCCCTGTTTCCTTTTTCCCCCACTGGTAACGAGGATTTTGTTCTCTATATCAACGAGTCTATTTCTTTTTTGTTATATTCACTAGTTTGTTGTATTTTTTAGATTCTACATATAAGTGGTATCATACGGTATTTGTCTTTCTCTGTCTGACTTATTTCAGTAAGCATAGTACCCTCCAAGTCCTTCCATGTTGTTGCAAATGGCAAAATATCGTTCTTTTTTATGGTTGAGTAGTATTCCATTGTGTGTGTGTGCGTATGTGTGTACACCACATCTTCTATCTTCTTTATCCATTCATCTGTTGATGGACGCTTAGGTTGCTTCCATATCTTGGCAACTGTAAATAATGCTGCTCTGAACATTGGGGGGTGCCTGTATCTTTCTGAGTTAGTGTTTTCATTTTGGGGGGATATGTACCCAGGAGTGGAATTGCTGGGTCATATGGTAGCTCTATTTTTAGTTTTTTAAGAAACCTCCATTCTGTTTTCCACAGTGGCTGGATCAATTTACATTCCCATCAACAGTGTAGGAGGGTTCCCTTTTCTCCACATCCTCGCCAATGTTTGTTATTTGTGTTCTTGTTGGTGGTAGTCATTCTGACAGGTGTGAGGTGATCTCATCGTGGATTTAATTTGCATTTTCCTGTGATTAACGATGTTGAGTGTCTTTTTATGTGCCCACCGGCTATCTGCGTGTCTTCTTTGGAAAAATGTGTGTTGTATTGCTCTTAACTCTTAGTGACATGTAGCAGGATATATCAGCAAACAGTAGGGGAATGGCTGAGGCTAAAAACGTTATTACTTGTACAAGGTGTTATTTGGAAGAACCTGCTCTCTCACTTCTTGGGTGAAAAAGTAGGGATAGAGTTTTGTAGGATGATTGGCTTATGATTTTGGAGGGCTTGATACAGAACTTTAAAAATTATTTATAATAATATAAGTACTTATACATGATTAAAAACAAAAAGAAGTGTTTTAATTAATAGTACAATGCACATCCCTGACCACTTTTCTCATTCCCTAAGCATAATCATTGTTACCAATTACTGTGTGTAAGCTACCTTCCAGAAGATTTTTACAGCTATAGATGTAGATACACACTCATGGAAAAATACTTCTCTGCACTTTGCTTTCTTTATTTAATACTGCATCTTGGAGCTTTCTCCCATGTCAGTATATAGGCTTATGCCATTCTTTTTTTCAAAATAGACTTAATTTTTTAATATCGGTTTTAGGTTCACAGCAATATAGAGCAGAAGGTATAGAGTTTTCTCATATACCTCCTGCCCCCACACATGCACAGCCTCCCTCATTACCAACACCCCCCCCCACGAGAATGCTACCTTCGTTACAATTGATTAACCTATATTGACAATATTATTATCACCCGAAGTCCATAGTTTACATTACGGTTCACTTTTGGTGGTGTACGTTCTGTGGGTTTAGACAAACGTATAATGACATGCATCCACCATCAGAGTATCATACAGAGTAGTTTCACTGCCCTAAAAATCCTCTGTGCTCCACCTAGTCATTCCACCCCATACAGCCCGTGGCAACCACTGATCCTTTTACTGTCTTAATGTTTGTCTTTCTAGAATGTCAGATAGTTGGAATCATACACTGTGCTACTTTTACAATTGGCTTCTTTCACTGAGTATGGGCATTGAAGGTTCCTCTGTGTCTTTTCATGGCTTGATTGCTTATTTATTTTTAACACTGAATAATATTCTATTGTCTTGGATGTAACACAGTTTATTTATCCACTCACTTACTGAAGGACATCTTGGTTGCTTCCAAGCTTTGGCAATTATGAACGAAGAAATTATAAACATCCTTGTGTAAGTTTTTGTTTGGACATAAGGTTTTAACTCGTTTGGGTAAACACGAAGGAGCAGAATTGCTGGATCATATGGTATGTATGTTTTGTTAGAAACCACCAAACTGTCTTCCAAAGTGACTGTACCATTTTGCATTCCTAGCAGTAATGTGATTTCCTTTTGCTCCACATCCTTGTCAGTGCTTGCTGTTGTCTGCGTTCTGGATTTTTGGCCATTTGGATGTTTTAATTCGATTTTCCCTAATGATAGAATGTGTAACATATTTTCATATGCTTATTTGCCAGCTGTCTATCTTTGGTGATGTGTATGTTAAGGTCTTTGGCCCATTGTTGTTTTTTTCTTGGTCAGCTTTTGTTTGTGTGTATAGTTTTAGAGAAACATTCCAACAAGGCATACACCAACCCTGACTCACATGGTTGGTATCTTTATTTTTTCTTTATCTCAGCATTTTGACATATAATTGACAATGTGATGATTTGGTACATGTATATATTGTGAAATGATTACCATGATAACATTCGTTAACAGCTCCTCACCTAATTACCATTTTGTGTGTGTGTGTCTGGTGAGAACATTTAAGATCTACCCTCTTAGCAATAGTGTATTATATACCTGAAAATTGCTAATTATTGTCACCTATATTACTGTCTAATAATACTATATTAGATCCCTAGAACTGATTCATCTTATAACTGGAAGTTTATACCCTATGACTAACATCTCCCCATTTCCCCCACCCCTGCAGCCCCTGGCAACCACCATTCTACTCTGTTTCTATGAGTTTGGCTTTTTTAGACTCCACATGAAGGTGAGATCATACAGTATTTGTCTTTCTCTGTCTGACTTATTTCACTTAGCATAATACCTTCTTAGATATATCCATGTTGTTGAAAAGGCAGAATCTCCTTCTTTTTAATGGCAAATAAGATTCCATGGTGTGTATATACCACATTTTCTTTATCCATTCATCTGTCAATGGTAGTTTCCATGTCTTGGCTATTGCAAATAATGCTGCAATGAGCATGGTGTGTGTGGGGGGGTGCAGATATCTCTTTCAGATAGTGATTTCATTTCCTTTGGCTATATACCCAGAAGTGGGATTTGCTGGATCATAATTCTCTTTTTCATTTTTTGAAGACCCACTGTTTTCCATAGTGGCTGAACCAATTTACCTCCCACCAGCAGTGTGTAAGGATTCCTTTTTCTCCACATCCTCACCAACACTTAGCTCTTGTTTTGTTCAATCTAGCCATTCTGACAGGTGTGAGGTGGTAACACATTGTGGTTTCAATATGCATTTCCCTGATGATTAGTGTTGTTGAGCATCTTTTCATATACCTGTTGGCCACTTGTATATCTTCTTTGGAAAACATCTTTTCATATACCTGGGCCTGGATCCCAGGTCTGCAGGAGAAGACTAGTCACCAGGGACCCTTGGGATGTGGCACATTTTTAATGGGGTTCTTTGTTTTCTTATTGTTAAGTTTTAAATGTTCTTTGTATATTTTGGATAACAGTCCTTTATTAGATGTGCCTTTGGTAAATATTTTCTCCCAGTCTGTGGCTTGTCTTTTCATTTTTTGGCAGTATCTTTTGCAGAGCAGAATTTTTTAATTTAAATGAAATCCAGCTTATCAATTTTTTCTTTCATGGATCGTGCCTTTGGTTGTATCTAACAAGTCATCACCAAACCCAAGTCATCTATATTTTCTGCTGTGTTAATCTTCTAGGAGTTTTATCACTTTGTGTTTTATATTTAGGTCTGTGATCCATTTTGACACTGATGCAAGAAATAGAAGACTACACAAAGAGATGGAAAGATACACCGTGTTCTGGGTATCAGTATTCTGTTTAACAGTATTATTAAAATGATGATACTACCCAAGGCAGTCTACCAATTCAGTGCAATCCCTATCAAAATACCAATGGCATTTTTCACAGAACTAGAACAAATAATTTTAAAATTTGTATGGAAACACAAAAGACCCCAAATAGCCAAAGCAATCTTGAGAAAGAAGAACAGAGCTGGAGGAATCATGCTTCCTGACCTCAGACTATACTACAAAGCTACAGTAATCAAAACAGTATGGTGCTGGCAGAAAAGCAGACACATAGATCAATGGAAGAGAATAGAGAGTCCAGAAATAAACCCATACACTTATGGTCAATTAATCTATGGCAAAGGAAACATGAATATATGATGAAGAGAAGACATTCTCTTCAATAAGTGGTGCTGGGAAAACTGGACATCTGCATGTAAAAGAATGAAAATAGAACATTGTCTAATGCTATATACAAGAATAAACTCAAAATGGATTAAAGACTTAAATGGAAGACCATATACTGTAAAACTCCTAGAGGAAAACATAGGCAGAACACTCCTTCTCATAAATCGCAGGAATATTTTTTTGGATCTGTCTACTAAAGTAAAGGAAATAAAAGCAAAAATAAATGGAACCTAATTCAACTTAGTTCCCTTTGCTGTGCAAAAGCTTTTATCAACAAAACAAAAAGACAATGTACTATGATCCATTTTGAGTTAATGTTTGTGAAGGGTGTAAGGTCTGTGTCTAGATTTTTTTTCCCATGTGGTTGTCCAGTTGTTCTAGCATCATTTGTTGAAAAGACTAGCTTTTCTCCATTGTATTGCCTTTGCTCCTTTGTCAAAAATCAGTTGACTGTATTTATGTTGGTCTATTTCTGGGCTCTGTATTCTGTTCTATTGATCTGTCTGTTGCTAATACCACACTATCTTGATTACTATAACTTTATAGTAAGTCTTGAGGTTGTGTAGCTGTCAGTCCTCCAACTTTGTTCTTTTCATTCAGTATTGTATTGGCTATTCTGGTTTTTTTCCTCTCCATATAAACTTGATTAGTTTGTCAATCACAAGATCATTTGCTGACATTTTGATTGTGATTGCACTATAAATCAAATGAGGAAGAACTGAAATCTTGATAGTATTGAGTCTTCCTATCCATGGAATATCTCTCCATTTATTTAGTTCTCTTCTGATTTCTTTCATCAGAGTTCTGTAGTTTTCTTTATATAGATCTTGTGCAAATTTTGTTAGATTTATATCAGGCGTTTATTTGGGGGGGACCGCTAATGTAAATGGTGTGTTTTTATTTCAAATTCCATTTGTTCATTGCTGGTACATAGGAAATTGATTGACTTTTGTATTAACCTTATATCCTGCACCCTTGCTGTAGTTCCAGGAGTTTTTTGTTTGGGGTTTTTTCTGGGGGGGGGGTTGGATTATTTTGTATGATCATGTCCTCTGCAAACAAAGACAGTTTTATTTCTTCCTTCCCAATCTTTATACCTTTTTTTCCTTTTCTTATTGAAGTAGCTGGGACTGCCAGTATGATGTTGAAAAGCAGTTGTGAGAAGGGACATCATTGCCTTGATCCCGATCTTCTAAAGCTTTGGTTTCTCACCCTTAAATATCATGTTAGCTGTAGGTTTTTTGTAGATACTCATTATCAAGTTGAGGAAATTGCCTTCTAGTCCTAGTTTACTGAGAGTATCCCATTCTTTTAAACAGCTACAGAACATTTTATTGTATTGAAGAACCATATTTACCATATTTAATTCAACTATTCTTTGAACACTTGGTCTGTTTCCATTTCTTTTTGCTGTTGTAAGCAGTACTGCTATGAACATCCTGTACATAACTCTTTGGGCACACGTATAAGTATTTTTCTGTAACACGTACCTGGAAGTACAATTGTTGGAATAAGATATATGTGTATTTAAATTATTTTAATTCTTTAAATGTTTAAACAGTTACAGACCTGCAGGAAACTTGCAAGTACAGTACACGGAACGTTTTTCCCTCCAATAATTTAAGAATATGTTACCATGCCCTATCATCCCTTCTCCCACAGCATACTTCAGAGTCCATTTCCTACAAACATCCTTTTGTATATCATCAATGTAACCATCTGAATCAGAAAATTAACACTGATCCGTTAATACTACCTAATCCTAAGACTTCATTCAAGTTTCACCAGTTGTTCCAGTAATATCTAATACAAGGAATTCCCATTTACTATTCACCTAGATTTCCCAGTTTTACCACATTTGCTCTGGTGTGTATATGTATCTCCAAATACTTTTCTTCTGAATAATCTCAGAATCAGTCCCAAACATGATGCCCATTACCTCTTGATACGTCAGTGTGCATTTCTTAAAAACAAGGACACCCTCCTCCACAACCAGGGTACGTCCATCAAGATCAGGAAGTTGACAGTGATCCAGTATTACCATCTAGTCCACAGGCCTCATTCAGATTTCACTGATTGTCCCAATGATGGTCTTTATAGATTCAGGATCCAATCCAGGAACACCTGTTAGATTTAGCTGTCATGATTTCCCTGATCTCAGGGACTGCGGTCTCTCAGTGCTTATTCAATGCTGAAAGCTGTTGCTTTGTGTTTTGTCTATTTTATTGTCATTTATGATGGGAAAGCTAATCTGATATCAATTATTTCATCATAGCAAGAAGCAAAAGTCTACTTTAGAATTTTAGAAGCTAGGTTATTAAGTGTAAGACTTTTATTTTATTGGTGGATTATATGCTTTGTTCCCATAAAATATTGCTCTTTTCCTGTTTAGAGGTTTAGGTCTTAAATTTTATCTTTGTCTTATATTAATATTGTTTCCTTCCTGTTATTATTTGCCTGATATATTTCTCTATTTTATATACACATATATGTTTATATATATATGTTTATATGTTTATATATGTTTTTATATATGTTTATATATGTTTATATATATGTTTGTTTATATATATATGTTTTGTTTTAGGTGTATATTTTGTCAACAGCATATAGTAATTTTTTATCCCATTTATCTTTTTTTAAAAAACTTATTTGGCCGCGTTGGGTCTTCTTTGCCCCACGCAGGCTTTCTCTAGTTGTGGCGAGCAGGGGCTACTCGTCATTGTGGTGTGCAGGCTACTCTTCATCGAGGTGCACGGGCTTCTCATTGCGGGGCTTCTCTTGTTGCAGAACATGGGCTCTAGGCGCGCAGGCTTCAGTAGTTGTGGCACACGGGCTCAGTAGTTGTGGCGCACGGGCTTAGTTGCTCCGCGGCATGTGGGATCTTCCTGGACCAGGGCTTGAACCGTGTCCCCTGCATTGGCAGGCAGATTCTTAACCGCTGTGCCACCAGGGAAGTCCCCATTTATCTTTTGATAGGAGATTTATTCTATTTACACTCACTTTTTACTGATATGATTGTACATATTCTTATGTTAAAGTCCATGTTTTCTATTTAACATGTTTTTGTTTCTTTTTTCCGTTTGGTGACTTTTGTTGGATTGAATTTTAGTTGTTGGTGTTGACCTTTCTTTTTTTTTTCTTGAATAAGTTAGAGGTTATATATCCTATAACTCTTCTTTTAGTGATTACCTTTTTTTTGCTATATAAAATGTATTTTAAAAAATAAACTTTTTAAGAACAGTTTTAGATTTACAATGCAAAACTTGTGCAAAGAGTTCTAATGTGCTCTACACCCAGTTTCCCTCATTATTAACATTTTATATTAGCATGGTATGTTTGTCACAATTAATGAACCAACATTGATACACTATTATTAACTAAAGTCCATACTCTATTCATACTTCCTTAGTTTTTACTTAAAGTCATTTTTTTTTGTTCTAGGATCCAATCAAGGGTACCACATGACTTTCCATCATTACATCTCCTTAGGCTCTTCAGGCTATGCCAGTTTCTCAAACTTTGTTTTTGACAACCTTGACAGTTTTGAGGAGTATTAGTCAGGTATTTTGTAGGATGCCCCTCAACTGGAATTTCTCTGATGTTTTCCTTATGAGTATACTGGGGTTACAGAGTTACACTTCCTTGAGAGGAAGACCACACAGGTATAGTGCCCTTCTCATCACATCATATCAAGGGAATATAGTATCAATATGACTCATCACTGTTAAAGTTAACCTTGATCGCCTGGCTGATGTAGTGTTTGTCAGGTTTCTCCACTGTAAAGTTACTATCTCTTCCCCCCACCTTCTCATACTGTAATCTTGGAAGGAAGTCAACATTTATGGAGAGGATAAATATCTACATAAATTAATTTGAATTCTTCTATTCTCTCCTTTTTATGTTTTTGTTCAATTATTTATATCAGCCTGGACTCATGGAAATTTATTTTATACTTAGGGTCATAATCCAATACCACTTTATTTTGCTGCTTAAAATTGTTCCACCTTTAGCCATTGAGAACTCTTTCAGTCAGTCCTGTGGTCCTTTGACATATACCAACCAATATCAATATATTTTAAAGTACTTCCTAGCACTGTAATGTGCTCCAAATTCATCTAGATATTTCCTGCCCCAATTCTAGAATCAGCCATTTCTCCAAGGAGCTCTGGTTCCATTTATTGGAGAATGGTATTTAGAAACCAAGATCTGGGTGCTTGGTGTGTTCATTGCTACTGGGGTATTGATGCTTCTAGGTCTTTTCACCTGACAGAGCAAGGGAATATATATCTGCATACTAACCCATGTATATATACATGTTTATGAATATTTCTATATGTAACCATCTGTATATATATTAAGCTAAATGTGGTTCATACTGAGGTCTCCAACTCTGATCCACTATCACATGGATCATTCTAGCCTTCTCTTCTTATCTGTAACCTCCCTCTCCAACAGTGAGAAACCTGGTTTCTATAATCCACTGTCCATTTACTTATTTGTTCAACTTCAGTATACATGCATAGTGGTTTGCTTGAGAGTTAATGTATATACATTAACTACATGCCCATCTAGAGGGAATGAAAACTGTCAAGTTCAATAGCAGTCAGGGTTGGGCAGATGGGTCCACTTCTGAGGACAAATTCTCTTGTGAAAAACTCTTCCCCAGTGCCTTTTCAGTTATGTGTAATTAGTCAGAGATACTAGTCTAGGTGTAGTTGCTGGGATCGGGGTGGGAAGGTGCCCTGGGTTGCCAAAATGCAGAGCAGCCTTTGTGTGAGAGCCGGGATGGGGTGAAAGAACTTGCCCATTATCAATGGAGTTTTTGGGCTCTGATACTCCCTGTTGCAAAAGTCATACTATCAAGTTTTTTTTTTAAATAAGATTGTACTTCATGTTTCATACAGTTGAGCCTTCAGCCTTCAGGTAGACTGAAGACTGTTTGTTTTGTTGTTTTTTGGTAGCAATAGGTTGCTTGTCGAAGGATATCAATTCAATATATCTTTGGGTGGTTTCAACTGATTTCCTTTTGTGGCATTATCTTCATGACACTGTCTAAAGGGAAGTGACCATTATAGGAGTATTTCAGTATTATTTTGTGTCTTGCAAAGATAGTTACATTCAAAAATCTTTTTTGTTTTTTTAAATTTTTAGGATCTGGGGACGTTGGTTTCAGTCTGGAGGATGCATTGGAAGAAACTTCCTCAGTGAAGCGTGAGTAGTAAATCAAACTATTAAAAGCAAATAATAATGCTTAATATGCACTACCCATTCAGAATACACATTCAGGGAAAACAATAGGTGGCCTATATTTCACTTGATCCGATATAACATGTTTATCATAAATTGCATTATTTAAAGAAAATCTGAATATTTAAAATCCTTTGTTTCCTTTGTGGAGAATATCAAAAATGTGCAATAACTGATACAGGATTTTCTCTGGCTCAAGTCATAGCCTTTACTGGTGTGACACCTCAGCAGTGGCCTCCAAGGACTATCCTTTTCTAGCTCAGAAAAAGATACTTGGAAATGAATAAAGGATTTGTTTCTCCTTTTAGATCTTTTTATAACAGGTATTCTTAGAACCGTATCTACAGGTAATCTCTCAAATGCTGAGCTTTGTCATCAGTTTCTCTTTACATTTTTTTGGAGAAAAAAATTTAAACCATTCTTTTAAAAAAATGCATGAATGCTTAGAAAGTAAAGTTGATATTTCCATTGATCGCTCCCCATCCTACAACAGCCACTCCCATCCCAAGAGGGAGCTAGCTGCCTAAGTCAGTTTGAGATATGCTGGTCCCAACTAGTTTTCTCTGCTGTTGTGAACATCTGCACTCATAGATTATTCAGTGATTTTGTTTTACATAACATGTGTAGGGCTTTTTTTCATTTCAGTTATATGTATTTCACAACTTTAAAAAAAACTGAATATGTATTGAAGACCTGAGTGAATATAGCTCTCTATGTTAGTTTCCTTTCTTACAGGCAGCTGTAACAAAGTACCACAGACTGGGTGGCCTAAAACCACAGAAATTTATTCACTCACAGTGCTTGAGGCCAGAAGTCCAAAATCAAGGTGTCGGTAGGACCATACGCCTGCTTGGAGGCTCTAGGGGAAGAATGCTTCCTTGCCTAGCCTAGCTTCTGGCGGCTCCAGGTGGTCCTCGGCTTGCAGCTGCATGGCTCCAGTCTCTGCCTCCGTCTTCGCTTGACCTTCTCCTTGTGTGTGTGTCTTCTCCTCTTCAGTCTCTTATAAGGACACTTTTTGTTGGTTTTAGAGCCCATCTGGATAATCTTGAATGACCTCATCTCAAGATCTTTACTTAATTACCTCTGCTAACACCCTTTTTCCAAATAAGGTCACATTCATAAGTTCTGGAGCTCAGGACTTGGCTATATATTTTGGGGGCCATGATTCAACACACTATATTATCTATATATCTATATTTTTATACCTAGATCTCATTCACAAACGTATGCTTCATGGAGCTGGCATTCCAGTGGTGTGGCTTTGGCCGTGGCCAGTGATGCCACTTTTTACTGGCAGGCACGTGGTTTGTTTGTTTTGCACAATTACAAATGGGACTTCAGTGGACATTCTTGTCTATTTCCTTTGTGTCCAAGTATAATGAAACTATCAGGCCAAAGGGTATATGTATTTTATATTTTAATAGATTTTGACACATTGTTTCCAAAATGCATGTGCCATTGTGTACTCCCACTGATGCTGTTACAAGAGTACGTTTTTCCCCCAGACCTGTACCATCGCCAGATTTTACCAATCAAAAACATTTTACCAGTATGATGGACAAAAAAATCATATATTTTTTTGCCATGTGCGTTTTCCTCTTGGTGAATTGTCTGTTCATGTCCTTTTCCCATTTTTCTGCCAGGTTGCTTGTCTTTTTTTTTTTTAATGAGTTTGAGAGGTCTCTATGTATATTCAGGACTGAGAAAGGCACGGGCTCTGGAGTTAGACTGCCTGTGTCTGAACCCTGCCTCTGCCACTTATTAACTGTTACCTTGGGTGAGTTATCTGACTTCTTTGCACCTCAGTTTCCTCATCTGTTGCATGAGATTAATAATAATAAATTAATAATAATTGTAAGGGTTAGATAAGATGGCCCCTACGAAGTGTTCAGCAGAGGACTCGGTACAAGGTGAGTGCTCAGTGTCAGCCATTATTATTGTTCTTTAACTGATTCCATTGGAAGGACTTACTGCGGCTGGGTCTCAGGTGTAAGAGTCAGGCATACATGAGGAATGCTCACCTGCTTAAATTGCTCAACAAATTCAACATAATTCCCGTCAAACTTCCAGATAGAATTTTTGCAGACAAGCTGATCCTAAAATACATATGGAAATTCATGGAACCCAGAATAGTCAAAACAATCTTGAAAGAGAAGAAAAAATTGGAGGACTCACACTTCTAAATTTCAGAACTTACTACAAACGTGCAGTAATCAAGATAGTGTGGTACTTATCATAAAGATAGACATAGAGCTCAATGGAATAAAATTGAGAGTCTAGAAATGAACCATTACATCTATGGCCAGTTGACTTTTTTTTTTTTTTTTTTTTTTTTTTTTCTTTTTGCGGTATGCGGGCCTCTCACTGTTGTGGCCTCTCCCGTTGCGGAGCACAGGCTCCGGATGCGCAGGCCCAGCGGCCATGGCTCACGGGCCCAGCCGCTCCGCGGCATATGGGATCCTCCCAGACCGGGGCACGAACCCGTATCCCCTGCATCGGCAGGCGGACTCTCAACCACTGCGCCACCAGGGAGGCCCTGGCCAGTTGACTTTTGACCAAGATGCCAAGACTATTCAATGGGGAAAGAATGGTGTCTTCAATAAATGGTGCTGAGACAATTGGATATCCACATGCAGAAAATGAATTTGGATCCCTGCCTTATACATTACACAAAAATTAACTCAAAATGGATCGTATACCTAAAAATGAACTTCTAAGAGCTTTATAGTTTTGTGTGTGGTGTGAGGTGAGAGCCTTGAGCATTCTCAGGTGTTTCCTGAACATGTCCACCGTCCTATACATGCATGTGGCCTTTTAGATTCCCAGGAAAATAAATATACTTAATTTATTAGCAGTGATGGTTTTAATGAAATTGTTTAACATTTCCAAAACCAAACATGACCAGACAACAAAACAAACACAGTAAGTATAAACAGACCCCTAACTAGTAAATTTGTTAATTTCCTGATGGAGGACTTTTTAATACTTATATCCCTTTGTCAGTTGTGCACTGGCTCCTCTGATCTTCATCAGCACCCATCAGCCAGTGTGTCTGGGACCTGTAGGACCACCAGCACATGGTGTCTTCTGTTGAATGACATCCTTCAAGACCACATCACTCTGTCATCCTTTTTTTCTATCTTGGCTTGCATTTCATGCAACTGAGGTTTCAAAGAGATAGGCCCGTCCATCTCTCCTTGGCTCAGTTGTTTTTCTGGTTGGAGAACATTCTACTTTGTACATTGTACATTTCTTGTTGAAAACGTCCCTGACACCTTGGTCAGGGTATTTGTACATGACATTCATTCATCCATTCAGCAGTGTTTATTGAGTAATTGCTTGTTGCCAGGCACTTCTCCAGTTGCTGGGCATACCATGTGGAGTAGGTCATTGCCCTCATGGAGCTATTCTCTCCAGAAGGACACAAACAGTACATAAAATAATTTCAGATATTATAGAGTACTCTGGAGCAGATACATTAGGGTGATGGGGCAGGGAGGGCCCCAAAAAGGGTTGGCTACTTCAGATCAAGCAGTAGAGACCTCTCTGAGGAAAGGTGACATGCAAGAGCAGGGGAAAAGCCTTCAAGGCCAAGGGATCAAGTGTAAGAGCCCTGAGGCAGAAAAGAACTGGAAGGTGGCCTGTGTGGCCAGAGTGTGGAGAATGTTGGAGAAAAGGAGAAGTTGGCAGGGTCTGGATCATATAGGGTGTTATTGGGCATATTCTAAGTACAAGGGGAAGCTCCTGCAATATTTTTTTAAAAGCTTTATTTAGAGATAATTCCCATACCATACAACTCACCTATTTAAAATGTACAATTCAGTGGCTTTTAGTATATTCACACGGTTGTGCAACCATCACTATGGCCAATTTTAGAACATTTCTATCACCTTAAAAGAAACATTGTACCCTTCACTTATTACCCTCTGATCCCCTGATTCTTCACCTCCCCCTCCAGCCCCTGGCAACCACTCATCTCCTTTCTGTCTCGCTGGATTTCCCTGTTCTGGGACATTTCAGTGCAGTCGTATAATATGTGGACTTACTTTGGGCTGCTTTCACTTAGCATAACACTTTCAAGGTTCACCATGTTGCTTTCAGAATTTTGCCCCTCCCTCTCCCCTGCCTTCACTCCCCACTTCCCTCCATCTCTCCCCGAATCCCTCCCTTTTTCTCTCTGTGTGCAGTCATCTCACAGGGGAACCCACTTCTGCTTTCACCGAATCAAGCTTCTTATGAGTGCCCCAATTTTCTCCAAATGCCATGGCACTGTCGTTAAGCCACACCCAGGGCTGCGGCACACCTTACAAAGAGGTGCTCCGGGCAGGAGTGCAGTGTTGCTGGCAGCATTTGCTGAGCATCAGAGAATCCTTTCTAAGTTTGTCATTTTGAGCAAGGCTTCACAGGAACAGATGTCTTTATTTTAGGAGCTCTTTGCTTTGATGACGGTGACCTACTATTCTCATTCCTTGATAAGTAGCTAGACTTGGCTCATCTCAATTATGGATGATAATAAATCCCATTTAAAGGCTCACAACAAGAAAATCTGTAGTTAATGGTATCTTAAAAGTACACAAGTCCAAGGTCATGCTCTGTATCACTGCAGGCTCAGGCTGTGGCAGAACATCGGGTTCCCTAGACATGTAAGGAGCACATTCTCTTGAACTGGCACCTGCAGATCTTCCGAGAAACCAGGCTCCTCAGAAACTGTGAGTAGTAGGGCAGAGCTCCACAAAGCTATCGTGGTCAAGACAGTGTGGCACAGCGTAAGGATAGAACAGAAATCAGAGTCCCCCAAGTAAACCCTTCACATCTACGGTCAGTTGATTTTTTTTTAAGCTGGAAAAAGAAATACTTTTACACAAGCACTGCATGAAGCATACGGATTTTAAGGGAATATTATATAAGTGGCAATTGCTTTTCTGAAAGTTGCACAAATATTGGTTTCAGTAGTGTCATTTCTCTTTCCTAACTATACATATCACCATAATATAAGGTATACATAAGGAGCCTCATTTAGACAGGTAAGCTGTACTTCTTCATATTATAGGTGCAAAGTCAAATGGAAATTATAGATATAAAACTATCTCTAAACTGATGATCTAGATTTTAAAAATACATAATGACAACAGATTATCACTTGTGGTTCCCTTACCAGTAAAAATCCATCCACTGGTGCAGCCTCTACATTGAAGTACACATTCGTGTACCCAAAGCCTTCGCAAAGAGTGAAGGAAGTATGATCATTTTAAGAGGAAGACTTTCCATATTCTCAACTTCCCTATATACTTTTACTAAAACTGAATTGTGGTAGAATGCACATGCAGTTGGGATGATACTCTCCTTTCCCACCCTTCCCTCTTTGTAAATAATCTATTGAAGTAAAATTCACGTAACATAAAATTAGCCATTTTAAAGTAAACAATTCAGTAGCATTTTAAGACATTCACTGTGGTGCAACCACCACCCCTATCCAGTCCTAAAACATTTCCATTACTCCAGAGTAAGAACCCTTACCCATTAAGCAGTTTCTTCTCATTTCTCCCTCCCCCTAGCCCCAGACAATCATCAGTCTACTTTCTGTATCACTTGACTTATCTCTCCAAGATATTTCATATAAATAGTATCATATAATGTGGGACCTTTTGTCTTTGGCTTCTCTCACATAGCATAATGTTTTGGAGGTTCATCCACCTTATAGCATGTATCAGTGTTTCATTCCTTTTTATGTCTGAGTAATATTCCATTGTATGGATAGACCACAGTTTTATCTATTCATCAGCTGATGGACGTTTGACTGTTTCCATCTTTTGGCTATTATGAAGAATGCTGCTATGAACATGCACGTACATGTTTTTGTTTGCATGTACGTGTTCTTGTTTGAATACCTGCTTTTAATTCTTTAGGGTATATACCCTGGGAGTAGAATCACAAGGTCATATGGTCATTCTGTGTTTAACTTTTGGAGGAATTGCCAAATTTTTTCCACAGTCGCTGTACCATTTTACATTCCTACCAGCAGTGTATGAGGATTCCAATTTTTCCACATCCTCACCAGCTTATTTTCCTTTTCCCCCCCAGACTTTTGTACCCTTTGACTGGCACCTCCTCCATTTCCCTCTCCCCCAAGCCTCTGGTGACCACCATTCTACTCTCTATGAATTTGACTACTTTAGATTCCTCATAAAAGTAGAGTCATGTAGTATTTGTTCTTTTGTGTCTGACTTACTTCTTTTAGCATGATGTCCTCCAAGTCCATGCATGTTGTCCCAAAGGGCAGGATTTTCTTATTTTTTAAGGATGGATAATACTCCATTGCATGTATATTCCACGTTTCATTATCCAGTCATCCATCAATGGACACTTGAGTTGTTTCCATATTGTGGCTATTGAGATTAATGCTCCAGTGAACTTGGACATGTTGATACCTCTTTGAGATCCTTATTTCATTTCTTTTGGATATATACCCAAAAGTAGGATTGCTGGATCAAATGATAGGTTTTTTAAAAAAAATAAAGTTACTTGTTTTTTATTTATTTATTTTTGGCTGCATTGGGTCTTCATTGCTGCGCGGGTTTTCTCTAGTTGCAGAGAGCAGGGGCTACTCTTCGTTGTGGTGTGCAGGCTTCTCATTGCTGTGGCTTCTCTTGCAGAGCACGGGCTCTAGGCACGTGTGCTTCAGTAGTTGTGGCTCACGGGCTCCAGTAGTTGTGGTTCGTGGGCTCCAGTAGTTGTGGCTCATGGGCTCTAGAGCATAGGCTCAGTAGTGCACAGGCTTAGTTGCTCCGCGGCATGTGGGATCTTCCCAGACTAGGGCTTGAACCCATGTCCCCTGCATTGGCAGGCAGATTCTTAACTACTGCACCACCAGGGAAGTCCCCAAGTGATAGTTCTGGTTTTCATTTTTTTGAGGAACCTCCATACTGTCTTCCATCGTGGGTGTACCATTTTACATTCCCACCGACAGTGTAGGAGGGGCTCCTTTTTCTCCACAACCTCATCAACACATTATCTTTTGTTTTTTTGATAGTAGTCATCCCAACAGGTATGAGATGATGTCTCATTGTGGTTTTGATTTGCATATCCCTGATGATTAGTGATGTTGAGCATCTTTTCATGTACCTGATGGCCATTTGTATGTTTTCTTTGGAGAAATGTCTAAGCCCTTTGCCCATTTTAAAAAGTTGAAGTATAGTAGTTGATGTACAATATTATGTAAGTTACAGGTGTACAGTTTAGTGCTTCAAAAATTTTAAAGGTTATACTCCATTTATAGTTATTATAGAATAGTGGCTGTACTCCCTGTGTTGTACAATATACCCTTGTAGCACATTTTATATATAATAGTTTGCACCTCTTAGTCACCTAACCCTATCTTGCCCCTCCCCCCTTCCCTCTCCCCACTGGTAACTACTAGTTTATTTTCTATATCTGTGAGTCTGTTTCTTTTTTAAGTATTCACTAGTTTGTTGTATTTTTTAGATTCCACATATAAGTGCTATGATACAGTATTTGTCATTCAGTTAGCATAATACCCTCCAAGTCTTTCCATGTTGTTGCAGGTGGCAAAACTTCATTCTTTTTTATGGCTGAGTAGTATTCCGTTGTGTGTGTGTGTGTGTGTGTGTGTATACACATCACTTCGTTTTCCATTCCTCTGTTGATGGACACTTATATTGCTTCCATATCTTGGCAATTGTAAATAATGCTGCTGCAAATATTGTGGTGCATGTATCTTTTTGAATTAGTGTTTTGGGGTTTTTTTTGGATATATACCAGGAGTGCAATTGTTGGGCCATATGGAAGTTCCATTTTTAGTTTTTTAAGAAACCTCCATACTGTTTTCCACAGTGGCTGCACCAATTTACATCCCTACCAACAGTGTAGGAGGGTTCCCTTTTCTCCACATTGTTGCCAACATTTTTTTTGTGTGGTCTTTTTGATGATAACCATTCTGACAGGTGTGAGGTAATATCTCATTGTGGTTTTAATTGGCATTTCCCTGATGATAAGTGATGTTGAGCCTCTTTTCATGTGTCTGTTGGCCACCTGCATTTTCTCTTTGGAAAAAGCCTATTTACTTCTTCCCATTTTTTTTTTGCAGTACGCGGGCCTCTCACTGTTGTGGCCTCTCCCGTTGTGGAGCACAGGCTCCGGACGCACAGGCCCAGCGGCCATGGCTCATGGGCCCAGCCGCTCCGCGGCATGCGGGATCCTTCCGGACCGGGGCACGAACCCGCGTCCCCTGCATCGGTAGGCGGACTCTCAACCACTGCACCACCAGGGGAGCCCTCTTCCCATTTTTTAATCGGGTTGTTTGGTTTTCTTGATGTTGAGTTGTATGAGCTGTTTGTATGTGTTGGATGTTGATGCCTTATCGATCAATCATTTGCAAATATTTTCTCCCATTCAGTAGGTTGTCTTTTCGTTTTGTCAATGGTTTCCTGTGCTGTGACAGAAGTTTTAATATGTTGTGTTCCTCTTTTCATTCATCTCAAGTGTATTTTATGATTTCCCTTGTGATTTCTTCCTTGAACCATTGGTTATTAGGAGTGTGTTGTGTTAATTGCCATATAGCTGGAAATTTTTCAAATGCCCTTCTGTTAATGATTTCTATTTTCATTCCTTGGTGGTTGGAGAACACAATTTGTATGATTTCAGACTTTTAAAATATATTGAGATATGTTTTGTAGCCTAGCATGTGGTCCATCTTGGAGAATGTTCCATGTGTAATTGAGTAGAATGTGTTTCCTGTTTTGAGGGCATGTGTTCTATAGATGTCTGGTAGATCTAGTTGGTTTATAGTGTCGTTCAAATCTTGTATTTCCTTTTTGTTCTATTTATGATTGAAAGGATTGTATTGAGATATCCAACTATTGTTGAATTGTCTGTCCTTCCCTTCAGTTTTGTTACATTTTGCTTCATATATTTTGGGGGTTCTATTGTTAGGTGCACATGTTTAAAATTTTATATCTTACTGCTGGGTTTATCCTTTTATCATTATAAAATGCCACTCTTTGACTCCTATGACAATTTTTGTCTTAAAGACTATTTTATCTGATAATAGTGTAGCTCCCCCAGCTCTCTTATGGTTGCTATTTGCATACTATACCTTTATCCATCCTTTTACTTTCAACCAATTTCTATTTTTGCTGTTTTTTTCTGAGTAGTTGATTAATTATTGAATGGTTGCTGTGCATAAAGCCAAACCTGTTTCATCTCTGCCTCTCCCATTACTTAAATTTCACTTCCCTCTTCTACCTCTAATTGTAGGAACAGTTACAGCATAGTCTTTTTTGGGGGGCTTCATTATTTTTATTTTTATTTTTTTAACAACATAGTCTTGATGTTTAAGGAAAGAATCTATTGGAAAACTCATGTGTGGCATGCTACGTAATTGATGTGCAAGAAGTCCACCATTTTAAAGGAATATGGTTGAGCTGAAAGACGTAGTATTAACAGCAGTAACCACACTTATATAAAATATTTTGTTGGTGTTGTAACCACTTTCAGTTGATGAGACACTCCCATACTCTACTGGGAACATAACGTCACTTCATCCCTGGGCAGTATTATGTGTGATTACAGTGCCATGTTGAGAGTGGTGACAGCCAAGGCTTGGAGCTCTCGGGTTGTGCTCAAGCTCTAGGACCCCCTGAAGCGTGTGGTCATCTCCTGGAGATCTGGGCTCAAGTCATAACTCCACTAATCACCAGATCAAATGTGGGATCATGTCCACCTCACCACCCATCCTGTGAAGAAAAGCAAGCAGAACTCGTCTCATGTAAACCTTCTTACATCTCTTTTGTCATCCTCAGAGTGATTCTTCAGAGGCATTAGAGGGACCTCAAAGACCAGGACAGGAGTGCTGTGCTCATGCTGTGACTTCCCTGAGCCGTGCAGTGGCTGCTATGTGTTGTTACTAATTGTGCTCCCCTTGCTGTCCCCCTTCCCCCTTTTAGAGAGATGGGACCATGTCACCACCACAACCAGGAGACCGGGAGCGACCAGAGCTCCAGCAAAGCCTGCAGGTGACACGGCCGTTCTGAGGAGGGCACTAAGGAGGGCCCCCATGGAGCTCCCTCTGGGATAGTATCCAGTTGAACTACGCGTAGTTTTAAGTCCTATGTGTGCAATGCCAGCCAAGACCTTCATCTGAACACTGGGTTTAACTTAATAGAGTATGACCAGTCACTATGATTTCTGTGTGTTTTATGAAAAGTCCTGCTTGGGAGAATTTCAAGAGAAAAATGCATTTGGACTTCCTCCCCTTTTCAACCATTTTACACTCTAAAATCAGGGAAGATATAATTGTTTAGGTTTTATGAAGCCCATCAAACATTTTCTTTAGACAGATGGAGCATTTTGAAATGGCATTTGCTTTACAGTGTCATCTTTCACTGAAGGATTTTGGAACTTGTTGCTTCTTTGTGACTCTTTCCTGGAGCTGTTTTAACTTTTCTCCAGATGGGCCATTTTACTATTCAGATACCTTCACTGATATAAAGAGAAACGTAGCCTTGGAGCTCTTGGGTGGGGAGTGCAGTCATTGCTCCCATCTGGCAACTTGTTACTAGTCCCTAAGGAGCGTGCCACCGTGTTCCTTGAAGTGGATAGCTACCTTTCTTTTGAAGAGACAGTCATGACCCAAAAGAGTGAGTGCTGCTTTACAGTTTGCCCTCACGTCTTCACATCTGCACCCTCAAAGAGGTGCATTGTGACCACGTAGCCTCCCTCTTGATTGTCCAGTTTCTGACTCTATGCAGCTGGTTTTGAATCTTGGGTTAATACCTGTAATCAGTGAGTTTACTGTTAAAATGGTATGACTGCTGGCCTAAGCAAAGCATGTGTGCGAATATAAAGTAGTGGAAAATTGGTAATATATTGCAAAGGCAGAAAGCAGTAACTTGCTCCATCCTGTTGGTATTTTCATTATCAGTGTCTGTAGAGGGAGTCAGACCCCAATTTAAGTTTCTTTGTCTTAACTCATTGATTTCGCTGATCAGCAGATCCCATGAACGTTGACTTGTTTTTTTGGAATCTTGTACCCAGTTGTTAATCAGTTGGCTGTTTTTTCTTTTATGTTTTGGGGCTCACTGAAGGTAGTCAATTTGACTTGGCTGATGCTTTGGATGATCCAGATCATGGCCACAGGAAGCCGAGTGCAGGAGGAGGAGGTAAGTCATAGCTGGTTGAAGGCACAGGCCAGTGCTATAGCTCCCTGGTCAGGGTGTAGCTCATTAACTGCAACAGCCCACAGAGCCACTCCTGGCCTGGCAGAGCTGGGGGCACTTCAAGGCCCAGGAGAACCCTACAACAGTGGTTCTCAAACGTTTTGGTCTCAGGACTCCCCAAATTATGGAAGATCTCTATTGAGGTGTTGGTCATGTCTATCAATATTTATCATCTTTGAACTTAAAACTGAAAAAAAAATTGTTAATACTTTTATTAATTTTAAATGAACAATAATACAGCCATATCTGTTAAGTTAAATAGCATATTTTTATGGTAAATGACTATGCTTTGCAAGACAAAAACAGAATTTAGTGGGAAGAATTTTTTGTATATTTTTGAAAATTCCTGTGATCTCTATCCTAGTGGAAGAGCTGGACTCTCCCATCTGCTTCTAGATTCAATTGTTGTGATATATTGTTATGGTTGAAGTATATGAAGGAAATCTGGCTTCCTATAAATATGCAGCTGGAAAAAGGAGGAATATTTCAATTGACTGTTCATGTAATTATGGACATTCTTCTTTGATACGAGACAAAAATTCAGCCATTGGTTGTTTCTTACAGGTTAAGTGCAGTGTGGAGTATGAAACTGTATTAATGAATCTTCCATCCTTGACCCCAGTGAACCCCCTCTCTTATCCTTTGAATGGATCTTTTACTGGTCGTGGTTTGGGAGCATCGTGCACTGGTCCCTGGGAAAATGTTGGTGCCCTGCCTTATGCAGACCTTCCGTGTGTTGACGCATTTCATTCTATATCAGAACATCACATGTGTTACTACCACCACCCATCTCATTGGAAGAAGTCTTTAAGTGTCGGGAAGCTGTCAAGCTCACAGTAGTAGTTTTTCAAAATTCTTAACGTTGCTTGAAATCTTAAATTTTACCATTGGCAAAAAATACTGTTAGTTGTTTCCCTTGAAGTGATGGGCTCACTTCATTCATTTTCAAGAAAATGTCTGTCAGATATTCAAGTCAGTATAACTGTAGTCGTACTACTGAATCCTTGAAGGAAGAATCTTGTATGAGATAAGTGGCTAGCACTGCTTAGAACTGATACAGTCACGCAAATGCTTTTCCTGTGTTAACCTCTGTATTTTGAGGTGCCACAGAAAGGCTTTAAACATACTTGCTGTTTTATCAGAATATTGAAAGGGCACACTTTCATAAGTGTAGTAATTTTTTCTGCTCATATTCGTTTTCCAGTGCTGCCTAACATATTACCACAAACTTGCTGGTTTAAAACAATTTTCAATTATTGGGTTGGCCAAAAAGTTCATTCGGGGTTTTTGGGTTTTTTTTGTTTGTTTGTTTTGTTTCGTTTTTTGCCAATCCTATATTTTCTTTTTTTTTAGCATCTTTATTGGAGAATAATTGCTTTACAGTGTTGTGTTAGTTTCTGCTTTATAACAAAGTGAATTAGGTATATGTATACATATATCCCCATATCCCCTCCCTCTTGCGTCTCCCTCCCACCCTCCCTATCCCACCCCTCTAGGTGGTCACAAAGCACCAAGCTGATCTCCCTGATCTCCCTGTGCTATGCAGCTGCTTCCCACTAGCTATCTATTTTACATTCGGTAGTATTTATAAGTCCATGCCACTCTCTCACTTTGTCCCAGCTTACCCTTCCCCCTCCCCTTGTCCTCAAGTCCAATCTCTACATCTGTATCTTTATTCCTGTCCTGCCCCTAGGTTCTTCAGAACCTTTTTTTTTAGATCCCGTATATATGTGTTAGCATACTGTATTTGTTTTTCCCTTTCTGATTTACTGTACTCTGTATGACAGACTCTAGGTCCATCCACCTCACTACAAATAACTCAATTTCGTTTCTTTTTATGGCTGAGTAATATTCCCTTGTATATATGTGCCACATCTTCTTTATCCATTCATTGTCGATGGACACTTCGGTTGGTTCTGTGTCCTAGCTATTGTAAATAGTGCTGCAATGAACATTGGGATACACGTCTCTTTTTGAATTATGGTTTTCTCAGGGTATATGCCCAGTAGTGGGATTGCTGGGTCATATGGTAGTTCTATTTTCTGTTTTTTAAGGAACCCCTCCGTACTGTTCTCCATAGTGACTGTATCAGTTTACATTCCCACCAACAGTGGAAGAGTCCAACTCTATATTTTCTAAGTTTCTCTGTGCTGCTGATGTCCAGATGTTTAACTGTCAAAGCTTTTTTGACAAAATAACCTTGATTCTCAACTTTCCCTTTGCCTACTTTTATTTTTTGTACTTTATTTATTTTTATTTATTTATTTTTGGATGTGTTGGGTCTTCGTTGCTGCGTGTGGGCTTTCTCTAGTTGTGGTGAGCGGGGGCTACTCTTCATGGCAGTGCGTGGGCTTCTCACTGCGGTGGCTTCTCTTGTTCCGGAGCACAGGCTCTAGGCACACGGGCTTCAGTAGTTGTGGCACGTGGGCTCAGTAGTTGTGGCTCGCGGGCTCTAGAGCGCAGGCTCAGTACTTGTGGCACACGGGCTTAGTTGCTCTGCAGCATGTGAGATCTTCCTAGACCAGGGCTCAAACCCATGTTCCCTGCATTGGCAGGTGGATTCTTCTTTTTTTTTTTTTTTTTTTTTTGCGGTACGCGGGCCTCTCACTGTTGTGGCCTCTCCCGTTGCGGGGCACAGGCTCCGGATGCGCAGGCTCAGCGGCCATGGCTCACGGGCCCAGCCGCTCCGCGGCATATGGGATCCTCCCAGACCGGGGCACGAACCCGTATCCCCTGCATCGGCAGGCGGACTCTCAACCACTGCGCCACCAGGGAGGCCCGGCAGGTGGATTCTTAACCACTGCGCCACCAGGGACGTCCCCTTTGCCTACTTTTAACAAATTTATTTTTAGATAATTACAGATTTACATGTAGTTGTAGGAAATACTACAGAAAGAGCCGTTATTCCCTTCACCTAGTTTTCCCCAGTGGTAACATGTTGCAAATTGTACTATAATATCACAAACATTTTTTGTTTGTTTTTTAAAAAAACTCGTATTTTTTAAAATTTGGTTTTTATTGAGGCAGCATTGGCTTATAACATTATATAAGTTTCATGTGTACAACCTTATATTTCTACTTCTGTATACACTACAGGGTGCTCACCACCAAAAATTTAGTTTCCTCCATCACCATATAGTTGATTCCCTTTACCCATTTCATACCCCGCCCCCACTTTGGTAATGACTATTCTGTTCTTTGTATCTTTGTGTTTGTTTTTGTTTGTCACAACCATTTTATTCACATTTCCCAGTTTTTACTTGTACTCACTTCTGTGTGTGTGTGTGCTTAGTTTTTTGCAGTTTTATCACATGTGCAGTTTTGTGTATTTGCCATGATAGGCAGGCACAGAACAGTTCCATCATTATAACTATTGTTGTTGGGTGAACTGTTCTCTATATGTCACTTAGATGTTGATGGTTGGTTGTGTTTACTGGTTCTTCAACATCCTTGATGATTTTTTGTCTAGTAGTTCTGTCAGTTGCTGTGAGTAGGGTGTTGAATTCCCCAACTGTAGTTGTGGATTTGTATCTCCTCTTAGCTCTCTGTTTCCACCTCATGTATTTTGAGTCTGATTTTTTGGTGCATCCAAATTTAGGATCATGATGTCTTCCTGATAGGTTTATCCTCTTATCGTTATGTCCCTTTTTTCTTCTCTAGCACTTTCCTTGCTCTGAAGTATCCCTTATCCACTATTAATATAGCCACTCCTGCTTATTCTTTTTTTTTTAGTATTTATCTGCTCTACTTTATTTTATTTTTTTAACATCTTTATTGGAGTATAATTGCTTTACAATGGTGTGCTAGTTTCTGCTGTATAACAAAGTGATTCAGTTATACATATACACATTTTCCCATATCTCTTCCCTCTTGCATCTCCCTCCCTCCCACCCTCCCTATCCCTCCCCTCTAGATGGTCACAAAGCACCGAGCTGATCTCCCTGTGCTATGCGGCTGCTTCCCACTAGCTATCTACCTTACGTTTGGTAGTGTAAGTGTTGCTTTGTCACATCTTACCCTTCCCCCTCCCCATATCCTCAAGTCCATTCTCTAGCAGGTCTGTGTCTCCATTCCCATCTTACCCCTAGGTTCTTCATGACCTTTTTTTTTTCTTAGATTCCATATATATGTGTTAGCATATGGTACTTGTCTTTCTCTTTCTGACTTACTTCACTCTGTATGACAGACTCTAGGTCTATCCACCTCATTACAAATAGCTCAATTTCATTTCTTTTTTGGCTGAGTAATATTCCATTGTATATATGTGCCACATCTTCTTTATCCATTCATCGGATGATGGACATTTAGGTTGTTTCCATCTCCGGGCTATTGTAAATAGAGCTGCAATGAACATTTTGGTACATGACTCTTTTTGAATTACTGTTTTCTCAGGGTATATGCCCAGTAGTGGGATTGCTGGGTCACATGGTAGTTCTATTTGTAGTTTTTAAAGGAACCTCCATACTGTTCTCCGTAGTGGCTGTACCAATTCACATTCCCACCAGCAGTGCAAGAGTGTTCCCTTTTATCCACACCGTCTCCAGCATTTACTGTTTCTAGATTTTTTGATGATGGTCATTCTGACTGGTGTGAGATGATATATCATTGTTGTTTTGATTTGCATTTCTCTAATGATTAATGATGTTGAGCATTCTTTCATGTGTTTGTTGGCAGTCTGTATATCTTTGGAGAAATGTCTATTTAGGTCTTCTGCCCATTTTTGGATTGGGTTGTTTGTTTTTTTTGATATTGAGCTGCATGAGCTGCTTGTAAATTTTGTAGATTAATCCTTTGTCAGTTGCTTCATTTGCAAATATTTTCTCCCATTCTGAGGGTTGTCTTTTGGTCTTGTGTACGGTTTCCTTTGCTGTGCAAAAGCTTTGAAGTTTCATCAGGTCCCATTTGTTTATTTTTGTTTCTATTTCCATTTCTCTAAGAGGTGGGTCAAAAAGGATCTTGCTGTGATTTATGTCATAGAGTGTTCTGCCTATGTTTTCCTTTAAGACTTTGATAGTGTCTGGCCTTACATTTAGGTCTTTAATCCATTTTGAGCTTATTTTTGTGTATGGTGTTAGGGAGTGATCTAATCTCATAGTTTTACATGTACCTGTTCAGTTTTCCCAGCACCACTTATTGAAGAGGCTGTCCTTTCTCCACTGTACATTCCTGCCTCCTTTATCAAAGATAAGTTGACCATATGTGCGTGGGTTTATCTCTGGGCTTTCTATCCTGTTCCATTGATCTATATTTCTATTTTTGTGCCAGTACCATACTGTCTTGATTACTGTAGCTTTGTAGTATAGTCTGAAGTCAGGGAGCCTGATTCCTCCAGCTCCATTTTTCTTTCTCAAGATTGCTTTGGCTATTCAGGGTCTTTTGTGTTTCCATACAAATTGTGAAATTTTTCGTTCTAGTTCTGTGAAAAATGCTAGTGATAGTTTGATAGGGATTGCACTGAATCTGTAGATTGCTTTGGGTAGTAAAATCATTTCCACAATGTTGATTCTTCCAATCCAAGAACATGGTACATCTCTCCATCTGTTTCTGTCATCTTTAATTTCTTTCATCAGTGTCTTATAATTTTCTGCATACAGGTCTTTTGTCTCCCTAGGTAGCTTTATTCCTAGATATTTTATTCTATTTGTTGCAATGGTAAATGGGAGTGTTTCCTTGATTTCACTTTCAGATTTTTCATCATTAGTGTGCAGGAATGCCAGAGACTTCTGTGCATTAATTTTGTATCCTGCTCCTTTACCATATTCCTTGATTAGCTAGTAGTTTTTCGGTAGCATCTTTAGGATTCTGTATGTATAGTATCATGTCATCTGCAAACAGTGACAGCTTTACTTCTATTCCGATTTGGATTCCTTTTATTTCCTTTTCTTCTCTGATTTCTGTGGCTAAAACTTCCAAAACTGTGTTGAATAAGAGTGGTGAGAGTGGGCAACCTTGTCTTTTTCCTGATCTTAGTGGAAATGGTTTCAGTTTTCCACCATTGAGGACGATGTTGGCCATGGGTTTGTCATATATGGCCTTTATTACGTTGAGAAAAGTTCCCTCTGTGCCTACTTTCTGCAGGTTTTTTATCCTAAATGGATGTTGTTGTTGTTGTTGTTTTTTTATCAGTGTTCACATGCACATTTAGACACCAGGACTGGAGAAGCTGTGGTTTCTTCAGGCTAAGTGTCATATCAGTGAACTTTCCTTATTTGTTTTCATTGGACCTCATTGGACTTTCTTACCCTTTGAATGAATGTTTTGCCCATTCATGCTTTTGTAATGTCCTACATAAGTTATCTGGAAAACGTTAGTGTCCTGAGTTATGTTGAGCTTTCAAATGATGACACCTTTCCTTATGCAGTATTCAAAAGTCATATTTGTTAGTATCACCAGTGATCTGATAGGAAAAGTCTTTATTGGGAAGCTGACAGGCTCATGGTGCCAGTTACACGTTTTCCAAAGTTGTGTATATTTTTTGAAAGCTAAATTTTCTTACTGTCAGCTAATACTGTCGGTTGATTTCCTTGAATTGACAGGCTCATTTAATTCATTTTCAAAAGAAAAATTTGGCAAATGTTCAAATATGAATAGACACAGTTTGCTATAATTTACTCTTTGAAATAAATTTGTTCTCCCATGAGCAAAGCAGCTAATTCAGCCGAAAACTGAAACAATCACACAGGTGACCTTCCTCAAGTCACCTGTGATGCTTTGGTGTGCATCTAGAATGCTTTAACAATCCTTCCCAATTCATAACACAGAATGTTAAAAAGTTGATATACTCGAGGTTGAGCGCTAATGTAATATTTTTGCTACTTCCTCCTATTAATTTTATATTGCCTCATAATCAGTTACCATAAATTATTGAGTTAACACAATTTCCATTCGTTCTCTTATTTGCCTGGGTCAGGAGTTTGGGTTCTATTTAGCTGGGTCCTCTGCTCTGTATCTCCTACGAGGCTGCCATGCAGGTGTCATCTGAGGCTAGAGTCTCATCTGAAGTTTGAGGTTGTGTTAGTTTCCTGTTGCTGCTCTAACGAGTTACCGGCAACTTGGTGGCTTAAAAAACACACATTTATTATCTTATAATTATTGAGGCCAGAAATCCAAAATGGATCACAGTGAGCTAAAATCCATGTGTCAGCAGGGCTGTTTCTTTTTCTGGAGACTCTACAGAATTAGTAGAGTCTGTAGAGTCTCTTGTTTCCTTGCCTTTTCCAGCTTCTTCAGGATGCCTTCTTTGGCTCATGGCCCTGTCTCCCTATCTTCAGAGCCAGCAGTGTAGGGTAGCATCTTCAGATCTTTCTCTCTCTCACCCCTACTTTTGTCATCACATCTTTACTTTGACTGTGACCCTCCTGCTTCTCTATTTCTCTTTTAAGGACTGTTGTGATTACACCAGACCCACCCAGATAATCCAGGATAGTCTCCCCATCTCAGTGTCCTTGATTTAAAAACACCTGCAAAACCTTTTGCCATATAAGGTAACATATTCACAGGTTCTGGGAATTAGGACATTGACATCTTGGGGGCGACATTTTAATGCTAACACATCTGTCATCTGGCTCACAAATCTTCATGTCCCTTCCACCGGCAAAATACATTGTCCATTCCAACTTCTTTAAAAGTTTCATCCCATTACATCGTCAACTCAAATTGCAAAATTTCATCATAATTTCATAAGCAGAAACGTCCCAAATCTCATCATCTAAATTATATAAGTCAGGCATGGGTGAAGCTTTGGCTATAACACTTCTCCATCTACAAACCTATGAAAGTCAAGAAACAAGTTATCTGCTCCCCAAAATACCATGGACAGGCATAAAATAACGGTTATAGGCATTCCATTTACAAAAGTGAGAAAACATCAGGCAAAAAGATTTCAAGCTTTAAGTGAAAAAAAAAAAAAAGAAAAAAAAAGACATCACCAGTCTCAAGAAATTCCCAAATCCAAGTCCTTTAGGTTCCAGGCCTAGGGATGAAGCACTCTGTTTCACAGCTCTATGTTCTGAGTTTGCAGCTCTGCCCTCAGAATCAGCCTTCCTTTTTCAGGAAAAATAGCACATGTTTGCAGCTGAGTAGTTATATCAGCCTATTTTCTGCCTGTAGAATTTGGGGAGTCTAACATCCTTCTTACATTTTTTTTCTCTTTCTGCCCCTTTTAATTCCAGGCTGGCAGTGTTCCTGCTCTTCTAAAATTCTCAAGAACTCTGTGGGTTTCCCATGTATATAGTGGTGATCACCCCACTGGGAAAGAGGCTCCTCCACAGATCTTTCTTGGATAATGCCATCTATACTTCTGGCTTCTGCTGAGATGGCAAAGGGGATCCATGAATAATCTTATGTTTAATCTGACCTTTTGACCCTTCCAAGGTACTCATATAATGTTTTTCAGCCACACCATTGACTTTCTCCCCAGAGCATGCTTTCTTGACAGTGAGTCCCCTCATTTTAGCATTTTTTGGCAATTGGGATAGGTTGAAAATTTTCCAAATCATCAAGTCATGGTTCCTTTTTGCTCAAGAGTTTTTCCTTCAATCTCTTCCTTTCCTCTTGCATTTTACTATGAACAGCAAAAAGAAAATAGGCCATACCCCTAACACTTTACTTGAAAATCTCCTCAGCTAAAACAGCCAAGTTCATTGTTTAGAAGTTCTGCTTTCCACGTAACTACAGGATGCACAGTTCAGCCAAGTTTTCTGCCACTACATGGTAAGGATCTTCTTTCCTCTAGCATCCAATAACATTTTCTTTGGTCCCATCTGAGACCTCACTGGCAAAGCCTTTAACATCCACATTTCAGTCAACAGTCTGTGCATGATGATTTAGGTGTTCCCTAGTATGATATAGGTTTCCTCTACTATGTTCCTGACCTCCTTCTGAATCCTCACTAGCTGTTACTAGTTGTTAACTCCGTATTTCTACTAAATTGGCTCAAGGCAGTCAGGCTTTTTCGATCATGCTTCTCAAAATTCTTCCAGCTTTTTGTCTATTACTCGATTCCAAAGTTGCTTCCACAGTTTTAGGTATTTATTTAGGTATTTCCTATTGCTGTTGTAATAAATTACAAGAATGTGCTGGCTTAAAACAGCACAAATTGATTATCTTATAGTTCCAGAGGTGAGAAATATGATTTGGGTTTCACTGGGCTACAGTGAAGGTACGGGCAGGGCTGTCTTCCTTTTGGAAGCTCTAGCCTGTTTTCCTTGCCTTTGCCTGCAGTTTTGCCTTGTTGGATACCTCCTCCATCTTCAAAGCCAACAGAATAGCAACCTCAGATTTCTCTCTCACTCTCACCCCTGCTTCCATCATCACATCTCCTTCCTTGACTCTCCTGCTGGCTTCGTTCTCTTACTAGTATTCCTGTGATCACATTGGGCCAGCCTAGATGATTCAGAACAGTCTCCCCATCTCAAGGTGCTTAGCTTACTCACATCTGCCAAGTCCCTTTTCCCACATAAGGTGACATATCCACAGGTTGGGATTGTTGGCAGAATTCCATTCTGTGCAGCTGTAGAACTCATGGCCACTTGCTTCTTCAAGGTCAGCAAAAGAATGAGAGTCTGCTACCTCTAATGTTAGCTCAGGGAAGGCCTACAGCCCTCTTTTCAAGGGCTCACTTGATTATGTCCAAATCACCCAGAATATTCTGCCTTTTGAGTAATTCAGTCATACGGATTGGGCATCTTAATTGTATCTGCAAAATCCCTTCACCTCTGCCATGTCATAACCTGGTCATGGAAGTAACTCGGTCCCTCCCGCACTCAGCAGGCTGGGATTATACATGGTGTGTACACCAGGGGGCGGAGTCTCGACAGCTATTTTCAAGTAGCGAAGGATCTAACGACTTCTCATAGCGTTTGGTGCTCCTTACTTCCTTGGTTCAGGCAAAGGGCCGGGAGGTTTATTCACCATTGCCATTTGTATCACAGTGCAAATGTCAACCCTGTAAAAAGGGCAAAGGACATTTGAGGATGATTATGAAAATAGTTATGACCTGACAGACCCCTGCGGTCCATGGAACACTCTTTGTGAACTACTGACTGAGAAGATGCCCTTACATATTTATGTGGCATCAGTGTGTTTTCGTTCGAATCCATGATCTCGTCAATGTTAATGTGCAGTGAACATGTATTTGTGGAGTTGGGGCGAGCAGGAAGATCATTTTATATGTCTTCTGTTGTATTGAGCCATACCTTTACAGTTTCACTTCTCTAGACAGTTGTATAAATTAGTTCAACCTTTTGAGAGGGCAATTTGATAAAATCTTTGAGCAGTTCTACTTCAAAGCATTTTCCGTCTGGGTACAGTTATGCATGTGTGCAGAGGTACATTTGAAATGGTGTTTGCAGCTTTCTTGTGTTTTGTATCAGCCAAAAATTAAAACACTCTTAAATAACACAGTTGAATACATAAATTCTAAGCCATTCATAGTCTGCAGCCATTTCAAAGAATAAGGTAGATCTCTGGAACTGGCATGAGAAAAGCAAGTTACAGAACAGGATATATATAGTATGAATTGATTTCTATCAAATTTAAGTGTATGTGAACACAGACACACAGACATGCATGCAGAAAGACACGGACATGCAGAGAGACATATGGGCAGAGAGAGACACAGAAAGAGAGACATGCAGAGAAAGACACACAGAGAGAGATGCGAACAGAGACACGGACACACACACACACAGACGGGGAGAGAGACACAGGGAGAGAAAGACAGGGAGACACAGACAGACACGGAGAGAGACATGGAAGAGAGAGAGACAGAGAGAGGGGCACACACACACAGAGACATGGAGAGAGAACGAGACAGACACATGCAGATCTGAAAAGATTGAGAATAGCTACCTGTGGGGATAGATTTGGCTGCCTTTTATATTTTCTTTCTTAGGATTCTACACCATTGGATTTGTTTTTCTACTGAGCATATATTAATGTTTATAATAAGCCAGCAGTGTAGCTGGCCCGGGCCCAGGCATTCTGGCTTCACCCCAAGGGCCTCTTCCTCTGTGTGTGTGGCTCTTAGAAGTGTTTGCCCAGGAAGGTGGTGATGACCTGAAGGTGAGTGTAGGGTCAGTTCGTGCACCTGGCTGTAGAGCTGCTGGCACAGGCCTCCTCATCCGCAGGTCGGCCTGCCCCTGAGGCCTGTCACGGTCCCTCAGAACCAGAAGTCCAAGCTTCAGCTTGTTGTGCATGCTGGTCTGCTGGGCAGTTTCCTAGTCCATGGAAGATTCGCTCCAGTGATCTAGAAAGCTGAAAAGGGGACTGGTCTTTAAGAGGTAGGCACAGTGTGATAACAGAAAAGCAGTGACCCGTTCCCTCTAGGAAGTGTGTACATTGTATCTTCATTTCAAAGAGAAAAACAGCTGTGCTGTTTGCTCTGTAAAGATATTCTCTCTGGAAGATTTTCAGTGTTGTATGAACCATTGGGATCAGGAAGGAATCGGCTTCATTTGTCTGGAAAACGTCTTTGTACATACCGCCTCCCTTCTAGATGTTCTTCCCTACTGCTCTTTTCGCCTAAGGTGAGGTCTACACGATTTGCTCGTTAGTTTTTAAGGTCGATAATAGACATTTGTGCACCCCTGAAGACCAGCCATTTACGTGTCAGACCTTTTTTTTCTTCCCTATCAGAAATGACTGTGATGCTCAAATCAATCTTTAACTATTTTTTGATTGACATTTTCTTCAGAGCTAACTGTAAAATTCACATGAAGGTGTAAGAAATACTCCAGAGAGATCCCATCGCACTATACCAGTTCCCAATGGTAACACCTGAAAAATTATAGTACAATGTCACAACCAGGATATTGACGTTGATATAATCTAGTGATCTTATTCAGATGTTCCGTTTACTTGTACTCGTGTCTGTCTTCACGTCTATGCAGTTTTATCACCTGTGTAGGTTCATATATCCACCATGATAGTCCAGACAGAGAACAATTCCATGATCACAAAGACCCTCTTGCTGTGCTTTATAAAAACAACTATCTCCCTTCTGCTGTGCCCACCCCCATTTCCTGTCCCTAAGCACTAATCTTTTCTCCATCTATAGCATTTGGCAATTTAGAAAATGTTATGTAAATGAAATCATGTAGTATGTAATGTTTGGGGATTGGCTTTTTTTCACTCAGCATAATTCCCTTGAGGTCCATCCAAGGCATTGCATGTATCAATAGTTGGTTGCTTTTCCTTGCTGAATAGTATTCCATGATGTAGATGTACTATAGTTTATTTATGAAGGTCATCTGTGTTGTTTCCAGTTTTGGGCTCTAGGTTTTTGTATGAGCATGAGTTTTCATTTCTCTGGGATAAATGCCCAGGTTGGTAATTGCTGGGTTCTATGGTAGTTGTAGGGTTAGTTTTTTAAGAATATTGCCAACCTGTGTCCCAGACTAGCTGTACCATTTTATATTCCCACCAGCAATAAATGAGTGATCCACTTTCTCTGCATCCTTGTCAGCACTTAGTGTTATCACTATTTTTTTTTAGTCATTCTGATTGGTGTGTAGTGATACCTCATTGTGGTTTTAGTTTGCATTTCCCTGATTGCATGTGCTTATTGACCATTCGTGTAAACCCTTCAGTGAAATGTCTCTTCATGTCTTTTGCCCATTTTAATCAGATTGTTTGATTTTACTGTTCAATTTTGAGAGCTCTTCATATATTCTAGACACTAGTCCTTAGATGGGTATGTGTTTTGCAAATATTTTCTTTTACTCTATAGCTTGTCTTTTCATCTTCTTAATAGAGTCTTTCACAAAAGGAAATTTTTAATTTTGATGACGTCTGATTTATTCATTTTTTTCTTTTGTGGATCATGGTTTTATGGTCAAGTCTATGAATTCTTCACCAAGCCCTTAGTCCTGAAGATTTTTCTCATATCATTCCTTCTGAAAGTTCTATAGATTTACATTTAAGACCCAAAAAAGTCATCAATTTTGAGTTAGGGTTTGTATGAGGTGTGTGAGAATTAGATCAAGGTTCATTATTTTTGCCTATAGATGCCTGGTTGCTCCAGCACCTTTTGTTGGAAAGGCTGTCCTTCCTCCATTGAGTGGCTTTTGCACCTTTAACAGAAGTCTCTTGAGCATATTTGGGCAGGTCTTTCTAGGTAGTTCATTCTGTTGTACTGCTCTGTGTGTCTACCCTTCTGCCACTGTCTTGATTACTGTAACCATGAAGTAAGCCTTAATACTGGGTAGGCTGATTTCCCCCCACTTTATTCTTCTTTCTCAAGGTTGTTTTAGCCATTCTAGGGCCTGTGCTTTTCTATACAAGTTTTAGAATAAGTTTATTTATGTCTAGAGAAAGCTGGCTGGGATTTTAATAGGACTTATGTTAAATATGTAGATGAATTTGGGGAGAGTTGATGTCTTTAAGGGAGTCTTCAAATCCATGAACACAGTATGTCTCTCCATTTATTTATGTCTTCTTTGATTTCGCTCATAAGCATATTGTAATTTTCAGCCTGCAGGTCCTGTACATGTTTTTCAAGTGTACAGCTAAGTATTTCATTTTCTTTGGAACAATTTAAAATGGTTATGTGTTTTAATTTTAGATTCTGTATGTTCATTGCTATTATATGATTGATTTTGATATTTGTTGCTCCTATATCATGAGACCTTGCTGAAGTCACTTTCTGATTCTAGGAATCGTTTTTTGTAGGTTTCTTGGAATTTTCTATGTAGATGATCATGTCATCGGCAAATAGGGATAGGTTTATTTCTTCCTTCCCAATCTGTATGTCTTTTATTTCGTGTTGCAATGTTGAACCTCCCATGCTATGTTAAATAAGAGTGGTGAGAACAATGTCCTTGGCCTGTTCCTGATCTTTAGGAGAGAGTGTTCAGTCTTTCACCATTAAGTCTGACAAGAGCTATGGGTGTTTTCTAGATGCTCTCTATGAAGTTGAGGTACTTCCCTCTATTCCTAATTTGCTGAATTTTTTTCATAAATGGGTATTGGATTTTCCATGTTGATAAGATTACAGGCAGACCTCGTTTTATTGCACTTCACTTTATTGCACTTTGCAGATATTGTGTTTTTACAAATTGAAGTTTTGTGGTGACCCTGCGTTGAGCCAGTCTATCGGTGCCATTTTTCCAACAGCATTTGCTTACTTCGTGTCTCTGCGTCACATGTTGGTAATTCAAAACTATTTGAAACTTTTTCATTATTATTATATTTGCTGTGGTCTGTGATAAGCGATCTTTTTTTTTTTTTTTTTTTTTTTTTTTTTTTTTTTTTTTTTTGCGGTACGCGGGCCTCTCACTGTTGTGGCCTCTCCCGTTGCGGGGCACAGGCTCCGGATGCGCAGGCTCAGCGGCCATGGCTCACGGGCCCAGCCGCTCCGCGGCATATGGGATCCCCCCAGACCGGGGCACGAACCCGTATCCCCTGCATCGGCAGGCGGACTCTCAACCACTGCGCCACCAGGGAGGCCCATAAGCGATCTTTGATGTTCCTGTTGCAAAAAGATTACTACTCCCTGAAAGCTCAGATTATGGATAGCATTTTTTAGTAATAAAATATATTTTTTAATTAATTAATTAATTTATTTTGGCTGCGTTGGTTCTTCGTTGCTGTGCACAGGCTTCTCTTGTTGCAGAGCACAGGCTCTAGTCACGCAGGCTTCAGTAGTTGTGGCGCACGGGCTTAGTTGCTCCGTGGCATGTGGGATCTTCCCGGACCAGGGCTTGAACCCTGAAGGCTCAGATTATGGATAGCATTTTTTAGTAATAAAATATTTTTTAATTAAGGTACATACATTTTTTTGGGACATAATGCTGTTGCACTTTAATAGACTACAGTATAGTGTAAACATAATTTTATGTGCACTGGGAAACCAAAAAAAATCATGTGACTTGCTTTATTAATATTCGCTTTATTGCAGTGGTCTGGAACCATCCCCACAATATCTCCGAGGTATGCCTGTATATGATTTTTTTCTTCTTTAGGCTGCTGATACTGTAGGGCACATTGTTTTTCAAATGTTGATCCAGCCTTGCATAACTAGAACAAGTCCCATTTGTTCATGATGTATAATTCTTTCTATACATTCTGTTTAGTTTGCTAATATTTTGTTGAGGATTTTATATATTAGTTCATGAGAGAGACTGGGCTGTAGTTTTTTTCTTAATACAGTCTTTTTCTGTGTTTATTATCAGGTTAATGCTGGCCTCATAAAATAATTTGGGAAATATCCCTCCTCTTTATTTTCTGGAAGAGGTTTTATAAAATTGGTGTTAATTCCTCTTTAAATGCTTGGTAAAATTTACCAGTGAAACCATCAAAAAGCCTGGAAATTTCTTTTTTAGGAGCTTTTAAATTAAAAATTCTGTTTCATTAATGGTTATAGAAATATTCATATTGTGTTTTCATCTAGGTTGAATTATTTTTTTATTGTGGTAAACATACTAACATAGAATTTACCATTTTAACCATTTTAAATGTACAGTTCATTGGCATTAAGTACATTCCCAATGTTGTACAACCATCACCACTATCCATTTCCAGAACTTTCTCCTCATCCCAAACAGAAACTCTGTACCCAGTAAACAGTAACTCCTCATTTTCCTCTACCCTGAACCCCTGCTAACCTCTGTTCTACTTTCTGTCTCTAAGAATTTTCCCATTCTAGGTACCTGAAATAAGTGGAATCAGACAAGATATGTCCTTTTATGTCTGGCTTATTTCACTTAGCATAATGTTTTCAAAGTTTATCCATGTTGTTGCATGTATCAGAATTTCATTCCTTTATAAGGCTGAGTAATATTCCATTGTGTGTATATACCATATTTTATCTGTTTATAAATTGGCAGACATTTGAGTTGTTTCTACCTTTTGTCTGTTGTGAATAGTGCTGTATTGAACATTGTGCAGCTATCTGTTTGAGTCCCTGCCTTCAGTCCTTTTGGGCTTATACTTAGAGGTGGAATCAAAGGATCATATAGTAATTCTACGTTTAAATTTTTGAGTAATCACCAAAGTGTTTTCCACTGCAGCTGCACCATTTTATACATTCCCACCAGCAACATACCAGGGTTCCAATTTCTCCACATCCTCACCAACATTTGTTATTTTTCATTTTTCTTTTGATAATAGCCATCCTAATGATATGTGAAGTGGTATCTCCTCATGGATTTGATTTGTATTTCCCTAATGACCAATGACTTTGAGCATTTTTCATGTGCTTATTGACCACTTGTATATCTTCTTTGAAGATATGTCTATTCAAGTTCTTTGCCCATCTTTAAATCTCATTTTTCTAATTGTTGTAGGAGTTCTTTATATAGTCTGGATTTTAATCTCTTACTGGATATATGATTTATAAATATATTCTCTTATTCTGGGATTGTTTTTTTATTCTCTTGATAGTGTCCTTTGCACAAAAGGCTTTACTTTTTTTTGTTTGTTTGTTTTTGTTTTTGCGGTATGCGGGCCTCTCACTGTTGTGGCCTCTCCCGTTGCGGAGCACAGGCTCCGGACGCGCAGGCTCAGCGGCCATGGCTCACGGGCCCAGCCGCTCCGCGGCATGTGGGATCTTCCCGGACCGGGGCACGAACCCATGTCCCCTGCATCGGCAGGCGGACTCTCAACCACTGCGCCACCAGGGAAGCCCAAGGCTTTACTTTTGATGAGGGCCACTTTATCTATTATTCCTTTTGTTGCCTATGCTTTTGGTGTCATATCCAAGAAGTGATTACCAAATCGAATATCATGAAGATTTTCCCCTATGTTTTTTCCTAAGAGTTTTATAGTTTTAGCTCTTAATGTTTAGGACTTTGATCCATTTTTAATTAATTTTTATATATGGTGTAAGGTAAGGGCCCAGCTTCATTCTTTGGCATGTGGATATTCAGTTTCTTGGTACCCTTGTCAAGAACCTATTGACCATAGAGTTATGTCTGGGCTTTCTGTTCTGTTCCATTAGTCTATATGTCTGTTCGTATGCCAGTACCACACTGTTTTGATTACTGTAGCTTTGTAGTAAGTTTTGAAATCAGGAAAGTGAGTTCTTCTTTTTCAAGATTCTTTTGTCTATTTGGGGTCTCTCTCTCTTTTTTTTTTTTTTACAGTGTTTATTTTTACTTGTTGACAGTTTGCTTTATTTATTTATTTATTTATTTATTTATTTATTTATTTATGGCTGTGTTGGGTCTTCGTTTCCGTGCGAGGGCTTTCTCTAGTTGTGGCAAGCGGGGGCCACTCTTCATTGCAGTGCGCGGGCCTCTCACTATCGCGGCCTCTCTTGTTGCGGAGCACAGGCTCCAGATGCACAGGCTCAGTAATTGTGGCTCACAGGCCCAGTTGCTCCGCGGCATGTGGGATCTTCCCAGACCAGGGCTCGAACCCATGTCCCCTGCATTGGCAGGCAGATTCTCAACCACTGCGCCACCAGGGAAGCCCTATTTGGGGTCTCTTGAGACTCCATATGAATTTTAGGATGGGGTTTTCTAAGTCTGCCCAAAAAACTGTTTTGGATTTTGGTAGAGATTGCACTGAATCTGTAGATCACTTTGGGTAGTATTGTCATCTTAACAATATTAGTCTTACAGTACGTGAACACGGGATTGAGTTGAGTTGTGATAGTTTGTGGATTTCGAGGAATTGGTCCATTTCTTCTAAGTTGTCAAATACATAAAGTTGTTCATAGCCTTTTCTTATTATCCTTTTAATAGTGCAGAATCTATAATGATATCTGCTGTTTCATTCCTTATATTAGTATTTTGGGGGTTTTTTCTTCAATTATATTTGTTAGTAAGGTTAGAGGTATATCAATTTTACTGACTTTTTCAAAGAACAAGCCGTTTGGTTGATCTATTTTACTTTTCTATTTTCAATTTCATTGATTTCTGCTCTTATATTTTTTCCTTCTGTCTTCTTGCTTTGGGTTTGTTTTTCTAGTATCTAGCTCTTCATTTTCTAGTATCTTGGGTTAGGAACTTGGATTATTGATTTGAGACCTTTCTTTGTTTCTAATTTAAGCATTTAGCGCTATAAACTTCTCTCTCAGCATTACTTTAGCTACATCTCCCATATTTTGATATGCTGTATTTTCATTTTCATTAGGGCTATTTATTCTTAAAATTTCATTTTGAGACTTTCTCATTGACCCTTGTTTTATTTAGAAGTGTCTTGTTTATTTCCAAGTGTTTAGAGATTTTCTTGTTTTCTCTCATTTGTTTTTGGTTTGGTTGTTTCTAGTTTGATTCTATTATAGTCAGAGATACCACTCTCTATCACTTCAATACTTTTAAATTTGTTGAGGTTTGCTTTCTGGTTCAGGGTGTGATCTGTTGGTGAATATTCCATGGGTGCTTAAACAGTTACTTACTCTGCTGCGATTGGGTAGTGTCCATTATTCCAGTTACATCCTGTTAGTTGATTGTGTTGTTTAGTTCTTCTATATCCTTGCTGGTTTTCATTCTAGTAGTTCTGTCAGTTGCTGAGAGTAGAGTATTGATGTCCCCAACTATACTTGTGGATTTGTTTATTTCTTTTCTCAGCTCTGTGAGTTTTAGCTTCATGTGTTTTGAGACTCTGTTGTTTGGTGCATACACATTTATGATTGTTATGTGTTCTTGGTGGATTGATCCTTTATCATTATGTGACATCCCCCTTTATTGCTAATGAGAACTGGCAGGTCATGTCTTACTGTGTTTTTAACACTCTTTCCAGAAGATTCAGACTTATAATTCTTTGATCCATAGACAACCCCAAGGTTCTATCCAAAAAAGATAGGTAACAAGTTGTAACTTACCTGGGCAGTTTGAGGATTACGTTATTGATCTGTAAAAGTCATTGAGGTTTATTTCCCCGCAAACATTGATGTTTCTATTCTAAGTGCTTACTGTATACAGCACTGTCTATGCCTTTCCCTTCCCTTAAATTTCCTGTCCCTCTGCTACCTCCAATTATAGGAACAGTTATGGGAGTCTTGAAGTTCAAGAAAAACTATTGGAAAACTCGTGTGGCATGCTACGTAATTGATGTGCAAGAAGTCCACAGTTTTAAAGGAATATGGTTGAGCTGAAAGACGTAGTATTAACAGCAGTAACCACACTTATATAAAATATTTTGTTGGTGTTGTAACCACTTTCAGTTGATGAGACACTCCCATACTCTACTGGGAATATAACGTCACTTCATCCCTGGGCAGTATTATGTGTGATTACGGTGCCAGGTCGAGAGTGGTGACAACCAAGGCTTGGAGCTCTCAGGGGTTGTGCTCAAGCTCTGGGACCCCCTGAAGCGTGTGGTCATCTCCTGGAGATCTGGGCTCAAGTCCCAGCTCCACTAACCACCAGATCAAATGTGGGATCATGTCCACCTCACCACCCATCCTGTGAAGAAAAGCAAGCAGAACTCGTCTCGTGTAAACCTTCTTACATCTCTTTGTCATCCTCAGAGTGATTCTTCAGAGGCATTAGAGGGACCTCAAGGACCAGGACAGGAGTGCTGTGCTCATGCTGTGACTTCCCTGAGCTGTACAGTGGCTGCTGTGTGTTGTTACTAATTGTGCTCCCCTTGCTGTCCCCCTTCCCCCTTTTAGAGAGATGGGACCATGTCACCACCACAACCAGGAGACCAGGAGCGACCAGAGCTCCAGCAAAGCCTGCAGGTAACACGACTGTTCTGAGGAGGGCACTAAGGAGGGACCCCGTGGAGCTCTCTGGGGCCATGTGTCCAAATGAGCTATACCTGTAATTTAACCAACTGACTTTGTCTTTTATGTTTTAGGGCCCCCTGGAGAAAAAGAATTTGACTTGGCCGATGCCTTGGATGATCGAAATGATCAAGATCATGGCCACAGGAAGCCAAGTGCAGGAGGAGGAGGTAAGTCATAGCTGGTTGAAGGCACAGGCCAGTGCTGTAGCTCCCTGGTCAGGGTGTAGCTCATTAACTACAACAGCCCACAGAGCCACTCCTGGCCTGGCAGAGCTGGGGGCACTTCAAGGCCTAGGAGAACCCTACAACAGTGGTTCTCAAACGTTTTGGTCTCAGGACTCCCCAAATTATTGAGAATCTCTATTGAGATGTGGGTCACATCTGTTGATATTTATCATCTTTGAATCTAAAACTGGAAAAAAATTAAAATGAACGACAGTAAACACACATAGTAACATAAATAGCATATTTTATGAGAAGTAGCTATGGCAAGATAAAGACAATTTAGTGAGAAAAGTGGTATCGTTGTACATTTTTCTATAATGTCTATCTTAGTAGGAAAGCTAGGGGACTTCCCTGACGGTCCAGTGGTTAAGACTCCGCACTTCCTGGTTGGGGAACTAAGATCCCTCACGCTGTGGTGTGGCCAAAAAAAGAAGAGCTAGACTCTCACATCTCCATCCCCTTCTGGGCTCAAGTTGATATGTTGTTACAGTTGATGTATATGAAGGAGATCTGGCCTTATAAGATATATGCCATTGGAAAGGGGAATAATATTTTAATAGACTTTTCAGATCATTGATCCACATCATTTTTCTTTGGTAAGACACCCAAACTCGACCACTGGTTGTTTCTTATAGGTTAAGTGCAGTGTAGAATGTGAAACCATATCAACGAATTTTCCATAGTTGATTTCATTAAACTCCCCATGGATTCTCATGTACTTTTTAGTGGAACTTTTACCCATTCATGGTTTTGTGCATTACGCATTGGTCATTTGGAAAATATTGATGTTCTTAAGTCTTTTGACCTTCCAAATAATGCCAAATTTCATTATGCAGTGCCCCAAATTCACATTGGTTAATATCACCACCATCTCATTAGAAAAAGTCTTTAAGTACTGGAAGGTTGTTAAGCTCACAGTGGTAGATATAGATTTTTCAAAATTCTCTTTTTTGTTTGAAATATTATCACTGGCAACAAGTACTGCCAGTGGTTTTCTTTAAAGTAACAGCCCCATTTCATTCATTTTCAAGAAAACACCTGCCAAATACTCAAGCTGCCATAACCATAGTTAGCCCATCATTCTTTCTTTCTAGTAAAAGTAGTCTTTCATGACAGAAAGCAGCTAATACAAAGCAGAATTGAAACAGTCACACATGTGCTTTTTTGAGTCAACTATAGGACTTTGGAGTGGAACAGACATGCTGTAAGCATGCTTCCCATTTCATCACAGAATATTAAAAGATGTGTACTCAATGGTTGAGCTATAATAAAATTAATTTTTCGGTTTCCTTGTATTAGTTTTCTGTTGCCACCATAACAAATGATCACAAGCTGTTTCTTTTGGTGAGGAGTTCAGGAACAGCTCAGCTGAGTTTTTCTCTTCAGAACCTCATACACCTTCAGTCACAGTGTCCTCCAGGTCTGGGGTCTCAGCTGAGGTTGGGTTGTCTTCCAAGCTCGTGTACTCGTTGGCAGAGAACCGTTTCCTTGCAGTTCTAGGACAAGTGGCTGCTTGCTTCTTTAAGACCACCAGGAGAAAAACAGAGACTAGACAGAAGGGGAGAGAAGGTGGGAGGGGGAGGGGGGAGTAGAGAAGAGCAGGGAGGGGGAGAGGAAGGCTAAGTCTGTTGCTTCTAGTGTTTGAGCTCAGGAGGCCCTCAACCCTGTTTTAAAGGGCTCACTTGATTAAGTTCAGGCTCACCCAGGAAAATCTGCCTTTTGATTAATGCCAAGTCAAACTGATGTGGTAACTTAATTACATCTGCAAAGTCCGTTCACCTCGGCATGTAATATAACCTAATCACGGGTTGATAGCCATCCTATGCATGGTTCTGCTCGCACCCAGTCATGGGATACTGGGGTGTGTACACTGGTGGGAGGGAATCTTGGGGGGCCCCTTTAGAGTTTTGCCTACGCATTCATCAAGGATCCTCTTAAGTGGCAATCACTTTCTGGGGATGTTGGGCAACATTAAGTAACAAATTTCTTGTCTCTGAGAACTGTTTTTGGCATTGAGATGTGTGTTTTGTTTTCTCTAGGTTTTTCAGACAAGGATCTTGAAGACATATTAGGAGGTGGTGAATACAAACCTGACAAGGGTAAAGGTAGGAGCACTGATTTGTCCAAATGCCTTATTCTCGTTAAAGACCGGATTATACAGCAACCAGGTTGATTGGAGCTGTTCTTACTCAGACTCTGGGAAATCAAAGGTTGTTAGTTCCTAGACATCCCTGCTTGCAGTTTGGGGTTGACTTGGAATGATACAGAGACTGTTCAGCTCAAGGGGGGGATTTATGAGCCAGTTTGGAAAAGCCACACATTTTCCCTGATGTTCCGGAAAGCCAAGGTGCTGCATGGGTTAATGTGTCCATACTAGCAGAAGCTGTTTGCCAAGGCAGCACCAGTTACAGTGACTCAAGGTCAGAGGACTCATTGGGAACAGCCTTCCCAACCTGGGGAGCCTGTCACTCTTGGGATGGGGGGAGCAAAACTCATCATGACAAGAACTTTTTTAAGACACCCATAGCAAGTCAGATATCTTTTAAAATATCTTTTTATTTTGCAGTAGTTTGAGTCACAAGAAGTTGTAAAAATAAACAAATTGTTCAGGAAAATTCCTAGGTACCCTTCACCCAGCTTCCCCTGATACCTTAATAAAACTATAGTTACATTGTCAAAACCAGGAAGCTGACACTGGTACAATGTTGTTATTAAGTCACATACAGACCTTATTCAGATTTCATCAGATTTTGCATGCACTTTGTGTGTGTGTGTGTGTGTGTGTGTGTGTGTGTGTGTACACATGGACACATGCACTTGTGGGTCTGGGTCGATGAAATTGTATCCGATGTGTCAGCCCTTCATAGTCACACCCTCCCCCAAGGCAGGTAGTTTTAGTTCCCCCCGCAAATCACACAAAGATTTAAACTTTTTGTCTTAATACGTTGGCAAGATCAGATCCTAGTATGGAGACAATGTTAGCCAGACTTGATGTGGCAAAATAAGTTAGGGTTGTAATTTGCGGTTGGTACTTGTGCTTGTAACCTGTTCTGATTTTATGTTGTGATTGTAACTTGTAGTTCTGGTGGTAAGTTTTTATGATTGTAACTATTGTGATGGTAACCTGTTGTGATGCTAAGTTGTGGGTACAGCATTTTCTGGTCATTCCCTGTTGTGGTTGTGATTTGTGGTTCTGAGTGTAACATGTCGTGATTGTATCCAGTGTCAGCCTGCTCTGCTCCCCACAATCTAGGCTGTGGCACTAGCATCTGCTTCTTTCTTGTAGGAATTGTGTGCCTTTTGTATGGGAACAGTGTTGTCTTCTGATTAAAGGATACTGTAGTCAAATCTGTCCTTCAAACCACCTTTCCAAACAGTGTCATTTTGAGTAAAAACTCTGAAAACCTCTAAATGAAACTCACAGGTGTCAGGAGAACATGGAACATTTAAAGGGCAAACCCAGCAAATTAGCCAATTTCTCCCGGGTGACAAATGGTATTTCCAGATGGTGAGAAGAGAGGGGTTTCCTTATTAAAAGTACATGTTTTAACAAGGAAGAAGTGTTAGGAAATTCTTTAATTAGGCTCATATTTGAATTTCTATTGTAAAGAATAATCAATTATTAGCGTAAGATATACTCTCTGTCATTATAGGTGTCAGAAAAAGAAAGTAGAGAGTCCCGGCAAAAAATACGAGTGTGAAACTGAAACTTAGGTTATGATAAGTACACCATGAGGTTCTCAGTCTTCTCTATGCAAACGTGCTAATGCCATGTATGAAGATAAAACACCACATTTAAATAAATGATGATCTTCAGCATAAAAACAGTCCTAATTAATGCATTTTCTAACTGGGTTTTAGGCGCACAGACTCAACTATAGTTTCGGAGTGTATTTCTGAGATAGTGTGTTATCTGTTGTATATGTTTTCTCAAGAAAACATTTCTCATGGCCCTGTAAGTGCCCCGTATTTTGTCTGTAGGTAGTAGTGACTGTCTCTCATCAACAGGTCCCATCAGCCTCCTCCATTCCCTAGCATTTTCACTGACGGAGAAGCTTGAGCTAATGAGTTTCATCTCCTCATTGTCCCCTCTGTGGTCTACACCTTAGTGTATGCAAGCCTCTCCTCCCATTCCCCTGGAGTTGCTCTTTGGTCCCCAGTCATTTCTTGGTGGTCACAACCCTCTGTCCCATGTGACCTCTGCAGCATTTCACTTTGATGACCACCTCCTCCTTCACATTCTTTCCTCCTGGGCCCTACCTGGCACTCTCCCACTTTCTTGTTCTCATTCACTTCTTCTTCCTAAACACTGTTGCCTGGTGGGTCTCCTTCCTTGAGCGTCCAGTGGTATGTCATTCTCTTGCCCACTGAAAGGGAAGGATATTAGAAACCAAGGTCTGGGTGTTGAGTGTATCCATTAGTGGGATGTTGCTACTTCTAAACCCTTTAAGTGGGCAGAACTAGGAAACAGGAAGTGCATGGATGTATTTTATTAATAAACTGTATATATATATGTATCTATAATTATTTCTGTATCTATTCATCAGCATCTGTATTAACCTAAACATGAGTTCATACTTAAGCCTTCTAGCAGTAGATTACAGTTGGAGACATATTTTAGTATTCCTTTCTTGCTGATCTTTAACTTCTCTCTCTGACAATGAGAAACCCACCATCCATCAACTGTTTGCTTACTTGCTCAATTCTGGTATTATACGTGTATAGCGCAATCATAATTGTTAACCCATACCCCTATGAGACGCAGCTTTACCAACTACAGTCCAGTGTTTGCTTTTCTTCTTTTGTCTTTACCTTACAGTTTCAGTCAAAATACCATTTTTTTTTAAAGTTACTTGCATAGCTCCTTTATTACCCCTCCATTCAGTGCAGTTCTGACATACATTTATAATGCAGATACATTCATTTGTCACAGTCTACATTCCATCCTGGGATCCCCCACCAACCTGGTTGATGTTTTGCTTGCATACATTAAAGGTCACTCCTTGTGATATACATTTGTATGGGTTTTTACAAATGCATATAGTCATGTGTCCAGCACCCAAGTACCATACAGAACAGTGTCACCATAGAAGTTCTTCTGTATACCCCTTTGGTACTCAGCCACTCTCTCTTTCCTCAACCATAATCCATTTTCTCTTAGTGCAACCACTGATCTGTTTATCATCTCCATAGCTTTTGCCTTTTGCAGAATGTCATATGGTTAGAATCATACAGTATGGAGCCTTTCCAGACTGGCTTCTTTCATTTAGCAATGTGCATTAAAGGTTCCTATATGTTTTTTCATGGCTTGGTAAGTAATTTCTTTATAATATTATTTCATTGTCTAGATGTACCACAGTTTGTCCATTCACCTATTGAAGGACATCTTGGTTGCATTTAGCTTTTGGTGATTATAAATAAAGCTGCTATAAATATTTACATACAGGTTTTTGTACAGACATAAGTTTTCAGTCCACATGGGTAAATACCTAGGTATATAATTTCTGGGTCATATGGTAAATCTATGTTTAGCTTTACAGTAAACTTCCCAGCTGTCTTCTGAAGTGGCTGTACCATTATATTGGGTTGGCCAAAAAGTTCGTTTGAGAAAACCCGACCTCTTACATCTTATGGGAATAGCCGAACGAACTTTTTGGCCAGCCCAATACTTTTCCATGAGCAATGAATGAGAGTTCCAGTTGCTCTACATCCTTATCAGCAATTGATATTGTCAGGGTTTAAAAAAATTTTTTTTGAAGTATATTTGATTTACAATGTTGTATTAATTTCTGCTGTATAGCAAAGTAACTCAGTTATACACACACACATATATATATATATATATATATGTACTTTTCCATTATGGTTTATCTCAGGATATTGAATATAGTTCCCCATGCTACAACAGTAGGACCTTGTTGTTTATCCATCCTATATATACTAGTTTGCATCTGCTAATATCCAACTCCCAATCCTTCCTTCCCTCCCCCCCTCCCCCTTGGCAACCACAAGTCTATTCTCTGTGTCTGTGAGTCTGTTTCGTAGATATGTTCATTTGTGTCATATTTTAGATTCCACATGTAAGTGTTATCATATATGGTATTTTTCTTTCTCTGTCTGACTTACTTTGCTTAGTATGATAGTCTCTAGGTCCATCCATGTAGCTGCAGATGGCATTATTTCATTCTTTTTTTATGGCTGAGTAATACTCCATTGTATATATGTACCACAACTTCTTTATCCATTCATCTTCCAGTGAACACTTAGGTTGCTTCCAAGTCTTGGCTTTTGTAAATAGTGCTGCAGTGACCATTGGGGTGCATGTATATTTTTGAATTGTAGTTTTGTCTGGATATATGCCCAGGAGCGGGATTGCTGGATCATGTATCTCTATTTTTAGTTTTCTGAGGAACCTCCATACTGTTTTCCATAATGGCTGCACCAATTTACATTCCCACCAGCAGTGTAAGAGGGTTCTGTCAGGGTATGTTTCTTTTTTTTTTTTTTTTTTTTCATTTTAGGCATTCTAATACTTGTGTAGGGGTATCTAATTGTTTTTTCATTGTATTTTCCTAATGGGAACTGATGTTGAGCATCTTTTTATATTCTTATTTTATACTGTTGTTTGAAGTCTGTTCAGATTTTTTGCCCATGTGAAAAATTCAGTTTGCTTTTATTAGTTCTATTTTTAACCTGGATACAAATCCTTTTCCAGGTATATGATTTTAAAAATATTTTTTTCCCAGTCTGTGGCTTGTCTCTTCCTTTTCTTCATAGTGTTGTTTATCAAATAATAAAATTTATTTTTTTATAAAGTTCGATTTATCAATTTTTTTTTTCTTTTACGGATCATGCTTTGGTGTTTTAAGAACAACTAAGTTCATGAAGATTTTTTCTTATGTCCTCTTCTAAGAGTTTTATTGTTTTTGCTTTTACATTTATGCCTTTGTTCCATCTTTTAGTTCATCTGTATATGGTGTGAAATAGGAGTCCAACTTTATTCTTTTGCATGTGGATATCCAATTGTCCTGGCACCACTTGTTGACAAGATTTTCCTTTCCCTACTAAACTGTCTTGGCTCCTATGGAAAATCAATTAACCATAGATGTAAGAGTTTGTTTCTGGACTCTCAATTCTGCTCCATTGTTGTCTGTAGCTGGCCTTCAGCCAATACCAATACTGTCTCTGCTGGGCATGTCCTCAGCTTCAGGGCAACCAAGGCTATGTGGAGAATGTATCAAGCCCCCTATGGTTGTCTCACGTCTCTGTTAAATCCCTGGCTAGTTGACTGGTTAGCTTGCTCAGGCTAAAGGAGCTGCTGGCTCTCCAAGTCATGTGGGTCCCGTTTGGCAGTGGTAGTGCAGTTGCTGATTTCCATGGCCTGTCCACCTCTCCCCAGTTAAACTAGCTGCTGAAAGACCTGGGAGAAGGGGAAATGAGAGCAACCCTGGGGGAAAAGGCCTCAGATTCCAGGTGTTCTCACAGGAACTAAATCTGTTTCCTGAAATGGCTGTCTTTGATTGTCCAGGGTTATAGTTGCTTTTTGAGAAGAGGATTTGTTGACCTCCTCAACCCCTCATGCCAGACATCCTCTCTGCTAGTATCTTTTGAATTTGGAATATTCTTTCTCTTTGCCTCCCCTCAAGCCCAGGCCCATATCACCTACCCTTGGGTCATTACCTTAATCTCTTAACTGGTCTCCTGGCTCCAGCCTCTCCTCCATGCAGCTGCCAGAGAGAATCACCAGGAACATGACCTTGTCAGTCCTCTGTTTAAAACTATTGTGTAATAATGAAAAGACAAACAGCCCAATTAAAAAATGAGCCTAAGAGACACTTCATAAAAGAAGTTATATGAAGATGCTCAAAATCTTTATTGGGGAAATGCGAATGAAAACCATGATGAGTTATCACAACACAGCCACCAGAATGGCTAAAATCAGAAAGACTGACAGATACCGAATGTTAGTATGTAAGTGGAGCAACTGGAACACTCGTACGTTGTTGGTGTGAATGTAAAGTTTCTTATAAAACTGAACATAGACCTCCCCAATAACCCAGCAATTTCACTTATTTTTAAGAAAAATGAGAGCTTATGTCCAAAAAAGACGTATAACAGAATTCTAAAAGCGACTTTATTTATAATAGCAAAACAACAACAAAAGAAACTGTAAACAGCCTAATTATCAATAGGAGAATGGATAGACAAATTGTGATATATATTCATACAATGGAATGACTTACTGAAACACAGAATAACATGAATAAATGTCAAAAATATTATGCTGAGTGAAAGAAGCCAGTGAAAAAAACAGTACATGCTATATGAGCCCAGTCACGTGAAGTTCTAATATTTGTAAAACTAATTTCTAATGTTACAAATGATATCCACAGCTGCTGTGGATTGGGGTGAGAATGGGGATTAATTGGACAGGGACATGAGAGAACTTTCTGGACTGATGTTAATTCTGTATCTCAGTGGGGGTATGGGTTTCACAGGTGTATGCATCTGTGAAAACTTACGAAATGGTACATGTAAGATTAGTATTTTATTATATGTAAATTTTACCTTAAAAAAGGAATCACAAGCAAACATGGAAATCTAGGTTATAATATGTGTATGGGTGAAGCGTACAGATGTCTGAGACTTACTTTGAAATGCATCACAAAAATAAGATTGGATGGATAGAGGGATGGATGGACATATGATAAAGTGAATAATGTAAACTGTTAATTATAGAATCCAGATGGTGGGTGTATGAGTGTTCACTGTACAGTGTTTTCAACTTTTTTGAACGTTTGAACTTTTTCTTAATTGTTGGGAAAAAATTTTTAAGCCAAAACAACAACAACAAAGTCTCTTTAATGGCTCCCTAATGCCTATAGGATAAGTTCAAGCCCCTTATCCTGCTGACATATCTTTCTGCCCTAGACCGTCAACTTCATTTCGACTCCAGACATGTGAACGAGCTGGTCCATGCCTGTCTTTGTGCCTTCACATGCTGTTCCTCTGTTTAAATGCCTTTCTTCCACCAGATGAATTCCCACTCATGTCCAGCAAATGCTCAGCCACTGATCCCTTAAGGGACACCTCAAAGATCCCCTCCTCTCTGGAGGCCCCTCCCCTCTGTGGCCCTGTGGCACTGCGCCCATCTTGTTCCTTTGGTTCTCATAGAACTTCTGTCATCCTGCTGGTACAGCATAGCCCCTGGCATTACTGAGTCACACCGAGTCACGTGTAGCTTTTTCACTCCTGCTATATTGGGCTTCCTGAAGGCAGGCACCTTTTCCCTTGTGTATCCCTGGCACCCCCAATAAAAGTTTCCTGAAATCAAGGGGATCAGGATGGACCAAACACCTGGCTTTGCTCTCTCCCCTCCCACCCACGCTTTCCCATGAAGAGTGACACATTTGATTGGCTAGGCTGACGACCCTGTGGGCCACTCGAGTGATGGCATCGTGGCATGAAATGCTTTCTTTTGGACCCCAAAGGGGGCGATGAGGGAGGCTGTGCCCCTCATGTAACTGGTGGGTAAGTGTGCACTCTTACGGGCGGTGAACTCTATAAATCTGATCTGTGAACCCAGCTCTCCCCCAGGTGGTTTTGTGAGGGGTGGGGGGGGTAGCGGAGAAGTACTCGGTAGCCCCGTTCATGAAGCGAACGCCTTACCTGATCTTCCTCTGGCTCCTGGTGTCTGTCCTCAGTTGGGAAAGAGTGTGGAGGGGAGCAGGGATGTCATTAGCAGAAAATACTGCATCATTGTTTTTAGCCAAAAAAGAAAATTTCATATTAGAACCAGGTTGAGCACTCTTCACTCCCAGATGGTAGTTTCTAAGGCCAAAGCATGTAGTTCTTAAAACCAGAGGCAAGAGTCAAAACCCGTACCTCTAAAGAGATGTAGACGTTCCCCTCCAGGTGTGTGAAGGTGTCCCCACGTGTGAAGCGGAAACCCATCGCCTTTACTTCCCAGGGTTCAATGAGAAGCTGTGTCTGGCTGCGGTCAGTGAATTGACTGTAGTTCCAGTGCTCTTTCCCTGCAGCTGCAGCCTTCTGGTGCCCAGGAGCCTCGGTCTTAGAGTGCCTTCCAGGGCTTTGCACAGACAGCTTCCTCTGCTCTCCCCTCTTGTCTCGCAGGTGCCTGGACAGACTCAGCAGACTGCTTCCTGCCTTTGAATTTTCATTCCATTTGTTTCTCTTCTCAGCTCCCCACCTGGAACCTCCAGTCTTCTAGAGTCTTCCAGGCCCCCAGGGTTCCTCACTGAGTTAAATTTGTTTTATTGTAGTAAGATATACATAACATTTACCATTTTAATCATTGAAAGTGTACAACCATCACCACCATCCATCTCCAGAACCTTCCCAAAGGGAAACTGTACCTATTAAGCAGTTACGCCCCATTCTCCCCTCCCCGCAGCCCCTAATAACCACTAGTCTACCTTCTGCCTCTGTGAATTTCACTACTTTGGGTACCTCATTTAAGTGGAATTGTATAGCATTTGCCCTTTTGTGTCTGGCTTCTTTTACTTGGCATATGTTCAAGGTTCATCCACATTATAACGTGGCTCAGTACTTCATTTCCTCTTACGGCTGAATAATATTCCCTTGTATAGATATACCACATTGTGTTTATCTACTTTCCCTCCTGAGTTTAAAGAAATCGTTCCTCTTCCATTTTTACTGTATTTACAGTCACTATCTTGAAATATATGGGCGCTGTCATGGTCCCTTCCAAGCCGTTAAGTTGATCTCATGCAACAGGGCATTGGGTCTCGATGGGAACATAATCATGGCAAAAGAGCTTAAGTGGAAGGGCTTTTACCCCAGAAACATTGCCTTCTATTGGGAGCTGAAAAAAGTTAGGGACTTGCCGCCACACAGCCCTTTCCATGTCTCTCTATGGACCCATTTCTGGTTTTTTTCAGCTTTCATAACATGAAGAAATAGGATGTTTCAGATGTGAAGAACAGCTCTCTGGTTCTAGTGTTCTAGAATGTGAAAAAACCCACATGCTCCCTCAGAGCCCCTGCCCCCAACACACATGCACATACACACACGCACGCACACACGCACACACGAGGGCAGCGTGAACACAGGGCTTTTCTCTGAGATGACTTCTGGTGTCTTGCGAGCTTGCCATAGGTAGGTGGGGTGTACAGCTCAGTGCTGGGTTGGGGCACCTGTCACGTTATCTAGAGGGTAGGGTGACCGTTCTCTTCCCTGAGGTGGGGGATGGAGGAGATCTGGGCCTTGGAGACTTTCTGGAACAGTGAGGAATGGCATCCCCAGCGGTTAGCCTAGGGAGCCAGGTTCTGGCTGACTCTTTTCAATTCGATTTGACTTTGTAACCATGGGTCATTTGAAGCAAGTGTTTGTCCCTCTTTGTTTATTCATTTTTCAGTTTTTTTAAATTTTACTTTGCATTTCTGCTGCCACTTTTTTAATAATGAAGATAATTTAAAAAAAAAATCTAAAACTCCTAGCTGTGGCTGCTAGAAATCTAGCACACTTACAGAGGTCCTGAACCACTTGAACGCCCCCCCTCGGCCGTTCTAGCTGTTATCTACCACTGTCACGTGGCTCTGCATGCCCGTGGCAAATCAGACATGTCAGGCACTGGCAGTGAGCCTGGAATTGCACTGTCGTCAGTGAGGGACACGTGGGTGCATTGCATCCCTGTCTGACAGGCATGCGGCTGTTGTGACTCAAGATTGATATGTCTGTATGTATCAATGTGTGTGCAATGTTGTCTTTTATGTTGGAAGATGCTGAGGTAACATTTCTGTTGACAACAGGGTAATGCCTAATGTTCTCTGTAGCTACAGTGGTCACTATAGCTATAGGAGCCCTTATAGTTATGGTGGGCACTATAGCTATGGGGTCTCTTGAGCTATGGTGGCAGTCCCTACAGCTATGGCAGTCACTATCGCTATAACAGTGGTCCCTAGAGCTCTGGCATTCCATAACTATCTACATGTATAGGTGTCTATACTCAAAGCAAATTGTAATCTGAGATATGCTGTACCGGGGAATTTCTAGTACAATAGAAGGCGACTCTAGACTCTTTGGTATGTAGTTGTGTTGTATAATTGTGAACTCAGAAGGCAGGTGAGGATACAAAACATATTGTCCATGAAAATGAAGGTCCTGCCAGTGACCTGTGAAATAACCTCTTTGAACTATTTCTCCAGTTCTGGGAAAGTAGATGTAGATAGATTTGCGTGAGGCTTGCATATTTTAAACATTCTTTGAAAAATTCTATGAAAAATAGTTGTTTATTGTTTTACCATCTAGGGAGAATCACTAGTAATAATTGGGAGTGTATGCTTACAGCATAAAGTATATATTTGGAAATAGTTTTACAAAAATGGGATCATGTTACCTTTTTAAAACCAGTTTTTTAAATTCAATAACACCCTTAATATCTTTTTCTGTATTAGGGAGTCCTTTAAAAAATCATGTCAACCACTGCATAATATTATGTTTCACTGTGACTTCTTTAACCAGGGCCTATATTTGTACAGAGAGGGTTTTTCCTCCAGCTTTTTACTGCTGTACACAGTGCTGGGATGAACTTCCTCATCGCCAAATGTATAAAACCTTAATTGTCTGTCAGACAAATTCCTAGAACTTGAACTGCTGAGTCACAGGAGGTGTAAATTTTTAAAGATGCAGCTCTTCGAGTGTACTGCCACATGGCATTCCATTACAATTGTACCAGCTGCCGTTTCCACCACTAGGAAGGAAACAGCTGCCTGTTTGCTCATATACTCACTTTCACTGGGTATTTTAGTTTTGTAATCTTCGCAGATTTGATCAGTACAAAATGCCATCCTGTTTAAATTTCCCATTTCTCTGCATCCAAGAAGTGAAACACTTTTCACCTCTGTCTTATTAGACACTCTTAATATATTGTGTGAATTGCCTATTCATGCCCATTGTCCCATTTTCTACTCATTTATGTGTAAGGGCTCCTTTTACATTAGGGATTATTAATCTCTTTTCATACCTTCCAAAGACATTTTATTTACCCATTCATCAATTGATGAACCTTTAGGTGGTTTCCACATTTTGGCTTTTACGACTAATGCTGCAATGAAATCAGTGTACCAGTTTTTGTGTGGTCAGGCGTTTTCAATTCTCTTGGGTATATATATCTAGAAGTGGAATTGTTCAGTCTTGTGGTAACTCTGTGTGTTTACCTTTGGGAGTAACCACCAACCTGTTTTCCACAGCAGCTGTAGCATTTTACATTCTCATCAGCATTGTCTGAAAGATCCAATTTCTTCACATCCTCACCAACACCTATTTACCTTTTTTGGATTGTAGCCATCCTAATGCGTGTGAAGTGGTATCTCATCGTGGGTTTGATTTGCATTTCCCTGGTGACTAATGATACTGAGCTCTTTTCGTGTGCTTATTGGCCATTTGTATATCTGTCTGGAGAAATGTCTTCCTATCCTTTGTCCATTTTAAAATTGAATTATTTGCCTTTTTATTGAGTAGTAGAAGTTCTTTATTCTCAGTACTCATCCCTTGTCAGATATAGAATTTGCCAATGTTTTCTTCCATTCTGTGGGCTGTCTTTCCACTTCCTTGATGATGTCCTATGAAGCACAAAGGTTTTTAATTTTGACAGAGTCCAATTTATCCATTTTTCCCTTTCGTTTCTTGTGCTTTTAGTATGGAAGTTTTGACTTTTGATATAATCTTTTCCATTTCAGGCTCCTGGCTTGAGGGCCAGGTTTAGGAAGTCATTCGTTACCCCAAGACAATATAAATGTTGTCCTACATTTTCTCGTAGTGCTTTTATGGCTTCATCCATTTTATATTTATTGGAAACTTACTTCCTTGGTGGTGTTGGTTTGGATAAATTTGTTATGCCACTGGGTCACCAGTTGTCCCTGTACCACCTTTTGCATGGCATGCATTTCGTAAAGGAACTGGGTTCAGCCCGTGCTGAGAGGAAGTGAATGGAGCTCAGTAGCCAAATAGGGATCAAAACCGTGACATTGGCTTGGCTAACTCCAATGGCAAGCCTTGGTGGCTGACTTTACTTCAGGTTCATGCCACTAGAAGGGATGGAAGGATCTAGAATGACTGGGGTCTTACTTTCCAATTGTTCTTTCCTTAACCTCTTAGTATCTCAGCCCACGTGCCCATCTGAGCAGTGAGTGACCCACAGGATGGGATCACATTTCTTTTTGAGGAGGGAGTAACATTTATTTGTCATCTTCTTAGCAAAACGCTTGTGTACAATCACAGATGGTCAGATAGTCAGGGATTCCTAGAGACTGAAGAATTGAGCATTTGAATATTTTTGACAACCAGGGGCAGCCAGAGCTCTCCAGATGCCCCTGGAGATCAGGGGGCCTTCCTGTTTACATTTCATGTAACACCCTCATAGCTCCTGGCCATACAGATGGTGAGGTTCAAGTTGTTGTGAATCCTCATGATCAAGAATTAATCAGGAAAGGGAGACTTGGGAACATTCAGCTTCATTCCAGCTCAAGGTGAACCAAAGAGTGGGTTGAGTTGCTCATTCCTATCTGGAAATCTAGTGACATGAACACGTCAGCAGAGGACGCCTGTGAGGGATGGCCGCTACCCTTGCGACAGCCGCCTCCGGCGCAGCAGAAGGGACCAGTGATGGGCCAGTGCAGCCGGACTCCAAGTCCTCACAGGTGACCTCGCTGCTTACACATTAACGCACAGGGTGACTCATGTCCTCCTCTCTGCTCTGCTTCCTCCAACAGCAGTGATTGTGTTTTTGAAAATGCCAGTGCTCCTTGTTTTGTAAATAACCATTCATTTCCAATCAGGGATGTCTGTAAAATGCATTTAACTCAAGGATTCAGTCCCAGGTGGGAACATAGCAAACCTCATTTTCTCCCCCAAGACTCTTATTTTTAAAAAAAGACTTTATTTTTTAGAGCAATTTTAGGTCCACAGCAAAATTGAGCACATTGTACGGAGAGTTCCCTGCACCCCCAGCCTACCCATGAGCAGCATGCCCCACCGGAGGGGGGACATTGGTTACAATTCATGCCCCTGCATCCCCCCAGCGTACTAGAGCAGTTTCCCCCAAGAACCCTGGGCTCTGGGAACACGGCCTCCCTCCATTAATGAGCATCATGTCCTGAGAAGAAGAGGGCACTGTGAAGGGAGTGCTCAAGGCTAATTAATGTCCTAAATGGCACTGGTTGCTTGTTAGGGAGCTGCTGTCTGGGCAGCGTGTGTGTGTGTGTGTGTGTGTGTGTGTGTGTGTGAGAGAGAGAGAGAGAGAGAGAGAGAGAGAGAGAGAGAGAGAGTGAGTGTGTCTGTTTCGTTCTACGAAATGTTATCACATGTAGGTTTGTGTGACCACCACTGCAGTCAAGAAAAGAACACTTCTGTCACCACAAGGATCCTTCCCGTTTTCCTCTTTTCATCACAGCCACCTCCCTCCGTCTTCACCCTCCCTAACCCCTGTCAACCACTAATCTGTTCCCCATCTCTGTGATATTTCAGAGCCTTTTGAATTTCAAAATCCTAGATAGGCGATTGTCAGCCTGCATTGGTTTATGTTCCAAGAACAACTCAAACTCTAGGCCAAGCCAGAAGTGGATGGCCCTTAAAAAGCTCCTGATTACCACTTAATCCTATAGCATATCATAAGGGCACCGTATGTGCACCTAAGTTACATGAGCAGAAGCATCTGGATTTGAAGAAAACCAGGTAAAGGGCAAAGGACAGGAGGAAAAGAAATTGAAATATTAACTATAAATCTCTTTGGGTAGTAGGATGATGAAATATTTTTATGCTAGTCTTTCGTCCTTGTTTAAAACAAAGTTTTACATAACTGTGTTTCTATAATTAGGTAAACGATAAATATATTTTTACAGGGGACACTAGATGCATGGGACCCACGCCATGTTGTCCTTCAGAGGCAGGCTCGCCTGGCGTGGGCTGAGCTCCGCCCCCTGCTGGCAAGTCCCCCACCTGCGCACCTCTGCTCCCTGCGCTATCGTTGGGGATGGTTGCTGGGCGCACCTGCCCCAGCGGACTGCGTGTGAAGAGCCAGGATGTAACACGTTGTCAGTGAACAGTCGCTGTCACTTCAGAAATAAAGTGTCCCACCTGGGCTTTGGCAGGTGACAGGCATAAGGAAGCAGGTCTTGCTACAGTAAGGGCAGAGCCCACAGGGGCTGTGCTGGCGGGGCCTGGGGCAGAGGTGGACCCGGAAGGCTCAGCCAGTCGGGAAGGGGCTGTCCCTCCCGACCCCGAGCTGGTGGTCACGGAGGACACTGACGGCTTTTGTCCTTTCTGCAGGTGATGGCCAGTATGGCAGCGGGGACGACTCAGGATCCGGTGAGTTTGAGTCCCGAGGTTTCTGCTGGAAACCACAAACTGGCCCGCTTTTGTCTCAGAGCTGGGCTTCCTGACCCTCCCGTGACAGTTCCTGGTAGAGACCCGTCCATGAGGCCACCAGCACAGGAGTGCAGCCATTTAAAGGAATTAAGCGTGAAGCTCTGGATCCCGGGGAAGTGGCTCCAGGGGCAGCCCGCTGGCCTATCTGGGCCTCAGCTGGTGGGGTGGAGGCTGCAGTGCCTCCACAGCCACCTTTCAAGCTGCTCAAAATGGAAATCCTTACAGAAAACGGGCAGTACTTGGTAGACCCGTGGGCACACTGTGTCATTTTCCACCCTTCGGTATAAGTGGCACAGCCCCACACACTGGCTTGGGGGTCACGGGCCCTAGAACAAGCTTAGCTCACTGGCTAGAGGAGAGCCAGGTGCCTGAGCTGATCCCTGTGGTGTCGCGGGCTTGACCCCGCCTCTCTCCATTCCCCAGGCATGTCGGCAGAGACCGGCACCATTGCCGGCGTGGCCAGTGCTCTGGCCATGGCCCTGATCGGCGCTGTCTCCAGCTATATCTCCTACCAGCAGAAGAAGTTCTGCTTCAGTATTCAGCGTAAGTGGACCTGCCCTGCGGCCGCCTGTGGCTGCACCCTCCCGCTGCTTGATGTGAACAGAGGGGCCAGGGCTTTGGAGGGGAAGGGGCAGAACCCCGAGCAAGTTAAGATTCAGGAACCTTCCACAGCCTGCCCAAGACACCTCCTCAGCAGATCTCCCCAGGCTGAGGTGGAGGTGGTGCTGCACTTTTTAAAACCCTTGGGGACAGACCTCGGCCAAACTGAAGTGTAAAGCGGCCTGGAAGAGAGGACTGGGCTGGGCCCAATGACCTTGATCTTCCAAGGGTGAGCCCTGGGTTTCTCGAAGAACAGGAGAGCCCCTGGATATCCATGTGGCTTCGGACCTCACCCAAGGGGACGTGGGCCCTTTGGAGGCAGAAGGCAGGCGTCCCCAGGACCTCGGAGGTCCTGGCAGCCCTCCCCTCCCTCTCAGATCCCAAGGAGCCGCTGCCCGCTGCCTGGGTGCCCCCGCTCCTCCCCGTGAGCCAGAGAATCATGAACTGTTTAAAACAAAGAGGAGAGTGTGGTTCCTCCCTTACACACCAGCTTCGTAACATAGGTGGCTTTCATTTTAGGCTGTAGCTGTGACTCTATCCAAGGTGTGTGAACTGAATAGTTACAGATGGAATGTGTCTGAGAAGCCCACCCACAGGAGCCCTGTGTCGGGGGAGCCCTGCGTCGGGGGGAGCCCCGTGTCGGGGGAGCCCCATGCCGGGGGGAGCCCCGTGGGGATGCCATTGTCATGGTTTCATATGCACAGTGTCGATGTGTCGCTGTTTGCCGAGAGTGTCTCTGGTTGAAGACAGGCGAGTTTTAGTTCAAGTGAGAGGCCCTGACTCAGCCATAGTTTTCCTCTTTCCTGCAGCTCAGGACCATCCCCTGTGAGGCTTCCCCTTCCCTTGCTCTGGGCCTCTGCGCTTAATTCTAGCCTGGACCTGAGCTTCTCAGGAAACGACTTGGGTCCCAGAATGCTTTGTGTGCGGATATTGCTGCCGTCTCCATTGTGTTTGGTGCTCCACAGGCTGTGCATAGCAGTGCTCCAGGGACAGGGTTCACATCTCAGTGCACAACCTGCACAGCTGTTCATGGCTGCCCTGCTTGAGTTCCCACCCACTTGCTATCGTGCCAATAGCTTGGCTGTAGAGTGGTGTGAACAGGAAGAGTGAGAGGGAGTGCAGAGCTGGAGGCTGGGTTGGCCTTAGAGCTATCACTTTTCCCAGCTCAGAAGACTTAAAACAACAGATCTATTGTCTCATGGTTCTGGAGGCCAGAAATCCAAGATCAAGGTGGCAGCAGTGCTGGTTCCTTCTGGAGGCTCTAGGGGATGATCCTTCTTTCCTCTTCCAGCTTTTGGTGGCCCCGAGCATCCCTTGGCTTATGGCTGCATCACTCCAGTCTCTGCGTCTGTCTTCAGGTGGCCTTTTCCTCTGTGTCTGTGTCATCTTCTGTCTCTTAAAGGGCACTTGTCATTTAGGTGTGGGCCCCACCCTAAATCCAGGATGATCCCATCTTGAGATCCTTAACTTTGTCACATCTGCAAAGACCGTTTTTCCAAATAAGGTCATATCCACAGGTTGGTGAGTACATGAACATAGCCTTTAGGGGCCACCATTCACCCCAGTTCAGCGTTGTAACCCTAACAGTGAGATGAGTGCAATCCACGGCTGTCAAATACCTGCCCACTGCAGAGCTGGGCCAGGTGGCTCGTGTGCCATGGGATGGCTTTTGAGACTTTAAAATGCATGTTGGGTAAACGAGAAACTAAAAGCTGGGCCTAAACTTACAGTAAGCATGGCTTCCCAAGTGCTCCACACTCGCCAGCGACTGACACTGCCCGGCACTGAGTGTGAGTCACCACTCTGAGCACTCCCACAGCCCGATGGGGCAGCCGTGCCGGGCACCCTCATTTTATAGCTGAGGAGACAGAGGCTGAGGGGATTGTTGAAGGAAGGAACTCAAGACGGGAAGCGGTGAATCTAGAAGGGAACGGGTGCCAGTAGATAGGAACAAGGAGTGAGAAAGAGGTTGATGTCCAAAGCCAAGAATAGATGTCTGTCCTGGTGGGGGCACTCAGGTGAAAGTACATTATTTTCACACTTGTTTCCTGAAACAAACAGATGTGAGGTTTTGCAAACTGGATTAGCGGGCAAAACCCAATAAAATGTGAGAACATGAAGGCCTTGGTACATAGAGTTGAGCGATTGGTGTGGTGTTTGGGAGAGAACAAACCAAAGAGAAGGGGCGTAGCTGACAGTGAAAAGCCCTGTGGCAGCAAGGCTGGAGGATGTGGATATGACCTGTCTCTCTGGGGGCTGGCCTGGAGGTGAGGGTGTTATGTTGCTGGGCTGGGCGCCAGGGGGCCCAGGCCAGGGGTCCCGGCGTGCTTGCAGAGCTGACAGGGGCTCCCACGGGCTCCCAGGAAGCTCACGGAAACTGCGGGCCTCTCCCGGCCCCCCGTTCCATCTGAGGGGTGGGTGGCCCTCCCCCCGGTCCTTTCCCCTTAGTCGGTGATGTCCTTGTCATCGCTAAACCCACACTGTCCTGAGCCCCTCAGCTGGACACTTGTGCGAGTACCACCATCACGCCCAGTTTCCTTAGAAGGGAACTGAGTGCAGCATATCCCCACATTTGAAAAAGCCCCCCGTTGCTTCTGTGTCCGCCCGCTGTGCTACTGACATTTTCTTCCAAGTGTGTAAGTTGTATCCGCTACCGCGCCTCCCCTTATGAATCCCACCAGCTCTCCTGGGTCCTCCATCCCCTGATGTGACATCAGTGGGGTCCCCGTTCCTGGGGCTCGTGCCCAGCTCTGCTCTGGGACCGCACCTCTCCACCGCCACCGCCCTGGTCCTCCATCTGGATGGTTCCATCAGCCCCCCGCCTGCCCCGGTCTCTCCCCCACCCTTCTCCCTGCTCTGAGCAGCCGGCGGGATCCATTTCAAATGCACACTTCCTCCCGGCCCAGCCCCTGGGCTTCACATTCACAGCCTTTCAGGGTTTGGCTCCAATCGCATCCCTTCTCTTCCCCGCCCGTGGCCCCGTCCCCAGAAGCCTCTCCACAGACGGACTGACTTCCCCGAGTGGTCGCCGCTTGCTCCAGCATCCCGCCCGGCGTCCCGTTTACTCCTCTAGCAGCCCTCTTCCTTCAGGCCTGGGACATCCTCCCAGGCAGCCTTCCCGCCCTCCCAGCCTGTGGGCCAGCGGAGATGGCTGCCGTGCACGCCGCCACAGCGCCCCCTGCTGCCCCGCCGGGGTGGGACGGGGCTTGTGGGCTTGTGTCTGCGGCTGCTGCCCCACCCCCCAGCCCATCGCTCTCCGTGGGGGACTGTGTGTGTTTCAGCCACTGATGTGTCCCTGGCACCTAGGCTGGGCTGCCATCAGGAGGAGCCCCATGGATGTCCGTTGGGTGGTTAATCCCCTGAGAAGCTGGGGGACAGGACCTCCCATGCCCACGCTTTCTGTTAAGCGTCTGCCCAGAGTCGCCTCAGCCATCTCCTCGGGGAAGTAAGTCAGGGAAGGCAGAGCAGAAGCTGCTCTGCACCGGGTGCACGGGGACGCCCTGGGGGATGGCATGTGACTGCTAGGAGGGCCTGACCCCGCAGTGGTGCTCAGGGGCTTGCAGTATCGACTGCCACCAAAGGGGTCCCGGCCTTGGGGACCTTCTGCTCCCCATGTCTCTGCCCTCAGTGCCAAGGGTCGGCGTGTCGCGTGGAAAGCCCACGTGGCTTGTTGCCGGGGGCTGAGTTCTTGCTCCAGGGTCCTAAGCTTTGTGTCTTGCCTTCAGATGCAGCAGAAGGTCAAGGTAACGACGTGCATTGACTTACTCATCTTCCTCTTCTGCTTTGGCCTCTACACTTCATCGTCCACCCCACCCCTCCCCTCCCCTCCCCTCCCCACCCCACCCCACCCCACCCCACCCCACCCCACCCCAGCCCACTGCTCTCGTTCCTTGTCGCCATGCTCCACCCCGCACCCGTCCCCTTCCCTGGTGCTCACCGACTTGGCTGAAACCATGACCATCTTTAGTTTTCCACGTGCATTTCGGGGTGCTGGGGCGGGCATGGAGGTCCTGTTCAGGACTCAGATGCCCACTGGCGGTCATCCCTGCGAAGCAACCAGAGGCCTGCCCGCGGGCAGAAGACAGTCTGGCGCATGCCAGCTTGGCAGCTGCACAGAGATCAGGAGGCTCAGGGCGCACCTCCTGGCCCTGGCCCATCCGCTGGGAACAGCTTCCACTGGCTCTGTCACCCATCCCGCCCCACACCTTCCGCCAAGCAACACCCACATTTTTCCTGGGCCCATCTGGTGCCCGCCTTGAGCCCAGCGAGCACCAGGGCAGGCAGGTGTCCCTTCTACATGAGGAGCCTGAATGCAGCCCGGGGTGGCGGAGTGACTTATGCTGGTGCCTGCTCAGTCGGTTGGTTAGAACTGTGGCCCGAGTTTCCCACAGGCCCAGGGCTCTGATGAGGCTTCCAGTCCCTGGCTTATCCAGGGATAAGACATGGCCTCTTGAGTCTCCCCAAGCAGCGGCTGGGGTGGAGTCCACTCAGTGGCCTGAGTGCTGGCCTGCAGAGGATGCTTTGTAGAGTCCCCAGGTCCCTCTTGGACGCAGGTGGGGAGGAAGCCCAAATAACTCACTAGACCAGAGCAGCCGTCCGTGGGCCCTGGACCCTCCACTCTGGGGCCGGGACAGACTTCTTCCTGCTGCCCTGCGGAGGCCATCCAGCCACCTGCCCCGCCCCCTCTCCATCAGTCACTCATGCAGTGCCGGGCTCCCTCTTTGCCTCCCTGGCTCCTGGGCCAGCACATGGACCCAGGGGTGGCACTGAGCCCTGCCATCGGGTGCCCCTCTGCTGGGTGGAGCTGCTGTGTGACCCACAGTCTCACAACGTGGTGGCACCTGCCAACGGGGAAGGGTGTCAGGGCCTTTGCCGCACGTCACATCTGAGGAGGAGGATGAGAAGTCCAGGGCAGGGTAACACATTCCCCGGCCGCTCTCCGCCCAGATACGGGGACAGAGACGTTTGGGTGGCCCAGGTTGCAGGGGTCTGAGTTCGTGAAGGGGGTTGGGCTTTCTCACCATAACGGAGGGCCTGGTCAGGCGTTCTGCCTCATGGCCGGGGACCCTTTGCTTCCGCGTCAGTCACCAACTCCGCCCTTTGCCTTTTGCAGAGGGTCTCAGTGCGGACTACGTGAAGGGGGAGAACCCGGAGGCCGTTGTGTGTGAGGACCCCCAAGGTGAGGACCTCCAGGTCACTGTCTCGCTGAAGGCCCCCTAGCGGCCGGGCCCGGCACCGAGCAGAACTGGACTAGGAAAGCAGGGACGCTCAGAGGTGGCCATTTCTAGAACTTCCAGCCAGAACGATGGGCTGATGCCAGGGACACGGGGAGCACAGCGCCAGCCAGATGCCAACGGAAGCTGTGGGGATCCTTTAGACCTAGACCCGGGCCTTTTCCATCTGAAAACTGCCACAGGCAAGAGGGAGGCCCACCCCCACCGTCCTGTGGTCGTCAGGCACTTGCCGGCTGCGGTGAGCCGCCAGCGATTACAGGCTGTGTGACCTCAGGCTGCCAGCCTCGAGTGGCCAACCTCTCAAGGCAGATGCAGCCTGTGGCCCCAGAATGCCAACGAGGCGACCAGGAAAGGCTTCATGGAGAAGGGGAGCAGGCTGCTTGTCATCAGCCAAGGCCGGGGAAGGGCTTCCAGGCCGGGGTGGGCAGGAGAGACAGGAGCCCAGGCGTGCCTTTGCTGGGCTGGGCGCTGAGGCTGCGGCCAGAGGGACCGCCCGGGGCTGCGATGGGCGTGGGCCGTTGTGGGGGGGGGTGCGGGGCATCGGGTCGCTTAGGATAGGATGCCGGGTGGATTCGCTAGCCCTGGATTTCAAACGTGGGAAAAGGGACTCTACAGCTGCAGTCACTGTACTCATGTTTTCAACTCTTGGCCGCCATGGTGTTGGTACCTACCATGGGCCAGGTGCTGTGTTACGTGCTTTATTTAAAGTACACCTCCCTTGGGAATTCCCTGGTGGTCCAGTGTTTAGGATTCGGTGCTTTCACTGCCGGGGCCCGGGTTCAATCCCTGGTCAGGAAACGGAGATCCCACAAGCCACGCGGTGTGGCCAAAAAAAAGAAAAAAATCGAAAAAGCTCCCAGCCACTGTGCCGGGACCATTCCCACTTTACAGATGCGGAAGTGGAGGCCAAGCTCGTCTCCAGGGCTACAGCGGGCACCAGGGGCCAGTTGTCTGGGGCAGTCACACGGGGAAACGGATTTCTGTGCCCAGGGAAGGACATGATCGTGTCTCTGTGTCTTCGTGTGGGGTGGACATGACTCCTTCCTGACGGGTTTCTCTTGTCCCTAGTGAAATACTCAGCGCTGCAGACGCAGTCCGCGGAGCCGCTGCCGCCAGAGCCGCCCCGGATCTAAGGGGCTGAGGACGTGAGGCCCTGCCCCGCCAGGCAGGCTGTGGGCACACAGGGCCGCTGCTTGGGACCCAGCTCCTTGTTTCGTTGGACCCATGGCTGCCACGCTGCTCCTTTGATGTCATTGGCTTCTTGTCGTTCTCAGTTTTCGGGACGAGCTCTGGGTGTTCGTGAGTTTGCCTCGTGTGCCCGCCCTGCCGCAGGGCCTCCGGAGAGCCTTGCTGTGGAAATCCTTAGTGAGCTGGGGAGGGGGAGACCGAGCGGAGGGCGGCCAGAGGACACGCGTGCTGCAGGGCAAGAGTCTGAGCCCGGGGCCCTGCCATCCCCTCCACGCTGCACTGCCTCGCTGGGCGGCTTTCAGCCACAAGGAGCACATCGGTGAGCGCCGGGTGACACGGCTCACGTGCCAAACCCAGGGGTGTTTTTATTTCTGTCCTTCTTTCCAGCGCCAGCCCTTACGCCACTGGGCTTCCCAAGAGCTGGCACAAGTGGTGGCTTTTCATTTAAGTGAAAACATGCATGTCACAGTATCCCTGCCTTGAGAGTTCAGGAATCTTCTGGATGTGCAGGAGGCTGTGGCTCTCAGGCCTAATTCCCGTATGGTGCCGTGGGACTGGACGTGGTCTCCAGGCTGACACGATTAGTTTGAGTGATCATTTATGCTGTGGCAGTGAGTTTTCTACTGGGGCTGGGGGCGTGTGTGTGCTTATTTTGGTAGCAAAAGCTACAGATGTCAGGAATGAGCATCAGAGCCTGAAGCATGCCAGTTGGTTGCCTAAAGATGTACGTAGTGGGGAGGGGAGGACAAAGGGACGTTGGCTTGGTGTGGGAGCTCACCTGCCTCGGTGAGTCTCTAGTCATCCTGCCCATCCTCTGACGGACAGCGCGTGGGGGCCCACGGGCACCCGGACCGGTGGCCGCCGTCATGTTTGGCTGGAGCAGAGCTGCCTTCCTGGAACATTTGTCAGGCCCACGTGTGGTCCTGATCCTGGGAGCGCTGCTGTCGGGCTGAGCTCGAGTCTAGACCCACCGTCTATGCATAATGAGTTTGCGGTGTCAGAGAGCACTTCTGGAAGCATCGTGTGACTCAGCAGGAAGGCGGGGGCCTATTAATCCAGCTTCATGTGCTGCAGGACTGCTGTGTCAGCCCCTTCACGTCCGCTAGGTTGGGATGAGGCAACTCTGACTTCTTAGGGAGACAGTTGACATCTGAACAGACCCCGCAGCTTAGATGGCCTTGTGTGTTCGTGTTATACAGGGCATGCCGTGGGCCCCCCGATGCCCACGCCTGCAGGCTCACGCCAGGCACGCTGGATCGTGTGCGGCCCCTGAGCTCCGGGAAGTGAGCAGCCGAGGGGTCGCTGGTGAGGTCTGCCTGTCTCCAGGACCTCCCTGCCCTGCCCTCGTGGGACAGGCTGTTGTCAGCTTTGCCAGGCTCGTCCCTTCCAGGCTGGCCAGGGCTGATGTCCCCACCCCACTGCTGCTGGGCTGGAGGCGGCTCTGACGGACTTCAGGTGACAGCAAGCTATGAATGCAAAACAGGGTGACCTCAGGGCCCAGGGAGGGCCCGTGTCCTGAGTAACAGGAGTTGGGGAGGATCAGGGCGGTGCTCGGAAGCCCATCGCGTTAGGAGGGCTGCTCACCAATGTTCCCGGGCGTTTTAAAGAAGGAGACGAGGCAGCACTTGTGTGTGGCAAGATGCTTCTCTCCCAGCCACTGGGAAGTTTGGACATTTATAGAGAAGTCACAGGCACGGCAGTGACTAGGCAAGTGACATGGCCCATGTGATTCTGGGCATGGCCAGGCACGGCGCCCCCGGTGGGCCACCTTAGCTCTGTGGCGAGGCTCATCTGATGGTGAAGACCCTGAAATCCTATCTGTGATGTGAAGTCAGCGCCCTCTGCAAATGCATTTTCGCAGTAGCACTGACTTTGGTTAAGAGAGACCCATCACGCTCTTCTTGTCTATCTCAGTGCCCTCTGTGGCAAGCCCAGAGCCTAGCACCCATCCCTGAGCCAGTGGCCGGAGAGGCCTTGAAAGTCACTCACCCACCCGTTTGCAGGGCTCACATCCTGTGGACGGGGTGTGGGGGACCGACGCTGGCTGATGCCCGGGGGCTCTTGTAGCTGTGTCTACCTGGAGGCTGCATCCACCGGCTTGGGCCCATCCCAGGTGGTAGTGGAGACAGTGAGTGAGCTAGAAAGGCCAGCTGACAGTATCTGATCACTGTCACCTTAACTGGGGGCACGGAGAGGGGGCTCAGTGTTTACAATAGCAACTCCGAACCCCTGGGGGAAGGAGGCAGGGCAGCCTAGCCGTCTTGGGCACCCTCCCCCCGTGGCACCCAGAGAGCAGCACCAGGCCCACCGCCTCGGCTGCTTGGGGTGGGGGTCAGTACCAGTTCTCTGAGGAAGAAGAGGTGGGCACTGACCTCAGGATCCCTGGTACTTCCTCTGTGCTCGTGTTTGTGAATTGTAAGCTCTCTCGTGTTCGCATTAAACAAAACGGAACCTAACAGATCCCTGCCTGTATTCTGATAGTGTCAAGGCACCCCCTTTGTTAAGCAATGCTGTTTTTTCCTAATTAATTATATGGAGGTGACCTCCTTCCCCTCCCCGCCAGCCAAGGGCCTTTCTCAAGAGGGTTAGGGCTCTTGCACTTACCCTCTTGCTGTGCGGCTTCATGTCGGGCTTCCTGGGGGCGGTCCCCTGTGTGGCACAGGGAGCTAAGGTCGTGCCCCATGTCACGGGGGTGGGGAGGGGCAGAGGCAGGCCCCCAACTCGCGACTCCTAAGCCCACTGCTCTGCCTTCTTCAGAGAAAGCCAGTAGCCAGGGTCGACCCAGGTGACGTGTGGCTGTTTGAGCCCGAGAAAGCGGAGTGGGGCCGGGGCCGCGCATGCAGCGTGCTCTGCTGCGGACAAGGCGTGCGCTTGTCACACGGTGCGCCTTGCAAACTGAGAAGGGAACGTGAGGAAGATGCGGGGGCCGCTGGCAGGGCTTCACACTGCGGTGGGTGGCGCCTTCCTGCCATAGCAGCCTTGTAGTAAAGTAGAACTGAGTCCTCAAACCCAGCCCCCACGTGACTCTGCCGTGCAGAAGTTGTGGCCCTCCCGGCCTTGCCGCTCAGGCGTCGCTGCCGGGGCCCACGACTGCAGTGACTGCTGCGTGGAGAAGGAAAGGGACACCAGGCCTTAGAAGAAGGGTGGTCCCCAGAGGCTGCCATGGTTTCATCCAGGCCTCTTATAGCCCCGTAAAGGCCAGCATTCCCTCCGGAGACTCTGGGGCGGGGGGAGGGGGACCCCAGGGCTTCTCAGAAGTCTGTCACACTTAAGATCTAGGACTCATGGGCTGGAAAGCTGGCCCTGCTTTCTCGGGGCGACACGTGCCTCTCAGGGGGTCCAGTCCTTTCCTCACATCTTCAGCATTTTCTCAAGGTTAAGGTGCAGGGGCGTTTCAGATTTTAAAATCAGAATAGTTATCCATTTCAGCCAAAACACTCAACTCTTATGATAATTGCACTTACAACTTAGTAAATGAATTAAGTTATGTAAGGGTACCTTACATGTACTAACTGTGCTTGGCATGTAATAAAATGACGTGTATTGAATGTTTACTAATTTTCCACAAGGGAAAAATGACCAAAAAAAACTTAAAAGGACAACAAAAAATGAGACCACGGAGCAAACATTATTTTAATTACAGATTGAAATACAGTGCATCAGATGACGCAAATACAATACTGCACCAGTCTTTAAAAATCTGAACCAATACTGCACCAGTCTTTAAAAATCTGAACTGTAAAGGTTTTACATTCTAGTACACTTAAATAAAACCGAAAAAAGAAGTGCCTAGGTAACAAAACTGTACTTCAAGTTGTTTTAGAAACAGTTCTGTGCTAAGAACACACAAAGGAAAATGATCTGTTGTGCTGCTTTCAAACGGAATGGGAGCTTCTAGGGGTCCTCCTAGGACCCAGGACGTTGACATTGGCAAGAATGACCCACTTAGCTTCTCTGGCTCTGTCAAAAGCATCCTCCAGTCCACACCAAGATTGGCAGTCTTAGTGCAGCTGGGGATTATGTGATATTTCTGGGGAAAAAATGGGTCCCCACTTAAAAAACATCAGTATATCAATGTATAATCCAGTTTATCCCTTCATAAATAAGGTTTCAGCTATATGGGAAGCATGAATCAAAAGTTACGTCAATTAAAACAGAGTTTAGAAGCAAATTCCCTAGATGATAAAAATGGAGAATTGATTTTAGGTTATCAAATTACCTCGAATAAATATTTGATACCTTATAGATACCAGATAATTTTCTATAAGAATCAGAAGGTTCCAAGTTGAAAAAACATCTACTCTTCTAAGTACTTGAGTGTAAAAAACCTTTAAGAATGATGTTTTCAAAAATCAGGTCACTGTGTAGGGCTTTGGGTAGCATCCAGGAATTTGAAACCAACCAGAAACTATAAGGCAGTTGCATGCAGGTCTGATGCGATGAGCTCCCCCCACTCAAAGGCAAGCTTAATTCCTGCAGCGCTGGGGTCCCGGGCAGGGCTGGCAGGAATGGGTACGGCCCTGGGCACCACGAGGAGGAGGGCGGGGGGCAAATGTGCAAGATTCTGTGTGACGCGCCACGCGGAGCAGCTCAGAGCTCTAGCTCTAGTGGGTGGACCAGCTGATGGTCAATTAATTCCTGCCCAGACTGATGGAGTCCCAGAGCCCAGCCGGTGAGTGAAGGTGTGAGATGGGGACGAGAGGCCCGAGGGGCTCTGCAATGAGGAAACGGAGGGAGGCGAGCGCTCTGCTTTCGGCATCTGAAGTCACAGCGCAGTGGTTGCTTTAAAATACCGACATGCAGTGACGGGAAGAAACTGAGTTGAAGGGATCTCGATAAAACGAGGACCATTGTTTCAGACACAGCGGATAACAGGGGGGAGAGCAGAGCCGCCGTGACGGACAGCTGTCAGCAGGGGGAAGTGGCAGGTCCCAGAGTCGGGTGAGGACAGAACACGTGGCCTTAAGTGGCCACATTCAAATTGTGCTTCAAATGTACCACGTAAAAGTTAGCATGAGCTTGGTTTAAAAATTCCTCACCCAGTCCCGTCAAGCAGATGCCTCCTTGGGTGACTAGTCTAAACATAAAAAAAGGACGTAGGAAAATAAAGGCATGTTTCTCTTTTTTAAAAATACCTTATATGTACACAACAGGAAGTGGTACCGGAGGACCCCTGGCGTGAGGAGACCCTGGGGAAGACGGGAACAGCCTGTCTTCCCTGGCACAGAGTTAACTGAGAAACCCTGGAGGGCAGCAGAGGGCAGGAAGGAGCCACGGGGCTGGCCACAGCCTCTAGGGGAGCGGGGTGGCTTGTCACGAGGATTCCCCACCTTGAGCCTGAGCCCTGCGTTCTGCTCGCTTGAGTGTCCCCCACTCGGCCCTGGGAAAGCACTGGCAGGAGGGAAAAGGGTGTTGACGACACAACAGCACTTACGCCATCCCCTAGCACACGGTCGGTCACTGGTGGAAAGCGCCGTCAAGACATGGCGGGCACACGGGCCTTAACCGGACAAGTCGCAGGCACCCCGCCCGGGCCGCAGGGACAGCGGCGTCAGACCGAGGTGTGCACGGGCGTGACTGAGTGTGATGGCGAGGAGCCCCGCTCAGACGAGGCCGAGGCTCGCGCGGCCACCTCCCGCTGCAGGTCCTCCACCCGCTTCTGCAGCTCCGCGCGGACGGCCAGCAGCTCCTTGAGGTTCTGGTGGATGGGCGTCTGCGGGCAGAGATGTGGGTCAGCGCTGCCGCCGCTCCCCAGCCCGGTCCCTGCCTCCCGCCCCTCGCCCTCACCGCCACAGGCACAGGGGCCCCTCCCTGCGAGCCGTGGCCTGGCCGTCCTCCCCAGCGGGTGCTCCTAACGCGCACCTCGGCTGAGGCCACCACCCAGCAGCATTGATGTCTGTGGCCCCGCACACCCCCTGCACCTCTGTTTCTGCATCTCCATACATCGCGCTGCTGACTGAAAACCCTTCTGTTAAACTGGCACTTCCAGCACCTCGCAGCCACGTGTCTTCATCAGCCAGGACGGGCGCGGGCAGAAGGCCCTGGAGGGGGCAGTGCCAGGGGAGGGGCCCAGGCCACTGGCTCCTGTCCCTGTTCACAAAGCCTCTGCTGGCCATGCCAGCGCCGCCCCCCCGCCTCAGCCGATTCCTGCACCCGTTGATGCGCGGAGCAGAAAGATGAGAAGGGTGCTCCCGGGCCGTGGGGCCTCCCAGCCTGACTCTTCTGGCCACAGCGCCCACTCCCTCCCGCGCTCAGCTCACAAGCTGCCCTGGGCACCTGCTGCAGCCCAGACAGCCCACACCTGGCATTGCCCTCGTGGAGCAAAGCAGACGGGGGAGGGAATTCGCCACCTGAGGGGTGAAGGGGGTATGGGGTGGGGTCTGGGGAGCTCCCCCTGCTTCCCCTTGGCCTCCGTCCAGCTTCTCTGCACAGCAGCCACCAGCCTGGGTCCTGAGCCCCAGCCAGGCTCCTGGACGCCACTGAACAGCCCCCAGTGGCCTTTTCCCGCCAGCCTGAAGGTAAGGTCCTGACCTTGGCTTCAAGGCCCTGTGTGGTCTAACCCCTCACCAAGTCCTGTCTCTTCTCCCTTCCTGCATTCCCGAACCTTCCAGGTTTTGGAAGATGCCACATGTGTGCTGTCCCTTCTGCCTGGGGCACTATCCCCCGACCCTTTTCACTCACAGGCTGGGCTTCATCCTACAGGGACTGGCTGGAAGGGCACTTGCTCTGGGCAGGGGCCTTTTGGAGACTCTGCACTCCTGCCATGCCTGCGTGTTTCATCATGACCTCCCCACGAAGTCTGGGAGCCGTCCCATCAGGGGTGCCCGTGATGGTCACCCCAGTGGACGAAGAGGGAAGGTAGGAGACAGGTGAGAGAGACCCGAGACCTGAGAGTGAGTGACCAGAGAGGTTAGCACATGCGAGGGATGAGGGACAGAGGGACAGGAACGACAGAGTCAGACAAGGCAGGGGCGGCGGGGGGAGGCAGCCAGGTGTCTGCAACACACGAGGGTGCTCGGTAACCCACACAGAAGCGGCTCCCAACACACTCCTGACTTTGGCCCCAGGAAGGAGAGGGGGGGCAGTGTGGGAGTCCGATGGGAAAGGCCCCAAAACAAGGAAAGCTGCCTTGTTTGTTGCTGATTCCAGAGGCCGCTGGGAGGTGGAGAACAGCTCCCCTCTTAGCCTTGGATCTACTGGGTATTTTCTTGTTTTGTGGGACTTGATTCCAGTCACTTTGCGATCAAGCTACCATTACTAACAGCCAGGCCCTGTGGTCAGAGAGAGGTGAGCCACGTGGGTAACACACGACTTCACACCTGCCCAGGCCTGAGACTCTCATCTTAGTCTCCACGCAGCCTTCGTTATCTTTTCTCACACTTTATCTTCATTTACAATAGACCAAAGGCATGCTTGTTTGAGAAAATGCCCATCTCGGGGCCAGTCGCCCAGCGCTAGCATGTGTGACACAGAACACCACAAGAGTCCCCACACAGCCATCCTCTGATGGAGGCCCAGGCGGCCCCCTCCAGGCAGCTATCCTAGCCCCTCCTCCTCAAAGAGGCCAGCCACCTTGTGCCCCTGCCTTTCTTTTCTGCCCCCCCACCTCTGCTCTGCCCAGCCCGGCTCCCTGCCCCATCATTGGACACCAGCCTTCATGCTGATCCCCTGACCAGGCCCCGCTGCTGCCCTCTCCGTGCCTGTGCTGCGCTGCTACCGTGAGCTTCCTGCAAAGCTGCGGTGGCCCACAGACCCTGAGATCAAGGCGTCACCTGAAGATGCAGGGGGGACGCACAAAGCTAGACCACACCCTGACCGCCCTACAAGCACTGTGCCGGGCTCTGTAGGGATCCTTTTGCCACTCGCACCTCTGCGAGGTCTCAGGAGGCTGGGGACCTTCCCTGCAGCGGGCACTGACTCACCTCCAGAGTCGGGGTCTGGCCCTGGCGCCCCCGACAGCCTCATCCCAGAGCAGTGATGCCTGAGCTTCTCATGATCATCCTGAGCTGAGTGTGCTCAGACGAGTACGAATTCGAGTGCTTTCAAGAACAGAGGAGCGTGCAGCATGCAGGCTTGAAGAAGGAGTTGGGCCCTGTCCTCACCAAGTTCGTGACCAGGGCCAGGCTGGTAGCGCCAGCAGAGGGAGCCAGGTGGGTGAGGGGGGCGGGGCGGTTGGAGACCTCAGCCCTGGTGTATTTCTAACAACACAACACGTAGGAAGAAGAAGCTGCCAGAAGGCTTGGGTGCCTAAGTGACTCTCAAGACTGGAAAGCAGCGCTCCAGGGGGCCTGAATTTGGCAGCCTAAGACCACGAGCCGGGTCAGGGCACTGGGTCAGGGCGGAGCGCCGCTCCGGGAGCTCGCCTGGGGGTGATTCAATCTCATAACAGCACTTGTGTCAGGGGCCAGCCTTGCAGAATGCCAAATCTAAGAGGAGAGGGAAATGGCGATGAACACCACCTTGTCCCTGTGGCGTGGAGAAGGGAATCTGGGAGCTGAGATGACAGACCCAGAGGCCTGGGGGGGGCGGGGCGGGTGACAGGAGGCTGCCAGGCGCCAAAGGGGCCGTCGCGGGACTGACTTTGGCTGCACGACTCCAGAGTCACAAGACAAGACACGTGGGTTACTCACAAGAGGGAAGGGGACCGGTTTGGGTACCATGCTTGTGAGGCGGCCTTTTGAAGGCTACAGCCGATTGTTAACTGTCCAGATGCCATGGAACTAACAGGAGGGGTGCTCGTCGGTACAGCCGTGAGCACAGGACGCCTGAAGTTAGTGGCTGATGGCTTACTGACCACGAAACTGAAAACCTGTATTCTGACCAAACAAGTGGCCTGACTGTATACCGTTTGGTTTCATGGGAAAAGAGCTGAGACTGTGCCTCAACTTCAGATGTTGTTCAATAAAGGGAACATTTTACAACTCCTAAAAGTCGGCATTTTTGTGACTGAAAACACACATTACATCTAGAACCCTGGTGTTCGGTAGGTACAAACGTGCTCTGGCCCTGCTGGTGCCCAGCAAGTCCGCACTGGTCTGGCCATGCCCACTGCCCTGGCCACTTCAACGCGGGAAGCAGCTAGTGGCCCCACGCCCGCGTTGGATATTTGCCTCGTATGCGGTGACAGAAGCTGGGCCCTCAGAGTAAGTGCAGGGGTGGGTCAGGTCAGGGAAGGTTTCCCAAGAAAAGGTTCTCTGAGCATCCCCTGTTGGCATGGTGTGAGGCCGAGGGCAGGGAAGGCATTCTGCGGTCAGAGGGTTTGAGGGGCCCCTGGCGGGATGCGGCATCCATCGCAGGCCAGGAGACGGGCATAGGTTGGGGGCGATGGGAGGCCTGGTTCAGGGGCTGCTGCGGGAGAAGGACAAGTACTGTGCTGAACAGGCCCTGATGGTGGCATTCTGGAGAACAGTCCTCAGGTCTCCAGGGCAGCACAGCCAACTCAGAGGGTTAGACGACAAAAGGGCTTCCAAAGCTGAAGCTTCGCAGAACTGGTGCACGGAGCAAGGAAGCAGAGTAAGGGAAAGAGGAGGCGAGTGGCGAGGCGAGGCGAGGTGAGCGGTGAGCCGCGCACAAGCAGGAACTGGTGCCCCAGGCGGCAGGCTGCCCTTTCAGGACGGAGCCCAAAGCCAAGGCTACAGCAAGCGAATTTCTAGCATGTAGGGAAGGTCAGTGAAGTGACAGCCTTGTCAACGTTCACATGCCACGCAACTGAGAGGGACATGAACAGTTCAGTCCTCCCCATGGTTAGTGGCGCTTGGGGACTATTATACGTGTCCCCCCCCTAAATTTATAAGATGAAATTCAAACCCTCAGTACCAAAGAATGTGACCTTATTTGCAGAGAGAGCCTTTACAGAGGTAATAGAGTTAAAATGAGGTCAGTAGGGTGGCTCTAATCCAGTATGACTGGTGTCCCTATGAAAAGGGGAAATCTGGACACAGAGACACGTAGAGGGAAGATGATGCGAAAAGGCACAGGGAGCAGATGGCCGTCTACAAGCCAAGGAAAGAGGCCTGGAACGGATCCTGCCCTCACGGCCCCCAGAAGGAACCAACCCTGAGACACCTTGATTTTGGACTTCCGGCCTCCAGAACTGGGGGACAATACATTTCTGTTGTTTGACCCACCCAGTCTGTGGGACTTTGTCACGGCTGCCCAAGCAGAAGGAGACAGATGAAACATGCCTGGAGAGACTCTGAAGGCACAGAGCAAGAGGGAGGGATCAAGCAGGAGGAGGGCAGAGAGGAAAGGCATATCTGCACATCTGGGGCCGACAGAAGTGATGAGGTCAAACTGGGCCCTGGAGACATGCTCCTGGCGCACGGCCAGTAAACCCGAAGATAATTCAACTTAAAAAAAAAAAAAGAAAAGAAAAAAGCCCAGAACCCTCAGTAGAAAGCCATCTGCCCATGGAGGTGAGGGCTGGCTGCCTTGTTCTCCTCAACCACACCCACCATGTCCCGGCCACCCACCTGGAAGAGCTCAGCCACTGAACACCAAGGGCGACCATAGCTCGGCTGCCTGGCCCTGCTGTGCACTGTTCTGTAATATTTTTTCAATCTCAGGAGATGTTACAGTGAAAAGGGAGGGGGAAACGACCCCTTCCTCAAGGGGGTGCGTGCTCTGTGACTCGGCACGTGCCCTCTTTCTGTTGTGCTACCAGAGTCTATAAGCTGTGACCGAGCGAGTCATCTGAAGGACTGACAAATGCAGTAATTTACAACACTTCATCAGCTGTGTACCTTCACTTAATTCTATACCACCATCTTTCCTTGGGCAGAAAGATATGCTTTTTTTGAAAAGAAAAATAAAAAGATACCTGAGGCCTCATTCGTGGATTCCATCGCACGTAATAGTTTACCCATAATTCCAAATGACTCAGACTAGTAACAGGATATAGGACGTGGTTTTCATAATTCACAAAGAAGGGGTTAGAAAATTCATCCAGCTGGCTATTGATATAAGACCATAAAGATATAGTCTTTGTATATACATCCTGAAAAACAAAAAAGGAATACATTGAAATAAATTCAACTTTCCTTCATAACCTCAAGAATTTGTACCACGTGGAGAAAAGGACTTGAATAATGAAGTGGGTTCAACTGATAAAAATCAGGAACATTTACTAAGTCCCACCCCATCCCTCTGCATGCATGACCCAAAAACAAACTAGTTACTGTCCTAGAAAAACGTACTGCTGACTTAGATGACATCTGGCGACTGTGTCTGTTTGAAGGCAGAATGAGAACTTTCTAACAATCCCAGGATGATGGGGCCCATATTTAACAAATACATTTTTTATTCTTTTTTGCACCTTCCTTGTGTGACCCTTAATATTAAGGACCATAGGTAGAACTTACAGATAAGATTCCTTTCACTGGAAAATCATGGCTATCTGGGGGAAAACCTGTGGGGTGGCAGGCTGAAGAAGCCTTATATAGAGAATATATCATTAAATTATAGATCCCCACCTCCCAATTTTACAGCACACTGTAACTTTGCATTGCTCATCAGAATGCAGGCACCCAAACCCACAGGCATGATGGGGCAGATAGACATGAAACATGGATCAAGTACAAAGCCAAAGTGAGAAAACGGTGAGGCCAGGAGTGTTTTCCACCATTCTGCTGCTCCCAAGCCAGCTGACTTCTCCCCAAGTTATCTAGACACAAGAGATTAGGATCTCTTCATATTTTATATTTCATATTTACAAGAGAAACACCAGCAATAATTCAAGGGACACCAAATAGCCAAAACAATCTTAGGAAAAAAGAACAAATTTGGAAGGCTCACACTTCCCAATTTCAAGACTTACTACAAAGTTGCAGTAATCAATACAGGTGGTACTGGCATAGGATGGACAGACATAGACATATACATCAGTGAAATAGAATAGAGAGTACAGAAATGAACCTTCACATTTATGGTCAACTGATTTTCAACAAGGATGCCAAGAAAATTCAATGGGAGAAAGACAATGTTTTCAACAAACAGTGCTGAGACAACTAGATAACCACGTGCAAAAAAAAAACGAAGTTGAACCGTTACCTCACAGCACATACAAAAAGTAACTCGAAATGGACAATAGGCCTAAACATAAGAGCTAAGCTTTTAGAAGAAAACATAGCCTTAAACTTTCATGACCTTGAGTTAGGCAATGGTTTCTTAGATATGACAACAAAAGCACAAGCAATAATAACAACATAAAAACCCCAGATAAGTTGGACTTCATCAAAATTAAAGACATGTGTTTCAAATGACACCATCAAAGAAGTGAAAACACAGTGCACAGAATGGAAGAAAATATTTGCAAATCGTATCTGATAAGGGACTTATATATGTAAAGAATACATATGGAACTCTTTCACTCAATAATAACAAGATAACCCAAATAAAAACGGGCAAAGGATCTGAATGAACATTTGTCCACAGACATATACAGTTGGCCAATAAGCACCTGAAGAGATGCTCAGCATCATTAATCATCAGAGAAATGCACACGAAAATCACAATGAAATACCACTTCACACCCAACTTGGATGGCTAGAATCAAAAAGATAAACAATAACAAGTGTCTACAAAGATGTGAAGAAAATGGGACCCTAAGACATTGCTGGTAAAAATGTTAAATGTTGCAGCTGATTTGGAAAACAGTCTGGTGGTTCCTCAAAGGATTAAACAGAGAGCTGCCATATGAACCCAGCAATTCGACTCCTAGGTGTCTCCCCAAGAGAAGTGAAAGCATATGTGCTCACAAAACCTTGAACATGAATGTTCATAGCAGCAGTATTCATAAGAGCCCAAAGTAGAAACAGCCCAAATGTCCATCTGCTGATGACTGGATAAACAAATTGTGGTCTGTCCATACAATGGAATATTATTCACTCATGAAAAAGGAATGACACACTGGTATATCCTAAACATGGATGAGCCTTGAAAACAGTATGCTTAGTGAAATAAGCCAGACACAGGAGGACAAATACTGTATGATTCTATTTATACAAAATGTCCAGAAGAGGTGAATTCATAAGAGACAGAAAGTAGATTAGTGGTTGCTGGGAGCTGGGCGGAGGGAGGAATCGGGAGTGACCGCTAACGGGTATGGGATTTCTTTTTGGGGTGATGAGAATTTTATGAAATTAGATGGTGGGGATGGTTGCACCCTGAATATACTAAAAACCACTGAACAGTCCACTTTAAAAGGGTTAATTGTATGGTATGTAAATTATATCTCAAGAGAGCTGATTTTTTAGAGTACATTTTGATTTTTTTAAAAAAAAGATAAGACCATAAGGATTTAAATTCTACATATGAACCATATTGTTCTGTTGACATTTTCTTTAAAAACAGCTTTATTGAGATAAGTCACATACCATAAAATTCACTCATTTAAATTCTTTTTCTTCATTAGGAGGTTAACAGGGCCCCATCACACTGGGCCCTCAGGAATGTGGACTTGACCCTGATCACAGTGGGAAGCCACAGGGAGGTTTCAAGCAGTGGAGAGGCATGTGACCAGTCTGAAGTTTGGGAGCGCTGCCCTGGTCGCTATGCTTGGATTCACTGGAGGTCAGAAATGCTCGTTTCTGGGCAGCTGCCTTAGTTCCAGATGCAAGACTGCGGGCTGGGTAGGCTTCAGCTAGGCTTGTCGTGGCGGAGTAGTGAGGGGTGGCCAGATTACAAATCCATCCTGGGGACAGGGCTGGCATTACTCACTGAGGGACTGAACGTGGCAGCTGAGGTGAGGGCGAGGGAGGGATTGAAGATGACCCCTATGTATGTGACCTTAGCATCTAGATGGGCAGAGGTGCCACTGAGTGGGATGCAAAAGGGTGGGGGAGGAAGAGGAAAACAGCATTTGGATCCCCAAGACAGATGAAGTTACCTGGAGAGAGAACAAGAAGAGGACCTGGGCCCGGGCGACTCCAAGTTTAGAGATGGGTTAAAAGGAAAGAGACTGAGCAGGGAAGGCCAGCGAGGTGGGGGAGAACCAGAGAGGGCATGGGGTGAGGGAGTGGTTAGCTGTGCGCTGAGAGAGACAGAAGCGGGCTCTGGGGGCCTGCCATTTTCTCCTAAGTTCTCGAATGTTCTAGCACACTAAACCCGCTGGCAGAAGTCCTTTTCTATGAACCAGAGGACACTCTTTAAGCTGCCTTCTCCCAATGCTTCCTCACTTTTGATCATTTCTGTCTTTTATCCCAAAGTGAGGAGAAAAGGAAGAGGTAAATCTAACAGAGAAGCTTGGTAACTGCTCCTTTATCAGCTTGATGGAAACAAACTTGAGCTTGCTACCTCGGGAGAGGTTTGGGCTCATCTACAGACTTCCTTGTCCACGGTCTCCCAGTACCCTTCTGCCCAAGAGCACAGAGGAAGACAAGCAGGATCATGGCATTTTGAAGATTAGGGGGTACAGAGTCTAGTCCTGACCCTAGAGACCTCAGGGAGCTGTGGGCTCCCTGGGCCCCAGCACCCTTAAACGAAGGGGCTTTCGTCAACTCAGCTGGAAGATTAGACACATGCGCTGGGGCTGGTGAACCCTGGGAGGGCATTTCGTGCAACCCCTCCATTTACAGACAGCAGCAGGGCGAGACCCAAGTCCCCTCTCCATTCAGTCCCCCTTCTGCAGTGGCACTTAATGGGAAAGGCACTTGAGCAATCAGGAAAGCCAGAGGATATAATACACTTACCTCTTTCAGTCTCTGCTGTTCACAGTTGCACAAGAAAGTCCCAAAGAGACAGCTATAAAGGTGATCCAAAATTGTAATCAAGAATAGTTCATTAAACTCGAATGCTGAAGGAAACTTAAATGGAGAGAGAAATAAGGTTTAGATTTAAGTTCAATTTCTAAACAAACTGGTACTAATTTTTTTGTGAAAGACAGCTAAGCTACAACTTGGAATATAGTCAAAGATTAAAAGGAAAACTGAGGCCATGTAGAACTTAATTGTCCCTAGTTTCCGGGCCAAGCTTATAGATCTGGCTGAGAAACAACCTAAAGCAACAAAAACTGTTGTACTTTTCAGTGCCTAAGAAAGCTTATGGAGCTTCCACTTCTTGCCACGATGGCAGAACAGCCTGCATTCATCCTTCTGCCAGAAACAACTAGAGAGCCGGACAAAATATATGACCCAGCTGTTTGTAGACACTGGCAACAGCCAGGAGCACAGGACTATGATAACCACACCCCGCCCCAGCTCAGAATGGAAACCAATGAGACAAGTCCTACTATTGTCCCAGCTTCCCTTGTGGAAGCACATTCTGAGTCACGGAGAAGGGAGGGGGATTCCCAGGTAAGTGACTGAAGAAGAAACAGAAAGTCCTTTTCTATTAAACAAACAACTCGAAATTAAAAACCTTCCCACAGAGACAACTCCATGGACATACATCCCCAGATTCTTACCAATATGTAAGCACACTGAACCTGGCAATATATAATGTAAAAAGGGTAACACCACATGACCAAGTGGGGTTTGTCTCAGGAATGCAAGGCTGGTTTAAGATTTGAAGATCAAGGTTACCAAAAACAAACAAACAAAAAACTATTATTGTAATTTGCTATATTAACAGAATAAGGAGGAAAACCACATGATCCTCTCAATTGCTGTTTCAGGTAATTCTTAATGGGGCTGGCAGAATTCCAGCAAAGAATTACCATTGCCGTGAGATTCTAGCCAGTAGCTGACATTTAGTAGCCATGATAGAGACGATCTGGAGACGATGATAATGATCCTAGCAGCAGGCATGTACTGGGAGCCTACATGTACCAGAATTCTAATGTAAAAACATAGTGAAATATTCATCACCTACTCAATGAAGCAAAGGCAATTAGAACAAAACCAAATAGAACTACCCAGCATATTTTTGTGCATCAGCGTACTTTAAAGATCTATTCCCTAATCAGAGATGTTTGCACACTGTCACAACTAATTCCGTCATTGCTAGAGTGACAACCAGAGTCACTGATGGAAAGCTTATTTTTTAAGCTTATCTTTATTACTTTACTAGACCAGAGACAAGTTTCTCAATTCAAAACAATGGTCAATGCAGGACTGTCCAAACTCCATCTGAAATTGTTATTTTCCTCACCAGGCTATGACATTAGCCAACCTAAGGAATTCTGCTCAGCTGCCCTAGATTAAGATTTGCCTCTCTCTACCTTAAGGACTGCTCTCAGAGAAACACATAACGTTTTTTAAAAAATCTTGTTCTTAGATGAACTAAATCAATGATGAACCAAATCAATGATGAACTAAATCAACTAAATCTGGCCAAGTACATTATGTCAATTTTTTCTAGTATTTTTCTATGCAGCTTAGTCATGCTCTATTTATGTTATTGGCAGCAAGAAATTTATGAATTTTAAGCAAAAATATAACAGTTACATATATACTGAAGCAATTAAATCAAGGATAGAAATGGAAGGTCTGTATTTCATTTTCAAACGTTTAAAAATATACATTTATCAACAGGACAGCAAAGCTTCTACTGACATATTTTTGAAGTCATATAAGTCTTTAGTCCTAATCCTGAGCCCGCATTCTGGATCCGGGAGCTTGGTTAGGTGGGCCGTGGAGGGGGGCATCGCCACTGACTACAAGCCTTACTCCGGCCAAATGGGTAGCAGGTATGGGAGGTCAGGGTGGGCGGGGCTCAGCCCAAGCCGGTTGGCACCCGAAACACAGGGACACAAAGGCTACATCTATTCATGTTAGGTCAGGACTGCTATTCGCATCCGAAGGGCATTGTGGTGTTAAACTCAGTTCAGGAAACATTTCATCAGAGGAAGTAGAAACCGCTAGATACAAATAAAAGATTAAGCTTCTGTGATTCACAGTTTCTTTTAGCCTTTTCTCCTAGAAACTATACCATATACTTTAAAAAGTGTGGTCTCAAAAACCCCACAGAAATCCACAATGAAATTCTGCACCTCTTGATGGACAAAAACATCAACTATTAAACCGATCCAAAAGGGTAAAAAGTCTGTTAAACTGGGGTTATTGCAGAATGTCTTTGAGACTCTTCTCTGGAGTCCTTCAATGACTTTTTCCCTCAGTTCCTTTGATATCAATTTGTGCACACAGACTAGTTCATTTCATTGAGATGTCTAACAACGTTACACTGACTTCGCTTATTTGATTTAGCAGTAGGAAACCTAAAAATAAGTTAATCTTGTCACATTAATGCATCTTTTCTGACAAGCTACATATCTCATTCACTTGTAACTTAATTCATAGTTAGACTATTACTGGTGTGTCTCCTTCTAATGCAATAACAATGGTATTTTAAAAGAAATTAATTATACACATTTCATGGACAGAATCTTAAAGCTTGTAAGAGGCATCTGAAACCTTCTAACCCAAACCCCTCATTGTCTTTCTTAAAAATCAAGTAAACATTAAAAAATTATATAAATCAGACATGAAAATAGACACTAAGCAATATGGAGAATGGAAGTCAGTTTGAAGATGTTCACACACACACGCACACACACGCACACACACACTTTAGGCATTTGGGAGGAATAAGCTACTTCACATCCACAAAAATGGTGCTTATCCCTTCAGAAGCATCAGAATTATTTTCTGTGTTCAGCCTTTTTATGTAATTTTTCTGAAATGTATTTCATACCTTCTTGTCTTAACCTGAATGTAACCATCATTTAATTTTGTTACTGGCTTGGAATCAATACAAATTGCGAGTACATGGCACTACAAAACAGTAAGGCTTCAGGCTAGTGTCCATGCCTTTTGAGTATGTGTTTGCTGTTCCCTGTTACTCATACCATCGGGTGCCTGCGGCTGAGACCACCCCTCCTCTACCCCCCACCCCTCTACCTAACTGGCTGCTTTGAATCAGCCATGAACTAGCACTCACAGATGATGCTGGAGCCCAGTCAGCTTGGGGAAGCTAGGTCTACAAGTACGAGGAAGTTCTAAGGGAGGGCCTGAGGACTTTGTGAAATCTACTTTGGCTGCTTAGAACCCCACGCCACCCCAATTTTTTTCTAATTTCTGAAGGTGTATCTATCTATTCTCTCATGATTCTTGCTACTCCAGTGTGATCTGTAGACCAGTAGCACAGCCTGGGAGCTTGTTAGAAATGCAGACTCTCAGGCTCTGCCCCAGACCCATGAATCAGAACTGCATTTTGACAAGATCCCCAAGGTATTTGTGTGCACTGTGAAGTTTAAGCAGCACCCCAGTAGAGCAGAATCCCTGGAGGGCTTGTGAAACAGAGTGCTGCCCCCCATCCAGGGTCAGCAGGTCTGGGGCAGGGCCTGAGAATCTGCATCTCTAGTTCCGGGGAGGCTGAGGCTACTGGCCCCAGGACTGCACTGGGAACCACTTGTCTGGATCACTTGTCCTGTAACTCATTTTCATATCAGAACCACCTGGGGAGCTTTTAAGAACTACACACACCTGGGCCTCTCCCCAGGCCCACAGGAAGAAGGGTATCCAGGGGCAGGGCCCAAGCAGGTGCATCTTTAATATGATATGGTCCCCTTCATGTGCCTGAAGCAGTCAAGGCCAGACCTCCAGGTCAACAGGAAGGAGAGAGCCCAGGCCATGCTCTTCTATCCTCTCTTCCCCATAATCCCACCCAAGCAGGTACTTTGGAAAGGGCTCTGTATTTTGCTATAGCTCTTTCTGCCTCTCCCTCGCCTCTGTCCCTCTCACTGTATCTCTGCCTCTATTTTGGTTTCCCTCCTGTCTCTGGCCCTCTGGCTCTCTCCGGCACTCTGGGTTGTTCTCTGGCTCTGATTCTAGGTCCATTTGTATGGCACAGTGTCCTATCATGAGGGTAAGACCCCAAACTGGGTTTCGACGCTGGAGATGAGGGAAGAAACAGCACATGCCTTCTGGCCTGCTGACCATTGGGCCGACTGGCTTAGGGAAGGGAGACCCCTGCGTGGCCACCTGGCTTAACAGGACCCCATGCACTGCCGGGTAAGAAATGACAAGACACTCAGCAGCTTCCTATCTGCCACTGGTCCTGGGACAGTCCTTTTCCTCCTCACCTTGGGGTGGGAGGGGCTGTGTCCTGGGGTGGGGCATAGAGGGTCCTGGATTCCCTGGTCTCCACCCCCTTTGTTCAGTCACATCCCCATTTCTAACACCTGGGAATCTTCCAGTACCTGCCCAGCAGCGGGCTGTGCTTGCTTACCCTGACAGAGAGAGGGCAAGTGAAAGAAAGAGAAGGACTGAGGGGCAGGGTTTGCACAGCTGCTGGACAGCATGACGGACAAACACCACTTGCAGGAGAAAAGCACCTTTTGGTGTGAAGTTGGTTTCCAATTTTCTGCTTATATTTCTAAGTAATTAGAATCAAACTAAGTTAAATAACAGAAGGGGTCATATTTAACACACACACATCTTCACTTTAAATGAACCTGAAATTAAAGTTTGTCTTCAACTTTAAGATATGCTTGGATCAGACTATAAAGGTCAGAAATAGACTTGAAATCTCTCACCTGTCTCGTCATTTGCCAAACACAGTCAATAAACTGAAGAAATATAGGGGATCGGTCAGCATCTGCATGGTTGTCATTGCCATGGCCCACTCGCTGAAAACAATCAAGAGGTTAAACATTTTAATGTATGCCAGCCATGGTCCTCTCAAAAGTCACTTTAAATTGCCTGGTGGCAAGAAGCATGCCTCATTTATATGTCCCGAGGCCTAACAGAATTCCCGGCACATAAAAGGCACTCAAAACATTCATTGCGTTGAACCGACTGCCATTACTTAGGAAACAAAATTTCAGCGTCCTGTTTTTACACGTTGATTGCTTTATAAGTACCCTTTAGTGTAGTGGAGATGGAGAAGTCATAAGCAAAAGGCCAGCCGACCTTTCAGTCCACCCCAGCCACCACACCGAGTGCTCGGTGCCAATGTGGGACCAGCAATTAGCAGCTCACAAAGCACATGACGACTGCCTGTCTTCTCCACAAGTGTGTTTTTTTTCCCCCCATTTTCCAGAAATGTCAGGAAGTCTGAGAATCAAAACAACAATTAACAGTCTACAAGTTTTAGCCAATTCTGCATGACTCAGAGAACCTCAAAGCCTCACTGTTGAAATGGTAATGGGGAGTCTTCAAGGCAGTCCAGGATTGTATCTCCAGGTTTTTTTCCAGTTTTAAGACATAACTGATATCCAGTATTGTATATCATACCTTTTGATATTTTACAAGATGTTAATAGATTCACATTAAAAGGTAAAAGATAATTTCAAACACATAAACAGCACTGACAAAAACACTGAAAATGTCAAGTTAAAAACAGCTCAGGAGTGAGCATTCTAACAAAAACTTGGAGTAATCTGATGACTAAGCAAAAGGACGAAAAAGAAAGTTATGAATATACAAGGCGATAACCACACAGGAAGATCGAGAAATACTGTGCCTATGAAATCATCACCAAGAAAGACAGAAAAAGAAAGAAATGACCAAGTCAACATAAACACCTCAAAGGAACAGTATACTGCCTTCTTTTTAAAAAAAACTTTTAATTGTAGTGAAATATACATATCAAATTTACCATCATAACCATTTTAAGTGTATAGTTCAGTGGCATTAAGTACATTCACACTGTTGTACAACCATCACCAGCATCCGTCTCTAGAACCTCCCAATCTGAAAGAGTAACTCCCTATTCCCCTCCCCCAGCCCCTGGACCCCCTCATCCTCCTTTGTCTCTACAGATTCGACTGCTCTAGATACTTCATACACGTGGAATCATGCAGTTTATTTGTCCTTTTGCAACTGGCTTCTTTCATTTAGCATAATGTCCTCTTAATTCATCCGTGTTGTAGCAGGTGTCAGAATTTTCTTCCCTTTGAAAGCTGAATACCGTTCCACTGTATGGATAGACCACAATCTATTTAACCATTCATCTGTTGATGGACACTGGGATACTTCCACCTTTGGGCTACTGTGAATCATGCTGCTATGAACATGGGTGTGCAAATAAGTGTTTGAGTCTCTGTTTTCACTTCTTTGGGGTATATACTCAGAAGCAGAATTGCTGGATCATATGGTAGTTCTATTTTTAATTTTTTGAGGCACTGCCATACTGTTTTCCAGAGTGGCTGCGTGCACTGCATTATTTCTGTACTCCTTAATAAAATAATTTGTGTAACCTACTCCTCAGTATTTAAGGCACCAGGGGAAGTTTTGCACTGACAGTTTACAACTTAAGATTCATTCTTTCTTTTAATAGACACGCATTGAACTCTTACGGTGCGTGCAAGGCACCCCCCACCCAGCCCTCAGGATTTCAGGTGGTTTCATGGGGTCCAGTGGAGGCCAGGCCCCTGGCTAGGAACCTGGGGCACCAAGACACATGAGACCCAGGATCTGTGCTCAATGAATAATTCACTTGTGGTTCAGTCGCAGGAGAAGACCTGTAAATAACAGAGGCGATAAAGTGCGCCGGGGCTTCCTAGTCTGAGACGCGTATGGTGGGGCTGCAAAGGAACAAGCAGCCATCCCAGGATGGTCTAGAGGAGGAAGCTAGGCGGGAAAGTCATGAGTCACAGTCATGAAGGAGGTCTTACTTGAGATAGGACTTGAAGGACCAGGAGGAACTTGCTTCTGGCTGGTCAGGGATAGATTCTATGAGAAGCAGTGGGGAGGCTCAGGGGGTGGGGGGTTGGTGGCGGCCACCGGGGGTGCCCTAAGTAGCAGGGCATGGTTGAGGCAAGGCGAGAGAGGTGAGACGAGGCTGGAAAGGTGGGCCAGGGCCAGATCACCAAGGGCCCCAAATGTGGCGCTGAGGAGTTTGCCCACAACCCAGTAGGCCATGGGCAGACTCGGAGGGGTTTGTGCTGGGGAGAGTCGGCACCAGATCTGCTTTACGTAATGCCCCATCTGCTACAGTGGGGACAGTGGGTTGGAAGGAGACAGGGAGACTGCCATAATAGTCCTGAGGGTGCTGGCCAGGCCTGAACTAAGGGGGATGGAGTGGCAATGGGGAGGAGATGACAGATTTGAAATACATGCATTTAAAATCATGGGACTGGCTGAGATCAGTGAGGGATGAAGCATACAGAAAGAAAAGAAAGGATGTGAGGACTGAGATCTAGGGCACCCCAACATTAAGAAGCTAGGGAGAGTGAAGCCTCAGGAGCAGTGGATTAAATCCCCACAGTCAACTTAATGTACCCTGCATCTGTGGAATACCTGAATAGATGACGAATCATCCCAAAATTGAGGCGGTGGACTTTGGGAGCAACTGTAGACTTGGGGTTTACTGCATGCAACTGACTTTTTCCTGATTTTTATGTTTATCTTAGTATAGTTTTTAGCACGGTATCATTGGTGGATTTGTTTATTGGTTTGGCTGCTCTCTTCTTTTTTTATTACTTAAAATTTTTAATTTAATTTAATTTATTTTTTTTTAATTTTTTTTCTTTCTTTTTTTTCCTCCCTTTTATTCTGAGCCGTGTGGCTGACAGGGTCTTGCTGCTCTGGCCGGCTGTCAGGACTGGGCCTCTGAGGTGGGAGAGCTGAGTCCAGGACACTGGACCACCAGAGACCTCCTGGCCCCACGTAATATCAATCGGCGAGAGGTCTCCCAGAGATCTCCGTCTCAATGCTAAGACCCAGCTCCACTCAACGGCCAGCAAGCTCCAGTGCTGGACACTCTATGTCAAACAACTAGCAAGACAGGAACATAACCCCACCCATTAGCAGAGAGGCAGCCTAAAATCACACTAACTTCACAGACACCCCAAAACACACTACAGGATATGGCCCTGCCCACCAGAAAGACAAGATCCAGCCCCAGCCACCAGAACACAGGCACAGTCCCCTCCACCAGGAAGCCTACACAAGCCCCTGAAGCAACCTTAGCCACTGGGGGCAGACACCAAAAACAACGGGAACTACAAACCTGTAGCCTGCAAAAAGGAGACCCCAAACACAGTAAGTTAAACAAAATGAGAAGACAGAGAAATACACAGCAGATGAAGGAGCAAGGTAAAAGCCCACCAGACCAAACAAATGGAGAGGAAATAGGCAGCCTACCTGAAAAAGAATTCAGAGTAATGATAGTAAAGATGATACCAAATCTTGGAAATAGAATGGAGAAAATACAAGAAATGTTTAACAAGGACCTAAAAGAACTAAAGAGCAAAGAAACAATGATGAACAACACAATAAATGAAATTAAAAATCCTCTAGAAGGAATCAATAGCAGAATAAATGAGGCAGAAGAACAGATAAGTGACCTGGAAGATAAAATAGTGGAAATCACTACTGCAGAGCAGAATAAAGAAAAAAGAATGAAAAAACTTGAGGACAGTCTCAGACACCTCTAGGACAATATTTAATGTACCAACATTCGAAATATAGGGGTCCCAGAAGAAGAAGAGAAAAAGAAAAGGTCTGAAAAAGTATTTGAAGAGATTATAGTTGAAAACTTCCCTAACATGGGCAAGGAAATAGTCAGTCAAGTCCAGGAAGTGCAGAGAGTCCCAAACAGGATAAATCGAAGGAGAAACACTCCAAGACACATATTAATCAAACTATCAAAAATTAAATACAAAGAAAAATTATTAAAAGCAGCAAGGGAAAGGCAACAAATAACATTCAAGGGAATCCCCATAAGGTTAAGAGCTGATCTTTCAGCAGAAACTCTACAAACCAGAAGGGAGTGGCAGGACATATTTAAAGTGATGAAAGGGAAAAACCTACAACCAAGATTACTCTACCCAGTAAGGATATCATTCAGAGTCGATGGAGAAATTAAAACCTTTACAGACAAGCAAAAGCTAAGAGAATTCAGCACCACCAAACCAGCTTTATAATGAATGCCAAAGGAATTTCTCTAGGCAGGAAACACAAGAGAAGGAAAAGACCTACAATAACAAACCCAAAACAATTAAGGAAATGGTAACAGGAACATACATATTGATAATTACCTTAAATGTAAATGGATTAAATGTTCCCACCAAAAGACATAGACTGGCTGAATGGATACAGAAACAAGACCCATATATATGCTGTCTGGCAAAGACCCACTTCAGACCTAGGGACACATACAGACTGAAAGTGAGGGAATGGAAAAAGATATTCCATGCAAATGGAAATCAAAAGAAAGCTGGTGTAGCAATTCTCATATCAGACAAAATAGACTTTAAAATAAAGACTATTACAAGAGACAAAGAAGGATACTACATAATGATCAAGGGATCAATCCAAGAAGAAGATATTACAATTGTAAATATTTACGCACCCAACATAGGGGTACCTCAATGCATAAGGCAAATGCTAACAGCCACAAAAGGGGAAATCAACAGTAACACAATAATAGTTGGGGGCTTTAACACCCCACTTTCACCAATGGACAGAACATCCAAAATGAAAACAAATAAGGAAACACAAGCTTTAAGTGACACATTAAACAAAATGGACTTAATTGATATTTATAGGACATTCCATCCAAAAAACAACAGAATACACTTTCTTCTCAAGTGCTCATAGAACATTCTCCAGGATAGATCATATCTTGGTACACAAATCAAGCCTTGGTAAATTTAAGAAAACTGAAGTTGTATCAAGTATCTTTTCCAACCACAACGCTATGAGACTAGATATCAATTACAGGAAAAAACTGTAAAAAATACAAACACATGGAGACTAAACAATACGCTACTAAATAACCAAGAGATCACTGAAGAAATCAAAGAGGAAATCAAAAAATACCTAGAAACAAATGACAAAGAAAACACGACAACCGAAAACCTATGGGATGCAGCAAAAGCAGTTCTAAGAGGGAAGTTTATAGCTATACAATCCTACCTCAAGAAACAGGAAACATCTCAAATAAACAACCTAACCTTACACCTAAAGCAATTAGAGAAAGAAGAACAAAAAACCCCCAAAGTTAGCAGAAGGAAAGAAGTCATAAAGATCAGATCAGAAATAAATGAAAAAGAAATGAAGGAAATGATAGCAAAGATCAATAAAACTAAAAGCTGGTTCTTTGAGAAGATAAACAAAATTGATAAACCATTAGCCAGCCTCATCAAGAAAAAAAGGGAGAAGACTCAAATCAATAGAATTAGAAATGAAAAAGGAGACGTAACAACTGACACTGCAGGAATACAAAGGATCATGAGACATCACTACAAGCAACTATATGCCAATAAAATGGACAACTGGGAAGAAATGGACAAATTCTTAGAAAAGCACAACCTTTCGAGACTGAACCAGGAAGAAATAGAAAATATAAACAGACCAATCACAAGGACTGAAATTGAAACTGTGATTAAAAATATTCCAACAAACAAAAGCCTAGGACTAGATGGCTTCACAGGTGAATTCTATGAAACATTTAGAGAGGAGCTAATACTTATCCTTCTCAAACTCTTCCAAAATATAGCAGAGGGAGGAACACTTCCAAACTCATTCTACGAGGCCACCATCACCCTGATACCAAAACCAGACAAAGATATCACAAAAAAGAAGACTACAGGCCAATATCACTGATGAACATAGATGCAAAAATCCTCAACAAAATACTAGCAAACAGAATCCAACAGCACATTAAAAGGATCATACACCATGATCAACTGGGGTTTATCCCAGGAATTCAAGGATTCTTCAATATACACAAAATCAATATGAAACACTATATTAACAAATTGAAGGAGAAAAACCATATGATCATCTCAATACATGCAGAAAAAGCTTTCAACAAAATTCAACACCCACGTATGATAAAAATTCTCCAGAAAGTAGACACAGAAGAAACTTACCTCAACATAATAAAGGCCATATATGACAAACCCACAGCCAACATCATCCTCAGTGGTGAAAAACTGAAACCATTTCCACTAAGATCAGGAACAAGACAAGGTTGCCCACTCTCAGCACTATTATTCAACATAGTTTTGGAAGTTTTAGCCACAGCAATCAGAGAAGAAAAAGAAATAAATGGAATCAATCAGAAAAGAAAAGTAAAACTGTCACTGTTTGCAGATGACATGATACTATACATAGAGAATCCTAAAGATGCTACCAGAAAACTACTAGAGCTAATCAATGAATTTGGTAAAGTAGAAGGATACAAAATTAATGCACAGAAATCTCTTGCATTCCTATACACTAATGATGAATATCTGAAAGAGAAATTAAGGAAACACTCCCATTTACTACTGCAACAAAAAGTATAAAATACCTAGGAATAAACCTACCTAAGGAGACAAAAGACCTGTATGCAGAAAACTGTAAGACACTGATGAAAGAAATTAAAGACGACACAAACAGATGGAGAGATATTCCATGTTCTTGGATTGGAAGAATCAGCCCTGTGAAAATGACTATACTCCCCAAAGCAATCTACTTTGATTGAGGTTCAATGCACTCCCTATCAAATTACCAATGGTGGGCTTCCCTGGTGGTACAGTCCTTAAGAATACGCCTGCCAATGCAGGGGACACGGGTTTGAGCCCTGGTCTGGGAAGATCCCACATGCCACGGAGCAACTAACCCTGTGCACCACAACTACTGAGCCTGCGTTCTAGAGCCCGTGAGCCAGAGCTACTGAAGCCCGTGCATCTAGAGCCCATGCTCTGCAACAAGAGAAGTCACCGCAATGAGAAGCCTGCGAACCACAACGAACAGTACCCCCACTCACCGCAACTAGAGAAAGCCTGTGAGCAGCAACGAAGACCCAATGCAGCCAAATAAAATAAAATACATAAATTTGTTTAAAAAAAAAAACCTACCAACGGCATTTTTCACAGAACTAGAACAAAATATTTCACAATCTCTATGGAAACACAAAAGACCCCAAATCGCCAAAGCAATCTTTTTTTTTTTTTTTTTTTTCCCGGTACGCGGGCCTCTCACTGTTGTGGCCTCTCCCGTTGCGGAGCACAGGCTCCGGACACGCAGGCTCAGCGGCCATGGCTCACGGGCCTAACTGCTCCGCGGCATGTGGGATCTTCCCGCACCGGGGCACGAACCCGTGTTCTCTGCATCGGCAGGCGGACTCTCAACCACTGCGCCACCAGGGAAGCCCGCCAAAGCAATCTTGAGAAAGAAAAATGGAGCTGGAGAAATCAGGCTCCCTGACTTCAGACTATACTACAAAGCTACAGTAATCAAGACAGTATGGTACTGGCACAAAAACAGAAATATAGATCAGTGGAACAGGATAGAAAGCCCAGAGATAAACCCACACACATATGGTTACCTTATCTTTGATAAAGGAAGCAAGAATATACAGTGGAGAAAAGACAGCCTCTTCCATAAATGGTGCTGGGAAAACTAGACAGCTACATGTAAAACAATGAAATTAGAACACTCCCTAACCCCATACACAAAAATAAACTCAAAATGGATTAAAGACCTAAATGTAAGGCCAGACACCATCAAACTCTTAGGGGAAAACACAGGCAGAACACTCTATGACATAAATCACAGCAAGATCCTTTTTGACCCACCTCCTAGAGAAATGGAAATAAAAACAAAAATAAACAAATGGGACCTAATGAAACTTCAAAGCTTTTGCACAGCAAAGGAAACCATAAACAAGACCAAAAGACAACCCTCAGAATGGGAGAATATATTTGCAAATGAAGCAACTGACAAGGATTAATCTCCAAACTTTACAAGCAGCTCATGCAGCTCAATATCAAAAAAACAAACAACCCAATCCAAAAATGGGCAGAAGACCTAAATAGACATTTCTCCAAAGAAGGTATACAGATTGCCAACAAACAAATGAAAGAATGCTCAACATCATTAATCATTAGAGAAATGCAAATCAAAATTACAATGAGACATCATCTCACACCAGTCAGAATGGTCATCATCAAAAAATCTAGAAAAAAAATGCTGGAGAGGGTGTGGAGAAAAGGGAACCCTCTGGCACTGTTGGTGGGAATGTAAATTGTTACAGTCACTATGGAGAACATTATGGAGGTCATTAAGAAACTAAAAATAGAACTACCATACAATCCAGCAATCCCACTACTGGGCATATACTCTGAGAAAACCATAATTCAAAAAGAGTCATGTACCACAAGGTTCATTGCAGCTCTATTTACAATAGCCAGGACATGGAAGCAACCTAAGTGTCCATCGACAGATGAATGGATAAAGAAGATGTGGCACATATATTCAATGGAATATTACTCAGCCATAAAAGGAAGTGAAACTGAGTTATTTGTAGTGAGGTGGATGGACATAGAGTCTGTTGTACAGAGTGAAGTAAGTCAGAAAAACAAATACTGTATGCTAACACATATATATGGAATCTAAAAATAGTAATAATAATAATGCTTCTGAAGAACCTCAGGACAGAACAGGAATAAAGATGCAGATGTAGAGAATGGACTTGAGGACACGGGGAGGGGGAAGGGTAAGCTGGGACGAAGTGAGAGGGTGGCATTGACATATATACACTACCAAATGTAAAACAGATAGCTAGTGGGAAGCAGCTGCATAGCACAGGGAGAGCATCTCGGTGCTTTGGTGGGATAGGGAGGGTGAGAGGGAGGGAGACGCAAGAGGGAAGAGATATGGGAACATATGTATATGTATAGCTGATTCACTTTGTTATACAGCAGAAACTAACACACCATTGTAAAGCAATTATACTCCCATAAAGGTGTTAAAAAAAAAGAAGTTGGGGAGAGAGGGAGGACCAGAAGGTAGAAGGAAATTCAGAAGGTTGTAGCCACCTAGAAGCCAAGGGAAGAAAGTGTTTGCAGAAGAAGGGAGCAATGACCAGTATCAAATGCTCAGGCCAAATAGAAGAAGCAGAGTGGCAGCCATTGGTGACTGTGACAAGAGCAGTGGCAGGGCGAAGGTGTGGAGGAGTGAGGAGGAAGCCTGGCTGAAGCGGGTTCAAGAGAGACCAGAAGGAGAGAAACAGTGAGAGCCAGAACAGACTAGTTTTGTGCAGATTTGTTGTAGTGGGGAGCAGATGTTCAGGGTGACACCTGGAGGGGGAAGTACAGTCAAGAGGGTTGGGTTTTAGGGTGGGATAAGTAGCAGCACGTTTCTATCAATGGAAACAATCAAGGGGAGAGGGGAGATGGAGGCAGGAACCATCCATGAGCCGGATCATGGGATAGGTGGGCAAGGACAGAAATTGGCTTCAGATAGGAGCTCATCCACAGAAACTCGAGGGAAGGAACAGTAGACAGACCGAGCGGGTGAGTGACCACAGGCTTGAAACCCCTGCCTGAAGGTTGGCTGTACCCTCAATAGCTGGGTGACCTTGGCAGATAGCTCATACTCAGTTTCCCCATCTATCCATGGTAGCAGCTGCCTCGCAAGATCACTAGAAGATTAAAACTGGAGGATACACGTAACTGAGCACCACTGTGTGTCCAGCACTGTTGAAGTCCTAACCCTCAGTACCTCAGAATGTGACTGCATTGGGAGAGAATCACATCCTTAAAGGCCCTAAGTTGAAATGAGGCTGTTCCAGTCTGACTCATGTTCTTATAAGAAGAGGAAGTCTGGACACAGAGAGACACCAGGGATGTGTGTGCACAGAGGAAAGGCCACGTGAGGACACAACAAGAAGGCAGCTGTCTGCAAGCCAAGGAGAGAGCCATCAGGAGAAACCAACCCTGGCAGAACCTTGATCTTGGACTTCCAGCCTCCAGAATGATGAGACAATAAATTTCTGTTTAAGCCACCCAGTCTTATGGTACTTTGTATGGCAAAATCTGGTACACCAATGTTCACAGCAGCATTATTCACAATCACCAACAGATGGAAATAACCCAAGTGTCCACCAACAGGTGAACGGATAAACAAAATGCAGTATATCCACACAATGGAATACCACTCAGCCATGAAAAGGAATTACTGATAAAGTCTGATAGGTTCTATAACATGCATAAACCTTGAAAACATTGTGCTTAGTGAAATAAGCCTGTCACAGCAAGACAAATATTGTATGAGTCCACTTATGTCAGTTATCTAGAGTAAGCAAGTTCAGGGAAATGGAAAGCACATTAGTGGTTGTCAGGGGCTGGTGGGAAGAGGGAAATGAGGCATGATTACTTAATGTGTACAAGGTGTCCTTTTGGGAGTGATGAAATGTTTTGGAACTAGACAGAGATGGTGGTTGCACAACACTGAATGCACTAAATGCCATGGAACTATATACTTTAAGATGGTTAATTCTATGTTATATGAATTTTACCTTAATTCTTTACAAAAATAAAGGGATACCTACATAGGAAAAAAAAAAAGATTGCCCTGCCAGGAACATACAATGCTGAGGTCCATGGCATTCTCTTATGGCAATTCAGGTCTCACACAGAGCACAAAGCCATCTCCCGTGTGTGTGTGTATGTGTATGTGTATGTGTGTGTGTGTGTGTGTGTGTGAGTGTATGTGTAATGTGTGATACGAATATGCATATGATATAGCAAAATAATGAAGTGTGCACCTCACTGTCTCAACTTACCAGTGCAAACCTATGTCCAAAGCTTATCCACTCCTTTTCTATGAGAGCCTCGAATCCTTTAATGGTGCGGTAGTAACTGTCCAACATCAGCATGGCCAGAGACGTCAGCTGGGATGTTCGGTCCCAACCGTCGCTGCAGTGTACCACCACTGAGGTTTTCCCAGATTCTATTTTATCAGCAATTCTTACTGCCCCAGCAAGAAGCATCTTCAGAAAAGAAGGCACATTAAACCAGGCTACATTTAATTTCTATTACAGCAAAAAGAATTCTGTGGAGAACACTGGAAGTTCAGGTCAATGAACCAAACAAGAATGCAATCAATTTAAGAATCACTAGGAAACGTTAGTATCTGGAGGGAAAAAAGAGAAACTTACACTAAGAAAAAACTACAGTAGTAAATAGGGTCCTTTATCAAAGGGCCATAAAGTACTTTAAAAACCTGATCTGAGGCAAGCATTATTTCTATCTGTTATGTCACAAAAGCCCCCCCAACAAAGACCACAGTTTGGATGCTGCCCATGGAAACTATGAAAGCCCAAGTACGCAGCAAAGATGCACTCACTTGCAATGCTAAGAAACCACCCAGATAGACACAGACAGATAGCTTTATGGCCCAGCTGCAGAGAAATCTTAAGCAGAAAGCACGTAAAGGACGGGCCCTCTCTGTACCCGAATGTACTCCAGCCAGTGTGTCCCGTCCACGTTGGACAGCCACCGCGCCTCGTCGATGGCCGGGTACGCGATCTCCTTCAGTTTTCGCAGCGACTCTCTCATCACGTGAATGTTGTGGATCTCCAGGAAGACGAGTTCTGCGTTTGGGTATGCACTTTCACTTTCATAGCCCCCACCCTTTGCCTGTGAAAACAAAAGATACATGTCAGTTCATCTGAGTTAACTTTTCTGTTCTTTCTAGTGTTAACCAGATAGAGACCATTAACGAAGCAACAAACTCATCTGTTTATAATAAGCCTCCTACATCCTTGTATGAGTTTCTCATGGCTGTTGGAACGGAGTACCACAATCTGAGTGGCTTAAAGTGACAGAAATTTCTCCTCTCTCAGTTCTAGAGGCTGGAAGTCCAAAATCAAGGTACTGGCAGGGCCGTGTTCCCTCACAAGCCTCTTGGGGAGGATCCTTCTTTGCCTCTTCCAGCTTCTGGTGGCCCCAGGTGTTTCTGGTTTATAGATACGTTAATCTCTGCCCCATGTTCACATGGCCTTCTCCTTGTGTCTGTATCTCTTCTTATAAGGACACCAGTCAGACTGGATTAGGACCCATCCTAATTCCATACGACTTCGTCTTAACTTGATTACATTTGCAAAGACCCTATTTCAAATCAGGGCCACAGTCACAGGTACCAGGAGTTAGGACTTCAACACATTTTTTTTAATGGAAACAGAGTTCAACCCACAACAATCTTCCATTACCCATCATCAGTTTTAAAAACGATTAACAACTGGATCTTACACAAGGCGAATTGGGTTTTAAAATGTTCTACCATCTATCTGAATAAAAAAGTTGTACTGTGGACTTCCCTGCTGATGCAGTGGTTAAGAATCCGCCTGCCAATGCAGGGGACACGGGCTCGAGCCCTGGTCCAGGAGGATCCCACATGCCGCGGTGCAAGTAAGCCTGTTCGCCACAACTACTGAGCCTGCGCTCTAGAGCCCACGAGCCACAACTACTGAGCCATGTGCCACAGATACTGAAACCCACGCACCACAACTACTGAAGCACATGTGCTTAGAGCCCGTGCTCTGCAACAAGATCAGCCACCGCAATGAGAAGCCCGCGCACTGCAACAAAGAGTAGCCCCTGCTCACTGCAACTAGAGAAAGCCCGTGTGCTGCAGCAAAGACCCAACGCAGCCGAAAATATAAATAAATAAATAAATAAATATTAAAAAAATAAACTTGTACTACCACAAAACTTCTATATAAAACAATTTGTAAATCCCAGTGAGATTTATTTAAGTAATTTAAGTAAAATAAAGTGCAAATGTAACAAAAAAGGGGGATACGGCTCACCCCTTGGTAATCTCATAACAAAATCTGGTCTACAATTAGCTTATATTTTGCAGAGGTCAACATCCAAAACACATCTGTTATGAGAATATAGAGAAATTGAAACCCTAATACATTGCTGGTAGAAATTTAAATTGTACCGTCTCTGTGGAAAAAAGTCTGATGGTTCCTCAAAAAGTTAAACACGGAACTACCATCTGGTCCAGAAATTCCAATTCCCACACAACTAAAACCAGGTATTCACATGAAAACTTGTACACAACAAATCATAGCAGGAATATCCACAATGGGTATCAGGTGGAAGCAACCCAAATGTCCATCAATGAATGAGCAGATAAACTGTGCTGTGTCCATACAATGGACTGTTTTTCAGCCACACAAAGGCATGGAGTACTGATACATGCTACAACATGGAGGAACCGTAAAAACGTCAGGCCAAGTGAAAGCAGCCAGGCACACAGAACCACACAGTGTATGATTCTATTCGTATGAAGTGTCCAGAAGAAGGAAATCTACATGGAAAGTAAATTAGTGGTTGACAGGTGTTGGGGACAGGGGTTGGGGAGAGTGGAGGATGGGCGGCGACTGCCAGTGGGCACAGGGTTTCCATCTGGGGCTATGGAAGCGTTCTGGAATGAGATAGTGGTGACTGTCTCACAACGTTGTGAATAGACTAGAAGGCACTGAACTGTAAACTGTGGACTGGTTTCCGGAGGAGGAACAGAGCACTGGGCTTTGAGGGGTGGAGCTATCTCGGGAGCAGGACGCACAGCTCTGGAGCACAGAAGAGGGGCAGGGCGGCAGCTCTGGGGACGGCATCCAGGGCTCAGGGACAGCATGTGTGGTGAGGAGAGCAGTCACGTCCAGAGCCTGCGGAAGGCCGACATTTAGGGAAAGCAGAGCAAAAGAGACTGATGAGAGCAGCCAAAGACTGGAGGATCAAGAGAAAAGGGAAGAGAGTCTTTCAAAAAGGAGAGGCTACCCACTGTGTCAAAAGCTCGTGAGGTCGTGACAAGAAGGTACTCGGTGGCCTTACCGGGAAGAGTCCAGGTCAAGATGGGCACGGGGGTAGGGGAACGCTTGAGCCATACCGGGAAGAGTCCAGGTCAAGATGGGCACGGGGGTAGGGGAACGGTGGAGCCAGCTGTGAGGGGACGGGGACAGTGACTCCAGGGAGGGCTTATCTGCACAGCTGGGACAGACTTCACGGGAAGGAGTGGGCACAGGACCAGGGCGGGCTGAGCCGGCAGGGGGTTTGGGAAGGACGCAGCAGGGAGGCCACCCTAGTTTCTGGGGCGTGGAGGTAGGGACGGGGTGGGGGGCAGTTCCCGTCTGAGGCTGGGTGTGTTCTGTGCAGAAGGGTCGAGGACGAAGGGCGTGGGGCAGGGCCATCCAGGAGAGAAAGAGTTGTAAAGGGCTGACCCAGCCCCTGTAGGGCCCAGGGGAGGCAGGGAGCCCAGCAGGAGCCCAGGGCCTGGGGCCTGAGCCTGGGGTCCTGCTCAGGGGCCTGGGTGTGGGCCTGGGGCGGCCAGGCAGGGAGGCGGGAACAGGGGAGTGTGCCCCAAGCTCGTGCCACAGCCATGCCGGGGGACCGGAGCCCAGCCACCGGGGGCGGAGCAGGGGCCGAGGACCTGCTCGAGCTCAGGAGCCGCAAACATGACTGGCGGGGAAAGAAGATGTCGTCGTCGGGTCTGGAAGCGCCTGTCCTCTGGCGCTCGGTACAGGATGACGTGAGGCGCTCTCACTCAACAGAACACTCTGAACACAAACTGTGGCCAAAGCAGCCTAGAGCTTGGTCCTGCCTGCGTGGCAGGATGATGTTTTCATAAAGGGTATCCTCGGTGCCCACTGAAGACAGTGCTGGCCGAGGGGTTAAAGGCACAGGCTTTGGTGGCACGGAGCGTGGGTTCATCATCCCAGGTCTGCCACTCAAGTAGCTATGGGTCCTCTCCATCTCTCTGCACCCAGCTTTCTCACCGGAAAGCCTCCAGGGGCTCACTGTGGGGATTAAATACTAACTAAATAAACGATCTTAATGAACGCTAATCCGAGCAAGGCTCGGTGCGCGCCCCCCATACTCGGGCACTGATGTATTATGACCTCCCCCAGCACCTACCTCGAAAAGCCCCGAGCTGGGCAGGGACCCCTGAGGGAGACCTGAGGCTGGGGCAGCATGGAGGGCGTGCGTGCTCAGGGCTGGTGTTAACCAGGAGAATGTAGTTAAAGCCACTTTGTTGCCTGGAAACTGATTACTAAAGCTCCAAACAAGACAAATGACAATCATAAAATGGGGTCATGGGAGAAAAAGAGCATGAGTGCCTACTCCATGCTAGGACAGAGAGCAGGCACCCGGAGGTCTGGACACAGAAGAGGGGGAAGGACAGTGAGAAGGGGCCCCGCCTATACCCCAGCAGGAACAGGGGGAGGGGCCTCAGAAAGTTCTGAAAGACTCGAACCTTCTGGCCACACCTCTCTCTATGGGGGCAAAGCAGGGTTTCAGAGGGAAGCCAGCGATGTTTGGACACTGTTCCCCACTGGCCCCCAAGTCCCCAAGGATCAGCTCATAGCAGCAGTGGCGGCAGGGCCATCCTCGACCCTCAGGGAGAAGAAAGCCTAACACCCCTTGGGACGGAGGCAGCTGAAGGATGGACTCAGGGGTTTGTGATTTCAAGCCAGCTGCTCAGCGCCTGGTGAAGGCCCACCGGGATGCTGATCCTACGCAGCAGGGAGGATTCCCAGGTGAGAAAAGCAAAGCCTCAGAGAGGGCTGGCAACTCCCAAAGGCCAAAGGCAGCAAGTGTCAGGACAGGTTTCCCACGCCCTCAGACTTGGAAGTCCACACACCTCCCCCCGTTGCAGACTGAGCGTTTGAATCCCCAGAAATTCCCATGTTGAATCCTGAATTCCCGATGGGATGGTGTTAGAATGCGTGGCCTCTGGGAGAGATTAGGTGATGAAGGAGGAGGCCTCACAATGGGATTCGTGCCCTTCTTGGAAGAGACGGCACAGAGCTTGCCCTTTTCTGCTCTGGCAGTGTGAGGACACAGCAAGAACAGGGCTGTCTACAGCCAGGAAGTGGGCTCTCACCATGCACTGAATCTGCTGGTGCCTTGATCTTAGACTTCCAGCTTCCAGAGCTTTGAGAAATAAATATTGCTGTTTATAAGCAACCCAGCCTATGATACTTAGTTACAGCTGTCCAAGCTAAGACACCCCTCCCCCTAGTTCTCTCCTGGACATTCCTCCTCTCCTGGCATCTGGGACCTCTCCCTTCCTCTCTGCGGTCTCCTCCCGACCACCTGGAGCACCCTTTCCTTCACTGAGTTCCTCTCTCACCCTCCACAGACAGCATTTCCGGCGGTCTGGTGCCTGGCCCTGCTCACATGACCTAGGCTCCTTAGGTAACTTCATCCCCTCCCCTCCAAGGCTGCAACCTCCACTCGACCTCCAACCTGACCTTTTTCTGAGCTCCAGAGCTTTATCGTCCCCACACAGGCTCCTCAACTACAACAGGTTAAAATGAAATTCCTTGCCTGCATGTTCACTTTCTCAAGAATAAGGCTGACTTGAAACCCTCCATAATGGAGTCTGGACTTTTGAATTAACATACAATGCCACTCACCCTCGGGTCCTCCATTGAGAGATGACCCCGCCTACCAGCCAGCAGCTCTTTGTTCCAGTCGGGGAGCAGCTACTGTTTGAGGGCCCAGTTCTGGGGATCCAGCTGTGCTCAAGATCCTCCAGTCCCCGCTATCATGTGGCCTATGGTCGAGGGGCAAGACGCACACTGAATGAGGAATCCGCCGTGTGCTGAGGGCCACAGAAAGGAAAGAGCAGAGTGCCACGGCACGGGAGACTTCCTCTCATCTGGAGAGACCGCCCTGGGGAAGTGCCATTCGAAGTGCCATCCGAAGGACGGGGTAGTGGTTAGCTACGTGGACTGGGATATGCTTAAGGAGCTGAAAGACACCTATCATAGCTGGGAGGTGGGCCTGGGAGGTGTGGCGAGGCCAAAAGGAAAGAGCCCGCTGCTTGGAGGGCTTCAGAGGCCCTGTTCAGGAACGGGATGTCACTGCCTCAAAGCACTAAGGGTGCACACAGAGCTGGACCTTCAGAAAATCACTCTGGCCATGATGTGGAGACAGGATTGAAGGGAACCTCTACAAAGTACCAGCAAACTGAATCCAGCAGCATATTAAGGAAATTATACATCAAGACCAAGTGGGATTTATCCCAGAAACGTAAGGCGGTTATATGAGTTTCCGAGGCCTGCAGTAACAAAGTACCACAAAGCAGGTGACTTAAAACGACAGAGATTGATTCCCTCACAGCTCTGGAGGCTGGAAGTCCAAGATCAAGTTATTGGCAGGGTTAGTTCCTTCCAGAGGCTCTGGTTTCTGGTGGCTGCTGGCAATCCTGGGGGCTGCTTAGCATGTAGCTGCATCACTCCAATCTTGGCCTTCATCATCACATGGCCACTTTCCCTCTGTCTCTGTCTCTACATCACCTTCTTATTAGGACACAAATAATTGGATTTAGGGTCTACCCTAATCCAGTCTGACCTCATCTTAACTAATTACATCTTCAAAGAACCAATTTCCAAATAAGGTCACATTCTGAGGTCCCAGATGATCATGAATTTGGGGGAGATGCTATTCATTCCATTACAGTAGTCTACATACAAAAATCAGCCAATGTAATACACCACATTACCAGAATGAAGGGGGGAAAAAACACATGATCATCTCAATTGATACAGAAAAGGCCTCTGAAAATCCAATACACTTTCATGATAAAACCATTCAACAAACTAATGGAGGGGAATTTTCTTAACCTGATAAGGGCATGTATGAAAAACCCTCAGCTAATATACCCAGTGGTGAAAGACTGAAAGCTTTCCCCTTAAGATTAGGAACAAAACAAGGATTCCTGCTTTCACCACTTCTATTCAACATGGTCCTAGAGAGTAAGTACCCTGCTGGGTGCTAGATGGGATTCTGCCAGATTCATGAATTGCCTAATAAAGCCAATTAGATCTTCAAAAAAAAAAAAAAGCAAAACATGGTACTTGAGCTTCTTGACAGGGCATTAGGCAAGAAGAAGAAATAAAACACATGCAGACTGGAAAGTAAGAAGCAAAACTCTCTCTACTTGCAGATGACATGATACATATAGAAGAGCTAATGGGAACTTGGACAGATAACTATCCTTGTCTGGTTCCTGGACACATACACCAGTATAGTTAACTTCATTCTAGACGTGCAGTTTGGTGTCCTGCTCCTGTCTCCTCTGCATGGGATAAAATATAATGCACTGCCCTTGCTCTATTGGATGTTTAGAGATTGCCTCTGTGAATGTAGCTTTTCTCATTTTTTTTCTTTTTTTATTTCCTGGGGACAGTACTACAGTGGTGACAGGAAGTACGCAGAGATGGAGAAAGACTGACAGGGGTCACTGATCCGCCAGGCGTGGGGAGCAAGGGGAGCTAATTAAGGGTGACTCCCCATGGTAGGCTGACAAATGCCGCCTTCCCCCCTCCCCTCAAAGACATCCACACCAAATCCCCAGCAACTGTGAATGTGACTTTTTTTTGGGAAAAAAATAGGACTTTGCAGATGTGATGAAGGTTCTTGAGATGAAGTGAGAATACGTGGTTACCTTGGGTGGCCCTAAATGCCATCCCAAGTGCCTCTGGAAGAGAGAGGAGGAGAAGAGCCAGAGATACAATGAGGGGGCGGCCGTGGGAAGACAGGGGCAGGGACTGGAGGGCGGTTGCCATGTGCACAGAGGAGCCACCAGAAGCCCCAAAACACAGGGAATGGGTCTCCCCGGAAGCCTTGAGAAGGAGCACAGTGCTGCCAGATCCCCGAACTGTGCGAGAATAAATGTGTGCTGTTTTAAGCCGCCAAGTTTGTGGTCACTGGTTCAGCAACTCAGGAAGCTCACGCGCTGCCCATCTTTCTCCCCACCCTGGTCCTCTCCCAGCTTCCCCGACCCAGTAGCTGACACCACCACTCACTGCCAGGCCAGACCCCGGAGCAGGGTGGGGCTAGCCTCTCAGCAGCCTATACTGATACAGCCGGCACTGTGCATTCTCCTCACCCAATTTCAATCCTTACGCAGCCCTCTACCTGAGAGACTGTCACCTCCCCTGTTACAGAAGAGGCTTCTGGAGAGGTTACGTAACTTGCTCAGGGTTCTATCGAGCACTAAGTGGCAGAGCAGGGAGGAAACCCCACATGTAACTGAACACAAAGCTGAGGGTTCTCACTACCCTGTCTCTTAGGCTGGTCTGGATACACCGAGGTTTTGTTACCTGGGAGACAGCCAAGAGGGGATGCCAACCAGGCGACGGGATGGAAATCCCATCTAGATCTCAGGAGGGATCAGAGCGGGATAGAAACTTGGGTGGCAAACTGAACACATATGGAGTGTTGAGAATCAGGGCACTGGAGGAGACAACCCAGCGAGATTGGGCAAAGGAGAAAAGAGGACCCCAGACTGGGTTCCAGGCGTGCTGCCATCTGCCAGTTGGGAAGAGGGACAGGAAGCAGTGAAGGAGGCTGGGCCAGCCAGGGTGCAGAGAGGGAGTGGTCCAGGGCAGAGATGTCATGACAGTCAAGAGAATGGGGCCGTCCACTCCGGGTCAGTAGCAGAGATGGCGAACTTCACCCGAAAGCTTTCTCTGGGACAGGCACCCACGCAACCTTCACATCCACTCCAGGAAGGAGGCGTAGTTCAGATGAGGCGATCGTGGTCTAGAAAGATACAGTAACTGCCCACGGTCAGGTACAAACAACCACGCTGCCTCTACGCTCCTGCAGAGCACGCTGGACGCCCCCCGCCCATCCGCCTCACGGTGGGGGCTGCTTGGCAGTTTGTGCACCTGGCCCATGGCAGGCACGTGCCTCAAGGGCCATGGGTGCAACTGACGGCTTGTTTGCTCTTTGAAGTAGGAGGGAAGGGATCCTCCCGAGAGTGGAAAGGGGGACGCAAGACGTTGGCTCTCTGGAGGTTGTGGTCAACGATGGAATCATCAGTGAGCAAAGAAGGGGCACAAGCAGCCAAGAGAAACAAAGACCCCCAAGCACTGCTTAGGGGGACACTGCTGGGGAACCCTCAGACACCCCCCCTCTTGCCATTCTCGTGCATGACATGCTCTGGCACACCACTGAAGGGGTCCCGTGCTGTCTAGAATGCCGTGCCCGTCTCTTCCCGCTGATCATCCAGGGCCAGCTCAAATGTCACCTCTTCTGTGAAGCCTCGCCCAGCGGCACGAGCTCCCCTGGAACACTGAGCTGACACCTCCTACGTGTAGCCTTGTCTGTCCTGGTGTTTCCCCCAGCACCTTGTCCCTAGTACATGCTCACTGCATGTTTATTACCTGAGTGTCAGGTAGGCATGAGATGGTAAGGGCTGTCCCCACCATCCTCATACCTGAAATTCCTTGTGGAGGGGTCAGGACTCTGACTGCCAGAGGCCTGCCTGCAGGACCACACTCTCAGCAAGTCATTTGTGGGAAACAGAAATGACGCCATTCAGAGCCCTTCCCATTGGAAAGAGGGTACTGGAGGCTTGACCACACAGTCTGGGCCTCTTCAGCTGGTGGGGATCAGATGGGAGCTGGGTGCAGATGGCAACTTTGTGTATCTGCCTTGTTTCACATAGCTGGCTCCAATCTAACAGAACTTCAGGCAGGTATGAATTAATCAAGTAATCACCATAGTTCACAGGTTAAAGGGACTTCCAAGGGCCTCAGGATCCTTTCATTAAAATACTTACTAGATTCTCTAGGCGATCATTCTCTTTCTGGGTCTTTACTTAATTAGTTCAGCAGACAGGATTGTGGAGGGGCAATGAGACGACAGGATTCCCGAGGGCTAGGGACCCAGGAGGCCCAGCTGTGGGCTACACCGCAAGAGTTCGCCTTCACTGGGCTATTTGAACGGCATGATGATTTACAAACAGTACAGAAGAAAAACTTCTGCAGCAGTATCGATAATGTACCTTATTGGTGCTGGCGACCTTGTTTTGCCGAGCATCAAAGATGATGAGTTTGTGAGCCTGCGCATTAGCATCCATTATCGTTTGCAAGTACTTCTCATCTTCCTTGCAGCGTTTATCATTGGGACCCACAAGTGGCTGGCTGCAACGGGTAATTGTTGCCTGACTTTCTGGATGAATCCAAGACAACACCTAGTGTTTGAAAGCCATAAATATTAGTATGGTCCTAAAATAATATGTGCTCTAATAACCAGGTAGTGAAAACAAGTTCCCTTCTCAAGCACAGCTGCTGCTGCATATTTTCCTCAAAGGGGAGGAGTCAGCCTGAGGACAGCGTGATAGTGGCCCTGGGACTCAATGTTTGGGTCAGGCTGAAAGAAGTCTGACTAAATGAGCTCTAAGAATCCCCATCTACCTTTAAAATTCTGTGATTCTAAGAAAACCAGAGACTAAGTCAAACTATGACTGACATCAAGCCCCATTTCTATTTGATTGACTAGTTTTATTTTGTTTCCTAATTTAAAAACACCTTTGGATCTCAACAGTGGCATACGTGGCCATATGAGTACAAAGTAAATATACAGTCTCTTAATGAAATCTAAAGCTAAGCCCCCAAACCTCCCATTTTCCTCCAGCAGCCAAGTGACTCAGGGTTATACCAGAGCACAAACTCGGGTCTCAAAAACGTTCGCTCCCTGCTTCACTGTGGTGATAGAATCCTGGGTGTACACATATATCCAAACTCATCAGATTGTATCCATTAAACACATAGAGTTTTTTTATATATCAACAAAGCTGTTTAAAAAACTTCACCCCCTGCTGGCTGCTGTCTACTTTTGCAATGGTGCCCCTTCCAGTATAGGTAGAGCCTTGCACTCAGTATCTAAGAAAGAATGCATTTTCTCGAGGATGATTCACTAATTTTTTTCTGTCTTGCTTTTTTCCATATTAGATCGAATACAGTATACATTTATATCTAAATGACAATGTTTATTACTTACCGGGATTCTGCCTTTTGCTCGAAACGCTGCCACTTTTGAAAGGTCGTCATCTTTTACACTAGTTGGCACGACAATGATGGTGGGGTAGGTGTCACAGAGCTCATAATTACTGTTTACTTTGGATATTTTCCAACTCTCATTTGGCAAGCCCTGCAGGGTGTCAGAGGAAAGTCAGGGGGTGGAGAGGAGCACACTTTTACACTTTCAAAAAGTACTAAGCATGAACCACATCCATTTCTTCTTTTCTTTTCTTTTCAAAAATTTACTTATTTATTAATTTTTTTGGCCATGGCATGTGGGATCTTAGTTCCCCGACCAGGGATCAAACCCGAGCCCCCTGCAGTGGAAGCGCGGAGTCTTAACCACTTGACCGCTAGGGAAGTCCCCATTTCTTATTTTCTACTAAAATCCATTTGTAATTCATTGTTCATTGCTACTTAAAAGTTTAAATATACATTTATTTAATATAACCCATTTCCTACCTAACTCATTAAAAAAACCTAATGAAGCATAATTTCCAAACATACTAAAACATGAAAATTGTATACTTGAATCCCAGTCGTATGCAATTCTTGTCACGTTTTCTATAACAAATGAGCATAGTGCTGTTCTTAAAAATACCCATGGAAGTCATTTAGAGAAGCAGAAAGTTCTTAAAAATGTCTAAAATAAGGAATATAAAATAACCATACCAAATATAAGGTGCAGGCAAGGAGTAAATGTCATGAAAATAATGTCTTATTGGAATATCTTCAAACTAACAATGCACTAAAGAGCTTCTAGGTATAGGAACACCTCATCAGACTGACGTAGCCATGCCATATACTTAAAATCTAACTTAAACCATTGGTTTTGATCCTTACTCATCAATTTGCTACCAGAATATCTAATAAAAACCATCTGGCTGGTTTGGTTTGTCAACCCCCGTCCCTGTACTCCACTTGCACTCTGGAAAAAGGAAGAACAAACAGTGCCATAACCAAAGGTTTGGTATGGGGAGAACGGACATCCAGAGCTGAAGAACCCACAAGCTAGGTGAGTTACACCCATGGACAACTTGTTTCAAAAGGTTTTTTTCTCCACTACATTTCTACCCTTTTAGGAAAAAGATGCTCAACCTATTATTTTCCGATTGATAAGCAACACACTTTACCTGTCTTTTATATTCAGATACTGGATCATAAACTTTCCATCCATTCACTGGAAATTTTTCTTTATAGTTGAATGCAAAGAGTGTCTGGATACAAAACCACAAAATATATATGTCAGCATTTCTTTGCTATGTCATATGCCCACTATTAAAGCTTTTCATTCAGTTATGAGATGAATGTATTAAGATTCCTACTTTAATCTGTAAATTTTGAAGCAACAAGTTGGCAGTTTTCTTCATCCTACACAGAACTTACATATTTTAAATATTCTAATATTAGTTACCAAAGAGAGAAAAGAGATAAAGGAAACCTCTGGAAGAAAGAATAGTTAAACATGAAATTTTTAGACCTCCACAAAGGCATTCAGACACACACATAAAAAGATTTATTTTGGTGTACTTACCTGACCATTGGAAAGAGGAAATGCATGTTTGTTGAGGTTTTCAAATATCCCTAGTTTACTCTGTTCTTCTTGTTTATAAGCAAGTCGCAAGTTCCTCATATCCTGTTAAACAATTAGCAAAACTCGTTTATTCAACATGTATTGAGTACCTATGAAGTAGACACCACACTATGAAGAGATAAATAAAATATTTTTATTCATTTCTCATGAAATATAGTCGGCCCTCCTTATCTGCAGGCTCCACATCCACAGATTCAACCAAGCACAGATCGAAAGCACAGGGGGAAAATGTTCCAGAAAGTTCCAAAACACAAAACATGAATTAGCAGACTGCCAACAACTACCTACATAGCATTGACATTGTATTAGGTATTATAAATAACCTAGAGATAATTTAAAGTACACAGGAGGATGTGCGTAGGCTCTATACAAATACTAATGCCATTTTATATAAGGGGACTTAAGCGCCCAAGATTTTGGTATTTGCTTGGGGGAGGGGGGTGTCCTGTAACCAATCACCAGTGGATACCGAGGCAATTCACAAAGCACCTCCAACAAGATAATAAAAGATTAAGTGAGGAAATTGGAACAAAGGGGATGTGTTGGGGAAAAACCTCATCAGATGGAACCAAGAATAAGGTTAGTACATAAAAGACATGCCATCAAGTCCTGTGCACTTACTTGCTAAAGGCGTGCCATAGAATCAATCAGTTGTGGGCTTTAAGCTGCTATAAGAGTCAATTACGGAATTCACACCATCCATCAAATAGAAATGCGACAGAGGTTTCTCCTCTGAACTCAAAGCAAGGACTCTGTGTCATGTATGGCCCTCAGTGACTTCCTTACAGAAAGTATAATGCTGTTTCTCAAGATCAGTTTCTGAAAGCACCCTGCCATGCGAGCTGCCAGCCCAAAGCTCAAGTGGAAGTTGTCAGGAGCAATGCCAACAAGGTGGCTCTGACAGTGCAGTTTCTTCCTGGGACTGATCTGAGCACTACCCCCTGACCTTTCTAAACCTACGTTGTTAGCTAAACACAAAAATCTCATTCTTATTTAACCTTACATCAAATTTGAAAATAAATATGACCACAAACAAATTAAACCAAGAGCAACTGGGGAAGTGAGGAAGTTATTGTTGTGATATTATTTCTAACAGTGAAAGAATGGAAATACTAACCTAAATGTCCAATCAATAAACAGGATCTGGCTAGAGATTACTACAAGCAACTCTATGCCAATAAAATGGACAACCTGGAAGAAATGGACAAATTCTTAGAAATGCACAACCTGCCAAGACTGAACCAGGAAGAAATAGAACATATGAACAGACCAATCACAAGCACTGTGGTTGAAACTGTGATTAAAAATCTTCCAACAGACAAAAGCCCAGGACCAGATGGCTTCACAGGCAAAACCTATCAAGCATTTAGAGAAGAGCTAACACCTATCCTTCTCAAACTCTTCCAAAATATAGCAGAGGGAGGAACACTCCCAAACTCATTCTACGAGGCCACCATCATCCTGATATGAAAACCAGACAAAGATGTCACAAAGAAAGAAAACTACAGGCCAATATCACTGATGAACATAGATGCAAAAATCCTCAACAAAATACCAGCAAACAGAATCCAACAGCACATTAAAAGGATCATACGCCATGATCAAGTGGGGTTTATTCCAGGAATGCAAGGATTCTTCAATATACGCAAATCAATCAATGTGATACACCATATTAACAAATTGAAGGAGAAAAACCATATGATCATCTCAATAGGTGCAGAGAAAGCTTTCAACAAAATTCAACACCCATGTATGATAAAAATTCTCCAGAAAGTAGACACAGAAGAAACTTACCTCAACATAATAAAGGCCATATATGACAAACCCACAGCCAACATCATCCTCAGTGGTGAAAAACTGAAACCATTCCCACTAAGATCAGGAACAAGACAAGGTTGCCCTCTCTCACCACTATTATTCAACATACTTTCGGAAGTTTTAGCCACAGCAATCAGAGAAGAAAAAGAAATAAATGGAATCAAAATCAGAAAAGAAGAAGTAAAGCTGTCACTGTTTGCAGATGACATGATACTATACATAGAGAATCCTAAAGATGCTACCAGAAAACTACTAGAGCTAATCAATGAATTTGGTAAAGTAGCAGGATACAAAATTAATGCACAGAAATCTCTAGCATTCCTATACACTAATGATGAAGAATCTGAAAGAGAAATTAAGGAAACACTCCCATTTACCACTGCAACAAAAAGAATAAAGTATCTAGGAATAAACCTACCTAAGGAGACAAAAGACCTGTATGCAGAAAATTATAAGACACTGATGAAAGAAATTAAAGATGATACAAATAGATGGAGAGATATACCATGGTCTTGGATCAGAAGAATCAACATTGTGAAAATGACTATACTACCCAAAGCAATCTACAGATTTAATGCAATCCCTATCAAACTACCACTGGCATTTTTCACAGAACTAGAGCAAAAAATTTCACAATTTGTATGGAAACACAAAAGACCCTGAATAGCCAAAGCAATCTTGAGAACGAAAAACGTAGCTGGAGGAATGAGGCTCCCTGACTTCAGACTATACTACAAAGCTACAGTAATCAAGACAGTATGGTACTGGCACAAAAACAGAAATATAGATCAATGGAACAGGATAGAAAGCCCAGAGATAAACCCACACACATATGGTCACCTTATCTTTGATAAAGGAAGCAAGAATATACAGTGGAGAAAAGACAGCCTCTTCAATAAGTGGTGCTGGGAAAACTGGACAGTTACATGTAAAACAATGAAATTAGAACACTCCCTAACCCCATACACAAAAATAAACTCAAAATGGATTAAAGACCTAAATGTAAGGCCAGACACCATCAAACTCTTAGGGGAAAACACAGGCAGAACACTCTATGACATAAATCACAGCAAGATCCTTTTTGACCCACCTCCTAGAGAAATGGAAATAAAAACAAAAATAAACAAATGGGACCTAATGAAACTTCAAAGCTTTTGCACAGCAAAGGAAACCATAAACAAGACCAAAAGACAACCCTCAGAATGGGAGAATATATTTGCAAATGAAGCAACTGACAAGGATTAATCTCCAAACTTTACAAGCAGCTCATGCAGCTCAATATCAGAAAAAACAAACAACCCAATCCAAAAATGGGCAGAAGACCTAAACAGACATTTCTCCAAAGAAGATATACAGATTGCCAACAAACACATGAAAGAATGCTCAATATCATTAATCATTAGAGAAATGCAAATCACAACTACAATGAGATATCATCTCACACCAGTCAGAATGGCCATCATCAAAAAATCTACAAACAATAAATGCTGGAGAGGGTGTGGAGAAAAGGGAACCCTCTTGCACTGTTGGTGGGAATGTAAATTGATACAGCCACTATGGAGAACAGTATGGAGGTTCCTTAAAAAACTAAAAATAGAACTACCATATGACCCAGCAATCCCACTACTGGGTATATACCCTGAGAAAACCATAATTCAAAAAGAGTCATGTACCACAATGTTCACTGCAGCTCTATTTACAATAGCCAGGACATGGAAGCAACCTAAGTGTCCGTCAACAGATGAATGGATAAAGAAGATGTGGCACGTATATACAATGGAATATTACTCAGCCATAAAGAGAAACGAAACTGAATTATTTGTAGTGAGGTGGATGGACCTAGAGTCTGTCATACAGAGTGAAGAAAGTCAGAAAGAGAAAAACAAATACTGTATGCTAACACATATATATAGAATCTGAAAAAAAAATGGTCATGAAGAACCTAGGGGCAAGATGGAAATAAAGACACAGACCTACTAGAGAATGGACTTGAGGATACGGGGAGGGGGAAGGGTAGGCTGGGACAAAGTGAGAGAGTGGTATGGATATATATACACTACCACACGTAAAATAGATAGCTAGTGGGAAGCAGCCGCATAGCACAGGGAGATCAGCTCGGTGCTTTGTGACCACCTAGAGGGGTGGGATAGGGCGGGTGGGAGGGAGGGAGACGCAAGAGGGAAGAGATATAGGGATATATGTATATGTATAACTGATTCATTTTGTTATAAAGCGGCAACTAACCCACCATTGTAAAGCAATTATACTCCAGTAAAGATGTTAAAATAAATAAACAAACAAATAAATAAATAAACAGGGTCTGGCTAAATGTACTATGTAGTACCACTAATGGAATACTACAGAGCTGTTAAAAACAAGAAGCAGCTTGTTATATACTGCTCTTAAGGGGACACAAGATACATGGTTAAGTGGGGGAAAAAGGGGGCAGGACAGTGTATATAATATACAACCATTCACATTTTCAAATACATACTTGTGTGCATAGACCATCTGTGGAAACTTGTAATGGTGGGTGCCTGCAAGAAGCAGATCAGGGTGGCTGGGTGTTGGGTGGAGGGAAACTTACTTTTTACTACACACAGTTTTTGTACTTTTTGAATTGCATATCACCTGTTTAAGCATGGCCCTGGTAATTCTAGGCCGGAAAACATTTTAAAGCAGCTATTAGCAAAAACTCACCCCAGCCACAAGAAATACCACAGGGAAACAGCCACAGGACATCTGCCTAAGTAACATTAAGTTCCTGCTGTGCCCTCCCTCCAAGCTACTGTGGCTACACACGTGGCAGCTCACTGACTGAGCTGACTTGCTATTTAGGATTGCTCAGAGGGAAAGGCATTACAAGCAAAGGAAACAGCATGTGTGAAACCCCAGGAGTTTGTGTGGGGTGGAGATTGGGGGGTACAAGGCAAGTGTGCACAACTCTAGGAACGTGGATTGCAAGAACAAGGGGAGGGAGCTGCCGAGGGAAGGAAGTCCGGCTCACGCCGCGGGGTCTCCGTAAGTTTTTCCTCCAGCCTGAGGGTAATGGGCAGCTAGGTAGGGAAATGACCTGTTCCAGAATTGCAGAATTGATCAAACCCCCCCTCTGGTTTCAGTTCTGCAACGGCTTCGCACTGCTCTGCGTGCGGCACCCTGGACTAAGAATCAGGACAGCAGTGATTGGTCCTAGGGGAGGACTGCCGTGTGGTGCCCAAGGTGAGCCTAGTCAGCCAGTAGATTCCCGACCTGGCACAGTAAAGGGTTATTTGAAAAAGTAGATTCAACTGCAGTCTAGGGCCAACCAGAGGAAGGTCTCCTCAGAGATTTGATCAAAGCAAACAGACTGGCAGGAATCTAATCCAAACCCCAAGTTGGGAAGGGACCTTGATGATGCTGTAGGCAGGATCTCTTGCCTGGTATTTCAGGTGGGTTTGTTAATACACTGTATTCCATGAGGCAAAGTCATTGGGAATAAAACATCAGTTAAGGTGTTTCTTAAACTACTAGTCCTCATCAAAGCTGTCACACAAATTTTACTTAACCCCTTGGAGGAAGGGGTGAAAACCAAAAATAAGCATGGCTCAGGTGCAAATTCCAACATAGCCAAGAAACTTAACTGTGTTTTTAATCACAGAATTTATGAATATTGTTGTCCCTTTAGGAAGTCTCTGACTGAAGACTAGTCTTATCACTACAAACTGGAAAAAATATTGATCTCTGCTTTCCACTTGACTTCTCTGAAATGTAACAAATATCGTCACCGCCTAGGTTACAGGTCCATGTTAATTAGAACACTTCAATGGAAAAGAAGCGGTTTACTTCAACGGCTTATATAATGGTCTGAATTGGCTGATGAAAGGTTGAAGAGGTCTGGGTCCTGAAAACATCTGAGTCACTAATGTCCGAATTACTCTTACTCTTACTCTTACTCAAAGGCTGTGAAAAAGTTCCAAGCTAGCCGCCCCCTCTAAGTTTCCCTTGTGTCTGGACCGTACCTTGCACATGATCTCTATGCCACAAGAGTTGTCTCCATGGCTCTGCGCTCCAATCTTCTCAACTCTGCTGATCACTCCCAGGGGGACATCGAGGACGAAATGCGGGTCCTGGGTTCACAAATGAACATGAATGCCAATCAGTGTCGGCTAACACAGCTTTCCCATTTTAAGTCTTCGCTGGCTTAAAACACCTTTGCTTACTTCACATTTCCTCTTGGTCCTGGCTAAGACACTGAAGTCTGATTTATAACCTGCTTTGTGAAGTAGACGTTGAGACTACAGTTAAACAACCCCCTCACCCCCAGTGCAGGTGAAAGTGCTACTTTAACAGCCTTTTTTTTTTAAGATACAAAATCTGCTTGCAAATGCGCACATCTTAAAACTGACCCTCTGTTTCTCTCAGGGTGATGGGATTTCAGGCTACTATTTACTGTCTTCTTTATTGTTTACTTTCTTCTGCAGTTTTTAAAAAAAATAAAACACACTTTTAAATACTCACTCTCTCTACATTCTTGAAGTACATCTTAAAGTCTGTCACTGTCAGGGTGCCACTCACTGCTCCCACAAATGGGCAGATATACATGACATCTTTCACTGAAAGAAAAACCCCAAAATATCATCTACTGCCGTTGACTTGTGTCAATAAATCTTAACATGAGTTTCCAAATATATAAATTTGTGATTCCAGTTTTCTAGGAATTTAAATTCTTTCATTACTTTAAATAAAGGCATAGATGGATAGTCTTTTAATAAAATTCCATTTTTTAAAACAAAATTTTGATTTGCTACTTGAGGTTTTAAGTAAAAGGCCTCATAATAAGTTACATTTTGTAATTTTTTTCCAAGTGGTTCACATTTTCCGTGAGTGATAAATTAATCACATTCAAAAACACATTAATTAAACTCTGAAGAACCTGGGCTACCATTTCATAAATCACTGCTAATGAAAACTAACTAAAGCTAAACACTGTTCCCTGATGCACCTCCAAAGAAACTGCTTTACAGATGACAAAAAACAAAACCACATCAATGAAGTGGGAAAAGACTGCTTCAAATTCTTCATCAGCTTCCATATCAATTTTATTTTCGTAATGTTAATAGCAATATCTTTCACATCAAAATCAACAACATATATGACTCCTATGAATGTTAAGAAGCTCACGCCTATCACAAAGATACCACATCTTCAAAATCTTCCCAAAGTGCTGTTCCATTGAAATGGCAGGAATGGACACAGCTACAGATGAGTCCGACGGGATGAATAATGGTACTAAAGATGTCATTCAGCCAAATTCTCAAAATGCTTGCATAAACTTTTCTGTAACTCATTATATACCGAGCAGCTCCTATTGTTGGGGTTCTGGGTATAACTGGACAAGGTTCCTGCCCACCAGGTGACCCGTGAGAGACACTACACAGAAAATTACCATATAGCCTAATAAATGCTATCAGAACCATGTGGAATCAATGTGATAAGAGCTCAGAAAAGGAATGACTTAACTCAGCAGGGAAGCGGGGGAGGGGAAGGGAGGAGAGATCAGTGAGTTGCCAGAGGTTAGTGTGGCTGGGTCAAAGGGTGCACGAGGATGATGGGACACGAAGCCAGAGAAGACTTGTTCATGAGTGTTCATAGCAGTTTTATTTGTAATAGTCAAACAGCAGAAACAACGTAAGAGTCCATCAGTAGATGAATGGATAAGCACACTGTGGTGTAGCCACACAGTGGAGTACTACACAGCGATGAAAAGGCATGACTGCTGACCCATGGCACTGACAATATGGAAGACTATCACAATAATTATGCAGAATGGGATAAGTAGACAGAAGAACATACTCAATGATTCCATTTCTATAAAACTCTAGAAAATATCAACTAGCCTACAGTGCCTGGGGAAGGGGGAGAAGGCACGGGAGAGAGGGATATAAAGGGGCCTAAGGAAACTTCTGGGGGCTGATGGGTATGTTCATTATCTTGACTGTGATGATCACTTCCCAGGTGTATAAATGTGTCCAAACTATTCACGTTCACTTTAAATCTGTGCAGTCTGTTGTCCGGAGAAGAAGAGGCATGACATAATTAGCTCTGCATTGTAGTCACATTGTTCCCAGAGCAGCACGGAGGCAGGGCTAGAAACGCTCGCAGAGAAGGAAAGCCCAGAGAGGCCAGAGGAGCGCCAGAATGAAGTTCCAGAAGCCAAAGATAAAAACAGTTTCAAAATTCAGGTCGGGCTGAACAGAGTCCAGCAGGAGTAGTTGTTTGGAGGTCCTGATAGGAGAGCCCAGCTTCTCCAACACAAGATGACCGTGTTCTGAGACCTGGCACGTGCCTTTGGGAGAGAGCCACGAGGGAAGAAGGCGACACTCGGCCTCACAAACCAGGCCGTCCAACCTAACCCTGGCGATCACGAGGTGAAGAGGCCATAGCCGGCTGCCCACCCCTCCAGCCCCAGCAGTCCGCCTCAGGCCGTTGCCCTTACAATCCAGGGTGGTGACACATGCCCTTTTCCTGCACTAAAATTGTACTTTCTGGACTCTTATAAGCCACCAAAATGTCTTTGCCAAGTTCTCAAAACTGTCATTAAAAGTATGATATGGATCGCCTGTCAATACGTTTTCCTTATAGTGAAGCCTTCCAACAAAGCAGCAAACTGACATTACTGTGAGAGTCTCATCAGCCTTCAGTTCATGGGGAAAAGCTGGACCCCTCTTCTGTTGGTACTGCCGCCTAAGACTCACTCGGAGCTTAAACGGATCCTCTACAGTCCCTTATCTCTTAAGGCCATGATGACATTAATAAAAATGACTAGGTCTAGTCCATCTGTCCCCTAATTAAATTGGTCTGGCTGATCTCCAGCACATATATCATCTGTGCTTGCGAGTAAAGTGCCATTTCATTTTATGGATCTCTATAAGCAAAGTGTACTTGTGAAACTTACCAATGGCCTTGATTGATTCTCCTGGGAAAAGGGGCGCCTCTTCCATCTGTGCCAGCTTATTTCCATCCCTTAGAGCCTGGCAAGAAACCAAACAGGAGTAAATCTCACTTTCCAACTGTAGACCTGGGAAGAATGGTACTGTTCTGCGCTCTTGCTACGAGGCTACAGAAGCGTGCAAGGTGTATGCCCCCCTCCCCGTACAAGACAGTTTCAAAGCTCAGCATCACAGGACACCATGCTGCATAGTCTAGCAAATTGTTACACATATTTAAAGTTCACAGTTAGAAAGCATTAATACAGAAATGGCTTGACGTGACAGATAGATACTGTGATCATGACACAGACAGCTATTACAAGGTGCCTCCAGAATTTGGAAATAAGGTCAAAAAAGGTTACCTTCTGAGCGTGAAACTAATACAAATAAAATCAACATTAGATGCAGATGCTTAGTTAGCTGTAGAAATGGCCCAGCTATGAGACTGCGTGGGAAACCCCAAAGTCTAAATAACAAGAAACCAGGGAGGGGTCTCTTACTAAGGAAAGCCCTAGGCTTCTGCACTGCAGCTCAGCTACCTGCTTCTGCACAAAGCGTACAGGTGGGACGGGCGAGTGGGCCTGTCAGTGTGTATCCCATTCAGGCCAAAAGAATGCGCCCTCATCTGGCAGACAAGAGTATTTCACCCACTCCTGTGGAGCAGGGTGTGTTCATCAGGCTTCTCCGAAGTCAGTTCACTCTGTGCTGATTCCACGCTCACCAAGCAAATTGCTAATGAGGTATCAGGGTTCCTGCTACAATGCCACTAGGAAAAGGATGTCTTGGATGGCTGGAAAGATACATGCCCACATTTCTAAATGTCCAGATCTGCACTGTGGCCCAGTAGCTAGTCTCTTGCAAGCTTGGTTGGATAGTACCAGATAACTCAGGGGAGCTGAGAAAATGGTGATCTTGAACTACAGTGCTGGGGACCAGAGCCTGAACTCGGTGCCTATTCCAAGGTACTGCCACCCTGTGAGATGCTGCCAAGGAAACTGGTCACTTTCTCCTGGGCATCTCTGACATAACGTGTCACGAATAAGAATAAGGTGTTCAAAACCCCAGCAATTCCCAAGCTGTGTTTCATAGAGCATTAAATTCCCAAGAGATGTGAACAGGACTTTTGGGGAAAAGTTTGGGAAATGCTGGGTTAAAGGAAACAAGTTTAGCTAGGTTTTTTTTGCCTTTTTTTTTTTGTGAGGCAAGGCTTTAGCATGTTAATGCATGCCAAATTGGCCAGAGGGCGCTGGAGTATGCTGCATTTCCCCTACCTAGTCCATCAGGGGCTTTCTCCAAAAAATACCTGTTAACATCAGGAGGTCTCTAGTGTTCAGCGGAAAACAGATTAGACAGTACTAAGTTTTCAGCATAATGTTGTGAAGCAAAATATTAAAAATTGATATCTTTTATAATTCTAATCAAAATTATTGAAAATTCAAAATAATTATTTTTCAGTTATAAGCATATTTCAATATATTTTATAAAGGGACTTAAAGGTCCATTTAAAAACACTATATATAGTAGGCTCATCCAATTTTATAAAATAAAGAAGGGAAAATGTCAAAATATAAAGAGCAAACTCAATGCTAAATGTTGGTCAAGGTATGTCCATTCGGGGAGGGCACAAAATGACACAGTCCACCCTCCTCCTCAAGATACACGGTTAAAATCATACAGATTAGTGTTCATGGTTCCCCTAAGCAATTTTATTCAGTTTAAATTTTTAGCCCAGATTGGGTTTTATTTTTCAATTTTTTTAACATCTTTATTAGAGTATAGTTGCTTTACAATGGTGTGTTAGTTTTCAGATTGGTTTTTAAGACACTTCTCAATCAACATTTTTAGGGACACAGAGAACTGTTAAAGGGGACACGGAGAAGTGTTTGTGGATGCATTCATACTCACACCTGATTTGGAAATACATCTCTGACACAATAAAGCATAAACCAATATTTATACTTTTAAATGTCCAGTTTTAGAAACACTAAAAAAATCACCAATCTTAATAGAAGCCTTTTTTTGAAAGTCTGCTTTCTTTAATTTATTGCCTAAACTAGTGACTATTTTTATAATATAGTTACAAAGTCAGAAAGCTATTTTAATCAATATTCAAGTTTTAAATAACTTCAAATGTTACACTGTTAAAGCTTATTTTAATGGGTAAATATTATCATGTAGACTTAAATTCCTTAGCTGATATTTAAAAATAAATGGGAATAGGTTATTTTGAAATATATTTACTAAAGCAAGCTGTTCTAATCAACTGAATCTGGAAGAGGTGAGGGGAAGTCTGATTCACTTTAAGCTTTATAGCAAGTCATGTCAAACACTTTAAAGTCCTCAACCCGGGACTAACTAATAAAATGTCGTTGATGGGAGGCGCAGTGATTGGGACCATTTTGAGAAGGTACAAGGCTCTCAAGATAGAGGCTGGAGATCAAAGGTTTCTCTTCTCTTCTGATAATCATGTTAAATCTGGCTTGAAATACTTGTGCAATTATATGAAGCATGAACGTGTTGGTGAGACAGAGTGAGACAAACCTCTCACTAATAATTAAATCTGGGACATGTTTTAAGTGATGAAAAAGCAACTATCAGAATAAAACAAATCAATTGATCCTACTGCTTCAGATATCCCCATAAAAGGTTCGCTGTGTACAGGAAAGACATTCAGCTTTAGCATAGGAATTTGAGAGGAGAATGGCTATTAAAGGCTCACTGTTTTGCGAGTACAGTAGATTCCCTCTATAAAGCTGGTGTTAGGAGATAGCACTCACACTTGTGCTATATTAAGCTTTAACTGCAACTTCCAAGTTGCACAGGACATGATTTGACCCTTGATTTATCCAACCCATGTACAGCAAATCAAAGAAGGAATGTCCTTATGGATAAAATGTGTCTCGTGAACACACCCAGCCCTCTTGGTGCTTTTGCTCAAGGTGTTGCCCAGTTGAGGAATTCTCTCTGATGATCTCATCCCAACCCTGTGCCGGCAACCCGGAAGGAAGGTCCAGCTGAAGGCCCATCAACTCCCTGGCCTCTCCACTACTCTCTCCTCCTCCTGAACCTAAGGCTGCTGGGTGGATAGTTTCTGTAACAGCCGCCTGCCGAAAGCAGTGCTTTTCAAACTGGCTCTTCGGGGTGCTCCCAGGGTCACCAAAGGAGGGTGGGCTGGGCAAAGGCACAACTGAGCACAGGGAATTTGCCATGCTTCCCTAGAGCAGCTCTTCTAGAGGTTTCATACATAAGCTTTGGGGAAAATTCTGCTGCTTTAAAAAACTCCTGAGAGTCCAGAGGTACTGAGCAAAGAGTAAGCACTCAAGAAACCTAGATGAATGATTTTTTTTCTTCTATAAAATACATGGACTCATTCCACAAACACCTACAGTGTGCCAGGCGCTGTGCTGGGTACAGACCTTGCAAATTTGAATAAAGCAAAGTTTGCACCCTCGAGGAGCACCCTTGGCGTATGCATCTGTCCCCTCTAAGTCTTTGTGGAGGCACTTCAGAATCCTGTCATGACTGAGGCTCATTAACCTCATCAGTAAATCTACCTGGGAAAACCAAGAAGCAGAGATGAACAAATTTCTGGTTGACAAAATGTTGGATAAACCAATTTTTGCAAATAATGTCATAATGGAATCTACCAAACTTGGACAGGAGAGTACTACTATAGTGGAAAAAGCATTTGCTGATTGTCTAGAGATCTAGTATGAAATGGCTTCTAAATACACGATCTGTAACTACAAACAGATGAACACGTAGAACTTGCCACCTGATCAGCTTCAGCTTCAGAAGGGTAGCCCTTGTGTTCTTCCTGAATCTCCTGCACAGCACCAGGTGCATGGACAAGAAAAGGCAAAGAGGGGAAAGAGAAACACGTGCAAACAGACAGGTGAAAGGACGGAAGTTCTTTTTTAAAGAGACAGTAAGCATGTAAAGTCGACACACCTTTCACGGCTTTGCATATCCCAACATTTTCCCCCTTGGAGTTAAAGAAAGAATGTGTAGGCCATCTATAGCATCCTCAGCCTAAAATGGAGTATCTATTCTGTGTTTGTGTTGGGGTAGAAAAATGAAAAGCAAACAAACATCATGGGTTTCAAAGAATGTACTGTCTTTTTAAAATCAAGCAATACTGCAGCATACAGCCAAGAAACAAAATAACAGACACATAAATAACATGCTCATAGAAAATAAAACATACCACAGAGGGCAAAGAACAAAATCAAGCCAAAATACAAAGGCAGTTCATAGACATGTGTTTTAAAAAGGAACTATTATGCTGTCCAGGGGTCAACACCACTGGAATTAACAACATTTCCACACACATGTGCATGCGCATATCACATGCTGGGGTCATACATATGCAGATACATACATATACTCTGTTACTTATTGCTAATTAAATATTGTGATTTATGACTCAAAACCATATTAAATCTTTCTAATTACAGTATCAACGTGCTTCAAAGAAAAGCATCACATATCTTTATCTAAATTTTTTCCAATCCCTTTACATGTACACTCTTCTTAATTTAATTTCTTTATGGAATCAGTTTTTGAAACTCTAAAAACTTGGACTTTTAGTTTAGCAGGTGGTATAATGAGCATGAATATTGAAGATGACAAGATTATAACACCTTTAAAAAGTTGTATCAAGTCTCTGAGGCTGAAAATATTAAAATTTAGCATCAATATATTTTTCCTTCAAGAAACTTTGGTTCTAATGACTACATTTCTTTAAGAGGCAATCAGTGAAGAAGTAGCAAAGCTTTAAAAGAATTTACTCTTTCCCACCTTTCATTTTTGTCAATACAATAAAATAGCTACTTAAAATATTTTTATACCTTATCATCAGATTGAATTTAGTACACAGTTGGTACTGCTACCCTTCAGAGCAGGACAATTTTTAAATGCAGCCAGGTTTTTTAAATTTTACATTCTTTTTTTAAATACAAAGAAAACGGAATCATTCTTTGATAAAAATTTTAAAAACAGAAGAATGAATGACTAAACAACAACAACAACAAAAACCCCACAGCATTTCAAAGTCCATGCAAGTGTAAAGCCAAACACTAATATTTAACAATGTGAATCAGTGAAAAAAAATGATTCCCATGAGCAAAAGAAAACATGATAAAAACAAAATTAAACAAAGAAAAACCAACTAGAATAACAAGAATTTGATTTAACCTGCTTATTTTTGTACTACTTCATTGGCTTCAATAAGATTAAAACTTTAAAACTGAAGTCATGAAATGATTCTGTCAAAATCCACATTGTTTTCATTTAATGGAAATAGGTTAATTTTCAACATCTGATACTCAGGTTTAAATGCATGCACATTACCAATCTTTGTCTTGCTTTATGAATATTCTGAAATAAAGGGAAGGAAAATCATGAGGAAACTATAAACTATAATCTACTAGCTGTAACAGCTACCTCTATATTTTAAGAAATACTAAATGGGGCTGATTTTGCTAAATTTATCTTCAAGATTAGCACTTCTGCTTTTGGGATTCAGCATGCAAACAGGAAATCTTACTTGATCTTGTAATCAAGACTTGAAATCTTACTTAGATCTCCTACTCAGGAAGGAGGACAACTGACCACTTTGTTGTTGTTCTTGTTGTTGTTATTAAATACTTCATGACAAACGAGGTTAAATTAAGAAGACTCTGTAGGCCTAGCCTTATAAACCCGGTGCCATGAATACCCATTTGGTCAGAATTCATGTAACACAACAGAAGTCAGTATTGCACAGTGGTAACAATTTTAGCATCCTGCCCTCACACACATTGGCTTTTTCTGCACATAGAAACATTGTAACAAAAAAGCATTTCTAGTGAACACTTAAAGCTATGACACAGCAGAGCAAACTGATCTGAGTGACTCATAAAATCAGTGAGAAGGCAAAGAACGCTAAATAGACTAAGTGTTCGATAAAGCACAGAAACACACAAGGAGGAGGCCCATGTGCCGAAAGCCAAATATCCTTACCCTTATATCAGGCCTCCTGAAAACCTGTCAGTTAAAACACAGAACATCATCATCAAGGACACGTCACTATTGACCTGTGAAAGATGCCATTAAGTTCGCCAGCCCATGCCCTAAGAAACATCATAATACTCCAAATAAAACCGAGCAGATCGATCCTAACACATTTGCCCTCTAAGTTCCATTCGATATCCAATCAATCCTAACACGTTTGTCCTATAATTTGCAGGCAAGTCTATGACTTGGAGAAACTTATAGCCCTTAGGCTACAACAAACGACATTATTTTAAACACAAACCCCTTCTGTCAAGGGCTATTACAAGACAGTGTGAACAGGCCGTGTGTGAAAAATTCATTTGTGTGTCTGTTTGGAATACTGAACGCATTTTCCGCATAGAAACAATGATATAAAAAGGCGGTTCTGCTCCCAAACCAGCCCACAGAAACAAAACAAAACCGAACCAAGAAACCACAAAAGCGCCCACAGCTGGCGCAGAGCACAGCTCAGCCACAGCGTTAATGGGACCATAAAGCCTAGTTAAGCACAAATCTTAATCTGGTTTCTATAGGAATTCTATTTCCAATTCGCACTTGGGACTCCAGAATTAAACTCCCCGATGCGGCCGCCCCACAGGGAGAAGGTGCCCGTCCCTTACACCAGCCCAGCCCCGCTGCATGGGGAAGGGGTGGCCTCAGCTGGGAAAGGGTAGCTGGTGGGGAGGGGAGGGGAGGGGAGGGGGGGCAGCCTCTGTGCAAGGAAAGCCAAGCTTTACTAAATCGGGACACTGATTTTAGAGAGGTCATTCCTGTGACTCCTATTTGAACGTGCAGCTTGAGCGTTCGGGGAAACAGCCCAGAGAACGGATGGAACTTTTGAAAAGTGAATAGTGCTAAAAGTCTGAGGAAGACATGAATCATCTGTTCCCCACTCTCGAGTCTGAAATCTGATCATTGTTACATACGATAAACACTGTAGTTTCTATGGAAAACAGATCACTTAAAAAAAATCACTGTAGGTTCTTATTAGCTTTATAGGTTTTACTCAGAAAAGAAGACCACATGAATACGAGAATATAGAGTTCATCATTGTTACCATTAAAAGAAAATTCTCGGGCTTCCCTGGTGGCGCAGTGGTTGAGAGTCCGCCTGCGGATGCAGGGGACATGGGCTCGTGCCCCGGTCCGGGAAGATCCCACATGCCGCGGAGTGGCTGGGCCCGTGAGCCATGGCCGCTGAGCTTGCGCGTCCGGAGCCTGTGCTCCACAACGGGAGAGGCCACAGCAGTGAGAGGCCCGCATACCGCAAAAAGAAAAAAAAAATACTCTTTGAAGTAAAAAAGGTATCTGAATTAAGGGATGCTGTAGCTCAAAGGGAATTAAAGCCCAGAAGTTCCTAATATAGAGTACTTAGACTAAGAAGCTTAAACCTAGCTCTCTTTTTGTTGAGGGGGTGGTGGTGATGCATATGTTTATCATCTTAATTGTGGTGCTTGTTTCACACATGGGCACCGATCAGAACTTATCAATCTGTACACTTTAAATATGTGCAGTTTATCATTTGTTAATTACAACAGGATAGTACAAAATAAATAAAGTGCATGCTTATGTTAATACAAAACTCAAAATGGGACATACGTGATAATAAAGTCAAAATAGTCTCCCCTGCCAAGCTTCATCTGTCAGTGCTAACCACGTTTAGCGAGACTTTGTTTAGTTCTGAGGGTTGTGCCTCCGTAACCAGGAGTATGCCCACACCACTACTTCTTGATTTGTCAGCTTTAAACAGTACCTAGTGACCTAGCTACATGAGAAAACATGCTTTCTCAAACTACTCCCTCCCTCTTCCCAATCTCTGCTGATTGAAATTGTAATTTTTAGTTTTTTTATCATTGTCCTTCTGCAGCAGCTGCATCATTTTTAAAAAAGCTCATGAAATAATGTTTCGGTGGCAGGCACTCTTCTAAGAACCTTGTATATACTAACTCATTTCATTCTCAGAACAACCTTTTGAGATAAAAATTATTATTGGCCCCATTTTTTGATGAGAAAACCAAGGCACAGTTAAGTAATCTGGCCAAGTTCAAGGTTTCAGAGCAAGTACTTATACCCAGAGAGTCTACTACACCGCCTCAGCCTAGCACCGCTGTAATTAACCCACATTAACTAAAGCCTTCAAATGTTCATCTGCTTTCTCTTAACTCCCTCAAGGGTGGACGAAGAAAGCAACACCACGACCTCTTCCCTCGCATCTCCTTGCTCCTTCCAAACCTCTGCTCCAACGGGGTATTATTTTCACTTTTGTTCTGTAACTGCAATTAATTTTGTAATGTCTTGTCTATAAAGTGACAGTAACAATTGACAACTAGAAAGCAGCATTCACAAGCAGCATAATTGGGCCTTAGATGTAGGAGATATACCGCTGTCAACATGCATTTTGCTACTGGAAGGAGAAACTAAATCCAAAGGAAAGGGGCAGGATGATGATCTGCTTTGCCACTCACACAATTCTTCACCTGCTGTATGTAAGTCCTCGCTACTCTTGGTCGGAGGCCGGAAAGGTCAATGGAGGTCACCTGAGTTGATACCCATGTGTTTCTGCTTTATAGTTTTCCTCTCTCCTGAAATAAGCCATTTCCGGCGCACAGAGAGGTTCGTTTCCTTTTTCTTGAATCTGAATCTGCTCGAAGCCAGAGAGCGGTGGTTTGAAGTCAGGCGGCCTGGGGCCAGCTCTCACCGGCAGACTTGGGGCCTCCATGCGCCTGCACTTGGCCTCAGCTTCTACACGTACAAAAGGAAACGAGTCTACGAATGGCTGCGAGGTCCTGACCAGCCCTCAAACCCTAGGAGTCATTTAAACTTCATTGGAAGACTTCAGAAAACATCTCCCCAACCTAAACTTGGTGGGGGGCAAATAGGCCTCCAGTGCTGACAGCCCTCGAGAACTCAGACAGCCGCACAGGCTGTATCATTCTTTATATTCTTTATTATACAATGAACTGGTAAACCTCAGTGTGTACCTGAGTTCTGTCAGTTTTCCTAGCAAATGATTGGACTCAAGGAGGGACTTGTGGGAACCCCCGATTTGTAGCCAAGCTAAGCAGAAGTTGTGGGTAACCTGGGTACCCACTACTTGAAACTGGCATCTGAAGTGAGAACTTCTGTGGGACTGCGTCCTTAACCTGTGGGGTGTGCACTAACTGTGGTAGTATCAGAATCGAATTGAATTGGAGAACACTTAGCTGGTTGTGGAGAATTCATCAGTGTGGGGGAAAACTCACACATGTGGTGTCACAAGTGCTCTAAGAGGGTGGGGATTCAAACCCAAGCTGACTTGGTTTTAGTGCCCACGCTCTTAATCTCCATACAGCCCCACCTAAACCTGTTCCCTTTCTGAGGAGGCTGACAAATGCCCTCAAGGCTTAATGCCCAGAATGCCCTGTACTGTATTTTTTGGAGTCTCTTTTCTATGAATTCCACGCAGCCCAACCCAGCCCCGCTCCTGCACGTTAGGTGCTCACATCACATTTATGGAAGTGGACCGGCATTCAGCAATTACAATACACTCCTATTGTAGTCATTTTTACATATCACATACATTTTCATAGAGTAATAGCATACAGTAAATGAGCACTGTATGCATTTCATACACATGCTGCCCTTTTAAATACATTAAACCTCTGCTGTAACACCCACTATACAGATGAGGACACTTGAGGCTCAGCAAGGTAAAGTAACTTGTTGGGCAGCTAGTCAGTCAGGTACAGGGCTGGACTCAAGGCAAAGTGCCCCGACTCCAAATTTTATGATCTTTTTGATAAACCATATGATTCTAAGTGAAATAAATATCAGTTTGGTTGTTTTTTTATAAATGAGTTATCTTTGGGCTTACGCCTCTAAGAGGCTTCTTTTCATGAAAAGATTGTAATAGTGGAGTAAAAACACCACTGTTCTCTGTTTTAGGCATAAAGTCTATAAAGTAATTCTGCTTTAGCAATCAGACCACTACAAAATGAGTTAAAGGGTTTGACTTGTTGGGTCAGGAGATCGCTCCGCTTGCTGCAGGAGCCTCAGTAAGGAGGAGTCTGCGCAATTTATTCCTCACCACCAGCTGCAGCCAGAGGCCAAGGACAGGCCAATACAAATCTCAACCAGACATCCAAATACAACCCTGGTCTTTCGGAAAAAAGCCACACCTGAACCTGGCCTGACTCTTTTGTCAAACCCTAGCCTGAAACAATCATTCTCTACTCTCTAAAGCCCTCCAGGAAATGTGACCAATGAGCCGTCCAATGAAGCATGCTGGCCCTAACTGCCATGTACAAAAGGGATGAGCATACTTGCAATTGAACTAGTACAGGATAATTGCTGATACCCTTTTCAGTAACCAGATTCTAACATCTTTATTCACATAACTATATGCTCCATTTAAATAATACTTCTGATATATCATGAGTTGTTAGAAATATTAATCAAAATTTATTCTACATGCAATATAAAGTCGTTGAGCAGTCTGTAAAAATCTTGACTTTTTAAAAATTAAATTTCTAATTTTGAGATAACTGTTGATTCACAAGTGGTTGTGGGAATAAGAGATTCCATGTACAGTGTACCATGTCACCAAATTTCCCCAATGGTGGCATATTATAAAACTATAGAACAATACCAGAACAAGGACCCTGACACTGACACAGCCAAGATGCAGAACAATTTCCTCACCACCTAATGTTGCCCTTTTATAGCCACATCCACTTCCCTCCCAGCCCCTCCCCTTCTTAGCCCCTGGCAATCACTAATCTGTTCTCTATTTCTCTAATTTTGTCATTTGAAGACTGTTACACAAATGAAATCATACAGTATGTGATCTCTTGGGAGTGGCATTTTCTACTCAGTGTAATTCCCTTAAGATTTAGCCAATTCTTTTCTCTGTCCTCTCTATTCTGCTGTTGAACCCATCCACTGAGGGTTTGGTGGTTTGTTTGGCTTCGTTTTTTGTTTCTTTATCATATTTTTCAGTTTTTAAACTTCCATTTGGTTCTTAGCTCATATTTTCTTGCTGAAACTTTTCCTGTTTCTTGTCTCTCACTTTCTACGTCTTCATTGTTTCAAGCATATCTGTAATTGTTTATTGAAGCAGTTTTATGATGGCTTCTTTAAAATCTTTTTCACGTAATTCTAACATCTGTCATCTCGGTTTTGGCATCTACTGATTCTCTTTTTTCATTCAGTTTGAGATCTTTCTGGCTCTTGGTATGATGAGTGATTTTCAGTGGAAATCTGGTCATTTTGAATACTATAAGAGTGTGGGTCTTATGTAACCCTTCTGTTGTAGCTGCTTTCTCTGCCGCTGCTCCAGGAGAAGAGGGGCAGTGAGCACTGCCTCATTACAGCCAGGTGTGGGTACAAGTCCAGGTTCCCCTCTTGGCCAACGCTGCCATCCAAGAACAGGGGTCTCCTAGTTACTTCTGGGTCGGGGTGAGAGCTCTAGCTCCCAGTTAGGCTTCTGCCCATACCTGCCCAGCTGGCAGTGGCAGGAGCACTCATGACTGATACCACTGTAACCACAGTGGAGGTGTGGCCTCCTTGCCAGTGGGCGGCAGTGAAAGTCCTGACTCTCCACCAGGCCTCTGACACCACAGCTGCAGGGGTCACTGTGCCTTGCTACAGCCTGGCAACAGTGGAATCTAGGCTCCCCGCTTGGCCTTGCTGGCGGGGTGGGTGTGGGGCCAGAGTACAGTGGTTAGTGTCTAAAAGTTTTCTTTCTACTCGGGTGCCCCCTTCCTGTCCTTTGGCTAGAGAGACTAGGCTTTTCTTGTCTGTACCCGTTGGCATTTCTGGGTTGCTGGCTTCTTCAGCAACAAGTCTGGGTTATATATGGCAAAAACATAACCCAGGGATAGCACCACCCTGTCGTTCCTTAGGTCCCTAACTAGTCTGCCTTCTTCTCTCTACCTTTCAAGGCATTCTTACGTCTATTTTATAGATAATGTCCAGGGTTTTTATTTGTACTGAGAGTGAAAAATAAGAAAAAAGTACATCTGCTCCATCTTTCCAGAAGCAGAAGCCCAAATCTTGATATTTTTAAGAAATAATTCTACTCCACAAGTAATCCTGAGAGACAGGATAGTACTTTGACATTACAGTGGTTACAAACTGGAGGCCTATTGCTCCAACAGGCAGTAGCAGGGTTGTTTTTGTAATTTAATTGTTTTTAGGGGGACATGCTGCAGTCTCCAGTTCTCCACAGCCATGTCTGTTTAGCTTGTTAGCTATACCCTGTAGACATCTGTGTTTGCAAACTCTGATTTAATAAACAGATCACGAGGCCAAGCTATTAACAGTGGACTATGGTCATGGATTTGAAAAGATCATGCTCAAGCCTCCCTCCTTCTAGACTAGTACTAAATTTAAGAAGTATTGGGCTTCCCTGGTGGCACAGTGGTTGAGAGTCCGCCTGCCGATGCAGGGGACACGGGTTCGTGCCCCGGTCCAGGAAGATCCCAGATGCCGCAGAGCGGCTGGGCCCGTGAGCCATGGCCGCTGGGCCTGCGCGTCCGGAGCCTGTGCTCCACAATGGGAGATGCCACAACAGTGAGAGGCCCGTGTACCGCAAAAAAAAAAAAAAAAAGAAGCATTAACTAAGACCGAGCTCAAGCATAATGAAGCCTTTCCCACACACTGCATCCCACTTCCCTCCAAAGCCCTTCTGGAAACTTTTGTTTAGGATCCAGAGTTTAATCACTGTACTAACCTATTAAATGATTAAATTTAGTATAGGACTCTCTCCATTTTCTCCTTTTTCTTCAGAATGTTTATGGAAGAGATCTAGCTAATGTGTGTGCAGGGATGACAGTAGGAGAAACAGGAGGAGAGGGACAGAGGGGTGGTGGTGGTGGTGATGATGATGATTGATGACGACGACGTTGGAGCCAGAGGAAAGAGTATGATCACATTAAAACTATAGTGTCCTAATTTCCTGAAGGCTGGCCAGAATCAAATCCTTTTGGACAAAACAGAATTGAAGAATGTTCTAGAAAGAAAGGAATTTAGAGACTTCAAATCTAAACCAAATTCTCTTAACCTTACACAAAAGGAAACAGGCACTCAGAGGTTATACAAGGTCACAAAGCTAACCAGTACCGTCTGTACTACTCCACCATGTTCCCTCTTCTTGGCCTAGTTCTGCTTTGCAAACAATGGAAGCTGATCAACTGTGTCACTTCTGCTAATAGTTCCTAAAAATATTTCATTACAAGTTATAACTGTATTTTTTCATCTAATCTTTGGAACATTACATTCAGATCTTGTTCTTAAATGTTTTGACAAATTCAAGAGAGAGATCTGTACTCTTTCTTAGCCTGTTAAAAATGGAAGCAACTGAGTTAGTAGTAAGGGGGTGGGCAAACAAAACATTTTATTACATTTCTTCTAGTAGTCTTAATTATCAGGTAAATCTTCAGGATGACTTGGCATTAAGGCGTACATTTATTAATTTAGTTAATCCATAATCCACATAATAGCTATCTACTCTTTCAACAGGGACCATGTTTTCCAAACTTCTGTCATCTTATATAACACCTCTACAAGTCTGGTTTGCTATATGCATATCACCTGTAGTAATATTAGTATTTATCTTTATGTTGACTTTATTTATTTATTTATTTATTTATTTAAAATTTATTTTTGGCTGCGTTGGGTCTTTGTTGCTGCGCGCAGGCTTTTCTCTGGTTGCGGCGAGTGGGTGCTACTCTTCTCTGTGGTGTGTGGTCTTAGTTGCTCCGTGGCATGTGGGATCTTCCCGGACCAGGGCTCGAAACCCGTGTCCCCTGCACTGGCAGGTGGATTTTCAACCACTGCGCCACCAGGGAAACCCTTTATGTTGACTTTAAATCCACTCTTTTTTTCATATTTCACCTGGCTTTAAGCAATAATACCCATTAAATCACAAGTCTGATGTGCCAGGTTTCCCACTACACATTAAAATAATTACATAACTGTTAAAACATGTCCATGGGCATATCATCTAAACTCATCTCGTGATTCCAGTGATATTCTTACCACACCTTGGGTGATCTGACCCTAAGCTAACTGTCAATTTATGACATGGGTAAATAAAATAAAACAATTGTACTCTAAAATCTAACTGGAGTTGCTAATTATTCAGGTTTGTGGGAATGTACCAGAAATGTATGGTCTCATCACCAATTTCAACAGATATAAACCTAGGGAAGCTGAACTTTTTACAATTTATTGTACGAAATAAATAGGGACTTCCCTGGTGGTCCAGTGGTTAAGAGTCTGCCTTCCAATGCAGGGGACGCAGGTTTGATCCCTGGTCGGGGAACTAAGATCCCACATGCTGCGGGGCAACTAAGCCCGCCCGTCGCAACAACTGAGCACGCATGCCACAACTAGAGAGTCCGCATGCCACAACTACAGAGCCCATGGGCTCTGGAACCCGCACGCTGCAATGAGGAGCCTGCGCACCACAGTGGAGGATCCCACATGCTGCAACAAAGATCCTGTGGGCTGCAAGTAAGACCCGACACAGCCAAAAATGAAATAAAATTAAATTAAATGAATGAATGAATGAATGAATGAAATACATGAGGATGGAAGACCTAAAGAGACATTTCTCCAAAGAAGACATACAGATGGCCAAGAAGCACATGAAAGGATGCTCAACATCACTAATTATTAGAGAAATGCAAATCAAAACTACAATGAGGTATCTACCTCACACCAGTCAGAATGGCCATCATCAAAAAATCTACAAACAATAAATGCTGGAGAGGGTGTGGAAAAAAGGGAACCCTCTTACACTGTTGGTAGGAATGTAAAGTGATACAGCCACTGTGGAGAACAGTATGGAGGTTCCTTAAAAAACTAAAAATAGAACTACCATACGACCAGCAATCCCACTACTGGGCATATACCCTGAGAAAACCATAATTCAAAAAGAGTCAGGTACCAAAATGTTCATTGCAGCTCTATTTACAATAGCCCAGAGATGGAAGCAACCTAAGTGTCCATCAACAGATGAATGGATAAAGAAGATGTGGCACATATGTACAATGGAATATTACTCAGCCATAAAAAGAAACGAAATTGAGTTATTTCTAGTGAGGTGGATGGACCTAGAGTCTGTCATACAGAGTGAAGTAAGTCAGAAAGAGGAAAACAAATATTGTATATTAACGCATATATGTGGAATCTAGAAAAAAGGTACAGATGAACCTTCTTCCAGGGCAGGAATAGAGACGCAGATGTAGAGAACGGACGTGTGGACACAGGGGTGGAAGGGGATGAATTGGGAGATTAGGTTTAACATAAATACACTATCACGTGTAAAATAGGTAGCTAGTGGAAATCTGTGGTATAGCACAGGGAGCTCCACTCGGTGCTCTGTGATGACCTAGATGGGCAGGATGGGGTGGGGGGTGGGAGGGAGGTCCAATAGGGAGGGAATATATGTATACACATAGCTGATTCACTTCATTGTACAGCAGAAACCAACACAACATTGTAAAACAATAACACTCCAATTTTAAAAAAGCAAATTTAACAATAATGTGTAGGATATAATCCCAATCTTGTAAAAATAAGTTAACAATACACCATCAAAAAAAAAGAAAGAAAGAAATGCATGAGACACACTGTTCCCCACCTTCAGAGATTCTGATTCACTGAGGGGACGGGGACCATGGAAGCTGCATTTCTGCAGGCACCCCAGGGAGTGCTGGTGCGGAAACACCCAAGGGCCACATTTTGAAAAACAGTGAACAGGAAGGCAGTACAAACTTTTAAAAATCACTCTAGCTTTTCAATAGGATGACTTGGGTTCAAACCCCAAGTCTAACTGCATGATACTAAGCAAGTCACTTAACCTCTCTGAGCCTTGCTTTCCTCATCTGTTAAATGATGATTATAATAAAAGCCATCTCACTGGGTTGTTTTAAGAAGTAAATGGATGATATGTCAAAAGAGTATTACAAAACCATAGAGTGCTGCACGTGCTAGAGGGCTGATGAGGATGCTGCTGCAGCCTACAACTGAGAACACAGTCAGCGCTCCAAATCGAGGTGCAAGGGCTCTGCTCCACAGAAACATCTGCTCCCATTTCATTATTGACACTGAGTTTACCCTATAATAAATTAACCCCCAAGTTGAGTGCGTATTTCAAATAAGATATTTGCACAATATATAATTTCAAATATTATCAATGGATGACTGCACATTAAATCCTCAAGGAATTGTATCTGGACCTTCTTCAGGGCCAACCCCATGCGTGGCTCCCATGCCAGAGGTGTCTCAAAGGCCCACGCTGGTTACCCTCATTCTAAGAACTACTTTACACATAGCATGTAAAATTATCTGTGGTTTAGAAATATTTTATGCTTTTATTATTTAAAAGAACTCTCTCCTTGAAGAAAACATAACAACTCCTGAATTATAAATTTAACACCAAATTTGCAGACCTGGTTACAGGGCGAATCTAACAAAGACAATGATTAAAAAATGCTCTCTTACAATAATTCATCTAAAGCTTTAGCAATGATCTGATGTAGGTACTTAAAATTCAATTTACAAAATATAGAAAAGCCTTCTTTTTCTCTGAATACCATCTGTTAAACCATTCCAACATGAGCTAATTCTGCTATACAAAATTCGTAAATAAACTAAAAAAATTTTTTAAAAACCTTAGTTGCTTCATGTTAAAGTATAGATTCAGTCTTATCTATTAATGCAGAGGTTAGACACCTATGCACACAGTCACCACCCTTTTCTAGAACCCACACAGCACTAACAACTATTCAACCATAATGAAAACCTTACAGTTAACACATAATTGTCCATAAAGAAAATCAATCCGAGGTCTAAGAGCTATTCTCTGCCAATATGGGTCCTTGAGCCTCTCCACTCAGTAGGGCAGTTTCTCCGCTAACGTGGGGTAAGAGGGCACCTGGGACCAGTGGGGTCAGCAGCTGCCCAGTGACCAGCCACTGAGGCATAGGTGATGCAGCAAATGCTTCTCCCACCTGGAAACAGCAGTCACGTTTTGCCCAGTCAGGTTCTGAGGAACAGGAGCCCCAGCTCCTCCTACGTGGGCAAACATGGAAACCAGATAGCGGAGAAACCTATCAAGAACTATACTGCCACTCTTCTGGCTGGCCATATTATCCAATTTCTGTTCATCTCCAGCCATGCTTTCCTCTGGGAGGCATAAGCAACAGCATCCAATGGTTTGGATGAAGCAAGTCCAGCACCATAGCCAAATCTCAATTACACAGCCCCTGGAGTCAGTTTCTGCACTTGTTACAGGACGGGCTAAAGAGAAAGTGAGGCTAGAGCCCTTCAACACGGACAGCTATTAAGAATGACTTAAGGGCTTCCCTGGTGGCGCAGTGGTTGGGAGTCCGCCTGCCGATGCAGGGGACGCGGGTTCGTGCCCCGGTCTGGGGGGATCCCACATGCCGCGGAGCGGCTGGGCCCGTGAGCCATGGCCGCTGAGGCTGTGCGTCCGGGGCCTGTGCTCCCCAACGGGAGAGGCCACAACAGTGAGAGGCCCGCATACCGGAAAAAAAAAAAAAAAAAAAAAAGAATGACTTAAGATCGTTATCGTAGCTCTTGAACTCTTTGTAAGATTTGATGCATGGCAAGGACTGATTTTGAGAGCTGTTGACCTAGGGTAGGACAGGATACTAAAATGTAATTCATACATACTTGTGAAAATCTATTCTCTCTTACTAGTGGGCAAAAATGACTATAATAAACTGAATCCTCAATTCAAGCAAACTGTACTACTGAAATGTAAACATGGTTTCACTTAATGTACCTGTTAATAGTTTCTTGACATTAAAACAAAGTTAGTCTTTAGCCTTAACAAAGATGGAGCACGCAAGCATTTTATTTGTTAATCGATTCAACAAGAATTTATTGAGCACCTGTTATGTTCCAGGATCGTGCTGGGGAGCAGTGGTGACAAAAAGAGCCCCAGTCTCTGCTGACAAGGAGCTTATCACTCTTAACTTTAGAATAAGCAGGGAATCCAACTTTTAAAATAAACAAGAAGAGATTTCTCAATTCAATAAGGACTAAAAAATGAGGCTGCCCATACAACATTCCTGAGATTTTGCAAGTTTTTTGCATTCTAGTATCACATATTAATGCTGAAAACCCATAGGTAGTACATAAATACAGAAACAAATTGTGAAGTTAGGGAAATACTATCTATCAGACATTTTCTGAAATTCAGAATACTAATAAAGAAAATATTGGCATTTATTATAATCTAAAAATCTAAAAATACAATATATAATAAAATAATAAAATGGATCTGGATTTTTAAAAGAATGATCATAATCTAAAGTCAGCTTTTCCTCTCAATTATAAAACTGTGATCACATATACTAGATACTGGTAAAAATGTCTCTTCTAAAGTTCAGATCTCTAACAACAGAGAACCTTTCACCCTTGTTCCCAAGGAAATGGCCGGTGAGCATCAAGGGGCCAAAGTCTCACTCGAATTAAAACTGCAATGCTTCTTGGCTACTTAGCATATTGAAAATGAATTAAGGACTCAATTCCGCTTACCTTGTAATCTCTGGATACATTTTCTGATGTCACTGAACCTGAAATCTGACTAGAAATTGTAGCAGCTATAAGCTGTTTACACCATTCAACATGTGATCCTGTAGGACTAAAAGAAATAGTGCAATTAAAATATTTTAAGACATAGCCTCTGAGTGAGAAAAATGAGCACTGACTAGGGATATATGTACATTTCTTTTTTTAGAGAATGAACTTTAATTAGACTATTTGGTTACCTTTACATTTAATGTAAGAACTGAAATATCGACTGACCACTAGGAAGTAAGATTAGGTTCCAGGTTGACTTGAAATGAATCAACCAATTTATTTTAAGGTTAAGATTCTAGGCCTCAGACAGTTAAGCATGTTATTTTCTAGCATTTAATAAAATATCACTCAATTACAATTATATAGAGTGAATATTCTTAATGTAAGTAGACAATTAATTCTAAAGTGAAATATTTATCTTACAGCATATGCTTTTCAAAAATGCAATCACTTTCATGCTGGTGGTTTTAAATCTAGAAAACAATGTAATTTCAAGTGAATCAAAGTGACTCTTAATGGAGCAAAGCTGATTGTATGATTTTAAAAAGTTGTGTCCTGTGTGTAGTAATAATGAGACCTTACATTTCTGTAAGTGCTCTGACAACTTACAAAAGGCTCTTCCAGTCCATTATGATATCAGAGCCTGACAACCACATGTGATAAGAAGGCAGAACGGGGACGAGCCAACAGGTTTCTGGGATGAGAAAATTGAGGTGCAGTGGTGACGTGGCCCGTCAGAAAGTGGTGGGGCTGTCCTTCCAGGATATGGTACCACCAACGGTGACCAACTCACCGAACCACAGGGCGAAACAGAGGCCAGCGCCACAGACGCTCGCCACTGCCTTAAACGAGAACACAAGGACGCAGAGAAAATGGCATCTCGCGCTTGTGTGCTGCTCTCAAATGTTCAACACATTTCTGCACACAGCCTCACCCGAGCCTCACGGTGACCCACCTTACAGAGGAGAAAACTAAGGCCCTAGCGTTTGACTAAGGTCACACAGCTGGTAAGTGGTCGGGTTGTGCTCACCTGACTTAAAGGACCACGTAAGCAAGGTAAGCACTGAGGGAATTGAAAATTGCCTCCAGAGGCCAGGCTCCTCTCTCAACTCATGAAAGCGCTGAAGAAATCAAGTAAAAGGGCAAAAGATACTTATGAAAGTTTACCTTGCAGGTAGCTTTCACTGTAAACAGTGTTCCAGACCTTTGAAAATCTCATCACTAATTAAATCCACACTCCTGTATTGGAAGGATAAAAAAAACCCTGGAATCCCCAGGCAGTGTGTAAAATAACGTAACTAGTGAAATAAAGACATTTCATGTGCTCTATGAGCGATCTAAATTGCATTCTCTGACCAGGGCAGCCTAGTAGTTATCTGTGGGGCCAAAAATATAAGTCAAAACATTCGCTAAATGGGCAGACATTCCCGTCATACACCAAGACTCTATTTACCACAATTAATAAGTAAGAGGAAGAAGGAGGGGAAAGGGAGGGATATCAGTTTCCTCTTAAAGGCTAAGGCACCTTTATTGTCCGGTTCTCCCATACTTTTCTTGCCAAGCTGCCTTTTCCTCTGCCAGCACCTGGGCCTGAGCGCAAATCTAACAGCAGGAACCCACTTGTTCACCCACCGCAGACGGGGTGGGTTGGAGGGGGCTGCTGTTATCCTCTAGCTTCCATTCCCCTTCCTTCTAATGAGGACCCTTCTCTCCACGGTAGGGAGCTGCCCCTCTGCATTTCATAGGATTCTGCTCCACTTGGAGGGGAGTAACCCCAAGCTTTCCTCTTGGACCTGGAGCTGTGTAGACCCGCCCCCAGCACTGGCGGAGGCCACTCCCCACGTCCACCACCTCGAGGCACCCACAGAGATAGAGAGTAAGACATGAAGAAAACAGAGATGGGAAGCCTCATCCACACTGTTTGCAACTCTGGCTCTGAATGTGCCTGCGGCCATCTTTCGCCCTGGCTGCAGCAGTGATGGGAGCCAACACACTTCCTTTTTGGCTGCAGCTAGAATGATTTGTGTTTTTGGTACCTGCAACCAGAAGCATCCTGGTCAACAGAGTTATAAACAGTGTGGCATGGTGGGCTGGTAGACAGGAGGCCTGGCTCCGGGTCCTATTTCTGGCACCAGCTAGCTCCGTGACCTTGAGTGAGCCACATCCTCTCGCAGGCCCACAGCTCCGTCAGCATTAAGAGAAGTACGGTATTCAGAAGAGAGGGGAGGGCCCACGGTCCATGGCTGAGCCACAGCTGCAGAGCCAAGGTCTACTCTGGGGGTCTCTTAAAAGAAGAACGTGAACCAGAGCCGGTCACAATGATGGGACTGAGGAGGAAGGCCACGTCTCCTCTCCCCTCTCTGCTCTTTGGTCAGTGCAGTCTCCCTCCACACTCCTGGTGGCAACAGTCACTTGCAGTCTGGGAGCTCCCAGCTTTGTTTCTGCAGCCTGGACTCCCCGATCTGGACGCCGAGGAACCCATGAGACAGCTCCACTAGTCGGTCCCAGAGACCCTGCCGGCTCCACGTGTCTAGACCAGCATCAGCCGCCCAGCCTGCAAACTGCTCCTCCAGCCCTCACGTTTCCTAAGTCAGGGCGAGGCACAGCCTCATCCAGGGGCCCCAGGCCCCAAAGCTGGGGTTTACCTTGGAGCCCAGGCCCCACTTCGCTCTCACATCTGAATGCTCGCCGAGTCTCGTCACTCTTACCTGCTAAGTATCATAAGAACGCACCTTGCCCATCCCTATCCCAACTAGCTTTTCCACACGCCCATCATCTGTTGGTGTTCTCCAGCCTTGTGAATTTAAGCCCCACCTCTATGCTGGTGACTCCAGCCCAGACACCAGCCCTGAACTCCAGGCTTAAATAAACCAACTGCCTCTTTGACATGTGCTCTGGGAAATCCAACTGACATCTCATTACTGTTAAATCCAGGGCTGAGAGCCTGCTAACTTCCTAACCCCACTCCACGTGGAAGCTTCTCCATCTCAGCAACATTGTTTTCCACAAGCCGAAGACATTGGGATTGTCCTTGATTTTTCTTCTCTCCTACCCGACAACCAATCTTTGCAAACCCTACTGGCTCTACCCTGCAGATTTTCTTCAAATGATATTTTGAATTGGATCACTTCTCCCCTCCTCCAGCCCACGGCTCCGGTCGCAGCCACCATCCTCTCTTGCCTTGATAACTGCGACAGCCTCCCACCTGCTAGACTCTGACTCTACTCCTTCCCCTTCCGGTGCGTTGTCCACACAGCAGCTGTGGAGAGCGTCCTGAAATCCACAGCATCTGCCCCTGTGACCTCTCTGAGCTTGTCCTCTACTGCTGTCTCCCTAGCTCCCTCCCTGCTGGTGACACTGGTCTCCTGGCTGACCCCTGAACCCTTGGCTCACCCTCCCGCCTCAGGGAGCGCAGGCCTGTGCTGCCACCTGGATATGTGCATGACTAGGCCCCTCACCTCTTCTGGGGTGTGACTCAAAGGCCACCTTTCTCAACTAGGCTCTTCCTGACCACCCGGCACAAAATTCCAACCACTGCCCAGAGTGCTCAGCCCCACAACTTCCTACCCGCTCCCAGCTGATTTTCTCCCCCAGCACCTAACATAGAACACGTGTGACGTGTTCTTTTGTCTCTCTCTCTCTCACACTAAAAAGATGCTCCACGAGGGCGGGGATTTGTGCGTGTGTGCTCCCTGCTGTATCCTCAGGCCGGCCTAACACTGTGCCGGCCACAGAGCAGGCACTCATATTTGCAGAATAAATGACTGAGAGATTAGCATTTCCAGAACCAACTTAACCCAACTCAGTGAGATGGCCCACCTGCAGTCCATTCACAACACTACTGCACAGCAATTGTTCTCAAATGCCTACCCCATCCTGTAGCTCCCCTGATGGAAATCCTTTTGTGCCCCCCATAACTAGGGTGACCATATAATTTCTCATCCGAACCAAGACACTATTGTGAGTTGCAGAAGGATGCTACTGATAATTACACTGCCTTGACCAGTACCCTGTACCATCTGGTGCCAAAGAGACCACAAAGTCCACCCTACTTGTAGCTAAGGTGGTTATTAAAAATGCAGAATTTCAGGCTCTACCCAGGAGATGGTGGATTAGATTTAGGGTGGGATCCAAGAGTCTGCGTTTCAATCAAGCACTGGAGGTGATCCTGACTCAGGTTATACAGAACTGAGCAGAGAAGCATCGGCCCAGAAGACAAAGGCACAATTCCTTGGAAGGAACACAGGCCCCTTCAGGATCTAGCTCCTGCCTTCCCACAAGTCTTCTCTATTATCAGTTCCCCACATCCAGCATCCAGCCCACATGGCTGCACGTTCCACTCCTGTGGCCAAAAAGCGTCCCCTGCCCCCGTCCCGCCACTAAAAACTGAAGCGAATATCCCACCTCCGTGTACCACAGTGCAGTGGATCACAACTGAGGCAGCGGATCACGATTGAAAAATTCTAACACCTGGGCCTCACACCCAAACCTCCTAAATCAGAAGCCTCAGGACTGGGGTCTGGCCACCTGGAGTTCTTAAAAAGCTTCTCAGATGATTCCCACGCACACCACATCCAGAGCACTTCCAAGCGTACCTCCACCCTGGCACTTATCACACTTGATTTCAATGGCTGGTTTGTTTGTATTCTCCACTAGATGGTAAGCCAGAGAGCAAAAGCCGTCGGGCATTATTCTCTGACTCTCCAAGCCCTCATACATTGCAGAGTATCTGCAGATGAGTGAAACCCTGACCATTCCACGTACTGTCTTGACTGTGATTAGTTTTCAGTGAAGCTGACCACTTGGGTAATTACTTTATTAAAATACATTGTAATTACACTGAGGTAGAAACAAAGGGAATGTTTCTAGTTGTTCCTCTGCCTTTGGAAACTCCCAAAAGTTCAGCTCAGGGGTGTGACTAAGACAGGCAGGAACCAGCATCTGAAACTGACCCAGTGGCGTTACAACAGTATGTCTCGCCTAATTGCACTTTAGCGTCAGCGAAATGGCCAAGATGTGGAAAAGCTGCATGTTCCAGGCTATGGGATCACCCACCCCTTGTCCAGAGTGTCAGGGTGGCCCTCCCAGTTGGATCTGGTCGGTTTGTGCTTCTGATTCATCTTAGTTCTCAGACTGCCTAAGAAGCAGTAGCCTTACGTGTTTGTGAAAACAATGAACCGGTTCCTTCAAAGTGTGAAGAACTGAAAGTAAACGATGATGTGTTCTCGAATCGGGAGCAGTTTGGAAGTCTTCCATCCCAGCTTTTCAAATGAGGGTATCTTTGCCTCTATCTGCGCCAGCCCGACACCCATGGGGTTCCGTCCCCCAACTGCCCCCTACCAACCCCAGCATCAAAGACCCCAAGCAGCGGCGGCGGGATTTGGGTCTTCAGACCACACGAGGCAAGGTCACGCTAAAAAAGGGGAGCCGGGGTGAAATTTCCTCCCAAACGATTCGTGGCCGGGACAAGGGCTGCCGAGGTGGCTCCAAGGTGCAGTAGGAGGCGGCCTGGGACGCGGTTTGACAGCTGTGAAGCCCCTCAGGGTGCGGGGAGCTCCGGCGCGAGGCGGAAGTGAGCCAGGTGCGGGCCCCAGGGACCAGGCGGGGGTTCCCGGGGCTCCAGAGGGGACGCGGGAGGGGGACGCCCCAGCTTGGCCTCGGCCCGGCGCGCGAGGAAGGGGCAGCCGGGCCTCGCGCGGGGCCCTCGGGAATCGGGGACCGGGAGGCCGCGGCGGCCGGGCCCCGCTTACCTGTCCAGGGTCTCCATGCTGGGCTGCCGGGAGCCGGCGGCGGGGGCTCCCGCGACCCGAGGGGGCCTCCTGCCGCCCGCCGGCCCCGGGCCCAGGCCCCCGCCGCCCTCGCCGCCCCCCGCCGCCGCCGCCGCCGCCGCCGCCGCCGCCGGCCTGTCCATGGCGCGCCGAGCCCGCCGCCACGGGGAAGCCGCCGTCGGGAGGGGAGCGGCGCCCCGGAAGGTCCAGCCGCGCGCCTCTGGCGGCCCCGGTCTGCCGCGCGCCCGGCTCAGGCGGCCGCCGCCATTAGCTGTCACCTGGCGCCCCGCGTTACCCACAAGGCCTCGCGCGTGGGGTGGGGGGCGGGGAGGGCGGCGCGCGTCCAGGAGCCGGGTCCCCCCCCGCCCCGCCCGAACCCCACCTGGGCGCCCGGGCCGCCAGCCGGCGAGGTAGGGACAGGGCGACCGGGCACGTCCCCAGCCACTTGGGGTCGAAATCCACCAATGGATTATGCAGAAAGAACGTGCTCTGCTCAGGAAACTACTATACTGACATTAGAGATGCAGGGTAAAAAAAAAAAAAAAGTTTAGGGAAATTCAACTACTCAGCGTGATTTGTTTTCCCTCAGTTTTCCTTCCCAGAAAAGTTTGGTGGTGGGAGAAGCCCAGGCCCCCTGGGCCTCCCTGGTCTTGACATCTCCAACCCCGAGCAATCCCACACATTTTAGCAACCCCTCCTCACTCCGTTCTTACCCAGCCGTCTGTAGGGCAACCAAGTGTTCTGATACCGCCCTCGGAACTTCCGCCCTTGCTTTATATTAACAGTAACATTTAACTTCTGTCAGCTAAATCACCGCTTGTGAAAATCAAGGCAGTAGCTGATGATAAAGGCATTTAGGACATTTGATTCCTGTTCAATATTTATTTTCCTGCTCATTTTGTTAGGGTGTGCATATCCAACGGGCTCATCCCCTCTCAACCCACCCCTGATTTAGTTGGGGACGGGGATGGGAATCATGGCTAAGCCCCTTTGCCTGTGATTGCCCTGGGTATGACCTATGACTCAAGTCTAGCCAGTGAAATATAAAGGGAATACTTCCCATCCTGATAAAAGGCAGACCTGTAGACAAGGAGTTACTAGTTCCCATCCCAAACCCATCCTGCCCTCCCAGCTTAATAACTTCCAACTGAACTGTGAGCATGTGATGCCTGAAACCCCAGCAGCCATCCTAACACCCACGAGGGGATGAGCCTGGGGTGAAAGGGTGACAGGGTGAGGAGAGCTGGGAGGAAGGAAGGGAAGATCTCCAAATACACTGGAAACCCACCTCTTGCAGGCTTCTGGTTTTCCAAATTACTAAATCAAATGTTTAACCCACTATTATAGACTGAATGTTTGTGTCTCTCCCCCCACCTCCACCATTTATATTGAAGCCCTAACCCTCAAATTGGTATTGAGGTATTTGGAGATGAGGCCTTTGGGAGGTGATTAGGTCATAAGGTCATAAGGCTAGGGCCCTGAAATGATGGGATTAGTGCCTTTTTTTTTTTTGGTCTGCGTTGGGTCTTCGTTACTGCGTGTGGGTTTTCTCTAGTTGCGGTGAGCCAGGTCTACTCTTCATTGTGGTGGCTTCTCTTGTTGCGGAGCATAGGGCTCTAGGCACACAGTCTCAGTAGTTGTGGCGCATGGGCTTAGTTGCTCTGCGACAGGTGGGATCTTCCTGGACCAGGGCTCGAACCCATGTACCCCGCATTGGCAGGCGGATTCTTAACCACTGCACCACCAGGGAAGCCTGCCAGACTTTTAAAAGGTTTGCCAATATGTTGGTGTGGGGTGGTATCCCACTGTGGTTCGAATGTACATTCCTCTGATATCACCGAACTCCTATTTAACTAAGAAAACTCAGTTCTGACTGCATTCCCAAGAAGTTCCTCCTTGACCCCCTATCTTGGCCCCAAAGCCCCCCAATCTGCCTCTATTAGAGCAGGGTGCACCCTGCATGGGAATTACCAGTTAACTGAACTGTCTTCCTACTAGGCCAGACACTCAAAGGAGGCCACTGTTTTACTCAGTTTTGTTTCCCAACAAAGATCAGCTGACACAGGTCTGGGTCATAGTAGACAGTATTTGTTGATAAATACTGTCTAAAAAAATACTATCGAAAATATTGTCTAAAAAAAACACTTCTGGTTCTTAGTCTCATCTATAAAACGACCCCCCCAAAAAAAAACCCAAAACAAACAAACAAAAAAAACCCTAAAAAACCAAGCCTATCAATTTTATAAGGTTGTGGGGAGGCTAAATAGTACAGAGTTTGGCACATATGCCCCCAATAAATATCTCCCTTTCTTCCATTCAGGGACCAAGGGGGTTGAAAGTACATGGTCTGGCTTTAGATAGATGCGAGGATAGAAATAGGGAATAAAGTCAGAGGCAACTCTAAGTCTCAATATCTCCTGAGATGTAACGAAATGAATTGAGCTAGTTGTTTCACTAATTGTGAGTCACTTTATAGCTGGTAACAGGAGAGTGCGTCTGACCTCTCAGCTTGCAGGCCCACCATCATCTGCCAACACGGACTGAGGTGTGGTAGCAGCATCATAGCCTCCCCAGATGTCCACATCCTAATGCCTGGAACCTGTTCTGTGTTACCTTACACAGCAAGGGGGCATTAAGTTTGCTGATTCTCTGACTCTGAGGTGGGGAGAGCAGCCTAGGTTATCCAGAGGGGCCCAATATAATCACCAAGTTCCTTTTTTCCTTTTTCTTTTTTTGGCCACGCGGGGAATCTTATTTCCCTGACCAGGGATCAAACCTGTGCCCCCTGCAGTGGAAGCGTGGAGTCATAACCACTGGACCGCCAGGGGAGTCCGCTAGGGTCCTTTAAATGTCAACAAGGGAGGCGGAAGAGTCAGAGTTGAGAGATTTGAAGGTGCTGTGCTGCTGGCTTTAGACACAGAGGAAGCGGCCACGACTCCGGGAAAGCAGGCGGCCACTAGAGGCTGGAAAAGGCAAGGATAGGATTCTCCCCTAGAGCTGCCAGAAGGAACGCAGCCCTGTTGACACCTTGACTTTAGGCCAGGGAGGCTAATTTCAGACTTCAGACCTCCAGAACTGTAAGAGAATAAATGTGTGGGGAAGATAATAAATCACCGCTAAGTTTGTGGTGATTTCTCACAGCAGAAACAGGAAACTAATACACAGAGCCAATGCCATCTTCTACCATAAATACTCTATGTGCATAAGTGATGAAAATGTGTTTCTGACAAGGGCTGTTTGACTTGTAAGGAATCTTCGAGAACGTGCAGTCCATACCCTCACTGAGCAGGTGGACACTAAAGCCTCCTCCCGGGCCTCTCAAGGGGGTGCTGGGAGGGCCTCACATCTTCCATCCAAGAAGCAGGTCCAGGGCCCAGACAGGAACCCAGGTCCCCACACGTCCCGACGAGGGTTCTTTCTAATACAGGTTTGTGACATAAAGCTCCCGAAATGAGATGAACAATTTTCTTTTGTAATTTATGTGGACTGCACTGAGGAACAGTCCATTTCAGAAGCACATACGTATTACCCACTATAAATGCATAAGCCGTGTTCTCCGTAACTACTAGAAAAACAAACTAAATCTTAATGGTCATGTCTAAACATTTTAGCTACCTTACATGTTTTAAATACTAAGCATTTAGCTACCCTACATGGTTTAAATACATTATCGCCTTTGCTTTTAAATGACAAATTATTGCAAATAAGGAATAAACCATAGCTGAATCTGAGCCTCATAAGGAAATGAGAATACTTTGTTTTGCTGATCTTTCATCTTCCAGATGTGTTTAATACAAAAGACTTTACTAATAATTCCTTAACTACGTTATAAATCTACCAATAGATGCCAGAGTATTAGACTCATTTCAAAAATTGGTATTCCGGCAGCATGCTTTAGTGATTCTGTGAACCTAAAAGAATTCAACTGCAATCTATTTCAACCATTAGGTTTTCCTGCAGATGTGCTAATCCTCGTTCTTGTTTGTGCTGCATGCTGCATATATTTATTTCCTTTGGGTGTCCCCAGATTTTACTTTAATGGCCACCAATGGCTATGTCCTCCAGTCAGAGGTGTATATACTCTGTAATAAATTCCTGTATTTTAAGAGCATTCCCTTTATGTAGTCCTGCCTTTGCCTAATGCTCCCAAATGCCACATGAGCTGTCCACATGACTGACAGCTGCATTCCGTATAGAGAGGGCTGCAGGTGACGAGATACTGGTCAACAGATTTTCAAACTTTTGAGTATTATTCCTTCCCCAAAACTGTAAGGAGGAGCTTTGCTGCATTATCAAAAATAGATCAGAAAGTACTATGACTATAGTTAGGAAAAACCTGTTATATTATCAAAAATAGATATGATTCCAATTGACTTGAAGGGCTGTCCTAGGAAGAGATTATTCTATTTCATTCCAGAAGGCAAAGCTAAGGCTATTCAGTGGGAATGCAAGAGAGGCAGAATTCAGTTCGATGCCTGCATACATTTGTTTCAATGCTCTGGGACTTTGGGCAAGTCAGTGAACCCCTGCAGCAACAATGCTCTCCACAGTTGAAAAACAGGGATAACAGAATACCACGTGGCCATGAGGGCACAGTGAGGGTGAAACACAGCCGTGTGTGAAGAAGAACCTTGGAGAGCATTTCAAATACTCATAGTTTTAAAAGAGATACTTACTCTTTTAAGAGTCCTATTTGGATTTTTAAAAAATGGTAAGTTTACTAGTATAACTATTTAGTGTTCTTAGGACATGCGTAGATAATTTCCAGTTGGCTGCATTTGAAGAATTTTAATAATTCTTACCTAAAGAGACATCGAGTATGACTTGTTTCAACCAGTCCCTTAATCTCCCTTAATGTCAACTGCTGTGTTCTCCATCCAGAGTCTGAAAGTCTTGCGTCTCTGCAGCCCAGCACTTTTGTGAAAGCTATCCTTACTTTAATAAAGACAGCTGTGGCCTGACATAGAGAACAGGCTTGTGGTTGCCAAGGGGGAGAGGGGGTGGGGGAGGGATGGATTGGGAGTTTGGGATTAGCAGATGCAAACTAGTACATATAGAGGATGGATAAACAACAAGGCCCTATTGTAAAGCACAGGGAACTATATTCAATATCCTATGATAAACCATAATGGAAAAGAATATGAAAAAGAATATATATATATATATATATATATATATATATATATATATTTATATTTATAACTGAATCACTTTGCTGTACAGCAGAAATTAACACATGGTAAATCAACTATACTTCAATAAAATACATTTAAAAAAATAAAGGTAGCTGTGGCTTAAAATCTGCATTGTTAATGTACTTAAATTTCCAATATTGCTGGGATTTGGGGAGAGCCCTATACAAGGTTGCTAGTAAGATAAAGAGCATGTGAAGTAGATCCAGGAAAAGCAAGTAAGATGGGCAACATGCACATTTAAGACACATACACAGTTACAGCCCTGGGAATAGAGTGCAATGTTTAGTTAATATATTTATTACAGCAGGTCTTTAGTCATTATTGCCATGAAACATTTGTCATGAAATTTCACAGAATCCTTTCAGCTATTAGTATTAGCTTTTTTTCTTTTCATGGAGTGACACTTTGTTAATTTATGAAATATTTACAGCGTTTACAAAAAGCAAGAGACTGTCTAAAAAATTTCTTATACATACAAAATTTATACATTTATACTACTGCATTTGAGATGTCTTATTTGGTAGACCATTAAGCTATGACATAAAATAATTTACAAAGATATATTTAATCTCTCTTAATTCACTGAAAACAAAACCATATTAGCTATAAATAGTCCTTTACAAATCACTGTAGAACACATTAATTGTTTTTTAACTGTAGCCTTAACTTTTACAAATGTACTGACTAAATGAATTAGTTCAGATATCAAATAGAACTGCATTTGAAATTGCATTTAATACTACAAAAAAAAAAACCTGAAAAAGCAAACCGCTGGGTACTTCAAGTAAAAATTTGTAGAACCAGTTTTTATGCACGCCTGGGTGGGGAGGGGTGTCGAACACCACTGAAATTGAAATGCATAAACACCATACTTTCAAAAATACGCTCAACAAATGTACATCTGCGGCTTTTATTTCAAAGGATGCTGCTCTAGCGACAGCTCACACATCCAAGATGGTCAACCCGACACTTTGGCAGATCAGCTAGTTTGACTAGAGCAACGTTTGCGAAAACATTCATGTAAGCAGCATAATGCATCTGACATCTTCAAACAGTGCTATAGAAGGGGTTTCTACCACCTGAAAATAGGTCAGAATTCTAGGCAAGCTCATGAAAGAACTTAGGAAACCGAACTGGCAATGTTAAAAACAATCAAATCATATTTAACTGGGCTCTATCAGTTTTCTTAAATATAAAAATATGCTTCTCTTGGGGAAAATACTTCATTCCAAAATTTCAAAATAATTGATAGCTCTTCTACACAGCTATTTGTCCTTAAGTCATCACACTTACGATGGTATGAAATTTGGCAATTATTTAAACACCTTGCTTGTGGATTATGCCTTGGAAGCTGAGCTCGATTTGGTTTTGGCAGGAACACACATCTCTCACATTTGGGTTCCTTTTAGATCACCCTAAGCAACTACTATAAGCAGTTCGAGGTAAATCCATTTCACAAACATATATTTTTTCCCCTTTAGTTAAAAATGTTGTTGTTCCAATGAGGCCCACAAAATACATATTGTACACATAGTATTTCTGAAGAGGTAAATATAATTTAAATATTATCTTTCAAAAACTGCTTTTGGAAGGTATCAGCATTTTCCAAAACCCCATCTGGGCTCCTTTCTTCCAATTGCCGTGTAGACACTGTAGTTTTCTTGCAATATGTATTCTAGAAGGCACATGTTCAAGAGTTTAAGATTATGTTAGTTCAAGTTCTACATGGAGGCAAATATTTTAACCTACTCTGTACAGAGGCCCCGAATGAAAGTCAGCTGTTTCCTTTATTAGAAGTGAGTCTGCACGTGGGGCATCATTTGCGAAGGACTAGAAGGTGAGGTCGAGGGATCGGAAAGCTTGGGAGAGTTGGCGAGCTGCAGCTCCTCAAGTCGCTTTATGTACTCGTCGCGCAAGGCCAAGAGCTCCATGTAACGCTGCTCCACCGGATTTGGCTGCTGGAAAGAAGCACAGATGTGAGTTCCTGCTTTCCACCACCATGACACGCCTGTGCCCCACATCTGCTGCGGCTGCCACTTTCTGAACAAATCCGCTCGTTGTGGGTTAACATACATCACTTCCTTCAATACTGCGTAATTTACAAATACAGAAAAGCACAAAGATTAATTAAAAAACACCCAGCTATTTGCCACCAAGAAATAACTCACGTACACATATCCACATACATGCGTCAGCATCTTTTTAAAATGCATCAACCCAGGCACAGCTCCAGGCTCCTGTGTCACCTGTCCCTGCTGCCTGCTTTCACTCCCAGAGGCAACAACTCTTCTCAGGTTGGCATGCAGCCTTCCTTCCCGAGCCGATTTGTGACACTTTTCCTCTCAATGAATATCCAGAAACAAAATACACCATGCTTCTCTATTTGGTGAAAATTTACATCAATAGTGGTATTCTGTACTTATCAACCGACATTGTGATCCGACTATTTTTCTCAAGCAGATCCCAGTTGAATTCGCTGAATGAATAAACCACAGCTGATCTATCCATTCCCAATAGTGGGATATTCCCCACTATTATAAGCAACGCTGGGCCATCTTTGGACACATCTCCTCAGACTTGTATGTGAATGTTTCTCGAAGGAATTTTCCTGGTGGGTAGGGAAGGAACTGCTGGAGAGGACAGTATGGTCTTTTCAACTTTACTAGATGCTGCCCAATTGTTCTCTGAGGTGGGGAGATGACCTTATGCTCCCACTAGTGGCATCTGGTGATTCCTGTAGCTCTACATCCTCATTAGAACGTAGCAACGTAAGAGAAAGAGTTTTTGCCAATTTGATGAGTATAACATGGTATCTCATGGTAGCTTTAGTTTGCACCACTCTGCCTTAGCACATCTTTTCACATGCATGGCTGAAAGCAGTGGCTCTGATGGGCAGCCTAGTGTGAATCTCCAGTCTGCCTCTTAACAGCTGTGTAACAACTCTCTGGGTGCCTCCATTTCCCTATCTGTCAAATGGGAATAAAACCAGCCCAGACCACAGGGTTGTTGTGAGACTGAAGTTAGTCAATACAGTCTGTTCTGGTACAACACTGATGTCTTTGATTGATAAATAGGGGACTGATGGCAGTACAAAGGTAGAAGTTACACCAAAACACAATGAGATTCTCCCTGGTACCAATTTAAGTACCAATTTAATACTTGCTACTTTTTTTTTTTTCGGTATGCGGGCCTCTCACTGTTGTGGCCTCTCCCGTTGCGGAGCACAGGCTCCAGACGCGCAGGCTCAGCGGCCATGGCTCATGGGCCCAGCCGCTCCGCGGCATGTGGGATCTTCCCAGACTGGGGCACGAACCCGTGTACCCTGCATCGGCAGGCGGACTCTCAACCACTGCACCACCAGGGAAGCCCAATATTTGGTACTTTTATTTAACATCCCTGGGATGTTAATTGTTTAAACTTTTGTACTGAGATACAAATTACATACAGTAATGCACACAAATCTTTAAAAAATGTTCAGCTCAATGAATCTTTGCATACATATACACTAATGTAATCACCACCCAGGTCAAAATATACAACAGAACAGACCCTAGACTCCCTTGCCAACATGTTAAGGTTCGGAAGTGATCAAGGGAAAGCTTCTAGAAAGCTTGAGCAATATATGAGGACATTAAGAAAAAAGCTGAAAGTCTACAGAAGTGCCTTCCTTTATGGCTAGTGGCTTCTAGAACTGTCCTGCTTTCCACTGCATTAAGCTATCTGCTGAAGCTGCGAGTACCAACAAGGAAGTTGCAAAGACGCTACGCTGATGAAGAAGGCTATACCCTGGATCTGACTTGTACTGGTCAGGAGAATGGTCTGTATCAGAAGCAGATGCTCTCCAGGACCTGCATCTCACAGAAGGGGGCAGGAGCCCTGGGGTTTAAGACTGTGTATGAGTTTCCTGTGGCTGCCATAACAAACGAACATCAACTTGATGGTTTAAAACAACAGAAATTTATTTTCTCACAGTTCTGCAGGGCAGAAAGCCCCAAATCAGGCTGTCAGCAGGGCCACACTCCCTTTGCAGGCTCTAGGGGAGGAGCCTTCCTTGCCTCTTCTAGCTTCTGGCAGCTCTAGGTTTCCTTGGCTTGTGGCCACATCACTCCAATCATTCTCTGTTTTTACATGGCCTCATCCTGTCTGTCTCTCAAATCTTCCTCTCTTCTCTTATGAGGACACGCATCATTGGATTTAGGGCCTGACTAAATCCAGGAGGATCTCATTTTGAGATCCTGAACTTAATTATATCTGTAAAGACCCTTTTTCCAAATAAGGTCACATTGACAGGTTCCAAGTGGATGTGTCTTTTGGAGGCCACCATTCAACCCACCACGGGCTGCCAAGGCCTGATGGCTGCTTTCATCAGCGCTCTGGTTACAGAGGTGCACGGGTTTGGAGGGGTTTCCTCCTACCTTCTAGCCCCATCCCTCCTGTAAGTCCCTGTTCTTTTTACTGCATGACTTTGCAGAATGTAAGGTTTTTTCCAAAATGCGTATTGGCATCAGAGCAGGAATGCTTGGTAGAGCACCTGACACCCAGTAAGTGCTGTGCACTGCCCGTTAATACCCTTTGCCCATTTTTCTCTGCATGTGCTCCACTGAGGGCCGGCCACTGCTCTAGGTGCTCAGGATCCATCAGTGAACAAAGGAGGCCCAAATGCCTACTTTTATGGCGTTTCTCTTCCAGCAGGGGGAGACAGACAGACAACGAAGACAACCCCGTGAGGTACACAGGACATGGAAGGTGATGAGGACTACGGAAAAGCAGAGCAGGGTGAGCGGGATGGGGACACGCTGGTTACACGCTCAACAGGGAGGCGACCAAGCAGATGCCTGAGTGTCTTGAGGCTGAGCAAGGAGCCCCGTGTGGCCAAATCAGGGTGTGTGAGCAGGAGTCTTCGGTGAGCAGGCCAGGAGGTCAGAGAGGTCAGGCATGGGCCGGGGGCCACACAAGGCCTCAGAGGTCTGAGGCTTTGGGCCTTGGGCTTTGGCCTTGGGCTCTGACCCCGGGGGAGGCGAGCGGCTGCCTGGACAGTGCTGAGGAGAGGAGTGCTGGCATCTGGGGGGTATATTTCACAAGGAGCACTTTGGCTGTCGTGCTGAGAACAGACTAGAAGGAAGCAAGCTCAGAATCTGAGAGTCCAGCTGGAAGGCTCTGCAGCCACACACGGCCCCAGGCTCGGAGGCCAGACGGGTTTCTGAAGGCCGAGCCCAGCAAGCTCTCCTGACAGCCTGGGATGAGAGAGCAGGGAGACAAGGATGACTGGAAAACGGAAGCTCACCTGTAGTGACAAGGGCGTTTGCTGGGGATGCGTATGTTCACAACCTCGACTGTGCTCCTGGTGTCACAGGTGGAGACACATGTGAAAACCCACCGCACTGCACACTTGCAACGTGTACAGATTACTATATGTCAATTAGGCCTCAAGGAAGCTGTTGTTTTAAAGTGGGCGGGCGGGAGGATGACTGTAAGGTTTCTGGGCAGGGCGTGTAGGATGGAGCTGCCGAGCACTGTGATGAGGAGGCCGGCGGCAGGAGCAGGTACGGGGAATGGGAGGTCTTTGTGGACGTGTGACATCTGCTGTGCCAGGACCACTTACCAGTAAACATTTACCATCCACAGTCCATTCTTTCCCCTCCGCCACTTTCTCACCCTCCCCAGTCTCCGAACCTGCATGCTCTGTTTCTGGTCTTGGCTATTTTGAAAACCTCTCTTTCCCATATGACTGTTAGAATCTGTTTGTTATTGTACCAGCAAGTACAATTAAGACAAGACAAAGAAATGAGAAGTAAAAAAATCATTTTTGCCGATGACGAGGCTATAGAGTTAGAAAACTATTAGAAATAAAAAGACAATTCGATATAGTAATGGGTACAAAATATGTAGAAGTCATTAGTCTATAAACAAACAAAACCAATTTAGAGGATGTAATAGGAAAGAGGGCATTTGTGACAGTGTAGCAAAGGACACAATGATGAGAAATGAAATGCGTAGTCAAGTGACTATAAATCCCACACCTCGACGTCTCCCTTGGGGAATGAAGCATGAAGTTCTAACTTTTCTATCGGAAATGACTTAAACCCCACCCAGGTAAGCCTGTGAATGTCTGTCCTTGTTGTCATCCTAAGCAAAACGGGAACTGCCCGGGGCAACTCTGGTTCACAGCCACGTGGAGTGCAGAGGTCCCCAAAGGACAATACGCGACTCACCAGCAGCCGAAGGTCCCACTCAGGTTTATGTGACTAAATTATCCTTTGGATTTCAGCATGAGCAACTTCCTCATATTACATAAAACTACCAAGCCTGCTTATTCATAGCTTGTCAAATGTAAGCATCGGTCTGGTAGTTTACCACAGTAACTGCTTGTATACCAACTGGGCCACACAACTGAGTAATGATTTCAGTGGTTAAGGATATTCTTTTAGGTCTACGTTATATAATTTGCAAAGTCCTATGTGATTGGACTGTAATCTATTTCTGTATGAAATAATGTCCTGCATAAGATCTTTCGGGAAACCTGATGCACTTCATTCACACTTTCATTTCCACATTTCTCCTCGAGTGTTTATCATCATCGGCTTATGTCCCTGTGGGCAGAGACCACCTCTTCTTAATTTCTGGGTCCCCTCAGTGCCTGACGCATGGGAATGTTCAGTATTTGGTAGATGAAAACGCAAGATGCCGAGAGCGACAGTAAAGATGCGTGTAGGATCCTTGATGTTCAGAAAATCTATATAGAAAGGGTAAGTTATTTTCTTCGGGTAAATGTCACAGATCCTAAAACACACCAATCAGTGTCTCAAAATAAAAACCTCAATCAAACAAATATGCATTCCTACCTGGCCCAGTTCCATTTTGCTAAGCTCTGGGAGAATAAGGGGGAGAAACACATCACAGTAAGTTCTGCCAGTGATGTCCCTGCAAACTTGACTTGTCACACAATTGTCATTACCTTTGTATATCATAAATGAATTGCTCTAAATGCCTGCAATTTCAAGAATTTCTCCAAGTACAAATGGGTGACAGGAGATTACAGAATCTGTACAGAAATTGTCAACATTTTCTAAAAAACAATAGTTTTTTAAAAAGCCATGATAAATATGGAAAAGGTGAAATTTATAGGACAAACAGTGCTCATCTATATGTTTTATTCAGAAAAGGAACACACCCCATGTAACACTGCTTAGAACCGTGTAAAAATTCCCATTTCCTCTTTACTTGATATTCCAAATGCTGGAAGCTATGCTAAAGGCATTCCCTCTGTGTGCTTCTCAAATCCCAAACTAAACAAGTGAATGTTCTCAAGCCCTGGAATCTGTCACTTTCCAAAAGACTACACATTTCAACCATTACGAAATTGCAAAAGGCTTTCATGCAAGCAAGCAGAGACCTTGAAACAAGAGGGACAGCTTAAATGTGCATTTCCCCAGTGGGAAGAGAGAGCACACACACACTGGCGTGTGGCCAGCTGCCAGAGTGGAATAAACAAACTGAGGGACAGACTGAGCACCGGGCCCTGCTGTTGCCCGACTATTTGTAGTGGGATTAAAGCTGCTGCTTATGCAAGACTGGCCTGGGACTGCAGGAAAACATGCAAACCTTTACAGAGAGCAATCGCAAATACTGACTATTTAGAGCACTTAGAACAAATGGCTCAGTGGACATACTTCTGAGACCTCACAAACAGGCTGGACTTTCCTTCTGATCTTGTATGCAGTGAGGCTGGGAGAAGGGAAAGCCTGACTGTGCCTTTAATAAAATGTGCAGTCTTTCGCTTCAAAAATCACTATTGCCATGTTGGACCGAGAAATGGCCAAATGACTGTACTATCCTTTGACAGATCAATTATCTTTACTTTAGAAGTAAAGACCTTCAGTAAAGAGCACTCTGATATTAGCTGACAAGTACATACACCTGAACAGAGAGTAGAAAATGTTCCTTTTCCTTAAAGGATCATCTCAGTCTAGTCGCTGGAAAAAACCTTCTTATGATGTCTAACAACTTATAATGATTAAAGAAAATCCTTGACAATCAAAACTCAGAATTTTTCCAGAGCTTTAAATTAGTTTACATCTTAGTAAAAAAAATTGTATTATTCATGTTGTCAGGAAAAATGTAAGTTTAACACCAATCAAAATAAATGGTTTAGTGGGGCTTCCCTAGCGGCACAGTGGTTGAGAGTCCGCCTGCCGATGCAGGGGACACGGGTTCGAGCCCTGGTCTGGGAAGATCCCACACGCCGTGGAGTAACTATGCCTGTGTACCACAACTACTGAGCCTGCGCTCTAGAGCCAGCGAGCCACAACTACTAAGCCCGCGAGCCACAACTACTGAAGCCCACGCTCCTAGAGCCCATGCTCCACAACAAGAGAAACCACAATGAGAAGCCTGTGCACCACAACAAAAGAGTAGCCCCCACTCGCTGCAACTAGAGAAAGCCCGCATGCAGCAACGAAGACCCAACACAGCCAAAAATCATAAATAAATAAATTAAATTAATTTAAAAAATAAATGGTTTAGTAATTAAAAACAATATATAACTAAAGTTGTGTTTAAAAGCAAGTGTCATAGATGAATGGATAAAGAAGATGTGGCACATATATACAATGGAATATTACTCAGCCATAAAAAGAAACGAAATTGGGTTATTTCTAGTGAGGTGGATGGACCTAGAGTCTGTCATACAGAGTGAAGTAAGTCAGAAAGAGAAAAACAAATACCGTATGCTAACACATATATATGGAATCTAAGGAAAAAAAAAGGTTCTGAAGAACCTAGGGGCAGGACGGGAATAATGATGCAGATCTACTAGAGAATGGACTTGAGGACATGGGGAGGGGGAAGGGTAAGCTGGGACGAAGTGAGAGAGTGGCATGGACATATATACACTACGAAACATAAAACAGATAGCTAGTGGGAAGCAGCCGCATAGCACAGGGAGATCAGCTTGGTGCTTTGTGACCACCTAGAGGGGTGGGATAGGGAGGGTGGGAGGGAGGGAGATGTAAGAGGGAAGAGATATGGGAACATATGTATATGTATAACTGATTCACGTTTTTATAAAGCAGAAACTAACACACCATTGTAAAGCAATTAGACTCCAATAAAGATGTTAAAAAAACCCATTAAAAACAGATGCTTAGTCAATAAAATAGTTGAGCCAAGTGGACTCAAAAAATAAAAAAAATAAAAGCAAGTATCATTTTTTTAGTCTGCTCTTTTTCCTTTCATAATATTTTTGAAAAGCCATAAAAAAGAACAAAATAATGCCATTTGCAGCAACATGGATGAACCCAGAGATTGTCCATACTGAGTGAAGTAAGACACAGAAAGACAAATATCATATGACATTGCTTGTAAGTGGAATCTTAAAAAAGGGTATAAACAAACTTAGCTACAAAACAGAAGTAGAGTCACAGATATAGAAAATAAACTTATTGTTACCAAAGGGGAAAGGTGGGGGGAGGGATAAATTGGGAGACTGGGATTGACATATACACACTACTATATATAAAATAGATAACTAATAAGGACCTACTGTATAGCACAGGGGACTCTACTCAATACTCTGTGATGGCCTATATGGGAAAAGAATCTAAAAAAGAGTGGATATAGGTATATGTATAACAGATTCACTTTGCTGTTCACCTGAAAGTAACACTACATTGTAGATCAACTATACCCCAATAAAAATTTAAAATAAAATAAAAAATTAAAAAAAATACTACATAACATTATTTAAGTCCAGAAGTAGTAGTCAGTCGACATCACTTGCTACTTCACTTACTTGTTGCTTAATTCTGGGGTTCCATCTAATGTAGTAATTCACCCAAAGTTCCAAGTGACGCATACTGGCAACTGGATATAAAACTCGATTGATTTCTTTAGCGTAGAAGGGATTTTTGAATTTGTCTTTATTACTGTTTATCAGCGACCATAAAGAAACAGTTCTTTCTGTAACTTTCTAGAGGAAAGAGAAAGTGGAAAGCCTAAGTAAAAACACAGCCCGGTACACAAACCATTTTGCAGGCTGCAGCGATACAGCTGAGCATCAACGTGAATCACACATGTACATTATCACCATAATAGCTCAAAAAGCCTTCTGCGTCTGGGAGTGCTGAGCACCACTTCCCAATATTTGCATAGATAATGGCTTGAGAGCCACTGTTTCTGCCTGAAGAGAGAGGGAAAGGATGCTCTAACATTAAATGCAACTCACTGACCTAAGAAGACTATTCCTGGCTAGGGAAAACATTTACGAACAGATGGGCAGTACGCTCTTTTGAATTCAGCAGCAAGAAAAATTATCATAAGATCTCGCTGACTTTTTCCATTTTTGTGTTTGTTAGAACTACAAAATCTCAACCTGTATCTACTTGACAGTAGGCATCCAGACAAAGCGTTATGTTAATCAAACATCCAGATGTTTAATGCATCATGCCAGTATCCAGATATTTGAAACACGTGGATAACTGACTTCATTGAATCTTCAATTTTCAGTCTGGTATCCATCATCTCATACAGATATTCACATCTTCATTGTTTTTTAATTATAGGTTTTTACCCATTTTGATCATAAGTAGAGGAAAATCAAAACTTGGGAAATAAAAGTACAAATATTAAAATTACTGAAGGCAGAATTGGAAACTCTTCCTAGTAATGACGTCAAGAAGAAAGGACCAGTAAGCTAAAACTGGAAGTTGAAAAGAACAGCTTGAAATAGTGACTGAAGAAATTTTTTGAACATACACATTTTGTGAATGTGAACGGTAATAATAGCAGCATAATTTTGCCTTCCTTGGGATCCACCTAAAACTTCATTTGTCCCTTTCTGATTCCACAGTCTACACTGCCTTGTGTTTATTGGCATGCTTGTTTTTATTTTTATACATACACACAGTTGATATAAAGTCAAACAGCTTGACAAGGTTTGTTATGAAAAAAGTAGTCTCTCATCTTTCTCCCTTTCTCCCAAGCAACTGTGTTTGATTTTAAAAATTGATTTGGTTATTTGGTACTTACCTCCGCCCCTGTGAGAAACACCCTTTTCTTGCTACTTGTTGACTTTAAAGTTACAGGCATTAACTGCTGACACTGCCACAGCGAGAACGTTCCTCCCCATCCTGCTGCGCTCACACCTTCTACCCTGCCTCAGACCCTCAGTTTACAGCGTTGCTCTGGTTAGATCCATGTTTAGGGTTTAGATTGCTATGACTCAGCAAATGCTATTCCCAGGTAAGTCATGTCTTTTCTACTCTGATTTCTTATCCTGTACAATTTTTGGTTTTGTTTTCCTTTAATTTAACAGCTGTCTATTCTGCTTGCTTACTTCTCTTGGCATCTATCACTCATTCAACCCCAAACTCTTCCTCCAATGTCTTTAAAACTCTGATCAGGACACTCAGCACATCTGGAGTCCCCAGGTGCATCCTGGGAGGAAGGAGCTGCCTCGGCCGCCCCCGCGCCATGCACCCAGCTCTCATTCAGGAAGTCTCTTCTGTTTCGCCCTCTGAGGCTTCCCTTTGGCCTCTCTGTGCTGGAGCTCCTGGCTTCCTGAACTCCATGCAGTCTTCTTTCTTGATGCCACGTGTGTCTGAGGATACGTTTGGTCTACTTCACATCTGGTTGACAGTTGGGTGGCGAGAGGATTCTAGGTTGAAACCATTTTCCTTTAAAATTCGGAAGGCAATGCTCCGCTGACTTATACTTTCCAATATTGCTGCTGAAGAATTCAAAGTCTTCCTTACTTCTGTTTCTTTGCACATAACCCACTCTTCTTCTCTTTGGAAGCCTGAAGGGCCTTTCCTTTCTCCCTGGTGTTCTGAGACTTCACAAAGATGTGCTTTACTGTGGGTCTCTTCTTGTCCACTGTGCCTGGGCACTTGGTAGGCCTTTCAATGTGGAAACTCACACACCTCAATTCTGGGAAATATTCTCACATTATTCCGGTGATTTCCTGCTCTTCTTTGCCTATTTTCCCTTTCTAGAACTCCTATGATTTGGATATTGGACTCCAGAACTGATCTTCTAGTTTTCTTATCTCCATTTCCTACCTGTCTCTATGCCCTACTTTTTGGGAGACTTCAACCTAATCTTACAACTCTTCTGCTGAATTTTAAATTTCTATTGATAGTACATTTTTAAAAATTAATTAATTAATTTTTGGTTGCGTTGGGTCTTCGCTGCTGTGCGCAGGCTTTCTCTAGTTGTGGCGAGTGGGGACTACTCTTTGTTGCAGCGCACCAGCTTCTCGTTGCGGTGGCTTCTCTTGTTGCAGAGCATGGGCTCTAGGCACAAGGGCTTCAGTAGTTGTGGCACACGGGCTTAGTTGCTCCGTGGCATGTGGGATCTTCCCCGACCAGGGCTCTTCCCCAGGGCTCAAACCCATGTCCCCTGCATTGGCAGGTGGATTCTTAACCACTGTGCCACCAGGGAAGTCCCTGATAGCATGTTTTTAATTTCAAGTTTTCTTATCTCTAAATGTTCTTTCTAAATAATATCCTGTTATTATTTCATGGTACCAATATTTTCCTATCTTTCTTGGAATATTAACTGATAGCTTCCTGTCTAGGTTTCTCCCCACCCTACATGGTAACTATTTTCTCCAAGCTGTTTTATTTCTCTCCTGCTTGTTGCTATTATGTAAGCTCTGAAGTCATGAGGCTTGTCAACCTGAGCTTCACCATGGGGAACCCTAGCTGTTGGTAATCTTTAGGTCCTTTTTCTTGGGCTAGTCAGTTTCTCTAGAGATGATTCCTTTTTTTTTCCCAAATTGAAGTGTAGTTCACGTACCATAAAATTCACCATTTTAAAGTCTACAATTCACTGGCTTTTAGTACTTTCCCAATGTTGTCCAACTGCCACCTCTATGAAGTTCTAAGACATTTTCATCATCCCCAAAGGAAACCCTGTACACATTAAGAAGTCACTCCCCATTCTCCCCTCCCTCCAGCCCGTCAACCACAAATGTGCTTTCTGTCTCTATGGACTTGTTTTTCTGGACGTTTCATATAAATGAAATCATACAATATGTGCCTTTTGTGTCTGGCTCCTTTCACTTAGCACGTTTTCAAGGTTCATCTGTTTGTGGCATGGGTCAGAACGTCATTCCTTTTGATGGCTGAATAATATTCCACTGAATGGATAGACCACATTTAGTTCATCTATTCATCAGCTGATGGACAGTGGGGTTGTTGACGTCTTTTAGCTATTCTGAGTAGGGCTGCCATGAACATCTGTGTCTAAGTTTTTGTTTCAACCCCTGTTTTCATTCCTCTTGGGTACATACCACTAGCAACATCCAAGGGTTCCATTTTCTCCCCATCCTTGCCAACAGGCTCTCACCTGAAAGATAAGGACCTGCCGCCAGAATGCTGGGAGTGAGCAGGGGACATGGGCTGGGTCTCTCACAGACCAGCTCTTCCCATTCACCTCATCCCCTGAGGACACTCAGGTCCCCAACCCGGATACCTACTCTCACCCTCTCTCGAGAAGAAACCTCTGTCCTTAACTCCAGAGACAAGTGGACGTGATCTGGGGAAAGCTACCTGCTTATACTAAACAGACCCTCAGGTTATCTTTTTTATTCCCCTTCAAGTTATCTTACCCTTCCCTCTTTGCCCCATACGCTGGTACACCTTTGCCCCAGAACCCCTGAGTCATATGGGGTTGCTGTGATGCAAAGTGGCCTGGTTCTTGGCTTGCCCGCTGCTGGTTTGTGAGTCACTTTTCTCAAGTAAAGTTATTTCCCACTTATCTACTAAGTTTCCAGCTTCCAAGTTTGTTGCTGTGTCTCCTTCCTTATTTCCCCCTGTTCTTGGGGGTTTATGCCTTTTAAAAAAAATTTCCCTTACTGACATTTTTATGGCATTTTGGGAGGGTGACCTTGCATGCCTTTTACAGCCATCCATACTCCAATAGCCAAGATATGGAAGCAACCTAACTGTCCACCAACAGATGACTGGATAAAAAAGATGTGCTAGGGGCTTCCCTGGTGGCGCAGTGGTTAAGAATCCACCTGCCAATGCAGGGGACACGGGTTCAATCCCTGGCCCGGTAAGGTCCCACATGCCGCGGACCAACTAAGCCCGTGTGCCACAACTACTGAGCCTGCGCTCTAGAGCCCATGAGCCACAACTACTGAGTCCACGTGCCACAACTACTAAAGCCCGCACACCTAGAGCCTGTGCTCCACAACAAGAGAAGCCACTGCAATGAGAAGCCCGCACACCGCAATGAAGAGTAGCCCCCACTCGCCACAACTAGAGAGAAGCCCGCGTGCAGCAACGAAGACCCAACGCAGCCAAAAATAAAATAAATAAAATAAAAATAAATAAAAAAAGAAGATGTGCTATGTATATACAATGGAATATTACTCAGCCATTAAAGAATGAAATAATGCCATTTGCAGCAACACGGATGGACCTGGAGGGTATTATGCTAAGGGAAATAAGTCAGACAGAGAATGACAAATACTGTACGTGTCCACTTATATGAGGAATCTATAAAACAAAAGTGAGCAAATGTAACAAAACAGAAACAGACTCACCAATATAGAGAACGAACTAGTGGTTACTAGCAGGGAGAGGGAAGGTGGGAGGAGCAAGATAGGGGTGGGGGATTAAGACGGACAAACTATTAGGTATAAAATAAATAAGCTATAAGGATATGTAGCACAGGGAAATACAGCTGTTATTTTGTAATAACTTTAAATGGGGTATAATCTATAAAACTATTGAATCACTGTGTTGTACACCAGAAACTTATACAATATTGTAATTCATCTATACCTCAACAAAAAAGTCATTCCTACTCCCTGAAGGCAAAGTCAATGTCTTACCCCTGAAGTAAACACCACACACTCAATAACCCCTGGTTGAAGTGAAAACACCCAAGCTTGGGGTACAGAATGAGAAACTTTGCATTAACCACAAACCAAGCTATCAAATTCTTTGTTATTTCACAGCAGATTAAACACATTTTGGTGAGTCTTTAACTAAAAAGATGTTAAAGATGTTAAACACTCACCTGTTTCTCTCGAGCGGATTCACAGTTGTATAAGAAAGTACCAAAGCGGCAACTATACAGATGATCCAAAATTATAATCAAAAACCGTTCATTGAATTCAAAAGCTGTAGGGAACTAGACAAAAACAAACAAGCAAACAATGTATGAAAACTTGGGGCTGATCTCGCACAGAGCTGAGAAGAGGTGCATAAATGTTCCAGAAGGACAGCTGAGGCTGTGGTCTGCAGCATGCTACAGCTCACCTGTTGGTGCTTTGCACAGGGCTGAAGAGCTTAACTGAGCATCAAGTAAAGGAATAAAGAGGGAAAAAAAGAAAATAAGCCCATTTTCTGGGCTCTCCTGAGCGTACAGGACACACAGGATGGTTTAATTATTTATGGTAGTCTAAGGTAGCAGACACGCCTACACACAAATGCCAGCATAGGATGAATTGGAAAAGACGACTTGCTATTGTCAATTATGCTGCTTCTCCACTAGCAGAGAGAGTACAGTTAAATATTAAAATTTTAAAACTTTATTATGAAAAATCCCAGTGAATATAAATAGTAGTGAGAACAAAAAAAGTGAACCCCGTGTACCCACCACCCAGCCTCAACAGTTATTTGCACATGGCCAAACTTGTTGCATCTCTATCCCTACCCTGTGTTACTCTGAGGCTAATCCCAGATATTATATCAAAATATTTAAACATTAAGTCAGATGTATTTTCATCCTAATATCTCTTACCTGTTTTGACATCTGCCATACACAATCAACAAACTGGAGAAAAATAGGAGATCGGTCAGCGTCGGCGTGGTTTTTATCGCCATGACCTATTCTCTGAAAGGAAGTGATGATTTGTTTTAATCTCTGGGTACAAAACTGAGGAAGCATACAACTCACAAAATGTGACAATCACAACTCAGCAATCTGCATTCCAAACGCCAAGCTTCTCAGAGAGTGAATAGTATTTTTTTTTCCCATGGCAATACAGAAAAGAACGTATGGTTTCAAAATAATGGAAATTAAGTATATAAACTTCTATAATATATCAATACAAACTGAGAAAGCATCATGATGCTATGTGAACATGACAACTATTTTATCCGGTTGGAATTTTGTACAAGTCGTGGGCAGCTGCAGGTAGAGTTAAGTTACCAGTTGCGAAGGGACCAATCCCAAAGTTTCAAGTCTTGAAACCATGTCCAAAAGGGTGTGATTATTATAATTAAAAGTTCTTTTAAAAAAGGTTCTTTCTCAAAAACAAGACAAAAACCTCACCATTTATTCATTTACTAAACAATGACTCTTTCTACTTGACGATGCTATTCACACTACTTGTGAAATTTAGATGAAGGCTACAAGGCTACACAGCAGTGTTTCTGACACTGTCTATGGATTCTCTTCATGAGAACCATGTGGGGAACTTGTTGAAAATGCTTATTCAAAGGGTGCCTGGAAACAAGACACCCTTTTAATAGGAAATTTAATTTTAATAGGTTCTTTAGGAAAATAGGAAATAGGAATTTTAATAGGTTCTTTTGGTTTTCAAAATGTCTATCAGAGAATAGTAAAAGCCTCAACAAAAAGTCTAGCATTTCTACAAAATATTTGGCTCTAATAGTTATAATATTAGTTGAGAAAGGAGTATCTTCCTTCTTTTGCACAATTTCAATTTAAACACTTTTTGTATTACTTTCAAGCGAAACTGTTAATAGCGCAGGTGGATAAATATGTCTCCTAAAAAGACTGGCTAAACCCAAGGCGTCACACATTTTCAAACCTGCAGAGTGTGTTTTATTACACTCCTCAGATTTTCTTTTTAAAAGGAAATCACTGGTTTCACAAATAGTTTTTTTAATCCCAGATGGTGGTGATCAGACATTTAAAAAACTAGCTTTATTGTTTACTTACAGATGCGAATTTGTGTCCAAAACTGATCCATTCTTTTTGGACCAATATTTCAAAGCCCTCGATGCTCCGGTAATAACTGTCCAACATCAGCATGGCCAGGGACGTCAGCTGGGCAGTCCTGTCCCATCCGTCGCTGCAGTGCACCACCACTGAGCTCTTCCCTGAAGAAACCCTGTCTGCAACCTGGATGGCTCCCGTCAAAACGAGCTGCCAAAGAAAAACATGCGAGTCAGTAGCTAGCTGGAAGGGACTGCTTAAATTTGAACTTATAGCTTTTAGCCCTAGTTAAAGATCATTTTAAAATACTGTTAACATCTAGAACAGAAAGAATTCTGAAAACGGAAGGCCAGAAGCTGCAGGGTCTGTTGCTTTTCCTCTACAGAAACTGCCTTCGAATGCAAGTAGGTATTAAAAAACAAGACAAATACACAAAAGCCAAACTGCATTTCAAGCTTTCTTTCACATATGTGATTGTACGAGTTCACTAGGGCTGTTGTAACAAAGCCACACAGACTGGGTGGCTTAAATGACAGAAATGTATTATCTCCCAGTTCTGGAGGCTGGAAGTCCAAGATCAAGGTGTGGGCAGGGTCATGCTCCCTCTGAAGGCTCTAGGGAAGGACCTGTTCCAGGTCTATCTCAAAGCTTCTGGTAGTTCCTTGCCTTCTGGCAGCATAACTCCAGTCTTCAGATGGTATTTCCCCTGAGCATGTATCTGTGTCCAAATTTCCCCTTTTCATAAGGACACCAGCCTTATCGAATGAAGGGCCCACCCTACTCCAGTCAGACCTCATCTTAACCAATCACATCGGCAGTGACCCTATTTGCAAATAAGGTCACACCCTAAGGTACTGGGGGTCAGGACGTCAACATATAAACTTTGGGAGGACACAATGCAACCAATAACAGTGATCACATTAGAAAAATCACTGGCCCAAGAGGTCCAGTCTAGACCTTAAAGGCATGATACAATGGAAATCACCTTCTGGCCTTTAAATTGACAAGATATGAACTCTTATGTGGCTCATAAATAGCAGAATCCTTACCTAAAGATAAACTGACAGCCTCTAGTAGAAATTTGAGACCTAGCGGTGACTAAATGTATGCATACAAAGAGCTACTGATGTCATTTTTGATGACTTAAGTATTTACAGAAGTATACTTTACAAACAGTAGAATTTACCTGTAAGTGTACACTTCGAAAAGGTTTAATAAATTTATACAGTTTTGCGACCATCACCACCATCCAGTGGCAGAGCAGTTCTATTACCCAAAATGGTTCCGGGTGCCAATCTCTGTTCCCACCCTCAGCCCCAGACAACCACTGATTTGCTTTCTGTCTCTACAGTTTTGCCTTTACTAGAAATTTCATAGAAATGGAATTCTACATTAGGTGGTCTTTTATGTCTGGCTTCTTTCACTCAGCATAATGTTTTTGAGGTTCATCCATGTTGTAGCCTGTACTGGTTAGACTCCATGACCAAAGGTCTGGGTTTGAAACCTCATTCCATTTTTAACGTGTCTCACCTTGAGCCAATCACATAACTGTGGTTCTTTTCATGCTCAAGTAAGGAGTGAATGGTACCCCCAACCAGTATATTCACCTTTTCAGACCTGTGTGGTTATTTCCTTTAAAAAATTAAACACACCTATGCAGTGGTTAAGAATCCACCTGCCAATGCAGAGGACATGGGTTCGAGCCCTGGTCCAGGAAGATCCCACATGCCACGGAGCGACTAAGCCCGTGAGCCACAACTACTGAGCCTATGCTCTAGAGCCCTCGAGCCACAACTACTGAGCCTGCACGCTGCAACTAGTGAAGCCTGTGAGCTCTACAGACCGTGCTCCGCAACAAGAGAAGTGACCGCGATGAGAAGCCCGCGCACCGCAACGAAGAGCAGCCCCCACTCGCCACAACTAGAGAAAGGCCGCATGCAGCCATGAAGACCCAACGCAGCCAAAAAATAGATTAATAATAATAAAAAAATTTAAACCCACGTAAACTGTATCTTTTTGCTTTGTCTGCAAAAGCCCTTGAAGAGCCATTCTCAAAACCTACAGAAAAGTTATAAAGGTACTACAGAAGGTTCCCATATACTCGACCCAATTTCCCCTATTATTGACATCTTAGAATAGTATGGTACATCTGTCACAACTATGAACCAGTAATAGATATATTATTAAATTATTAATAAACTTAATTTTAATGAAGGCCATGCTTTATTCAGATTTCCTTAGTTTTTACCTAATGTTCTCTTATTCTAGTCCAGAATCCTACCCAGGACACCATATTACATTTAATTGTCACAATTAGATTTTTTGCAATTCATTTTTGAGGATGATAAATTGTGAAAAAAAACAAAAGTTCGAGAGACTAACTAAAATTATAACTCCTATTAAGTTGGAAAATAAATTTTGACTAGAAAACACTCTATCTTAATAATTCACCTATTTAAGGTTGGTTTTTTGTTTGTTTATAGAACCAAATCGTGGCTTCTAAAATTGTTAGTTCCCTCACATAACTTCACGTACTTTAAAAAAAAATTATTATTTATTTTATCTATTTATTTTTGGCTGCGTTGGGTCTTTGTTGCTGCGCACGGGCTTTCTCTAGTTGCAGCGAGCGGGGGCTACTCTTCATTGCGGTGCATGGGCTTCTCATTGTGGTGGCTTCTCTTGTTGCAGAGCATGGGCTCTAGGCGTGCAGGCTTCAGTAGTTGTGGCACAAGGGCTCAGTAGTTGTGGCTCACAGGCTCTAGAGCGCAGGCTCAGTAGTTGTGGCGCACGGGCTTAGTTGCTCCACGGCATGTGGGATCTTCCCGGGCCAGGGATCAAACCTGTGTCCCCTGCATTGGCAGGCAGATTCTTAACCACTGCACCACCAGGGAGGTCCCAACTTCAAGTACTTTTAAAAGAATGGAGGTTTTTGATGCCTCTATCAAGATGAAGGATTGAATATAATAAAAACACAAAACTCATTCTTTAAACAAAGTCAATTTGAGGTAAGTTTCAATAAAAACAATTGTTCTAGGTTCTTGAGGGTCAGAGGGTCATACCCAGTAATGGTTCAATAATAAATTATCTACTTCTAAATAAACCTGGGTGAAAGGCTCAACTACTTGCTATTGACGAGTTGGAAAGTGACATCTCTACAAATTCTAAAAAATATTCTGGAGATAATATTGTGAAATCTTTAATTTAGGTAAGCAAATTGTAAAGAAACACAAAATTGTCAAATGTAGAGCCATATACAACAAACATTTTCTCTCTCACTGTTCAGTTTTTTTTTAATTTAAGGAATCAAAAAAATTTCCTAATCCACTAAACCATTACTTTCTTTTTTATATATGTGTATCTTTTTTCAAAAAAAATATACTTGCCTTGATATGTTCCAACCAGTGAGTAGATTCTAAACTGGACAACCAGTGAGATTCTTCCACATTAGGATAAACAATGTCTTTGACTTTTTTCAAAGATTCCCGCATGACATGAATGTTGTGAATGTCTAAGAAGAAAAGTTCGGCGTTATGATAGGCGTCATCACTTTCATATCCTCCTCCTGTTGCCTAAGAAACAAGAAGATACCCAAAACAGTAAGTCGGGTTTTCTATTTCTTCAGTAACTTACACAAATATTTCAAACGTTATTGATCCTCCAAATCTCAACCTAAAAACTTGCAACTTAGATACAATAATCGATGTGACCTGACTTCCTATCTGACACTAGGCCTCAACAACATTAGTCACACTTTGAGCTAGGGAAAAAAGATGGCGAGCTGGCAATTTCCTGAGGATCTGTATTTGAGAGAAAAAATCATTTTCAAAATGTTCTATAATTACTAGCTCTTCTTCCGGATCTGGAAAGGCAAGAGCAGGTTCTGAATGGTCGCTGTCTTCCATCGGATTTTAACAGTACTCTTCAGGGGCAGGCTCCCGTGGGACTGGATGGGCTCAGACAGACCCAGGTCGATAGCTCAGTTTCAGCCCCTCTTCGCTGTGTGATCTGGGGCAAGGCACTTAACCTCCCTGCGCCTCAACGTTGTCTCCTGTAGAACAGGGGATAATACTACCTAGGTCTCATAAGATTAAAAGGAGCCAGGCTCTATAACAGCTAACACCAGCCACCATTCAATGAGCCCCTCTGACATCCCAGATACTGTGATTCTTGCTTTACATAATTTTATCTAACTCTTACAGCAATGCTGCAAGACAGGTATTACTATCTCCATTTTGAAAATGAGAAGAGATGCTATTTAGCTACCCCCAAAGTCAGAGGTAAGCAGCAGAACTTAAGACATCTGACTTCACAGCCTGAACCTTTTCTAGTGCCCCATGACTGTGTGTGTGCTATGCAAACACCAGGGACAGCGCTGCACGTGGTGGGCCCTGGAGGGACAAAAGGTTTCAAGCGGGGACGAGATGGCTACCACCTGCCGTGGCGCCTATCAGCATCCACCCGCTAGGGTGGGCGTCACTTCCCTTTCACAGGGTCGTGAAGATGCCCGTTTTCCACGAAGACAAAAAGAAACGCTCCAGTTTTGTTTAGGAACCTGGATGCATTCTGCTTAATGCTTTAAAATGCCATGGAACATGTGGCCTCTGGCCTTTTAAGAAAAAGTTAAATTATTCAGGGACCTGCGAAGAAAGCAAGCTAAAATGGAAGGATGCTAATTAACATCATAAAAACATATGAATATGCAAACTCACCAGTAAAGGTAAGTAAACAGTCAAAGCCAAGTTGTACTATCTTGGCAGTGCCCGCAGGGAACGGACAGACAAGCGACATGCCTGCCATTGCCATGGAATACCTCTTCTCTTTTCATTTACAATTGAAGGAATATAAACTTGTAGCTCGGGACAGAAGGGCCAACACATCTTATGGTTTTTTTCCGGGGTTAGTCACAGAGAAGGTTTCCTGCAGTAGAAGTAAGGCTACCACTTGAACTTCAAACCTGGAGACCTAGGTACAAGCCAGAGGCCTTGATCTCCAGAGACTCTAGGTAAGAAATTGTATTTTATTTAGACAGAAATGTGTTTTTAAAGCTTGCTACAAATGGCATCAGTAGTAAGTAGACAATAAATGTTCACTTTGTTTTTAAATAGTTATCAGCTAATGAATCCATACACAAATGGGTCATATTCCCCTCTCCTTGGTTACCCCTACCTCAGGGAATAACACCTTGCAGCTGCCATCAGAGGTCACAACAGAGGTGCACCTATCCCCCTGGCAGTCACTGTTGTGAACTGGATCTGCAAGCGTCTCACAGGAGGAGGACACACGTTACCCTCCCATGGACACGTGACCTGTTTCTCTGTACATGTGGATTGTAAACAGTTAGTGATTTTCAAAGACATTCCTAACTCTGGAGTTTCTTTCATAGATCACTGAAGATGATAGGAGGAAAAAGTAATAATTCATTGCCAAAGTTTCTGCCAAAAACAGACATGAACACAGTCCCACTTTAATTCATCACAGGCTGCTGGATCTTATCTGCCTCTAGGTTTCCTTTGTTTGTTTTTTTGTTTAATTTAAAATGGTGCAATGTTGCTTGTTACATACGGGGCTGTAAATTTCTAAATATCCACAAGGGCAGAACAATTAGGTCCAAAGAGGAGAGAATTCAGAAGGGTAAAAATCAATTAGTCAAGCATAGACTGAGTTCCCAAAAGTTCAAATTCCACATCTCTGATTAGTTTTGAAGTTTTCTTTTCAGTTCTCTTCAACAAAAAAGAACAACCCATGTTACCTAGTGCAACCACGTACACAGCCTGTTGCTATGGATACAGATGACTAGGAAGACACAGCCGAGGGAGGAGGGGAACCTGAGTGTGTTTTTTTAGAGAATGATGCACAGATCTTTCAAGCCTAGGTTTTTTTCCTTAATTTTTTCCTTCCCTTCATTCCTAAATGGACTAGAAACACAGGCATATTTCCTGAGTGTTAAAAAGGCATTCAAGAATTCTACTGCTACAACAATGAGCTTTAGAGTTAATACAATAAAGTTATTCATTTTATATATTTTATATATTTTAAAATATCCTTTCTAAATACCCCGTTTTAATGTTATATGATATCTGTTTCAGGTTAAATGTATACACGGAAATACTTCATTTTATACATGTATTCAACTCTGAATTATACCTGAAGGATAGCAGGAACAGAAATATAAAGGTAAGGATAATACAACAAGATATTCATATTTAGACTTAATTTTCTAAATGTTGTGCTATATTTCCTAACCTATTTATCGATTTCACTACCTGATTGCTTGACAAATAATTTCAATATCATTTTTGTTATGTAAAACAAAACCAACTGCAGTAACAAATACCGGGTCCAAGAGTAAATGTGTAAGGTGCACAATCTGTGTGCAAATAATTATGAGTGGAGCCCCACACACACGCCTGTGTAGACAGACATCACAGGGTCCATTTAGGAAGCTACTGAATCTATCTGAGCTGCTTGAGGACTTGTTTTGCTTTCAGGTTCTTGTCTTGTGCTCTGAATAATTGAAGATGCCAGATAAATGACCTTGGGATAAGAAAAATATTCAAGATGATGAAATTTAAGCCTACATCTGACAAGAAGCCATACATCTGAAAGGTGGAATGGGGCAGGCCCACTGTGAATACTTATAAGTGACAGCTGGCAATGGGAGAAGGAAAGGAAAAAAAAAAACAAAACAAAAAGGTGAAACTGAATGTCAAAGATATTTCTGAATCTTGGGCCCTGTAGTGCAGGGGCAAACAGCCTTCCACCTTGAGCATCTGCTGAGGAGTCCTGCAGGCAACACTGCCTTGTCATTCAACTTTAGGGGCAGTCTGCATGCTCTACTTAAGAAGGCCAAGAAGACCCTTGAGACAGATTTCTTTGAAAATATTACCATTATGTGTGTAACTGTAAAATTCACATACATGGATCTACTCATTTCTTGGATTGTCTCATATAAATGAGAACACACATTTCTGAGTATAGTGAAGAGAATGCTTAGATAAAGCTACAAATTTAGGATTTTAACAATTACAGCTTCCCATAATCCTCACAGTTGCCTCACTAGTGTATACACTGAGAATGACTGTCAACAGCCTAAAGGGCTCCAAAGAGATTCTAACTCTTTCCCAAGTTCACTACAGCTCTAGACTTCTAGTTTACCTAAAGCTTATTTTCATTTGGCTTTAATGTATTCAACTTTTAAGATACGTTTTGTGATTAAAACTATTTTCTACCTTCAGTGAACTCATTTTCCTCTTTAAGCGAAGTTTAATTTAAACCCACATGTTGAGAGGCCATGGCAACAACCTTCATGTAAAACACTGCACACTGTACGTAAGGCAAGTTTCTACCATGCCATTAAATATACTTACCTTGTTGGCCACTGCATTTACATTGGGTCTAGCATCATAGATTGTGAGTTTGTTAATTTGTCTATTCGTCTCCCTGATGACGTCGAGATACTTCTCATCATCTTTATTTCGTTTACCACTCATACCAACAAGAGGCTGACTACAACGCACGATGACCGTCTTGTTTTCTGGATGAATCCATGACAGCACCTACGGTTGGTTCAGAAATTTTAAGCTATCGAGAAAGAACCAAATGTCAAAACAATTAAAACTATTAAAAAAAAGAGAGCACTAACAATCATGATGAAGCGAATCTCATTTTGCTGAAACGGGATGCTTGTTCACCTGCCATTTCCATGTGTGCCCAGAAACACACATTTAACGATGATGACTATTCAGGGCCAATGACAATAACCAATTGCTTTACTAGTCTTTTCTTAATTCGCACCGCATCTAAAAACATTAAATGCTTACCTAAAAATAGTTATATCACTTAAGGGAAACAGAAAGCTTCAGACATTTTATTTCAGTCCTGTAGCCTGCACTGGATTTGTCATCACCCAGAAACAGCTCTAGCACAAGGTGAGAGGTAAAGAAAACCACCCCTGGTACCTCACACCTGCAGGTCATTTTCCCAACAGTCTCAACTCTAGAATCTAACACAGGGGCTTGAAAACCCAAAGGAAGCAAACAGGATCTCAGGACAGCCAAAGAGCTGCCAGAGTCTCCACAATGAAGCTTGGACACCCGCCTCCTGGGAGAGCTCTGAGCCTTTACTCAGAATCAACCTTCTCCAATTTTACACACAAGCCCAGCACACTTGCTACCTGGTCTCTCAGTTCACAGCACCTGAGAAACAAGACCTGTAAAAGGAAGCTTAAAATGTAATACAGCAAAAGCTACAGAACTGTCCACTTTCAATGAATGAATGGTTTCACAGATGAATTCTATCTCAATAAAGCTGTTAGAAGAGAAAAATAAAATAAAATTAACAGAAGCTGGAAGGTAAGTGTGGTGGCTGAGTTCACAGCCTCTGTAGCGTCCTTTCCCTCTTTCATCAAATGCAGAGCCACGTGACAGCATGACGCTGCTGGGACGATGAATGGAGAACGCATGTACCCAGCACAGTGTACGAAAACCCATGAAAAGCAGACACAACCCCAGAAGCACAAGTGTTCGAGCTCACTTAATACAAGGCCAAGTACGCTGTCATCTTTGAAGTCACCTCCCCACTATGGCAAATGACGAGCACTGATGTTCATAAAAATCACTGTGTATAATAACGACAACACGTCAGTGAGCAAAGATTATATGATAATACGAATGAATACTCATTCAGTTGAGTCTCTGTGCCTGCCAGGGCCCAGTCAAAACACCACTGTGGCCCCCAACTAAGACTCCAAAGGCTCAGGACTGGGAGGCCTGGGCACAAGCACTGGCCTCCCTCAACCTCCATTTTCTAACCTACAACGTGGAGGTGAGACCTGCCCTGCCTACCTCCTATGGCTTTGCCTCCAAGAGGGAAAAGACGTGAGATCGCTTTTAAGTATCTATGTATTTTTAATTTTTTTCAGGTTTATTGACATATACTTGACCTATAACACTATGTAAATTTAAGGTCTACAACATGTTGATTTGATACAAGATCACTCTTTTTTTAAATTTTATTTATTTATTTATTTATTTATTTATGGCTGCATTGGGTCTTCGTTGCTGCACGCAGGCTTTCTCTAGTTGTGGCGAGCAGGGGCTACTCTTCGTTGCAGTGCACAGGCTTCTCACTGCGGTGGTTTCTCTCGTTGCAGAGCACAGGCTCTGGGCATGTGGGCTTCAGCAGTTGAGGTGTGCGGGCTTCAGTAGTTGTGGCACACGGGCTCAGTAGTTGTGGCTTGCAGGCTCTAGAGCGCTGGCTCAGTAGTTGTGGCACACAGGCTTAGTTGCTCCGCGGCATGTGGGATCTTCCCGGACCAGGGATCAAACCTGTGTCCCCTGCATTGGCAGGCAGATTCTTAACCACTGCGCCACCAGGGAAGTCCCCACTCTTTTTTTGGAGGGCTGCACTGGGCAGCTTGTGGGATCTTAGCTCCCCAACACAGGGCTGGAACCTGGGCCCTCGGCAGTGAAAGCGTGGAGTCATAACCACTTGACCACCAGGGAATTCCCAATATGAGATCACTTTTAAAAGAGCAAATCGCTGCACATACAAGATAGTTATTATTTGATAAAGACCCTCATCAAATTTTAAATTTAAATCAGGTCATATGCAAGAAACTGCCCTGTTCCCCCCGTGCCCTCCATTCTCTGCTTGGGAGATTTAAGACTGGAATCACCAGGCCATGTTACGAAATGCTATTCTTTTTTTTTTTTTTTTTTTTTTTTTTTTTCTTTTTGCGGTATGCGGGCCTCTCACTGTTGTGGCCTCTCCCGTTGCGGAGCACAGGCTCCGGATGCGCAGGCCCAGTGGCCATGGCTCACGGGCCCAGCCGCTCCGCGGCATATGGGATCCTCCCAGACCGGGGCACGAACCCGTATCCCCTGCATCGGCAGGCGGACTCTCAACCACTGCGCCACCAGGGAGGCCCCGAAATGCTATTCTTACGAGTTGTTTCACCTCTTACCTGCTTTTTCTTTTGGGATCTCAACTACCTTTATAAAAAGGATGCTTGCCATATAGCTGACCAGGTACAAGTAATGCAAATTTCACATCAACTACCGTGAGTGCTTTTAAAGTTTATGCTACTATATTAGGCTATTCTTTTTGAAGTTAATATGTAGAAGCCATAAATAATTAAGGATGTACACAAATATTTAGCCACCAAAAGATGTTTATCACAGCACTGTTTATAATAGGAATAGAAAACTGGTTGACAGTTTTCTGTCAATCTACACAGTACATCTACACACCGGCACGTGAACACAGTCATCGGTGTAGAAAAAGCAGATTGAGACATAAACCACAGAATAATTTCCTTTTTTTCAAATAAAAATATGTATGCATAGAAGGAAGTCTGGAAGCACATAACTGGTTCTCACTAGGTGGCAGTCTCCTTTAGCCTTACCAGTATTTTTGTAAATGTCTAAAATAAATATGTATTACTTATATGTTAAAGAATTTGATAACATTAAGACCAACCTGTTTGAGAACAAAGGAGTATGTATCCATTAATGGGAACACTAATGCATGTGGATTATTTTGTTATTCAGTGATATTTTATAATACTCTGCATCTTATTTATGGACAACATAACAAGACTGCTTTCTCATCAATGCTTTTTGTATCTTTTTTTTTTTTTTTTTTTTTTTTTTGTGGTACGCGGGCCTCTCACTGTTGTGGCCTCTCCCGCTGCGGAGCACAGGCTCCAGACAGGCAGGCTCAGCGGCCATGGCTCACGGGCCCAGCCGCTCCGCGGCATGTGGGATCTTCCCGGACCGGGGCACGAACCCGTGTCCCCTGCATCGGCAGGCAGACTCTCAACCACTGCGCCACCAGGGAAGCCCATGCTTTTTGTATCTTTATATGTTGTTTTTTTTTAAAAAGAACTGAATATAAAATATTAATGATTTCATATCAAAAGCAAATACATTTCCTGGGTTATAGTCAAGAGTCAGGTGGTTAGAAGGTATATCAGAAAGAATAAGTACATTATCTATTATTAGATATTATTAAGCATGGTAATCTATAAAGATAGAGAGGTGATGGAGAGCTTAGCCTTAGTTTTTTTTAGGAAAAATAAATGCAAATTGGCCATCACAAAGTAAGAAGGATGAATAAAATGGCTAAATAAAAAGCTAAGCATTCTATTTGCTCTACAGTGGGCTCCCATTCACTCAGAACAGGGGGAACAACTGGATCAAGATGGCAGCCTGAGCACAGTGGACTGGGTTCAGTTGTTACATTTCCTCTCCTACCCCCAATCCCGTGAAATTCACACACACACACACACATGCGTGCACACACACACAGCAGATGTTCAATAAATATTAATAGAATGAAGGAGTGAACAAAATCAATTCACACTATCCTAGCCCAGTTCTCCTGTGGGTGAGGCATGGATTAGCAAGACAGCTAGCCAGGGCAGGGGTGGAGCACAAGAGGAGCGAAATGGTAATTCTGGCTTCATCAGCACAGTGTTCTAGCAAAATAAGCCAAAGAACATACTTTCAAGTATAATATATATCATGAAGATATGAACGGACACTCATGCTTAGTGAAGCAAGTGCATTAAAAACGTTACAATTCATATTATGTTGATAGCATAACAAAAGTTTCACACAACTATCCTTTTAGGGACAAAAATGTCTAGACTTGGAAGTTAAAGGCAACGTGACATTAAATCTTAATTTTTCAACCCTTGTTTTTCAAAATCAAACCAAAACAAAATAAGACAATGTACTTATTATGACATGCCCTGGAAATTAACAGAGGGGAAAAAATCTCTAAATTTTTAGCCAACAAGATTTATGGACACAGAGTAGACAGGGTGACTCGTACATAAATATTTAAGAACCAAAGACTAATTTATGAACTAGGTCCAGTGATACCGTAAGTATAGTTTGGGATAGTTTGCACCTGACCCCAGGTTGCTAATGGTATGAAGGCAGCTTACAAACATGATGAGGATAGACGAATCCTAATAAAGGTGGTACGTAAAAGCCTATACTCATAGGCTCCATAACATAGGCTAGTGCATGGTTTCCAGCATAACTCAACCGACATTACCCAGAGCCTAACGCCCGTCAGTTATTGGGCTACAAAGACACAAGCCACAGAGACCTTGTCCTTCCTTCTTCCTTTCCACCTGCTGTTACCTGTACCCTCTCCTGTATAAGAATTACTTGAGTTCATTCTCGGTCCTTGATTGCGAGCTCCTGGAAGGCAGGTGACGTCTTACTTCTTGCCCCATTTGGCCTGCTGCTTTGCACTCAGAGGACACTTGATAATTATTTGTGTGACTGAAATTCCAAAAGACTGTTTCTCTGAATTGCTTGACTACTGTTCTCATGGAAGAAAAGGCACTCCTTACAGAAAACATTAATTGCAGTACTCACTGGAATTCGATTTCGGGATCTAAAAGTTGCAACTCTCCTGAGATCATCATCTGAGGCACGATATGGAACCACCAAGAGAGCCGGGTAAGTGTCGCACAGTTCATAGCACTTATTAATAAAAGTGATTCTCCAATGGTGATTGGGCAAGCCCTGCAGGAAAAAAGGAAGTCCACGTCAGCACTGATGATTTCATCTCTGGATCCGGCCTTGGATGGGTCTCCTTTCTTCTTTCGAGCAGAATGTGCATGTGCCTCTGACAGCGGGGTAGTAACGGTGTACTGGTTTATAGTAAGGGAGCCAGATCGATAATGCAGACAATGTAAGAACACAAGACAAAACACTGGCGGGTTCCAGAATTCTAAACTATCGTTGGTAAATACAAATTCTCTTGAACTTGAGATCTTCCTTGATTTCATGTCAAACTTTTCTCTACTACTTGTACAATAAAGAGAAACCCAAGTTCCTCCCCGACCCGTGCAAACCACCCCACGCCCTAAAGAAAAGTACACAGTGTAATCTTCATCTGTGTCTGATTGAGGGTAAAAAAGAAATCAGGCAAATTCCACTCCCCACTCAAAACAGAGGGAATGCTTCAACCTGCTCCAAAGTAGAAAGAGGCTGAGCTTATGAAGAAATTCACAGAAGGGAGGTAAGGAAAAACCCTCTGGGGAGGCTCATTTTGCCACCTCCTAAGAGTTTCTTCAATCAAGTGGTTTGGGATGGGTGATCGCTCTATGGGCTGTGTGAGAAATACACTCATCTGCATTCTAAGCAGATTGCTAGTGTGACACGGAAGACACCTCCCATCCTATTGCCTACCCACAAAATTGTAGCTACTGTGGACAAGGTCCAGAGGTGGTGGAATAACTCTCTCCCCACGCTCACAAACACACAAGTACACACACAAAAGTGAGCTGTGTGGGTGCTTGCTCTGGGGACGCAAATTGTATCTTGTCTTTAGGTCTGGTCCTATAGAGCTCAGACCAGACAGATGAGTCTGATGTCGAGTCCAATTAGAGAGTTACAAGTCCCATCAGAAAGGTATAAGAAAAACAGATGGAATATAATGGCATTCTAGAACTAAATACCTTCAAGAGTTCATATATGCATACAAGCTTAAAAACAGGAACTGTTTTGTTTGAAGCTAGAAGCCCTAAAAACTAAGTCTTAATATTGTCAATAACACTCAAAAACTAAGGTGCAAATATTTTAATACGTAACACTACAGAGGTCTCCAAAACATGCAATATGTTTTAATGGTCCCTCTTCTGCCTCCAGAACTGACCTAGAATAGAGGTTATTAAAATGAGAGGTACACACAGCCTTCGAAAACTCAACAAACTAAAGCTGAGTTCTGGAAGCAACAGGACATACTACTGCATACATGTGCTCTAGAGATAAATTCCCACACCCGCATCCCTGAGCATTCAATCTTCTTATGAACAGAGGCAAACCAGTGATCAAGACTAAACGGGTCACCACAGAGCACTGAGTAGAGTTCCCTGTGCTACAGCTGATTTACTTTGCTGTACAACAGAAACTAACACAACATTGTAAAATAACTATACTCCAATAAAAATTAATTTAAAAAAAAAGACTGAAGCAGGAAGTCAACCCAGGTGCCCGGTAGTGGAAGTGGTGGCTAGAAGGTTCTTCTCAAGTCTAGGGTTCTGCGATTTTACTTTACATTCACTGGGCTTGATTTGATTCTCAAACCTCATTCAACAAAACTTCCCAATTACTTTATGAGCTTTGTAGAATGAGAATTGTAAAAAAACCTCATCACAAAACTCCTAACTGTCCTATGATTTGGTTACAGCAGAGGTCAAAGTGTAGCTCTTATTCCATAACAGGCATGGGAATCTTCTTTAAAATGCAGAGACCTTTGCCCCAAACAGCAACAATACACGAAGCCTCCCGCTTTATTATTGCAAATAAACATGCATGTGGGTGAAGTTTACTAAGACAGCAGTAAAGGCAATTCTCATACACATTCATCAAAGCATTCTTGGAAAAGTCATTACAGGAAAACAGTTCTAATTCATTTGAATCTTTAAACTGAAATGAATATAACAGAAATCGAACCGCCAGTAATAGTTAAGCTCCCCAATACATACATACATCATGACATCAACTCCTGAGTAGTAAGGTACAGAAGTCTGGCTTCTCTAGACTATGAGTATTTGATTCATTTCATGGACAACATATAATGGACGTTCTTCGCATAGCGGAAGGAAAGAGGACTTAGCCATGCAGCCTTCAATGCAGCTTGAACACGGCCCTGGGATGAGCCTGTAGGTTCCACAGTACTAGAATGAGCCACATTATACCACTGCCAGGAAAAATTTATTTAGCAGGGGTGTTACTGATACTCAAAGAGCATGACTGCTGGCATATCATCACCAGGCAGGTTTGAGATTCCCCACATCTACAGTATCTACTGACTCACCTGCCTTCTGTATTCTTCAACTGGATTATAAACCATCCATCCATCCACGTCAAACTTTTCTTCATTTAAAAATGCAAATATTGGCTAGAAAAGGCAAAAAAAAAAAGGAAAGAATTTCAAGTTCAGTGTTAAGGAACTAATACTCTATTAATACTACATCCTTTGATTTTTTTTTAACCAGATTTGCCTACCATGAAATCACAACCCCAACTGAGACTTTTAAGCAAGAAATAACAGTGATAAATCTAGACTAGATTTACGCTACCTTCTATCTTGATTAACAATTGTATACTTTTGAGACTGCAATTTTCTATGGCTACAAACATCTCTTTTGGTGTTTTTTTTTCAATGCTGTTGCACAGAACTCAGATTTCCAGACCCAAAAATGCCTATCAGTTTTAAGCAGTATTAGCAATCGACGGGTAAAAGACACTAAAATATAAAAGAAAAAGAAAATTCAGCAATGATTATTAAATAGTGCAACTGTCTCAAAAGGGACCAGTGGTGTGTTAATCTATTAAGAAAGTGACAGAACGTTAAGAAAATTCTTAATTAACTGTTTTCTGTGAATTCGGAATCAATGCCCTGATCTCTGAAACAACAGGCCTCAGGCCTCTCACCCCTTCTCTATGCTCACTCTCAAGGGGATACTGATGAATTTCATGGCTTTGAATACCATCCACACCCTGGCGACTCCTAAATATCTATCGCCCTCCAGCCCCACTGTGATCTGCAGACTTGGCCACCACAGCCGGGGGACTGCGACGTTCACAACTCCTCCCAGTCTCCCCATTTCAGCAGATGACAGCGCCATCCTTCACACTGATTGAACCAAAACCTTGGCATTATGCTCATCACCTCACTGCTACCACCCTGGTGTAAGGCTCTGCCATCTCCACTTGGATTATAATAACACCTGCTAACTGGTCCTCTGCTTTCATCTTTACCTCTAAAGTCAGAGTAACTGTGTCACAACCTAAGTCAGGTCAAATCCTTCCCTTGTCCCAAATCCTCCTGTGGCTTTCCATCTCACTTTGGGTAAAAGTGGAAGTACTTGCCACCTGGCTATGTCCCCCACCACATCTCTGCTCTTCCTCTTGCTCAATCCACTCCAGCCACACTTTCAGTGCCACTCCCGGAAAGCAACAAGCGCGCACCAATCTCAGGGCCTTTGCACCTGCTGTTCCACTTGTCTGGAATCCTTTGCCCTCATGGTTTCCTCCCTTACTTCTTTCACATCTCTGCTCAAATGTAACCTTAATCAGTGAGCCTTTCTCTGACACATGTTCCCCCACAACAGGACCACCCATTCTCCTTCCCATTTTATTTCCATCACTTATGACCATTTGACCTATATTCACTTATTTGTTACTGCTGGACCCCTACCGTCCTCCCTCCTAGACCATGGGCTCCAGGAAGGCAGACACTTGCTTTTTTCCCACCCTGGATCCCCAGTAACCGGAACGGTGTCTCACCTGTGTAGGTGGAATACATATTTGTTGACCGAATGAGGACGGGAAGCCTTATACAGCCCCCGCTAAAGCGCTTTCTCTGGAGGCACTTTTCCTCTAAGTATCTTCCTTCCACCCATTTTCCTGTTATCAGCCTGTGGCCTCCAATGCTAGTGTTCCCCCAACCCCAGCATTACAGAGAATTTCTGGTAAAGCATCAGTTAGCGGCAACGGTTTTCTGTACTTAAGTGGCAAGAGGTTTAAGGTGAAAACTGACCAAGATCATGCTCTCCGGACTGTCTTCTTGAACTTTCCAAAGCATGTGGCACCATCAGCAGGTCTCAACTCTGGCAGCACTAGGCCCAAGTGCTCTGTATTCTGTGACTGCACATTAGCAATGACGCTGACCTAGCTTTGCAATTGAGGCTTTAGGCTGACAGTGAATCCACAGGAATACTTATTTATTCAGTACTCCCGGGGAAAACAAGTGATTTCTGTTAACTGAAGTTCAACTCAGAGACAGAGGGACTTCTGGTGCAAAGAGCACTAAAATGTATAGCATGCTTCTTTATCCATACACGGAATCTATAGAACATGTCCAAGCATCCTCCTGGTGACATCTGAGCCCGGGACACTGCCCTGGTCAGTACCTGGCCCAGGTAAATACTCAATACTGCTGAACCTCGTGCTGGTGACATACTTGTAGATGACATAAGGCTGTACTGTCACTCACTTTAGAAGAAAACCTAGGATCTGCTTTCTTGAAATAAGTTCCTGATCTCAACGTGAGTCTTGTTCATTTTTCAGTTTTTAGCTATTTGCATCTTTCCCATGAAACTCAAGCAAATATGGTGTCCTTTTAAGAAGAAGGAATAAAATTGTTCACTGAGAGGCCAAATAATGCTTTGTCTCCAGAAAAACCATCATGTGTATTAATGCCCAGAGTGTGCTCCGACTTGCCAGCAGCATTTTCAATAACTTTCTATTTCTCAATCACTAATAAAGCAACTCCTTCTTTGCTTCAAATATCTATCCTCTTGCGTCTTACATTAAAATTACAAGTGTAATCTAAGTATACAAAACTGTTATCATCAGAAGATAAAGTTCTATAGCCCAAACCAAAATTATCCCCATAATTTCTTTAATGTTTGAAAATAAGTCATATAAAAGAATTGTCATTAATATGGGAATGATGGTGTCCTCAAGGTAGCGACCTACCAGGTGGCCTTTCTCATGAAATCAGTCTGCAGTAACACTGAGTGACGTCCAGATATATAGGATGAATGCATGACTGGCATCCTTTACCCGGAAAAAGCGCCTATGGGAACTCTATGACGGACAGAGCTTCCAGGAGACTCTTTTTTTTTTTTTTTTTTTTTTTTTGCGGTACGCGGGCCTCTCACTGTTGTGGCCTCTCCTGTTGTGGAGCACAGGCTCCGGACACGCGGGCTCAGTGGCCATGGCTCACAGGGCCAGCCACTCTGCGGCATGTGGGATCTTCCCGGACTGGGGCATGAACCCGTGTCCCCGGCATTGGCAGGCGGACTTTCAACCACTGTGCCACCAAGGAAGCCCACCAGGAGACTCTTGATGCTAAGAGCCAGACTTGGACCACAAATATTTCAGGCAACTTTATGAATCAAATAACAGTCAGATATTTCTTGCCATGAAATACATATCAACACATCTAACACTGAACTGGAGCTTAAGGTGGAAAAGACCAGGTGCTCAAACCAATATTTTAATCATCCAAATAAATCAGCTTACAATCACAAGAAAATATTTTTTTTAAAAAAGCATTACTTGTTAGTTTTTAAAGGAAAACACAATGTAAACACTAAGTTGTCATTAACTCCTTGGCTCTACTGAAGCAAGCGTTCTACAAGAACCAACACTGACAGTTTCTAAAGTTGAATGTACAGGGCTTACTTCTCAGATATTTCAATTTTTACCTTATTTCCCTTAAAGATTCAGATAAGAGAACAAAGCAAGACTTTTAAAACACAAGCTCTCAATAGACTAACATAAAGGTGGATTATTACAAAAAACTTAAAACTACTAAGCATTAAAGCAAGGACAACAGAACCCATTCATCTGTACCTCATTATTAAAAAGTACAAAATTCCCTACAAGTGGTTACTTGTTACAAGGCTAATTACAGCTCTTGCCTGGAAATTGTTAAAACCTAAAGTTAGCAGGTTATGTGTCTTGAGGTTTTTAGCTGTCCTTTATTTTCTTATAGACTCGCAGTTTTTAAGGCTTTGAGTTTTTTAGAACTTGATCCGCGGGTTGACATTTTCCAGTTGTTCCTAACCACACCCCTGGGTCCGCAGGGACCCTGGTTGGGAAACACAAGTCCCACAGAGGGAACTGCTTCTAGAGACGCTCCCTCCTGAGGGCACGCAGGGAGTCAGGTTCGCCAAGTGGGTGATGACGTGCCCTCGGTGACCCCGTCCCCGCACCCATTTTGCTTCACGGCCTGTGCAGAACACCAGAAGGATTCAGTCCCAGCTCAGCAAAGCCTCGGGGCAGAGGATGGTTTGCCGAAGGTCAGTGTTCAGCGTGCACTTCCAGAAGCCCTCCTGGCTTTCTCCTCGGGCCTGGGCCCTGCCTCGCCTCTGCCTCGGGACCCTGGGGTGGGGGGCACTTCCCCAACGTGCCAGGCACTGCCTGTGCCCCGGCTCGCCCCGCTGAACCAGAACCTCCAGGGGGTGATGCCCTGATCCTCAAGGGCCATGGGATACTCCAGAACGCATGGGAATCTTGCCTGAGGGTTCTGTGTGGCCAAGCTTTGGGGGGCTGCTTTACTTTTTTTAAGTGATTTTGCAATAATTATAGATATATGAGAAGTTGCAGAGAAAGGTACAGGGAAGGCCCTTCACCCAGCCTCCCCAGTGTGAGCATCTTGCATAACCGGAGCCGAGCATCAAAGCTAGGAAACCGACATCAGAAAACAGACACACTCAAGTGCTCACCCCTGGCTTCAAGTGAGCAGGTCTTCCTTTATTTGGCTCTGTATGAATATTTGGGCATTTCACCAATTCAGATTCCTACTAGTCAAGAGATACCATGCATGGAGCACATGGAGACTTGAGAGGAAAAAAAAAAAAGCAATCCTGTGCATTTTTTCCTGGATTAAAAATAGCACAATGTAACATTTGAAAAATGTTAAAGGACAAAGTTGAGATGAAAATCTCCAATTTCACACTAGGGATAAAAACAGCTCTGACAAAGAGAATGTAACTTGTCTTTTTAATTTAGCTACATTTATCACTGTTATGTCTTGTGGGAGCAAACATCTGAAATGACAGCAGATTTTGGCTTTCACTTAATTAGCCCTTATTTTTAAATGGCACTTATATAAAGATGCACTGACTTGCTTTAAACATCTAGATTGGATTTATTCTTACTGAGTAGAATCTATAAATAATGAGTGATTCATGAGTTTCCTTCTCTGAGGAGGGAGAACTGTCTGTCACCGAATTAGGATTCCCTGATCTCACGACCGCCCCTCATGGACAGCCTCTTCTCCCAAAGGCTTGTCAACAATGTCGTGTCTCAGAAGTGGATGTTTGAGAGTTAGATTTATAAAAACTAAAGATCATTCAATAGGGAGACAGTTACAGAAGAAGACAATTTTTACAGTATTGAGGAAAATAAATTGATAAGCTATGTAGATGCAATAGTGCTTTCAAATGATGCTGCCACCCCACAAAGGCATGGGCATCAGTGGACACGATTTACTACATCTCTGAAGACCTAGCCTTAAAAATTCAGGAAACTGGTCACTAACTCTCTCCTGGTAGAATTTTGGAATGTTTGAACAGGAATCTAAGGGAGCATTTTTTTCGAATTTGATTCCTGAAATTCGCCTTTTTCAAAGCTTCCAGCTACCACCGAAGGAAACAGCAATGTAAAATTATCTCATGTTCATCTTTTGGATTACACTTAAGAAATAAGACCCCTTCATCTAAGAAAAATAATTCTTTCATTCAGGTTAGGAGAAAAAGTCTAAAATTTTAAGGAAGAACCATAGGAGGTGCTGAAACTTGGCAGAGTTTATAATTGTAAGTAACAGCTTCATGCTAGATAGGGATTTCAGCCTCTTTTCACATGACTTGACATAGTTAATTCATACAACTGCATCAAAAGTAATTTCATCCAAAAATCTGACACAAGTCTCATAGGTCAAAAAGCAACTTGCTTGTCCTATTTCCACCACTTCCCCTGGAGAAAATGGCTTTAATATTCTTGAGTCAACCTTACCTTCATATATAAATGTACATATTCATCTTTTCAGGAAAGGACTACAAAAGGACATTTGAAATGTCATTTGAAAGCATTTTAGAAAAAGGACATTCTTCACTACTTGGCCACAATCATAATCATTTAAGGCTGACATTTCTCAGGGTTCATCCACTGCACCCCGATTCTTACTGTAATTCTCTCTCCTGGCAATTTTGCTCGCATCGATGAAAATTCCAATGATCACAGCCGGTCTCCCAAATAAACCTCTCCCCAGGCCAGAGCTCCAGGCCTTCATAGCCACCGGCCCCCCAGATACCCATACCTGGTTGTCCCACAGACACCTGCAACTCAGCATAGCCAAAATGCAACTTGCCCTCTCTGCCTCACTCCCCTCCTATGTTCCCCATCTTGACCACTGGTCCCACCATCGACCTATTTATCCAGGCTCGGTTCTTCCCTCTTTATCATCCCATCCCCCCTCATAACTATAACCAGTCAATCAACAAATTCTACTGATCTTATCTTCTAGGAACATGCTCAAATCCATTCTCTCCTGTCCCTGTCCACTGCCCCATTTCAGGGACTCATGATCATACACCAAGGCAACTAACAAACATCCCCAGAAATGGACTACTGCCCCTCTCTATCTACTCTGCATGCTGCAGCCCAAGGAATCTTTTTGAAACAGAAATCTAATCATGTCACTTTCCTGCATAAACCCCTTTAAGGGCTCCCCTCACCTTCAAATAAAAAACGAAACTTCTTGGTGGGGCACATTAGGCTCTGCAGGCTTTGGCCCCGCCTTGCCCTCCAGTGCCATCTCTCACGGCCACCCTCACACGGACACCAACTCCCGGACTCTAATCCGCATGTGGGGTCAGCCTGTGTCCAGCCCCTGGACACCTGCACATACCGTCCCAGTATGCTCATCTTTCAGGATTGGCCCCCTCTAGGAAGCCCTCCTCGACACCAACCCACTGACTTTCCCCTCTCCTGACACCCTGTGTATCTGTATCTGTATCGTATGCATTTGTTCGTCCACATCACCCAGGAAAACTGTGCTCCCTCTGGGGACAGGGAGTGGGTATCAACTCCAGCTCCAGCGTGCGGCTGTAATGTAGGCATTACATTACAATTACAATATCTGCTGACCAAGACTAGGGATGAAAGGAATGAAAAAGAGAAGGAACAAAAAGGGGCTTGCCCTACCAGACATTACATCTTACAAAGCCTTGATAGTCACAAGACTGTTACTGGTGCGTGAAGAGTGATTGATTGGTGCGTGAAATGAAACATTCAGAAATAAAACCAAATACAGAGAGGAATTTGGTGTGTGATAAAGGTGGTATTTCAAACCAGTGGATTGGTCTTCAAATGATGTTGCAATAAAAGGGGGAGAAAGAGTTGGATCCCTATCTTACAAGGCAACCTTGGATAAATTCCAAATTGCTCAAACATTTACATGTTTAAAAGGAAATCAAAGTATTAGAGGAACATGGGATAATTCTTTTATAACTCTGACTGGGGAAGACCTTCCTACCTGGGATATAAAACCCAGAAGCTATAATAAAGAGAAGTGTGCAGAAAAGAGTTAACCTAGCAGGTCTGAGACTGCTGTCCTTACAGAGGCCTGTGGCATGGTTGGCCCCTGGCTGGCATCGGGGAACCTGGATTTTGGGAGAGTGCCCACCACTCCTTAACTGATAAGAGTTTAAGTTTACGGCGCCTAAAATGTTTATACCAACAACGTGCTTTAAGTCAAACCCCTGCCTTCCTTCTGGGACTCTGGAAGTTTGGTATGTGCTAGGAAGAGGGTGTCTACGTGACCAGCCCCCTGGTTGGTAACATTTCCCATGGGTTGTCACAACTTGCTACTGTAGGATTTAAGTGTGCCCTGGTTTCCCCCCAACATCGCCCCACGCACCTTTTCCTTTTGCTGCTTTTGCTCTGTATCCCTTTGCTGTATTAAATCATACTTGTGAGTATGACTATATGTTGAGTCCTGTGAATTCTCCTAAGGAATCTGAACTTGGGAGTCGGCTTAGGGACCCCCATCTCTCTCTCTCTCTCTCTCTCTCTCTCTCTCTCTCTCTCTCTCACACACACACACACACACACACACACACACACACACACACACATACACACACACACACACAATTGACAAATTCTACCAAATAAGTATTTTAAAAATTATCCACAGCAAAAGCCACCATAAGAAAAGTCAAAAGATAAATGGGAAAAATATTTACAACTCTTAAAGAGTTCCTACAACTAACAACAACAAAAAAGACCAAAATCCCAAAAGAAAATGGGCAGAAGCCAAAGAGAATGAAGAAACAGAAATACAAATAGCTCAAACCAAAAGATACTCAATTTCACTCAAATAGGATAAATACAAAATAAAACTAGGAATCTACATTTTCACCTATTAGATCAGCAAAGATCAAAAAATTAGAAAGTATACTGGATTGGTGTGGTAGGCAGAATAACGGTCCCCCAAAGATGTCCATGTCCTAATCCCTGGGACCTGTGTTATGTTATCCTACACAGCAAAGAGGAACTAGGTTGCAGGTGGAATTAAGATTTCTAATCGACTGACTTTAAGATAGGCTCTGAAGATGGAGGGAGAGGCCATGAGCCAAGGAACACGGTGGCTTCTAAAAGTTGAAAAATGGGTCTCACGGGCTAAAATCAAGAGCCACCAGAAGGAACACACCCATGCTGAGACCTTGATTTTAGCCCGTGAGACCCATTTTGGATTTCTGAACTCCAGAACTGTAAGATGACAGATTCATGTTTTTAGAAGTCACTACGTTTGTGACAATTTGTTACAGCAGCTATAGGAAACTAAGACAGTTGGGGAGGATGTCTGGAAACAGGCACTCTGACACACTGCATGTCGGAGTGAAAGCCAGTACCTCTTCCATAAAGGGGAACTTGGCAATATCAGTAATTCCACTTCTAAGAATTTATCGTACAACATACATGAACACGTACAAAATGATGTTTATGCTAGGTTATCCATCGCAGTGGTTTGTATAATAGAAAATGATTGGAAATGATGTCAATATCCATCAACGGAGGATTAAATAAAGTATGATACAGTCAACAGAATGTTGTGCAGTCATTAACAGAGTGAAGAAGCCCATTTGGTAGGCAATATGTATTGGTAAATCTAAAAAGCAGGGTATGGAAGAGCATATGTAGCATGTGCCATTAGGGTCCAAGGAGGAAGGAATATAAATAACAACTTGCCTGCATATACCTAAATATCACTAGTTGTCTGTGAGGAGGGGAATGGCATGGCTGAAGGGTGCTGGGAGGGAGTTATTTTTACTGTTTTGGTTAGTTGGGCCTACCACAATATAACAAGATACCACAGACTGTGTGGCTTAGAACAATAAACTATTTCTCACAGTTCTGGAGGCTGAGAAGTCTGAGGTCAAGGAGCCAGCATGGTCTGGTTCTGGTGAGATCCGATTCCTAGACGGCCTTCGTGCTGTACCTTATGTGGTGGAGAGTGCGAGTTCTGGTGCCTTCCTCTTCTTTTAAGGGCACTAATCCAATCGTGGGGCCCCACTCCCATGACCACATCTAAAGCTAATCACCTCACAAAGGCCCCACCTCCAAATACCATCGCGCTGAGGGTTAGAGCTTCAGCACATGATTTTGGGGGGGACACAAACATTTAGTCCTTTTATCCTTCCTGACTTTTCAATCATGGGTATACATTAGCCATTTTTGAAAAGTTTAAAGTATTGGGTTGGTCAAAAAGTTCATCCAGCTTTTTCCATAAGATGGAAAGGCATTTTGGAAAAAAGTGGATGAACTTTTTGGCCAACCCAATAAATGCTTGCTGCATAAATGCCCTAGTTTCTAAACAGCAGAATATTCTTATTGGTCACTTGGTTGCTGCTAGCTCCTATTCATTCACTCTACTGCCATTAGTAGATTCACTCAACAAACATTTACTGAGGGCCCATTTATGAACAAGGTATTAAGTAGAGAGAAATATAAGACACCACCACTGTCTTTAAGGAGTCAGAAATTCTCCGAAGGAGAGAGATGAGGAGAGTGCAACTACTGCTCACGTAAAAAGGAGAACAGTAAGTGCCATGAGAGGTACAGATAAAGTGCCAGGGGGCGCCAGGGGATGCCAGGGTTACTTCTGGACAGATGGGCCTGGAGGAGTGGTGATGGCATGTGAGCTCCCCTGGAAGGGTAAGACAACTTTGGACAGGGTAACGACAACGATGGCAAAAAAGTCACAAATGAGAGCCAAACTCAGAAAACACGTGGCCACCAGCAAACACCTCGGTCTGGCAGCCGGAGCATAGCTAGGTAGAAAACCAGGAGACCATGGAGAGATGCAGCCCCACAGTGGAGGAGACAGAGGTTTGCGTTTCCACTGACAGGGAGGGAGGAATGGCTGAAGTTTCAGAGGCGAAGGGATGAGATAAGCTGAGCTGCATCCCAGGGACAGCGACCTGACAGGAGGCACGTGTAGAAGTGGGTTGGATCGGAAACAGAACAGAAATAGGAAAACCAGCAAAAGCACCATCCCCACAGTTTAGAAAAGAAGAGATGGAAACCTGAACTAAGTTGGGCTGGGGAGGAAGAATGCCCTGGATTCAGTAAATGTTATGGAAAAGAGAAATCTCACAATGACCTTGATTTTGGAGGAGGAGGAAGAGGTGGAGAAAGAAGTGACAGCACTAGAGAAACTGGGAGCTCAAAGGAGGCTTGAGGGAAAGATGAGAGATTACTTTTAAACAAAGGCTTAGGCATCGGTTGAAGTTACGGCACAGCTAATGGGAAACATGAAGCTAAGAAGGCAATGCTGGTCAAAGTGAGAGTGAGAAATACAGCTGAGGGGATGGCACGGAGCAAGGAGGAGGGGAAGGATGGACTTCTCTAGAAAACCTATATTTAGATGACAGAAGGAAGCCGAGGAACTAGAAAAGAAAAGGAAGACCAGGAGATCAAGACCTCAGAAGCAACAGGAGAGGTAGGTGTCCAGCAGTAGGATGGTCTAGTTGCTCTAATTGAGACTTCTGCTGACAACATCTAAAACTGCTGGATAAAACAGAAACCCTTTTAAAAAATGCATTTATGAGTCAACTAGGGAAGAAGAAATATTCAGAAGCCCAAGCCAAACTGCGAACAGAATGCAGAGAGCAAGAGGAACACGCCGGCTTCCCCCCAGGGCAGGACCGGTTTTCGTGGCCTCTCAGGCTCTAGCAGAGAGGATGTAACACCCCGGGCCTGCCCCAAGATGCCAAGATGGGTGTCAAACTGGAAACTTCCTTCAATAACACTGCGCCCTCAGGGTGAGGACGAACAGGAAACAAGCACCTGAGACTCCGAGGGAACTTACCTGTCTAGACGATCTGTGCTGAGTTAACGGAGCCTGCAGCACAAGGCAGCCAAAACTCATAAAGCTTGGATGGTCCAAAAAACATCAAGCAGAGAAGTTAATCTGTGACTATCCCAGGTTGGGAGTGCCCCCCAAATGCCTGGCAGAAGAAAACGTAAAACTGCCTTCAATCCCAGCCTCGGAGTCTTCCCATACATAGATAAAGGTCCAAGGAATGAGCCCACAGGCAAAATCATCACAAAATAGCCCAAGAAAGTAGGCCCCGCGAGCCAGCAGATAAGACGGCAGCAGGCCAGGCCCGGCTGAAGAGAGAGGGGGTAAAGGAAGTAGAAGACATAGCAGCCCCGAGAAAAAGGGATGCTCTGAAGATCCTGACTCTGGACATTTGATGGGCATTTTATAAACATTCTCTTGCAGCTACTCCATATTTTAAAAAAACCTTTGAATGGTGGTGCAGTGGAAGAGGCCAAGTCCTCCCAAGTAGCAGGGTGGGCAGTGGGGCAATAAGGTAGGATGTGCAGGTGGGCCATGAGCGCTGTGCTCGTGGGCATGGAGGGCAGCACGGGGGGTGATCCAGCCGGGACCACGGTCCCTGGAGATGGGTGTGGGGAGGATGGTCCAGTATATCCCGAGGCCGGGGGGAGAGGGCAGCGGAGAGAGAGCCACACAAAGAGAACCGAGGGCCAAGTCTTGGAGGAGGCACGAAAGGAGGAGATTTAAAAGCATGATTAGACCCTCAATTAGCCAAGTTTACTGTTTATTCAAGAAAAAAATAAAGGAAACGGAGAACGAAGCCACACTTCAGTCTCAGGCCGCATCCAGGCAGAGAAGTCTGGCTTCTCGTTCAATTACCAGCTGAAAATGAGCTTTTTGCTTTTAGCTATTAATTCTGTGATCAGCCTAGAAGGTAAGAGTCTGCTCCATTTCAGTCTGGTTTACAATCTCAAAGCAATTTATACAAATGTCCCCGCCTTCTGAACTGAAAAATGAAGGCACAGGAAAACGTACCCTATGCTCTTCATTTTCTCTTCGTAGGGTCATTTATACGCCTCATTCAAATGGTCAAAAAAGATGCACAGCCCCATAGCCCAGTGTAGTAACCTTTATGGCATTATTTTTGTAGGCAAGCGCCATGGGAGTAGAGCCAGAGAGGGCACAAGGGGAAACGGCACTGCTTATGCCACACGGCAGGGCGTGACGGGGTTCAGTGAAGCCCAGGATAAAGGGAAGGGCCCTGCTCACTGGTCACCACAGAAAGGCCTGGCGAGCCTGTGGCTTCTCTCGAGATTAGAACCAGCGGGTCTTCTCTCCTGTGCCCATCTCCACCGCCCATAAGATGGTCAAATTTATCAAAACAAACAAATACCAGAAAACTTTTTGAAACTCTATGACTGCCGATTAGCTCACAGAATAACAAAAAGTAGGAAACACTGCAATGCTGAAGAGCTGAATCCCGAGAGAGCTACGTTACCCCGCACACAGAGTCACCGGTGGAAAGAAAAGAAAAACAATTTCTGAAGAATTCTGTGTATTGCATAGCATCGCTGCCCATATTTCCCATTTCTACTTAAGATGCTTTCTGGGTTTAATGTTCTGAAACTGAAGACTTTCGACTAATCCTTTAGCAACATACAGGCAATGGTTTGTTAATAAGAATACTGACCATTATCTGTAGAGCATCTTTCTTTTAAAGGGCTCAAAGTGTCCCACATATGATCACAATTACTTTACTCACATTCTTGGGAAGACTGGGTTGTGGTAATTATCCTTACCCTCTGCACCTGCTGGGAAAAATGGGGCGCTAAGAACAGAAGTGCTGACATTTATTGGGCACTTACTGCGTGCCACGCACTTTTGTGAGCACTTTCCGTTTAATCCTCACAAAACCCTTCTGAAGCAGAGTGTTATTATCCCCATTACAAATGAGAAGGCTGAAGCACAGAAATATTACATGATTTTCAAAGTCGCCGAGCAGGGTCTGGGCCGCCGGGAGCCTGGCAGCCGGGTCTCTGGCTCCAATTCTTCAAGTGCTACGTTTCCCTTATGTGAGTCTACAGGCCATGAGTTTAGTCGTACACTCAAGCCCTTCACTTAAACAAGAGTCAAGAAAATCCACGCAGGTCTATAGCTGTAAAGATAGATTTAAGTGACTGTATTGGTGCCTAAATTAACTTAAAATGCATTTTATTCTACATATTCTATCATTATCTAAAACACTGTTCATCAAACTTTCTAGACTATGATTAACAGAAAGCCATACACTTCACACCATGACCCAGACACACACACACACACACACACACACACACACACACACGGATAACCAAAAGAAATCTTTCATGAAACCATACTCATCTATATTATGTGTTATGCTCTTAATGTTTTCTATTTCATTAAAAAATGCTGGTTACAACCTAGTCAACTGATTTCATGACTCAATAATACAATGGGATTCAGAGTTTAAAAAAAAAACCTCCCATCTAAAATTTGAATTATCTCTGACTATCTCATCTGAGTAAAAACTGAGCAAACAGTAAAGGAAATCAATGAAAGAGGAACTTCAGCATTGAACATACCACTCCAACAATTAAACTCTTTATTTTTCTGTAGTGCTATCAGGCTCTGTTCATATGTACACACTTTTTGTTCCTGCTTTTAGAAAAAAATACCATCATATCAGAGGCATTGCCACATTTCTTATCATAAAAATGTAGCATTTACTTAGAATTCGTATTGAGTTACAATGCAGTTGAGAAAATGGCATACAATTTCTACTGTTTGAAAAGCAAAGCAAAAATAAAACAAGAAAATAAATGCTTTGGTGGAAATACAAAATGTAATCTAAATAATTTTCAAGTCTTAATGGGTTGACATAATATAGAAACAATCAAGGTAATGGTTTGGGGTCCACTGTGTGTGGCTAAGTTTAATTCAAGTTCAATTCAAAGTTTAAGTCTCCAACTGAACACACTGAGTGGTGAAAATACTAATGGGGAAGGAGGCAAGAGAGCCGGGGCTGGTGTGAAAGAAAAAAGCTCACTCACACACCGTTCACCCCATGGCTGGATTTAGAACCCAGCTCTCTTGGCCTCCAGACACCATTTCAGGAGGCAACAGCAAGTTTACTTCTGGCTTCCCATGCCAATAACAATCCCTGAGATAATCTGCAGCTGCTCTAACAGTTTCAATAATATTAACAAAGTGATATTTTTCAAGCAGGGGCCCTCTGTATTGTTGAATGCAATCAGGCTTAGATTACGCTTCCAGGAAAATCCCTTTCTGGCACACTCTCGCATTCCCCAAAGTGGCAGTTTGGAAACTTTTCTTCCCCTCCTGTCTCAGAGGAGTAATTGTCCCTTCTCCTTTCCCAAACTGCCCTACAGACTGGCCTTAATCCCATCACCCTCTGCCTTCCCCAGGATCCCGCTCAGGAAAGGAACCCTTCCCTCTCTTGCCCACAAATCTTCATTCACCTTTTTCGGATTCTCAGGGAAACACATCTTCCCTCAACCTGGCCGCTACCACTATTTTTGTTTTTAAACACCACCTACTCTCTCTTTAAACCTCTACCAACTGGCTCTGGTCCGCTCTACCCAGACCACCCTCTGTGATTCAAAACAGTTCGATAAGTGTATGCCAGGCACTGAACTCGACACTGGGGAACAAGATGAGGAAAGAAGGTCCCAGCTTCAAGCAGTCCACAGCTAGCACGTCCAGTCCCCAAGGAACTCGTAGTCATAGAAGGTAAAGGACTCTTCCTGAGCCTCGTCTTTGTCCCCGCAGCCTCACACACCCATCACTACCTTCTCAGACCTCTGTCTGCCTTCGGCCTCTGCAGACCCCACCCTGCAGGCTCTCCCCTCACCTCTCTAACCATCCTCATTCACCTTGCTGGCTCCTCTGTTACACACCAGGGTTCCTCACGTGGGACCCACAGGTGAGCTGTCAAGGGGCTGCGAGTCCCCTATAATTTTATGTCAAGTTTTGTACACAGCACATCTTTCAGGGGGTGAGACACCCTAATTTACACCGTATCACCAAAGGAATCCATGACTCTAAACGGATTGAGAACCACAATTTTAGATATACACCTCTGGACTCTCTTCTGAGGGGCAGGCCTGCAATTGCTGCCGGAAATTCTGTCAAAAGATGCCAACTGCCCTGCAAACAAAACAGAACTCCCCATTCCTCCCTCCTCGCCCCCTCTTCCACCTGCTTCCCCAAATGAAATCCTTTTCTCACTTCCCTGCTCTGTCATCACTCGGGCCGCAGACCTCAGAAGGAAGGATGATTCAGCCTTCTCCCTGGTCTCCGGGATCAAACTACTGCCCAAGCGTGTGGTCTCCGCCCGCATCACCACCGTCTCGCCTGGCCCTCCCTCTGACTCCTCTCCCAGCTTCATGAGCTCTCCTCTCCTATCTGTTCTTCGTGACGTTGTATTCAGTCCCATCACTTACTTCAGAACCTTCAGTAAGTCTCTGCTACTTCCCAAGGTACAAGCGCCTGACTCCGGCAGGGCCGTCCACCAGATGCGCCCAGCTTTCCTCCTCCCCGCCACACTCCAGCCAAACATCCCTGGCGACCCTCATAAGCTCTCAACACTTCCAGCATTCCCTCCCTTATGCTGAGGGTCAGGGTCTTGTCTCTGCCTGAAATGCCACCTCCTCTGCCATCCTTGCCCACTGGCAACGATGACCATCCTTTCAAGGCCCAACACAAATGACTGTCGATTCCACGCAAGCTTTTCCAATCTAGGCTGGACCTGCTCCTTTCCCCCTGGGAAGCCCCAGAAGGCTTCCTCAGCCTTCCTCTTACAGCACTGAATATAAACCGCCCTGTATCGGAACCATACACATCTGTCATATCACTTCCGTCACATCCCCAAATGGGAGCAGGTCTCATTCATCCTACTACGACTTCTCAACTGCCTTCATGGCTCCCCGACACCACCCAACACACTGCTCTGAAATGAACCTAACTGATGAAATAGCTGCACACACTGAATGGAATAGCAGGGGCTAATATTCCAAGGGCCATGTCAATAGCTGATCTGTTTTTATCTGTATCTGGTATTGTTTTGGTGACTAGTTTTGTTTTTTTTTAAGATGACTTTTACTGGTTAAAACTTTGAGAGTATAATTTTCCAAAAAATTTGTACGAGCAATTCAGTTCCCATTTTTTTCTCCAATTTTTCACTTTACTGACTTGCTAAAGAAAAAAGTACGGATTCCTAGCACAGACACGAAAAATAAGGCAAAGAACCACAGGATTGAGAAATCAACCCCTCTGTGGACCACTCCAATGACAGCAACCCAGAATCCTATGCTCTGGTACTAGATCCACAATATCCAGAAATCCAGCCCACCTGTTTCCATGGAATGGACTTTCCCTTCACTTTCTACTAAACCTGTGTTCAGTAAAAAAAAAGCTGTCATTATACAACTGCCATGCAGAAGTCATTATGCTGAGGTTAGACAGATAAAGCCTGATCCCGGCCTTGATAAGCTTACAGTATAGGAGGGGGATGGGTAATTACTACATAATGATGACATAAGGCAGACTGAGGGAGATAAGTGCTCTAGTAGAAGGACCTGCAAAGTCTAACAGGTTGAGGGGTAAGATGAACTCTCACCAGGGAACGCACATGGCATGGGAAAGGACCTAGGACTGAGCAAGATGGTGGAGGATGGCTCTAAAGAGATGAGGGGATTGCAGGTAAAGGCGACAGGAAAAACAAAGTTTCCCTGAGTTGAGAAAGTTCTATGTATACCAGAGAAGCACAGGGTGGTCCTGTGTGGTTGGAGTCTAGGGTATAAGCCATGGGAAGTCACTGAGAATTTTTTGTGTGTGGAGAGTGGGACATAGAGTGACATGATCATACCTCAAAAAAAAAAAAAAAAGACCACAGCATTGTGTAGGATAAGTTGGAAGGGAAGGAAACTGATTGAAGGGAAGTGAGTTGGGAAGCACAGGTAGAAATGGGAAGAAATATTTGAGAGTTACCAATAAGCAAAACCTATGGGATTTGGAACTGATGCGCCTATAGGAGAAGTAAGGCAGGGGAATGAGAAAGTTGACTTCGTACATAAGACACAAGGTTGTAATGTATAGCACAGGGAATATAACCAATATTTTAGAATAATAACTTTAAATAGAGTATAATCTTTAAAAATACTGAATCACTATGTTGTACACCTGACACTAATATAACATTGTAAATCAACTATACTTCCATAAAATAAATAAATGTTATGCCTGATTGGGGTGGGGAATTGACTTCAAGTTCTCGAATCTGAGCAACTGAGGATCATCCAAATTGAGGGATATGTAGGCTGAAGAGTAGGTCGGGTGAACTGCAAAGAGGTCAGGGAGATGGTGAGCCTATGATTCTCACAGACTTCCAGAGGAAGCTGTTTGAGAGGCTCATTAAGATTCACTCAAGGCCAATGTCATGGCTAGATTTAGAAATTACCCATACAGCAATGACAGCTTAAGCTATGGATTAAATGAAGTCATCAAGGCAAAGTGAGTAACATGAGAAGAGGGCTGACAGGGAACCACCACCAAGATGTCTACCTTTAAGGAAAAGACAGAGGCAGTGGAGACTGGGAAGGAACAGTCAAGATGGTACAGAAACACAGAAACCAAGACTTGTAAGAAGAGGGTGGTCAAAATTATTGAATGCTGAGGGGAGATCAAACCGAATGAAGACTGAAGTGAGTCACTAGATTTGGCCAGTAAGAGGTCTGAGTTCCAAGAAGGTACTTGCGATAAAACTGGATACTAGAATGGGCTGGAGGAATGAGTGAACCGGAGATGTGGACAGCCTAGAATATTCTTTCCAGAAGTCTGGATTGAAGTGAGAGATAGGACAGTAGTTTAGAGGAAAACTGGTCCAACACTTGACCTCTTTTTAGGGGAGTAAACTCTCAAGGAGACAGAAGATACCAGAGAAAGGGGACGACTGATAGAGCAAGATTGTGTAGGAGACGGACTGGGGTCTCAGCTCAAAGGAGGTTTGAAGAAACCTGCTACGTGGGGCTTCACTGGTGGTGCAGTGGTTAAGAATCTGCCTGCCAATGCAGGGGACACCGGTTTGAGCCCTGGTCCAGGAGGATCCCACATGTCGCGGAGTACCTAAGCCCGTGTGCCACAACTACTGAGCCTGTGCTCTACAGCCCGCAAGCCACAACTACTGAAACCTGCGTGCCACAACTACTGAAGCCTACACGCCTAGAGCCCGTGCTCCACAACAAGAGAAGCCACCACAGTGAGAAGCCCGTGCACCACAACGAAGAGTAGCCCCCGCTCGCCACAACTAGAGAAAGCCCACGCACAGCAACGAAGACCCAACAAAGCCATAAACAAACAAACAAACAAACAAACAAACCCTGTTATGTGAACCATCTTTAAATCTCTGATCATTTAAGGCCAGATATGCAAAACCCAAGACATAACCCATTCCCTCATTGAATTTTCGTGGATTAGATGTACATTCTCACTTTCATAGTAATTCCGAGGATGTGTTCCCATTAAACTCTTTTTATCCTAATAGTTTAAAATTTTTAATATTGAAATATCTTTTAAATCACATATTGAATCAAAAACTGAGAAAAGGCTAAGAATGTATTCAAGTCTATGATATCACTGCATTTCCTGGAAGCATCACATTTGAATCTACAATCAACACATGACTCATGACGAGTACTCCAGATCCTTCTAGACCACCACAGCCTTTGTATAATTGTCCTTTCCATCAACCATGAATTTCCTTTGACGGAAACAACTGCTGACGAAATTTGGGAAGAGAGAAGCCTTGTCTTGCTAGAAGAAAATTCAGGCCCTCAGTGCCCCAAAATAAATAAATAAATAAATATAGATAGATAGATAGATAGATGAAAGACAGGCATAGGAAGAAGAGCTCCATTACAAAGCAGCTCTTCTATTTAATGATCTCTTTCATCACCTTCAGTCTAGCTGGAGGCATATTTACTCCATACTTAAAATAAAGGCATACATTTATTTATTTAAAGAATTATCTTTAAAGAATTATTCCCCTGCTCTCCCCTTAGCAGATGTCTGCTTCCACATTTGTTTAAAGTCAAGCAGAGAATCCTGTGATAAACCATAATGGAAAAGAGTACGAAAAAGAATATATATATATATATATATATATATATATATATATATATATATATATATATATGCATAGTTGAGTCACTTTGTTGTACAGCAGAAATTAACACAGCACTATGAACCAACTATACTTCAATAAAATTTTAAAACAACCATTTGGGGAAAATGCTAAGAACACTATCAAAAATAAAATCAATAAATCTTTTGAAATTTACATTTCAAAAAGAAAAACAACAAAGTCAAGCAGAGGAGAAGGAGGGGGTAAGAGGACAGAAAAAAAGAAGGCAAGATCAAGGCAGAATATGAAGAAAGATGGTTTGAAGAGCAAGACACGTGGAAAGCTTTATTTCAGTCCCGTGGTAAAACAAAGTGAGATTACTCAGTCTACTAAATAGGAAGGAAAGGTTCTAGGTATACACAGCCCAAAACTTGCTATGGACTAAGTCATACGTTGTAAGTAATTAAATGCATAATAAGTCTGTCCTGCCAAATATATAGTAAACGCTATCAAATGACATTTAAAGTGTCATTCCTTAAAAATAAATAAATAAACCTCCCCTGTCCAGTGATGGCCTGCAGCACCTAAGCCACAAATCTGCATTTGAGAAGCACATTGACTTAAATGGCACTTAGGCTCACTCTTGGTTCCCAAGTAGGGGGCGATGAGCTCTGGGATGTGACGTCACAGTGCTACACTGACATGCTCGTGGTCACCTCGCCACCTTCTGCCTTTGGAAGAGGGCTGGCCCAGGTGGAGGGCAGGCTCGGGGCTGGCAGGAGTCACCTGGGCTGAGTCACTCCACATAGACTGGCAGAGGAGAGGCCCACTCCCTCAGGGAACGGGTCAACCTTCTGTAATAAACAGCCTCGTACACACATCACACTGGGGAGCGCAGCACAGAGAGAAAGGAGGGGACACCCAGAAACCCTCTGATGCCACCGAGGAGAATCCTGGAATTTACCAGACTGTGGGCCAGGGGGAAGGCATATCTTGTGAGGATCTCAAACATATCTCTTCTGCTGTGGCCCTCCTGTTTCAGCGCGAACCTCAGGTTTCTCATGTCCTGGGGGCAGAGGAGAAATGTGCCAGTTCAGTCTGCAAATCGAGTCACATTTGTTAGCAAAAACCTTCTATTCAGGTAGAAGATCGACTTACCTGAATGGGCAATAAATCTAGACTACTAAGAAAATTACTTTGTTTTGTATAATATTTTGAAACATCCGGTTTAAGAACACCTGAAAATATTCCCATCACAGTCATGATTGTAAAAACAAGACAACTCGTGTTAAAGAGAAGACAGAGCTAAAGTTCACTTGATAAAAAGAAAAATCAAACCTTGCCTTGCGCATGATGTCTGTGTCTGTCTAGTCTGAATGGTTTCCGAGGTATTTTAATTATAAAACAGTATTTTATTCTTAGGACTTTTCAAATGTGTATCTGCCATAAAATATCATTTCAAAATTGTCAAACATGTCATTAAAATACAGAAGCTCTCTCCCTCTCCCCTCATGCTTTAACTTTAAAGTCTCCCTTTTAAAAATTAGGAAATGACTCGCAGTTTAAGCTCTAATACAAGTAATGTAATACATTTTTTACTAAACAATTTTACTTTCACAGACTTCTATAAAGAGCACATTAAGGTGGCCCATAGTAGGAGTGACTATGCTTCTAGGAACTAAGAATTAACACTCAAAACCAGATTTTAAGGATAGTTTCCAATACATATCTCTTTAATAAGCAGGAAAACCTTCTTTTAAACTGAATTCAAAAAAAATAAGCTCCCTTAAGTATCAATTTGTATTACACAGCAAGAGATAAAACATTCTAAGTTATTTTCGAAGCTGGCAGTTTTTGAGGTTGTCTCTTAAATCACTCATGGCGCTGTGGCTCAGTGATGGCTGTTACCTTCTGCATTGCACTTTCAACACCTCAGGAGTGAGGCAGATCCAGCCCCTGCCCTCTCGGATGTCACCATCTTCATATTTTTCCAAGTGCTTTTTCATTTGTTATCTCAACAGCATTCTTGAAGCTTCCTAAGTCTTCAACATGTAGGAGCAGCAAAGGCCTTGCCATACACATCCGAAAATGCAAAGGGGAGTGAAGGGAGTGTAAGGCAACATGCTCTCAGACCTCTCATCAATGACCCAAAACCGATCTCTCTGTATACAGATGGCATCTACTGGGCCTCGCCAGCGCCAGGATTCCATGCTTTCTTTTTTAAAAGCACGGAACTTAATAACATCCAAAAACTGATTCACGACATATTCCAAGAACACTGGGATACCAGTTGTTGTCTCATGATGCAAAGCACTAGTCAAGTAGAAGGAAAAAAAAATCATTTCAATCAGATGACGTGCTTTCAAGGGGTTTGCAACGAACCCCAAGTACAGCACTGGCTAGCTGAGTATCCCCAAGGCTCACAGACATATGAAGGATTTTCTTCCGACCAGCCTTGGTTCCGATGATAACTCTGTAACATCATGCTCTTAACCACTCAACCAGAAACTAGACCATTTCTAGATAAATATTTATTCTGGTCCATCAGTGATTCAAACCACTACTTTCGATGTGCCAAAGTACAAGTGACTCAAGCGACTTCGTGTGGCCATCTGATTCAGATGTAATTAAAGGACAGAAAGAATCACTACCTTGTCTTGCCAACAAGAAAAATGAAGTGGAAAAGGCAAATGACTCACAGGTGGCAGATCACCAAATCTGTAACAGAAATATGAGCATATACTGAGGGGTAAGTTGCACCTGGTCTCCTAGAGACTGACCCATCAGGGAAGGACACCTGGGAAAGAGCCTCATGGTAGAAGAATCTCGCAGTCAGACCTCTGGTGTTTAGCAATTGGGGCACTCGGCGCTGAGCCAAGCCTCGTGATAACAAATGAGTAAACACACCCCAGTTGCAACAGCCCTGGTGGGATGGTTTGGCTCTGCTTTTTTTTTTTTTTTTAAGCTCTGAGTTGTCAGCAGGGGATGGCATGGGGCCTGGTGGGTAAGAATTCATATATTCGGAGCTACCTTCTCCTTGGTTGCTAGATGACAACCACTGGGACTTCTATCCATCATGTGCAAGGTGCCACTGGCAAGCAGAAATCCCCATGTACGGACCTGGTGAAGCCAAATTTGTAGGGGTTCTACGTTCTTGTGTCGGTGAAGCAGCACAGTTGTACTGTGGTTACTGCCTGCAGATGAAAGGGGACCTACGGGAGACAGGAGGCAAGTCTCTGCCCCACTGCAGCAGATTCTCTTTCTGTCACCTTCAGGTCTGTTCCTGAGAAAACGGAATTCAACTCTCAACATCCGTGTTTCCAGGGAGATAACTGAGTTAAAAGGTTGGGCTACAACACTGTTCTAGGCCATTGTCTTTGGGCTTGACACTAATTCCAAGAAACATACATATGTAACATCTGAGAGTTATGCCTGCTAAGTTGTTCCCAAGACCTTTGTTCTTAGAGTAAACAGTCAAAGGGTAAGAGTGTGCTTTGTCTTATTAATTTGGGGGGATTAACATTTAAATACAAGTTTTTCCCATTGATAAGGCAACAAATAGGATTTTTTTCAACTTGCTTAGAATGAAAGTCACTTTGAGATCATCAAAACAGCATTTTCCTTGGAGTACTGTAATGTAACACTCTCCTCCCATGGATTCTTTTATGCAAAATGCAAAAACCTTCCTTCAAAGTAAATCCCCACATTTCTAGGCCCAAAAGGGTAGACAGTAGCTGGAATTATAGATAAGGCATTAAGGGAGCTTGGATTCAACCAAAAACAACAAAAACAAGCCAAGGTGGGGAGTGAGGAAGAATTTCAGTTCAAGTCTCATCATGACAAAATCCTTTGTTTTCTAATAAGAGTGTACTAGTCTTGACCTTGTACAAACTGGAGACAAAAAGGTATTATCTTCATAATCCAAACAAAAGTACAGGAGATTGGCTTTAAGAAATCACAGTGCACAAGACCAGGAAAAGGAGACTTGGGTTGGGATTCTGACTCCTGCATCAGCTCCTCGGGGACCCATAGGCAAGGAAGCCCGTTGAGCAAATGCCTCATTTCCCATCCACAGAATGAAGGACTCGGATTGGCCAGGGGTCAGCAAGTTTCAGCCCAAGTCAGTCTTGGTGTGGTCTTCAAGCTAAGACTGTTTTTTTTTTATATTTCAAAAGGGTTGAGAAAAAACAAAACGCAAAGAAGAACATATGACAGAGATCCTGCTGGCCCACAAAGCCTAAAATATTTGCTTTCTGGCCCTTGACAGGAAAAGTCTGCTGACCCCTGCATTAGACTGATGGTCAGATACTTGAAAGAGTCCCAGCCTCTGGGACCCAGCCTTCAGAGATTATCTGGGGATTTGGGGTAGAACCCAAAGTTTTACCTTTGTCAACCCAAAGAGGGCTTCCCAGGTTCCCTTCATGCATATTTAGCTGTGGGAACCACTGGGACAGATGACCTCCAAACCCCTTCTAGCTCTTCCTAGGACTGGGCACTGTAGTCTTCTGATACAGAATACCTGAGAAGGAAGTTTTCTTGAAAGAAGGTTTATTCTGTCGTTTGCAAAATGATTATCTCACCGGATTTGGATTCCAACTTTGCCATCTGTTGGGTAATCTTAGCTAAGTTACCAAACTCTTCTTAGCCTCAGGCTCCCCATCTATACAATGGGGACACCACTGTCCATCTCAGAGGACTGCCCTGAGGATTTAATGCAAAGCCCCTAGTACCTGTTTGGACCGACAGAGATGCTCAGTAAACAGTTACTATTATAACTGGCTGAATGCTATTATCACTAAATCTCTGCTGTTCCCCATGCCGAAACATAACAGGAGGCCACCATCTCTGAACACCATCTAAGCAAAAGTGGGAGGGGCTGTGAGAGGTAAGAACACAGACTCTTCACAGAGGGAAAAATCTCCTGTATTTCTCCTTCCTGTTACGATGTGAAGGTGTCTGGCTGGAAACACATCACCCGAAGGGACACCAGGAGCAGACTTGTGCAAAAACAAAGAAGTGTGAAATGTGATTTATGAAGTTTTCTTCCTAGTCAGTCAAGCAAACCAATTGACTGGCTCGGGTTCTCACACTTAAGGACGACAGCAGGTCCCTTTCATAGGAACTCTTTCCCCAGGAGGTTCTGGAACGCTTGATCATGAAGGGAGAACCACACCAGGGCCTCAGATAAACAAGGGTCTTTGATTTTTCTTTTAAACCCACATTCACTTTTTACTTATCATTCAACGCTAACGTGCCTATTTTCCCGTAAGAAAGTACTGAATCTCTTACTTTACAAGTAATATCTAGCCCATAGGAATTCTCTCCTCTACTTGTGGCGCCTCCCATTTTTTCAATTCTTGAGATCACACCCAGAGGAACATCAAGTATTAGAGCAGAATCCTGTAATGGACAAAAAGACACAAGTCAGTATTTCTGTCAGTACAGTTAAAACATCAAAAACATATTTTTAACAAAAACCCATGTGCTTTCAGGACATTTTTACCTTGGCCCTTTTACCACCTTTTAGGAATAAAAACATGATAGCGATCACACATGAAAAAGCAAGCATGAAAATAGTCAGTTATGCAACCAAAATCCATCCCCAAATGTGTGCCATTCTGCACTGCCTGCAGAATAAAGCCTGAACTCTTTAGGTACACAACTCGAGGGCCCTGGGACGTTGCTCCCAACCTGTCTCTGTGGGCTGCTGTCCCACAACATTCTACGCTCCAACTAAGTAGACGTCTTCACCATTCTCCAAACATTTTGTCTACACTTAGGCCTAGAGGCTCTGTGCACGGTGTTCCCTTTGCCTAGGATGATCTGACTTTCCCAACTACCAACATTCTCCAACAACGCCCCGCTTCCCATTAGATCAGAGTTGACCACTCCCTCCTCTGCAGTTCTGCAGCACTCGGTTCGGACTGGTGTTACATCACCTGCTTCAAGTCTCATTGTCGTGAACTTCCACATCTGTATTCCCCCATTGGAAGCCAAACATCGGGAAGCGGTGCCTATCTTAGGCATGGGTGCTCTTCCCAAAGGAAGGGCCTGAGGGCATACAATGCTTCTCCATAGCTCCTTACCCAACGCTGGACTCAAGGGGTCCAGAGGGCTGTTGGCACGAAGGACGGAATAATGTCAGTAAAGTCGTACCGAGATTGTCACACCAAGATAACAGCAGCTGCTGTGTGCGGATTACATCAGCTGTGCTGGGTACCACAAAAGGCCAATGCGTGTACCATTCTCACAACCATTCTGGACACAGGTGAAGTATTCCCATTTCCTGATGTCATAACCAAAGCCTTAAAAAGCTTCGGTAAATGGCTTAGTAACTACAGGGAAGGGTTGAGATTCAAGCCAAGGTCTGGGAACACACATCAAAAGAGCCATAAAAATGGTCCTACCCTTTGACTCCATAATTGCACTCCTAAGACCTTATCTTACAGCTGTGGAGCAACAGGAGGAAAAGCTACATGTGTGAAGATGCTCGACAGAGCCAGAGGTGGTCATTGGGGTGAAGGAAATTAGTCAACTTGATGGAATAAGCACACAGCTACTAAGATAATTATGGTGCATGGAAAAATAAGTTAAGTGCAAAAAAGCAGCATACAAAATACACTGTGACTACAATAATGTAAAATATATATTCATATGGACAGAGATAGAAAGGGCTACACAAATTTTTTAAGCCAATATCTTCTTTAATGCTTTGTTAGATGACTTTGCTAACAAATATTTTAAAAGCTGCTTGTTGAGTTTTTATTCTTTAAAAGATGTCCTCTGGGGGGAATACAAATAAAGTTAATTTCTTCTTTTACTTTAAATCCTTCTCTTTAAAACACAATACAACAAACTAAGCATCTCTTCACAAAATATAAATATAGCTCATGGGTGTTCTAGAAATTAAAAAAGTATAAGACTGTGGTGTATCCATGCCATGGGATACTGCTCAGCCACAAAAATGAATGAACTATGGATACATGCAACGATCCGGAAGAATCTGAAGGGCATCATGTTGAGTGGATAAAGCCAGTCTCAAAAGGTGCTGTATGGTTCCATTTATATCATTCTTGAAATGACCAAGTTTTAGAGCTGGAGAACACAGAAGTGGCTGCCGGGGCTGAACGGAAGGAGGGCGTGGCTATAAAGGGAGCATAAAGGCTACAAAGGGAGTTCTACAAAGGGACTAGCAACAGAAGAGTCGCATATTTTGACTGTTGGTGGTGGTGACATGAATTTACACATGGCATCAGATGTCACTGAACTGTATGCAAAAACACGCCAAAAATGAGTGCATGCAAAAACCGGTGAAAGTCAAGTACAGAGTCTTAGTTAACTATACTGTGCCATTGAATGTCCTGGTTTTGAGAAAGCAGTGCAGTTATTGGAGAAGTGGGGTGATGGGTACCCAGGAACTCTCTGGACTATTTTTCCAAGTTCTTGAGAGTACATAATTACTTCAAAATAAAGTTTAAAAAGTGTGAGAGTATGGCTATCGTGGTGTAGAGAAAAGAGCACAAACTCTGAAGTTGGACAAAATTGCTTCCATCTGAGTTCTGACATTTATTAACTGGATGACTTTGGCAAGTTACTGTATCTCTCAGCCACATTTACCTGTAAAATAGGCATGATTAGAGATAATGGACTTAAAGTAACTGCATGGTGCCCGGTACATGGTAGCTAGATAACAATGCAAGTTATTATTATTATTATAGCAAAGAATATCTTAGTATGTGAAAGATATAACTGTGCTCTGCAAATACAGTGGATCAGTATGCTGTAGCAAGTAGTTACAGGGCTTTCTGTTTGTACCTATAAGGAGGCATCTTTTAGCTGGCACCATGCGGTGAGACCCCTCACTCCATGACTGAATTCCAAATGCTTAGAGATTAAAGACACTACTCAGTAACCATGTACATATGTAGCTGCATATTATAGTGTATTTACTTCTCAATATAATCTAGTTATTAAAAATAAACTATCAAGGGACTTCCCTGATGGTCCAATGGTTAAGGATCCATCTTCCAATGCAGGAGACGCAGGTTTGACCCCTGATTCAATCCCAGGGTAAGATCCCACACGCTGCAGGGCAACTAAGCCTGCGTGCTGCAACTACTGAGCTCGCGCGCTCTAGAGCCCACACGCCACAACTACAGAAGCCTGCAGGCCACAACGAAGAGCCAGTGCAGACAAAATTAAAAAAATATATATTAAAAAAATACTATCAGGCTTCCCTGGTGGCACAGTAGTTAAGAATCCGCCTGCCAATGCAGGGGACACGGGTTCGAGCCCTGGTCCGGGAGGATCCCACATGCCTGGAGCAACTAAGCCTGTGCACCACAATTACTGAGCCTGCACTCTAGAGCCGGCGAGCCACAACTGCTGAGCCCACATGCCGCAACTACTGAAGCCTGCACGCCTAGAGCTCGTGCTCTGCAACAAGAGAAGCCACCACAATAAGAAGCCCGTGTACCGCAACGAAGAGTAGCCCTCGCTCGCCACAGCTAGAGAAAGCCCACGCGCAGCAACAAAGACCCAATGCGGCCAAAAATAAATAAAAATAATAATAATAAAAAATACTATCAAGCAGTCTGTTACTATGCTTAGATTATATTGAAATTTACGAGTGTCTATTCAACTGTACTCCTAAATATCAGACTTGTACCTAAAAATACATAGAGTAGACAATAAATAAAAGTCTGATATCCTCATATCAAGATGGAAGCAAGAATGCAAATTTAAAAAGCAGAAGGATTAGAAGTGAGTGAGACCTTACTGTTCTTTGTCCCTGCAGCGAGAAAATTCCTATAGCTCTGATTACCCTGACCCAACACAAGGCAGAAAATGGGACACCGAGGAGAACCAGCCAGCTCCTGACCAAAGGCACCCACAGTCTAATGAGGCTAACCTGCCACGTTCTCCCCGAATGACAGGTTCAAGATCAGATAACCCAGCGAGCCCAACTGGAAGATCCAGGAATAGGAAAATTAGCCTTACTCTCTAGAAACCTGAGTCATCACTATCTAAGTATCATTAAATATTTAAAGATTCCCAAAGGTCCATTCTAACTCAAAATCCATTCCTCTGTACCTGTACGTATCTAAAATAGCTGAGAAGTAAATGTAACAGCTTAAAAGATGCAATCTTTTGCCTTCTCTCTCGAGTGCATACTGAGTAACAGAAACTACTGGATGCTAGGGACCACGGAGAGAAATAAGATGTAGGTGCTGCCCTCACAGAGCTCAAGGCCCAGTCTGGGAAATGAGACACATGTACGCAAATAGCCACAATGCTAGGTTGTAAGTGCCAAGAGTCATTTTAAAAAATCCAGATGAAGTGGATCGGGAGGTCAGAGAGGGCAGGACGATTTTTTACGGATGGGGTCACAGGATGGTTCTGCTGTGACGGCAGTGTTAAAGATGATCCTTAAAGGGTGGAATAACAGCAGCTGGAGACTGGCCTTCCAAAACCAGGTAACAGTGACAGTGGCTACACGTGTGGGAAGCATGGGAATTTTATTTTAAAAAAACAAAAACAAAACCAAATGGGCCAGGTTTAAGACCAGGTGGCAAGGGAATCCCCAGGGCTTGAATCAGGGTGACTGGGATCTAGGAAATGTGTCTTGGGCAGAGGAGTGCAATGACATAATGTTGCTGCATGCAGATGCATCCAGCAGCGCTGAGCTCTCCGCACCAGCACAGGGAGGGTCCACCCATTCCCTGCAGTCCCGGAAGCTAATGTTTCAGTGCAAGTGAGAGGATCACCATGCGGATCTGAAAGAGGAGAGTGTCCGAGGTGGAAAGCAAAAGAAGGAGGTGAGCCACGGGGAAGCATCACAGAGGCAGGCCCAAGTGTCTGGGACAATGGTGGTCCCACCAAGAGACATGAAGGGCATAGCAGGGGGTTCTGGAGAAAGATTCACATTGTGAATTTCAGACACACTGGGTTTGAGTGCCTAAACACCCTGGGTTTGGAATCTTAAAAAAAAAAAAAAAGTCATGAGGAACCTAGGGGCAGGATGGGAATAAAGATGCAGACCAACTAGAGAATGGACTTGAGGATATGGGGAGGGGGAAGGGTAAGCTGGGACAAAGTGAGAGAGTGGCATGGACATATATACACTACCAAACGTAAAATAGCTAGCTAGTGGGAAGCAGCCGCACAGCACAGGGAGATCAGCTGGGTGCTTTGTGACCACCTAGAGGGGTGGGATAGGGAGGGTGGGAGGGAGACGCAAGAGGGAGGGGATATGGGGATATATGTATACATATAGCTGATTCACTTTGTTATACAGCAGAAACTAACACACCATGGTAAAACAATTATACTCCAATAAAGATGTTTTAAAAAATAGAATAAAATAAAGTGAAAAAAATAAAAATAAACACCCTGGTTTGACTGATAATCAAGTACAGATATCCAGGAGACAGCTGGAAATGCAGAAGTGGAAGATCCCAAAGGCCCCTCAAACTCAAAATGCCCAGAACTAAGCGCATGATGTTTCTCTCTCCAAACTACATCTTCCTGTCTCAGTGGCTAGCACTCCATCCGTCCAGTGACAAAAGCTGGAAACCTACAAGTCATCTTTGACATTCCCTTTTCCACTAGCCTTAATCCAATCTCCATGTTTACTTCTTAAATCCATCTTGAATCTGTCTGCGCCTCTCCAATTCTACCAGCCACTTCTCTGGGCCACTGGAATAGACGCAGGGCTCTCTTTGCATCTACTTCTGCTCCCTTACAATCTGCCTACTGCACAGCAGCCCAGGTCATCTTCTACAGAAGTAAATGTGATGCTACCATCCCTCTGCTTAAACCATTTCCAAAGCTTCTCATTGCTCGACTCTAAAAACCTAAATCCTTAACGGGGTCTACAAGGGCTAGGTCATCTGGCCACTACCCCCATCTCCTGCTCATCCCTTGCTGTTCTCCCAACCCCCAACCCAGCCACACCATCACTTTTTCATGTTCCCTTTGGTCCCAGGTCCTCTCCTGTGCTGTCCTCTCAGCTTACTATCTCTGACCCAGCCCACGCCAAGCATCTAGGGAACTGCTATTCATTCTTCAGACCATGGGTCAAGCATCATGTTCTCAGGTCAATTTCCCAGGCTCCTCAAACGACTGCCCTCCTGCACTGCTCCCAGGCAATACTTAGCATAGCTTGTTGTTACACCCTGGTGTGATTATCTGATTCATGTCTGTCAGTCCCCCCGGAACCAAAAGCTTCATGAGGGCGACACCGTGTCTGTTGTGCATGCCACTCTATCCAAGTGCCTGGCATGGTGCTTGGCACACAGCAGGCTCTCAAATAGTGAATAAAGGATGAAAGATCAGGTCTGGCGCTATAGAGTTGGAAAGCAACTGACAAGTGAGAAAGAAGAGGGTAAGGACAGGGGAAATAGACATTTAGGGGGTGGGAAGGAGAAATGAACTGCAATAAAGGCAAAAGGACGCATGGAGAAAAGGACAAAGAAAGCAGGAGTAACCAGCAATACTGACTGATCGCTGCAGAGAAGGTATAGAGCTGAGAGTCTACCAAGGTCTACAGAATTGAGCAATCAAAGCAGAGCTTTAACAGGGAGCAGGAGCCAGACCACGAGGTGAAGGAGTTAACAGTCCGGAAGCAGCAGCAGTGTGTGTGGACTCATTTTTTAAAAAGTCTAGCAAGGAAGGGGAAGAAAGAGGATAGTATTGTAGTATCAGGGTAGCAGGGATGCAAGAAGGTGTTTTAAAATAAAGAGACTTGAGCAGGTCTGCGGGCTGGAGAGCCAGTGAAAACCACACATGTAAGACACAGAGTAACTGGTGGGGCACTAGGGCTCCAGAGGGACTAGAAGCAGAAAGGCTCCCTTTGTAAAAGAAGACATCTAGTTCCTTCCTCTGAGGTGGCAGAGGAGGAGGAAAATAATTTATGGGAGCTCAGCAAGGATGACTTTTAACTTTGCAACAAAGCAAGAGATGAGGTCTGCAAAGGAGCTCAGAGGGGTCTGTCACTGGTGTGGTGGGGAGTGTGAGGAGAACTCGGTCTGAGATGGAGAGAATTGCCAAAGCAGCCACGAGCCCCTTTCTGAGGTCTGAAAGCCCGAACTTGTAGTGGAGCTAAATAATTACCTAAATCCACTGTGTGGCTTTCAACAGGAGGGCTCAGTAGCACACAGCCTCTCGAGCTTGGTGACTGGCAAATTGGGAATGGATGGCAACAAGGGGCAAGGGGACCTGGGGTATCAGCAGGGACTGTTTTAACCTGAAGATCTCAGTCGTTTTTCAGCAGCAAAATAAAGAGACGATTTAAGACTGAAATTTAAAAGAAAACCTATAGTACAAATCCTACGTTCCCAGTGACGCTCCTACTTACACACACTCTAGGATGTTTCATTATTATAGTCTTTTTAGCACTAGTTCACCTCTTTTAAAATGAAAAAAGGTGCTAACTCCATTAGACAGAAGGAACTAAAAAAGGACAATGTTGAAAAGTTTCCAGCGTATTTTTTTTTGAAAAGAAGAATACTATAGGAACCCTTTTTGTTCATGCTTGTAATAAAGTGGGAGGCAGTACAGGTCTGCCACTCAGGTGAGATGCCCAGCTCTTGGGTGGCATGATACCACGCACCTGCCCAATGCTCATTTCAGAACCAGATATTTGAGAGGCAGATACGAGGGCCATCCATCCACCTTGATTCTCCAAGTCCCATCTCCGCACTGGTAAATCATCAAAAAGCAAAGTCAACAGACCCCAGCCTGCTAGGCCCTCACAGAAATACCTTTACCCAGTAAAAGTTAACATGTGTTCTGTCCTTAAAGAGGGTCTTGGATGGTATTCAAGAACCTTTAGGTAATACTCTGCCTAAAGAATGAAATCACTATGGTCCTATCTCTTAGAGGAAACCCTAATGACAAATTTCTCCTTGAATTTAATCCAGGAAGGACATACTGTTTCCGACGGTCAGATAATGAAAAGTGTATACACGACACGCTGCTCATCCCCCCAGCAGTCCTAAGGGTTATCATCTGCTCATCTGTGCATCTCTGGAACTCCATCCTATTTTTAAAGAGGGGTTTGTGGAATGACCGGGAGTGAGACCTAGGAACTTTCAGATGGTATCTACCACTGATGGGGAGGGGGGAAAAGGATTTCTTCAGCTGCGGGGTAGATCCACAGATGTTTATGTTATTCTTTACAAAGTTTCTATGTTAAATATTTCAAAATAATTTTTTTATTTTTTTTTTGTGGTACGTGGGCCTCTCACTGTTGTGGCCTCTCCCACTGCGGAGCACAGGCTCCGGACGCGCAGGCTCAGCGGCCATGGCTCACGGGCCCAGCCGCCCAGCGGCATGTGGGATCTTCCCAGACCAGGGCACGAACCCGCGTCTCCTGCATCAGCAGGCGGACTCTCAACCACTGCGCCACCAGGGAAGCCCCAAAATAATGTTTTTAAAAGTGGGGGTGTGAATGGCAGAGATGGGTGGGGATGAATATGTATGAGTTCTAGTGGAGAAAACAGCCAGGGCAGAGAAGCGGAGGGCCGGTTTAGGGAACAGTGAGTAGGGTACCTGTGCCAGCATGCGGGGTGTACAGAGAAGAGAGGTGGGGAGGCGACTCAGGGCTGAGCTACAGAGGACCAAGAACACTGAGGAATCTGAAATGAGGGAGGAAAGGAGCCACTGAGAGTTTCCAAGTGGGGGGCGGGGAGAATGTCTGTAAGAATGTCTGTGGGAGCCAGAGAGAACGCAGTGGGGAGAAGATGCCGGCAGGGATGGGACAATGAAGACTGCAGAGGAGAACGGAGGAGGGGGGAGGAGGTGACTCCACGGTGACTAGAAGAAGAGTAGCACCATCAAGAGAAGCAAGAAGACCCAAAGAAGGAAGTGGCAAGGAGAAAAAGCAGGAGAGTTTTGGCTCAGCCGTGCACCTGGGATGCCAGGTGGAAAGTCAAGGGATCTCCAGCAGGTAGTGAGAAAGGAGAAGCTGGGGCCCGAAGAAAGGTCGGTGCTAGAAAACCAGGAGCGGGCTGGGCGGACTAGGGAAGGGGCCGGGCGGTGGCTGCTTTGCCCAGCAGCTGCCGTCAGCCAGGCTGAGTGTGTGGGCAAGAGCTCGGCAGGCCCTAAGGAGCTTTGCTGACACACAGTGCTAACTGGAGAGAAGCGAGTGCAGCCGGGAAGTGGAGGAAGCCGTGGGGAGAATGAATAGAGAGAAGTGTGCTGAGGGCCTGGGAGCTGCAGAAGTTTCCACCAGGGAGTGGAAGGGGGGGTGGAAGCAAGAGCAAGACAGGGGCCATCTGCACAGCCTCTGTTCTCGCCGGGGCTCCCAGCCGCCTCCCATGGCCACCCTCTGGGGCCTCTGTTCCTTCTTTATCTCACTGAACCTTGCAACATTTCACTCCCTTGTCTACTCCCTTCCTTCTAGAGATTTCGCTCTTCTCCCCACTTCCACCAAAGCCTCATCTTACAAGCCTGTCCTCTGCTCTGACTGCGGCTTCTTCCTCTCCCCGCCCCGGAGAGCCAGGCCCCCCGAGGCTCCCTCCGCAGCCGCATCTCTGTTGGTCATTTGGTCCCCTCAGGTAACCCTGTGGCTAGACCCGGCTGTTACGGACACCCGCACGCTCATCACTTCAGCGCCTTCAGACTCGTGTTTCCAATGGCTCCTGAGCCATTTCCACTTCGCACTCACGCAGCTGTAAGTCTGCACATTCAGACTTGTCTCCCGGGGGCTCAGCTCCAACCCACTCCTTCTCCTGTGATGTCTATTTCCACGAATGGGAGCAGCTGCAACCACTCAAGCCCAAAACCACAGGGATCACTGTCGACTTGTCTTCCCTTGGACTCCCAACTCCAAATGCCACCCAGATCCTCCTGCCTGGCTCACGGCTGTTCCCTCCTTTCTACTGCAACGTGGGCTGGATTAGGACCTGCTTGCCTGGAAAACGGAGATCACTTCCTGGTGGTCTCCCTGCCTCCAGTCTCCCCCTCCCCCAATCTGTCACACACGCTGCGACCCAACCTCCCTTCCTGCAACGCATGTGCCCTTCCCCACGTGACACACACACTGCTGAATGGTGACTGATGACATGCTAGAGGCTGGCGAGGCTTCCAGCTTCGTCTCCTCCCTTCCCCTCCACACTCCCGCTCCAGCACATCCCTCGGCCACTGCCGCAGTATACAGGGTCCCTCCGTAGCCCTAGACAAGCAACGTGCAAAAGCGCCCTGTGGAGCCTCCTCCCTCCTGCCCTCCTGTCCAGGAAACGGTCCCCGATCTTCGAGACTTGGTTGGAACATCACCTCCTCTACAAGGCATTCTGTGACTCAGTGTAGAGTTAACCCGCCTCTCCCTTGTAACCTAATGGAACGATGCACCCGCCGTGGGCTTTGCCACACATGCTCGTCTCCGTGTCGCGCACGCGGCAACGTGGCAGACTCACCCGGGCGCTCAGTGAGTGTTTCTGGGATAAGGATACGGCCGCATGAATGAACAAAGGGTCAATCTGTCTTTCTCACCCACCACAGCACCTGGGCCCGAAGTATTCCTGCGAGGGAAACTGGAAGCGGTCTTGCCCCCGGGGAGTCCACAGATGACAGAGTATTACAGGCCTAAATAGCCCCACTGGAGTCACGAGATCGAACGCAAGCCAAACCCCTGAAGGTCAAAAGGCGGCTATGGGATTTCTCAATGCCAAACGCAACGGTGGTGTTCAGGACCACCAGGTCTCGCCACTAGTGAAGGCCAGAGAGTGTGACAAATAAATACGGCTGAATTCCTTCCCTGCCACGCGCCATGCTCCATCCTAGGCCTCACGGCTCGGCGGCCAACAGACACAAAGCATCCCTGGCCTCGGATGGACAGGAACAAGGCAAAGCAGTGAAATATACAAAATAGGAGGCAGTGGCAAGTGCTCAGGAGAAACAAACAAACATGAAAGGGGGAAAGGAGGAGGGGGAGGGGTTGGGAACCTTTAGAGCCAGTGGGCAGGGGAAGTTTCCCAGCAATAAGTGTGAACATGGGGACATGAACACAGAGAAGGAGTGAGGCCTTCGGCGGAAGCCTCCAGGGAGGACACGATTTTTGAGGTGGGTTCTGAGGGACGAGAGGGCTTCCAGGCACAGTGAAAACAGCCCAGAAGGGCCTCAGGTGCTGGGAAGAGGGCTGGGGCTTTGTGCAGCTGGACAACAGCACGGGGAGAGGCGGTGTGAGTCGAGGCAAGGGAAGTCAGAAGGATTTTTCTGCCACGTGAAGGAGAGTGGATTTTATGCTGCGGGCAATGGGGATCCAACAAGAGTTTTCAGAGTGGAGGGGGGAGGCCCCAAAGGACGCCCAGGGGAAGAAGGCCGCGTGACAGTCCAAAAACCATGGTGCGTCTACTGCCCGGAACATCAGGGGCAGGGAAGCTGCCCTTGACACCTGACGAAACAGGACAGCTGACTCCCGAGGCAGGCCGTGCTCCCACTGCAGTGTTTACATACCTGAACCACACAGGTGTCCACTTCAAAAGGCCAGTGAGATGGCGGCTCTTTGTCAAACACATGAGAAACATTCGCATTTTGCAGCAGAATCCACAATTAATGTTCTTATTTAGGACTTTGAGATACACTGTGATGACTGTGTTTTGAGGCTTCTGCATAACCACCCAAATGGCTTGCTTTATATGATGTTTTCTGCCATTAACTGCTTGTTTTTAAACTTGGACTAAATGATGTGGCCAATTGGTCAAAATATTTATGTAAAACTTGGTAGAAGAAGAAAAAGATTAGCAGTCAGTGTCAAATGGGCATTTTATTCACCCACTCCGCGCTAATCCCTGGCCTCTGGAGTGCTGTATGAAAACGAAATAAATAAAGTTGGCCAAGTGTCGCCCAATTACAAAAGTAATGTATGCTCACACCAAGTGGGAGGAGGAAAACAAAAGCATATGTAATTCCACCGTGCAACAATTGCAAGTACTAAACCTTTTGGTGTATTTCTTTCTGGTTTCTTTTCGACAGATAGTTTTTGTCTGGTTTCCACAGTTGAGATCACAGAACAGACACAATCTTGTCACGACACCGCAGTTTAAATAATTTCCCCAGTTCATCACCAGTGACAGCATGAAATGGAACCGGGCATGTGTGGCTGGTCAACAACTTGCTCTAATTCGATTTTTGATGATTCTCGCATATATTAGCATAAAATCTCTCAGTGTGTCCCAATTTGACACTTGGAAGCTGTACAGAATGAGTCTCACTTTGGCTGGCCATATTGTATTGTATAGTACAGTATAGTATAATATCATATAATGTTATATTATACTTTTGTTAGTTCAGCCTACAGGTATGTTAACTTTTTAACCAATCCCATCCAATTACTGGATCAAATAAGCTTGAGCCCCTGTAAAGACAGACCTCTTCCATCTTTCACCAATACAACTGGTTTTTATGAAGTAACTGTTATCTACGCTAAATTTTACATTAGCAGTTTCACTACAATATCTTAGCCGATTAAGACTACTTCAAACCCCTTCCCCTTCCCTATAACCCCCTTCCAAGTTAAAGGCTTGTTACCAGTTACACAGTCTGTCAGTAATACTCCCAACGGGTTTCTTTCTTTCCTGGGTACATAATCATCTGTTCAAATGATAAATTCTACAATTGTTGCCAACTGTTGCCAAGGGTTGACATACAGCTCACTGCTCTGTTAATTTCCAGAATCTTCTTTCACATTCTGGAAAACTAAAACATTTGTTCAGCTCCAGTCTTGCTTAGAAGCCTGAAGAGAGTCACATAAATAAAATGCCCAATCTCAGGCCCATGGGGGTCTAGGAACACTACAGAAGTGGGCTCTCACAGCTAAGGCAATAAGAGTAATAAACAGCGTTTTTCAGAATTTGGACACAAAGATGAACGTAATTTTTTAAAAATCAAAAGGTGCAAACTAATCTAGAATAGAACTGTCCTGAAGAAATTCTGAGGTAAAAGCAGTGAAACAAAAGCTAGATTCCCCCAACACTCTCAACATCTCCTGCGTTTAAGCTGATGTTGGGCTCCTCTTCCATGTGCCCCGGACCTATTTATCCCTCCTCGATCCAGCCCATCAAAATACAGCTGCCCCTTCAGGCTGGCCTGGGCAACAGCAACCCACCACATCCACCACAGGCCCTTCTGGGACAGCCTCAGCAGCTGTTCATTCATTCTTTCCCTTCTGGAGCATCTCGTCTCCATCACATTGTTCCACCAATGGAACATTCCTTGAAATACCATGGCAAACATCTTATGGCCGTGGAATGAGAAGGTAGAGTGGCACTAGGCCACACCATAGTCATTCTAGTTCTAAACTGCTACCTGGTGTTCTGTAATTGAACACTTGGAAAGTTCTAGAGCAGTGGGCCTTAAGGGATTTACATCAGATTCACACAGATCAGCATCCTCATCTGTGATGTTTTAAAAAATGACCGCTGTGCCTGGACCACAAGCCTGAACATTCGGATGCAGTACATCATGGCATCTGTAGTGGCTGCTAAGCGCCGCAAGTGGTTCTCATCGGTGCTTCTGGTAAAGAACCACTGTTCTACACCTAACTAACTTCTCCAAACTAGCAAATGGGTACAGTTACAAAACTCCCCTTCCCCAGATTATCAAGGACAAAACTTATTTTAATTCACTCTATTCCTACATATACAGGTGTTAGTGTTAAATGAGCTTTGCATAAGCCAAAAATTAAGAGTTGAGAAGCAAATATACCCCCATGTTAATGTGATCCACAGTCAATCTTGCAAGGTAGAAGAGAAACAGTTTAGCATTATCTTTAACAGTTAGGGTCATCTTTATGGTCTTAGATTCTACTTACCGTTTCCAAACTTCTTAAATAAAGACGATAATTTGTGATGTAAACTCTTCCCTTAATGGGGCCATTGAAAGGACATATGTAAATAACTTCTTTGTCTATTAAGATAAAAAAAGTACCCTAAAATAATGGAAATATATACCAAGATACACAACAAATGGCACTAATTTAATATAAACTATTTGGCTAAGAATAACTACAATTAAAAAGAAAGTCACTGAAAAGGTCTGAAGGAAGCACTGGCAATGCTTCTACATTACCATGCTAGGTCGAATGGGGCTGCCACTACCTAGGGACAAGGTGATAACAGCTGGAGAGCAGAAGTGAAAGAGGGTACTGACGCTGCTACCCTCAGGTGGTTGTCAAGGTAACTCGTGAACTGCAGACTTCAACCAGAAGATGGCAATTCATGTAGGAGAGTCTCACGGACTCACCACCAGTTCGGCTTTGAGGTCTGCCAAACCTCTAATCACACAAAACATCATGATGCTTTTAATAAATGAATGTCAGCAGTAGAAATGTTTAGTCTATTCTTTCTCTTTTAATAGGCCAGAGAAGAGTGGAGCTAGATTCATTTCACATATTAAGTGAGATGAAACAGATGGCCAAGAAATCAGTACATCTTTGGTAGAATCAAACATAAGGAGAAACTAAATCAGGAGAGTTGAGCTGTTATAATAAAATATATCTGTGTCTTATCTTTCAAGGATGTCCTTGAATGTGTTAATGGCATTTGTTTATTTATCTATTTATTTATTCATAGTAATTTTGAAATCCCTTTCTCCTCAGTTGCTAAATGAAGAATACCCAGTAAGGCTACTTCATGCTCATTCAGTCAGTTACTACCTCAGTGAAGGTTCTGGCACTGATACAGAGCACCAAAACTTTATATATGAAGACCATCAAAAGTAAGCTATCCTCTTTGTTCTTATCCAGAAATTGGGATGGACACACGCCACTGGTTTCCTTTCCAAGACTAGGATCACGTGCGCAAGTCCGTGGACATGGAATACTTTCTCATGGTGCATGGCTAACTCATTCACACGGGTACCACGTCTATGACCTTAATCTGATCAGCACCATGCTTTTGGCCATTTAAGCTAAACAACCCAGATCTTAGTAAATAAAACGAAAGGTTCTCTGAAACCATGGTAACTGTATCATCACCAAATGGGAATCTGAGAGGGGGATGTTGACTCTAATAAAAAATGTGAATGCCCACAACAGGAGCACTTCACTTAGAAGCTGTCAGGTGCTTCTGGATTCTTAAGCCAGAACGATCTAGTCTTTCCAAAGTAGATACCTCCCTCATAATATGAATTTATAATGAAGAAAATAAGCCAACGATCAGAATGTTACATCAACATAACTAACTTCAGCTATCTGGCAAATGAAAGATATTTTAAACCACTGTGGTCTCCTATATTTCAAAGAAGAGAATACTTGGACTTTAAGCCTCTAAGTTGAGGCATTTTAAAGCATACATCATAGACTGGAAAACCTTAATACCATTTTGTTCTTATCACCTCAAACCATAAGAGCTTACAGCTCCAATAAGAGACTTTCAAGAGCTAATCCACATTTTTTTCCCAAAATAATTCTGTCTTTGGTACAGAGAAAAAAATATCACTATCCTGGAGAGCATGAAGCTCTTGAGAGAACTCTTTGATCAAGAAATGTAACTTCGAAAGAGTCCGTAGGATTGAAGCCACCTGACCCTGCTGGACCTCTCATCAATGTACAAAAATCCCAACTTCACAGGCTCCTTACCAGTGATGCGGGTTTCTCCGGGAAGTCGAGGAAGAGCCTCGCCGATGTCCCGATTAACTCCATCCCTAGAAGTCTGGAAACAAAATGGTGCCATCAGGAGTAATGACATTACATGTGCACAGGATTTTAAGCAACCAAACAGAAATATCGTTTTCAAAGAAAAAAATTAGAGAAATAGTGACCATTATAGAAAATTGGCACAGAAAATCAAAACAACTAAAAAGGGCTTCCCTGGTGGCGCAGTGGTTGAGAGTCCGCCTGCTGATGCAGGGGACACGGGTTCGTGCCCCGGTCCGGGAGGATCCCACATGCCGCGGAGCGGCTGGGCCCGTGAGCCATGGCCGCTGAGCCTGCGCGTCCGGAGCCTGTGCTCCGCAGCGGGAGAGGCCACAACAGTGAGAGGCCCGCGTACCGCAAAAAAACAAACAAACAAACAAACAAAAGACTAAAAAATACAACTTAGCATTCAACATTCATTAGCTGTGTTAATGTTCAGTCTGTAAATAACATTAGCACGCTTTTCAATGATATTAATTAAACACCCCTTCCAAGCACTTTATAGTTAACAGTGTTCAGGAAAGTGATAAAAAGTAAATATTAAGTGTATTCTATAGATATACATATACTGTGGCAGCTTTTTTTTCATATTAAATATTTAGTCCTATTTTGTTGAGAGAAGGAATGAAAACTTGATTTCAATGGGGCCTTAACTGAGCAACAGTAATTACAGCATCTTCTCACGACACCAGAAAATAAGTTACTACACACTGGGTTTCCTATTTTATTAAGATCTTTCTTCATGTAGGTGACTATATAAGAGGACGGGGTGGCCTGTCATTGAACTTTTGAGCCTACAAGGGCCTTGGGAACCATCTACACACAAATTCTTCATGTGACTTTACTACGTCTCTAGGCCTCCTGGCTCCACATGCATGGTCCTCATTCAATCACCGCAGCCGCTCTGCCAGGCAGGCAAAGTATTAGCCACTAAAAGTGAAGGTGAGTTCTGAGAGGCTCATTTGCTATGTGACTTGGATGCCTGGGAAAGGAGTCTTTCAATCTATTCAGCTGCCCCAGCGGATCAGTGCCAGGCACATCACTAACATCTGTTTGGGCAAAAGGTTTTTTCATTGCTGTTTTTCATTCATTTTTTTCTAGTTGTTTTCCAAAGTCACACTGCAATTATTTCATGTATGAAGCTAGTAATCCTTGCCTCAAAGGAGTTTTCGTGAATATTAAGTGAAACAAACTGCACAAGCACACTTCTGAGAATTACCAAGGGCTATGTAAATGTAAAGTATTCTGAAACGAGAGAAATGCGGCTTGTGTATTTAGGTGAGAGATAAGCTGTCAAAGAGGGGGCTCTGCTGGATTTTTAATGGTTTTAGTCTTTTTATTCAGGTACAAAGTGAAAATTCCTAGCTAATTTTCAATATGTTCTAGTGCTTGTAAGCTAAGCATTTTATAAATCGGAGGGTAAGGCAAACTGTTCCCAGCCAGGAATGCCTTCTTCAATGAGGAGCAAAAACCACACGTTTTATATAAACAATAAGACTGGAAAGAAATTATCGTCCTCCGTTAACACTGCCTCAAACTAAAAACAAGTATAACGAGCAAATTTAATATTCATACAGCCTTTAAATGCCACAGTTCTGGGTCAGGAGAAGAAAGGGTAATTCAGCCACAACATAAGGGAAACAAATGTCTATTAACACAGGAAAACATGGGATTAACAGAAGATGTACTTTCACAGTAGAGTAACGTTACACAAAGACTTACAATTACCTTCTTGAAGTTACTCTTGTGTTTAGAACTGATCCTTGTACCATAACAATACTAAAATACAATAAAGACTTTTATAATTTGGGGATGAAAAGGTCCTTACAAACATGACACCAAAAGCAGAAAATGTAAGAAAAGACTGATGATGTGGTCACATAAAAATTTAAACCTCTGTATTTCAAAATCCAAACACATAAATATAATTAAAAGGCTAACAGTAAACTAGGAAAAAGTCTTATATGTTATTATTATATGTATTATAAAGAATAATATATATTATAAAGAGTTGACCGTCATAATTTATAAAGAACGCTTATAAATCAACAGAAAAGGATACCCCAAACACCCCAAAACGCAAATAGGCAAAGGACATAGACAGCCACTTCACAAAACAATTACAAATGGACAAGAAACACACCTTTAAAACAAACAAACAAAAAAAAAGGTACCCTTGTTAGTACTCAGGGAAATACAAATTAAAAGACACTAGTTGGCTCCCTTCTGATTGCTTGGGTATCTCTCTACACTGCTTGTGGATGTGTCAATGAACCTCTCTGGTGGATAATCGGTAATATGTATCAAAAGCCTTAAAGGGCCATGAATAAAGCTTATTTAAAATTCCTTCTTTCCAATAGTTGTTCAAATATCTCCCTCTAATTACACAATACACTTGGAACCATTTTCTGTTAATGTTGTATTTGTTTTGGTCCTATAACTCTTTTATCCTCATAATTAGAAAATAACACCAATATTTAGGAAGGTGTTAACAGCCTGTTCAGCGGGTCCTGGCTTCCAATCTCTCCTTCAGAAAGATTTCAGGGGCAAGAGATTGCCTAGTATCTTAAATGTAACACTGGAAGTAGTTCAGAAGTCAGAGGTTCACAAAAATGAAGTTATGTGAAAGGATTTACAAACAAAACTCACTGAACACACATAAGGTAATCAGTCTTTTACTGAACAAGGTGGGTTAATAAAACCACATGTATCACAGAATTTACATTATGTGAATAAATAATGAAATTAATCATTCAAGAAACCCAGAATGAGCATCTAATATTCAAATACGAAAGGAGAAATGAGAGAAAGAGGTACAGATAAATCTGAAAACTCAACTTACCCTCTTAATAGACTCATTCTCCAAGGAGTGTGAATTATATTTAGAAGTCGGTGCAGAGGCCATACTGGAAACTCTACCAAGAAAGACAACATTCAATATCAATGGAATTGTATGCAATTTCAAACATATTGCAATTGAGAACAAACAGGAGTATGCTCGACAGGCCCTCGTAGTCTCCAGTGGGAATGAGACACACGAAGGATCAACCACAACACAGCTCATGGGAAAGAGCTCCGATGAAGGTGCAGGGAACCGTGGAGGAAGAGAGAAGGGGAAGCTCAGCAGAAGACACCACACATGTTCCCGGAATTTTTATTCCTAGCCTTCAAAGTGTCATGGGAGAAAATTTAATGTTTACTAGTTGTGCAACAGGCTTCAAATTTCCACATTTCTTAATTTTTAAAGACAGTTAAGAGGCAGCCAGGAAGAGTGATAAAAAGGGGAGACTGCTGAACTCACACTCCTTTCCCCTTTAATAATTCTGTTTTCTCTAAATTAAGGCAAGTTAAAGTGGTATGGATTTGATGGAAATCAAATTAGGAAGATTTGATTTAATCAGTATTTTCTAAGGAAAGTATATACTTCATTTAAATAAGGCATATTCATCACAATTCAGACATAAATGAAACCATCATATTCGGAATACATACAATACCTTGGTAACCCGGGGGTTTATTTAGACTTTTGAAGATGATAGCAACAACAGGAAACTAAGTAGTGCTTTGGTTATTTTATTTATCAAAGTTAATGACACCGAGAGATACATATGAAGTCACTGGTGGTTAAACCATATCCAATTCAGCAAGGGGATTGTGGATATTTATAGGATCATTTTTTCCAGGCTCATTAAAAGACCAACCACTCACTAACAAAATATGGCATGGAGAACATCACCACCCCTTGGCACAGAACCTAGTGATTTGATAGCTGTGCACTGCTGTTCAATGTCCTTAAGTAAGGCCTGAGAGGTGACAAAAGATGCAGATGAGGGTACCCATCAGGACGAAGAGGCAGCAAGATGGCCAGGTGAGAACAATCTTACAAGATTAGCACCGCCAGGCTTCCTCCACCAGAGCTCAGCTCTCCAAGGGCAAGGCTGGGGGTCCACTTGGGTCACGCCTATCTCCTGGCACACGATGACACTCATAACTATTTGATGAACGAATGACTGATTATGTACAAAACACATACTACTGTGAAACATGATGATGCTCTGAGCTTGTATATCAGTTCACCAAATCCCAGAACACTGGAACTAGGAAACTACTGCAGAGGCTTAAACATGAACACTTAGGGCAAAATAAAATACTTCTTTATAGGAAGGAATACTAAACTTAAAAGACCTGAAACTATTAAGAGGTAGCACGACCTAAAATTAGAAATAACTTTAAAAAAAGATTAATGAATAACTCTAGAATGAATTAAATGCAGACAAAATAGTTCAGACAATATAGCCTTTAAAAAAACCTCTCTAATAGTAAATTCAAATCCAGTCAAATAACCCATTATTCTCTGAGACAGCAGAATGGATGAGATGGACTGGAGAGAGCAAGTCAGATGTTTCTGCCCTGAAATTATTCTACTGCCTAAACAATATTACATATTTGGGGGATTTTCATCAGGAACGGATATAAAATTACTTTTAGTAATCAGATGCTATAATATTTAAAACATTTTTATCATATAAGTCAATGTCTTCAAACACATGTTAAATTTTTACTGTCAAGTCAACATAAGACATTTCAAATGCTGGGTTACATAATCGACTCAGTCTTCACGGTCCTGTTTATAAACCATAAAAGAAAGATGAGTCTTCCTGTTTTCACCAATCCTCATTTAAAAACTTCAATTTAAAATGAACTAAATAGGGACTTCCCTGGTGGTCCAGTGGCTAGGACTCCGTGCTCCCAATACAGGAGGCCTGGGTTCAATCCCTGGTCAGGGAACTACAGCCCGCATGCCACAACTAAGAGATCACATGCTGCAATTAAAGATCCCGCACACCGCAACTAAAACCTGGCGCAGCCAAATAAATAAATATTTTAAAAAAATAAATAACATGAACTAAATATAACAGAGAGAAGTCCTCCTTTTCCCCTTATTTTTAACTATCTGATTGAGCTACAACTCACATACTATATAACACACCCCTTTCAAGTGAACAATTGAACAGTTTTAAGTATATCTGCAGAATTGTACAACTATCACCACAATCGGTTTTAGAACATTTTCATCACTTCCCCCAAAAAACCCCATACCCATTAGTAGTCACTTATCACTCCCCATTCCCCCAGCCCCTATCACATATTTGCTTTCTATCTCTATAGATTTGCCCATTCTGGACATTGCATATAAACAGAATCAAATAATATGCAGTCTTTATGTCTAAAGCCCTCATTTTTAGAGTTACCCTAGAAAACGCTACTATTAAAAGCTGGATTGAGTACAAAGCTGAGAAATCCAAGGGTCTGGGTAACATGGGTTAGTTCCATGATGAGGTTTGCTTTCAAATGTCATCAGTGAGCCTCTCTTTGTTGAAAGGTTGCAACAGACCCTTGAAATGTACAGGAGCTGGAGCAGCGTGACACTGAACAGCACAGGTACTGAGCCGACTCCACTCAAATCCCGACTGTGCAATTCACTATTTGACCTTGGGTAGATTATTTCACTTCTCTGGGCTTCGGTTGCTATTATCTCTATCTTACTATAGCATAGTTGGGCAAAATGAAGTAATACACATGAAGAGCTTAGAACAGTACATGATATATTTGCTAACAAATTATTAGCGTCCTTTTCAATAATGAAAGGATAATAACAGAATGCTGACGCTACAACCAATTCTTCTACAAATTAGGACTGACCCTAGAAATACTAGGAAGAAAGTTAACTACCACAGGGACAGTGCATGGCCAGTGGTAATCTAGCTATATAAAGCTTCTCTTGAAAAAGTACATGGAGGGACTTCCTTGGTGGCACAGTGGTTAAGAATCCACCTGCCAATGAAAGGGGACAGGGGTTCGATCCCTGGTCTGGGAAGATCCCACATACTGCGGAGCAACTAAGCCCGTGCGCCAGAGCTACTGAGCCTGTACTCCAGAGCCCACGAGCCACAACTACTGAGCCCGTGTGCCACAACTACTGAAGCCCACGCACCTAGAGCCTGTGCTCCGCAACAAGAGAAGCCACCACGATGAGAAATCTGCACACCACAACAGAGTAGCCCCCACTCACCACAACTAGAGAAAGCCCGTGTGCAGCAATGAAGACCCAACACAGCCAAAAATAAATAAATAAATTTATATTTTTTTAAAAAGTACATGGAAATGCTGTCTCATTTGGACCCTGGGAAGCAGTGCAGAGTTGTAGAAAATGTACTAGATGGGTGACTGCAGGCCCTGAGCTGTCTCTAATATCCATATCTTCATCTATAAAATATCTGTTGGTCTAAATGGGGGTTCAATAATAATTAGAAGCTATAGTAAAGTTTACAAAAGTCAGCTACCCTTTTGGTTATAGTGTATTTTGCCCCAAACCCGTAAAGATCAAGCTTCAATCCTTTTTATTTTAAAAAACATTGAATTTGGGCTACCTTGGCTTTAAAGTGAAAATTGAAACTTAATTCCCTATATATATGCTAATTTCAGGAATCTAACCAAAGGTAGACTTCTATCTTTTTTGATCCTGAAAAAAACTTCTGTGATGATTTAAGCCCAGTCTTCTCCTATTACAGAGAAGATGACAGAAAAGCCTAGAGAGGGTACGACAAGACCCCAGCGTGAGTCAGTGGCAGGGCCAGCTCTAGCTGACATCTCCTAACATGGCAGTATCCTTTCCACCTAGGGAAAACTGCATCCAAGTGATCTCTATTTTTCAAGAAACCAGGTTGGATGACACTGGTCCCAGTCTCAGTAGAGGAGTTTTAGAGTAAGAAACATAGTTAGGAAAATTCATCTAGACAAGCAATCTCTGAGACCCTCCCCAACCCCTTCAAATAAAGCTACATAAAGGTGGCATTATTTAAAAAATCAAATTTTAAAGTCACAACATGGCCTCAATTGTGTCTCTCTTGAAATTCAAGCCAACTAACCTCAATGGTCTGATGGTATCTCCCTCTCTGTCCCTCCGTGTCCCTTCACCTCTCTTCCCCCTCTCCCTCTGTCTCTGTCTCCCTCCTCTTTTTCTCCCTCTGCCCCTCTCTCTCCCTCTGTCTCCTTTCCCTACCACTTACCACCTTCCACATAACGTGTTGTTACTGTCCACCCTCCACACCAGAATACAAGCTCCCACCAGAATACAAGCCCCTACCAGAATACGAGCCCCCAGCAGATGAGGATTCTGGTCTGTTTTACTTAATATGCTGCAGTTACAGTACCTGGTACAGTGCCTGGCACCCAGTTGGTACTTAATAGGTATTCATTAAATAAATGAATGAACTGGGCTTTAATAAAGACTCGGCCAAAAAGCTTAACTGTTGTTTGCCCGATATTTCACTTAAGCCATAAATTTATGCAAGCTTAAAAAAAGGGTAAAACCAATCCTTGGCTAATCAAGATGCTCAAGGCACCATGGCTCTGCACAGCAGAATGGCATTAACTTCTGGCGCCTTGAAGCACCATAAGGAACTTGCACCAAAAAGAACTACCATCCTGCACCACAGACTTTACAATGGAATAGATATTTCAAATTAAGGTACAAAGAACTCTTCCCCCATGCCCTTCTTCCAGACTAAGAAACTGCTCCCCTCTCCGCTGCATATGAAAAATAGGATTTCACAAAACACCTGTGGCAGACGTAACTATAAACGCTCTCAAATAAATAAGGACCATTTTTACCCTTACTGGAAACATCTAAAAGCAGTAGAATTAGAAAATAAATTTGACCTCCACCTCACTGGGCCTTTGCAAGCAAAATCTAAACTCCAAGGGGAGCTCAGTGGCCATGGTCACCGATTTGCAATCGATGGCCCTTGATTAGGGGTTTTCCCATGCTGCCCGTGTACAAACAGTGAGGAAAGGCACACAGGCCTTCCTCTTTGGATTTTACTCGCTGTGCTTTCTTACTCTGTGTTGCTGTTTAAATGAAGCTTACAGGTGATCTCTCTCTGGAGGCTCCCTTGAGAGCTGTGGGAACCTACCCAGTCTGCAAACTGACTTCAAAAGGCTGCCAGCGAGCAAGAAGTCCTGCACAAGCAGCCTCTGAGTCCAGAATTCCAGGTCTTTCGAAGGGAGCTTTCTTTACTTGGAAGTCTGTTTTGAAAAAAAATGCCAAATAATCAGGGCAGAGTTGCTCAGTACTCCCAGACCCAATGCTCCCCTTGTTATAAAACAAAGTTGTGCAAAGCCCCTTTGGCTAGCCTGCAATGAAAGTCAGGGATATTATCAAACCAACCACAATTTTAAAAATCATCAATATAAAGCCTGCGCTCCAGGATAAAGGAGAAATATAATAAAAGGACAGTGATTTGTAATAACATATTTTTCAATACAAATTACACTAAAAACAAAAACACCCCCCGTTTCCAATTTGGCCTCTAGGGGGAGTTTCGCCCCCAGTGAGAACCACTCGCAAAGAGAGTTCTGTTCTGCACCTGAACGCCCAGAAACACAGGATTTACAAGGCTAACTTGTGCTGACTTTTGCAATAAAAGGAATCCAAATCGGAAAACAAAAAGTAAAGCTGTCAGTGTTTGCAGATGACATGATACTATTCACAGAGAATCCCAAAGATGCTACCAGAAAACTACTAGAGCTAATCAATGAATTTGGTAAAGTAGCAGGATACAAAATTAATGCACAGAAATCTCTGGCATTCCCATACGCTAATGATGAAAAATCTGAAAGAGAAATTAAGGAAACACTCTCATTTACCATTGCAACAAAAAGAATAGGAATAAACCTACCCAGGGAGACAAAAGACCTGTATGCAGAAAACTATAAGATGCTGATGAAAGAAATGAAAGAGGATACAAACAGATGGAGAGATATACCATGTTCTTGGGTTGGAAGAATCAACATTGTGAAAATGACTATATTACCTAAAGCAATCTACAGAGTCAGTGCAATCCCTATCAAATTACCAATGGCATTTTCCAGGGAACTAGAAGAAAAAATTGCACAGTGCACAGTGTGTATGGAAACAAAAAAGACACCGAATAGCCAAAGCAATCTTGAGAAAGAAAAACGGAGCTGGATGAATCAGGCTCCTGGACTTCAGACTATACTACAAAGCTACAGTCATCAAGACAGTATGGTACTGGCACTAAAACAGAAATATAGATCAATGGAACAGGATAGAAAGCCCAGAGGTAAACCCACACACATATGGTCACCTTATTTTTGATAAAGGAGGCAAGAATATACAATGGAGATAAGACATCCTCTTCAACAAGTGGTGCTGGGAAAACTGGACAGGTACATGTACAAGAATGAAATTAGAACACTCCCTAACACCATACACAAAAATAAACATAAATGGATTAAAGGCTTAAATGTAAGGTCAGACACTATCAAACACTTAGAGGAAAACATAGGCAGAACACTCTATGACATAAATCACAGCAAGATCCTTTTGGACCCACCTCTTAGAGAAATGGAAATAAAAACAAAATTAAACAAATGGGACCTAATGAAACTTAAAAGATTTTGCACAGCAAAGGAAACCATAAACAAGACCAAAAGACAACCCTCAGAATGGGAGAAAATATTTGCAAATAAAGCAACTGAAAAAGGATTAATCTCCAAAATTTACCAACAGCTCATGCAGCTCAAAACCAAAAAACACAAACAACAATCCAAAAATGGGCAGAAGACCTAAATAGACATTTCTCCAAAGATGATATACAGATTGCAATAAAACACATGAAAGGTTGCTCAACATCATGAATCATTAAATAAATGTAAATCAAATCTACAATGAGGTATCACCTCACACTAGTCAGAATAGCCATCATCAAAAAATCTAGAAACAATAAATGCTGGAGAGGGTGTGGAGAAAAGGGAACACTCTTGCACTGCTGGTGGGAATGTAAATTGATACAGCCACTATGGAGAACAGTATGGAGGTTCCTTAAAAAACTACAAATAGAACTACCATATGACTCAGCAATCCCACTACTGGGCATATACCCTGAGAAAACCATAATTCAAAAAGAGTCATGTACCAAAATGTTCATTGCAGCTCTATTTACAATAGCCAGGAGATGGAAGCAACCTAAGGGTCCATCATCGGATGAATGGATAAAGAAGACGTGGCACATATATACAATGGAATATTACTCAGCCACAAAAAGAAACGAAATTGAGTTATTTGTAGTGAGGTGGATGGACCTAGAGTCTGTCATACAGAGTGAAGTAAGTCAGAAAGAGAAAAACAAATACTGTATGCTAACACATATATATGGAATCTAAGGGGGAAAAAAAAGGTCATGAAGAACCTAGGGGTAAGATGGGAATAAAGACACAGACCTACTAGAAAATGGACTTGAGGATATGGGGAGGGGGAAGGGTAAGCTGTGACAAAGTGAGAGAGTGGCATGGACATATATACACTACCAAACGTAAAATAGATAGCTAGTGGGAAGCAGCCGCGTGGCACAGGGAGATCAGCTGGGTGCTTTGTGACCACCTAGAGGGGTGGGATAGGGAGGGTGGGAGGGAGGGAGATGCAAGAGGGAAGAGATAGGGGAACATATGTATGTGTATAACTGATTCACTTTGTTATAAAGCAGAAACTAACACACCATTGTAAAGCAATTGTACTCCAATAAAGATGTTAGAAAGAAAAAAAAAAGTTGCTCTGACTGTAGGCCACCTCAGAGGCAAGAAATGAAAAAGATGTGTTAAGATGCGCTCAACCAAACCACCCTGCACCAAAGAGAAATGTTCACGCCCCAGCCATTTAGAGATCAGGAACAATCAATTCAACCTCTGTACTTGCTCATCCCACATGAAGACGAACAATGAACTGCAAAAGTAGGGTTCATTTCATCTTTATACATTTTTCTTCGAACAAGGTTGCAAACTTTTTCTGTGAAGGGCCAGAGAGTAACTATTTTAGGCCTTGTGGCAGCTACAGGCAATACGGAAATACAGGGGTGTGGCTGTATTCCAGCATGATTTTATTTACAAAAACGGGCTGCCACCCTCTGCCTTAAACTATCAAAATAAAGTTATTTCCAAGTGAAATTTCTTCAGCCAAAGTAAATAATAATGTCCTTTAAAAAACTTTTGTTTTATTAATACTTCTACCAGCAGTCTCTGTGCACTTTTTTTAACAACTTTATTAGAGTCTAATTGCTTTACAATGTTGTGTTAGTTTCTGCTGTATAACAAAGTGAACCAGGTATATGTATACATATATCCCCATATCCCCTCCCTCTTGCATCTTCCTCCCACCCTCCATATCCCACCCCTCTAGGTGGTCACAAAGCATGGAGCTGGTCTCCCTCTGCTATGCAGCTGCCTCCCACTAGCTATCTGTTTTACATTTGGTAGTGTATATATGTCCATGCCACTCTCTCACTTCGTCCCAGCTGACCCTTTCCCCTCCCCGTGTCCTCAAGTCCATTCTCTATGTCTGCATCTTTATTCCTTTCCTGCCCCTAGGTCCTTCAGAGCCTTTTTTTTTTAGATTCCACATATATGTGTTAGCATACGGTATTTGTTTTTCTCTTTCTGACTTACTTCACTCTGTATGACAGACTTTTAAACTAATATATGAGCCATTAACCCCACCATTCGTAGCTTATACCTTGTAAAAATGCACTATGACCAGCTGCAAAATTGTGTGACACAGTTGAAAAGAGGAAGGGAATCTGTATTCGGACCAGTTTGGCTTTCAAATCCCAATTTTGTCACTTGGTTAATAATAGTCATTCGACCTTGGACAGACTGCAGTTCTCTGTCTGTGAAATGGGCATGATACTACCTACTCCATGGGGTGGTGATAAGTAACGTGTAAAATGCTGGCACGGCAGAGGGCAAAACAGAGGCACTCAAATACCAGGTCCCTTCCTCTTACAAGAGATGCTTTGAAGTCATTCCTCAAAGTGCCGCTGACACACTAGGCCAGATTTTCCATAAAATATACAATATCTAACACTGCCTAACCATTCTGCACACATTTTCTGAGATAATCCACCTAATCTTGGCAAAGCTCTAGACAGCCTTAAAGCAGGTTATTCTCAAAGCATGCCTACTTCCATTAAAAAAAAAAAAAGACAACACTCGACTCCTAGCCCAGGGAAAGTTTCCATGGGATCCCTAACACGGAGATCTTGCCTCTTTGGCTTCTATTCTGACTCAAGGATATAGAAATACACTAGAGGGCTCAGAGTAGATCTAACTGTAGTTATTCCAAAAGAGTATCCCCTGTCAATGTAAGCGGCTTATTGTCCAAAAAGATACCTCCAACACATGTGTTACAGCCTCATGATTTAACTCAGCCAAATCAAATCTCAGGGCTCAAGGGACATTGTTTTGATGACTCTTCTTTGGAAATTATAAAATCTTAAACAGTATGTCATTTAGAAACTCACTCTTTGTATCATTTTGATATTTACTATTCATTTTAAAGATCACAATACACTTACTTCCACTTCTTTAAATGTTGCCAAAACCTTTTGGCTAAAAACACTATAATTCAGATTCAGTGAAGAATGCATTTTGAATCATTTTTTCCAGTGGTCAGTGATGGATTTGAGCTGATCCATTCAGCCTAGTGCTTGGTCTCCTCATGACAAATGGCACATCTTCAAGACAGCTGATTGGCTCCAGCGGCATGCGCTGTGGCCATGGAACAGGGTAACTTTAGAAATGCTTTGTAACTTAAAATTGGTATGCTAAAGCAACTATTAGAAAAGCCACCTACCATCAGGTTAACTTTTTTTAATGTAAAAAGGCTACCTAGCAATTTTATATACACTTAAACAGATCATTAAATTCACCAATGGATTTTGTAACCACCAAATACCTGCCAGTAAACAAAGTTTTAAAATAGGAACAAGATCAAGTTCCCCATCCACCTGCCAATTCCCAAACTCATGAACCCAGCAGATCTGCTCCATGACAGAACTATTTTCCCTGGGGAGAAACTATTCCCCAAAACTCTATTTTCAATTTATAAGTGAAAAGTACCTTCTTACACAGAAATTAAAACGGTAATTGTTGGGCTTCCCTGGTGGCGCAGTGGTTGAGAGTCCACCTGCCGATGCAGAGGACGCGGGTTCGTGCCCCGGTCCGGGAAGATCCCACATGCCGCGGAGCGGCTGGGCCCGTGAGCCATGGCTGCTGAGCCTGTGCGTCTGGAGCCTGTGCCCCACAACGGGAGAGGCCACAGCAGTGAGAGGCCCGCGTACCCCCCCCCAAAAAAAAAGGTAATTGTTGAAGGTAGGAGTAAACACATAAGAGCCACAGCTATAATAGTGACGAAGGTGCTGGTTTAGAACATCGAACTTTCCCAGACAGGTCATTACTAACAATGAAACCGCCAACTGGAATTAGCGCTGCGGGGGGAAGGACTGGAAAGAAACTGAAGAGCAGATGTGCAGTTTCTAGGAAAACAAAGAGAGGAGAGAAGGTTGGAGATGAGCACCTGCTATTCAGCCCAGTTCCTCCAGGCACGTTCACCGGGAGGAGAAGCAGGAGCTGTGCTGGCTCGGCCCTTAGGTAACCGCTTCAAGACAGACAAGGCTTCTGCCCGTGTACACACGTGCACACACAGCGCACATGCTTCATTTCTCTGGACGTTGTAGAAATTTCTAACATTTCACTTCTCATGCTGTACTGCACTTACCTATCCATTGACATTTTGCGTCTCTCTGTTAGATCAGAGCTTCCTAAGGCCGGGGGCTGGTTCCCACTGCGATGCCATGCAGAGCAGCCTGGGCCCTCAGTTGATGAGGCAGTGAATACACTTCCACCCTCAGAAACCTGCGTGATCTTGGAGACAGTCTTTGGGCATTAATGGTGCTCCAACCTCCCTCCCTAGGGCTGATCTTTGTGTTGATAACTCCCTTGCATACCTGTATCATTTTCTACATATGGATATATCCCCAAGAGTGTGCGTGGTTTTGAACTTTTATACGTAGGTGGAATGGTTACACATTCTGCGGGCCCTTGCTCTCCTCACACGGCACTGTTGTGAGAGCCATGGATGTGGATGTGAGGCGATGGGCCCTGCACCTCTTCCCTGCTGCAGAGGGGTCCACCATTCCACACGCTGCTTTCCAGTCTCTTCTCAGCGGTCACGTGAACTGGCTCCAGACTCCGCTATTATGTTCTGAACAGCTTCTGGCACACGTGTCAGAACTGTGATGGCATTTGTGTGCCAGGTTTTCCAACACCTTTGTCTGACCTTGCAGGAAACATTTTTTTTTTTCTAAATTTCAAAATATATGGAGAAGATGGATAATGAATGAAAATGGAGGCAAATCAACCATTTGAGAGGAAATGAAATCCCAGGGTTGTCAACACTCTAATTCAAGCAGCAAAGGGGAAAAGGGCAAAATAATGGATGGGAGTCTGAGTTTCTTGGGGCTGCTGAAACAAAGTACCACAAACTGGATGGCTCACAACAGAAATTTCTTCCCTCACAGTTCTGGAGGCTACAAGTTTGCAGTCAGGACGTTGGCAGGGCCATGCTCCTGTGAAGGCTCTCGGGGAGGAAACTTCCTTGCCTCCCCTTAGCTTCTGCTGGTTGCTGGCATTCCTTGACTTGCAACTGCATCACTCCAAATCTCTGCCTCTGTTGTCACATGGTGTTGTCCCTGTGTGTCTCTGGGTCTTCATATGGTGTTCTCCTTTCTTATAAGGACACCAGCCATACTGGATTAAGGATCCACCCTACTCCAGTATCACCTCAACTAGTTATATCTGCAGTGACCCCATTTCCAAATAAGGTGACATTCTGAGTTACGGGGGGCTAAGCCTACCAACATATCTTCTATGGGGACACAATCCAAAGCAGAGCAAGCAAGAGGTTAGCTTCAGAAATTAACAATCTACGAAATGGTCAACATACAGTTACCAGAACAATTTAGCTTGTCAATCCATATATAAACATTCACTGAACACCTATTAAGTTAACCAGCACTGAAATATTAATATAGCTTCTTAGAAGAAATAATGAAATGACACCAGGCTAATCATTTCTGAGATACTCCTTACTCGGCATATACAATTATTTAATCCTGTTTCCTAAGAGGTCAAATATCAGTCAACAAATGTGTACTAGGCAACTACTCTGGAGCATGGTGAGAAATTCTAAAAGAAATTGAGATAGGTCTTCAAGGAGCTAGCAACGGAGTTGGGGAGCTGAATAAATATAAGACAAGTTAAGCAGCAATAAAGACAAGGAACAGGTGTAACTTAAATAGACAATTAAAGCAAATTGGTTCCATTTACTGATTTTCTGCTACGTGCTAGGCATTGTTCTAAGCACAGATGAACTCCTTCAATACTGCCAACAACCTCATAAGGCAACTACTAACACTCCTTCATATGAAAACACACAACCCTGAGAATAGGAAGGTTAAACATGTCCACTAAGAACTTTCGAAACTGGAATTCAAACCCAGGCAGTCTGGTTCTCTTACCCACTATACCCACTAACAGATGTCTGTTGCTCTAAATTCTCTAATTGATGATCAAATTAAAAAATGAAAACGTTATGCCTCCTGCTTATACAGCTGAATAAAAAAATTTTTTTTTGGAATTCCATCTCTATGTAATAAAATCTGGTCACAAATAAGAACACTAGACTTCATTTTAAATATGATTAACCAGGGCTTCCCTGGTGGCGCAGTGGTTGAGAGTCCGCCTGTCGATGCAGGGGACACGGGTTCGTGCCCTGGTCCGGGAAAATCCCACATGCCGCGGAGCGGCTGGGCCCGTGAGCCATGGCCGCTGAGCCTGTGCGTCTGGAGCCTGTGCTCCACAACGGGAGAGGCCACAACAGTGAGAAGCCCGCGTACCGCAAAAAAAAAAAAAAAAAAAAAAAAGATTAACCAAATAGTGACTTTCCCCTCCAAATCCATGTCTGTGAGTCCCTGAGCCAGTATATTCCTTCTTGTTTGACTGCAGTAGTACTTTGTATTGTGGAAGAGTCTTTTCAAATTATATTAAAAAGAAGGACAAAATTTAATGAGGGTTAAAAATGTCTATCAGAGCACATGTAGCTAGATGAGTTATTCTACAAAGTCGTCCCTTTTGATGGTGTGTACTTATTCCAGGGACACTGTCACTATGCAAAGTATTCTTCCAATTCTTTTGAAAATGCTTTTAGAGCTTAAAGCTAGAGAAGATACCATCTCATGACTTTTACCATATCTCAATTTTTACACTTGATCTTAGCCAAAAGGCTGAGAAGCGATGCACATCTCAATTTTTAAACAAAAAACAATGCTTCCCATGAGTGCCCACTCTCTTTATTTAATAGATGGGCCTCAAAATGATTTGGGGCTGAAGGCAAGTGTCAAGTCTTTGCTCAGAGATTTGACTCCATTGAGGATATTTTGTAAAAGTTGTCATGGTCATGGTCTCTGAAGGCAATTCCAAAGAAGAGTTCCAAAAACTGGGCTGGAAAATTTTGATTTGGAGCTACCTGTCCCTTCTCTACATGGGCTAGAAGAAAAAGCAGCAGGTGAGGTTTTTGAACGTTGCCTAGGATCTCCCAATTGTTAAAAATGCTGGGCTTGATACTTCTTAATTAGTCCTAATTTACAAGAGCAGGTTGGCCTTGAAGGTTAACAGAGATCAGCAGCAGGACTCGTAGCCTGTGCAATAGGCACTTTGCCATAGTAGTTAAAGGAGTGTCTAAAGGGAATCTCCAAAGACTGGCTTCACTAGAAGCCTTGTAGTTTCAGAAAGGGAGACTTGCAGTGACCCACAGTATGGACAATGGTTATCTTCCTACTTGGGACAGTTACCTATTATTCCAGCCACAAATACAAGTGGCCACCCATCCCTGCTACAGACACACACGCACACACTTCAAGAACTTGGCACTATTAGCAGGGAGGAAGTTTTCATAGACGTGGAAGAAATAATCAAAGAAAAAAAGGCAGAAATAAAAAGGGCAAGGAGATGAAGAGGAACCAAAACCAGTGTCAAAAGAATAGCAAAGAAAGAAGATGAAGAAATTCCAGTACCATAACAATGACACATGAATCTGACACAGAATTGCCATGGCTTTGAAGGAGCAATACAGTCGGCCCTCCATATCTACAGATGCAGAACCCACAGATACAGAGGGCTGACTATGGCACTTGAGCATCCATGGATTCTGGTATCCACAACGGGTCCTGGAACCAATCCCCCATGGATACTGAGGGATGACTGTATATGCTGGTACATAGAAAAATAAAAGAATTCCCAAGCTCCAGATGGAAATTCTGTTATCGACACTAGGAGGAAAAGCTGGGTAGTGGTGGTTGATAATAGTATGAATGTGGTGACTATGTAGAGTCAACAGGGCTGTTCATGAGGTATACTATCTTCCTGAAGATTGTATCTAAGACATAGCTTCTACAAACATAATTCAACATCTAATAATGATTTTTAAAAAAAATCTCAGCAAACTAGGAATAGATAAGGTAACCTATGGAAAACCTATAACTAACATCTACTTAATGGTGAAAGATGCAATGCTTTCCCACCAAGTGTGGGAATAAGGCAAGGATGGTTGGTCTTATTGCTTGCATTTGATATATTTTAGAGATCCTAGCAACTTTAACAAGACAAGAAAAAGAAATAAAAGACATAACATATTGAAAGGAAGACTTAAAATTGTATTTGCAGACAACATGGTCACTTGTGTAAAAAATCCTAAGAATACCAGAGAAAAACTACTAGAACTAGTAAATAAATGTAGTAAGTCAGCATGATATACAATATCAACATAAAAAATTGTATTTGTATCATTAGCAATGGACAAATGAGCACTGAAGTATAAAAATATCATCTGCATAATTTAAAAAAATAAAATATTTAGGGATACATTTAACAAAAATGTGTACAAGATCCATACACTGAAAACTGTAAAACACTGCTGGGAAAATTTAAGACGACCTAAATACATGGAGAAACATATCACGCTCAAGGATCAGAACACTCAACATTGTTACGATGTCAATATTGATCCATAGATTCAATGCAATCTCTAACAAATCCCAGTAGGCTTTGTCATAGAAATTGACAAGATGATTCTGAAATTTATATGGAAAAGCAAAGGACCAAGAATAGCCAAAATAACCTTGCAGGGGGGAGGGGGGAATAAAAAAGAACAAAGTTGGAGTACTTCCCCTACCCAATTTCCAAACTTGCTATAATGCCTCAGTAATCAAGACTGTGTGGTTCTGGCATCATAAGATTAGACATATAGATCAATGGAACAGAACAGACTGCAGAATTAGGCCCATCTTTTGGAGGTCCTAGCAATGGTTAATTGACTTCCAACAAAGGTAACAAGGTTATTCAATGGGAAAAGGACAGTCTTTTCCACAAATGATGCTGGAACAATTTGATGTCCATATGGAAAAAAGTGAATCTTGACCCTTACTTCACACAATATGCAAAATTAACTTGAAATGAAGCACATAACTATTAGTTTTATACTGTTGCATAACAAACTTAATAGCTGTAAACAACACATGTTAATTATCTCACAGTTTGTGTGGGTCGTGGGTCAGCAGTCTGGGCATGCCTTACCGGGATCCTCTGCTCAAGGTCTCAGAAAGCTGTATACTCAAAGGAAGGGATTACACAGGGTATGAACATGGGGGTGGGGGGCAGAAATCAGGGGTTCCACCCTAGGGCCTATCTGCCAAAATAGGTCTAAACAAAGAGCTAAAACTGCAAAAGTCTAGAGGGAGACACAGGGGGAAATCTTTGTGAACTTAGGCAAAGCTTTTTTAGAGCACAAAAAGCATAAACCATAAGAGAAAAAAACCAATAAACTGGACTTCATCAAAATTAATTGTTCTTTCAAAGGCACATTTTAGAAAATGAAACAGTAAATCACAGTAAATCACAGTTCAGGAGAAAGTACTTGCAAATTACCTATCTAATAAAGGCCTGTATCCAAAATACCAAGATATAAAGAACTGACAGACAATCCAATAAGAAACAGGCAAAAGATCTGAGGGGACACTTCATCAAATAAGATATACAAATGCTCAATAAGCACAAGAAGACATACTCACCATCATTAGTCATTAGGAACACGCGCAATGAACTACTATTACACACCCACTGGAATGGCTACAATTTAACAGGACAGACAATAACAAATGTTAGTGAGAACGTGGCCCAAGCAGAACTCTCCTACTTTACTTTGCCAGTGGGATGGGAACGCAAGCTGGCACAGACACTGGAGAACAGCATGACAGTTTCTTGTAAAGTTAAACATACACAAAGCATATGGCCCAGCAACGCCACACCTAAGTATTTACACAAGACAACTGAAAATATGAGTCCACACAAAGACTAGTAAGCAAATGTTCATAGCAGCTTTATTCATAATGGCCAAATAACTGAATTAACTCAAATGTTCATCAACTAGTGCGTGGACATTTTGTTACAGCCAAACTATGGAATAGGATTTAGCAAAAGAAAGTCACCAACTGCTGATACATGATGAATGACAAAACATGGATGAATATAAAAAGCTTTACACTAAATGAAAGAAGCCAACCACAAAATAATATCTATATAAACCTACCGTCAAATCACTTCAAAGAACTACTAGTATTCAAACCACATTCTCTGACCATCGTGCAGTTAACTTAGAAATCAGTTTTTAAGATACCTTGAAAACATATTTGTAAATTTAAAAATAAACTTCTAAACAACTCCACTGTGAATGAAATAATCACAATGGAAATCAGAATATATTAGAACTAAATAATAATAAAAATACTGTGTTTTGAAACATCCAAGCAGCAAAATGAATCCAAAAAAGCAGAGAAAATGAAGACAAAAAGATTTCAAGGGTATATTCTAAGTGAAGACAGCAAGAGGCTGGGACTTCCCTGGCGGTACAGTGGTTAAGAATCCACCTGCCAATGCAGGGGACACAGGTTCGAGCCCTGGTCCAGGAAGATCCCACATGCCGCGGAGCAACTAAGCCCGTGCGCCATAACTACTGAGCCTGCGCCCTAGAGCCTGCAGGCCACAACTACTGAGCCCGCGGGCCACAACTACTGAAGCCCGTGCACCTAGAGCCCGTGCTCCACAAGAAGAGAAGCCACCGCAATGAGAAGCCTGCGCACCGCAACGAAGAGGGGCCCACCCCCGCTCCCTGCAACTTGAGAAAGCCCGTGCGCAGCAACAAAGACCCAATGCAGCCATAAATAAATAAATAAATTTATTTTAAAAAAAGAAAGCAAGAGGCTGAATAGTGTATGTAGTATGCTTTTTTGGTGTAAGAAAAGGGAGGGAATGCAGTAAGTGTGAAAGTGTGTGTGTGTGGTGCACACACGTGTGCACTAGCTCAAATGTGCAAAAGAAGAAACACAGAAGAATGAACTAAAAACTAATAATATTGATTGGAGTGTCTGGGAGAAACAGCATGTCTGGCAGGAGACAGGAGTGAAAGTAAAGCTTTTCAGAATATACCATACCTTGATAAAAATTTGACTTTCAAATCATATCGTTTCATTAAAGTTAATCAAAAAGACGCTGGAGAATACAATTCTGCTCATTCCTTTCTACACAGTGACAAACCTTATAGTGCATAACCACAACCAGACAAACCTCTGGTAAGACTCATCAAGAAAAAAAGAGAGAAGGCACAAACAATATGAAGATTTAAGAATGAAAAGATAGATGTAAGTACAGATATGGCAGATACTAACTGGTAGTTTAAAACCTTCCCACACCAAAAGCACCAGGCACAGCTGGCTCTGGGGCAAGTTCTTCTAAATATTCAAGGAACAAGTAACTCCAGTTTTATACAATCTTCCAGAGACCAGAAAAAGGGAATGCTCTCACTCACTGTATAAGGCTAGCAAAACGATACTAAGCTAGACAAAGACAGTAGGGGAAAGTAAAATTAAAGCCCAATCTCACTCACAAATACAGATGTAAAGATCCTGGAGAAAATATTACCAAACAAACCCAGCAGTACGAGACGCGTCCATGCCAGCAATGCAAACCTGGTTAACGCTACCAAGTTACATTAGAAAATCCCTTAAAATAGCCCATCGCATTAACAGGTTTAAAGGGTGAGGGACAAATCTCCATAAAGGCAGAAACGGGGGTTGATAAACCTCAACATCCATTTGCACCACCCCGCCCCCAAAAAATTGCACTAGAAATGTGCCTACGCAAACCCTAAAGTCAACATAATACTTTGTGGTGAAATATGGAAAACATCGCGCCTTCTCAAGTACAGATCCTGGGCCCCACCCCAAACCTCCTGAATCAGAAACTCCAGGCTAGCTGCCAGGGAACTTGGAGCTTGGGAACCGCCCTCAGGTGATTCTGGAGCGCAGGTTCCTCGGAGTCAGAGCTCGGGCCGCGGCTCCAGCATCCGTGTCCCCTGCGGGAGGAGGGCTCTCCGCCAATCCCCGTCCCCTTGAGTCAGGATCTGCACTTCAACCCCGAGTCCGGGTGGTTCTCGGCGCAGCAAAGCTGCGGACAGCTGCTCTCGAGCTGGGCGGCACGCCAGAATCACCCAGAGCACTTCTTTAAAATGCAGATGTCTGATCTCTTCCCTCCCACCCCATCAAATAAATCTGAATGTCTGGGTGGGGCTGGGGCAGCAGGTCGTTAAGGCTCCCCAGGTGATTCTAATGAGCAGCCAGCGTGGCCAACCACGGGTCTGCAGGTCCGCAGCGCGCAAGGAAGCTTCCATTTCCGCCCTGAGCCAGAGGAGAGGCGTCCCTTGAGTCCTTTGAAGATGCCCCCGAGAAAGAAGCTTGCATTCCACACGTCTACCGATGGCGATTTCTCAATACAGGTTACCAAGCTGAAACCCAGAGAAGAACTCTCTGAAACAAAGTTGTGAGGATTCAAATGAGATGTACGCGGTAGCACCGGGCAAAGGGCTCCGCACCGATTACACCGAACGTTGATGCAAGTTATTACCCAGGCAGTAGAGGCTCTAACTGCTCTTTGAGCATGGACAGCAAATCTGATGACATCATCATCAAATCAAGGCCAAAATGTATCTCTCAAAGCTATACTGTCCAACACTTGGAGCTACTAGTACGTGGAGCCTGAAATATGCCTAGTCCAAACAGGCGTGCTGTAGATGTAAAATACCTGCTGGATTTCGACAACTTACTGCAAATAAGGGGAGGGGAACATCTCACTAATTATCATACTGATTACATGTTGAAATGATAATATTTTGGACATACTGGGTTGAATAATATATATTATAAAAATTGATTTCATCTGTCTTTTTAATGCGGCTACTAGGAAAACGGGATTACACATGTGGCTTGAATTAGTTTTCTAATGAACAGCGTGATCCCAAAGGATCCGGAAGCCGGGATGTGAACTGCTACTTAGACCAACTTCCTCAAACTTTAATTTACATACAGATCACCTGGGGGTCTTGTTAGCCTGCAGATTCTGGTTGTGTAGGTCTACGGGGCCCTAAGATTCTGCATTTCTCCTAAGCTCCCAGGAGCAGAGGCATCAGAACAGTTTTAGCAACAAGGAAAAACTGTTTTGTGGCACAGATATGATGGGAAGCTCTGGAGAAAGGATCATATCATTTCAGAGTTGATAACAGTGAAGAAAGGAAATGGCAGCAGGGTTGCATTCAGCCTCAACTTTAAAAAATCAGTTATTATGTCTCGCAGCAAGGGCTACAGAGAGGTGAGGGCCAGCTCCGGCTGTCCTCCACCTGGGAGGGCGGCAGGGACTCCCACTCTCTCTGACAGATCCAGGAGCACCGATGTGTGCAAGAACATCTCAGGACCAGGACGCTCAAAATGGAATCTTGTTTGGGGGTTCTTCTATCCTGCCTGCCACACAACCAGTGTCAACGGCAGCACCCTCCTGGGGTCTCATTGACACCGAGTGCGATCTTCCTTCTCACTGTGACGCACGGATAGTACTGACAGGTCGCAGTTGGTCACTGCTGTGCAGGTACATTTCCTCTTCCAGTAAAACAGCTCGGGCGGATTCCAGACCTGCTGGAATGAACCCTGACAGCTCAGTCCCCGCCTAAGTCGTCCCAGGGCCATAAAGGAACTTGAGGGTCATACAAGGGCATTTCAAGCAACACCACCTGATGCTAAGAATCCCCTTTATGACCCACCTCCGCCTCAAGAGCTCCTGTGAAGGTGAAAGCAGGACACCCTGGCGGAGCAGCCCGTTCCGTTGGAAGAGGCTCTGGGAAACACACAGCGCCTCCTTCTCACAAAATGCCCAAGGACAAGATAGCAATATATAACAATTATCACAAGGTAAAGAAAGGGCATCACCGTGTCGCCGAGGTCTGTAGGCAAGGGAATAAGAGCTGAACGAGTTACAAACAAGTTACTTCTATTTTTACTTTCAATTATTACCTTCAACTTCCATTACCCCTTCCCACCCCCAAACATACCAACAAGCAAAGCAAAAAACAAACCTAAACTCAAACTACTGGTGACAATAGTCTAAAAATCCAGAAGCTGGGAAGAAAAAGGTAGGAAAGCAACGGGTGGCACCTCTCGCCCCACTGGACTCAGTGTTTTCTTATTCATTTGCTAATTGACCATGGAAAGAAAGACTAAGCATGAGCTCCCTTACATCTTGTACTCATCCGGTACTCTGATCTCTAGATAGGTAACATAATTTGTTGAAATGAACACATCCCAACAATTCTAAGCTATGCCCCCTTGTCCAGTTCAAGTCAAAGAACATTTACTAAATGTCCACTGCGTGTACAGGGCCATGTTAGGTTTCACCTGCCCAGAAAAAACGTCTTCAACCTCAGCCCTCTTTATTACAAGCTTGGAAGGTGAAACAAATTACTGCTGAAATACACAGGTGTTACATATCACAAGAGAGTCAAGGAAGAGCAATACTAAAGGTACATGAAATTTCAAAGCTACTTATGGAGTCATTTCAAGATCCTGAGGAACAAAGTCAAGTAACAAGAAAAGAGCACTCGGCACCCATCCTGTTCGAACAGGGAAGGTGCTGTGGACCCGGAGAGCAATCACATCCCTGGATTTCTTCCCATCCCGCCCCCAGGAGTGGAGGAACCCGGCAGGGCCTCAGGCTGCATTGTGGAGCTAAGGTAAAGTGTTGATTTAAAAAACGAAAGGCTTCCATTCTGAGACAGGAAAGGCAGGCAATATTCCCTGGTGCAGAGATCGCCTTGTTATCGCCCTGGGATTGTTGGCTACACAGTACTATCATTTGAGGAATAAACAAGATGGAAGCTCACAAGGTGTACCAATGGCTTCAGGTCTGAGAGAGGCAACAAAACACTTGCATATTTCAATGCTGACAGAAGCTGGGGGTGGGGGTCAGAGAGGCCACACCTACAGCTCGGGGGCAGATGGGCCAAGAACAGGAAGGATGTTGCCCTCTCTCACCAGTTCTCCAAATAGCGACGGCTTATACAAGGCACAGATGCAATAATAATAACGCCCACAGATGCAATAATAATAACGCTGTACAGTCTGCAAAGGACACTGATGCACACTGGATTCTCTGAAGAGCTCTGGGAGCTTGGTGGTGCAGGCTGTCTTAGCTCTATCTTACAGATGGAGGAACCACCAGCAGCGAGGCAAAATGACTCGTCCAGTGTCACGGAGTTAAGAAGGGGCTTTCTACCACCTCCCACAGACACAAGGCTCCTTTACCACTCTTTGTTCCTCTGGGTAGAGATAGAAAGCACTAGTGCACAATGCCAATTTTCTAAAGAGATGCCTACTACATTCTTAAAAAGAAAAGGATGCAACTCTCCTGGTGGTCCTGTGGATAAATCCGTTGTAAACATTTAACATGAGAAACCATCCTCTGACTACAGGATGGCAACTGGATCTCACTCGACTAACCCCAACTGGGTCTCCTGGTCCTCTCTGGCTCTCGAGGGAGAGGAAGTGGAAGAAAGCCTCTCTTGCTCTATCCCTGTCTGTAGTAACAAACAAAATATGGGCTCGAGTAATTTCTGAGTCCAAACAGTGAAGAGAACTTAGCCGTGCAGGAACTGTGTGAGCTGCTGCCAATGTCACCTGAAACTCAAAGTTCGGGTCAACAATGAAATGCAGGGAAATGTCTAGAAAATCATGCTTACTGGATTTCCAAAAGTTTATTGGGACATGGTTAGAATCATTTTTTTTTTCTTTAAAAGAAAGGAGTTCCATGTAGCTCAAGTCAGTAACAGTTAACATTTCTTGAGTGCCTACTATGTGTAAGATGCTATTGTAAGCACCTAACATATCTTATCACACAGGCAGGCCAACAACCCTGGGAGGAAGGTACTGTTGTTAATATCTTCATTTTACAGATAAGGAAGCTGAGGCACAGAGGTAAGGAACTCCCCCAAAGTTAGGCAGGATTCAAATCCTGAGTAAACACCTTAAAGGTGAACGACAGCCCCTGTCCCCCGATCTGCCAAAAAGGAATAATGAACAGAGAAACTAGAAAATAAAGAAAGCAGAACTTCAAAGAGGTCAGAAACAGGGAAGGGAAATTACTAGCGAGTAATGAAAACAACCTCTTATTCTTTGATAAAATTGAAAAAACTTTGAAAATAAGAGAAACTCTGGCCTTTTGAAATCCTTGGCCACCAGTTCAAAATGTCGCCTAAGCCTTGAAGAGGCTCCACTTTTCTCCTTATTTTGGAGCCCCCAGTAAGAGCAAGAACCCCATGTTCTTTCAGTGGTTTTTAAAGTAACTACATTCTGTTAATCCCCCTTTCATTTTGGAACAAAGAACATTGGCGTATTTTTGGGGTAACTTTAATGATTTTTCGGAACCTATAAAAATGAAAACATTTGCTTTGAAGCCACTGAACATACAGAATAGGATAGAACTGAAAAGGTACTAAGCAGATGAAATTCTATGGTAAGTTATCACTAATGCCATTTCATTGGCACTCTTCTGGGGAAGTTGGGTGCCTCTTGACTCTAGAGCTAATTTCAAATTGAACTAGTTTCTTTACAAAGCACACAACACAAGGAATGAGGATCCCTTCACATGATAGGTTCCAAGTACAAACCAATGTGCGGGAAGAGAAATCCTTGTGTCAGGTAGTTCACAGCCAGCAGACACTGGCATGGGATCAACACCTAACCCTGACCTCAGTCAGCAGGGCCTTCCGTAGCTGGAGTGAGGCAGCTACTGAGACTGCGAGGGGTTTGAAGGGCGCCTCCCTGGGTGTTTGAAACCACTTACTGTTTGCATGGGAGGGGAAAACGCAAGTAAAAATGAGGCTGTGCCAAACTTATCATCCAACAGGCAATGGCTGGAGAAATGACGACCCCGTAGGATCTCCTGGATTCAGACAGATTTACTTTTGGATTTGGCGATTTGCTTTAATGGAGCCGCCGCTGACCATCTAACACTAGCGATGCTAAGTGATACCCAACCCCCTCTCAATCATGCTGGCCTGCTGGATGGTCATGTCAGAGCTTCAGAGCTCTATTCTTCCTCATAGTGCTCATCTCCGCCGGAAAATCTATCATTGTTTATTTTTTTATTGTCCGCTTCCCCACACAGAAGCTCTGTAAGGCAGGGACCTCGTCAGTGGTGCCGTCTGCTGTCTTCCCGGCACTCAGGACACTGCGGGCACAGCATGGGCATTCTGCGTTTAATGAATGAAACCACTGACAACTTAATAAATACAAGTTAGAATTTTAAGGTAAGGAGACCAATCGTTGAATAACCATACTAGACTCTAAAAGCCCCTACGGATGCTCTCCACTTTCAAGTACCTTGGGAAGCTGCTACACAGTGGCAGGACCTCTGGTTTGAACCTACTCCATGCTGTGGAATCTCTCAAGGGTATACTGGGTTTTGTGAAACAGCCAAAAGTCATTCAGAGTCAAATCTGGTGAACAAGTGATCATGCCCAATATATATGTTGGATGAAAGAGAAAGCTGTCTATAAATGAACAAGCCCAAGAGTCTTATTTGGCTGGTAAACTGGTTTTGAAAGTAATTCAAACATGGTTTGGACTACAACAAAATCGCTGGCTCGGTCTCTAGACTCTACGGTGGATACTTTACAAGGAACAAAACTGAGCTGTGATAAAAACTACCCAGCTACGCAGATGCTGAGATGCCCCCAGAAACCTGACTTGTGATATTAGCTTTGCCTTTAAGTTGCCATTAAGTTGTCACATTAGTTAACCTCTCTGGGCCTTAGCTTCCCTATCGGGGAAACAAGTTAACTATATAAACTTAAAGGTCCCAGTCAATTCTAATACGGCATGATTCCATTCTTGTGAAGGTCTACTATGTCTGTTTAAAAACCAGTCTCAATCCACTTCGCTTCACACTTTGCATGCGTCTATAAAGCCCGTGATATAGGTTTTTCAGCAGATTGATTTCACATTTGCTTAGGCAAAAACTAAAATTAGTTTTCACTTCCTGAGCGCAGCAAGACAGTTAAGGGAGGCAACCCGGCAAAGGGCGCTTGCTCGTGCCTGTGCATACTTCCGACTGCGTATCAGGGAACTAACCGTTCCCTCCTCAGATCTTCCCTCAACTGTTGCAAAAGCAGATAAACCTCCCATGCATGGCACAGAAACACTGTCCGGGAGCGCCGATCGAGTCTTCGCGGACAGTGCCAGGCTACGGCCCCTCCGCAGGACCCACGGGGGATGCGGCAGGCACCCGCCCCGCCCGGAGGGCCAGGGTGAAGACCAGCCGCGGCGCGTCGCCGGGGAGGCAGGGCGGCCGCTCGGCCCGCTCGCCGCCCCGGGACGGGGAAGGAAAGTCCGGGCAGCGGCCGCGACGCCCCCACTCCCCCAGCCTCCCGGCCCGATTCCTGTTCCTACCTTCGCCCGCCGCCGGCCCGGGACCTTGGGCGGGGAGAACGAGGGAAGCCGGAGGCACCTGCCTGCTGCTCCCCGGCCTCAGCCTTAGCCGGCCGGGACAGCGAAGGCACTCGCGCTAACCCCCCTCCCCCCGCCCACCCCCGCGGGGGCTGCGAGGCCCCGTGGGACTTGCCGGCCCCAGGAGTCCCAACTTCCTCCTCCCGGCCCCACCACCACCACGGGTCCCCGCAGCGCCCGGCTCGGAGCCAGGCCAGCTGCAACCGCGCACCCACCTCGGGGTCCGGGCGCCACCGCCGTTGCCAGGCTGCTCGGCTCCCGGGCCCCGCTCCGCCCCCTCCAGGCCCCGCCCCCTGCGGCCTCCCCGCCCTCGGCCACCGCCCGCCACCCTCCTCCGCGCGCCGGTTGGTGGGGGTGCGTCACGTGCCGGGGGCGGGGCGGGTAGAGGGCGCCGGCCAAGCCTGGGAAGCAGCCCCGAGGGGCGGGGCTCTTCGCCCTGGAGGCTGCTGGGAAACCCTGTTTCAGGGGCCCGGCGCGTGGAGACAGCTAGGAGTTGTAGTTCTAAATACGGTGCCAGGAATGGGCGGGACCAAGATGCTAGGGGCCACCCCTGTTAAGGGAAGTTGGACTAGGCGCCGAGTGGAGGCCGCTGGGAAGTGTAGTCCGAGAATTATTCTTTGCGTCTCACTGTTTTTCTCCAATGAGGGGGAAACCCAGAGGGAAAACTTCTCTAGATAAAACTTTAGCGGCTGTCGCTAAATTGAACTATCTGGGGGCTCATAGGGTTGGCTGCATGAAGTTGAGATACTGTAAGGGAAAAAAATTTCACTGACTCTGGTGTCCTTCATGCTACGTCAGCACCTTTACAAGAACTCTCTTGAGACTTAGTGAAAGGAAACATTTCAGGACAAAGTTCCTTCTACTTTTTTGAGGTTTGGGACAGGCGACCATTAACCCAGGAAAAAGAAAGGAAAAGAAAAAAAGACAATTTCAGAAAGATAATTCAGTGTGTAATTAGAAAAAAAATTCTCATAGAATGTCTGTAATAGTCCTTGTGCTACATTATAATTATACATAAGCAGGTCAGGTAAATGACGGTAAATAGGATTACTTTAACATGCCGTTCTTTGCCTCTTCTATTCTTAGTACTTCAGCGTCTAAAAACACAATACCACTATATGTGTGTCTGTGTGTGTAAATAACCATATATCATTAAATATATACACACACATATTAACGCTATTGAAGAGTCAAGATTTCTCATCTGAGTAACAAGGCCCTTCAGACGCGAACCCCACCTACTCTTCAGCCACTTCTCCCAATGTGCCTCTTCCCTCTCTCTTCCCTCCAAGTTCTGGTCTAATCACAGGGAACTTCTTTCTATTCTCTGGATGCACCACTGTTCTTTCCTCCCTCCAGCCCCTTACGCTTGTTCTTCCTTTCTCCTGGATTGACCAGATTTCTAGAAAGGCAGCAGAATAGCACTTGCTCGGGGCCAGGCAGAATTAGAAGCTCCCCCCTCCCCCAGAGCCCTTCTCATAGCACTGATGAGAAGTGCTTACCCTTCTGCCCTGTCAACTCCCCTCCCCAGACTGGGAACTTCTTTGAAGCACATTCACTTTTGTACCCGATTTCAAAGATTGCTCAGAAAAGCTTCTTGACTGCATGCATTGCGTCAGTAACCAGATTCCCGAACCTGTGAGTCTTGGAGCAGAGGGAGAGAGGGACCTGTGGTTGGATGGAGGGAGGACGGCCGCTGGGTGGGCGGCCTTGCCTACCGTAGGCACTGCGTTCAAGGATGAGGCTGAAGCCCTTTGCTCAATGGGAGTGGGGGGCGAGGGGCAGGGCACAGAGCAAGGATACTCCTCGTCCTAAGGAGGTGGTTACTGAAGAAGATTTCTCCACCACCTCCAACCTGGGTCCAGCCCCGGCCCAGCCCCGGCCCAGCCCAGCTCCAGAAGGAGGCAGCCCAAGCAGAAAGGGCTGGGAGAGAAGACCAGTCTTCTGGCCTGTGAAATGGAGGGTGAGACCCCTGCCTGCCTGCCTCACGGCGTAGGTGCGGGATCACAGGATCACGCAGGGAAGAGAAGTGAAAGCACTTGGAAAACTGTAAAGGCTGAAGCCTGCAGAGGAGTTCCCACCTTGCCCTTGGCGAGCTGGCAGTAGTCTTGACCAAGTCCTGCTCTCCCTCAGGCTGGGGCTGCAGCTCACAGTTCAAAGTATACGTGTGAGTGTCTCTGTGTGTGTTGGGGGTTCTTCAGGCTTCCTCGTGTTTCACACGTGCACACACACCTCAAATGCAGGGGCCTGTGGAGAGATGGCAGGCCTCCCAGTCAGGGGCTTCTGCACAACAGAGAGGGAGCAGCAGTAGACTTGACAGAGGCTGCTTCTCCGATAAGCTTTCTGGGTAGGGCATCCTGCACCCATACCCACCAATGGCCGCCTGCTTTTGCTAAGGCACAGACTAGAGGTGCCTCCTAGGTTATGGGCTCCATCCTGTTCCCCCAAGTTGGGGGAAGTAAAGCAGGCAGAACCAGGACGGGCCTACACCATTGGCCTGGCTAGGTATGCCCCTTCTCCCACCCTCAGCCTCCTGGGGGAGAAGCAGGCCTGAGAGAGGAAATGGCCTGTTTCCTACTTCTCTCCCTCAGCACACTCACCCCAAGGGCCCTGGTGATGATACTTTGACCCCCGCAGTCCCCACCCCACCTCAGCTTGATGCAGGCTGGGGGCTGCGATCACCTTATTCTATCAGGTTCCCTCCATTGGGCCTGAAGTGGAGGAAGTTGGAGGAAAGGGAAGGGCGTCCTTATGAAGGAGAAAGCTGAAGACGGAAGTGGTCAGAAATGAAAACTTTTTGATGTAACTACAGGGAACTGGGCTCTGGCAGAAAGTGCTTGGAATCAGGAAACCTGGATGCCAGTCCCAGCAATTCTATAGACAAGCTGTTAGCCTTGGGAATGTCACTTCACCTCTCTGATCATTAGCTGCTTCCTCTGAAAAAAGGAGTCAAAGGCCACTTCCCAGGGTTGCTGTGTCCTAGCACAGCAGGGATAGAGGTGAGTGTGCTGTAGAGTGTCAAGGCAGCAGTGTGCCCAAGCTGCCAGGTGGCTGATGGGAAGAGAGGTGGGAGAGGGCGGGGGCAGGCCCCTGGGCGTTGGCACGAAGGCCCCTGGGCTCCTTCTAGCTCTTCCATTTGTTGGGTGTGTGACTTTGGGCAAGTACATCTCTCGGAACCTGGATTTTCTCATCTGTGAAATGGGGATATTAATATCTACTTCATAAGCTTGTTGTGCAGAATAAACACATGAATGCCTAGGACTAACTTCTGCTTCTGAAAGAACCACAAAGTCCTTCTGCTGCCTCCTCCCCACCCCACCCTTTATTTAAAAAGTAGCCTCAGCAGAATGGTGCAGCTGCTTTGGAAAAGAGTTTGGCAGTGAATTATAAAGTTAAATGCACACATGACCAAGCAATACCACTCCTAGGTACTTATGTAAGACACAAGGAAACTTATGTTCCTAAAAAGACTTGTATTCAAATATTCATAGTAGCCTTTTAAAAATAATAGTCAAAGAGGTAAACATCTCAGATTCCCATCAGCTGATGAATGGCTAAATGGGGATAGGTCCACACAATGGAATACTACTCAGCAATAAAAAGGAAGAACTGCTGAAACGTGCTACAACAGGAATGAATCTCAAAAATGTTATGCTAAGCAGAATACATAATACACAAAATGTTATATACTGTAAGATTCCACGTATATTACATTTGGGGAAAGGCAAAACTATACTGACAGAAAGCAGATTTGTGGGGCCAGAGGTATGGGAACGGGATTGAATGCCAAGGGACAAAGAAGGGAGTTTGGGGGGTGATGGAAACATTCTGTGCTTTGATTGTGATGGTGATTACATGACTGTATACCAATGCCCCAAACTCATTAAAGTCTAAACATGAAATAGGTGCATTTCATTGTAGAGAAATTATACTTCAGTAAAGTTGAGGTTTAAAGGGCGGGAGGAAGTAGCCTCAGTGAAGGTTCCTGAGGCTGCCCACAATTGTTCATATGTTTCTGTTTGTTTAGTTGGTTGGTTGGTTGGTTGGTTGTTTTTAAGAGGCCCAGGGCCTTGAAGTGTAGAGGGTGGTGATGCTTGCCCTACACATACCAAGGGTGTGCTGTAAAGCAAAAGCTTGGGTGGGGCTAGGGAACAGCCACCACCAGGAGAAGATGGTGGCCCAGCCCCGTAGGGGTGGGATGAGGAGTGCTTACCTGGATGGAGCATGACACTTGTGAGCCCCAGGGACAAGAAGTTTCCCCCTCCTTCTCTCTGGGAATTGCCAGTGACCTGTGGTGCACACGGAGGGACTCCAGGATACTGTGGGGATCCACCTGGACCCTGTGTTTATCTGTAGACCAGGGCGCTGTTACTGCCGTTTCCCTTCCAGTTCCCTGCGAAACTCAGTGTTGAGTCAGGGCCTCCTCGGAGGGGCCCCGCTGGTCAGCAGGGTCTATTTTCCCAGGTGCTGGGTGGAAGTCTGAGCCAAGGAATGGGACATGAAAACACTTACACACGGAGAGAAACCCAGATTTTTTTTTGTCTCAGGGCCTCTTAGACACAGGGACCAGACATGAGGGGATTATTGTTATGACATCACAGTGTTTCCAAGGGCCACCTCCATTTGTCTCCCTCATCATCACTAGGCAAATAGAGGGTATTCAGGGATGGCTTTGAGGTTTAGTCCACAAGCAGCGGCCTGGTGAGAAAATTGCCCCAGGCCCCAGTCAGATCACACATCAAAACAAAGCCATTCAGAAGAAAGGCCAACTCACAAGATACCCTCCCTCTGCCCCCAATTATGAGTTTTATTTAAAAATCTCAGTTTCTTACACTAAAATTTTTTTGAGGAAGTAAGCCCCATGAGGGACTATTTCATGATACATTCAAGTGTGTTTTATTCAAAACAGATTTTTAAAAAGAGCTTTATCTTTTTATTTAAAGGGGCTGGCCTGATTCATGTTGAGGTAAATAGTATGCTATTTTCAAACACTGAGAGATTTGGAGACCCAAGATTGAAACTGAACAAGAATATATGAGAAGGGGAGAAATGAAAGGGGAAGAACATGAATCTCAGCAAATATTTGCTCAACCTGAATCAAATTTTGTTATTTAGGATTAATTAATCAAAAAGAATAAAATACTTAGGAATAAACTTAACCAAGGAGGTGAGAGACTTGTACACGGAAAACTACAAAACATAAATAAATGGAAAGACATCTGTGTTCATGGATTCAAAGATTTAATATTATTAAGATATCAATAGTACCCAAAGCGATATACAGAATTAATGCAATCTCTAGCGAAATCCCAATGACATTTTACTTTTGCAGAAGTAGAAAAATCCATCCTAAAATTCATATGGAATTTCAAGGGACCCCCAAATGGCCAAAACAATCTTGAAAAAGTAGAACAAAGTTGGAGGGCTCACAGTTCCTGATTTTAAAGCACACTACAAAGCTACAGTAACCAAAACAGTGTAGTACTGGCATAAAGAGAGACATATAGACCAAGGGATAGAATAGAAAGCCCAGAAACAAATCCTCACATATAGGGTCAAATTATTATTAACAAGGTTGCCAAGACCATTCAGTGGGGAAAGGACCATCTTTTCAATAAATGGTGCAGGGAAAACTGGATATCCACAGGCAAAATAATGAAGTTGGACCCTTATCTTACACCATACACAAAAATTAACTCAAAATGGATCAAAGGCTTAAATGTTAGAGTTAAAACTATAAAACTCTTAGAAGAAAACAGAGGGAAATCTTGACATGGACTTCTTAGATATGATACCAATAGCACAGGCAATAAAAGTAAAAATAGATACATTAGACTACATCAAAATTGAAAACTTCTGTGCATCAAAGGACACAATCAACAGAGTGAAAAGGTAACCTACGGTATGGGAGAAAGTTTTGCAAATTGCATATCTGGTGAAGGATTAATATCCTGAATGCATAAAGGACTCCTACAACTCAACAAGAAAAATTCAAATAACCCACTTAAAAAATGGGCAAAGGACTTGAATTGACATTTCTCCAAAGAAGACATACAGAAGGCCAAAGGCAAAGGAAAAGATGCTTGACATTGCTAATCATTAGGGAAATGCAAATCAAAACCACAGTGGGATGCCACATCACACCCATTAGGCTACTATCAAAAACAAACAAACAAACAAAACCCCAGACAGTAACCAGTGTTGGCAAGGATGTGGAGGAGTGGAAACCTTGGGCACTGTCAGTAGGAATGTAAAGTGGTGCAGCCGCTATGGAAAAGTGTACGGTGGCTCCTCGAAAAGTTAAACATAGAATTGCTATATGATGCAGCAATTCCATTCTGGGTATCTACCCAAAAGAATTGAAAGCAGAGTTACAAAGAGATTTTTGTATACCCATGTTCATAGCAACAATATTCACAATAGCCAGAAGGTGGAAGCAACTCAAGTGCCCATCCATGGATGAATGGACAAGCAAAATGTGGGCTACCCACACAATGGAATATTATTCAAACTTAAAAAGGAAGGAAATTGACAGTTGCTACAACACGGAGAACCTTGAAAACATTATGCTAAGTGAAAGAAGTCAGGCCCAAAAGGACAAGTATTGTATGATTCCAGTTACAGTTATGTGAGGTATGTAGAGTAATCCAGTTCATAGTGACAGAGAGTTAAATGGTGATTACCAGGAGCTGGGGGGAGAGGGACGGGGAGTTATTGTTGAATGGGTACAGGGTTTCAGTTTTTCAAGATGAAGTTAGAACCCTTCACAATTGCACAACAATGTGAATGTACTTAACATTACTGAACTGTACACTTAAAAATGGTTGAATGGTAAATTTGATGCTTGTGAGTATTACACCACTATTTTTTTAAAAGATTAATTAAGTCTCCACAGTAGTCTGAGCTAAAGGGACCAAAAACCTAGACTCGTTGACAAGGTCCTTCATGGTCCATTTCAGATGTGATTGTACACTTGACAAGGTCAGCTTCCACCCAGGACTGGAGGTCCCGTGTCCTGCTTCAGAAACAAAGCCTCCCACAGGGAGCCAGAATTAACCAAGATCCCAGTCCCAGGCAACTAGAAGGATGAGGGAAGCAAGAACACAGGTCCTTTCCAAAATAAATACTACCACCTCTTCTTTGTGTCACTGCCAAAAACTCATGGGAGTTGTGGAGGGAGATCCTTTCCCAGAATGTCTTCTAGACCCTTCCTCTCCACTCCAGAGGAAAAACACCAGGGAGAAGACTGGGGTGTGCAGAGGAGCAGGATGCAATGGAATTGCCCTTGAAGCGGCCTCCTGAGGGTCACACCTATCAGGGGTGGGGAGCTGGGGGGAGTTCTTTGGGAAAGTGCCCCAGAGAGAGTCTGAGCAAGGCGCTCCATTCCCAGTTAGAGCTTCCAGGGATCACTTCAAAGAAGTCCTCAGCCAGTGGGGGGGGCATGTGCACCCCCCAAAGGAGCTTGTTAACCCTATGAGTCTTCAAGTGGGGGCCTCCAGGGTTAGCTATTTGTGAGCAGGATGGAGCCTCAGTCATCTCAGCCCTACCGCTGCCCCTGTGGGGCCTCTAGGGAGTAAAATACGGGTGTTTCTAGTGACAGCTGCAGACCACCCACCTGCCCTTCCTCACACCATGGGGCTTATGGGAACAAAGCCGAAATGCTGGGGAATGAGAGTGCTGGCAACTTTTCAGACTGTTAAGGGAGCACCGGCAGAGCCAGGGCCTCAGTGCTACACGTGGGAACCTGCTTGGGCTAAGCTCCCCCTCCCAAATCCTTGCCCCTGCCCCCAACACAGAACGTGGCGCATGCTCTCTGTTAACAGTTTTATTGAGATATAATTTCTACATGATAAAAGCCACCCACGAAAAAGGTACAATCCAATGGTTTTTAGTGTAGTCATGGAGCTCTCCAACCACCACCACTAAGTCCAGAATATTTCATCACCCCCAAAAGAATCCCCATATCCGTGAGCGGTCACTCCCCATTTCTCCCTCCCCACTACCCCGTGGAAACCACCAATGAATTTTCTTTCTCTATGGATCTGCCTGTTCTGGACATTTCATAGAAATGAAATCGTACAATGTGTGACCCTTTGTGTCTGGCTTCTTTGACCTAGTATAATGTTTTTAAGGTTCATCCATGTTGTAATATAAATTAGTATTTCAGTTCTTTTTCTAATTGAAGTATAGTTGATTTACAATATTATATTAGTTTCAGGTATGTACTTCATTTCTTTTTTTTAATTTAATTTATTTATTTAGGTTGTGTTTGGTCTTTGGTGCTGCACGTGGGCTTTCTCTAGTTGCATCGAGCTGGGGCTACTCTTCGTTGCAGTACACGGGCTTCTCATTACGGTGGCTTCTCTTGTTGCAGAGCACGGGCTCTAGGTGTGCGGGCTTCAGTAGTTGTGGCACGTGGGCTCAGCAGCTGTGGCTCACAGGCTCTAGAGCGCAGGTTCAGTATTTGTGGCACACAGGCTTAGTTGCTCTGAGGCATGTGGGATCTTCCCGGACCAGGGCTCGAACCCGTGTCCCCTGCATTGGCAGGCGGATTCTTAACCACTGCACCACCAGGGAAGTCCCTTCATTTCTTTTTATGGCTAAATAATATTCCAGTGTATGTCTATACCTACCACATTTTGCTTATGCATTCATCCATTGGTGAACATTTGGGTTGTTTCCACTTTTTGTCTCTTATGAATAATGCTATGAATACTCATGCACAATTTTTTGTGTGGACCTACGTTTTCATTTCTCTTGGATATACACCTAGGATTGGAATTGCTGGGTCATATGGTGACTCTCATGTTTAACATTTAGAAGAACTCCCAGACTGGTTCCCAAAGTGGCTGCACCATTTTACATCCTCACCAGCAATGCATCAGCATTCCAGTGTCTCCACATCCTCACCAATGTTTGTCATTGTCCCTCTTTTTAATTCTAGACATCCTAGTGGGTATGAAATGGTACCGCATGGTGGTTTTGATTTGCATTTCCTTGTGACTAATGATATTTACCGTATTTTCATTAGCTCACTGGCCATTTGCACATCATTTATGGAGAAATGTCTATTTATATCTTTTGCCCATTAAAAAAATTGAGTTACTTACTATTCTATTGTTGAGCTGCAAGAATTCTTTATATATTCTGGGTACAAGTCTGTTATCAGATATATGATTTGCAAAATTTTCTCCCACTCTGTGAGTTGTATTTTCACTTTCTGGATGGTTTCTGTTGAAACACAAATGTTTTTCATTTTGATGAAGTCTAATTTGTCTATTTTTTTTCTTTTGTCACTTATGCTTTTGGTTCCATATCTAAGAAATCATTGTCAAATCTAAAGTCATGAAGATTCACCACTATGTTTTCTTGGAAGAGTTTTAGTTTTAGTTCTCACGTGTAGGTCTATGAGCCACTCTGAGTTAATTTTTGTGTTTGATGTGAGGTAGGGGTCCAAGTTCATACTTGTGCATGTGGATATCCAGTGGTTTCAGCACCATTGGTTGAAAAGATTATTCTTTCCCACTCAATTGTCTTGGCACCCTTGTTGAAAATCAATGACCATATGTGTATGTGTTTCTTTCTGGACCCTTAATTCTAGTCCATTGATCCATATGTCTAGCCTAATGCCACTACCATACTTCTTTCTTTCTCTTTTCTCTCTGGGTTCATTAGGAAGGCCACCTTGGATGGCTCCTAATATACCCAGTGCTTTCAAGTTCCCCAGGCCCTCTCAACCCCTCTTCTTCTCTGGTCCACACAACAGCATTCAAGGACAAATTAATAAGGTGATCATATCTCTTTTACAGATGAAGAAACTAAGGCTCAGAGAGGCTACAGGTCGCTCAAGGTAACTGTGTGGGTAGGTGGCAGAGCTGGGACCAAAACCCAAGTTTTCAACTATAAACTCAAGCTCCTTCCTGGACAGCCCAGCTCTCTTTAAACGGCAGGACACTGAAGATATGCTATTTGACCCTTTGAAATAAAGGCCGCTTCCGCTGCTCCTTTCCCTGCCTTCGTTAGTTTATAGAGGTGTGAGATTCAACATAGTTCATTTAAGTGAAAACGTTTTATAAATTCTCAAGGACTAAAATACATATGAGGAGTCACTAGTCCTGTGTTTCTACAATGGCTCTTGCCTGAAATCATCTGGATCAGGGGCTGAAATGGGCCATTTCCCACACCTTCCCCTGCCCTGCAACTATTGCTGGAGAGCAGACTACTGTCAATGTATCACTTCTCCATCCCAGTAGAACAGTCACTCTGAGACCTACGATTGTCCCAGTTGCATTTATTGTCCAGGAAGGCCCCAACATCACATGGTATTCCCGCAGGGAGGGAAGAACATACAATATCCCTTTTTGACTCTTAGTATTGTTCAGCCACTGAGTTACGATCTTAAATAAAACACGATCTCAGTAAACAGGCATCAAGCCCTTGGATGTTCTAGACACAGTAGCAGGTGCTAAAGGGGAGAGAGAGGATGAAGACACAGCCAAGATCGGCAAGAGATGACAGCTTTACAGGGAGGACAAGAACTTAAATAATCGCTTGTGATGTTTCTTCATTCAAATTGTGTGCCAGGACACAGACCTGGTGCCTGCCACCAGTGGCTGGGAGCAAGTACTGGATTACCATCACGATAAGACTCCCCCAGATAGCTCATTACAGCCCGGGCTACAGACCACGAAGAGAGTGGAGTCCATGGTACCATGAAAGCAATGGCCAGGGCTCTGGGCCAGTCAGGACATCAGGGGGGTCATCCGGAGAAGAGCTTATTTGAGCTGACATGACGTAGCGACAAGCGTTGTGAGCTGGAAATGTATAAACTGCCCTGTGGACCCAGAGGACAGATTGATGAGAACCTGGCTGAGGCTGGGTATGTTTCACAGAAGCAGTGATGTTCAAAATGGGCTTTGACCAACGAGTAGAAGTTTATCAGGTAGAAAAGGAGAGGAGGCTCACTCAAGCTGGAGTTAGCACAGACAAATGCTAGTGGGACCACCGGTACAGCGTCCAAATCAGGATGCCTTTGAAAAGGGGCACTGTTCACCATTATGCTGCGACGACGGGCATAAGCCGGGACTGTTCCTGGAAATCCGGATGTGTGATTCCTCCGAGCCAAAGCACACGATGGAGGTGGCGAGGCTGCTGGGAGCGTGTAGGGAACAGAGCAGTTAGAGTGTGAGCTTTGAGGGTGGGGGAGGGATCCACGGAAGGTGAGTGCATTAGGGCTTCGGGAACAAAGTACAACAAACCGAGTGGCTTAAGCAACAGAAATGTATCCTCTCGGTTCTGGAGGCCAGAAGCCTGAGATCAAGCTGGCCTTTCTCGCAGCTTCTGGGGGGGGGGTCCCTTGGCTTGTTTGTGGCAGTATCACTCGGATCGTCACATGGCGTTCTATGTGCGTCTGTCTCTGTGTTCAGATGTCCCTTTTTTATTAGGACACCAGTCATTGGACGAGGGCCCACTCTGAAGACCTCATCTTAACTTGTTACCTCTGTAAAGACTCTATTTCCAAAGACGGTCACATTCATAGGTACTAGGGGTTAGGACTTCAACATCTTTTGGGGGGGACAGAATTCAATCCTTAACAGTGAGGCAGAAGATGGAGACAGCTGTGAAAGAATGACAAGCTAAAGAGTCTAGACCATCCTGAAGGTCATGGGGGATTACTACCAGTTGGTAGGCTGGCATGTAGCACGATCTGTTTCAAAACAGTCACCCTGGCAGCCCAGCCCTTCAATTTAGTCCAATTAGAGATGGACAGTGCTTCGGAGGCTTTTTGTTCCTCCTCATATTTACAAAACTATCTTTCCTTCGTATTGCACGTCCCTTTGGGAAATCAAATAAAGCAAAATATGCATTCTGGAAACAATGGGATCCCTTTAATAGAAAGGGTAGTTCCTCACTCAGAAACCATTTTCACCACCTGCCTTGCAAGATAACAATTGTTAATCTGTTAAAGTACACCGTGTAGGCTGACTCTCAGTGAACACTTTGCGGGGAGTAGAATAAAAAGCTGTGTCATTTTACAGGGTGAACTTTAGGGGTGGTTGTCAATGCCTTGGTGCTGTGTGTGATGTACAACCAGCACTGAAAAATCTCATTTGCCTTTGATTCCTGACTTACGACCAGGGTTTCCACATGGCTCCTGGTGCCCCAGGAAGTACCCTGGTGACTGCCCAGAGGGTGGGCAGGGCAGACCAGAAGGGCTCAGCCCAGACTGCTTTTACACTTGTCAGATTTGTCTGAAAAAATGCCCTGTACTCTTTTGATAATAGCTGGGAAAACCTGGGACTTTGTGCCCATGACCAGCTTCTCTCACTCGAAGGGCAAGTCCTTTGGGCCATTAAATGGATTTCATTATATTTATTCACCTGGCAAATGTTTATTGAGCACCTACTGCATACCTGGTACTGTTCTGGGGACCTGCATACAGCAGTGGTCAGGGTGTGTTTCTGAGGTAACACCGTTAGAGGGGAATTTGGTGATGATGGAAACCACTTTGAAGCACATTTTTGTCAATTAACAATATTCTCATAAATAATAGCTAATAAAGATTAAATCTGAAATGCTTACCTTGGCACAAATTTCACTTAGGAGTATGTAGTGGGTTGAATAGTAACCGCCCGCCCCCACCATTCATGTCCAGCCAGAACCTCAGAATGTGGCCTTATTTGGAAATAGGGTCTTTGCAGATGTAGCTAGTTAAGGATCTCGAGATGAAATCGTCCTGGCTTTTGTGTGGGCCCTGCATCCAGTGGCTGGCGTTCTTGTAAGAAGGGGAGAGGATGCAGAGACACAGAAAAGAAGGCCACGTGGAGATGGAGGGAGAGATTGGAGTGATTCAGCCCCAAGCTAAGGAACACCTGAGGCCACCAGAAGTCGGAAGAGACAGGGAAGGATCATCCTCTGGAACCTTCAGACACAGCACGACCCTGCTGTCTCCTTAATTTTGGACTTCTAGCCTCTAGAACGGAGGCAATAAGTTTCTGTTGTTTTGAGCCACCCAGTTTGTGGTAGCTTGTTCCAGCAGCTCTACAAAGGCCTTCCAGCAAGTCTCTGCAGACCCCTTATTTAGCCTTCTCTCACTAAAAGAGGGACAGACCACAGCCATTTCCACCCACACACGGCATGACGTGGTACAGCACCAGCCCCGCTGGAGCAGAGAAATGGGCTGCTTCTCATCGTTTCTTGGCCTTTTCCTCACCTGCTCGCTCAGAGCATGAGTGCTGGGGCCCCTCTGCTCCAGAAGGTCACCGGGAGAATCTAAACAAGAGGGGGGGGCGGACAAGTCTGGATCACTTCCCCCCCCACCCCCACCCCCGCCTCCTGTCTCACGGCAAACATGCTTTGCACACGGTGATCTCAGCAGCAGCTCCAGCCCTCTGCACACCTCGGCCTAACCAACCCAGGCTGGCCAGCGCAACCTTGGTGGATAAACATTAACCAGCACAGCCCCACTCCCCTCTCCCCACGCGGAGCCATCCATTCTGCACCCTCCACCTCGTGGCATCCACTAGGCCAACAGGAAGTGGGGTGCAGTCAAGCCCGCGCCAGGTGGGTCTTCACTCAGTGAAGAGTGCAGAGCAAAGAGTGGTAACTGTGCGAACAAAATGCCCCCAGCCTGACGCCCACAGCTTCCTGTCTGTGGGCCATTTATTTGCTCTGACTCTGACAAGAGGGTCCATTTCTTGAGCCCTGAACATAGCTTCCCATATAGTATCTTATGAAATCCTCACAACTGCCCTGCAAGGTCAGGATGATCATTAGACCCATTTTAGAGATGAGGAAACAGAAGTTCAGAGAGGGTCGGGGGCCATCCTAAGGTCATGCAGCTCTTAAGTGGCACCCAAAGCAAATTGAAGCCAGGCCAATCCTGTCCAGATTCCATGCATGTGCCCTCCACTGTGGAGAGGGCGAGCTTGGTGCCTCATCTGCTTGTTCATTGTGGTTGTTTAAGTAGCCCATCCATCACTTCTAAGATGGATGGGCTACTTCCCAAGGCCTCCAATTCCTACAGTAAATTTATGACAGCTAGAAAGAAGGCATTACCCCTACCTTCCTCGGGGCGGGTGTGTGTGTGTGTGTGTGTGTGTGTGTGTGTGTGCGTGCGTGCGTGTGTGTGTGTGTGTGTGTGTGTGCGCGCGCGCGCGCGCGCGTGCGCGCCTGTCTCAGGAGTGGAGCGATCTAGACCTTTAAAATACTGTCCCCCTCTAAAATGCTTCTAACTTGTGCAAAAGCAAACAAAATCATTGCTAGTTTGCAATTTCTTCCTGTTCGCATCTTTTATTATAGGCCAAATTAAGTTCTGGTTTTATGTGGGCCATGTACACTTTGTGGGACCTTGTACACTTTGTGTGTCCCGGGCCCTGTATAACCCATGTCCAGACAACATCCGTGCCCTGATACCCCCTTTTCTCTATTTTCAGTGCTTCTCGGGATTTAGGGAGCTGCTGCAGTTCCTGGGGGCCACACTTGCACCCCGGGAGCCCCGAGTTGCTGTCAGGACCAAAGCCACTCACGCTTCCTTCTCCAACTCGACCCTAAGCCCTGCTTGGGAAAATGACGAATTCCACAGCCTCTCGGGGTTCTCAGGGCATCGCTGGTGTGGAGCTCGGGAGCCCCTTCTAGAAATCCTCTCCAGGAAGCCTCTAACCCTTCAGGCCTTCATTCCGTGGGTGGGACTCACCCTAATTCCTCTCTTCCTCCCCTCCCCCATCGGGGGCTGCCCCTCCTTTATCACACAGGGTCCAGGGCACTACTGGACAACAGTCGCCACTCGTTCCAGGGCTCCAGGTCGCTGTAGAGACAGTTTCATTCTGGGGGGGAGCACCAGACTGGGGACTCTAGTCAATGCCCCCCACCCCCTGCCCTTCCCAGACAACGTCCCTCTGGGCCATTCCCACACAGCACTCGCCACAGTTCCCAGATTTAGAAAATAAAAATACAGGTTGCCCAGTTACATTTGAATCTCATGTAAACAATGACTATTTTTAGTGTAAGTATATCCCATGCAATATTTGCGATATACTTATACCAAAGCGATGCCCTCAGCCCCGTTTGTTTATTCGCTTCTCTGTAATTCAAACGTACCTGGGCGTCCTGTATTTAACCCCATACCTCGCACCCTGCAGCCCCAGGATTCACACCCCACCCTGGTGTTTGCACGGGCAGTGAGTCCTGCTCGCAGCCCGCGCTGGAGCCTGAAATGACTGGTGTTAGCAGAAAGCCCAGGCCCGCTCACACTGCATCCTCTGGGCGCGCAGAGTCAGGCCTTGGGCACAGCACTTCCTGGCTTCCAGTCTAATTAGGGGTTTTCTCGTCTGACTCTCCACTGGGCTTTGGGAGCTTCTTGTGGACTGTGGTGACTCATCTTGACTCTTGTCCCCCACTCTCTCCAGCCAGCCCTCCGTAAAATGCCCAGCAGAAGTTGGGACCCAGGGTGGGGAGAGCTCAAAGGAACACCCACAGAGATAAATGGGCCTCTGATGGCATCTAAATACAAAGGGCTGGGCCACTAGAATGGCGGGTCCCTAAGGGCAGGAATCTTACCTGTTTCCAGCCCTACTCTATCCCCGCCCCCCCCACCCCCCGCTCACCCAGCAGATGCTCAGTAAACACACTTGGCTTGAATCAGCGGTTGCATTCACGGCGACTGGCCCCCCGTGTCAGCTACCCACCTCCACTAACACTTCGGAGCTGCCGGGTCCCCAGCTCCCATGGAGGAGCTGAGCTGAGTTGACAGTGACCGGCTGTAAGTCCACGGGCCGGAGGGCAGCGGGAGGGAGGCTGAGGGACGCAGAAGGGGCGCACGTAGCGGGGGAGCGAGCAAGCGAGCCGGCGGCGGAGCGAGGCGGGGCCCCAAAGGGGCGGCTGCGCTCGGGGGACTTGCGAGAACCCGGCCCGGCGGCCGCTCGGAGGTGCCGCCCGCTGGTCAGGGCGGCCGCGCACGTGACCCGGCGGCCAATAGGGAGGAGGCGAGGCCCGCGGTCAAAGTCACGGGTAGCCGCCGAGGCCCTGGGAGGGCCGTGCTTTTCCGGGGCGCTGTGGGGAGGAGGGGGCGGGCAGGGGACTGGGACCCGGAACCGGCTGGGACTCCCCCTCTAGCCGGGTCCGCCGGGAACGGGACTCCCAGTGCGGCCCGACGGGGAAGGGGAGGCGGCCCCTCAGCAGCCGGCCTGCCCTCCCTCCTGGGGAGCCACCCTCTGATGTGCCGGGGACAGGTTCGGAGGCCTCCTCCTACCTGTTTCACATACCTGGAGCCTGAAAGAGGGGGAGAGAGGTACCCAAAGCCTAGGGGACGGTTAGTGAGGGAACCCCATTGTCGTTCCCGATCAGCTAGGCGGCGCTGGATCACTCAGCCCGCACCTCACAGCTCGCACCTAGTAGGTGCTTCCCAAGTGTTTGGTGCTGAAGAAACACGTGAACGGTTGAATGAATGCATGAATGCATGAATGCGTGAGGCCTCGGCAAGTGCTGCAGAGGCTGAGGACTGGCCTCTTGGGGGATGCTTCCCGATCATCATCGTGGGTGTCTCCATCTGAGGGGCTGTGAGCATTCTTCCAGTGAAGTGTGACTTTTGCTGCTGTTCTCTTGTTCCCAAAAGGGGTGACCTCAAGCCAAATAACCACAGTGCCCCCTCTGGGGGGGGATATCGGAAGTCTGAACAATATGATAATACAAGTCTCCTCCTTGTCCCAATGTCCACTCCTTCCAGCACCGCTGTCCTCAGGCAGGGACCCTCATGGGGTCCACACTGCCACACTTTAGGGGCCCTCCAGTTTAGCAAAGCCAGCTGCTGGACCTCCTTCTTCCACCAGAGGCACGGACCCCTCCCTCCCCTGGACCTCCTGCACTTTGTGTCATAGTTCCAACCCTCCGGGCAGGTCCAGTCTCCTGGAGTCTGAGAAACCTGGGTTGAAATCCTGGCATCCCCACCCCCTAGCTTCTGTCTTTGAGCCTCTTTATCTGCATCTATAAAACTGGATGTTCATAATAGCACTAGGATCATTATGAGGCCTGAACGCAACGATTCCTATAAAGTGTCTGGCACAGAAGTGGGCCTTGACAAACGGTAGTCCTGGGGCTGCTGGAGGGCAGGGGCTGGATCTTCTTTGCTCACCACTCCATCGAGCTCCGAAGCCTCTCAGACAGCCTGGTGCGAGTAGGCATTCCCGGGAAAGGCGCTGAGTGAGCTGGGCAGGGCTGGGCGTGCAGGCTGCTGCTGGGGAAGGGAGGGAGGCTGACCAGTGTGGGGTAGTAGTTCAAAAGTCCCCACCACCGAGACCGGTTGGGTCTCTTTTAGAGCTGGGTGTGGACAACTGCCTTCCTGGGAGCTGAACTCACAGACAGGAATCAGCGTGCTTGGCTGTCCCCCTAGTTCAGTGGCATCCACAAGATGGCTGCTTCTGGAGGGCTGGGCAGCCGGGACTGGAGCTCAGGCAGCCTTGAAACCACACTGCAATTTGCCTAGTGACCCAGATTTGTGGCCAGGAGCCGGTCTAACTCCCAGCTGGTTTGGCTGGAGCCAGGGTTTCCGGTTTTAGCAAATAAAAATACAGGATGCTCAGTTAAATTTAAGTGTCAGATAAACAACGCATAATTTTGTAGTATAAGTATGTTCCATACCATCTTTGGGACATACTTACACTGCAACACTATTTATTGTTTCTCTGAAAATCCCATGTAACTGGACTCCCTGCATTTTCCCTGGCAAACCTAGCTGGAGCTTGTCCAGCCGCTGGGGATTGGAAGGGACTCAACCTTGGGGGAGTGGAGAGGGAGGGGACTGCTCCCACCCAAGGCACTTTGAATTGATGTCAGAACAATGGCATGGGTTGTTCTGTTTTTCTTTGCATAGAAAAAGAGCATTCCATGTCACTCAAAAGAAAACAGAGCGGTGGATTGCAGCTCTGCCTTGCTCGACTGATGTTGACCCGGAACATGCCTGGATTCTGAAAGGGATATTGACTCTTAGACAAGTGGCTCTTTCATCTTTCTCTGCACCACGCCTTCTCATGGTTGGTGCCCACCACCCCGTGGCCTGTTTGAAATACACTCGGGATGGGATGCGCAGTGGCCATTTGCCTCTCCAGAGGTCCCTGTTCTGCTGGGCTATTTGGATGCTCCAAGTACAAAGGCCAGTTAGTCAAGTGGCTTGAGTGGTGGACTACGGAACAGACATTGAAAACCAAAGAAGGGTAGTTCAATTTCCCGAGTACCTCTGAAGCATCGGGCCTTTTATGTCACATAACTTCTTCACAGCAACTCTGAGAGGTCATGCCATTATTCCCATTTTACAGATGGGGAAACTGAGGCCCAGGCAGGGAAAAGCCTTGTGTGCTGTCATACAGCAAGCACGTGGTGAGGCTGTGGTTCAGACTCTGTTCTCTCCGAATCCAGTGCCTAAACTTTTCCCCCTCCAGCCCCCTGCCCTGTGACCCTTCTGCCTGCCAGCTTGCTCAGTCCCTGCTCCAGGCCTCAGTTTCCCCATTTGGTAAATGAGGGGGGATAGACAAGGTGATCCCTGAGGTCTGTGCAGAAATTGTCTTTTCACTCACCATTCTCATGCATTCGCTAGTGGCAGGAAAGAGACTTATCAGGATATTGTCCTTTGTCTCAGAGCAAAAAGACTGACCAACATTCATATTGCAAAACTTGGCCAGTAACACCCCATCCCCCATAGCATGGGCCTGGTGGCTGTATAAAGACACTGAAGGTCAAGGGCTCACAGCACTTCGTATGCAGGCTGCAGGCCACTGCAGAAAACCCTTGGTCTTCAGGCCTGAGTAGGAATGGGGCAGTAGGATTAGCTATGTGCCCAAAATATTGTGCACATAACCCACATGTAACTCATGAAGCATGGGCCCGGCCTCTTCACCTGGACTCCACTCCCCCAAACATCATGAGGACACAGGAAAAAGCAGGTCTGAGAAGACTTGCTCTGCCCTCCCCTCCCAGGCCCACTCTGACCCAGCAAGTGGCCAAGATGCCTCATAGATGCTGCCAAAGCACCTGCCAGTTGGCGGCTGTGCAGCAGTGTGACTGGAGTTGGCTGGGGCCGGGGACAAGGAAGCGACGCTCTTTCTCAGTGGGGGCAGCGCTGTGTTCTTAGGAGTTCAAGGCTTTCCCTTCTAATAGGGAAGAGCAAGTCTGACTCCATATGAGATCTGTTCCTTTTACTTTAACCCCTTGTGCTTTGTTGCCTGTGCTTAGTCATGCTGGCTCTGCACCTTTTGTAAAAGAATGCTGCCCATAGCCTGAAATATACAGGATAGACCATTCTCAGGACTCTGACCTTTAAGAGTCCATTCATATAGAGATAAAAAGTTGCAGAACAGAGAATAACATTTGTTCCCTTGGAGGTTTACAGGAACATCGTGACCTGACCTATGTGGACAACGGCGGGAAGGAAGGATTCCAGCACCAAGAAGTCTGCCACAACCAACCTTTCCCCTCCCTCACCTTGCCTTTAAAAATGCTTTGCCGAACCCCTTTGAGAATTGGGGGTTTGGGGGGCAGGAGCCACCTGTCTTCTTGCGTGACCCTGTAATAAACCTTTCTCTTCTCCAAACTCTGGCATTTCGGTTTGCTTGGCCTTACTGTGCATCCGGCACACGAACTTGCGTTCCGTTAACACCCCTTCTTCTTGCCCTGGCTGACTCTTGCCCCACTCTTCAAGGGCCAGCTCAGGAATCGTCTCCTTCCCTGCCCTCACCTGCTCACCCCGACAGAGTCGGCACCCTCCTGTGTGTCCCCCCAGTACTCCGTGCCTGTTGCTCTCGGAGTGATTTCACTGTCACTTAGCACGTCTCCCACACTGGGCTGCGAAGGTGGAGTCCACGTCTTTCTCATCTTGTTGTCCTGGAGTGGCCTTCTCCCAGCTCTTAGTGTGGCGGGCTTATTACTTTCAAGTCTTAGCTTAAATGTCATTTCCTCTGAGAGGCCTTCATTGACCTCCCTGGCTAAAACCCACCCCACCCTGGTTGTTCTTTTTTCAATGTCTACACAGCACTAATCGCTACTGAAATCAAGTCATGTATTTGGTTTTCATGGAGGTGAAATTCAAACAACCATCTTAACCTGTACAGTTCAGTGGCAGTTCGTACATTCACAGTGCTGTGCAACCATCACCTCTACCTAGTTCCAGAATATTCTCATCACCCCAAAAGGAAACCCAATCCCCATTAGCAGTCACTCTCCATTACTGCCTCCCCCAGCCCCTGGCAACCACTATCTGCTATCTGTCTCTATGGATTTGCCTCTTCTGGACATTACACATAAATGGCATCATACAATACGTGGCCTTCTGTGTCTGGCTACTTTCACTCAGCATAATGTTTTCAGGGTTCCTCCATGTTGTAGCAGGTGTTAGTACTTCATTCCTTTTCATGGCTGAATTATACTCCATTGTATGTATCTAACACATTTTGCTTTCCCAGTCACCAGCGGATGGACTTTTGGGTTGTTTTCACCTTTTGGCTATTGTGAAATATGCTGCTATGAACATTGGTGCACAGGTTTTGGTGTGAACATCTGTTTTCAATTATTTTAGGTCTATAGCTAGGAGTAGAATTGCTGGCTCAAATGATGACTCAATGTTTAACTTTCTGAACAACTGCCAAACTGTTTTCCAAAGTGGCTGCACCTTTTCACCTTCCCACCAGAAATGCACAAGGTCTGCAATTTCTCCACATCCTTGCCAACAATTGTTATTATTTGTCATTTTGATTAGAGTCATCCTGTGGGTGTGAAGTGGTATCTCATTGTGGTATTTTTTTAATATAAATTTATTTATTTTATCTATTTATTTTTGGCTGCGTTGGGTCTTCATTGCTGCGCACGGGCTTTCTCTAGTTGCGACGAGCACTGGCTACTCTTTGTTGTGGTGCGCAGGCTTCTCATTGCGGTGGCTTCTCTTTGCTGTGGAGCACTGGCTCTAGGCATGCAGGCTTCAGTAGTTGTGGCTTGAGGGCTCTGTGGCATGTGGAATCTTCCCAGACCAGGGCTCGAACCCGTGTCCCCTGCATTGGCAGGTGGATTCTTAACCACTGCGCCACCAGGGAAGCCCATTGTGGTATTTTTAAATTTCTTCTTGTCCTTTCCTCCCGAATGTGGGATTCATGAGGTCAGGGGTCATGCCTGGCCTGGCCTTTCCTATATCCAGCTCCTATCCCTGGCATGTGGAAGGTTCTCAACACATGGAGGTCAAGTCAATGCATGAGTGAAATCGTTCTTGCTGAATCCTCAGCTCACAGCCCAGGGCCTGGCACAGAGAAGGCCAGTAGTGGCTGTGTGTTTTGTGTCCTGACCCAGTGGCCCCAGGATGTGGTCTGGCCCCCAGGGGAAGGGGCTCTCAAGGACCACCGAAAGGGAAGGACCCCAGCCATGTGGGTTGTGGCTCAGAGAAGTGGTCCTGCCTCCATGGGACCTGGAGTAACAAGTCAGGGACTGGAGCTGGGGCTCAGCCCAGGACAAGGATCCCTGTTCCAAGTGAGGGTTTGCAGGGAGGTGAGTAAGCAAGGCCACGGCACCCCAGGAACACTGGCTCACAAGCTGATGGCTCCTTGGCAGTCCCCCTTCATAACTCCTCCTGTAGCAGCCCCTTGGGAAGTTCCTTCTAGCCTGGCCTCCCCATCTCACGTTGCCCTTTGGGATTTGGAGACCAGGCTCTGGGCTCTCAGCCTGCGGGGACTGACCCTCTTCAAATGCAACTCCTGGTAATTATCTCTCAGCTGCAACCACAGGGATGGGGGGCTCCTCTCACTGCCTGGTGGGAGAAGTGTAATAGGGAAGAACAAATCTGACTCCATATTCAATTGGTTTCCATACTTTAACCTTCTTCTTCTATTGCTTTTGCTACAAGTTAAGAATGTTGCCTCTAGCCTGAAATATACAGCATAGACCATTCTCAAGGCTCTGACCTTTTCCATTCATATAGAGATAAAAAGTTGCAGAACAGAGAATACCATTTGTCTTGTTGGAGGTTTGCAGGAACATCATGTCCTGACCTGCTTGGACAGCTGCAAGAACAAAGGGTTCCAACACCAAGAAGTTTGCAGCAACCAACCGTACCCCCTCTCCTTTTAATATAGAAGAAGCCTGAATTCTAACTTGGGGAAGATGGTTCTTTGGGACACGAGTCCACCATCTTCTCGGTCTGCTGGCTTTTGGAATAAAGTCAATATTCTTTGCCCCAGCAACTCGTCTCTTGATTTATTGGCCTGTCATGTGGTGAGTAGTTCAAGCTTGGACTCGGTAACAGTTTCTCCAAAAGTTAAGCACATAGAGTTACCCTGTGACTCAGCAATTCTACTCCTAGGTTTATACCCAAAAGAACTGAAGATAGATATTCAAGCAAAAACTTGTGCACAAATGTTCATAACACCATTATTCACAATAGCCAAAAGGCAGAAACAACCCCAATGTCCATCAATGTGTGAATGTATAAAATGTGGTATTTTATTAAACTATTAAAACATGAAGTATCAAATCAGTATGTTGTACACCTGAAACTAATATAATATGTCAATTATATCTAAATTTTAAAAGAAGTAATAAAGTATTGATCCATGTTACACCATGGATCAACCTTGAAAGCATTATGCTAAGTAAAAGAAATCAGATATAAAAGACCACTTAATGTATGATTCCATTTAAATGAAATGTCCAAAATAGGCAAATACACAGAGACAGAAAGTAGATTACTGGCTGCCAAGGCCTGGGGGTAGGATGGGGACTAATGGCTTAATGGGCACAGGGTTTCCTTTTGGGGTGATGGAAATGTTTTAAAAATAGGTAGAGATGTTAGTTGAACAACACTGTGAATATACTAAATGCCACTGATTTTTTTTTTCTTTTTTGGCTGTGCCATACTGCATATACCGATAGGATCTTAGTTCCCCGACCAGGGATCGAACCAATGACCCCTGCAGTGGAAGCGCGGAGTCTTAACCGCTGGACCGCCAGGGAAGTCCCATTGATTTATATTTGTTTATTTGCTTATTTATTTATTTATTTTGCAGTACGCAGGTCTCTCACTGTTGTGGCCTCTCCCGTTGCGGAACGCTGGCTCCGGACGCGCAGGCTCAGCGGCCATGGCTCATGGGCCTAGCTGCTCTGCGGCATGTGGGATCTTCCCGGACCGGGGCAGGAACACATGGCCCCTGCATGGGCAGGTGGACTCTCAACCACTGCGCCACCAGGGAAGCCCCACTGATTTATTTTAAATGGTTAATTTTATGTCATATGAATTTCAGCTCTATTTATAAAAAAAAAAAAAAGCAGTCTTCTCTACCCAATGCCCCTTTAGCCTCAGGCTTGCAAGTCCTCATCAGGGCTCCGTTTCAGGTGAAGGCAAGAACATGGTAGGCAGCTTCATGCCAGGAATCACCGGACTTTGGCATAAGAGCCCGCTCAGGCCCTGTCACCCTGCTAACAGCTCAGGCCCATGGAGCCTCCCCGACCACGGCTTTCTGGCCTTTGTCCATCACCTCAACTTGCAACATCACTATGCCCACTTTTAAAAATTTAAACAAGAAGGAAAGTTATTAACTCATAACAGGAAGTCCAAAGGTAGGGCAGGCCCCACAATATCATCAAGCACTCAGATTTTTCTGCTCCTCTTCGCTGTCAGCCATAGCACTCATCCAAAGGGCAACTCCCCTGGGGTCCCTAATATGACAGCAGATAGCAATTCTGGCTCTGTGACTTCCTGTTCGCATCCATGGATGAAAGAGCCAGTAAAGGTTTCGATGAGCCCGCTTAGTTCACAGGCTCACCCGTGGATCAGTGACTGTCATGGAAGGAAATGCCATGTGCCTTTGGCTTAAACCTAGGTTCCCGCTTTTCACCCTGAACTTCGGAACTGCGTGTGTGGCCAGGCCCCACCCAGTCCCTGCCCCCTCATCCCAGGCTGAGTCAGGCCTTCCCTTCTCGGTGCTCCCCCAGCCCCTGAGCCTCCTTATCACAGCAGCGCTGCCACTGTGTGTTCATGGAGGGTTTTTTTTTTTTCACTGTGATATCTGGGAAGATGGGGGGTGGTGGGGCGGCTGTCTTGGATGCTCTGTGGCCCTAGGGACTGTTCCAGAAGAGCTGCTTTGCCTTACTTGTTGAATGAAGGAGAGGATGAGTGATCGAGTAGTTGGGTGGGTGGAATGCCAGGGATAGGAAGGCGTGGCTGTGAGGGCAGGCCATTGCTACGGGCAGATCCTGGTGTGTAGAGGCCAGAGTTGAAGCAGGATGTGCCTGCGTGTGAGCGCTTGGAGCAGCTTGAAGTCCCCAGAACTCTCCTCCCATCTGGAAGTCCTGAGCTGCAGCCACAGGGAGCCCTGGGTGACCAGAGGCCAGCCTGGTGTGGCTCCTTTAAGCAGCTGGGCCCACACCAGGTCTGACCCACCCTCCCTCCCTCATACTGGCCTTTCCTGGCCACTGACCTCACTCCTTTGCCTGCCTGTCCTGTCTCACCCTCTGGATTTGACACACACTGGTGCCCTCTGGTTATTAATAATACTCCAGGGTCATGCTAACACTGCCTGTTCCCGGAGAACGTTCTCAACGCCAGGCCCTGTGCTAGGGGCTGCACCAGGCACTGGATCTCCTTCCAGACACGCAGTGACGTGGGAGTCATCACCCTGATCCCCAGAGGGCACTGGGTTGGGGGCGCAGGAAAAGGGGTGCTGCCTGGGGAGTGGAGACTCTGCGGCTGTGCCTGGAGAGAACAAAGCTCAGCTGAGGCCGAAGTCAGGGTGCAGCGCAGTGCAAAAGCTGCAGAGCCCTCTTTCCAGGGAAAACATAGGTGTGTCGCTGTAGAAAGATGGATGACAATGGACCTGCTGGGGCTGGGAGTTGGGGACAGGAGCCCTGCCTCTTCAACTCCCCACTTCGTGCTCAGTGGACCCTGAGGCTCAGCCTGTGCTCGAATCTCATCTCTGCCACTTAGTAGCTTGGTGCCCTGAGCAAGTGGCCTTAGCTCCCTAAGCCTCCAATGGGCCATCTGTAATGAGGGAGGGAGGGGGAGAGCCGGGAGAGTCTTTGCCTCTGAGGATCCTTGTGAGCATTGCTTGGTGTGCTCGGTGGGCTGCCCAGCACACCTCCCTGCATTCCGAGGACCCCTTCAGAGTGCAAGCCCACTTTTCCTGTAGCTCTCCCCATCCTCTCCCAGCCTGCCCTGTATCGCCTGTGTTCCCTCCCCATCCCTGCATCCGCCCATCCACTTATTCACGTGACAAGTCTCTGTCGGGCACCTACTATGTGCCAGGCATCGAGCTGGGCATGGAGACCCCGCCAGGTCTCTGCCCTCACGACACACTTGTGATCATTCAGTGTCGGGAGAGTTGGACTAGGAAGGCATCCCTCTCCAGCCTCCAGCCGTTGCCACAGGACCAATCCATTCACATCTCCCCATGGCCCCTGCGCTTGCTGCTGGGGAGGCTCTGGGGTGCGTCCTGATGGCGCTGGGAGAAGGCAAATGATGCTAGGCTAGCCTCCCGCCCCCCTCCCTTGGCCAGGCTTTCCCCAGGGTTCTGCTGGTGCCCTCAGCCATGCACATGTGCTGGACAGTCCTGAGCCCAGGAGACCCCCTCGGGGCCACTCTGGGTAAACCCTTTGGGGCTTGACTCAGGCAGCTGGAGAACCCCTCCCTCTGCTGTGAACCTAAAATCCCTTGAAATCACAGTCACTACGGAGGGGAAGTCAGCATTTGATTTACAAAAATCCTGTGCATATATGTCCAGCAGCCTTGAGTGACTTTCTGGGCACTCTGTGGTTTGCCACTCTCCTAGTCCATTTGGGCTGCCATAACAAAGTAGCACAGACTGGGTGGCTTATAAAGAACAGAAACTTATTTCTCACTGTTTCGGAGCCTGGAAGCTGAGATCAGGGTGCCAGCATGGTCGAGTTCTGGTGACAGCCTTCCTCCAGGTTGCAGACAGCTGACTTTTTGTTGTGTCCTCACAGGGCCGAGAGAAGAGAGGAAGCAAGCTGTCTCGCGTGACCCTTATAAGGGCGCTAATCCCATTCACGAGGCTCCACCCTCATGACCTCATCTAATCCTAATTACTTCCCAAAGGCTTCACCTCCAAATACCATCACATTGGAGGGAAGGGCTTTAATGTGTGAGTTTTGGGAAGACACATTGAGTCCATAGCAGCCCCCTTCCCCTGCCATAGGCATGGGTGTGGGGAGTTAGGGGGATGCCCCTCCAATGAGACAGCCACACCCTCCCTTCCCCCCGGATCCCTGAACTGGGCCAATGGGGCCCTACTTTGGCAAGCTGGGTTGCCAGGTGGGCGCACGAGCCGCTCATGTGCTCACGGGTGCTAATCTGGTCTGCCAGCCTGGTTCTCATAGCACACACGTAGAGGCACTTGGAGATCCTTAGCTGAAAAGGGTGGTCGGTTCTCTGATTATTGAAAGGTCAGCACACCGGCAGGAGCACGTGCTGTTGGCTTCACCTGGAACGCTTTTCCTTCCCTAGACTCTTAGGGGTCCTTCTTGCCTCATTGTACACATCACTTCCTCCAGGCGTGACCCCTCCCCCGGCACCCCCAGCCCTGGCCAGGCCTGGCCTCCTCCCTTGCGGTTTCACAGCCCCCGGAGCTTGCCTTGGCCAAGACACCTACCAACCCACCATCCTGTACAATCATGTCTTTCTCCACCATGTCCCTGTGATCACTTCCTTACACCCCAGCTCCTGGCATAGAGTAAATGATCCAGAGCATGAATGAGTGAGCATTCCACTGTCGAGGATGTCTTCAAGGGCAGGAGAGATGAGCCATACGGAGCCCACCAAATGCCTCTGATCGCCCGAGCACAGCCCTGGCATCTCAAGTGATGGGATGCAGGGCCCATTGCCAGGCCTGGGGGCATGTAGGGGCCCTGGGTCGCTGCCTGGCTGAGGTATACAAGACCCTGAGGACTCACAGGGGCCAGGAGCACAGACAGACAGCCAGGGACGGCATGGGGCCACCAGGAGGAACGGGTGCCAGTGCTGGGAGGGTAGTGAGCAAGGTCAGGAAGACCTCTGCCCCATGGGGAAGGGGGAAGTGGTGAACACTTGTTAGTACTGAAAGGCAGCCTGGAGCAACACCAGCTTTCTCCAGCTGGGATCCCTACAGCCTATGCCCTGTCTTCCTGGAGGGTAAATTTTGCTCCAGAACTGGGGTGGAATAGTTACTTTAACTGGTCAGTAGTGTAAAGATTAGGTTTTTCTGTTTAAACAGACACGGATGTAGTATGCCTTCGAATGCAAACTCCATATGGATTTTTGAGCTATAACATAAGGTATCAAAATGGCAACTTTGGGCTATGACCCAGCCCATCCTCGGGGGCTGCATCTTACTCTGTTCAGTTGTTAGGGAGATGCAGCTGAAAAACATGAGGGGCACTGGCATGGTGGAGGGGCCTGGGGAAGGTGGCCTTTAGCATCAGATGGGCTTGAATTTCCATCCCCGTTCCCTCCATAGCTTGACCTCCCTCCCCATGGATGAGACCACTGGGAGCTTGAGCAAGCAATTCTTTTTTTTTTAATTGAATTTTTATTTTATATTGGATTATAGTTGATTTACAACGTTGTGCTAGTTTCAGGTGTACAGCAAAGTGATTCAGTTATACGTAGACATATGACATATGTATATGTATCATTGAGCAGGCAATTCTAATACTTGGGAATGGCGCCTACCTTTGAGATGGGCGCACGATGAGAGACTAAGGAAGGATGGCAGTCCTGAAATGCACCTACCACCAACGGGATTGCAGAGGAATGCTGACCAACCTCAAACCTGCAGCTGCTGTGCAGGAGGGGCAGCCTCCCTTCGTAAATCCTTTGAGAAGGATCCAATCAAAATCGATTTCATTTTTCACAGTGGCAGGACCTGGGGACTGGGGAGCCCACCACGCACAGCTCTCCTGAGGTCTGGGGGAGGAACCCAACCACCTCACCCCATGGGCATCCCCATCGGAAGTGCCTGCTCTTGTTGTCTGGTGGAGGTGTGTGTGTGTTCCTGCGCTTATGGGGCGTCTGCTGTGCCAGGCACTGGGCTGAGCTTTTACCCCCATGATTCCCTGCCATCTTCCTCGCAACTATGGGTGAAGTTCGGGGGCCTCTGGGGCTTTGGGGGAGAAGGGAGAGGGGGGCCTGAGGGCCCAGGAAGGCTCTAGTTTGGACACTGAGTGTTGATTGGCTGCTCCCACCCTTGGAGAAGCGCCCTCCCTCCCTCCTCTCTGGCCACCCCAGCTTCTGGGTCAGCCTTCCCCGGTCTGGACTCTACCTGACTCCAAGCAGTAGACTGACTCAGCCTGACAGCCTATTCTGCTCGCTTGGCCACGGTGACACCTGGGCCTCCACATGTGGGGCAGTGGTCTGGTTCCCGGGCCCAGGCAGGACTCTGGCAGGGGCCGCTGTCCTTCCTTAGTCTCTCGTCCTCACACCAGTCTTTGAGCAGGTGTCATCATCCCCGAGTATTAACATCACCTGCTCAAGGGCCCAACGATCTTCTCAAGGGTGAAGTCAAATTGCAGAGGGAGGTTGTATTAGTTTTCTGGGGCTATGATAACAAAGTCCCACACACTGTAAACAATAGAAATGTATTGTCTCCCAGTTCTGGAGGCTGGAAGTCTGAGATCGAGGGGTGGGCAGGGTTGGTTTTTTCTAAGGGCTGTGAGGGAGAGTCTGTTCCAAGCCTCTCTCCCAGCATCTAGTATTTTGCTGGCCATCTTTGATGTTCCTTGGCTTATAGAAGCATCCCCCCAATCTCTGCCTTCATCTTCACTTGACTGTCTTCTCCCTGTGTGCTTGTGTGTGTCCAAATTTCCCCTTCTTTTAAGGGCGCCAGTTGTATTGGGTGAGGGGCCCACCCTACTCCTCTAGGACCTCATCTTACCTAATCACATCTGCAACAACCCTATTTCCAAAGAAGTTTACATTCTGAGGTCCTGGGGGTTAGGATTGTAACATATGGATTTTGGGGCAGAGGGGGGTACACAATTCAACCCGTAACAGAAGTAAAGTGGAAATTTAAATTGATCTGATACCAAAGGCCGCCTTTGATCCCAATATGCTGGTGCTTCTCAAATTTTGCCACCGAGTCTCCCTAACAACTGAAGAGAAGGAACTGCGTTCCCTGGGCCTCCACTGGAGGACTTGGAGTGACCGACCCCAGTACCACCCTCCCAGGGTGCCTTTGCTCAGGGCCACCTCCTGCTGCTTCACATGCCTTGGTCTCCCATTTCCCATCCCACCCCCAGCCCAGGCCAAGTCTAGGGTAGGTTTCAGCTCCCCAGTTTGTTCTAGAGTCCTAATTTTGATATTCCAGCCTTTCTTCTACCACCCAGAGCCCCAGAGCATCCCTAGTGGCACCTGGGTCCTGTTTCTATGGGCACCCTTCCTGCATTTCATCGTCCCACCCATCTCTGGCTTTCCCTAGACTGGGAGAGACATCATTCTGGCCCAGGCTTCTATGTTTGTTGGAAGCCTCCAGACTGTGCCTTGAAGAGCAACTGCTGGAGGGGCCATGTGGAGCCCTTCCCTGGAAACGTGCCTCCTCCTTTGTGCGGTCTGTGTCAGTCAGAGCCTAAGGTTTCTATGATTGCCTTTGCTGCATGCCAACCGCTCATCTATTTGAGACTCCTCTCGGGAAAGCACCTGCAATTTCATTCCTTCCAGCCACACTGTTACACTGCTCTACCCTATTTCTATTTAACAGTTTGAGCACTGAAGTGCCTTGATTAGAATAATCAATTCCGTACCCAGAAACAGCCTCCCCAGGAATGCAGAATCCAGCCAAGTGCCCAGATGCTGAGTAAACAGACCTCTCCTCCCAGCCACCTACCCCAGACCTCAGGAGAGCTGTGTGTGGTGGGCTCCCCAGTCCCCAGGTCCTGCCACTGTGAAAAATGAAATCGATTTTGATTGGATCCTTCTCAAAGGATTTACGAAGGGAGGCTGCCCCTCCTGCACAGCAGCTGCAGGTTTGAGGTTGGTCAGCATTTTTCTGCAATCCCGTTGGTGGTAGGTGCATTTCAGGACAATCAGGAGTGTGTGATAAGAAGATGCGAATCGCTCACCCTCCTGGAGCACTCCTGGGACAGCTGCTTTCCCTGCGTGAGGAATCTCACCTGATCCTTGCAGGCATTCTTCAGGGCAGGTTTCATTATGACGCCCATTTTACTGATGAGTAGACTGGGGCTTAGAGGAGGTAAGTAGCTTTGGGATAATGTAGTTAGGAAGTGGCAGCGGCCAGATTCAAACCCAGATTGTCTGGCTCCAGGGCCCCAGAATAGAATCGCCCTGTGGAGCTGAGTGTTGGTGCTAGAAAGAAGTTGAGGATTTGATCAAACCCCTTCGTCTCTAGGTGAGGAAACTGATGCCCAGGGAGGGAGGGGAACCTGCCCAAGTTCATAGAGGAGGTGTGATGTCACACATCCCCACGGTGGGTGGGGGGGTGAGTGGAAGGGCACTGGTGGCGGGTTTAGTGGGAGACTCTAGTCCTTTGGTGAGGTCCACTCGCTGCTGCCCCTTCAGGGACACCTTGCAGTGGCACAGCTGCCAGAGGCGGTGGGCAGTGGCAGCAGCAGAGCAGAGGAGGAATGTGGCCTATGGCAGAGGTCAGCTTCTGGCCGGCCCTGGCAGGTGGTGACTTCCCAACAGCAGCAGGGGACCATCTGTCCCCTTCCTGCCATGGGCAAACCTTGGCTTTCCCCAAGTCCTCTTGGGTATCATTTGCAACCGGATCCTGAGTTCCTGATGCCCACAGGAAGAGTTCTTAACCATCCGGGAGGTCTGTCTGAAGGACAACAGACACTGGACCCTCTCCTCAAACTTTGTGAAGCCTGAACTAGACACCTGAGGAAGTCCCCTGAAGTCTTCATGCCAGGAGCCTTGCAGGGACCACTCAGGACCTGCTGAGCTTCTCATCTGCAGAACCTCGACTGGTGACTTTTATAAGAACTGACGTGGTGAACTGGTGGCACGGGGAACCCGACTGGAGTGGACTGGGGAGACAGTGGGAATGAAGAAATGAAAGCAGGCTGTATAGATGACTGTTCTAAGAATTTATGCTGTGAAAGGAAGCGGGGAAGCAAGGCAGTTAGCTCAAGGGAGATAAGGAGTTGGGGGAGGGAGATACTAGAGAACCATGCAGAGAAGGGAGAAATTGACAGTGCAGCAGTGAAAGAGCATAACTGTAGGAGCAAAGTTCTTTCGAAGATGATGTGACTGGGATCCAGGATCCTGGGGGGGGGGGCACGGGGCCAGGTCTCCTGTGGTAACAGCAGGGAAGGCAGGTGAGTGGTTACAGTTATGAGTCCTTGGTAGGTATGGCGACCAGAAGATGAGACAGTTCTGGTCTGATCGTTTCTACTTGTGGGTGGGCGGGAGGTGAAAATGTGAAATAGTTGTTTAGGGAAGTGGAAAAACACATGTACTTAGGGGGTGTAGTTGGATAGTGGACAGTGTGGAGGGCTCAGATGGTGTGGATTGTTATTATTCTAATTAGGAAGACAGATAACACTATCTCCTGGCATCACTCCTGGGCAATGTGGTATCACGGTTAAGAGCACTGGCTTTGGGCGTCTGCATCTTGGATTGGCCCTTCCTGGCTGGGGAACCTTGACTGAGGCACTTGAGTTGCCCAGGATCACACCGCCAGAAAGGGACTGAGCTGTGACTCAAACCCAGAGCCTGCATGCAGCCTTCCCCCTGGGCCACGTGGCCTCTATTCACCAGAGAAAATGTCAAATACCAAGAAATAGCCAACGTGCTTCTACGGTTAAGATATTGTTTGGGAAAACATGACTTTGGGGGCCCTGCACTTTGCCTTATGTTCATTTCTGGTTCTTCCAGCCTGGGTTTGAGAGACTCAGGAATGCTCCCTGGGCTGCCCCTGCCAGGTTCCCAGGCTCTGCTTCTTTCCTCTTCCCAACCCTTGGGCAGCTTGTCCCTGGCACCTCTGAGCCCCTCTCTTGGGGCCTGGAGCCCAGCCCAGCCCGGCTCAGCTCTGTGCATCGAGAGTTTTGAAGAGAGACAGCCTTTGTCAGGCTCTGTGGGATCCTTCCCTCATTTTCCCAGAACTATGAGGGGTGAGGCCTGGGACTCTCTGATGATCAAAAAAAAAAAAAAAAAACCCCAAAAACAAACAAACAGAAAGCTTCTCCAAGGATCTCAAAGAGACTGGCAGAGGGGCAAGCTTCCACCTCACCAGGCACCCATTAAAAACGCTCAGCCCTGTGCCGGGCGTTCACAGAGAAAACACAGCAAGCACTATGATCAGTATTGAAAAGAACTTTAGAGGCAAAGATACTTTAAGCCAAAGACAAACGCTCTTATCAGAATTTTTTGGGGAAATCTTCCATTTTTAAAAACGTTGGCAATGAACTCAAATCAGAACATGACACTGAGTACCCCGCACTCCTGTCCTTGTCGTAGCTGCATCCAGCAGAACATGAGTCTCTTTGGTGGATGGGAGAATACGGCCACCATGTCTTTAAGGCATCCATGGAACCCAGAAGAATCACAGAGGTGTCCAGTTGACTTTATGGGTGAATTGAAGCTCTGCTTCATCAAGGAACATTTTTGGAGACTGCCTGGGGTCTTTTTTATTCATTTATTTGTTTATTTATCTATTTATTTATTTAGGGCTGTGTTGGGTCTTCGTTTCTGTGTGAAGGCTTTCTCTAGTTGCGGCAAGCAGGGGCCACTCTTCATCGCGGTGCGTGGGCCTCTCACCATCGCGGCCTCTTGTTGTTGCATAGCACAGGCTCTAGACGCGCTGGCTCAGTAGTTGTGGCTCACGGGCTTAGCTGCTCCATGGCATGTGGGATCTTCCCAGACCAGGGCTCGAACCCGTGTGCCCTGCATTGGCAGGCAGACTCTCAACCACTGCGCCACCAGAGAAGCCCCCCTGGAGTCTTTTTGATGTTCTAGTGCCGCCTGCCTTTTTCGGCTTTGTAGCAGGCCATTTTGATGACAGACTTGTGTTCTGCTGATTTTTATGAGCACTTGACCCACACCACACTGTGACTGTGTGGGTGCCTGCCAGGTACTGTCATATTTGCCTGCTAGAGTTAGAACAGGAATCCAAGAACCGTTGACACTGGCCATGCATATGGGCTTTGTTTCTGTCCAACTGGGACATCCTTCAGCAAGGGCATTTAACAAAATGCTCTCAGATGGGGAGTGGGGAGTTCTCTTAGCTTTCAGTTTCCCTGGACCACCTTCCAGTGTGGCCCCAGCCCACACATAGCCTGCACGGGACTCTAGCCCCAAGTGGGGAGGTGAAACTTGCTTGTCTACTTCTCGCTCTTTCTTCCTTTTCCCACCATCCCTTTGGCCTGAAGTAGAGTCGGGGTGGGGGGTGGGGGAGGGGAGCCCTTACCGCCTCTTTTTCATCTTATCTGGAGTTTCTGCACCTCTAGCACGTAAGAAAATGGGCTTGGTTCTTGATCTGATGACGATGCACACTGCATCAGTCAGGGTTCTACCAGAGAAACAACCAGCAGGAGGGAGAGAGAGATGGAGACACAGAAAGAGGGAGAGAGAGTGTGCATGTATTAAAAGGAATTGTGAATGCTGTGGGCTGGCTAGGCCAGCCCACTGTTTGCCGGGCAAGTCTGCAGGCTGGAAACTCAGCAGGAATTGATGCTGCAGCCTCGAGGCAAAATTTCCTTTCTCAGGGAAATCTTAGTCTTTGCTCTTAAAGCTTTTCAAGTGATTTTCAACTGGATGAAGCCCACCCAGATGATGGAGGATAATCTCCTTTACTTAAAGTCAACTGATTATAGATGTTAACCACATCTACCAAATACCTTCACAGCAACAACTGGATTAGTGTTTGATTAAATAAGTGGGGACTACAGCCTAGCCTAGGTGACATGTAAAGCTGACCATCACAGTGAGGCAGGAGATAGATGGGCCCCAGGCTGAACAGTTTCTCCTCTGTGGACAGAAACTCCATAATAGCAGAAACTCCATAAAAGCAGGATGATGGAGGAGGCTGGCCCTGCCCAGATAAGAGATAAAAGACCACATAGTCCTCATTCTCGAGGTCGAGGAGACCTCCCCAACTACACATGCTCAGAAAGGCTCCTTGGAGGTAAAAAAGGGAGGGGGCGCCACCTCATAGTAAGTGACGTCAACTACCCATAGGCCTCTTCGCTAGAATCCATCTTGGCTAAGAGATGCACACGCACACATAGGAGGACCCTGAGTTACACCAAACACGGACTCAGAACCAGGCAAAGCAAGACGACTGGCCAGAGGAAACCCGGAAGAAATGCCCCATAAAAGTGATTCAAACTACCACGCGGGTGCGACGCTCTCTCTGAGCCTGCCCGTGTGTCTATCCACACGTACTGTATTCTTTTTCCTCCTAATAAACACTTTACTTGCTTCACTACTTTCCTTCTCTATGTGGAAATTCATTCCTACACAGCTGACGGGCCAGGGCCTTGTCACTGGCCACTGGCCCCTGGTGGTCTGGTGGTTAGGGTTCAGCTCTCTCACTGCCGCTGCCTGACCTCAATCTCTGAAACCCTGCTTCAAGCCGCTGCAGGCCGAGGCCACCGGAGATCACCAGTTAAAGTCTGGTTTTCCAGGCCATTGTCTGGTCATGGACACAAAAATCCTACTTGAGGTATCAAAAGTTGTCTTTATCTTTCTTGTTATCTTCTTCCCATGATTGGAATACTGTGGGTGGAATATCTCCCACAAGGAAATACGATTGAGAAAAACATATTAATACATTTTTAGTGTGACATTTTGCCCAAGGAAGGACATTTTGTCTTTACGATTACAAATCATCTCCTTGAAGAATAAAAAGAAGCAACTAATGAAACCAGCAAGCTCCCGTTTGAAAGGAGCACATACAAAGTAGGTGGCAGAGTTTGTGCCCTGGCTGGCGTGGGGTTGTCCCGGGCACGATGGGCACAGACTGCTGGAAAAGTGCCAGGAGAGCCAAAGCTGAGGAAGAGATGAGGGCTCGGAAGATGCCAAGGGTGGAGCAAGGGGCGTGTTTTGAGCTCTGCTTGGCACTTGCTGACCCCAGAGGAGATGGGTCCCTTGCTTAGGGAGGCAGATTTAATATGAGCAGCTGCTAGAGGTAGAAGACCAACTCAATCCATTATTTATTGCTCATTCAAGAGACAATCTCACCCTCCAAGGGTCCAGCTAACATCACCATGTGGGAACAGCCACGTGAGACAGGGCAAGGTGGCAGCCTCCAGCTCCCCTCAGGGACTTCTGTCTCCAGGGTCAGGTTGACCCCGGCTCATGATCGTGTGCTCCCAGAAGACTCGAGGTGGACGTGGGAGGGAAAGAGGTCAAGGTGGCCATCTGTGTCTGGTAAATTTCCCTACAGGTTGCTTGGTTGAGGCTCCCTGGCCCACCCTACCCTTTCCTCTCGCAAGGGCCTCTGCCCTCCCCCGAACCGGAGGTCCCCTCCCGGGCAAGGCTCCGGTCTAATGCCTTGATCGTCACAGCCCAGTCAGTGCCAGGCTGGGCCCAGAGGTGGGGAATCGGGTGCTTGGGCTCTGCGTTCAAATTCCCTGAGGCGGTGAGGCTCACAGGAGAGGGAAGTGGCTGGTGTCCAGCAGTATTCTCCAGGCCTCACGTGTGTTGCTTCTTCTTTTTTTTAGAATTTAATTCAGTGGGAAAGGAAAGGACAGGTTTTTGGACTGACGGTTTATTTTCAGTAACATAACATTTTTGGGTTTGTTTTTAAACCAGTTTTGTTGAGATATACTTCACATAGCATACAGTTTACCCATTTAAAGGGTACGAGTCAATGGCTTTGAGTCGATTCGCAGATCTGTGCGGCTATCACCACAGTCAATTTTAGAAGGTTTTCATCACCACCAAAAGAAACCTTATACCCTTCAGCTGTCACTCTCCTACCCCTCCGTAACCCCCAGCCCTTGGCATCCACTAATTTACTTTCTGTCTCCTTGGATTTGCCTATTCTGGACTTTCAAATGAATTAAATTATATGATATGTGAGATTTTGTGACTGTCTTCTTTCACTTACCATATTGTTAAGGTTCATCCAAGTTGTAGCATGAATCAGAATTTAATTCCTTTTAAAGGCTGAATAATATTCCACTGTATGGAGAGACCACATTTTGCTTACTGATCCATCGATGAACATTTGGGTTGTTTCCACTTTTTGGCTACTATGAGTAATGTTGCTATGAACATTGGTGTACAACTTTTTGCATGGGCATTTGTTTTCATTTCTCTTGGCTATTGCCCTAGACTCTCAAGTGGTGGAACTCTATGTTTAATTGTTTGGGGAAGGTATTGGCTCTTTTCCTCCTCACAAGAGCCCTCTAGGATGGAGATACTATTATTTTTTTAATTTATTTTAAGTTTTTAAATTACAAAAAGTTTAACAAATTTTTTGGCTGTGTTGGGTCTTTGTCGCTGCTCATGGGATTTCTCTAGTTGTGGTGAGTGGGGGCTACTCTTCACTGCAGTATGCAGGCTTCTTGTTGCGGTGGCTTCTCTTGCTGTGGAGCATGGGCTGTAGACGCACAGGCTTCAGTAGTTGCAGCACATGGGCTCAGCAGTTGTGGCTCGCGGGCTCTAGAGCGCAGGCTCAGTAGTTGTGGCGCACGGGCTTAGTTGTTCCGCGGCACGTGGGATCTTCCCGGACCAGGGCTCGAACCAGTGTTGCCTGCATTGGCAGGCGGATTCTTAACCACTGCACCACCAGGGAAGTCCGGAGATACTGTTGTTATCTTCAGATGGGGAAACTGAGGCACAGGAAGCTGAAGTGGTTTGCTGACCTGACCTGCCCCAGGCCCCACAGGTATCAGGAGGTGGAGCCTTGATTTGAACACAGGGGCTTTGGCGCCAAAGTTCCCCGGTTTCACGGCTGCCCTGTGCTGCCCCTTGGTTCACAGACTCTGTCCAAGTCCCACGAGGCCCTGGGCCAGCCAAGCGCTTGCCATTGGCTGGAGTCCACACTTGCCAAGCCCTCCCACTTCTGCTTGCAGGCCCTAGTGGTCAGCTTGCCAAGCCCGTCCCCTTGGTCCCCAGAGGAGCTTTGTAGCCATGGCCACTTGGAAGGAGGCAGGGCTGTGGGTGGGCAGGCAGGCAGGGCAGCCGGGGCTCTGTGTGATGTCTCCTCATTTGTTGCTAACTGTGGGCCACGTTGTTGAATGCAAGCAGATCGATTTATCAAATCCAAAGGCAAAGGACTTCCCAGGTGGCACAGTGGTTAAGAGTCCGCCTGCCAATGCAGGGGACACGGCTTCGATCCCTGGTCCAGGAAGATCCCACATGTTGTGAAGCACCTAAGCCCGTGCACCACAACTACTGAGCCTGTGTGCCACAATTACTGAAGCCCGCGTGCCTAGAGCCCGTGCTCCGCAACAAGAGAAGCCACCACAGCGACTGGGCCCGTGAGCCATGGCTGCTGAGCCTGCGCGTCCTGAGCCCATGCTCTGCAGCGGGAGAGGCCACAGCAGTGAGAGGCCCACGTACAGCAAAAAAAAAAAAAAAAAAAAAAAAAGAAGAGAGAAGCCACCGCAATAAGCCCGTGCACCGCAATGAAGAGTAGCCCCTGCTGGCCAAAACTAGAGATGACATGTGCACAACAATGAAGATCGAACGCAGCCAAAAATAAATATAAATTAATTAATTAATTTAGAAATATCCAAAGACAAAGTGACGCAAGGAGGCTGCACCTCCATGAATGCTCTGTGCCCTGGGCCTTGCTTCTCCAATGACCAGAAGATTCAATTTACAAAGAACCAGCGTTCACTGCTGTGGCGGTGGTGGGGCTCTAGATCTTCCAACAGTGAAGCCTCCATTCAGGGGGAGGCACTACAGACATGGGGAGGGGGATGGAAAGAGAAGGAGGAACATCCATGTCAGAAGAAAAGAGTTGGAGCTGGCCTGGGCCATGGAGGTGACCTGGGGGCTGGAGCCGAGGCCAGGCAGATGGGCCAGAGTGAGAACCTTTTGCAGTGGGATCTGGAAAGCCCTGGGCTGAAATCAACAGCCCCAGTGCCATGTCAGCTTCGTGAAGGCCTAGCCTGAAGCCCTTTCAAAAGTGGGCCGGCTGACTCTGGGACAAATGAAATCTGCTGGAATGCAGGGCTCCATGTTTCAGAAACCACAACAGCAAAAGCAGGAGCCCCCCTTGCTCCTGCCCCAGGGATAACCTCTGGGAACAGCTCTGAGGACCTTCTTCCTGATGAGCAGACCAGGTTACTGCAGGTGGCAAGAACTCTTATGAAAATATCACTCGTGTGTGTGTGTGTGTGTGTGTGTGTGTGTGTGTGTGTGTGTGTATGTGTTCTCTCCTTACAGGTCCCCTATGTCAATGTCAAGTGGCGAGCCTGGCCTGGCTTCTTCAGGCATCCCTGTCTCAGGGGAGGTTAGAGAAGATGGAGTAGTGCCTTGAAGCCCACTTCCTTTCCTACCATTTGAAAAGCAGATTGAAGTGATGATGCAGAGTAGCGGGTGGGCAGGGCATGGAGGGCAGGGAGAAGCAGGGCTTGCACTGCGGTGGGCCTCAGGTATGTGCATGGGGCAGGGGCAGAGGGGGGCTCCTGCCACGCCCTTTGTTTTTTAAGGCAAAGTGAGTTTTTAATGGTAGCTTCCTTTAAACACATGTATTTGGTACTGAGAATGGAAAGACAATTGGTATGGAGCAGAAAACACTTATGTTGATGCCATCATGTTTACTTAAACTATACAATGTCAAATCACCAATGTCTATTTCCACATCTCTTTGCCCCAACGGTATTTTGCTTTATACTGTACCCTTGATACTGGGTCTACTCTTATCATCCCCTTTAGAATCTGAAGACACACATGTGATGTGACAAAGAAAGGCGAATCAGTACAAAGGGACTAAGCACACTAAAATCTGAAACACATTCCAACTATGTAGATAAGTGCATTTATTTACTTATTTATTTGGCTGCTCCATGTGGCATGTGGGATCTCAGTTCCCCGACCAGGGATCGGACCCGCGTCCCCTGCATTGGAAGCACAGAGTCTTAACTGTTGGACCAACAGGGAAGCCCATGTGAAGATAACTGTAGACTGTAGATAACATGGACGGGAGAAAGACAGACCTGGGAAGGGAAAAAGACAACTGCCATCGCAGAAACCTACCAGTTTGCCCCATCATGATCCTAACATTACTAGTGGAAAGTTTGGGTACTGGCCCTGAAATTGAATCAAACCTGCTGCTAATAAGATTCTTTGAAACACAAGAGAAGGAAAAGACCTACAATAACAAACCCAAAACAATTAAAAAATGGTAATAGGAACATACATACCGATAACTACCTTAAATGTAAATAGATTAAATGCTCCCACCAAAAGACATAGACTGGCTGAATGGATACAAAAACAAGACGCGTATATATGCTGTATACAAGAGACCCACTTCAGACCGAGGGACACATACAGACTGAAAGTGAGGGGATGGAAAAAGATATTCCATGCAAGTGGAAATCCAAAGAAAGCTGGAGTAGCAATTCTCATATCAGACAAAATAGACTTTAAAATAAAGACTACTAGAAGAGACAAAGAAGGACACTACATAATGATCAAGGGATCAATCCAAGAAGAAGATATAACAATTGTAAATATTTATGTACCCACCATAGGAGCACTGCAATACATAAGGCAAATACTAACAGCCATAAAGGGGGAAACCAACAGTAAAACAATCATAGTAGGGGACTTCAACACCCCACTTTCACCAATGGACACATCATCCAAAATGAAAATAAATAAGGAAACACAAGCTTTAATGATACATTAAACAAGATGGAATTAATTGATATTTATAGGACATTCCATCCAAAAACAACAGAACACACATTCTTCTCAAGTGCTCATGGAACATTCTTCAGGATAGATCATATCTTGGGTCACAAATCAAGCCTTGGTAAATTTAAGAAAACTGAAATCGTATCAAGTATCTTTTCCGACCACAATGCTATGGGACTAGATATCAATTACAGAAAAAAAAAAAAACTGTAAAAAGTACAAACACATGGAGGCTAAACAATACACTACTTAGTAACCAAGAGATCACTGAAGAAATCAAAGAGGAAATCAAAAAATACCTAGAAACAAATGACAATGAAAACACGATGACCCAAAACCTATGGGATGCATAAAAGGCTGTTCTAAGAGGGAAGTTTATAGCCATACAATCCAACCTTAAGAAACAAGAAACATCTCAGACAAACAACCTAACCTTACACCTACAACAATTAGAGAAGGAAGAACAAAAAAAAATCCCAAAGTTAGCAGAAGGAAAGAAATCATAAAGATCAGGTCAGAAATAAATGAAAAAGAAATGAAGGAAACGGTAGGAAAGATCAATAAAACTAAAGCTGGTTCTTTGAGAAACAAAATTGATAAAACATTAGCCAGACTCATCAAGAAAAAAAAGGGAGAAAACACAAATCAATAGAATTAGAAGTGAAAAAGGAGAAATAACAACTGACACTGCAGAATATGAAGGATCGTGAGAGATTACTACAAGCAACTATATGCCAAAAAGGACAACCTGGAAGAAATGGACAAATTCTTAGAAAAGCACAGCCTTCCGAGACTGAACCCAGAAGAAATAGAAAATATAAACAGACCAATCAGAAGCACTGAAATTGAAACTGTGATTAAAAATATTCCAACAAACAAAAGCCCAGGACCAGAGGGCTTCACAGGTGAATTCTATCAAACATTGAAAGAGCTAACACCTATCCTTCTCAAACTCTTCCAAAATATAGCAGAGGGAGGAACACTCCCAAACTCATTCTACGAGGCCACCATCACCCTGATACCAAAACCAGACAAGAAAGTCACAAAGAAAGAAAACCACAGGCCAATATCACTGATGAACATAGATGCAAAAATCCTCAACAAAATACTAGCAAACAGAATCCAACAGCACATTAAAAGGATCATACAACATGATCAAGTGGGGTTTATCCCAGGAATGCAAGGATTCTTCAATATACGCAAATCAATCAATGTGATACACCATATTAAAAAATTGAAGGAGAAAAACCATATGATCGTCTCAATAGATGCAGAGAAAGCTTTTGACAAAATTCAACACCATTTATGATAAGAACCCCTCAGAAAGTAGGCACAGAGGGAACTTTCCTCAACATAATAAAGGCCATATATGACAAACCCACAGGCAACATCATCCTCAGTGGTGAAAAACTGAAACTATTTCCACTAAGATCAGGAACAAGACAAGGTTGCCCTCTCTCACCACTCTTATTCAACATAGTTTTGGAAGTTTTAGCCACAGCAATCAGAGAAGGGAAAGACATAAAAGGAATCCAAATCGGAAAAGAAAAAGTAAAGCTGTCAGTGTTTGCAGATGACACGATACTATACATAGGGAATCCTAAAGATGCTACTAGAAAACTACTAGAGCGAATCAATGAATTTGGTAAAGTAGCAGGATACAAAATTAATGCACAGAAATCTCTTGCATTCCCATACACTAATGATGAAAAATCTGAAAGTGAAATTAAGAAAACACTCTCATTTACCATTGCAACAAAAAGAATAAAATATCTAAGAATAAACCTACCTAAGGAGAAAAAAGGCCTGTATGCAGAAAATTATAAGACACTGATGAAAGAAATTAAAGATGATACAAATAGATGGAGAGATATACCATGTTCTTGTATTGGAAGAATCAACATTGTGAAAATGACTCTACTACCCAAAGCAATCTACAGATTCAATGCAATCCCTATCAAACTACCACTGGCAGTTTTCACAGAACTAGAACAAAAAATTTCACAATTTGTATGGAAACACAAAAGACCCCGAATAGCCAAAGTAATCTTGAGAAAGAAAAACGAAGCTGGAGGAATCAGGCTCCCTGACTTCAGACTATACTACAAAGCTACAGTAATCAAGAGAATATGGTACTGGCACAAAAACCAAAATATAGATCAGTGGATCAGGATAGAAAGTCCAGAGATAAACCCACGCACGTCTGGTCAACTTATCTTTGATAAAGGAGGCAAGAATATACAGTGGAGAAAAGACAGCCTCTTCAATAAGTGGTGCTGGGAAAACTGGACAGGGACATGTAAAAGTATGAGATTAGAACACTCCTTAACACCATACACAAAAATAAGCTCAAAATGGATTAAAGACCTAAATGTAAGGCCAGACACTGTAAAACTCTTAGAGGAAAACATAGGCAGAACACTCTATGACATAAATCACAGCAAGATCCTTTTTGACCCACCTCCTAGAGAAATGGAAATAAAAACAAGAATAAAAAATGGGACCTAATGAACTTAAAAAAGCTTTTGCACAGCAAAGGAAGCCATAAACAAGACAAAAAGACAACCCTCAGAATGGGAGAAAATATTTGCAAAGGAAGCAACTGACAAAGGATTAATCTCCTTAAGTTACAAGCAGCTCATGCAGGTCAATATCAAAACAAACAAACAAATAAACAAACAAACAACCCCATCCACAAATGGGCAGAAGACCTAAATAGACATTTCTCCAAAGAAGATATAGATTTCCAACAAACACATGAAAGAATGCTCAACATCATTAATCATTAGAGAAATGCAAATCAAAACTAAAATGAGGTATCATCTTACACCTGTCAGAATTGCCGTCATCAAAAAATTTACAAACAATAAATGCTGGAGAGGGTGTGGAGCAAAGGGAACCCTCTTGCATGGTTGGTAGGAATGTAAATTGATACAGCCACTATGGAGAACAGTATAGAGGTTCCTTAAAAAACTACAAATAGACCTATCATACGACCCAGCAATCCCACTACTGGGCATATACCCTGAGAAAACCATAATTCAAAAAGAGTCAGGTACCAAAATGTTCTTTGCAGCTCTATTTACAATAGCCAGGAGATGGAAGCAACTTAAGTGTCCATCATCAGAGGAATGGATAAAGAAGATGTGGCACATATAGACAATGGAATATTACTCAGCCATAAAAAGAAACGAAATTGAGTTATTTGTAGTGAGGTGGATGGACCTAGAGTCTGTCCTACAGAGTGAGGTAAGTCAGAAAGAGAAAAACAAATACTGTATGCTAACACATATATATGGAATCTAAAAAAAAGAAAAAAAAATGGTCATGAAGAACCTAGGGGCAAGATGGGAATAAAGGCACAGACCTACTAGAGAATGGACTTGAGGATATGGGGAGGGGGAAGGGTAAGCTGTGACAAAGTGGCATGGACATATATACACTACCAAACGTAAAGTAGATAGCTAGTGGGAAGCAGCCGCATAGCACAGGGAGATCAGCTTGGTGCTTTGTGGCCACCTAGAGGGGTGGGATAGGGAGGGTGGGAGGGAGGCAGATGCAAGAGGGAAGAGATATGGGGACATATGTGTATGTATAACTGATTCACTTTATTATAAAGCAGAAACTAACACACCATTGTAAAGCAATTAGACTCCAATAAAGATGTTAAAAAAAAAAAAGGTTCTTTGGCAAAATCCTGCATGTTGTTGCTACTTGTTCATTCCTCATTGCTTTCAATTCCTAGAAAGCATCTTTGCAAGGCAACCTGGTCATTCACGCCTGTTTCCAGTCTGATCTCTATCCTATATCCTATCCTCTATCCCAATAATTGCCAAACTGTGCCCACAAAAGTTGCATGAGTTTGTCCTCCACTCGGGAGTGGAGGAGAGAGAACACCTACGTGCCCAGGCCCCAGCTTCACCGACTATTATTTGTTGTTACGTTTGAGGCGAATCTGATAGAAAGGGCTTGACAGAGCACCATTGGTGCTATTGGCCTTCCTTTCATTACAGCGGAGGTTTAGCATCCTCTGTATTCACTGGCAATTTCCGTCTCTTCCGTTAACTGACTACTCGTGTCCTTTGCTCATTTCCTCCTCCTTGGGCAGTTAGTCTTTCTCGTGGTGATTTGAAAGAGCTCTATTTTAATTTTTTATGTAGTACATACAAAAGACTAAATGCTTATCAAGGTAAATACTTTAAGGAGATGAAGATAGAAACATTTAAAAAGAACAGTGAAAAAATATTGACAGACATAGAAAACAAACTTATGGCTACCAAAGGGGAAAGGTGGGGGGCGGGATACATTAGGAGATTGGAATTGACATATACACACTACTATATATGAAATAGATAACCAGCGAGGACCTACTGTATAGCACAGGGAACTCTACTCAATATCTTGTAATAACCTATGAGGGAAAAAGAATCTGAAAAAGGATACATATATAGCATAACTGAATCACTTTGCTGTACACCTGAAACTAACACATTGTAAATCAACTATATTTCAATAAAAATAAAAAAAAATAAAACTACAGGCACCACTTGAGTTGCCTGTAGTTTTGTGCTAAGCTATGCTGGCTTCTGGAAAAGAGGCTGAAGGAAAATCAATCATTCTTCTTCCTTCTCCCAAATACAAACTTGGTCTCTATGGCCTTTTTCTTCCACCTCAAGTTGCTAGATTTGTATTTTAAAAGCACCCTTGGGCTTCCCTCGTGGCGCAGTGGTTGAGAGTGCACCTGCCGATGCAGGGGGCACGGGTTCGCGCCCTGGTCCGGGAGGATCCCACATGCCGTGGAGCAGCTGGGCCCGTGAGCCATGGCCACTGAGCCTGCGCGTCTGGAGCCTGTGCTCTGCAACGGAAGAGGCCACAGTGGTGAGAGGCCCACGTACCGCAAAAAAAAACCTAAAAAATACAAAACAAAGCAAACAAAAAAAGCACCCTTGTACTTTTTTTTTTTTTTTTTTTTTTTTTGCGGTGAGCGGGCCTCTCACCGTTGTGGCCTCTCCCGTTGCGGAGCACAGGCTCCGAATGCGCAGGCTCAGCGGCCATGGCTCACGGGCCCAGCCGCTCCGCAGCATGTGGGATCTTCCCGGACCAGGGCACAAACCCGTGTCCCCTGCATCGGCAGGCAGACTCTTAACCACTGTGCCACCAGGGAAGCCCCCCCTTTTACTTTTAAAAATTATTTTCCCCCAATATTTGATTATGAAATTTTTAAGTCATCAGAAAAGTCCGAAGAAATGTATATTGAATCCTTACATACCTACCTTCTAGATTCTAAGATTAACTCATTTTTCTACTTGCTTGATCACTCTGTCTCTCCACCCATCCCTCTATCCATCCATCAAGCATCTTTTTTAATGTTTTTCGAAGTCAGTTGCAGACATGAGTACACTTCACCCCTAAGCACTCCAGCAGATCATTAACTAGAGTTCAATATTTAAGATTTTTCTATTTTAGGCAAAATGTACTTAACAACAAGGTGTCCTGATCTTCAGTGAACCATTCTCTGAGTTTCGGCAATGCATACACACGTGTAACCCACATCCTTAGCAAGACAGAGAATTGACCATCACTCCAGAAAGTTCCCTTGTGCCCCTTTTCAGTCAACCCCCATAGTTATTCTGATTTTTTTTTCACCACGGATGACTTTTGTTTATTTTACCACTTTATATAAATGGAATCATACAGTACATGTGTTTTTGTGTCTGGCTTCTTTCTGGCAGCATAACGCATTTGACACGTGACCGAGGAGTGTCCCTCTGTGTTGATGCTGGTAGTACATTGCATGGATACACTGGAGTTGGTTTATCCCTTCTCCTATTGATAGACACCAGGGCTGTTTGCAGGTTTTGGTTACTGTGAATGAAAGTGTCATGAATTCTTGTACTTGTCTCTTTGGAGACAATCTACTACTTTTATTTGTAAGTATTGAGTAAATCACCCTTTGTCTGTCATGTGTTCCAAATCTTTGTTTTCTAAATTTGTCATTTATCTTCTGACTTTCATGGTGTGTTTTTCTGTATGCAAGTTTCAAAATTCTATGTGGGCAATTTTATCAGTTTTTTCCTTTATGGCTTCTGGATTTCATGTCATGATAGGAGAAGGTTGATCGACCCTGATATTATAAAAATACCCACCCTTGTTTCCTTATAGTGCTTTTCTGGGTTCTTTTTTCTATTTTAATCTTTGAATCATCTGAATTTATCTTGATGTCATGAGTGAGGTAGAAGATCCAGATTTATTGTGCAGATGGCCAGTCAGTTTTCCCAGCACTGTGTATTTGAAATGCCACCTTGCTCATTGTCTTAATTCCCATATATGCTTTTTATCTATTTCCTTTCCACTGACTCATCTGTCTTTTCCTGTGTCAGGGCCACATTGTTTTAAATACAGTAGCTTCACGATACATTTTAATATCTGGTAGTGCTAGAACCCTTTCTTGATTCTTCTTTTTTAGAAGTTTCCTGGCTATTCTTGTCTTGTTGACCCACCGGATGAGTCACCTTGAATCATTTTGTCATGTTCCAGAAAGTAATCCTGCTGGGATTTTTATTGTGATCACAGAGATTTTGCAGATGGATGTGGGGGAGAAATCCCATCTTCCCAGGATACAGAGGGGTGAGAGAAAGACAAACACCAAGGATGAGTCCCAGGTATGGATATGGAGACCAAGTGGATTTGGGTCCCTCAGCAGGGTATGATGACCGCTTTCCACTGAGCAGGAGGATGCCCAGGCTTGCAGGCATGATGAGTAGTTCAGCTTAGACCTCCAGCACTGGAGATGTCCAGGGGAAGTCCTCATGGAGAAGGAGGCCTTCCACACTGGCCACCCTCATTCTTTCTGGAGTCCATCCTCCACATGGGTACAGGAGGGACCCAAGGCTTCCCTTGAGGAATCGAGACAGCCTCCAGGGCCCTGCCCTCCTCCACCCCGCCTCTCCTGCCTCCCCGCCATCTTCCTCACTGGCCCCACCCACCGACTTCTTTTCCCTTCCTCCCTGCATTTGTACGTGCTTTTTCCTCTTCCCGGAATATCCCTGCCACGGCTCTTTGCGTGGCTTGCTCCCTCCCATCCTTTAATCTCAGCTCAAATTTCACTCCCTGAGAGTAGTCTTTCCCAAGTGTCCCCACCAGCGCCACCACACTGGGGTCTCTCACTCTCTGCCCCTTCTGTGTTTCCTTTGTAGACCTTAATGCAACTTGTTACTATTTTCTTTGTTAATGTGTCAATCATCTGTCCCTCTGTCAACTCGGCTTGGCCATAGGGGCCAGTTATTTAATCAAATACTGATCTGCTGCTGTGAAGGTATTCTGTAGATGGGGTTAACAGCTATAGTCATGTAAGGTGAAGGAGACTACCCTGAATAATCTGGGTGGGCCTCAGCCCATTAGCTGAAAGGCCTTAAGGGCAAAACTAAGGTTTCCTCGAGGAAGAGAAAATTCTGTCTGTGGACTGCAGTGTCAACTCCTGCCTGAGTTTCCAGCCTGCTCTTCCTGATAGCTTGTCCTGTGCATTTCAGACCTCAGACTGGGATTTACACCACCGGCGCCCCTGGTTCTCCGGCCTTAGGAATGACACTCCCGGCTTTCCTGGGGCGCTGGCTTGCAGAGGGCAGATCATGTGGCTGTGGAGAACACACACCCACACACAAACCCCTCCCCCGCCCCCCATCTCCCCCTGGTTCTGTTTCTGTGCATGACATTGACAGACGCACCCCCTGGTGTACTCCACGAGGCTGGGACCATGTCTGTGAACGTCCCGGTGCCTGGCACAAGCATGGTTGTTGAATCACGGAATGGCCACACACTGGAGGAGCCAACAGCATGTACTTTTTCCGAACCTCGTGTCCACTGCCAGATCCCCTGACTTTCTAGGCTGAAGGGGGACAGATGATAAACAGACCTCTAGGGGCCTGAGCCTGCTCCAAGGGAGGGTGGAGGCTCTGGGGAATCTCACACATCTCCCTGGGGACTTCTGGCATTTACCCCGGGGCTGGCCTCAGAGTTGGGGAGCGGGGTGATGGGACAGGGTGCGTAGTCACCAGCCTCCCAGCTGGTGACTGCGGGTCTTTGTGGGGAGGCCTCAGGCCCCACCTGCAAGCCCCTCCCAGCCCTCCCAGTGAAGGGGCTGTGCAGGCCGGGGCCTGGGAGGGGCTCCCATCAAGGCTGCTGTCTGATGCAGGCTGCGGGTGAACCCTCTTGGTGGGGCACATCCAGCAGCTTCCAAACTCTTTCACTTTTTCTTCAAGGGGCCTAGAAGGCTTCAGCCCAACGTGCAGACTGGTCCAGCAGCGATCCCCTGGGGACTGAAACTTAGGGCCCTGCCCAGACATACGATGCTCTTTGTGGCTGGACTGTCAAGATGCTGAGATGCTGGGATGCTGGATGCGGGCAGGGACCTGCTCGTCTCCCAGGGGAAGGAACTGGAAAATAGGGAGAGAGGGAGAAGCCCTAGTTGGGTGAGAGGAAGTTGCGGAAGGAGCAACGTCTCCTTACAGAGCGACAGGAGAGAAAGGACCTCAGAGGGGAAGAAGCGTCCCAGGGGACTGTGGCTCCCAGGAGCCCGGGGGGCAGTGCTGTTCTGGAAGGAGGGAGAGTCCTATGCTTCTAAAGGGGCAAGTCCACTGAGAACTGAGCAGCTTCCATTGGGTTTAGGCCTGGAGGGAGTTGGTCCTTTGGCCAGTGTCCTCGGGGTGGAGCGGGGACAGGAGCCAGTTGGCTCTGGGCTGAGGAGTGAGTGCAGGGAGCGGTGGCAGGGCATTAGAGCTGGAGCTGGCTGGCCTGAGGTGGTGAGGACCTTTCTCACGAAGCCCAGGTCAAAGGCCCCGGGAAGAATCCAGGAGAGGAGAGGCTGACGGTGCAGGGGATGCAGGAGAGAGGGGAACTGAACGAGGGCAGAACGGTGGGATCTGGCATCTCTGGGCAGGAGCAGCCTGGGACGATGACCACCGGGAGGAACAGGGAGGGCAAGGCCTGCTGGGGGTAGTGGGGCCAGGCTGGGCTCAGGTAGCAGGAAGTGCTGGGCGTGGGTGCTGCCCACACTGGCTCAGCCTTGAGGTCACCACGTGATTGAGGTGGGAAGTGAACCCTCTGGGAGTGGAAGGCGGGACAGCTCAGCAGGCCAAGCTCAGCTTTTATTTCGGGACTCTGAGGGCTGGCAGAGCTGAGCGGGGACAGCTGTGGCTCCTGAAGCCCTGTAGCAGGCTGAGGAGGCCCCGCTTCACGGGCTGGCTTTCAACACCCCAACTGGCTGGCTGTGAACAACAGTCTCTGGGCAGGTGGGTCCAACCCTTCCTGCCCCTGGGCCCGCTGAGAAGGGACAAGAGAAGTGGGCCCAAATGCCCCGGTGTGGCCCTGAGGGGCAGCCGGGGCCTGCCTGGGGCCTGGCACCACTGGGGGCGCATCAGTCAACACTGGGGGAACGGAGGTCAAGCCGGAGACACAGAGTCGTGATTGGCGCTGAGGGACGCCCGCGGGACATATCCCTTCCCCAGACCTAAGAGGAACGCTCTGCAGGAAGCAGGAGGGGCCTTGGGAGCAGGTGGGCCAATTGCCCAGGCTTTGGGGCCATGACTGTTGCCACCACCCCTCTGGCCCACGGACTACGGAGGCCTGCTTCCCCCTGTGGAGCTTTGCCCTCAGTCACAGCCATTGAGAGTGGCGCATGGCGGCGTCTTCTTAGAGCATTTCAGGCTCTTCTGGACAGGACAGGACAGGCCTGCCTCACTCAGTGTACCTGGCTTCCTCAGCCCGCAAAGTTCCGAAATGTGTTGGAGCATTTTGTACCTTGAGGATGAGGATATAAACCCTCCCTGCCAGTTAGGGGGTTAAATGTGTGTATTCAATCTGGCCCACACCTGATCCCAGCTGGTGCTTCAGCTGCACTCTTACAGCACACGGTGTGTGTGTGTGTGTGGGGGGGCGGTTCCCAACTAGCTTCCTCACTACCTTTGCGGAGATGTGGTTCCATCTGCAACGCCCCTGCCACCTACGCGCCAGATCCCGGCCACCTCGTGGGAAAGGCACAGGTCCCACCCATCTTTTTAGGGTCCCCTTCAGAATGAGGCCACATTTCGATGAAGCTCTGTTGGAAGCCACTTTCTTGCTGTGAGGGAGGGGCCCGAGTGTGAGGTGACAGTAGTCCCTGTTGTTTTCGTGCAGTTTAAATTGGAAACAGCCTGCAGCCGAGATGCTGCCTGCAACTGCTGGCGGGGAGGGAGGGGAGAGGAGGAGGCCGAGCGGGGATTGGGTAGCAGGTCGGGGCGGGGCTCCATGGGCGGGGCTTCTGGAGATTGACGGGGTTGGGACGCCGGCACAGCCCCAGCGTCCGGTCCGCTCAGCACCCCAGGCTGCTGAGCTCTACCGGCTCCAGTGCTAAGAACGAACAGGGCTGGCCTTAGCGTAGACTTTGGGGCAGGGGCAGGGGACGAGGAGGCCGGAAGACCCTTCTCTCCGGGGACCACGCCTTCACCAGGCTCTTCCTGACTCTCTCTGTGAAGTGATGGACAACTTCCAGCCGCCCTATGTGGGTCCCCCTTACGTGGGAGGAGCTGGATCTTTAGTTGGGTCTGTCACCCTCTCAGTGGAAAGAGGATGGTGGTGGGAGAGTCTAGATTCTCAGCGCAAGCCTCCCCCTGCCCTCTACCCCCAGCGCAGTCACCTTAGCGGCTCCCCTGTTTCGTCCTCTGTAGAAGGAGGCGTTCGAGTCAGAAATGATGTGCTTCTACGCTGTGATGTGAAAGGATCGCGGCACACGCTACACAAACTTCTCACCCCTCTCCCCTCGGTACCCAAGCATCCCAAGACAGGGAGTGGCCTCAGAAAGGCCCGAAGGACACTAGCAGGCTTAGCTGACAGGGGTTTGTAGATACTGAATGCTCCCTGGAGAAATGAAAACATAGAGGCACTTTTCTCCTGGCTGTTTATTACAGTACGAAGAAAAAACGCACTGGTTTGAAACAGACGCCAGATTTCAAATGTAGAGGCGAAACACGAGGTGGCAATTAAAATGTGATTACACAGAGTCTGGACACTGAGAAAAGTTTACAGGACAGTGGGTGTGGGTTTTCTATAACGGACACTTAAATATACATGACGATAATTGCAGATAGAAACCATCAAAGACAAAGCCCGAATCAACAATTAATGTTTACAGACTCATTTTCCCCCAGACCACAGAGCCTTACATCAAAACAAATAGCGAAAGGCTTTAAACCAGGGACATCTCACCTCCACCCTGCAAGGTGCTGCTGGAGTAGGGGCCAACCGTCTGAGGGATAAAGGGAGGATCCTCAAGATCCTCAGACACTGCCCAGCTCACACATTCTCTCTTTGCTTCTCCCAAATCTACAGAACTCTCCGGCCTCCTGGCAAATAATTCCTCTGAGGGGCACTTGACGATAAAACGGCTTGTGCTGTAATATGCTCATCAGGAAAGAGGCAGCAGAGACTGAAAGGTTTGCGAAAGAGGTAGGGGACCACACAGGGCGACAGAAGTTTTAGTGGAAATGGAAATACATGGCCAAGTGAGTTTCTATTTGGTATTTGTCAGTTTGCACAACACCTCTTGATCACATCCACCACTGCATCTAAAGCGTACATGACTCCACCACCTTGGTGATAAGGTAGGGCTGGAGTGAGCAACACAGTCTGCGTATTTGCAACAATGTAGAATAAACACAGACAATGCATAATGAACACAACTCTACTGAAAGAAAAGCCGTCACTTTATTTACAAAGTCACAAAACGAAGTATAAATACTTCTGTCGTGAATGTTTAGGAAAACCATTTACAAAATTTTCAGATATGTACAGGTAGCTTGAAAAATCACCAGCTTTCCATTTTGTCACAGGTAGAGAGAGGGGTGGGCGTGGGCTGACGCCCCTCAAATTGTAATGAGGCAACAAGCGTGTGGCTACGTGGGACCAGCTGCGAATTTGCTGTGGACTCACACCACTCCCCGGAGTGATGGCCACGTGGAGGTTTCTCTGGGAGTTTAAAGCTCGCCAACATTCTGGGGGATGTGGCCAGCCTGCTCAGGGACGTGGCCGGCACTCTGGGCTGCGGCAGTCTGGGCAGCAGCATGCTGTTCTAGAATGTCATCGATCAGCCTCAGGTTGCACACCCAGTCTTCATCTGGGCTCACGCCGGGGCCTTTCAAGAGAGCTTCGATGAAATCCACCTCAGTGCAGTCAGGGGGTGAAATGAGATCGTTCAGTGAGGCCTGGGGCAACAAGGCATAGGGTGGCAACTCAGGGGGGCTCCCCATGCTGTTGAATGGACCAGGGGATGGGCTGGCAGCGATGGTGGAGGCGGCGACGGCGGCAGCGGTGGCAGCCACATAGCTTGGTGGCTCGATGCCCTGGATGGGACTCATGGGCCTGAAGCTGGCCATGCCTTGCTGGAGGGACTTGGTGGCGTGCAGCACAGGCACGGGACCCCGCAGCGGGCTCTGTCTGAGGCTCTGGTGGCCCAGCAGACTGAAGCTGGGGTTGGCGGGGGCAGCACCCACCTTCTGGCCGGGTCTGCCTCCCGGGGCCACCTGACTGGGGGACACAACTGCCTGTTGTGATGGAAACGCTGGGGCTCCCGGGGGGACTCTCCCGGGGGCCTTGGCAAAGAGGGAGTTGCTATGGAAACGCTGCTGGATGCCATGGGCTGCTTGCCTCGGGGGTGGCCCCCTCAACACCGCGGTGCTCACAGCTGCTGCTGCTGCCACCCAGGCAGCGTTGTGGAGCACGGTGGGCACTCTTGGCACGCAGGGCTGTCTGAGCTGGTGGGGACTCAGGGGCTGGCTGCCCAGGGGGCTGGGACAGAAGCCGGGCAGGGGCACTCCCGTGGGGGCGGCCTTGGGAATCCGCGTGCGCCGGCAGGTGGACCCGGGGCTGCCCGCGGGGTTGTGGCTCCAGCGCAAGGGTGTGGGAAACTGGGGGCTGGAGCTGAAAATCCCTTGCTGCTTGCCTGGAGTTGGTGAGATCAGGCCCACGCCCTCCCGGCTCTGGTGCCTAGCAGGTGGGACCATTCCTGGACTCAGACTGCTCTGGAGGAGCGCAGCTCCGGGTGGCATCATGGGTTGGCTGGGTGGGGAGCTTGCCTTGGTCCGGCTACACTTGGAGGTGACTTGATCTTGGACGGCTACAGAAAGAGAGAAGTGGGGGTCGGTTCCAGAGGCATCTTCAACTTGGGCCGCAGCTGCTGGCAGGGAGCCTCCGGCCCAGCACTGACCTCTCACCTTCCGCCCTGGGCTTTTCCCGAGCATCCCTGGTTCCTCCACCCTCAGCCCGGACTGCAGTTCTTGGGGGAAGCCCTCCTAGACCCCCTGGGTCTGTGCTCACGGCTCCCCCTCCACCCAAGAGCAGATCATGTTGGACTGAAAATGCCAGTAGGTTGTAAGCTCCGTGAAGCCAGGGTCTGGGTCTACTTTTCTACTCAGTATCCGTACACAGGCCTGGCACCACCCACCCCCTGAAGGATGTCCGTCCACTCCTTGACACTGGCCTTTCTGGAACTTGTCCGTCCTGTCCCTGCGGCTGAAGTGTGCCTGACATGCCACTCCAGCCTGGACAGGTGGGACATTCAGCTGGTATCAGGCCCAAAGGAACAGGGGTTTTTGCAAGAGAATGCAGGAGCAATGGGCCGTTGCTGGTCACTGGGCTACAGTGAAGCTGCTGAACACCTGTTGGAGGGCAAGCAGCTTCCCCCAAACCCCAGGCAAGAATACCCTTGGCCTGGTCCAACGTCACTACTGGCTGGGGAGGACTGCTTAACGCACGTCTCCCCTGCTAGTCTGGCAGAGACCATGTCTGGATTTTGGCTAACAGCTGTATCTGCGGCCAATCAATGTTGATTACAGTCATAGATGCCACGGTGGAATCAATCTCTTGAATCAAACGGTGATTTCAGAGTCATTAAGACTGAGCGTTTAATTGGGACTCTACTTAAGCTTTCCATGTGACAGATCCAACCAGGCTGCTCTGGAAGTGCCTTGCAGACCTCCTCTCTTTCCCTCAATGCTTTTCAGAAACATCTCAGTAACTGTTTATGCTGGAATGAATTCTCCCCCAACCTCACACACACTGCCCCTGGCCCACCCTTTCGAGAACATTGACTTTAAGTGCTTACCTTGAAATTGACTCATCTGTTGGGCGAGATATGCACTCCGCTGTTCAGGGGTCATTGCCATAAGACCTGATTTCTGCTTCTCTTGCTAAATAGAAGATGAAAAAGAAGTGTTAGATTAGGGCTACCAAGAAATACTAGCCTTGGGATTCTCTGTGTGGGGACTCAGGACTTGGCTTTGGTGTAGCAGAAAGCATGAGTGAACACACCAACACACACTCGCATGCATGCCCCACCCTCCCAAGCAAAACTCCGCAGGTATAAATAAAAGTAGGATTCTGCACCTGGGTTAAGAACCCAACTGCAACAGCGTAGGATAGGGCGGGAGACACAGAGCTTAACAGCAAGAGCACGGAGAAAAAAGGTTTAGGCATTCTGGACATCCTTCTGCTCAGGATGGGGCAGCAGTGAGATGTGGTCACCAAAAGAGCAAATGTGACATTAGGCTGCATTAATAGAAGCAGAGGATGTAGAGGAGGGAGGTGACAGTCCTACACTACTCTGCCTTGGCCAGACCATGTCTACGGTGCTGACAAGAGCTTGGGCATGCCAGCCTCGGGGAGACCCAGACAAACTGGCCGCACTCGGAGGACACTAAGTGATGGACGTAGGGCTTGGACTCCCAACCACGAGGGCAAAGAATGGCTGAGCGAACCGGGGATGTCGGGGCTGGCATGGGGAAGGGTCAAGGCTTGTTCTGGGTGGTCCTGGCACGGAGGGCAGGATGATCACACGATCACATGGACGCACTGTCCGACACCCGGAGTAGCCACTCAGTCCCAGCTTCCCTTCGCTTGCCTGACTGGCCGCACATGGGCGATGGGAACAGGCTCCCGGTCTCCCATCTGCAAGCTGGGTGGGCAGGGGCAGGAGCCACGCTTGAGGGCTGCAGTCCCAGCCCTGAGGCTGGGAGCCGCTCAAGGGGACAGCCGCGAGAGAGCCAGCTGAGGGCCGCGGGAAGGCACAACTGGCCCCAAGCCCCTCAGCCATTCGGTGCCAGGTTGTGACTGGGCCCCAGGTCTGCTTCCCAGTCCAGTGCTCACCCGCTGCCGCCTCTGTCCCCTTCTCAAGAAGTCTGCTTCCTCTTGCGCCACCAACCAAGGCAGCTCTGTCGGGGAGCACACCTCCCTGAGTTTACTTTCGGAACTGCATCCCCCGCCCCCCAGATGCCAGAAGACTTGACCCGACAACACAGGCTGCCCGGGGCCTGCTTCTCTGCACTTGGAGGGCCGGCGCTTGCGAGAGTGCCCGGCGCCCAGGCCTGTCGGGCAGTTCTTGGCCTCGGTTCCTGCCAAGGCAGAGAGGACAAACACGTGGCAGTGGGCGGACCACACCGCAAGCGATTTCAGCATCCCGCCCTCAGCCTGCTTCCTGTCCGCGCTCTTGTCCCCCTTCCCCTGGGGCTGCTGGGAGGTGGGTGTCAGGGATGCTGTTCTTCTGCCCTGGAGCTGCCATCTTCCTGCTAAAGCGTGGGGTGGGGAGACAGGACTTCAGGAGCACAGGGGTCACGTGACCACCCAGGGCCACCCCATCGGGAACTGGGGGAGCTGCGGGAGCCCTGAGCTCTGCCTGAGCTGCTCAGGCGTTTCTGAAGGCGGCCCTCTCACCTCTGTTCTTCCCAGCGAACCTCCCACCAGCCCTAGGAGATCTGAGCAGAAGACCTATGGCCCCAGCTTACTGACATGACAGCTGAGGCTCACAGAGGGTAAATGACTCGCTCAAGGCGACACAGCTGGGGAAGTGCACTGTCTCCTAACTGCAGATCCAGTGCGTCTGCCTCCCCAGCCCGCTGCTCCCAGGAACTGGCTCCTGTGCCCTGCTGTCTACACCAGCCCTAACTCCATCCCCACCAGCTGCTCTGTTAGGTTCTTCAAATAACAGAAAGTTGTACAGAGTGGGGGAAGGGCAGGTGGAGGCTACAGAGTGCGACCAAAGACAAAGCAGGGGACAGGCAGAAGAGTCCAAAGGGAAGGAGGTAGAGAGGAAAGACACCCCCAGGGCCTGGGAAACCAAAGTGAAGGCGAGGCTGGGGCAGAGGTCAGAGTGGCGGAAGTGGGCAGTGTCTGCCAGATGAAAGGGAGTGCTTCTCGAATGGCCCACAGTTACAGGGACAACGGGATGTTGGCCAGTGTTCATCCAAGGAAGCACAAAAAATCCAGAGCATCCAGAGTTTAAGCGAAAGTCTGGTGAGTGGCACGGCTACAGAAACTCCCAAGTCCAAAGAGCACGGCCGATGCCGGCCTGGGGGACGGGACTCTGCCATCCTGGGGTGCCGCCATCAAGCGGGGGTCTCTTCACGCTGCTGGGGCATCCGGGGGGCACCGCCAGCCCTCTGCTCCTGGCCTGTCCTGTTGTCCCTGGCAGAGCAACCAGAGCATTCTCTCCAGGCCTCCCGAGGAGGCTGCTTCCTTTGTTTTGCAGACGGAGGCCCCCATCCTTTGTTCTGAATCAATGTGCTCCAAAGATAAGCCCCAAGAAAACAGTTGTTGCCTTTTGACACTGACAATTAGAATCGTTGGAAAATGGAGAAAACAGGAAATGACAAATGTTTTCAGTGACCAGGAGGAAGCAGTGGCTGAAAGTGGCTGCTTAGTGATGGACACTCTGAAGGATGGCCCAGGCAACCTGTGGCTTTTCACCAGCATGGTTATGGAGGGGCTCATCCAGGGACTGCTTTTCCTAGGGCTGTGGTCGGTTGTCATGGAGCTGGGTGCTGCTGTACCAGGTGACGCCGGCGGGGCAGCGTCAGGTGGGCCCTGTGTGAGCCTAGGTGTGCTTCCCCACGCGGTCCCCGGAAGGAAGTCTCCCCAGGAACGAGGGCCCTGGCTCCTCCTCCCACCTGCCCAAGGGGCCACCTTCACAGACAGGCCTCGGCCAGGATGGTGATCCAGGAAGTCCTGGGGCTGCCTTTCTAGGAGCTTCATGCTGATGCCCAGGAAGCTCTGGGGGCTCGCTTGAGGGCTAGTGTTCCCCTGCGGGTGCTATAGGCACAGGCAGGAGAGACAGGCAAAGGGCCGGCCCGAACCCCAATACAGCAGAGCCCAACACTGGGCCCCCCGGGAGGCCAGGCCGCCCTATGGGCCTCACCCTTTGGCCACCACAGGAGGATGTCTCCTGTGATCCCCAGAGCACACACCTGATGCGTCCTCTCCCCACTGCAGGCCAAGAACGGTCTCATGACTGATTCAACCACTTCATAAGACCCAGGGACGCCCTAACTGGATGGGGGATGAGGCAGAGGCAGAATATCAGCAAGCCTTCCACACGGATGCGCACACAGGGTTCCTGCGTTTCGGGCAGATTCGGCCTGAAGTTACTTGCCCCACGATCCCCAAGAGGAGAGCATTCTGACTGGGAAGGGGACTCCAAGGGAATAGCTCTGGGGGAACGCAGGGACGGATCTGAAGCCTTATTTTGTGCAGCACAGTTAAGAGAGGGAAGGACGGGGGAGGGAGAGAGACAGGAGGACAGAGGAGGGAGAGAGGGAGGGGAGGGGGGAGAGGGAGATAGAGAGGAGGAAGAGGAGGAGGAAGGGGGAAGAGGGGGAGGGGGAGGAGGGGGAGGGGGAAAGGGGCAGGGGGAGGGGCTTTCTTTTTCCAGCACCAGGCAGCTCCTTCTCCTTTCCCAGTAGACAAGGCCCTGGGTGCCCCACGCAGAGCCAGCCTGCCACAGCAGAAGCCACTCGCCTCTGTGTTAAAGGTTCAAAGGTTAGCGAGCTCTAGTGTGTGGGTTGGTTGGTTTGTTTCTTCCTCCAATAGGAAAAGCACCTTCTTTTGTGGTTTTGGGAAGCCAAATTTGGAAACAACTCACCCACTCTTGTGACTTTTCCTTTGAAATGACAGGAAGACAGCGTTCTGCATGGAGATCTGAACTCTAGGGACTCCCACACGCCCGTGGATGGGGCCTCCTCAGACCCAAAGCCCTGTTTGAGGGGGTGTGGATGCTCTTAGGCTAAAACTCTCCTCAGGTGTCCTTCAGAAATGGGCTGCCCACAGCGAATGGCAGGCCAGCTTCAGTGCTTCCTAAACCCCGCTCCTAACTCTCTGAGCCCGTGACTCAGTTTCTCCAGAGTGCCTCCACACAGGAGTGCTGAGTGGGCCATCAGGCCACCACTCTTCCCTGCGGACCTCAGAGGCCAAGGCCAGGGTGGGGAGAGGGGCGGCCGCACACCTGCCCTTTCCCCAGGCCTCTGCTCAATGCCTTTCCCTGCCCGGAGGGCAGCCTCCCTGACTCCGGGTGGGAAGATATAGGGTTTACCTGGCAGCCTGGTGAGCCCCTCTGTCAGTCAGCTGATGGACATTTCTCACGGGTCTACCATGGGCCAGGCTCTGTCCCAGGCATGGGGGTGGCACTGTGTGTCTCTGCTCTCATGAAGCTTACAATGGAGGGGGCAACTGACAAGACGCAAGCAAATCAATCAAAGAAAATCATTGCCAATGGTGGCACATCTACTGAAGAGAATACAGAGTGAAGGGATGGGGAGTGGGCGGGCACAGCAGAAACCCAGGCTCAGGCCATGGGGCCCTCAGGGTACATGGGAACCTGCCACACTCGGAGGCCGGGGCACCAGTGGCCTGCTGGGGTCTTTCTTTGACCCTTGGGGCCTCTGGAGCAGGAGACACGGACCACCCCCACGGTCATGATGCTGCCCTTGGGTTTGAACCGATCTGAAGCTGCCACTGGGGACTTTACAAAATCAACGCCATCGAAAATGACCAGAGCTGTAGTTCAGCTTTTTTCTTTTCCATTTTCTGCCTTTGCAGTTGACCTCCAACTATACGAACTCTCTCCTGACTCCACCTCCATCTCGGTGGTTTCAGGGCTGCCTGGTCCCGGAAGGGCTGGGTCTACATGCTGGGATTGATCTGGCCGCAAAGGAAAACAAATGTCTTTGCAGCTCGCCTTTCTTCTTCCCCTGGGGTGCCTGCATCCTCCGTCTCACACTGTGTCTGGTCTTCCTGAGTCATGGCTGAGCTGGAGGTCCTGTCCCTCAAAGCCCCCCGAGGTGGGCCCAACTTCCAAAGCTTCGTAGGGAAGATCTGAGGGCCAAGCCTCCGCCCCCCGCCCCCCCGCCTCCAGTGCAGGGTTGGAAGGCCTGGCTTGGCTTTGAAGAGAGATAATAAGGTGGGAAATGAATTCTCTCGAGGCAAGCTAGCTTGGATCCCTCATTTTTTGCCTTTTGGGGACAGGGAAAAACAGGTCAGACCAGGGTGGAACTCAGAGACATCCTGAGTGGACGATGTCCCCATCCATTTTGTTAATTCTGTTTCCCTGGCAGCTCTGTGCTGGACAAGCCAAAGAGCACTGTGACTCTGAGAGCACACAGAGAAAAGGGGGGAAAAAAAAGAGAGAGAAAAATCGATAGCCCTTGAATGGAAAGCACTGCTTGTTCTTGCGGGCCGAGGCAGGTGGGATGGGGAGAGCAAGGCCTCACGTACCGAAGCAGCATTTCCATTAAAGGCCAGAATCCCGGAGGTCCTTTCAGCTGGATGAGCATCTTCAGATCACTATCACTCAGCCAATGCTCATTTCTCCAGCTTTCTCTGCAGAGAGGTCTGACATCCTGTACACACTGATATTTCATGCACCAGAACAACAACTCCACGAGCCAAACGAAATTCTCTGCAAAGGCCCGCTCTGGCTGGCGTCCACCATCTTGCTCTCATGACCACTAACGTGACTCCTTAGGGCAAGTCAAGCCATTTCTTTTAGAATCTGCAGGATGATGCAAACTCACAGCCATCTTGGACAGGCTTGGCTCGGCTTCCTTCTGCCTGCCCTCCCCCAGGGCTACCAGTCCTCCAGTGGGGCGATCCAACTTCCCACTTCTTGGGGTGTGTGAGTCCCAGGTGGGGTCAAAGAACACCTCGGGGCGCAGAGTCCACAGCAGATCGCTGGAGGGAGAGGCAGTTCCCGAGCGCCCACCAGCTATGGAGCAGGCAGGCACGGGGTCGGGGCGGGTGGGTGGGGATTCGGAGGTGCAGAAGCGCAGCCCCTGTGCCTCACGGACTCACAGCCTGGCCGCAGGGACAGACAGGCAGGGAATGAACTGGGGTGCTGGAAGGCCAACAGCAGGGAGGGAGCAACTGTGCCCAGGGCGATCCCCACTCAATGCCCCGGAGATGAGGCTGAGGTGCCGGAAGCACTCTGCTTGCTTGGGTGGTCTCTCTGCTAGGAATCCCTCCTGGGTGAACAGAGCTTTACGGGCCGGGCTGTCACCTCCTCTGTGCCTCCCAACAACCCTGTGTGGCAGGCAGGCAGGCTGAGCAGGGGACCGTGCCCAGCTGACAGATGAGGAAAGCGAGGCTGGGGGAAGTGACTTACCGACAGCGTCGCAGCTAGGCAGTAGTGGAGCGGGCACCTGCCTCCAGGCCTTCGGATCCCAGCCGCCCCAGGGCGCTGCCTCTGAGGTGCTGTACGAGGAGGTGACTCGGGCCAGCTCCTGAGCAAAGGAGCTGCCGGGCAGGAAGGACTCACTCCCCAGGGCCTGGCAGGATGGGGGCTGTCGCCCGAGGCTGACCTGGGGGGGCCTGGCTTCCCCAAGCTTGCAGGCTTTGTCTACATGAGTCTACAACAACCATTGAAGAGTCCATCAGCGGCATGGCCACGACATGCCTCTGACTGCTCTTGTCACTGCCCTGACCGCCTAGCGGGGTCGTCTGGGTGCTTGGTTAGACACACCAACTGGTCTGGGCCAACCAAACCCAACAGCTTTGTGGTCTTAGTTGTCTTGGGTCACAGACTCCTTTGAGAATCGGTTAAAAGCTATGGTCTCTCTCCACAGAAAAAGCACTTACGCTGGTGTTTCCCCCTTCCAAGCCCACCGACATCTTACATATAATCTCAGGGGTTTTCTGGACCACTTACTACTCATCCGTGGGTCTCAGTTAAGGAGCCTCTGCCTCCATCAGTCACTGTCTTGTTGGAAGTGGGAGTCAAGCTAGGTCATCAGCAATGACCTTGACCAATCCCGATCCCTCCCCACGCCCCTCCCCCGCGACAGAGCACACCATTCTAAACTGGTTTGTAGGTACGTGTGTGTAGACACATGGTGAGGAATCTGCAAAACCAAATGGTGAGTGCAAAACCAAGCAGTCAAGTGGAAACCACACAGCAGCCCAGCCCTGAGTGGCAGCCCTCACTGCACTTCACCTTGCTGGGGCCCCCACGTTTCAGGACTCGCGTGTGAGTGGCACCTCCCCTTTCCGTCATATTTTAGAAGGCAGAGATTTCACCCGAATTGAACATCTGACCCAAATGATTCAGCCAAAGGTAATTAAAAACCCTCACACTTGATATCCACGTCACAGGAAGCCTCAAGACTCCAAGGAGCTGCCGAGACAGCTCTGACATCCTGCCGAGCGCACCGAGCGCTTGGCCACAGGGGTGCCCAAGAGGACCAGGGGGAGCCTGCCTTGAGAAGAAGGTCTTTCTACGTGAAGCAGCCTCTTCACTCTCGTGCTTTTAACACCTGAGCTTTGAGTGATCACCTGTGTCTATCAAACAGCCCAGTAGAAAGGGAAATATTTATCCTCCGAATCTAAGCTAAACAGTTGGAGTCAATTCAATTCATGACAATAAACACGACTAAGCGCCTACTGTGGGCAAGCCTCTGTGATGGATGACAGGCCAGTAGATATTCGGATGCCATATTTGAATTAACGATAAAAACTGCCACCACTGAATTTATCGAGCATTTGCTACATACCAGGCACTAACCCAAGTGCTTTCAATACTCAGTCTCACTCAATCCTCGAAACAGCTGTATATGAGGCAGGAACGATTATTGTCCTTATTTTACAGATGAGGACACTGAGGCCCAGAGAGGTTAACGAAGTTGCCCAAAGTCACACAGCTAGTTAGTAGCAGGGGAGGATTCAAATCCAGGTTTGCCTGGTTCACAGGTCCACATGAAGTTTGGCATGGTGTGTGCATGTGTGTGATTAGCTTGGCATATGGAAAACAAGCTTTGAAATGTAGAAACTGTTCAAGTGCGTCATTAAGAAAAGTACAGGCCAGATTTTACAAGGGAGCCCCAGGCAAAATTTTAAGAACACATTATAAATATTTAAAGATGGGATTAGGAAGAAAACCTAACTACTTGGAGAGTTTTAGGGATGACACCCCTCTCCCCAAAGAAAAACAAAACCAAAAAACCACGTGAAATACGCTTAGCAAGTGAACTCACTGCACGTGGGAAAGAAAACTTCTTTGCCATTCTGACGATAAGCCAACTACAGAGGGCCCGGCGCCCCTCCCCTTGGGCTGGTGCATTAGTGCAGAGCTGAGCTCACTGGCCACCTGAAGCTTCACTTCGTCAAGCTCCAATTTGTCCTTGGACCAAGGTCATCTGGGACATGAGCAGAAACGTTGCTCTCTACAATGGACTATTCTTTGTGCCTGCATACCTAGTGCCCTGATAATTCAAAACACTATTTTATAGCCACGTAGGAGTTTTTACAATCCCGATATGCAACTATTCCTAGAGGTCTGATTCCTTGCCCACCCCATGACGACACAGTCCGAAAGCAATGCGTGGGGCTTATTTGTAGGGAACTGAAGCATTTTAAGCTTTTGCTCAGGAATCCCTGGTAGCTTCATGTGACTTGTAGGATATTAGTGACGGGTCAAGAAGCAAGAACCCCCATCAGCATGAACATACGCTCACAGTGCCTCGGTAGTTCATCAGGCAGAAAACACCCTGCAGATGGCACATGGAAATTACCAGCAGCAGAAGATGCCCCGACGGTGTGGGCAGTTCTGTTTCGGCAGCGGTTGGGAAGGGGGCTGCAGCCACCCATTCAAGTGGAGCAGAATGGGAGCAGGCACTTCGCGGACCGGTGTAATCCTTGGTTAAAAAAAGAAAAGAAATAAACTAGATGAGATTCAGTCTTGACTCTGACTGACAAGGAGCTTTGTAGCTGATGCTTGTGTGTCTTCTCCGTTTTATTTACTTTGGAAAAGAAACTGCTGTCACACGCCCTGTAAGTGGGAGGTCCAGCTTCCAAAGAAAAAGTGGTTGGGACTTTTCAACGCCTAGAGGTTTCCACACATAAGGTAAACCCACCTCTCTCTTTGGAATCACTGAAAATCTCAGAAAAGCAAGTCAATCCATACATAATTGGTGGGCGTGATTGCTACCTCTCGGACTGGCTGGCTCCGCGTGATTCCAAATTTCAGAGAATCAGACCCTGGGATGGATAGTGCCTGATGCTGGTGCCCGATTTCACAGAGCTCACACCCACTGGGCTTCCCGTGATTGCTAGAGAACTTGCTGGAACGAGGTTGTCCCTGGGTCCCTCTAATGGCTTGCAGCCACTTAGAGCCCCAAGCACATCCTGCTAAACTTTGCAATTAGGGTGCTTTGTCCCTTGGCCTCCTGCCTTCTTGGCAGGCAGGTTTCCTGTCCCATGGTGTCAGGTACACTACCCCGCAGTCATACCCATGTCCTTGGAGTTCCCCAGACAGGCTGCCGCCCGTGTTCAGTCCCCTGTGCTCACGTTCCTTGCTTCGCCAGCCCAGACAGCCCTTTCTCCAAGTTTCCCGTCTGGAACCCTGCATGTCCTTGGAGATCCACCCTGGGAATTCTGCCTCTCCTTTGGTCCAGCTCCTCTGGCTGACTGAACATCCTTGTCGGGCCAAGTCTTAATCATCTTTAAATCCCTCTGGTGCCCAGACAGTGCCTGGCACAGGCAAAGGGTTCAGCAAATATTTGGAAAATCCAACTGACTGTATCTGTTATGAGCTTGGCATGATATCCCAGGCACTCGGGATATGACAGTCCTGTGAGCACTGTGCTGGCTTCTTTTGGGGGTGAAGGTTAATGATAAAAGTGAGCCTTGACCCTCATTTGAAGCACATTTACTCATCTCTTTTCAACGCTGTTGGGTTAATAAAACCCATCAGTAGACCAGAGATCATCATCACACCGTGGAAATAACATCGGCTAACATTTACTGCACTAACTGTGCACACACACATATATTTGCGACTGTCCCCAGTTTACAAGACAAGGAAGTGGAGATAGGTTTACCCAGGACGCACAGCAGGAAGGTGGGTACAGACCTGGACCTGATCTATAGAGTGACTAAAACCCAAGCAACTGCTGGCTTTGGGAGAAGAGGGCTCCTTCTCTGCACACGGAGAGAAGCAGTCGGGTGTCCTTTATCCACATTGGAGTAATTCCACGCTGTTGGCTATTCTGTGACCTCACCGTAGAACAAATGGGCTCTGGTGTAAGGAGCTCAGATTATGACTAACCTCCACAGATACTCAGACGCTTTGCAAGAAGCAGATGACTGCTCTGGCTTTATCGATTATTGACTGGCTTAGATCTTGGTCCAGTCTTCGCCATGGAGGTCAGAAGGAAATATATGTGCATTCACAAGGTTACAGTTGTGTACTGTAATTCCACTAACTTCTGGGAGCTTGTTGATTTCTAGACTTACTCATCCTGAAAGTTCAGGCAACAAATCCTGTTTAACTCCTCCTTTTCTTTACTTTAACCGTGTAACAGAGGCGAGCAGAGAGAGCCCAGAAGGAGGAACTGGAGACTTGGTGCGTGTGCCAGAGACTCTCAGAGGCCAAGGTCACTCACGGCTGGGCTGACTTCAGAAGGCAGCCCCAGCTGTTCAAGTCACGAGTGAGATGAACAGCTAGGGTACTAAATGCTATCCAGAGAGCTCAAAGAGGGCAAGGCAGAGCTGTGGAAGAAGCTGGATCTCTGGGCAAATGGATGAATGTGCTGACTTGTCAAACAGAGGTGACAGGAGACAACTTTGTAAATGTGAAGTAATGCTTTGGGAAACCAGGAGAATGTAATGTGAGTCAGACTTCTTGGCCTCTTCCTTGCCATTACACTACTTGGCCAAATGCAAATGGGATTTCAATATATCACAAGCATGCATCTATTAATAACACTAGGAGAAAGCTATACAACTCCAGCCTGAGATTTTGTAAGAAATAGAATCGTAGAAGCTCAACAAAGCAGCATAGTCCCACAGAACTTTGAGATGATGCTGAATCATCCTCCCAGAAAGAACAGAATGCTCTATATGTGCGCTGTCCAATATGGTAGCCACTGACCACATGCGACAATAGAGCACCTGAAATGCGTCTAGCGCGAATGAAGAACTGAGTTCTTAATTGTATTCACTTTTAATGAATTTAAATAGCCACCTGTGAATGCTGGTGACCGTAACGGAGAGCACAGCTCTTCACCATACTGGCTAAGAGTGCAGGCTCTGGAGAGAGAGGGTCTGGGCTTGAATCATGGATTTGCCACTTCTTAGCTATGTAATTAGGGGAAGCTACCTAACCTTTCTGTGCCTTAATATCCTCATCTGTAAAGGGGAAGTAATAGAAGTGCGTCATTCATAGAGTGGCAGAGGTTATGAGGATTCACCGAATTAACTAACACACGTGTAGTGCCTGCATGCTGTATTCTCTGAAGGTTAGTCAGTGGTAGTCTTAATTAACAATAATACCTCTGCCGTGTATCAAGCACTTTTACAACGTTCCAGGCACTGTCCTGTGGGTGGAGGTGAGCTGCACGTCCTTCTATTCCACCATCTTGATCCACTCCTCCTAGAACTGAACATGCTCTAAGGCGTGGTCTGGCCAACATAGCTCAGTGGAGCTATCACTTTTCCTATCTCTTTGTAAAATAGACTAATAATAATAATAAACGACGATGATAATATTAGAAACATTTATTGAGAACTTAATCTAAGGCACTAGGTTCAGCCCTTCCCTGGAGTCATTTCAATTAATTAATTCTTAGAACAATCCGAAGAGGGAGGCACTGTTATGATCCCACTGTAAAGATAAGGAAACTGAGGCGCAAAGAGAAAGGTTAAGCAACTAGCTTGATGGAGGTCACTCGTTAGTAAGTGCCAGGGCCTAGACTAGAACCCAGACATTGTCTGACCACAAAGCCCAGGCCCCGAGTTTGGCTTGATCCAATTGCCCAACTGAAACTTTTGCCAATGTGATATATAAGCAGACCAGCAGCAAAAAGATTCTGGGGTGCTGCTAGGGTCTCATAGCTGTGCAAGGGCTGCTGGGTGGGCTACTGTGTGACCCAGGTGCTGTTTTCCTTTTATAACAACTGTATCCTAAAATGAGGATAACTCCAAGTTGAGGGATTTCTGTTCTGATACATGTGGTACAGGGAGTGGGAGGGTCATTAGAGAGATTCTGCAAAAAACCCTCTAAGGTAGCACCAATCCTATCATTTGCTGGATCTCTTCTGTAAATTTGCATTTTGTAAAAGTTTCCTTTCAGCTTTTCTGGATTTTTCCTCTATAAATGTATATAACTGAATGTTAGTATTTCCAAGTTTAAATGTCTGGAGCTGTCTTCCGTGGGGCATTTTTGCAGAGTGGCCAGGGCTGTGCCCATCGTTGGTAACGCTGGGTTATAAGAGGAGGAAGACTGCATGTCTGGTCAGGCTACGTGGGCCACTGGGAATCACCCTACAAGCAAGGTGAGGTCAAGAGCACTGCTGCAAGGAGCGTCAGGGACTGGGTCAAAGGATACCAAAGCTCTCGAGAGGCCAGAGCCTCTGGAGCCAGGCTCTGACAGCTTCTGGAAGGCTCCTATCATCTCATGATGATGAGGGTGACGATGATGAACAGCTACCACGTCCAAAGCATAACGCTTCTGCTTATGCGCACCGAATCCTCCCCCCATTCCGTCCAGTATCTCCCCGCTGCGTGCAGTAAGCACTGCTGACAGGCCCCGGGGCTCCAAAGAAGCCATCCGACTAACCCACCACATTCAGACAACTGAGGAAGGGCGCGGCAGGATTTCCTTTGGAGACTTCCGGATCGAGACCGCAGACCTAATACACGCACCTAAATTCACTCCCTCACAAAGCCCCACTAAAAGTCCCGTGAGGGGTTGGTCTGGTTTGGTTTTTAAAGACACAATCCTGCAAGGATAAGGCGAATGCATTACCCCAAGCTCAAAGGCAGCTAGACCAGGGTTAACTGACTCCAAGGCCCCAGGGAAGCTGAATCACAGAATGGCAGAGGGGAAAGTGGAAAGGCAGCTTGGTCTACGTGGCAGGCTCAGGAAAAGCAGCCCCAGGTGGTCTCTGGCACTGGCAGGTGAAGTGCACGTGGGTGGCCAACACAGTGAGGCAGATGCCTGGATGGCCACCCCGCCTCCACACCCCTGGGTATCTGCCTCTCCTCCACTCTGGCAGAGATCTGGCTTGACCATTTGCTGCTGAATTTCCTGCTCTGCCTTCCATATCCTGCTGCCCGGATTTGCTTCACCCCACAGAGGTGTTCTCTGTTGACCTCCACCTGGAAGCTGGAGGGCCTGGAGGCAGGCTGTGGCGAGAAAAAGCCCTCGGGCCAGATTTCTTCTGCCTGTCCGGTACCATGCCCATGACTCCGCCAGGAGTCCTGACGGTGGTGGGCTCTACACATGGCCGGATCCATCGTACCTTTAGTCACTGACTTCCCTAAGAGGGGAGCAGCTTCTCTTCTGGAAGCCTCCACTGAATAGTGGCACCGTGACCCTTTGCTGCCTAAGCACCTAGATGGCGCCTGCCACTTGGTTCTTCAAAACAAATCGATTGCTTGTTGAAGAGCTCAGGAATAAGTAGTGGAAGTATATAGAAAAGCAAGAGAACGTTGGAATCAAGATAGTGGTTAATTCTACCAGAAGGGGCACATGGCAGCAGGGGTGCGGGGTCTACTCGGGGGTCGACCATTTTCTATTTCTCAACCTAACCAGTAGTGACACAGGTTTTCACTTTATACTTCTTTAAACTGTTCATATAGGCCTTGAATACTTTCCTGTATCTATGTCACGTTTCACAATAAAAGGAAAAAGCTATATACACAGTTTAATGCCAGTCATGTGAAATACATATTTTGGCACAGAAAAAAAAATAATGTGTATTCCAGCACGTTAACAGCAGTTATCCCTGGCTAATTTATACATTGTATATTTATGTATTTCATTATCTCATGGGATTTGTGTTTTCACTACACTTTTCTGCATTTTCAAAGTTTACTACAAAGAGCATATATTATTCTTGTTAATCAGAAGATCTTAAAACATATTGAAAAAAGACAAGGTCTCCATTTAAGATTGAAACTGGTAAGGATCAACACAAAAGAGATGGGACGATCCATCTGTGGGAATCTATGCAGAAAATAACTACCTAAGGAGGCTGGTGATGCACCTAATCTAACTAGAATGAGCTCGAAGGTCACCAAGGAGCCGCAGGTGGGTTCCTAGAGTTGGCACTCAGAAGTCAGGAGAGCTGCTATCTCTCTCTGGGAAGAGGGAGGGCTTCTAAGATATATATATATATATATTTTGTGGTACGTGGGCCTCTCACTGTTGTGGCCTCTCCCGTTGCGGAGCACAGGCTCCGGATGCACAGGCTCAGCGGCCATGGCTCACGGGCCCAGCCGCTCCGCGGCATATGGGATCCTCCCGGACCGGGGCACGAACCCGTATCCCCTGCATCGGCAGGCGGACTCTCAACCACTGCGCCACCAGGGAGGCCCTTCTAAGATATTTTGAGTGTTCTATTTCTTAATCTGTCCTGGCGGGTACATGGGTGTTGGTTTTATTATTTTATGTTTTATATGCTCCTCTGTAGGTATCATATGGATTAAAAAAAAAACCCCAGGTCTCATGTAAGTAGAAAATATGATGGTGTGTCAAAGGAACAACTCAAGTTCATGTAAAATCATCATCATTTAGGTTAAAAAGGTCACTTTGGAATTTAGATCTTCTTTTCTTTTCTGTTGCTGATCCCAGATCTTTCTGGAGATGCTCCAGTCGCTGGGAAAGAGGGTGGGATCAAGGCTGTAAGGACCCAGCTCAGCACACTCTTCATGGGGTTTCGGGTGGCTTGGTGTTGACACTCTGAATTCTTGTCAGGAATGCCAACCATTCCAAGGCTCAGGATTTGGCGTCTGCCTTCTTCCCTGCAAGATTTTGTCCATATAGATACACAAGCAGGTATTCCAATGACAAATAAGCCTGTGCTTTCCTGCTATGCCTCTCTCACACAGCAACCTGGGTTTTCTTCCTTCCCCACTGGTATGGGAGCGGGGCATCATTCTCTGCTTTCCTTTTACTGAAGGCCTCACCTTTTGTCTTCTTCTGACCCATTCTGTCTCCCTGGGGCTAACTCCTCTCCCTACGACCCTAACATAACTTGAGGAGAAATGAGAGATCACCTACTCAAGTCATCATTCTCAAGAGAAGAAGGAGAGGGCCCATGGTTTGCTCAAGATTACCAAACAATGGCTAAGCCTCACCCTAGGAAAACCATCTTCCTGATCATGTTCTCTCCCCTGCCAGGTGAGTATTGGTGGTTGCCGGGGACTGAGGGGAGTGGATCATGGGGCGTTATTGTTTCATAGGGACAGAGTTTCAGTTGTACATGATGAAAAGAGGTCTAGGGATGGCTGATGGTGATGAAGGCACAACAGTTTGAATGTACTTAATACCGCTGAACTGTACTCTTAAAACTAGCTAAGATGGTAAATTTGACATTATGCGTATTTTACCACAATTAAAATATTGGGGGAAAAGAGATCGCCAAGCAAGTTAAAGACAGAGAGGCCGAGAGTCAGAGAGACATACAGAGAGCATCTATCTGCACTGTTTTGCAGGGACTCAGTCTCTGAGCGTGGAGCCCTGCAATGCCACGCTCTGAGGACCCTGGTAGGTATGGACCCTGAGGCTCATGGTAGGGAAGAGCCTTGCCCCAAATCAGAGAAGACCAGAACTCACCACTCCAGATTCCCAGTCCAAGGTGCCTTCTGAGTTCTGACCCAACTGCCTCGCTCTCTCTACCTGACTCTCTGAAATCTCTGCCTTCTTTTTCTTGCTTCATCCGGAAGCAAGAGCTCTCACTGGGACGGCCTCCACCAGAGGCCAGCCAGCCTGGTCCTCAGCATGTCCAGGAGCAAAGGACAGTCTCATTCCCCTCTTCTCCGTGCTGCCCTCCACCTTCCAACCATTTGGCCCCTGGCCTCCCCAGTGCCGCTTGCTTCTTTACAGTTCTGCAGTCCTCATAAAGATGTTTGAGTCATTAACATATGTAAATGGCTGCTTAACCCAGATTACACGGATGTAGGTCAACAGCCTGGGCTCTGAGAGTTGTCACGTACTGGCATAGGAGAGGGGGCTCTATCCCCAGAGAATTTGGAGGACATTCTCATCCGCTTACAGCAAAAAACCCATCTACTTGACTTGGCAGTAGGTGAGCTGAGAACTAATGGAACCGGTCCAGCAGCACCACTCAATGAGGAGAGCAGTGAAGGGCAAGGGAAAGTTCCAGAGCAGGAGGCAGGAAACCTGAGGTCTAGGCTTAGCTCCTTCATGTGCTTGGCAGCTGGGTGGCCTCAGGTAAGTCATATTATCTCTCTAAGCCTCAGGCTCCTTATGCAGTAAGTAGGGATGACATAGTGCCCACTGCCAGGGGCTGTTGTGAGGACTGGATGAAAGGACAAGGAGCAAGTCCTCAATATGGGGCTCAGTGCAGTGTATGCAGTTGCGAGGGCCAGTTCCACCCTCCATCCCCACCCCGACTACTATTAAGAGCTCTGGCCTGGAAGTCAGGTGACCTGAGTTTAGTCTGGGCTTTGCTATTCATTTTATGAGCTTAAGAAAGTCCTTTTCCCTTTTGTGTCTACTGAGATGATTATGTGGTTTTTAGTCCTTTGTTCTGTTCATATTGTTTATCACATTGATTGATTGTCATAGGTTGAACCAGCCTTGCATTCCCGGGATAAATCCCACTTGGTTATGGTGCATAATGCTTTTCACATGTTACTGGGTTCGGTTTGCTAGGGTCTTTTTGAGAATTTTTGCATCTCTGTTCATAAAATTTGTTTGTCTACATTCTCCTTTTAAGGCCTCAGTGTCTCCATCTATAAAATGATGTAAGAATTCTCCACTGGCCTGGCTGAACCTTTCTTGGAGTTGCTGTCTGAGACTCCTCATACCCAATCCTCCTCTGTCCCACAGTCGTCACAGGCCACCTGCATTGTGGTTTGAGGCTCTTTCCACCTTCTCTTGCTCTCTCTCCCTTTAGCCTTCACAGGCTCTCCCTGCCCCATACATTTCTTGCATGTCTAGTGTCATACTGGTGTCTGCCTTTTGGTAGATCCAAACAGACACAAAGGAGCACTTGGTTACTTAGTTCTTCTCTCTGCCAGACATAAGAGGAAAGCCTTTTTCCTCACCCTCTGACCCTCCCACACTGCCCCAGTGAATGACCACGGTGAGCAGTGAGCAAAATGAGAAGTGCTCACCTGTCTCCTTCCTCAAGCACCTGGCTCACAGCTCAGAGGGTTAATTTTTGTGGGAGCTTTATTATAGTTTCTGTAGATTTTTTGGGCTACATATCTTTTTTGGTGACTTTCCTTCCTTGCCCCACTTATGAATTGGTTGTTTTGAAAAAGACAATGGGGAAACCCCAGACTAATCTGCTTTCCAGGGTTCCTGGCTAACTTGGGCTTTAGTTGGGCTCTAGACTGTCTCCACCTGCCCACGTCCAGCAACTCTCAGTAAACACAGCACACTTTGTCCTGTGGAGAAGGTTCTGGTCTCCACCATACTGCTGTCTCTCCTTCATCAGGGCCTTGAAATTCAGCAAATGGGTGGATTATAGGACTGTTTAAAAGGAAGAAGGGTTAGCTCTGGGAACCAAAAAGGTAAGCACAAGCATAACCTACTACTGTGCCTGGGCAGACAGATATCCTTTTTGATGTGTGCTCATTCAGTGAAAATGGATCCATCCATTAAATGTAGGCACAGTCTTCAAAGTCAACATCTGTAGGGTATACTTCTGGTCAGTTTGTAGACTTCACCTGTAATAAATAATCTGCCTTCTCTAAATAAAGAATTTTCAGGTTTGGTTGAATTTCATTATAAAATTATATTCAATAGTAGGGAATTACAGCATTGGGGATAAAAAGTGTACGAAGTTCACATCTCATTCCTATATCTGAAGCCACCTGTCTGCTTCAAGATGCAGAATTTGTGAGCCCAGAGTCTGAGCCAGGAGTCAGGAGATTCGGGCTGTTGCTTGGGGCCAGGCATTTCAGGGTCGCGCTAGACTCACACCACCCCACGGGGAAAATGCAGGCTTCGCCCAGACCAGCTCTCTAGGCCCTGTTGGGTGGGGCATGCTGTGAGCTGCGGGGGCTTCCACTGACTTCACCCAAATGCCTATCTCCAAACTATGGGTGTGGGAGGGGTGAAGCTGGGCGTTCAGGAAGCTGCTGTCTGGAGGGAGGAGGTCCAGGGTGCCTGGTAGGGAGATACCTAGTCCCCAGGTGCCAGGTTCCCAGAGAGAAGGCAGGAGGGGTATGAAAGATTTGGCTGCAGTTGCCAGGGACTCTGAGGCTCTCTATCAGTGTGTTTGTTTCTTCTGAGGGCTTGTCTGTGTCGTTCCTTTGGAGCAACCATCACTGCACATAGTAGAACGTATAGTATAGACTGTTTGATAGCTTTCCTTGTAATAAAATATGGTGGCTGGAATCTGCTCACAGCCTGCCTTTTATAGCATTCGTGCAACACATATTTACTAAGCACCCACCAGGATCCAGGCCCTGTGCTGTGATAACACTGGTGGACAAAGCAGGGATGGTGTTGCCCTTTTAGAGCAGGCACGTTCATGTAATGGAGATCACTTAAACGGGATTTGTAACAAAGGTGGTAAGTGCTATAGGGGAACACTGCATAGAACAAACAACAGGAGAACCCAGCCTGGCTGGCGTGAGGGGTTAGTTAGAGGAGGCTTCTTGGGGGAACTGAACTTTAAGCTGTGACCTGAAGGACAAAGAGACGTTGTCCAGGTGAGGGGGTCCTGGGCAGAAAATTGGCAAAGTTCTCAAATCAACTTTAGCTACATCACAGCCTCACCCAGTGCCATTCCTATCCCAAGACCTGATGGATACGCAGATTATGTAGGGAGAAGGCTTTCAAAATGAGGCCTAAGGATCTGGGTTCTCCCTGGAAAAAGGGCTGCTTTCTGCAGTCACACAGAGTCAACCCAAAGAACATCGTGCTGCAGTGGATGGGGGCGGGGAAGACGGGTGAACAGTCTTCGTATTTCTATTCCTAACTAATTAAATTCAAGAAAGTTGTTGGCTTTCCTGAAGCCCTAAGCCCACTTGCTGAAAATCAGATAACAAACCAAAGCTGGGGGTCTGAGATGTTTTTAGCTATTCACATGGTAGAGTAGGCTGTGTCCCATTTATAAAACAATCCGTTGTAAATCAATGTAGAACAGAAGAGATAGCTAAGAAAAAGCTGACTCCCAAAAGTCAGAATCAGCAGGGCCTGTGGGACTCAGCTACACCAGAGGTTCTCAAAGTGGGAGTCATTGGGCCAGCAGCAGCTGTTAGAAATGCACATGTCTGGGTCCCACCCAGACCTACTGAATCAGAAACTCTGCAGGTGGAGCCCAGTACTCTGCACTTTCACAAACCCTCCAGGACACACTCCAGAGAGAACCACTGCTTTAATCCAACCTTCTTGTTATACAGAAGAGGAGACTGAGGCCCGGAGAAGCAAGGAACCCCTAAGCCCGTGGATGCTGGGCTAGTGACCACCGTGTGTTGCTTTCCAATTCCTCCTTTCCAAACGGGAGCTTCTTTTTTTTTTTTTTTTTCCCTCCTGTCCTGTACTTCTGCTTTTTCTCTGCCAAGGTAAGCGCGATGGCCAGGGGTCCCGGGAACAGGAGGGGCTATGCTCTGACCAAACTGAGGGGGTGGCACGACATCTGCAGTTTCTGGATTGGAACTGAACCCCTCTGGGGAGGGAGTACATAGGTTTTCTGGAGGAGTGAGCATTTCGGGAGGCACATGCATGGCAAAGAGGGAGGGTATGGCTGTGGGTGGCCAAAGAGGTCGATCACAGCAAAGACAGTTGGTGGCTAAGCTGGCGCCTAGCCCTCCTGCTCTCATTGCCTTCCACGGTTTCCGTTCAGGCGGCCTCACTTGCCCCATGTGCCCATGTGCTTTGGGGAAACCTGGCTCCACCTGGGCTTGCAGTGGCCAGGCCACCGAGCTCCGTTTACACGAAGCAGAAGAGTAGGCATGTGATCAATTCAGGCCACTGTGCCCAAAGTGCCAGAGGCTTTCTGGGAAAGACGCTTCCTTGCTCTTCTGACAGAGCTTCTCGAAGCAACTCTCTCTTCTGCTCCCCTGGATGAGGGCAGGAGGAGGCCTGCAGCCCCTGGAGTTGCTGAGGGCTGTCATGTGTCCACAAGGGGGAGCCGGCCTGAGGATGAAGCCAGTGCTCCGGAAGGCCGGATAGACAGCAGGAAGGAAACAGCATCTTCGGTGACACTACCTGAAGTTTGCCCAAGAGCCGGACTTCCACTTACAGGACTCAGTCAGTTCCCTTTATTGCTAAAGTCAGTTCCCTTTATTATTTCCTGCTATTTGCGACTCAATACATCCTAACTGCCAAAGACTCTAGCCTGGCCCCTCAGATCTTCACGACGTCTGCGTCACACCTCCAGCCTCATGCTGGAGGACAGCTCATCTCTGACGATGAAGCCGGGGGCCCGTGGGACCCTGCTCAGCCTTGAGTCATCTTCCTCTACCCACAGACCAGTTCATCTAAAGAGAATACTAGCACGCCTAAGCTGTCTGTACAACATGATCAAGCAAACGCGTCGAGTGTGGATCCCAGATTGCAATCTTGGGCTCTTCGCTCAGATCTCAAGTGTGGTACTCAAGCTCTTAAATACTCTATTTTGCATTAGTTGAATGTGATCCACGTTTTAGCAGCAATAATCTAGCTTAACAACATTATGAATTCCTGGATCAAATTCAATTCCGACGCTAACTCGAATATGTACTTTGTGGCTTTCTGTGAAGAAAATAATTGACAATCCAAACTGGAATTCATCTATAGCAAATTAGCAGTGCTAGCTCCTAAAAGCAATTACTGGCACCGAACTCCTAAATTTTTAAATCCCTTGAAAAGTCCAAGACCATACCAGAAAGTCGAGATTTGATTTCAGAGGTAATAACTGTAAACAAAAAATTAAAAGCCTGTAAGAGGTGTTGGTGACTCGGGTGCTGATGGCTCTAGGAGGGTTCATTCTCTTTCTCAAACCCTAGTCCAATATTATATCAAAACTTTATCGATTAGCAGATATACACTAAGGTATATAAAATAGATAAACAACAAGGGGCTACTGTATATCACAGGGAACTATACTCAATATCCTGTAATAACCTATAATGGAAAAGAGTCTGAAAAAATATATAAATGAATCACTTTGCTGTACACCTGAAACTAACACAACATTGTAAATCAACTATACTACAATAAAAAAAAAGAGTGCCAAATAAAACACCCTTTATCTACTGAAGAGTGGGAATGACCCTCCTGCTCTCCCCTGTGCAGGGCTCACGCACCTGGAGCATTTCGGTCAGTCCAGTAAAGCCTTACCCACCCAGAGGGCCTCACACCAATGCCCTGTGCTCAGTTCAGAGAGAAATAGCCAGGAAACGGGCAAAGAATTGGGGGTGGCAGGGAAGATTCAGTGGGAACATCCCAGTTGTCTTCAAACCTCTAAAGGGCTCTGAATTCTCAGGGAGCATATTGGACAACAATGTCTTTTATTTTTTTTAATTTTTAAAATTTTATTTATTTTTCTATACAGCAAGTTCTTATTAGTTATCCATTTTTTACATATCAGTGTATATATGTCAATCTGGACTACAATGTTAATCAACCTCACGATTTTGTCATTTGTTTCCAAAAATGGGGCATATGGAGAAGGATTCTAAACTCTAAACTGGATGTCAATCTAGCTCTGACAAGTCACAAGCATATTTGTTGCTTGCAGCGGAGTCTGGTCAGTTCCTGAGGCCATGAGGTCATTCTGATAGTCGGCTGACATAGTTTCATCAAAGGATGGGTCCTCTGTTACAATCCTGCCTTTTGCAGTGAGGATGGGGTAACTACAGCGCTTGGAAGAGCAGTACTGCCCACCGGCTGCTGAGGAAAGGGCCAGGCAGAACAGATCTATATGATGCTGGAGCTCTATGAGTTCAGAGGGAATCGACAGGGTCAAGGCCACTGCCAGAGGCTGCCCTTTTCAACCCCATTCTGCTACTCTGATCTGTACCAATCTCGAACTATAACAGCTGACATAGCAATAGGGGACATCAGGAGATCTTTCTGGAGGGTGCCAGGAAGGAATCTCTGTGATGTAATTATTCTGCTAAAGAAGACACTTCCAAATGAAAAGTGAATCAAGCAAATAGAAGAAGCTAACAATACAGCTGTCAAAATGACAAAAACAAACAAATCAAAACGAAACCCTGAAAGATCATTTCCACAAAGGATATAAAAATCTGTGCTCATGAACTAGTAAAAAAAAAAAAACCCTTTAATTCTTTTAAACCAATGGGGAAAGCTTATTCAAATACAACCAACTGTTCTTATAAGTTAACATTTAAAGTCTGACAGGACAAGAACATACGCTGAGCAGCCTTCAAAACTGAAATTGATTGGGTTACATTAGGAATAACAGTGCCGCCCCAGAGCGGCATAAGCGAATCTGAACGGGGGAAAAAAGCAATGGAATGAGTGGCCTGAATTTCTAAGCCAGCTGTTTTTTTCTTTTCTTATATCATGTGCTGCTATCAATGTGGTATGTGAAATAGCAGCCAGAGGTCTTGTTTGTCCTTCTAAAATGCATGAAACAACCGCTACCACTGCAACAGAACAACCAGTGCTAATTACCCCGGAGGTCCAAAACTGTGTTATTTGTTAGAGTTTGAAGAAATCAAATGTATTCAGATAGTGCATTTGTAGAATTGTAGGCAAGTGCCTGTCCTCATGCTGTTGGCAGACAAGAGTCCCAACTGGACCAGAAAATGTCTCACAGTCACAGTCAGGGGGTAGGGACCCTGCGTGAAGAGGCAGAGCTCACCCTTCAGTCCAACACAAGAATCTGAGTTCATCAGCCTCCTGGGCTTCAAAGATTGGGGATTTCTACCAATAATTACTCTAAAACACTCAAAATAATCTCAGGAGCTTAATTCTCAGAGGCCAGCAGATGCAACTGATTTATAGGTTGATTCCTTCCTGCCTTCTTCCAGTCATTTGTTCAAAGGCTCCTTGAGCTCACGTTTACAGACCTAGATAAGACATCATGTGCCTGAGGAATTTGCTAGCAAATGGGGGCACAGGCAAGACACAAATGACTCTGATTAAAAAGTGGACACTGCCAGGCCCTGAAAGGCAGAAACCGAAGGTCTTGAGAGCTGGGGTGTGAGTGGGGACACAGTGACCAGGTGTGTCAACTTCCCAAAAGTCATTTGGACAATGACTAGAGGCTCTTGGTTCCTACTTTGTGTGTCAGTGTCAAGCCTGGTTCTCACTGTAGCCGAGACCCTTAACTTTCTCCAGAACTCTACCTCAGGGCCTAGCACTTGCTCCAGAGGGACACTGTGCACAGAAAGTGAGTCCCTAGCATTGTTCTTTTGGCTCTTGTATTAATCAGCAAACTGTGAGCCATCCTAGCGTTTCTAGGCTTGCAGATGCACCAGAGAATCCATGAAGCCAGTGGGCTTTCTTACCCCATTCCGGAGCAGAGACCCCATTCTGTCTATATCACTTCTTTGTTCCCCCATCCACATGTTGTCATTTCTCTAAAATGCCCAGAAAAGGACAGAAGTCGTGATCGATTTATCAGGAAAGTTCTTTCTAAGCATTGGCTATGCCCAGGAACCCTACACTGTGCGTGTTAACACGCATGCACTAAGTGAAAAGGGGAAGTGCACGCATTCCCTAAGTGCATGCATGTCACTAAGGCATCTAAGTGCAGTAGGCCTGCACAGAAACATGGGTATGGTACCCGTGCAGTCAGTACTCTCCTCTACATGAAGGAAGACAGGCAGCTCAGCTGCTGCCACCTCGACATCACATATTAATATTATCAAAATTAAATACTGCCTTGACTAGGAGAGGATTAGCTCATGTTTTAAAATTTGTTTTTCCTTTTCTTTTTTTCTTGCTGTTAAACTGACCGTTTTAAGTGCCTAGTTCTGTGGCATTAAGTACATTCGCAGTGTCGTGCAGCCATCACCACCATCCATCTCCAGGACGTTTTCATCTTCCCAAACTGAAACTCTGTCCCCATTAGACATTAACCCCCAGTGCCCCGGCCCCAAGCAAGGACTACTCTGCTTTCTGTCTCTATGAATCTGACTCCTAGGTCCCTGTTATAAGTAGAATAATATGGTATTTGTCCTTTTGTGACTGGCTGATTTCACTTAGCATAATGTCTTCAAAGTTCATCCATGTTGTAACAGGTATCGGAATTTCCTTCCTTTAAAGGCTCAATAATATTCCACTGTGTGGATGGATCACATTTTGTTCAACATTCTTCTCTCTGTGGACATTTTGGTTGCGTCTACCTTTTGGACATTGTGAAAATGCTGCTATGAACACTGGTGAACAGATATCTGTTCAAGAACCTGCTTTCAATTCTTTTGGGTATATACCCAAGAATGGAATTGTTAGGTCATATGGTAATTGCATGTTTAATTTTTTGAGGAACCACCCTACTGTTTTCCACGGCAGCTGTACCATTTTACATTCCTACTAACAGTGCATATGGTTTCCAGTTTCTCCACATCTCACCAACACTAGTTTTTTCTAATTTTTTAAAAATAATAGCCATCCTTAATGGGTGTCAAGATTTTGTTTCTTTGACAACATGAAACTAGAAAGCCATATTTGAGAGCTTTGCCTGTTCACATTTTCTAGAGCTCATCTTTGAAAGTGTTGCCGATAGAGGGAAAGGTCATGGAATTGTTCCCACTTACTGCCACTCAAGGGTGGTTGCAGGACTCCCACATCTTTCAAAGCTTTGTCACGTGGAAATAAGTGATCGTTATGCAAAATTGTAAATAAGGAGTCCACCTTCATCTACTGGCCTCCTGAGTCAGCTGGCTTGGCAAATTCTTTTCACGTGCCACCCAGACATGGGCCTGTAGAGAAGTCTGGGTCTCCACAATTCTGCTCACTTCCTCTGCTCAAAAATGGCCAAACATGATAGCATGCTGCAGGGGGTAAGGCCAGATAGAACCTCTGCATATAGCTTCAAATCCAAAGCTCCCAAAAGCAAAGCAAGAGTTGGAGTAATTTCTGATGAAGTGGGGCTATGCATCTTTCAGGCTTTGAAGGTCACATTTAGGCCAGGACTTTGTGATCATTTCCTGGACTGCCCACTTCCCCTTTTCCCATGCACCTAGCTCTCCATCACGGAGTCAGGGTCTACGGGCTCTGTGCGAGTCCATGCTGCCCAATTTCTAATCCAACATGAAACTCGGTTCACATGGGGCGAAGGACTGAAGGATGAAAGAAATGGAGAAATGCTGCCCCTTTCTTCCACTCTCTGTCTTAGAACCTGTTATTCTGCTGGGAGTCAGGACCCAGGGAAGGCTCAGCTCGGGGCACTGCATGGGCTCTCAGGACCACCATGCACGCACGCGGGCCTGGGGTGGAGGTGTGATCTCTTTGGACATTTTAGCTCTCAACAACCTCACTGATTTCGCTGGGAGAAGCTAACATGATAAGCCCTCATCCAACAACAACAAAGCACAATCAGACAAAGCAGCGCCTGTCATTGTGGGCAAAATTCACGAGATCAAATCAAAACCTAAACTTTTTCAACTCCTTAGGAAGAAGCAGAAACTCTTTCTCTGGGGGTGGGGTGGGGTGGGCTGCTTTCATTCGCTGCCCCCTTCAAGCTCACAAGCCACCAGTTCAGAGCATACGCACACTGTTGCTTTGCCCAGCAGGCCCAGCTTGTGGGATTTGACAACCCCCAAGGGACAGAAGAGGCTGAAAGTACAAACGGGCTCAGGAGAGGTTTCCATAAATTTGTGCTATGGGACCATGAATGGATTTGAGAGAGGGAAGCTGGGGAGGGTGCAGGAAGGAGGGGCAAGGATGCAGTGGAGCCCCCTTAGGACACATCCCTTGCTCACCCCAAGGGTCACATCTCTGACCTGCATTGCTCCTCTGGCACCATCCTGCACTCAGCGACAATGCTGGCTGTAGGTGTTAGGGTCACAGCGGAACGGTGCAAATCCACTGTGACCCTCCATCAGCCCTAGACATTTTTTCTATTTTGCTAACTTTTCACTTGGGGTCACAACAGTAGCTGACCACTTCACTTTCAAACCTGTTTTACATGTGGAAGTGGACGGCCTCTCCTTGAGGTAGTCTACATTTTGGGTTTGCAGATATTCATAAGCAGTTAAGTTTAAAGGAACATAACACAAGGATTTATTTCTGTCCTCTTTGACTCTTTGAAAACTGAAATCAGATTCCTTTCCTTGCTTTACAGTGACAAATATGCAGCTTGTTTCAATGACCTTAGTATAAAATAATTTACATACTTCATTTTTAAAAGTCTCATTTGGGGCACCCCAACTTCAGCAAAGTTTCGTGTTCCTTTTCAGGTATGTAAAGACAAAAGGAACAAACAAAAAAACAAACAAAAACTTCACAGGAGGTTTCTGAAAATGGTTGCCTTTCCAGCTTTCATGAATCAATTGTCAAGCAATTAAAAATTAAAGCTAGTGATCACCATTAAGGCTTCAGTAGGTGTGGCTCACGGGCTCTAGAGTGCAGGCTCAGTAGTTGTGGAGCACGGGCTTAGTTGCTCCGTGGCATGTGGGATCTTCTCGGACCAGGGATCGAACCTGTGTCCCCTGCATTGGCAGGCGGATTTTTTTAAATTAATTAATTTATTTATTTTTGGCTGCGTTGGGTTTTCGTTGCTGCATGTGGGCTTTTTCTAGTTGTGGCGAGCAGGGGCTACTCTTCGTTGAGATGTGCAGGCTTATCATTGCAGTGGCTTCTCTTGTGCGGAGCACGGGCTCTAGGGCGCAGGCTCAGTAGTTGTGGCATGCGGGCTTAACTGCTCCGTGGCATGTGGGATCTCCCCGGACCAGAGCTCCAACCCATATCCTCCGCATTGGCAGGCGGATTCTTAACCACAGAACTACCAGGGAAGTCCTGGCAGGCGGATTCTTAACCAATGTGCCACCAGGCAAGTCCCAAGAAAACATTTTTAATCTTACAGTACAGTACGTTGAACAGTACTGTAGTACACAGTACAACAGCTGGCATACAGGGGCACGTGCGCATCTTTGAAAGCTCACAACTTGGAGGTTAGCATGTAGGGGACTTATTGTAAACTTTGTCTAATTATATTTCCTCCCAAAGCAGCTAAAAAATGTTTCCCCAAACTAAATAGTTCTTTGCTGCCCAATTTAAAAAAAGAAAGGAAAAACTAAGCTTGTATGTACAATCGTGCTTAAATACAAAATAAAGATGCTTAGGGACTTCCTTGGTGGTCCAGTGGTTGAGAATCCATCTTGCAATGCAGGGGACACCAGTTCGATCCCTGGTTAGGGATCCCAACGTGCCGCAGGGCAACTAAGCCCACGCACCACAACTACTGAGCCTGAGCGCCACAACTAGAGAGAAGCCCGCGTGCCGCAACTAAGACCCAACACAGCCAAAAATGAATAAATAAATAAAATTTAAAAACAATAATAATTTAAAAACAAAAAACAAAATAAAGATGCTTATTCAGGAAAATGTCCTCATGTCTGGTAGAGAAGACGTGTACAAGGCGAGGCTGGAGCTTGGACACGTGGGCTCTTTGAAATCGGACTTTCCTGCCCCGCTTCTTCCTTAGTGCAGCCCAGAGCTTCCCCCAGACGCCTCTGCTCTTGCATTTCAGCAGTACTACCCTTTGAAATGAAATCTGTGATGCTTCTCACCAGAATTTGTAAAAGACAGAGGCGAAGAAACTTTCCTCATTACACAGGGAGCAGTGCCGCCCTGCCCTGCCTCTTAGCCTCAAAACAGCAGAAGAATTAAGGGAAGCTGGTGAAAGGAGTTTCAAGTCCAAGGTCACAGGCCCTTTCTTGACAATGTGTGGTATATCTGATTCCAAGGGGGTCTAGTATTCTGGCAAGATAGTGGTCACTTGCTTTTAAAGGGTCATGAACGATGTTGAGGCTAGGAGCAGACTCACACGCTACCGTTTCTCCCGACTCTCTGCCTCCAGTGGAAAATGGAGCCGGCGTAACTTCGACAAGAATAGGGAATTCTCTCGGTCTAACTAACCTGGTTTTATCATTTTGGTTTTCAATGGGAGGTCACGGTGTGAAGGGAAAGATTTTAATTTGCAGTGTTAATCAAGACAGCAGTAATTCAAGGTTCTGCTCTACTGAGCAGTCGAGTCCAACCTTGGAAGTCCAAACCAAGTGACCACGATGAACCAGTGTTCCTGGTGGCGTCGGCGCCGGGTGGCCGGCAAGGCTGGCCCTCACTTGCCCTCCATCCTTTCTCTCCGCCCATCAGCAGAAGTCCCTCTGGATCTAGAAACCCAGGCAGCCCTAGGCCAGTTGCAAGCGGCGGGGTTGGGGCCCAGCTGAATGCAGGCAGCATTTGTTACTGCCGTTTCTTACTCAGCACACACGTGGGATGGTGCAGCCCCCTGCATGGCTCCCAGCACCTCTGCCGTCTGTGCTTGGAGGGAGAATGGCCAGCACTGTTCCCTCCCCACTGGCCAGGGCGCTCGGGAAGCTGCAGCCAGGCCTGGCTGCTCTGCTCCCTTTGGGGGTCCCCAGTCTGTGTCTGTCACTTGGCCTCCCTGACACCCCACGGCTGGAGGGCACTCCCCCACCCCTCCTCTGCAAGCCACCATCCAACTCTGGGAGCCGGAGACGAGCCTGGCAGTCTAAACGCATTTCACTGAGCACCGAGTTTCAAGAGCTTTCTCGAAACAGTAGAGCTAACATCGGTGCAGCATGATTGTGTGCCAGGCCCTGGGCCAGGCACTTTTACCTCATCTCGTTGAATCCTCTCAGCAGCCCCATTTGATAGGTATACTAGTATCTCCATTTTGCAGATGGAGAGACTGAGGCACAGAGAGAGGAAGGAGTGTGCCAAATGAAAAAGTGGCAGAGCCGGGATTTGGACCTCAGTGATCCAAGCCTCAAGCCCAGTCCCGGGGCCCGCACCCTGCCAGGAACCAAGGGCCAAGGCCCCGCTGCCCCTGGCTCTGTGCCGTCTCCCTCCAGGCCCTGGGTGCTGGGAGTGCTGTGCTTCAGAGGCTCAGTCCCCAGGGACAAGAGGCACCCACGGGTGAGGGTGACAAGAGGGCTTCCTCACGGTCCCACTTCAGACCGAGGTGCCCAGATCCCCCTCCTAGGCCCAGCCCTCCAGGAGGGTGGATGGCAAGTTCTCCTAATGAGCCCATGCCTCCGCCATTGCTGGGTGCTCACTGCTGCCTAAGCATGGGAGACGGGCGGCTGGCATTAAAGGCAGAAAACGGGGCAGACGCAGGCGAGGGCTCATCCAGCCTTCCCAGAGGCAGGTCCCCTCTCTCGCCCCTCTCAAAATCTCTCCAAACCATATCACGCGCCTCTTTGGTCTATTTCTCTGCAGCTGCCCACCCGCCACCCACCCCCCTCCAGCCTGCCTCAAGGATCAGATTTCAGGCTTTTTTGTTCTTATTCCAACTGGCCACCGTCCTCGTTCCTCCTCCCCGCCATGCTACACTCCCAGCTCTGCAATCGCACGTGCACCCAGGGCGCTCGTGCTGCCTCTTGCTTCCCCGACTCTTCCAGAGCACAAGTCTCATCTCCTGGACAGAACTGCTTCTGCCTTTGAGTAAATGTCAGTTCCTCTGCCAGTGGCTGACAGTCAAATTGAAGTCCTAACCCTGATGTTCACAATACCTTAAGGTATCCTCAATGGTTTTCAGCGACCATTATGGAAACAAAATTCATTTTGCCTCGCTTCGATTAAAAACAGAGAGAAGTCACCCAGCCTTGGGAGTAGGGTGGGGAATACAGTGAGGAGATTTGGGGGCCTTGAAAGTCAACACACCAGGGCTGGGTGTCACAACTCCATAGTCCCTTCCTTAATAATTCTAGGTCCACATCCCTTATCTGTAATTTCAAGGCCAAAAGCTCTGAGAGCCTATTTTATTTTTATAAATTTGGTGCCAAAATTTATTTGGGAACAAAACTTGACCTGGGCTTAGTTAAATATTCATATTTCTCTGCAAAAATAATAAAATGTGCCCCAGATTCCAGCAGAGGGTTGTGTCATATTTGGTATATGCACCATATTAGTTTTCTAAAGTCCCCAAAGTTCTGAATTTGGAAACGCGTCTGACCTCAGGGGTTCCAGATCCAAGTCCGGGAGCCCACGCGTGCCATACCTGGGCGTGGAGTGTGGGCCGGGCAGGGGTCTGAGTGGTACTGGTTCAGCATCTCCTGTCTTTCAAGGCCCTACGAGATGGGGCCCACCCCTTTCCCCAGGTACAGCTGAGGCTCAGGGGGCTTAAGTGACACTGCTCCTGGCACAATGCCCAATTAGAGTTGGTGTCCGGACTTGAACCCCAGTCTGTCTGCCTCCAGTGCCTTTGCCATGCTGAACTGCTGCCCTGATGCCAGATGGCATTTACCTTTTACCTTCAGTGCAAGCAAGCGGGTCACTGAAATTGGATCGCTCACGTAACTGGTAAAGTGAAATCCCCCAAGCTGAGAAAGATTAGTCTGAAAATAAGAATGAGCTCCTTGCGACACCTGGATTTGTCATTTCTGCTTTAAGATGAATGCCCAGTCCTTCTGTGGTAACCACTACCATCCACAGAGGTGCAACGAGCTAGTCAACGCCATCCAGGGGGTAATGAGTGTTTCCTGAGGCTCAGCTTGGCCATCAGTAAAACACGGCAAGTTCTCCCTGCTGGGAGCAAGAAGCATGTACTTCCTCACCACGGGGGCCTCAAACACTCGCCTCTTCCTTTCTTCCACCTTCTCCTGGCCAGGTGACCAGAGCTCGGTTCTTAGGCCTTAAACTGAATGCGGAAAGGCCATGAGAAGGAACAGTGGAGCTGCTGATGTGCCCGTTTGGAGGCCTCGTCAGTGCATTCTGGCTAAAAGAACGCCGTGCACAGAGCAGGGTGCTGGGAAGTGGGGCGGAGCCAGCGTGAAAGCACGAAGGCGGCTCCTTCCCCTCGCCCAGCGGGCCTGCGGTGGTCTAGGCAGGGCGGGGCCTAGGACAAGAAGAGCCCACGAAGCTAGTGAGCCCCACCACTGCTGTCCATCTCACTGGCAGGCATGGGGTCTGGAGAGAGCACTGCTCATATGCTGTCCCGACACAGCCCCAGGTTTGAGAACCATCTTAGCCCCCGGGAAACAGATCTGGAGACTCAGGACGAGGAGTCAGGCTTTCGTTGGCAGGTTTTGCGCCAGGCTCTGTTTGGAGTGCTTCAGATGCACAGAATCGACGCTTCTAATCCTCAAACAACCTACCATCACACCCACTTTGTAGAAGAGGCAACAGTTAGGAGGTCAAGGCAGGAACAGAGGGCTCTGGAGGCAGGGCCCCGTGTGTGGGGTTACAAGTGTGAGCTCTCTAGCCAGACTCCCTGCTCTGGCCCCGACTTGCTGTGTGACTGTGGGCAACTCTGGGGACTTCTCAGCTTTAAAGAGAATGATAACAGCCCCTACCTCTGAGGACTAAGACGAGAAAAGGCAGGTGAAGTACCAGGTAGCACGCTCAGCCCCTGGGCACTGGCCAGTGCTGGCTGGGAAGGTAGCTCTTGGCAGCAAGAAGCATCCCATCGGGGAGCCCAGCCTCTTGCCTCTGTCGGCAGAGGTCACCTGAGCCCCTCCTGGCCTGGGGAGCTTGGCTGCATGTGCTTTCTCCCGGACACTTCCTCCAGCCCCACCTAGGGAATCAGTCGGATGTGATTTTCACGACCCTCATCATTAAGGATTCTCTCTGTGAGCCAGCTGGTCTGGCTCCGAGGCAACACAGTCAGGCTACACATGTTCCCCACTGAACACAAAAGAAACCAAAAAGGCTCACAGTGTTAGATGGTGACACGGCTCCAGGCTGAGGATCTTGCCTGCTAGGATAAGGGCTCCAGTGCGGATGCTGGCACTCCCCCAAGCCAGCTGCAGAAGTCCACGAAAACAGCTGGCAACAGGCCTATAACAAAATCAAACCAAAGTGCTCCTGAACTGTGGACAAGGGCTGGCCGCTCACCCTGGCCACCCCCACGGGTGCTCCCATTGAAGGACCGATCCCTTGTGTGGAGCACTCTGCTTGGTGAGGCTTCATGAGACCTGGATGAAAAAGACATGGTCTCTCTCCTCTGGGGACTGCCACAGCCACGGTCATCCAGGGCCCTCATCAAAGAGGTCAGCCCCCACCAGGAGCTTCCCTTGGGACACATTCCCAGACAAGCACTTTACGGCCACCTACTCCTTGGCTTCTCTACAGAAGAAGGAGGCAGAGTCGGAGACGGAAGTCCAGAGGACAGTTGGGGAAAAGCTTCCTGGGGGGCGGGGGGGGGATAGTGACTGAGCCTTAGGACCTGTAAGAGTGGGACAGGAGAGCAAAGGTGGGCAGGGAAGGTCAGACACAGGCAACAGTGGGAGTCAAGGCCAAGAACACAGAGTGGGCCGGGAGTGGCAAGCACTTTGGGGCCCGATGGACACTGAGTCTAAGGAGGTAGATGGAGCTTTTGGGCCTCCAGAATCTTCCGAGCAAGTGTGAACATGATCAGGTCTGTGTTATAGCAAGGTAATTCTCAGAGAAACGGATGGTTTATTGGAGCAACCAGTTTAAGAGTCAACTGTATGAGTTCGGATGAAGAATCAAGAGGGCCTGAACTTGGGCAGGCCTGACAGCAATGGAAAAGAGGAAGCACGAAAGACGGTATTCGGGGCAGGGAGACATCTGACGTGGTTCCCAGGGATCCCTGCCTCCTGGTACCCTCCCCAGCCTGTAATCCCCTGCTGGTATTCACATCTTCATGCTCGCGTCTAATGAACAGAATACCGCACACGTGATGCAATGTCACTCCCCAAACTAGGTTATACAGACTGTGACTTCTGACTTGCTGGCACTCCCCCTGCCTCTCTTGCTGGCACATTCTCTCTTGCTTGCTCTGATGAAGCTGGCTGTCATGTTGTGAGAGGCTCTATGAAGAGATCCACGTGGCAAGGAACCAAGGGAGGCCTCTGGCCAACAGCTCATGAGGGACTGAGACCTCAGTCCAACAACCCACAAGGAACTGCTTCCTGCCAACAACCACAGCAGTGAGTCTGGAAGCCAGTCCTTCCCAGTTGAGCCTTAAGATGACTGCAACCTTGTGAGAGACCTGGGCCGAGAAGGCCCTGCTAAGCTGTGCCAGGATTCCCAGCCTCCAGAAACTGTGAAGTTATGTATGTATCTTGTTTTAAGCAGTAGTTACGGGCTAATCTGTTACGCGGCCATAGGTAACTAATACAGGCAGGGGTCAGAACAAATGAAAAGTGGGAACTATGATAGACACTGCCCAGGGAGAAGTAGCTGAACTGAGTGATTGACAAGAGTGTAGGAGATGAGAGAGACATCATGGGGATTTTGAGAAGAGCACGGGCTCTGGAGCAAGCCCGCCTGCCTTCAAGTTGCTGCTGGGCCTCTCACTAACTGTGTGACTCTGGGCGAGTCATTTCAACACTCTGAGCCTCAGTTACTTCGTCTGTAAAATGGGGATGGTAAGAGTAACTACCTGACACGTCTCTGACATTTTCATTTAGGACCTGCCTCAGCACCTGGTGCAGGGGTGAATGGCACGCTGCCGCTGCCCACCAGACGTCTGCTGTGACACTTCTAGAAGGCTCGGTGTGCAGCCTTATGCCAGCAGGGAGAAAATTTAAATGCTTCAGTGCAATTTCCTTGTATCCTATGAAGGCTTCACTGGTCCTGGGTGAGGGAACGTGCCTCACGGCCCAGTTCTGTGTGATTCTGACTCATCTGCCCTGGTTCCTTCCCCCGGCGGCACCTTGTGGGTGAACTTTTCTTCCAGGGAAGCTAAGCAACCTGCACAGGAACTGAAACCATAACCTTGACCTCATGGATACTGCGCTTTGACTGCGCAGAATAAATTGGCTTCAACAGACTTTTCCAGAGTGAAGTCCACTCTCAAAGAGGACTACAGCCTGGATCTGCCTCCAAAGGCGGCTCTCAATACCATGAAACATGGTTCTTATTTCCAAAACCAAGGGACTCAACCAGAGATGAGATCGGCTTACCTGTCTGGGCAGAGAAGGCATGGAATCCGAGGCCACCGACCGCTGAACACGCTGCGGCTGCTGCGTCACGTGCTGCAGAAGGAACGAAGCAGCGTCCGGCTGCTGCTGCAGCTGCAAGCTGGTTGTGGCCGTGGACGAGGCCGTGGCAGAAGAGGCCGGCGTCAGCGTCGGCTGCTGCAGGTAGTGGAGCAGGGCAGGTTGCCGAGACGCAGCGGGCACCGAGGGCATCTTCGGGGGGCCCGGCTCAGAGACAAAATGTGACAAGGGCTTGGTGTGGCCGAAAGTAAAAGGCTCCGGGGCTCCCGGGCTGGGGGCGGCCAGCCCCTGCTGCATGATCAGGCTCAGGGTTCTGGGTGAGCTGGTGGCCATGGGCTTGAGGATGGCACTGGCTGGCAGAGGCGGAGGCGGCGGCAGCTGCAGCTGCGGCTGCTGCGGGCCGAGCGGATTGCTGGTGGGAGTGAGGCTCCGGATCAGGGGGCACTGTGGGGTGAAGGACTGCTGTGGCAGGCCGGGGCTGGACAGCTTCTCTGGGCGGTAGGGAGTGGAGGGCCCCGGGTTGCTGGTGGGCAGAGTGGATATCAGGTGCCCTTGAGGCTGTTTGATGGTGGAGGACACCAGGTTGGCAAGGATGGAGGGCTGCGGGCTGAACTGCGGCTGCTGCTGGAGCGCGGGGCTGGGGAGTTTCTCGGGGGCATAGGTCATGGCCGGCCCCAGGGCAGCGCCGCTGCTGGGCGCCGCGCTGGACAGTAAGGCATTGGGAGAGCCCTGCAGAGCGCTCGCCGGCAGGCTGCTCGATGACATGCAGGACACCATGAGGCCCTGAGGGCTGAACGGCTGCAGCGGCTGTGGTGAGGGCAGTGGGCGGTAAGGCGGGGAGAGGCCGGGAAGAGGCAGGCCAGACCAACTGGGAGCGGGGCCCTGCTGCTTCGTGCTAGAGCCCTGCTTGCTGGCCGCCAGCGCCTTCAGCTGGTGGGCGTGATGCCACTGAGGCACTGGGAGCGGTGGCAAGGCAGCCGCGGGGAGCGGCGCCTGGACCTGGCTCTTGGCCTGCGCTGTTGAAGAACTGGGGGAGACCATCTGCTTACTGGTGGAGGGAATGACGTAGCTGATCCCCGCGGAGGAGGGCGGGATTTGAAGCGACACCCCAGGGGCCTGGCTGCAACTGGAAGCGAAGTCCTTGCTGGAACCAAGGCTCTCCAAGTGTGGCATCTGAACCGCAGGCTTGGGAGTCACGCCTAGGGTTGCCGGGGGGTGATCTAAGACCAGCGGTTCTTCTGGCTTGCTCCCCAGGATTTTTTCCAGGTCGAGCTCACTCGGAGAAGGTTCTTGAATTTTTGTTAGCTCCTCCAGCAGATCTTGAAGTTCCTGGTCCACAGCAGGCACAGTGTTGGTCTTGTCATAGTAAGAAAGAGGGGGGCCTTTCAGTCCCATTTCCGCAGTTGGTGGCACCCCAAACGGTGAGCCCATTACGCTGCCGTTCATGGGGTTATTTTCGAGTAGTAATGAATGGCCAGCTGCTCCCATCGCTGTAGGGCTAGGGTTCATGGGTAACGCAGGAACCTGCAGCTCTGCACAGGCTGTGCTGGGATGGGCGCCGGGGCCCATCGAAAGGGTGACATCTTCAAGGCATGGTCTCTTAATTTTATGAGGGTAACCTCCTTCGGCCATGCCTGAAAGCTGGAAAGTTTCTTCTTCCTGTCTCCTCTTAATGGTTCCCTGTGGCTGGAAGAGAAAAGAGGGGTGGGGAGGGAGGGGGGAGAGAGGGAGGGAGGGAGAGGGAAGGGGGGAGGCAGAGGAATGTTTATAAAGGCTTGGCACATTAAAGCTATTGAACAGGAAACTTGCAAGATAAAACAGATCTCTCAGTTTCAAGACTTAGAAAGAGTTGTCAAAACTATACAATACAGCCTATTTTTAGAACCATGATGCTTGTTTTTTTGTTGCTGTCTTTCATTTAGACTGTCGTGCTACAGTTCAAATAAAGCATTATGCTGTCTCTACACCAAACACTACAGAAAGTCACGCGAAGGATATTCTCTGCCCACTTAAAGGAGCTTTCAGCGAAACTGTGCAGGAGGCACGGAGTGCCCTGGGCTGCGGGCAGACATTGGAGGGCAAAGGAGAATCGCTAAGAAACTTGCAATTCCCACCTGTCTACTGGTAACCTGATTTTTAAAAAGGAAAAGCGTGACGTAGACACTGAACTTTTAGGTTGCTTCCATGTCTTGGTTAAATGCATCAGGCTCTAGTGAGAAAATGGGATGAAGCAGAGGCTTTGGAGGAGTGAAGTAGATCTGGCGTGTTCTTTTGGGCAGCTGTCTGAGAGACACTGTTTGGAGTGTAACACAACTGCATAACAGTCACTATAGCATGGTTCCATTTATCTGTACACACACAGACACACACGTGCACATGCACATACATACACATTGCTATGAGTGCACGAAAACGCCTTGGAAGAAAGTATATGCAACTCTTTGGAGTAGTCATCTTTTGGGGGTGACTGGAAACTCACTTTCTATTCTCTGTATTTTTCTATTGCTTGTTTTTAATGGAATGACTTACAATCCTCCACCAAAAAAGTATAAAGCTATCTAATTAAGAAATGCCTCTGTGCAGATGCATCCTCAGGTTGGGGAGATAGGAAACAACAGGAAAAGGCCCCGATCTGTGATCTGCACTTGGGGGAACTGCCCGCCATTTATAAAAGCCTAGCCTTTGGGAACAAATCAAAGAAGTTACTAATGCCGTATTTCCTACTCTTTCAAGGCTTCATACAGTCATCCGTGGCTGTCTCGTAAATGACCATGACCTGCAGTGAAGGGGAAGGGAGTGGATCAGAGGATTATGTGTGGGAAGAGATGGGCTTGGAAATCACCTAAAGGCCAACGCTCTACCAGATACATTTCCCCTGAAGCACTTTTGCATGAAGAAGCCTCTTTCCGGCTTTGAAGTCTTACGGGGACACCCAGTGCTGATCCTCTGACGTCCCCTTACGTTTGGCTCACTGGAGGGTCAAGGCGGGCGTGAGGGCCACCTACTAGCACGACAGTGGTCATGACTCTTAAAGCAGAGTGAACGTCAAAAGAGATCCCCTAGGGCTGCACATCTGGAGCCCTGGCACCCATCAGATGTGCTTAGAAACCTCCAGATTCCCAGGCTCTCCTACCACAGCTGAACTGCTTCAGTCTCCTCCGGGGCGGGGCCCAGGACCCCAAGGTTTGTTACAGCTCCCTGGCTGGCTCTCAGCGGACTGCCAGGTTGAGAGCATGGGTGGAGGTAGGATGGCCAAGGGCCCTGGTCCCAAGGCACACGCAACCACTACGTATTGGCCTCCACACAGAATCTCTTGAGTTGTATCTTCATTTGTAAAATGAGCGTCATTTTAGTTCTCATCTCATGATGCTGCTCGGACTATTATGTGAAATGGAACAGATTCCATGGCACCTAGTGGACCCCCATTAACTAGTAGCTGGCATTATGGAGGGCAGATCTGGAAGTGCTCTGGGAGTCCAACCCTGGCCTTTAAAGACAGGGAGGGACCCTGAGACCCTGGGATGGGCAAGGCTTGCCCCGAGCGGCTCAGCTAGAGGGCCCCAGGGCCCGGGGGCAGATACAGGGGCCTGCCACCATCACTCAGCTGTTCCCCGACCCGCAGCCTCCATCCTCCCCCACCGATGGCTGGACACTGACCGCCCCATCCCCGCAGAAAGGGCTCCCCCTCTCTTAGCGAGGGGACTTGCCTACTTCTCTGCCGTTCCTTTTGAGATGTCCACCACCCGGCCAAGGGCACGTTGAGGGGCAGGTCTGCCACCAGATTCATCTGAGGCCTGAGTACCACGGGGCAGGCAGGAAGGGGCTGGGGGGTGAGGCAGAGTAGGCACAGGAAGAGGCCTCTGCAGTCATCCGCTCCACTCTCCCACCCAGGAGTGCTCACTAAGTATTCGGCCCACGGCTGGTGCTCAGTAAACAGAAGCTGAATGAATCCATGGACCAATGAACACAAATGACTCAGCACCCAGCGAGCTCCGCCCCGTGTTTTCCTGGCCGTTCAGTCAATCAACTATGGGCCACAGAGAAGTCACTGCATTTCAGGCTGAAATTCGGTCTCTTCTACATTTTCCCAAAGACTTAAAACAAATCCAATATATTGAAAACAGAAATGTCTAAACTGGATCAGTAAGGAACGACTCAGTGTGGGCTTTACATAGGATCCCCTGCTGGGAGTCCGAGCGGGCGATGGCTGTGCCCAATGCACTGTTCATGATGTCTTGGACTCAAGGCGAGTTTAATGCCAGTGAAGTCTGCATAGGACCAGGCGGGGGAAGGATGGGCTTGGGGGATGGGAGGGCAAGGAGGGAGGGCAAGAGCTGTGAGTTGGAACGGCCTGGACTCCCTGGCAGATACTAGGGCTTTCATTTAATTGTTGGTCTGCCATTATCCTGTTGGGACTAAGGTGGCAGGAGGTGGGGAAGGTGGGACATGACCACCAGATGCTAAAGTTAACACTGGGAACCACTGGCGAAGGAAAGGGGTCTCCAGCTCTCTGAAGTGAGAGTGTGTTGCCCCCCACTTTTCAGGCCCTCAACCCCACAGCGGGACCCCAGGATGCCCCTGTTGTGCCAAACCTGCAGCCGGACGCCGCTGGTGCTAGCTTCCCTGAATGCTTTGGGAGGCTCCCTAGTCGGCGGGCAGGCTGGCCTTGCTGTCCCTGGGGGTGCAATGGGGGGCGCTGGTTGACGCCGCAGTCTCAGCGGTGGGACAGGCAGGAGCCTCTTCCCAGCTTTCCTTTCTCAATGGACTAAACGAGACTCCACTTTGCTAGAGGCTGCAGCTCTGCATTTCGGATTTTACGGGGAGAGCTTTCAACAGATTGCCTAAAGCACCTTGGCCGGATGGCCAGATCCCCAGCCAAGCCTAAACAAGCTGAGGGGAGGCGGCTGTGTTGACATCTACTACGAGTTAATTTCGCCCCTAGACCCAGGCTGCTGCCACCACCCAGGTCAGCCTGTCTGGGCTGTTGGGCTTGACTGAACCCCGTGGCCACCCTTCTAGATCAAGTGCAGCAGAGAGCTTGCTACCCCAGAATGACTTCCCCTCTCAGCGTCACGTTGGGGGTGGCAGGTCCCCACCAAACTTCCAGACCCTTCTAAACAGCTTTACCTATGTGCCATTTTCCAGTCTCTGTGGACTCTGTACAGCAAGCTATGGGTCCCAGCTCCCAGCCAGCCCCTACTTCCTTCAGGCCTTGTACTACACGTGACCCTGCCCACTCACTGGGAGAACGTTTTAAAAAAATTTTTTTACCATAAGTGAATCAGTAGCCACTAGCAGGATTGCTAGACAATACATGTCAACCTTCACTTTTTACAGAAAACAGAATGGGTAGTGATTTGCTTGTGGTCCCACGGTTAGTTAGGGGCCAACACCAACACTAGACCCCAGGAGGCCCAGCCCTCACAGGTCCGGGCAGTGGTAGGGCGGGGAAGGGGAGTGAGGGACGGTGTCCTGGTGTCTTTTAGAGAGGAATGACTTTATCTCCATCCACCAGTGCCGGCGGAGTCCCATTTCATAATCGGGCAGACAAAGCCACCAATGTGATCCCCACGACCTTATAAACATTCATTAAAATGCATTTCAAAGCATGTGATGCCTTCCCCACCCCCTAAATAATGAGAAAACAAAGGCAACCCTTCTGATAGAGGCCAAGTTCAGCTCTGAAGTCAACATTATTTCTGGTTCTGTCTGAACAATGACATATGGCAATTCTTCCCTTTCTACATTTTTTTAGTCCAGAATGGCAAAAAGGGCAAAGATTTCTTGGGAAAGGGTCTAGAGTATAAGAGTACAGTCCAGGCTCAGAAAATGGGCATAAGGAGAAGAACATATATATATATATATATATATATATTATATATTATATATATATATATTATATATATATATAATATATAATATATATATATAATATATATAATATATAAATATATATTATATATAATATAATATATTATACATATAATATATATACAGTATATATAATATATATAATATATATAAAACTCTTTCCAAAGAAGTCTGGCAGGTTGCTATAAACACTTGATTTTGAACACTCTAGCTGGAGGTTTAACACAGACATCTACAAAAGGCCAGCAAAAATATGCACAGTCCCTCCTGGGTAAGAATGCAGGAAGCCCAAGGTGTGCAGGAGAGACTGGCTCAGGGCTCCTTGTTTTTCCCTCCAGGGAGCCCCGGGCACAATTGTCAAAAAGCTGGAAATCGCCTGTGGCGTATTTAGTCTCCCTTCCTCTGTCAGCAGCGCCTCCTGTGGTGCAGCCCCGGCCAATCTGCTCCTGCTTCTGCTTCTCTCAGTGTCTCTCACGCGAGTCCACCCCTGCTCCATCAACACCTTTCCTCAGTACTGCTACACATACTCCCTGGGAGTTTCCAAGAACCTCACGCTGGCCAGCTAGCTTGGATCTCAAGCCCTCTGAGACAGGAGTGTTCCCCAGTAGACTTGCTCAGAAGAAAGGAGAATAGATAAGACGTGAGGCAGCAGGACTGGGTTTGCAGGAAGAGAGACAAGGATGGAAGGAGGGAGAGAGAGGGAATCTGCCTGCGTGGAGACATGGGATCAGATGAGCACCCATAACTGCCTGTACTTGAGCTGGTGTATCATTTGCATGGTTGTTTTTCAGAACGATGTCCCCACAAACTGATCTTTCTGTAGAGCAAACAGGACTTTCAGCATGTCCAGAATTGCAAGACCTGAGGCTCTGGAGAATCCCAGGGTGGATGGGAACTGCAGGAAATCCTGACTAGCTTCAAGAGGAGTCGGTTTGTCTCAGGAATGACTCTCTGCTAACAGGTGGTTTGGAGCAAGAATCTCACCCTAGAAAGAGGGGATATATTGGCGCCCTGGGCTTGCCCCGAAGTGACAGAGGCTGCACACTCTGCAGGCAGAGGCGGGCTGGGCTGGAGGGAGGAGCATTGGAGTAGGCACCAAAAGACCTGATGGAAGTCCTAGCTCCTCCATTTGCTGTGTGACTGTGGGCAAGTCACTCCCCCTCTCTGAGCCTCAATTTTTCTTCTGTAAAATGAGTCCTCGGCCTGCCCTGGGTGCCTCACAGCATCTTTGAGGAGTGCACATCAGAAGCAGTCACTGTCACTGATGTCACTCTCCAGGCCCTGGGTCCCCAGGCTGCCCCAGGGCCCTCCAGTGTGGGCCTCGGCTTGCTCTCTGGCAAATAAGGACACACGCTCTAGAATCGGGACATGGGGTGAGAGTGGAGGGAGACGAGCAGCCTGGCACTGATGGCACCGACCTGACGGCCAGCAGTGCTGCCTGTAAAATTCCACCTTCTGCTGCTCGCCATCGCCCACCGCTCTGGGCTCCACCACACTGTCTGCACCTTCAGGCTTCCCAACATGAGGGCTGTGGCTTCAACAAGCTTCAACCAGAGCGGCCCCAACAAATATAGAAATGATCAGACCTCGGGTTTTTTGAGAACTGTGTTCTCCCTTTCCGTAGTGTAGACATAGCAGCTGGAAGAACTGGCAACTCTAAGAATGGCCCCAAACAGATAGATGCGTGTGGATTTAATGGGCTCATAATTCAGCGCTACCATCCCCTGAGACGCCTCCAAGTATTGCGTCATTGACCAGGCGTTTCTTGAGTGCGAGCCTTGCACTCCTAGGCTGTCAGAACTGCCAGGCCCTTAGTGACAGGCCGGTCCCTCCCATTCACATGAGGGCTCATGAGGCTGAGAGCCAGGAAGAGATGTGCCCGTGGGCCAGTTTCTCTGACTGCCAGGCTGGCCTCTTTCCACTGGAAGAAACCCTGCCCCGGTTTCCTCCAAAGACCTTCCCATGTAGCATCATTAGTGGGATAAACATGACCACTTGGGGGGAGAAGAGAAAGATGGAGTTGGTTTCAAGCACCTGGATTTGATGAGGTTGGCCTAGAGGTCAAGCAGGTACTGCCTGTGGAGCCAGACTAGAAGCTGAAGGTCAAAGGCAAGGGCATTGTCTCAGCCCAGATGGGTCTGTCTGTGCAGGATTCAGGTTAACAAGCGTCATCTGTGTTTCACCTGAATTAGGCTAATGCACCCGGAAACATGCAGGGAAGAGGAAAAGTGAAGGCAGAGCTGAGGTTGGAGACCACCAGGGCCACTGAGCAGACCTGGGTTTCTATATATGAAGAGGGCAGAAGGGCCCTCGGAGTTCATTCAAGCCCAACTTTCTCACTTCTCCCAGGGCTCTGCTTCTAAGTATTGATACCTTGTGGTGTGACCTCTCATAGGTCCCTACCCCACTCTGAGCCTCAGTTTCCCCACCCACAAAGTGAATGGGTCCCAGCTTTGGTAAGCTGATGCTATGACTTTCTTTCTGGACTGCTCCTGCAGAGAAAAGATGAATGCTCTTCTCCCCCACCTAAGAGGGCCTCTCTCCCTGGGGTGCAGATAGGCCAAGGAGAGCCTCGTGGTTCACAAGTGTCCATGCCATGTGCAGGAGGTGTACATCACCTCCAATTCCAGACCATGTTAAAGAAAGCACAACTTGCCCCAGACCAGCTGGGGTCAAATTATGATCTTCCCCAAATAGCTCTCCATGCCCTCTGCTTCGTGGGGATTGAAGCTTATACAATGCAAGGCACCAGCTTTATGAAAGGGGATATAAGGTTCAGAGAACAAAATTACGTCCCAGGCTTTGTAAGGTTCAGAGGCCAGTCCTGAAGCTTAAGCAGAAGGGGACTTTGCTTCTGCCTGTGTCCCAACAACGGGCTAAATAAAATGGCCACAGGCTTTAGACCATGGCAGGAAGTTCCCTGCATGAGAAACCCAACAGCTGTGTAGGTGGGGGAAGAATCCAGAGACACTCGGTTAGGCCGGTGTATTCTGGAGGTCACATGCTTACTGAATAAGCACATTTTAGTGGCTAGGTGCCAACTTCTGGCTCTAAAATATACTAATGGCCTGCAAATGTACACACCCTAGTTAGTAGATCTTTGAGTCAGGCTGTTTGAGCTCTGATGCCACAGAAGCAGAGGCTGGGAGGGGACATGGGCTAAGGAGCTTCAGGTCAGTGCAGAGACCCTCCCCATGGTCTAGGTCCTCTCTTTTTTCCAGCCTGACTGAGGTATGATCGACAGCTAAAAATTATACGTATTGAAGTTGTACAATGTGATTTTCTGAAAAGTGTGCAACGTGATGATTTAACATATGTATACACTGTGAAATGACTTAGGTCCTCTTTTTTTGAAATGGAGGCAAAATTCGCAGAGCATGAAATTAAGCTTTTGCAAGTGTACAATTCAGTGGCCTTTGGTACATTCACAGTGCTGTGCAACCAAGATGGGGAGAGTTGAGGCCACCTCACAAATTTGTTATCAGAATCACATGAGCTTAGAGGTGGAAAGTGAGCGTAGTGCCTGGCATGGTGTTCATACCAAATAGTCTCTCTCTTTCCACTCTTGAAAATGCAAACACATTCTTGGTGGTCCTAAAATAGCCTGTAACATAGTTACTCAGCAGCATTTGCCATTCAAGGCAGATCTGCCTTTACTCATTGGCTGGATTCCTGAACAGCTGTGTGCAAGGCTAACTTTTGTCAACCAAATCATAATAAAATGCAACAAGAATCTGCCATTGAAAGGAAATCCTCAGTAAATCCTTTTATGAAGTTAAGATCTCTCATCCAAACTTATCTGTCTTAAAGGTGTAGTACTCGGGGATATTAGCCTTTCTTGTAATGAATCGTAGTTTAATTTTGGCCACAAACACATGCTGATGTTCCATAGTCCCAAATCCCACAGCAACAAGAGTAGATTACATAATGAAAATAATGAAAACCTTAAAATATTTCTTTCTTTCATTGTGTGTGGAAGGTGTCTGCGATTACACCAGGGAGCATGTCATAGAACCTGAAAAATTTCCTGTGTGTGTGTGTCTGTGTGTGTGTGATGGTGTTGGTGGTGATGGTGGTGGTGGAGATGGTGGTGGTGTAGGAGATGGTGTTGGTGGTGGAGGTGGTAGTGGTAGAGATGGTGTTGGTGTAGGAGGTGGTGCTGGTGGTGGAGGTGGTGATGCTGGTGGTGGAGGTGGTTGGTGGTGATGGTGTTGGTGGTGGAGGTGTTGGTGGTGGAGATGGTGGTGATGGTGTTGGTGGTGGAGGTGGTGGAGATGGTGCTGGTGGAGATGCTGCTGGTGTAGGAGATGGTGTTGATGGTGGAGGTGATGATGCTGGTGGGGGAGGTGGTCGGTGGTGATGGTGTTGGTGGTGGAGGTGTTGGTGGTGGAGATGGTGGAGATGGTGTTGCTGTAGGAGATGGTGTTGGTGGTGGAGGTCCTCGATGATGCTGGTGGGGGAGGTGGTTGGTGGTGATGGTGTTGGTGGTGGAGGTGTTGGTGGTGGAGATGGTGGTGATGGTGTTGGTGGTGGAGGTGGTGATGGTGGAGATGGTGTTGCTGTAGGAGATGGTGTTGGTGGTGGAGGTGGTGGAGGTGGTGATGGTGGAGATGATGTTGGTGTAGGAGATGGTGTTGGTGGTGGAAGTGGTGATGCTGGTGGTGGAGGTGGTTGGTGGTGGACGTGGAGGCGTAGTGATGCTGGTATTGGTAGTGGCCGGAGTGCTGACAGTCAAGGGGCTCTTGCTACAGAGTGATTCCTTCTTGCTCCACCTCACTGTAGGAAGCTGCCCTGAGTGGGCCGGAGGAAGAAGCTTGCCCTGAATGTGTTATTAACAGAGACCTCAAAACTGTCTCCTTGCCATCATTCGTAATTACTTTTTTCTCACTTGGAAAATTGAAGCTGAATTACCGGTGAAAACACAGGAGATTTTTGTTTGTTAAAATGCTGCCAATAAAGTAATTTTATGTCAGATTTAACTACAGGAAAGGGCAAGGCATTTCTAAGTTCCTTGGCTGTCATGTGGCTTAAAAACATAGGATGGACAGCACTTAGCTCTTTGAAGCCATATATTCAGCAAGCAGATGCTGGATGTTGGTGTTTGGGGGCTGACTTCCTGGAGGTATTTTATATCAGCCAAGTTCATTGTTCTAAAGCCCAAAGGCTTAAAGGAGAAAAAGAGGCAAGAAAATGCTGAGCTTTTCTGACAGCGTCACACAGACAGCCCTAACACTAGACAACTTTATTGCCTCACGTTTATTTTAGAAAAAGAGGCAGCTAGCGAGTGGCACTGAGCACCTGTTCAGATGGAGGCTTCTAACTGTACAAAGCAGGGCTGTGTAGGGGGCCCAGAACAGAGATCCCCTCAGAATGAGCACATGCCGGGGGAGGGGTGGGGAACGAGAATGAGACGGAGCTGGAGTTCTAGTGGAACAGACGGAATGAAGACAGCAAGAATAGGAACAGAGTGAAGGAGCAGTGATGTGACAGAGTGGCCAGGAGAAGGACCGGGGGCAGAGCGCTCCAGGCAGCATGGCGGAAGGGGGAGGCCCTGGGGAAAGCTCTCGGCGCGCTCCAAGGACGGGCAGGTGGCCACTGTGCTTGGTGCACAGCAAGCCAGGGGGACGGCCACGGCTCACAGAGGGACCTGCAGCCCTGGGAAGCGGGTGGACTGTCAGGTGTCTGTGGTGGGAGACCACTGGGCCGGGGGTTATACCGGGAGTGGTCGGCTCCATCTGTTTGTAAAAGGTCTGCCTGGATGCTGATGAGAGAGAGAAAGGGATAGGTCCAGAGGGGGGTCAGGCCAGCTGTGGCACAGGAGAGGAAGCAGAATGCCTGGAGAGGTGCCAGGATAGTGAGTGTCCCTTAAGTGGCACAGAGCTGAGCACCCACTTATGGGAGGAAACTACGGCCTCAGAAAATATGATAAGAAACCCAGTGACCTAGATCAGGGCCTCGTAAACTTTCTGTAAAGGCCCAAAGAGTAACTATCTTAGGCTTTGCAGACCAAGTGGTCCCTGTTGCAACTCCAGACGATATGTTAATGACTAGGTGTGGCTTGTGCTAATAAAACTTTATTTACAAGAAGAGGCTGCAGGCTGGATTTAGCCCGCGGGTGGGAGTTTGCCAAGCCCTGACCTACAGCACAGGCTCAGCATCTTCCCCAAGGCACAGAGGTTACTTCCAAATTGCCCTCCTCACACTGCAGGGGGCCATGTAGGCCTACTGTTCACAAGACAGTGGCAGCCAACATTTTCGGAGCTGAAAAGCTTCAAGATTTCTACCATCGTACAAGTTAGGTGAGCATTCCTGAATGGGTGAGGCATGTAGCAGCCTCAAAGGCCACGTTTAACCTGCACTAACAATGGTTATTATTACTGCCCATCTGTTGGGTGCTCCACGGGTTCCATGAAAGAGAACACCGCCTCCTCCAGAATGCCTGGCCGTCTGCTTGCTCTTCCAGCCTTTGTATCCTCGTCAACAATTTGCACCTTGTCCAGCATATGAAAGCACACCCTCCTCCCTCGGGCCTTCAAGGGTCTCTAGGATAACTCGGCCTCGAGTCCCACCCCTTCCACCCCAGGCCTCCACAACGCAGCTCTCAGAAGACTGGGGCTGTTTCCTCCTCATCTCTGTACCCCCAGAGCACCTAGTGTCGTGACAGGGCTCAGCTGGCATCTGCAGATGTGAATTAAGCCCTGGAGCAGAAGGTTTCCTACAAATGATCCTGTTCTCTTCCATTCCCAGCACAAGGCCCAGAGGCAATCACTTTTCAGAAATTGTCATGAATTCACTAACTGGCCCCATGAAGGACACGCCTTCTCCTTCGTGTGTCTGGGCCTCTTGTGGTCAACAACGGAGGTGACCTGAACGATTTCTAAGGGACCTTCTGGCCAAGAGGAAAGGCAACCACTGTCCACCGAGCATTTACTCTGGGTCACGAGAGTGCCTGTGTGCCAGCTGACAGCCTTGGAGGGGGGCGACCAGCCTGGAGAAACAGCTCTGGATGGAGTCAGAAGAGGGGCCGCTCCCTGCAGCACCAGAAGGAGGCACACAAAGGGGGTTTCTGAGGAAGGACGGGGTGGGGGGGAGAGGGGTGAGGGGGGCAGGGAGGGAGGGGTGGCAGCAGCCACACCTGGGCCTTGGGTCTGGGCCCTCAGGGGTCGAGTCCGGCCTGGGCTCCTGCCCATCTTTCTAACTTTGGTACTTCGGGGCTGGAGACCTGGTGAGACAGGGGAGGTGGTAGACGAGGAGAAAGGAAAGGCCAAGGGGCAGCAGGCAGGGTTTCGACAAATTCTTCTATGTCAACTGCAGACATCAGCATCTGTAGCCTAATCTTTAGAAGTGCATGCTTCCTGTCCCCTCCCCAACCTGAGGTCTAGAACTGGGTACCCCAGGGGCAGCTTATGACCCAAATATCTGTCTGCAATCAGAGCCACGTTGAGTTCTCCAGCTGGGGATTTTCAGCAAAAGCAAGGGGCCTCAGCCTGCACAGGCCAAGCCAGAGTTTGAGGAGCCCTGGGTCTGCGCCCCAGGGCTGCCCCCCTCTGGTTTGCACACACCCTAGATGGGGGTCGTGCCTGAGTGTCAGCTCAGCCAGACTCTCCTGACACCCTGATCTGGGGTCCAAGAGTGTCCACCCTCCCCCTCCCCCGGGCAGCTCAAGCTCCAGACACCTGTCACCTCGGGCCTGATGTCAAGGAAGCTGTGGGTAGAGGCCAGGCAGGAACGTAGACACAGCTAACGTGGGCTCCTAGAAGTTCAGAAATAGGCAGTGCCGAGCGCCCAGATGCCAGTGGGCGCCAGCTGCCAAACAGACCTCCCCTCCCGGCAGCCCCCCCTGCAAACAGACTGCGATTTTCAGGTCACCGCTTTGCTGGATGGGGCTACCCAGGTGGGACCCGGATGCAGAGCCCAGTGGTGACTGGCCAGCCGAGCAGCGTGCAGCCTTCGCAGAAGAGCCGAGCTGAAGGCAAGGCCTCTGCCTGGTGGCCCGGCCTGGCGGGGTGTCTGGAACAGGGCCGGGCCCTCACTGCAGGAGGAGGGGGCGGGAGGAAAAGGAGCGAACAGCTGCGTGCTCCGTGGGGAGGATCCCCAAATAGAAAGTCACATACGCACTGCAGGCTTTGACCCAGAATGCTCAGAGCTACACCATAAATCCAGCGCTCCTCGGGCAGCGGGGCTGTTGATGAGCCTGAGATATCCTCCGAGGCCCTGTGTCTCTACCTGAGCTCCAAGGACACTTGTCTCTCATCGCCTTTCTGAGCCAATGCCAATCTCTGATCATTAAAAAAAAAAAAAAAGTGCTCACAGCGGTAATACCCTGTGTGGTTTACACTGCGTTCATATCCACACCTTGTACACTATCATCTGACGTGGGCAGAGGGCACAGCCTCATGCAGGATCCCAGTAACTGCCGGGGACAGCCGCCTCCCCAGTGAGCTGATTCCTGGACCCCCCAGCTCCTGGAAGCTGGGGCCATACACCCTTCTCCCCTCTCCTGGGGCCAGTGCACCCTGCCCACAGCCGGCATGAAGCAGGGGACACTCGGCTGCCTCTCCAGGCTTCCAAGAGAGCTGTTTACACAACACAGCCCAGGTCCTGGCTGGCTGTCCCTACTCCCTGTGGGGTTTTAATTAGCCTGGCTCTCGGCTCACAGGCTGGACGATGCTGGTCAGGGCACCTGGGTTTGAGATCGGAATTTCCAACCTACTGCCCGCGCAACACTGGGAAAGTCCCTCGGTCTCCTCCCCGGTGAAGTGGAAATATTAGTCCCTGTGTCATAGGAGTAGACGAGTTATTGTCTACAAAGGAACATGCACAAGAGAGCCACTTGGCCATCCTCTCCTCCCAGCTTCCGAGGAGGACAGGCAGAACTACAGAGTAGGACATATCTGTTCCCAGTGCAGGAAGCCTGGGAGGAGTCTACCTACCCCTTGACTGGGAGCTGCTGTAGCCCATGGTCTAGCACAGGGCTGGGCACACAGGAGGGACCCTGGAAATGTGGCAGGAGGCCTGAGATATGCAGGCCCTCTGACCTCAGGAGCAAAGGGACTTACCCAAGGGCTCACAAAGTGCTAGTTAGAGCCCTGGGATGAAATCTGAGGTCTCCTTACTGGGTCCCCTGCGCTTTTTGCAAAGAAAAGTGTGTGCTTCCAAGGATGAGGGGCACAAACCCCCAACTTGATCAGACGCCATGGCAGCTGGTGAACGGCCCTCCTCCTACCGGGCATATGTAAGGTCACCAGCCTAAAGCAGAGGGACAGACAGGACTCCTCAGCTCCATTTGCATTTGAGGTGACAAGAAGGAGAAGAAGGGGTGAGCCGTTGGTTTAGGTTATACTGCAGGTGGAAAGCAGGCTGCACTTGGGGCCACCCAGATGGGGACCCTTGATAGAGCTCCCCACCTTCGCCATGAGCATCTTACTACAAGTCACTGGATTTCTTGGATCTTGGCGTCCTCATCCATAAAGAGGGGCAATGGCTGGGAAGGTCGGAAGGAAGACTGGGCATGCCAACTCATGGTAACTATAGAGTCAGCCATTCATTATCATCACATGACGACACACAGAAGGTGTGTCGTGAGCGCAGCATCCCGTTCCTTCTCCGACTGTACGTCTAATGCCCTCAATGCCTCCATGTTCTCTGGAGCTGCCTTATGAACGGAATAGGCGGCTGCTCAGAGCTGGGGAATCTTCGCAACTTTGGGTGCAGACTGAGAAGGAGACGACTGGGTTCCAATTTCATGTGGGCTCTGAAGCGCTCCCATCTGGAGTGCTAGTATTTTAGAGATTCGTGCACTAGTAATCAATCCACTCACCGTTCTGGGGGAGGAGTGGAGATCTTAACTTCAAAAGGAGGAAGCAAACATTCTGCCTCCTGTTAAAACTCCATACACTCACTGCAGAGACTGGATGCCTTATTAAGCTTGGGTGGATGCCCAAGTGTTCAAAAGGTAAAACTCCAGATCACGAGTCATTAAGCAATCAGGCTGCTGAATGAATGAACAAATGCTGAGAGGGTGCTGTGCTTTCTTACGACTACTTTTTAAAAGGGTGTTGGTGGGGCACATGGGGGGAAGGGGAAGAGGATCCTGCACCTACAACTCACCCACTTTTTTCCCCTAGGGATGGAAACAAGCGTGAAACAAAGGAGAAACTGCAAGTCCCGTTGAAGCTGACCATGAACTCTGGATACATTACCAAGAGGCTTTCCTTCACTGACTTATTTCTTGACCATAAAAGAGAAGCAAGAACTAAAAAGGGTAATTAGGATGGAGGGTAGAGATTGCCATGGAAAGATGCCTGATGGGAGGGCTGGCAATTTGGAGGACAGGCCAAAGTAATTGCTCCCTCTCTGCCATCCCATCTTTCCGCCATCCCTGTGAGAGCTGGAACTCCAGTAAACAAAGTTTTGTAAATGTCTCAACTGGATACCACATTTTCAGTACATTGTTGGTGGTAGACAACCAGGGCAAAAAAGAGCAACAGGATTTCAACAATGTACCCGCACACTTGTGCACAGATCAGAATCCTCAACTAAATAGAAAACTGACTTACTGAAAGTGGATTGCCCTTGGAATTGGAGAAGCCAGGCCCTCTAGTTATGTGAAATGACATTACCTCAGAGCCCCCAGCTCCCAGTTCTCTGAACAGGAAGGAAGCAGACCCACGGGTCTAGAAGAGCCATTTCCTCTCTGCTCTATTAATTGCAGAGATTAAGTGAGCCACTCCTTTGTGGACCTAATACACTGAGATAACAGCCATTGTGTTTGCGGCACCTCCTACTAACTGAGCTAACCCTGGTAGACTGGCGAGGTTGCAGGTTTTTATTGTCAGATTCAACCAACCAATGGCTCTCTGGAATCCCTAACCCTGAGTTTCGGACCCATGGATGCCATCTGAGTTCCAAGGGAAGAAAGCAGAAATGTGTCAAATGAGTTTTTGAAAGGACATCAGGGCCAGAGGATCGAATGGGAATATCTTTCTGTGCCCTACTCACCGGCTTCCTGTTCTCAGTGGTACTAGGAAGCTAATATAATATATCTAGTGCCTGTCATTCCCACATTCCTGGTTTCTATTAAGGGGAAAACGTAGGTCTTTTTCCCTTTTCACCCTTCGTCTCTTTCCAGTTGAACGGGTGCAGTGCAGAGAGAGCTGGACTGGGAATCCACATGGAACCTTGGACTCTATTTCCTGCTCTTCCAAAAACTCACAAGGGGCAAGGTCAGCTCATCTCCTAGATCCCTTCTAGGTCAGATTTCAGTTCCTTACATTTTGGGTTGGTTGATCGCCACCAAGTTCGCACAGAGAATTTCAATAACACATCTTACGTTCAAGTTTAAGATTAGAAGCATTCAAAACCCCCCTCCCCCCCGATAGCCCATTGTCTGACCGATTCCTGGAGCTTTCTGGGCTCCTGACGATTTCCCACCATGGCGAAATGGGGAAGCATGCTCTTGATTACAAGCCGACTTTTCCAGTCATCCATTGTTTGACCTGCAATTTTATTCTTGACTCTCCAAGGCGCTTCCCAAACGACCTAGACACAGGGCTTAGGGAGACAAAAAGTACACTGTCTTTCAGATATGAAGATGAGACCATTGACCCCGTGAATCACAGACTTGCATTCTGAGGACAGGTTTAGGTGGAGTCAGCCACGTTCGTTTTCCTGTCTCTCTTCCCACCCCACCACCCTCATGGAGCCCCTCCCACCTCCAGGGAAGAAGGGCACCTCTGGGAGGCACTTGGCTGGGATGAGACCGCAGTCTCTGGCCATGGGGCAGAGTGAAGTTCACTGGAGAGCTGAGGGATGGGTGGAGAAGCAGCCCAATGTACCGTAAATAACAGCGGGCTTAAAGGCAGGGAATGGGGCTCCTGGGTCTGGCTTTGCTTGTGTGGTTCGCAGCGAGATCTGGGGAAAGGCTTTTCTGTTTTCTGACACAGGGTTTTTTTTTTTTTTTTTTTTTTTAATATGAAAACCATGGTGGTTGGATCACGTGATGGCTTATTGCCCCTTCAGCTCTACTGAAGCCTTTGGCCCATAGAAGGAGCAACTCCCCACTCTGCCCGTTAGCACCCAGCCAAGTGAGCTGACTAACAGGTCATAACCTGACAGTCAATGGAAAGAAGCAATGGATGTTGGAAGGGGCTCACGAAACCCTGGTGCACTGGTTTACAAAAAACTAACCGAGCTGGCTGCCATCACGGCTGCCCCAATTTATGCCCTCCATGACAGGTGAGCGGACACGTGCAAACACAGGTACAGCGGATTTTTTTCGTTTTGTTTTGTTTCATTTCTTTTTGTTCTCACAATGTAGACGTGGAATAAGAGCTCTGCTAAGACATTCATATGAGAGGGAAGCTCTCCTTCCCATAGATCTACTTGGCAGTACAAAACCAGGTCTAAAATTTCCATGTCCAGATGCCTGGCTCTAGAAAAATGGAGAAGTACTTTCCCCATTCTCCCACTGAGCACAGCTGAAACCTCTGGACATTACATATAAAACAAACATAAGAAGACCCTGAAAGGTGGAGAGAAGAAAACAGGCTGGATAGGGACCTTGGGACCCAAGGAACAACGCGGTGGCGAGCTCCCTGGGTTTTCATTCTGCCTCATAGATCCCAGATCAGGACCTGAAGAAGCCAACAATCCAAAGTGCCAATGAACACAGACAAAAAGCCTCCAGCAAAAGCCAAAGGACCAGGAAAGGGGCAGCCTCCCAAGACCGAAAACTTTTATACAAGAACCACTCTAATTCAGCTAATAGAAAAAAGGGTGGTCCCACCCAGCCCCATCAGTAAAGGCCAACTGGGGGCCTAGAATCCACTCCCACAGAGCAGTAATGAGTCATCTCTCCCTGTCCCTGCTAGGGTGGTGTTAGAAGAGACCTCACAGAGAGCCAGGACCTTTGCCCCTGGCACAGTGGTAATAGGTCCACATCCCATCCCTTCCAGTGTCAGGGGAGATCACATGGGGAACAGTAATGAGGCACTCCTACCTATCCCAGCCAGGGTGGCATTAGTGGAAGCCCAGTGGGGAGCTGGAACTGTCACCACTGCCCAGCAGTAATGAGAAGCCCCGACCTCCCCGGTGTCAATGAAGGCTAAGTGGGGAGCCTGGATTTCTATACCTACCTGGCAGAAATGAGAGAGTGCTCCCCTTTCCCTGCCAGAGCATTGTCAGAGGAAGTCAGCTAAAACAGAAGATCTAAATAAGTGCTGAAAAATATGCTTCAGGTATGGAAGGGGAATCAAGACCTTCTTAGATGAAGGAAAACTAAAAAGGAAAACTAAAAGAATTTGTTAACAACAGACCTCTCCTAAGAGAATGGTTAAAGGAAGTTCTCTGAACGGAAAGGAAATGATAAAAGAAGAAATTTTGGACATCACCAAGGAAGAAAGAACAATGGAAAGCGAAAAAATATGGGTAAATAGAATAGACTTTCCTTTCCCTTTCAAGTTTTCTAAATTATATTTGGTGGTTGAAGCACCAATTATAACAGTGCATGCTGTGGTTCTACATGTATGTGGGAGAAATATTTAACGATTACCTTATAAACAGAGGAGGTTGGTAAAGCAGTGGAAAGAGAGGTAAGGTTTCTATACTTCACGTGAACTGGTAAAATGTTGACATCAGTAGACACTTATAAGTTATGTATATATGATATAATACCTAGAGCCAGCAAGAAAAATGGTATATGAAAAGAAACATGCAAAACACTGTACGTGAATGATCAAATGGAATTCTAAAAAATATTCAAGTCACCCACAGGAAGACAGGAAAAAGAAAATAGAGAAACAAAAATAGAGAGCAAACAGAAATTAAAAATAAATTGGCAGAATTAAGCACTAACATCAATAAGTACATTAAGTGGAAATGATCTAAATACACCTATTAAAAGACAGAAATTGACAGAGTCAATAAAAAAAATAAGCCAACTATATGATGTCTGCAAGATGCTCACCGCAAATATAATGATATGGGCAAGTAGAAAGTAAAAGGATGAAAAACATGCAAATGTTAATTTTTTAAAAAAAGGAGCAGGGGTGGCTCTAGTAATACCAGATAAAGTAACTTCAGAACAAAGAAAATTACCAGGCACAGAGAGGGGCATTACATTATGGAAAAAGGGTCAATCTACCAAGAAGAAAAAGTAATCCTAAATGTGTATGCACCAAACCACAGAGCTACATGATATATGGAGCAAAAATTAACATAACTGAAAGGAGAAATTTACATTTATAGTGGAGACTTCAATGTCCTCTCCCAATAGTTGATAGGACAATTAGACAGAAAATCAGCAAGATATAGAAGAACTCAACACCACCACCATCTAATAGGATCTAATTGACATTTATAGACCACTCCACCAAGAAACAGGAAAATTTACATTCTTTTCAAGCATCCAAGAAATATATACCAAGAGAGACATATTTTGGACTATAAAACAATCCACAAAATTTTTAAAAAGTTGAAGTAATACATGATGGCTTAGTATATTGTGAATGTACTGATGCCACTGAATTGTTACGTGAATTTCACCTTTATTTAAAAAAATCAATACCAGCAAATACTGGCAACAATGGGAGAAACTGGATTACTCATACATTGTTGGAGGGAATGAAAACTGGCACTTTCTTAAAAACTGAACATGCAACTCCTACATGACCCAGCAATTGCACTACTGGGTATTTATCCCACAGGAATGAAAACTTGGTAGTCATACAAAAATTTGTAAACAAGTGTTTATAGTAGATAGCCCCAAACTGGAAACAACCCAGAAATCTTTCAATGAACAAAGGATTAAACAAACTGGTACCTGTATACCATGGTACACTCCTCAGCAAAAGAAGGACACAACTGTTGATATATATATATATATATATATATATAATGACTTGGATGAATCTGCAGAGAATTATGCTGAGTGAAAAAAAAAGGCAACCCCCAAACTTACATACTGTGTGATTCCATTTATATAATTCTTAAAATGACAAAACTATAGAAATGGACTGATTAGACATTGCCAAAGGGTAAGGAGGAGGTTGGTGTGGGAAGGAAGTGGATGTGTCCATAAATGGGCAAAATGAGGGATTCATGTAGAGATGGAAATGTTCTGTACCTTGACTGTACCCATGTCAGCATCTTGCTTGTGATATTATACTACAGTTTTGCAAGATGTTATCATTAGGTGAAGCTGGCTAAAGGGTACATGGGATCTATTTGCATTATTTCTTTTTTTAAGAATATGTTGGGGGTAGGAGTTTATTAATGTATTTATTTTTGCTGTGTTGGGTCTTCATTTCTGTGCAAGGGCTCTCTAGTTGTGGCAAGCGGGGGCCACTCTTCATCGTGGTGCGCAGGCCTCTCACTATCACGGCCTCTCTTGTTGCGGAGCACAGGCTCCACACACGCAAGCTCAGTAGTTGTGGCTAACGGGCCTAGTTGCTCCACGGCATGTGGGATCCTCCCAGACCAGGGCTCGAACCCATGCTCCCTGCATTAGCAGGCAGATTCTCAACCACTGCACCACCAGGGAAGCCCTATTTGCACTATTTCTTACACCTGCATGTGAATCTACAATTATCGCAAAACCACAAATTCAAAAAATCATACCGTATTATGTGCTGCAGAAAACGGACTTCACAAAATTCGACACCCATTCACGATGAAAACTCTCAGAAAACCAGAACTAGAGGGGAACTTCCTCAACCTGATAAAGAACATCTACAATATATCTACAGCTAACATCACACTTAATGATTAAAGACTGAATGCTTTCCCTCCACGATTGGTAACAAGGCAAGGATATCTGCTCTCTTCACTGCTTGTATCAAATCGGTATGTTGTACATCTTAAACTTACACCATGTTGTGTGTCAAATATATCTCAATAAAACAAAAACACAGTACTGGAAGTTCAAGCTAGTTCATTAAGGCAAGAGAACTAACAAAAGGCATACATATTAGAAGCAAAACTATATTTATAGGTGATATGATTGTCTACATGGAAATCTTACCAAATTTACAAAGTAACTCCTAGAACTAACGAGTAAGTCCAGGAAGTTCTCAGGATACAAGATCAACATATAAAAATCAATTGCGGGCTTCCCTGGTGGATCAGTGGTTGAGAGTCCGCCTGCCGATGCAGGGGACACGGGTTCGTGCCCCGGTCCAGGAAGATCCCACATGCTGTGGAGCAACTAAGCCCGTGTGCCACAACTACTGAAGCCCACACACCTAGAGCCCGTGCTCCACAACAACAGAAGCCACTGCAGTGGGAAGCTGCGCACTGCAACGAAGAGTAGCCCCCACTTGCTGCAACTAGAGAAAACCCGCGTGCAGCCAAAATAAATTTAAAAAATCAATTGCACTTATAAATACCAGTAACTAACGCATGGGCGCTGGAATTAAAAATACGATGCCGCTTACTATTGCTCAAAAACTTCTTAGGTGAAAACCAAGCAAAACATGCATAGAACTTGCATGCTAAAATCTATGCAACACTCATGAAAGATCAAAGATGATCTAAACGAACGGAGGGATACTCCATGTTCACAGAATGAAAGGCTCAACATTCTAAAGGTGTCAATTTTTCTCAAATTGATATAGAGCTGTAACCAATTCCTATCAAAATCCCAGCACAATTTTTTGCAGATATAGACAAAATTATTCTAAAATTTTTATGGAAGTTGCAAAGGAAGTAGAAGAGCTGAAACAATTTTGACAAAGAAGAATCGAGTGGAAGGAATCAACCTACCCGGTTTCAAGACTTATCATATGACTGCATTAGAGAAGATAGTGTGGTGTTGGCAGAGGGACAGACACATAGATTACTGGAACAGAACAGAGATTCCAGAAATAGACCCACACAAATATGCCCAACTGATTTTTGACAAAAATGCAAAAGCAATTCAGCACAGGAATGGTAGCATTTTCAACACATGGTTCTGGAACAACTGAACATCTATAGGCAAAAAATGAACTTCAAACTCAACCTCATACCTTACACAAAAGTTAACTCTAAATGGACCGTATAGTTAAATGTAAGATGTAAAATTACACAAGTTTTAGAAAAAGGTAGGAGAAAATCTTCAGGATGTAGAGCCAGGCAAAAAGTTCTTTCTTAGACTTGACAGCAAAAGCGTGACTCGTAAAAGGAAATATTGATAAATTAGACCTTATCAAAAGTAAAATCTTTTGCCCTGTGAAAGACCCTGTGAATAGGATGAAAAACACGACTAGGAGAAAATATCTGCAAACCTCCTATCTGATAAAGGACTAGTATCTAGAATATATAAAGAATCTCAAAAACTCAACAGTAGGGAAACAAACTACCCAATTAGAAAATGGGAGAAAGACATGAAAAGACATTCCACTGAAGAGTTTCTACGGAAGGCAAATAAGCACATACAAAGATGTCCAATATCATTAACCATTAGAGAATTGCAAATTAAAGCCACAATGAGATACCACTACTTACCTATCAGAATGGCTAAAATAAACAGCAGTGGGAACACCAAAAGCTGGTCAGAAAGTGGAGAAACTGGACCACTCACTGCTGGTGGGAAATGTAAAACTAGCCATGCAGCTGTAGGATGACACAGCACTTGCACTCTAGGGCCTTTATTCCAGAGAAATGAAAATTTATGTCCTCAGAAAAACCTGCAGCAATATCAATTTTCTGGTTTTGATACTGTACAACTATTCTATAAGATGTAACCATCCAGGGCCTCTCTATACCCTGTTTGCAACTTCCAGTGAATCTATAATTATTTCATAAAAGAAGCTAACTTCTATTCAAAAAGGATTTCAGTGTCCAGACCCACAGGGATACATTCTTCTTATTGCTTCTGGGGCACGTCCAAGGTAGCATTTTTTTTAAAGTTACTTATGTATTTATTTTTGGCTGCCTTGGGTCTTCGCTGATGCGTGGGTTTTCCCTAGTCGCGGGGAGAGGGGTGGCGGGTACTCTTCGTTGCGGTGCACGGGCTTCTTGTTGTGGTGTCTTCTTTTGTGGCAGAGCACGGGTTCTAGGTGCATGGGCTTCAGTAGTTGTGGCTCTCGGGCTCTAAAGCATAGGCTCAGTAGTTGTGACGCATGGGCTTAGTTGCTCCATGGCATGTGGGATCTTCCCGGACCAGGGCTCGAACCCGTGTCCCCTGCATTGGCAGGCGGATTCTTAAGCACTGCGCCACCAGGGAAGACCCTAAGTGGCATTCTTTTCTCAAGCAATGTACAGAAGTTTGCGCAGACCTTTTTATTCTTGAAAATACAAGTCCCACTCAAATCTTTGTTGAGTGTTTCAGGGGCCAAGCCCAAGGCCTCAGTTGTGACCACACTCAAATACTAGGGTCTAGAGACACCCTAACGAGGACAAAATGTCATATAATATACAGTGTGCCCAAATAAAAATGGAAAAAGGAGATCTCATTTACTGCTGAAGCATCACTAACTCCCTGGCCCAGCACCTCGAGCCTGTGTGAGGGATGGAGGCCCAGATCTCATTTTAGCACTGGCAACACAAAACCTACCAATACCAAACAAGCTACCCATTTAGCTCTAAGGAAAAAAAGGCAAAATTAAAAAAAGAAAACGCCGCTGTGGTTCTTAAAGACTCCACTCTACTGATTTCTTGACCCACCCCTTTGCGGTTCCCAGCAGCCAATGTAGAGAGGACAGGCAGAGGTAGCGGCCAGAGCTCCGAGGATAAAGGCCTGATGCTCTGGTCTGCAGGAGCGGCCTACTGACTCAGCACCGCATCACCGAGTTTGGGTACCGGCTGGGACCAGGGCTGGAGAGCGTGGCCAACAGAGGAAACGCAGGTGAGAGTTCCTTGCCTGGAAATTGACTTTGTTTGGTCCAAGTCAGAAGGCGTCTCCTGCCATCGGCACGCCAGCCTCTGTGGCCATGATATCGTTTCCTCTTTCCCTGGAGATGAATCTGGGCCTGGGAAGCAGCCCTTGGGCAGACCTTCCTGCCACAGCAGGGGTATGCTACCTTCCCACCCCCACCCCCCGCAGCATCCACGAACACCTGTACAGGAAGCCTATGTCCCCCATAAAAAGAAACCAATCCTCAGCAATGTTTCTCCCCCAAGCACAATCCAGGACTGTGGATGAACCCCCAAATCATCTGCCATACACACTTTGGATTTCACCCTCAGAAATCCATGTGAATTCAGTTTTCTATATCCGTGTCGGGTTTAATACAGAAAGAAAATGTCCCCCCCAACCCATCATCAAGTAAGTCGATGCTCCAGGAAGAGACTTTGCTCTGGGGCTCTGGAGCCTGTTCATGTGGGTGAGGGCTGTACTCACACTTCAGGTTCGGAGCAGAGGTCTGAGGCCAGTCTCTCTTTCCCCGTCAGCCTGGGCTCTGAGGGCACCCGAGGGCCCCCAGGGTTATCACTGGCTCACCCCTCTCCATCTTAGCCAAGGCCTCTACTACTGGACCTCTTGCTGCCCAGACCTGTGGACTCTGTCAGATGCCTGATGTCCACGTCAAAGTGCCAGTCTGGGTCACATCTACATTGTTGCCCCCTGAGTCTGGACATGACAGAGGAAGGAAACGAAGAACCAAATCAGAGGCACTTGGCAAGGAGGCAAGCCGAGCATGATGGAGCAACCCTGAAGGACTGAAACCTTTCCAAGTGCAAAAGAGTCCCAGTCCCCTGCCCCCCAGGAACTAAGCAGCAGAAAGAGCCTCGGGCTTCAGACTGGAAGGTATAAAGGTGAGCTGCATTGTGAAGCCAAGTTGGGTGCACCCCACATCCCCGAGTGCATCCCCCATCTTAGTTGCTTCTTCCTCTGCGCTCCCTGGATGAGGTGACGAGACAGGTTCTGCTCAGCCACTCCCAAAGGAATCTCTGAGACCATGATGTCCCATCCTGGGTCTCTGGCTTGTTGGGCATATTTTTGGTCAGGATGGAAGACGTTGGATATTAGAGTCCTCATTTTTTCAAGGGTGAAATTTAGCTTCCAAACCAAAGAAAAAGCCAAAAGATCTCTGGACTTCAAATGGGCTTACAGAGGAATGGAAGACATCTGGTCGGGTGAAGGTAATGTCAATGGCAAAATAATTCAAATCTGTCTTCAGACGTGTACATTGGTGTTAACGTTGAATTGTGTCTCCCCCTCCCCATTCATGTGTTGACGTCATAACCTTCAGTATTTCAGAATTAGACCTTATTTGGAAATAGGGTCATTGCAGATGTGACTGGTTAAGATGAGGTCATACTGGAGTAGGGTGGGCCCCTAATTCGGTATGATGGGTGTCCTTATAAAAAGGGGAAATTTGGACACAGAGGCACGCACACAGGCAAAGGCCACGTGAAGACTGGAGTTATGCTGTCATAAGCCAAGGAACTAGCACGCACTAAAAGAAAGCTGGAATGGATCCTTCTGCGGCACCTTCAGAGGGAGTGCAGTCCTCCTGACACCTTGATCTCAGACTTTACCTTCCAAGACTGTGAGAAAATTCTTGTCTATGGTTTAAGCCACCCAGTCTGTGGAACTTTCCCATGGCAGCCCTAGCAAACTCATACACTGGGGATAAAAATCTTTCTATAGCAAAGGTGTGGATGCCCCTGAGGGCTGGCCTGTGCCAGCTCCCCCGGGAGCTTTGGGGCTTCTTTACTCTTCTGGTGTGAAGGATCCTCTCTTGTTTGGGTGACTAGGAGCTAGAGCGTTCTGAGCCCAGGGCTGTCTTTGGCTCTCGGCACTTAGAGAACGCCCTGTTCTGGACCCTTATAACTCTGCCTGCCCCATGAACCTGCAGCCAGGAATCATCTGATCCCAGGCAGCTCTGAAGTGGAGCCCCCAGCACAGAGCTCTGCTCATGGCAAACGCCTCACAAACTTTTGTAGACAAAACTGGGGTGCAGGGTCATGTGGAAAGCGAGAGGAAGCAATGGGAAGGAGGGACCTCTAGTGAAGGGTCACACGGCTTGATGGCAGGCTGAATACGGGCCAGGAGGCTAAGGCCACTCCTACCGTCCAGACCTCCAGCAGAGAACGCCTCGTGGGGAACAGATCCAGAAACTCACTGCTGTCAGTCATGGGCACTTTGGGCTGTAATCGCAGCACCTGACCCCGCTCGAAAGGAACTGGATGCTGCTAATTCCGATCTGCCATGAGCAATCTTGGTGTGAAGGTGTAACGAGTCAAGTGAGACGCCCCGGTCCAGCGGGAGCCAGTCCTGGGAGAGGCAGGCAGAGCCCAGGCTGGAGACAGGCGGGTTGAGAGTGAAGAAGGCCGGGCTTCTAGATGTTAGAAGAGTCGGGGCCTCGGAGCCCAAGGAGAGGCCGTGAAGCAGGAAGGCTGGCTTGTAGGTCATGAGTTATGGGGCTCTGGGAAAGCTGCTTAACCTTGAAGAGTGAGTTTCTTTATGTGTAAAACACTAAGTTCTGTACAGAACTCTAACAGCTACCACTGCATGTGAACGGATTCAAGCTTGGGTGGCGGCTACCCTAGAACCATTTGAAGGAGTCTCTCAGCCTAGAGCCTTGGTGACTCGTTGGGTTGGAGCCCATGTGTCCTTAGGAAGGCATAACACATTGTTCAATATTTCTGTGCATTTGAAAGGACTGCTTTGACAGTATTCAAGAGCCACAAGGCATATAATTAGAGCCTCGTATTAATAAATACAACAATATTCTAAAACACAGCACTTTTCATTTGTAAAAGTTGACTTGAAAAAGCCCAGAGTGACGTGGAGAAATTGGAACCGTCACATATTGCTGGTGGGAATGTAAATGGCGCAGCCATTCTGGAAAACAGTCTGGCAGTTCCAGAATAAGTTAAACATAGAATAGCCATATGGCCCAGCAATTCCACTCTTGGGTGTATATCCAAGAGAAATGAAAACATGTCTACACCAAAGCTTGTACATGACTGTTCACAGAAGCACTATTCATGATAGCCAAGAGGTGGAAACAACCCAAATGTCCATCAACTGGTGACTGGATAAACAAAATGTGGTCTCTCCATACAGTGGAGTATTATGCAGCCATAAAAAGTCATGAAGTACTGGTACACGTTATAGCATGGATGAGCCCTGACAACATGAGGCCAAGTTAAAGATGCCAGGCACAAAAGACCACACAATGTATGCTTCCATTTATATGAAATGTCCAGAATAGACAAGTCAAAACAGTGCAACACATTGAATTGTATACTTTTAAAGAGTGAATTATATGGTATGTAAATTATATACTAATTAAACTTTTTAAATAAAGCCCATATTATTATCACTCCTTAACTTGGGGTTTTAGAAAGTTGTTCCTTTTAGAGAAACGATGAAGCCACATCTTTTAAGTTTGGGGAGAAAAAAAATGTTTGTATCCTGCACTCTTAGCAGGACTAGCTCCTTTTGAAATGGGGTGTCAACAGGCCTTTTCTTCCCTTAATGACACCGTGGTGCCACGACCTTTCCCTAGTGACCCACGTCATAGATAAACAACTTACAAAGTTGGTTTGGAAATAATACCTCAAGATCTGGTTGACTTGAATTTTGACATCGCTGCTGCCACTGCCAGGGACCTCCCAAGTCCCCCTCCTTTTGGATTTGGGATGTCATGCCACTGAGGTTACAAATGCCTGTCCACCACACACACCCCTGGCCGTCGCGTGCCACTCAGCGATGAATCAGCTTGGGGCCGGGGCTTCCTGGCAAGTACAAACGTTCTACGATCCCATACAGTCGGCTCGGACTGCAGAATCCTGCTTTAAGGAGACAAGACTTGCCCAAACCAACAAGTCAGCTGGGATCACTGTGTCTCCAGCTGGCCCTGCCTGGAAACGGATTCAACTCTAAGACCGAGCGGCACACAGTGTCCATCCATGACAATAAGCAGAGAACAGAGTTTTCTGGAACTTGCGGACACCCAGAAATGAGGGCAGACCGAGACAGTCTTACAGCAGGGATAACAATGTTGATCTTGTCACGTGATCGACTGCAGCAGAAACAGCCTCAAGGTGATGTGAGGCCAAGTTTCGTCAAGACCTCATTTCTCCCTGAACTTGTTCAGCATCATCTTTTTCTGTTCCGGACATCATGTGCTTTGAAAATTGAAAGAGCCCTGGGATTTAAAGTGATAGTCCAGACGGCCCTTCTGGGTGCTGGCTTTCCTGTGTGCTGAATGCCCACAAGCTTCCCCACAGCTGATCACCAAGGTTGCGGTTGGCCTGAGGGGGGTGGGCGTCAGGAAACTGTCCCGGTGTCCTCTGCAGGGCCATACCATGCCACTCATACGGTGGTACGCACACAGACATAGATGCACACAGTCACACAGTACACACAAACGCACATACAAATAGACACACACGTGCACACAGATATAGACATGCACACAGAGACAAAGACATACAAATACAGAGGCACACACAGACACACACGCATGCAGACAGATACACACGGGCACACACACACAGAGACGCACAAAGACAGGCACAAACAGACAGAGACGCTCTCTCTCTCTCTCTCTCTCTCTCTGTCTCTTTCTCTCTCTCTCTCTCTGTCCTAGAAAGTACCCAAGCACTAGAGGCCCAGGGGGAAAGGCTCCCTTTCTAAGTGGGGGATGTCCCCATCAGTCCCAGTGGGTGCCTGGCCCCTCTTCCTTGCCATCCAGCTGGGCTTCTGCTCAGCAGCCCTCAGGCGGCTCCGCCACCACCAGCAAAGGGAAGAGAACCTAAGTTGTTCGCCTCCCTTCCTGCCCCTGCTCTCCCCTCAGTTGTGGCCCTGAAGGCAGATATGCAAGCAAGATTCTTTTCCCCTTGAAATGATTTTTTAAACAATGCTGTCCCTAGACTTATCGTACAATAACTGGAGATGCTGGGCTAGGGAGGAAGTGGCTTGGTTTTGTGGCAATTTTGGCACGCAATAGCTTCAGCACGTAGAAACAACTTATCAACGTGTGCCACTTGGGCCCTGATGCCAGCCGTCACAGCAGGCCGAAGCAGGCAAGTGAAGGTTTGCAAAGTGTTTGTAGCTGGTGACCTAGGAGAAACTGTGGGCAGAACACCGGAGCCAGGAGATCTGGCTTGCACTTATATCTTAAACAAATGATTGACTCTCTGACCCTCAGATTCCTCATCTGCAAAGCAGGGCCGATGCCCTGCTCTTAGCCTTTCACGTGTACCGTGTGAGGGTCAGATGATAACTTGAACCTGAAAGTCCCTGTGACAGAGGCTCTGGGGGAAGGCAGCCCCTTTCTGCACCTCTGAGCAAATGAACTGAACAAAAGGGAGCAGTCCCTTTTGCCCCCCGTCCCTTTATAGTGACGCTTGGTTAGAGTCCTAGACTCTTAGCTTCGGGAGGCAAACTAGAGATTGTAAGGTAACCCTCTTCTTGAGCAGAGAGGGAAATCAAGGCAGAGACTGGAATGAGGCAGATCCCTGGATGAGGATCGCGAGGAACGATGGGCAGGGAGAGAGTTGACGCCACATGTCAGGTTCACTGACTCCCGAGATTGCGGTGCGCTGGGCTGGACACAGACGCCCCATCTAACGCTCCCTCTGGTCCACATTCCAAAAGGTACTGCCCCAAGAAGCCTAATAAATATCCGAGGCCGCCTCCCAGGCCGTCCAGTGACCCCGCCTCTCTTCAAAGTGTCGGCAGCACTGAGGTTGCTGCCTCCCCCTGCCAAGGCCGACGAGCGCGCCGCTTCACCTCTCCGGGGTTCACTTTCCTTCAACAGACGAAAGAGTCTGGCCTGGGTGACCCTATGAGCCCTGCCAGCTGGCGCCACCTCAATGGGCATCCACCTACTATGAGTCCCCAGGCAGAGTGTACAGACTTCCCTTCAGCGGCTGTTGGAAAGACCCTCAGCTACCTTCGGATTCCTAGTGGGGCCGGGCAGAGTTTGGGGTCCCCTCTTTCCACATTCAACCAAACACTCGTGTGACCCCCGCCCCCAGATTCTAAACAAGGCCATCTGGGGATCAGAGCCCTGCCCCATGAATTAGGACATGGCTCAAGAATTCAGCAACCTCAGAGTCCAGAGCACTCTAAAAAGAAAGTGGGAGGAAACAAGGAAGGCCACAGCTACGAAATGTGGCACTTGTCACCGGGCATTGCACGGAGGTGTCCCCGAGGTCTGCACCCACGGTCCAGCCTTCTGTCTCCATCTACACTGTGACGGGTCCAACTGAGAAAATTACCTAAGAAGGCGTATCGGGGGAGGGGAGGGTACGTAACAAGTGGCCTAAGGAGCAGTGAGATAAAAGAGCATTAGGCTAGAAAAGATTTGTGAAGAGTTCATGTTTAAATTGCCTTCCTGGGGACTACCCTGGTGGTGCAGTGATTAAGAATCTGCCTGCCAATGCAGCGGACACGGGTTTGAGCCCTGGTCTGGGAGGATCCTGCATGCTGCGGAGCAATGAAGCCCGTGAGCCACAGCTGCTGAGCCTGCACCCTAGAGCCCGTGAGCCACAACTACTGAGCCTACGTGCCACAACTACTGAAGCCCACGCGCCTAGAGCCCGTGCTCCACAACAAGAGAAGCCACTGCAATGAGAAGCCCACACAGTGCAACGAAGATCCAACGCAGCCAAAAAAAAAAAAAAAAAATTGCCTTCCTGAATACATTCCACTCTCCTGATGGATTTCCAATAATAAGAAAAACCTTACTGTTGCACTTAGAGACTTCATGTGAAATCCCATTTGATGGGAGGAAATGTGCCTTCAGTACTTACTCTGACGCAATAAATTCTCTCCATTCTTGGAAATCCTTCTCTGCAAATATTTTAGATATTATTTCATAAATGAAAGAAAACAGTCAGGGCTGCTACCATCAGCTTTGGAGGAAACAATCTAATTTCAAAGATATTTATCTATTGCAAGTTGGCAACAATGGGTCCAGTTACTAAAGAAGGTGGGAAAATGGCTGTGCGTTTCAGTAATGGTCCCCAGACACTTCCCTTCGAGAACACAGTTAACAAAATGCATAGAAGCAGGCATTAAAGACAAATGCAATTAAATAGGCAAGAGCTATGTTGAACACACGGCCCGATTCTGGCTTCTAGAAGAGCTGGAGGGGAACACTGACGTGAACGCTTTTGGTAGGCTACTTGGGTTGAGAGCAAGAACGGATCTCCCCAGTTCAAACTACACAAGTTGATGTCTCTGGCCAGCCTTTGCAAAGTTAGCCTATTTATCAAGCAAAAACTGTTCCAACCCAGAAGCCCAAGTGCTAATACCAGGGCAAATAGGACATTTTTGCTTGATCAAAAGTGTCTTCCCTGAGTCAGAAAAAAAACGATGCCCTTGGCTGGAGCTTAAAACTGGGGGTGCGGTGGGGTGTGGGGAGGGGCCCTGTGCAGTGTGCTAGTTTACCAGGAGGAAGAAGGTTCGGGAAAACGAACCAAGTCCTGCTTCAGGCTCTGTGCACCTGAGGAGGCAGCCAGGAAACATGAAGTTCTGGTTTCTCCTTGATTTTATCCACAGTATTCTTCTAAACTGATTTCTTCAAAACCCAAATCAGGACCACGTAATTCCATTGTGGGTCAAATACAAATGTATATTTCTGTGGTTTAAGGGTTCCAACAGCTAAAGCTTAAAAGGCATATTCCTAAGACCATTACAGACCCACAGAGCTCAAGACTCAGATGGAGTATCACCCATTCCTGATGCTCAAATGTGCACAGAGTTGATTTGGAATTCAGAAACGCTCCAAATAAACACTTCTGTGCCAAGACTTTGCAGTTCTTTCACCCCGTCAGCCATCCATTTATTCATCCAGTCAAGCTGCCTGTGTCATACTGATTCATCCTTTCTCTTTTTCCTTATACTAAGCAAGTATGAGAGAGTCGTAGAGAAGGTATAAGAAAAGAGACAAACTTTTCATTTTGTACTGCAGCGAAGTTAAGGCTCAGTAAAGCCCTGTTACCTCTATAACCTTGGTGCATCCAAAAGGTACCGTTGTAATAACGCTTTTTTTTTTAATGGTTAAGAAGCCTATGGTGGTTCATGAAATTCATTTCATAGTCATATAAGAAATTGCTTTTTATGAGAGAGGATCTCTGCTGAGTTTCCCTTGGGCACTGGAAGTTAGAGGCCGAGAGGGTCTCTGCTTTCCATGAAAGTGTTTTCCAACTCTCAAAGCATTTGTCAATATACTCAGAAGAATCAGAACGAAATGAGCCCAAGGCTTGCTATTCGGTACGCGACAGACGCGGAGTTGTACTCAGACGCTCACTACAAAGCTCTGAAGTTGTAATCAGGAGCCCTGGGTTCCAGTCCCAGCTCGGGGAGGTCACTGGTTACACTGCCTGTAATTTGAAACCTGCTCATCACCCTGTCTTTCCCCTGCTTGACGACCTCTGCTTGTGTATATCGCTGGATGGGAAGTGGAGAGCGCCAGGCTCCAGGGGTGGCCACGGCAGCCACTGCACCTTCACACCCAGTGGGCCATGGCAGACGCTGCAGCCTGAGGCCATGGTCACCCTGACGGCAGGCCCAGCTCACTGCTGAATCACGATCACGGTCAACTAGAAGCTCCCTGTTTTGTTCTCAAACCCCAGTTCCTCCATCCTATTCTTGGGCAGATGGATGCAGGACCCAATATAGGACCTTTTGCCACTTGTCCGTGTTCAATCTCGCATGTCGATCTTGAGCTCGTCAAGATCTCTTTGGATTCTAACTTCCCGCTACAGAGAATTCATCACCCTCTGGCACTATGTCAGGGCCAAACCTGGTAAGAGCAATGAGAAAAAGCGAAGCAGGCCAGGAGGCACTTGCCTTGAGACTTCCCTCTCTAAGGGGGGGGGGACACGAACCCATGATCCACGGCCTTTGGATTCATTCCTTTCATTGGTTACACAATCACATAACTGGGCTGTAAATGAGGATTTCACAACCGCCGCTGCCAAATGCTTTGCTGAGGTCCAAAAACACTTGCCTGCTTTTCTCTGCCCTACCTGTCCAGGGGGCTCCTCCAACAGAAAAGAAGATTCTAACCTGACGCACTGCTCCCGTGAGCCAGCGGCGGCTCTGAGGGAGACCTGCTCCTTCTGCTTTCATTCCGGACCCGCTTTTGGCTGGCTTCTTGTCTAACTATCCACTCCCTCGTGATTGCTCTAGGAGCATGTTCTACAATTTTCCTGGGGAGCCACATCAAGCTAACTAGAACCACGTAAGCTATCCAGTTTAAGGAATTTCTTTTCTGGAAATTCGGAAGTAGCTGTCCATCTGGTGGTTTATGGTTCTTTTTGGCAGTTCTGCATGATTCCAGAATGCTCTCCCTCCCTCTGTGCCCAGGCCTGTCATTCACCCGGGCCCTCAGTGAGCAGGCAGCCTCCCAAACCCCTTCATCCATCACCATCTTCTAGTCTAGCTGAACCATCTCACCAGCTGATCTATCACTGCCAGGTTGAAGGGCATTCTCTTCTACAAAGAAGCCTGAAGATTTTCTCCCAAGAGCCTGGGTTCTCCTTCTGTGGGAATGAGTCTCTTCACCAGCCCGGGACTCCCTGGGTATGGGGTCTCTTTACCTTCTACTCTGTCTCAGGTCACACTCCCCCTGTGCTCCACCTCTGACTCAGATGCATCTCGGCTGCTTCTGTCTGATGCTGCTGCCTCTCCAGATGGTCTGGAGCTTTGAGTTTACAACTGGTTGTTTCTTGCTCATGGAACAGGGTTTCTTCTCGTCTTCCCTGTCTCATGCCTCTCTTCACTTTCCTGACTTTATCTTCTGTCTTCAGGACAGTGTTCTTGGGTAACCAGGGGAGGGGAGAGCCACACCTCCATAACGAACTCCGAAGTGGTCAGCGCAGCCTTATGATGACTTGCCCTGGGCTCAAAGCCGCCCAGTGAGTGTCAATCGCTGCATTTCCAAAACAGGAAGCACGTGATGCTTACACAGAAGGGAGGGAATCTGAGAAATACTGTGCAAGAGAAGCCAAGCGGGAGCAAGGGAACAAAAAGACATCTCAGATGATTTCTCAAGATCCCTGAATAAGTAGGAGAGGTGATCTGATCATCTGCAGTAACTAGAAAGAAGATGTGGTCTATATATACACTGGAATATTACTCAGCCATAAAAAAGAATGAAATAATGCCATTCACAGCAACATGGATGGACCTAGAGATGACCATACTAAGTGAAGCAAGTCAGACAGAGAAAGACAAATATCAGATGATATCACTTATATGTGGAATCTAAAATATGACACAAATAAACTTATCTATGAAACAGAAACAGACTCACAGACATAGAAAACAAACATGGTTACCAAAGGGGAAAGGTGATGGGAGGGATAAATTAGGAGTCTGGGATCAACATACACACTACTATATATAAAATAGATAAACAACAAGGACCTACTGTATAACACAGGGAACTCTACTCAGTATATTGTAATAATGTGTAATGGAAAAGAATATGAAAAAGAATATATATATATATATATATATATATATATATATATATATGTATAACAGTCACTTTGCTATACACCAGAAACTAAAACAACATTGTGAATTAACTATACTTCAATAAAAGAATTTAAAAAGAAAGAAAGATAGGGACCAGCAACTGCATGCCTCAAAAATTCCAAAGTTGGGTTTGTGATGCCTGAGGTAGTGAAAGGAGTATAGCAATTGGAATAAAATGAATAGTATTCAGTTCGATTAAAAACAAACTTGTCAGGCTATTTATGAGAGACAGAGAGATCAAATTAGTGGTGGAGGTTGTCACAGCTCCATACGGACCGGAGGCAAAGCCCATCCACCCAGGCTGCATCCACTGGGCTGGGCTCTAGTTGCCAACAAGATGCACAGTTGGACCAGGGGAGGGACTGGCCACAGGACACAAAGGGCTGCAGAATGGCAGGGAGCTGGCTGAGAAGGACAGGCCACCTTGAGGGATGCAGGAAGGGGAGAGGCTGAGTCTGGAGGTGGCCCTGCGAGGCGGGGAGCGGGTCCCTGTCCTGGGGGATGGTTGAGTCAGCCAGAGGCTGGAAGGGGCAGGGCGCCGGCTGAGGGCACAGTGTTAGGACAGGGGAGAGCTTCACATGCTGGTCCCCAGTGAATAACAGGATTTTCTTTCCTTCACAGTCAGGATTGTTCTGAGGTGTTCTGATGTCGGGTCATGGGCCTCAGGGTCGCACAAAATAGCATCCCAGGGCTGCTGATTTGCTAATTCCTCCTCCTTATTTCCTTCTATGAAAATCGGTATGACCACATTAACACCGTATTAGCTTTCGAACATTCTGTGTGGTCATTTTCAATCCTTGACTTTTAATATGGTTCTAGATCTTATGTTTTTGTTTTTTTAATTGATTAACTTTATTTATTTATTTTTGGCTGCGTTGGGTCTTCGTTGCTGCGCACAGGCTTTCTCTAGCTGTGGCGAGCGGGGGCTACTCTTCCTTGCGGTGCGTGGGCTTCTCCTTGCGGTGGCTTCTCTTGTTGCGCAGCACGGGCTCCAGGCGCACAGGCTTCAGTAGTTGTGGTACATGGGCTCAGTAGCTGTGGCTCGTGGGCTCTAGAGCACAGGCTCAGTAGTTGTGCCGCATGGGCTTAGTTGCTCTGCGGCATGTGGGATCTTCCTGGACCAGGGCTCGAACCTGTGTCCCCTGCATTGCCAGGTGGATTCTTTTTTTTTTTTTTTTTTTTTTTGGTACGCGGGCCTCTCACTGTTGTGGCCTCTACCATTGTGGAGCACAGGCTCCGGACGCGCAGGCTCAGCTGCCATGGCTCACGGGCCCAGCTGCTCCGCAGCATGTGGGATCTTCCTGGACTGGGGCACGAACCCGTATCCCCCGCATTGGCAGGTGGACTCTCAACCACTGCACTACCAGGGAAGCCCGGCAGGTGGATTCTTAACCACTGTGCCACCAGGGAAGCCCGATCATATGGTTTTAATGACTACATTTTGATTCCCTAAATCTGACTCGAAATAATGTGACGTGCAAAGCAAACAGGCCAGTCATACAAAGTGGACTCAGTTCACTTGTGGCCCGCCTGCTTCTCCCGTCAGGAAGTGCAGTTTCTGCTCCCAGAGCTCTGACAGCTTGTGACAGCTGGCTTCCTGGGACCCAGGAAAGAAGGAAATGGGCCAGAGAAAGCCACCTTGGCAGCAAAGGGTCCCACTGGGCAGGTCTGTAGGGCAAGCTTGAGATCAGGGCAGTGTGGGAAGTGGTGACAGCCTCCCAGACACAGTGACAAACTGCCTCTGGGCAGCCTCTGGTCCAACTTGTTGCTCACGATGCCACAGCGGCCTTGGCTAGAGCCTCCCCACCTGCCTTGGAGGCCAAACCCAAGAGGCACCGTGCACACCAAAGGCTGAAATGGCCTTGCAGCTGGCAAGACTGCTCCTTGGTACAGGCAGTGGTGGTAACCAGGTCGCCTGGCATGGCAACGGTCTCCCACTCTCTACAAAACCTGGTGTCCCAGCTTGGAACCCAGAGTGATGGTGGAGGGTAGTCAGTGCTAATACACGTTTGGGTGGGGAGCTGGTGTGATCAGGGCTGGCGTCTCAGAGCCTCATCGTGATTCTGTGAAGCAAACAGGGCTGGGCTTCCTTCCCCGGAGGAGGTGTTTGGGCTGAGAAAGGGGAACGGGGCACTGGCCAGGCCTGGTGACACCCAGCTAGCACCTGGCTGTCTCAGAGCTCCTTCCAGGGTGAAGGTACTCACCCTTAGTAGGGAGGACCTAGGGCTGGACCCTGGCCTGGGCCTTCCTTGAACGTGGTGACTTCAGATTCTGTCCCATCCTGAGAGTGTAGTAGCCGAGCAGTTAAAGCATGGACTCTGGCGCCCAATGGCCTGGGTTTGAATCTCAGCTCTGCTGCTCATTAGCTGTGTGGCTTTGGGGAAATTACTCAACCTCTCTGTGCGTCTGTTTCCTTATCAGTAAAAGAGATGATAGTAATAGCATATGCCCGGTAAGGCTGTGGTGAAGATCAAAGGCACGGTATCTGTAATGTGCTTTAAACAGTCGCTGACGTGTGGTAAGCCCCACCAAACATTAGCTAGTAGCACTGTCTTCCTCTAGACCCCCCTCCAGGTCCTGGCAGAGGGGAACCTGGCCACAGTGGCCATAGCTGTTGGGTGGGGTGAAATGTTGTCATGGCGCAGACAGCCACGTTGACTCTTTTTCTGTCCAGTCTCTCCTGACTAGAATACGAGCCCATGCTATCTGCCAGTCCCTAGAAGAGAGCCGGGCATGGGGCAGGTACACAGTGACCAGTGATGAGCAGGGGCCGGGAATCCCCCCTTGCAGCGGATGACCCTGAAAAGGGTCTCAACATTCAAAAATTACTCGGCTGCAAACACTTTTGGGTGACAGAGAGCAAAAGAGACCAATGCAGGCTGTAGACAATCTACTGGGACAGGACTACGAGCCGGCCTAGGAGTCAGGAGGCCGGGCTTTGAAACGTTTTGCTGCTCCCTCGCTGTGGGGCTTCGGCAGTCCCTGGCCCTTTCTGGGCCTCAGTGTCGTCTCTGGATGACAAACAATGTAAGGTGGGCCCCTGCTCTGCGCCCTCCAGGAAGTTCCTTTCCCATCAGGGCCCAGAACACACAGGGCACTAGCCAAACAAGAGGGGAAGGGACACACCCAGTTCCGAGGCTCAGGCTCACTCCTGTCAAGTTCAAGGTCAGGATCAATTTCTGACAGCCACATCCACGCACCATTTCTATGTCAACTCTAGCAGCCAATTTCTCTGGCTTACTTTATAAAATGCTCATTTCCCTTCCCCCCGATTCCTAAATGTAAAACTTACACTTAAAAAAGACATTTTGGAAAACGGGTACACCTTCCCTTTTGGAGCACCCCATAGCATCCCCACAAGAGAGGCTGCCTGGTCTTTGCCAGGACGGGAGGGAGCTGACGACTCTATCACCCTCCTCCTCTGCCGGATTTTACGGCTCCATAGTTTTAAGTTCTCTTGCTTGCCATCCCCATCGTATTTCCTTTCTCCATCATGTGTTAGCACATTTCACAAGTGGAGAGCAGCATATACAAGTGGCTTATAGACCGCGGCAAGCTAGCAGAGAAGCATCTGAAAACAGCTCATGCTGCGCTGCCATTCGCAGACATAAACATCCACTTACGAGTTCCGAAAACACCGTCTAAGCCAACATTTGAACTCAAGGAACGCTAACAGGGCTGCATAATCAGCCAAGTCACTTTTCTGCTGTGTGCCTTTACAAAACTCTCTGGGAAGGACGCACTGGAATCTTACAGATAAGAGTTGACCAGTACCTGGAAATACTGGATTGTAAGTTAAAAAAAAAAAAAATTGCACTCTGCAGATAAAGAGAACAGAGATTTCTTCTTTCCTCATCTGAGAACAGATCCTTTTACAGAATTGCTGAAATGGAAGTAATTATCAAGAACTGAGAACATTCGTTGAGAAAAACCTGTTCTTTCCTTGATCTAAAACTGTGTAGATGGAAGAAGCAATAGACTGAAAATGAAATTAGCTTGGACCACAAGAAACATTTAGTTTTCTCCCCCCAAACCCAGCTGATGTTTTACGTTTTTCCCAGACACAGTAGAGGTTGTCCCACCATCACTGTGATAAGAGTGGCCTCCCATCGCCCCCCCCACCACCAAGCGGCGTGCGGGTAAATGTTGAACAAGCAGCTTTCCAGGGGAAAAAAAGCTCTGACTAAAAGCTCTGTCACACATATATACACTAATATGTATAAAATAGATAACTAGTAAGAACCTGCTGTATAGCACAGGGAACTCCACTTCGCTGTACATAGAAACTAACACAACATTGTAAAACAAGGATACCCCAATTAAAAAAAAAAAAAAAGAAAGAAAAACCAGAGCTCTGTCACAGCACTTGATGACTTCTATTGAAACTATTCTCATATTCTTACTGTGGCTGATTTCGAGCTACCAACATGATATCAACCAGCTGGTAAATTTCCTGAAAACAATTGGCTTTGGGGAGCCAGTAGGAGCCAACTCCACTGCACCACTGCTCCCTCCGCTGTCTGTGTATCCTATGCGTTCTATTCTGGGATCATGGAGACAGCAGACATAAATCACCAAAGAATAAGGCAGATTGCTATAATGGTCCACACGTGCTGCCTTTTGGTTGATAAATTCTTTCCATAAAAATAATTATTATAGCTGACCTTTATGAAGGACCAACACAGTGCCAGGACGTTTGACAAGTATTATCTCATTTAATTCTTGTGTCAACACTAGGAGATAGGTCCTGTTATCATCCCTGGTTTGCAGAGGAGAAGACTGATGTTCAGAGAGGTTCAGCAATCCACCCAAAGTCACACAGCTCATAAGTGGGGGAGCTAGGACTGGAATCTAAGTTCCCTGCTTGTGCTTTGGCAGTTAAGAGGAAAGGGCAGTACAAGAGAAAGGTGTAAGGTCGACAGTTTCACTCAGCTGAGGAATCAGGGGGAAAAAAATCCCACCTAATTAAAGAGGTTTCAGTGTTGCCTTAGCAGGGGACTCTTAACCTAGGGCTCATGAACAGAATCCAGCAAGTCTCTAACTCGAATGAGGAAAAAAATTACATTTCTATTTTCATTAACTTCTAACAGAAATTTAGCATTTCCTTCCATTATGAATGCTGGCAACAAACCACAGTAATATTTACAGAACCTGTGACTGTGTCGCCAAGAGAAATCACAGATATTTTTATTTCACATTACAGTCATAGCAGGGATCTCCAAATATCACAATTTGAAGTCACAGTAATTATGAGACCTACGGCTAGATCTTATTTACTGTGTTAAGAAACACGTCTATAAATGTCGCAAATTTGTTTTGTTAATAACTATTTTGATACTATTTTGACCTGACTGCTATCCTTTGTGACAGCATTGTTTTCTTTCGTGCATTTAAAGACATCTATTTATTTATTTTTGACAAAGGTCCATAAGTTTCACCGGAAAGCCAAGGGCAACCATAGCACAAAAAGAGTTAAGAATCCCAGCCTTTGAGAGGAATTTCAGCAGCACCCAGTACTAAGCATCTTCCCTTCCAGGTTTGAGAACCAGCTTGGCCCCAGTGAGCTCAGAAACCACCCATCACAATTCCTGTAAGGATCCTATGACCTACAGCCCTCCGTGCCCCATGCCCAGGTATAATGAGCCTTTTGATGGCTAGTTAGAGGTTCTCCTGAGAGCTCCATGTCTGGTTTCCAGAAACAGGCCTACTTGTTTATTTAGAATGGCTGGGCCCATTCGGACACAGGCTGTGCCCATGGCCTGGGATCATCGACGGGCACTCCAACATTCTTCCCGAGTGAGACAGCTTGGGATCATGAGTCAGTCCTTCCTGGGAAATAGCTGAGAAGCAGCTTTCCGAGATGAAAACTGGAGTGGAGAGGGCGCTGAGGGAGAGGCAGGGGAGAGGCTGAGGCAAGCCCTGCTCCTCTGCCTGCATCCCCTTGGTGGGGGCCCAAACCCAGACAATGTCTGCCACAGAGAAATTCTAGAACGAGTGTGTTACTATTTTAGTGGAAAAATATGAACAGGGTGGGTCATCCCGGCAATAACGGGACACAGCTCCTCTTGGCTGAGGATCAAGGGATCCCATCGGCACCCAGAGGACCCCGGGGCACCTGTATTTTAACAGACTAAGGAAGCAAAGCTGCAGTTTGGGATTTTTGGAGCAGTTCAGTTTGGGCGGCGCTTGTTTTTGCTCATTTTTCCCCAGGCTCTGCGAGGTAATGGAGGTCCGAGGGCAGCGTGCCTTTCCTTCCTGACTTGCATGTTTGGATTTCATCTTGCTGGAAAAGGAGGTCCTTGCACGAATTCTTTTTCTTCTGAACAGCTCCGCCACTCCCTGGCCATGTGACAGGGATCAAAGACTTGACCCTTTCCGTGCCTCAGCGCCCTCCTTTGTAAACGGCAATAATAATAGAATCTACCCATCAGGTGCTCTTTTAAAGCCACCCTAGGAGCAGGTCTGCTCCAGAGGATCAACTGCTGTCATTGCTCTTCTTAGCATGATGGGAAAGGCACCCAGCACACATGCTTGGCTAAAGGGCAGGCCCAGTACATGTTCAGACCTTTCTCTTCCTCCTCATCCCATCACTTTCAACCCGAGGGTGGCCAGAGGAGACGGTACTGCGCCAGGGTGGGAAAGACCCCGGTAGGTGCTGGTCATGTAAATTTCAGAGATGCAGAGATGCGAGCTTTGATATGAAATGTCTGCAACACACTCCTTTCTGCAAGTCAAGGGCTAGGATGGGGCCCTGGAACTGGACTCAAGTTCTACTCCTTGGAGTCAAGTACCGAATGCAACCCCTGAGAACCACAGAGCAATGCCTGGCACAAAGGTCTCTGTCCCTCCGGAAGGGGACTTCTAGGAGAAGGCGTGGGGTCACCCAAGCCCCCTCTCCACCTTGCCTCTCTCCAGTCAGCCTTTAAAGAGATAACAGGAAAAAGAAGGGTTTACAAAACAGTCAACGCTCCAAAGGTGGAAAACAGGTAACGGCACAACTGTCCTCTTTCTAAGGAACTCATTCCAAGTTAGAGGGCAAGTGTATGCCGCCCCGTTGCAATGGGTTCCCAAAACCAGGCAATAACATGGCCATACAGATGGGCTCCAGGGCCTAGAAGTGGGCGCCCAGAAAAACTGTCCATTCATTCTCCAGAAACTTTCCGTTTCTTCAGCAGGCAGCTAGAGCAAGGCTCTGAGCACTTCGCGGGCCCCTCCATTCCCGAAACCTCTGACTCCCTCATCCAGTTTTCCCTTTACCACTTGCCCCTCCTTCCCATCTTGTTTCATAATATAGACCAAAGGTTATTTCTGGATCAAGCCCAATGTCTAATTTGCTGCAGAACCTGTGAAAAGCCACGGACTTCTGCCAACCCCACAGAAAGCCATGGATTTAAAAAATCACACCAGCATGGAATGTGATATGGTACAACTACTTCGAAAAAACCCGGGAATGTCCTCAAAAGTTAAGAAATACACCTTATGACCCAAGCATCCTACCGCTGGGTATTTAACCTAAGAGAAATGAAAGAGTATGTCCATGCAAACACTTGTATGCTTATGTTGACAGCCACTGTATTGATGGTCGCCCCAAACTGGAAAAAACCCAAATACCCATCAACAGGTGAATGGATAAACAAACCGTGGCACAATCCATACAACAGAATAATCCTCAGCAAAAAAAAAAAAAAAAAAAAAAAAGAATGAACAGTGGATACACACAACATCACAACATGAGTTGGATCTCAGTGATTAAGCTGAATGAAAGAAGCCAGACCCCAAAAAAGAATCCCTATTCTCTGATTCCATTTATACAAAACTCCAGAAAATGCAAGCTACTCAGGATTGACAGAAAACAGATCACTGGTTGCCTGGAGGTGGTGGAGAGGCGCAAGAGGGAGGGCTTACCAATGGGCATAAGGAAACCGTGGGAGGTGATGAGTATCTTCATTATCGACTGTGGTGATGTATACATGTGACAGAACTAATCCAATGGTGCTACAAATATGTATAGTAATTGTTTGTCAATTACACCTCAACAAAGCGCTGACACCATCCCACCAGCAGCTCAATTTCCAGAGCCTCAGAGTATGGGAGTGTGCGCGATGTCTGGCCTTTCATAGGGTGTGTCAATGCACTTTGCTCAGCCTGTGCTTCCCCAGCTTTCTGGGTGAGTCTCCTGTAGAATTTCACTTGGACTTTGTGGAGGGCTCCCAGCAAGCGATCGCACGAATGCATTGGGCCTGGCCTCTTTCCACTGCCATTCTAAGCCCTGTCCACCACAGGGGGCACTCTATCCACCCAGAAGTGATGCCCAGGAGGCTCGGGCGACCTTGCCCTTCATTCCAAATGAGAGCCAGTGTCCGCTGACTCGGGCCCTCTGGGCTGCCCGGCCCTCCTCGGGGCCACAGACAGGATTACTGATCTCCAAATTTTCAGAAATCAAATAATAAAATATGGTTGGTTTCAAGACTGCAATAATTTTGTTTATTGGGGTAAAAATCACATAACCAAGTTGGCCATTTATTTATTTATTTTTTAACATCTTTATTGGAGTATAGTTGCTTTACAATGGTGTATTAGTTTCTACTGTATGACAAAGTGAATCAGTTATACATATACATATATCCCCATATCCCCTCCCTCTTGCGTCTCCCTCCCTCCCACCCTCCCTATCTCACCCCTCTAGGTGGTCACAAAGCACAGAGCTGATCTCCCTGTCAAGTTAGCCATTTTAAAGTGTACAATTCAGTGGCATTCACAATGCTGCACAGCCATCACGTCTGTCTGGTCCCCAGGTATCTTCCTGAGCCCAAAAGGAAACCCTGTACCCATGAGCTGTTGCTCCCCATCCCCCAGTCCTCACCCCTGGCAGCCATTAATTTGCATTCTGGCTCTCTTGGACATTTCCTATAATGGGGTCATACAATATGTGATCATCAGTGTCTGGCTTCTGGTCCTTGGCATCATGTTGTGGAGGTCCATCCACGTAGCATGGCTCAGTATGTCACTCCTTTTCTGAGTTATGTTCCAGTGTATGGACTGTGATTACTAACCTTCTCAGGGAACTTCCGGTCTGTGCCCAGGAGGTTACCACTTAAGCCACAGGGCAGAAGGAATTTGTAGATCTCTTAGGTTACCATCCTGTGTCTCTGACAATAGCACTGGACAAGTTCTAAGCAACACCCAGTATTTTTTTGTTCTAATGAGCATCTCTTTAGAGAGCAATGGGGAAAGCTGGGTTACAAATATAAGACGATCTCCTCCCAAGCCGCCAATATAATCGCTGCCAGATTTCTACACCATGAATATCTCCTCCTAAACCCCCTCAAGAGTCCCTGAGAGCCCATTCAATTGTTCTTTCATACCATTCATATTAGTTTTCTGTGGCTGCCATAACAAATCACCACAAACCAGGTGGCTTGAAAACAACAGAAATTGATCCTTTCACAGTTTGGGAAGCCAGAAGTCAGAAATCAGTGTGTCAACAGGGTTGGTTCCTTCTGGAGGTGATGAGGGAGAGTCTGGTCCAGGTCTCTCTTCCAGCTTCTGGTGCTGCAGCAGCCTTTGGTGTTCCTTGGCTTCTAGATACATCACTGTATGTCTGTCTCCGTCTTCACGGGGCCTTCTTCTCTCTGTGTGTCCGTGTCCAACTTTCCCTCTTCTTAGAAGGACACCAGTCATACTGGCTTAGGGCCCATTCTAATGACCTTATCTTGACTTAATTACATCTTCAAAGACCTTATTTCCCATGCTTAGGTTGTGGAGGTTAGGACTTCAGAACATATCTTTTGGGGGGAACACAATTCAACCCATGACACCATTCAAGTCTCTGAGTTGTTGACAATGGTAGTTCTATCACAGATTCTAGCCCACATCTCTGTACGGGTGAAACATCCGTGAAGCCTGTCTTTGGAGCGATAGCCATCTGTTGATTGTCCCTCTTAAGCATCTGTCTGGTCTCTCTGCTTCCACTGTCCTGGGTTAGCCTCATCATCTTTCCCCTGGAACCCTGCCACACTCCTCCCAGGGAATCTCTCCTGCCTCCAGTCTCTGCTTCCTGCTTTGTCGTCTACGCTGCAGTCAGAGCAATCTTTCCCAAACACTGATCTGACCACCTTCCCGGCTCAAAAATCTGGGTGGCTCCACACTCCCTCTGGGGAAAATTCCAAAGCACAGCCCCTCCCTGGCCTGCCTTCGGGCCTCTGGACCCCCTGCTGGTCCCGAATTTGCCACCTGAGAGCCTAAGCAAAGGCCAACCTGCTTGGGGGATGCCTTCTGCCCGGCATGACCTGCTACTCATTGCGCATGGCCTCTGAGCCGTATGTCCCCCTCCTTTCCCTGAATGTGAATACTTGGTTTGGGCCTTTCTAGCATCCATCCATCTGACCCCCTGAGAGCTTACTCTGGGCTGGGCATTGGGCTCAGTGGGAGAGGTTGACCTATGACACACATCAGATGGTGCTGGAAACCAAAATTGAAGGCCGTGAGGGTGACAAAACCCGGCCTGATGGTAAGCTCCTGCATGGCAGAAAGCATCCATCCCCAGCATCTCATATTCAGTGCTTGGCCTGGTCCAGAGCACATGCTCGGGAAATGCTGTGGAATGAATTCTGACAAAGGAGGTGACAGAGAGCTTTCCAGAAGAAGTGACGTATGAGTGAGACCCTAACGAGTGAATGGGATTCTGCTGGAGAAAGAGACAGTGGAAGATCCAGAGGTGGAGCCAAGACAGTCCCTGCCCTAAAGGAACTAACCTTCTAGAAATAATTCCACTACAAGCCTGCAAATAACCAATGCCTTCCGAAGAAAGAACTATGCTATTGGGGTCCACAGAGGAGGCCAACTTCTATAGTTTGGTTTGTACTATGGCAACTGATGCATTTATTTATTGGCCTGTCTCTTCCACTAGCCTGGAAGCTTCCTGATGGCAGCATATGTGTGTCGCACACTCCAACTGTGTCAAGGGAGTAGGAAATGGCTGCTGAACATCCATTATTGAGTCCACGTCGAAAATGCCCCAGTGTATTTGCAGCAACATGGATGCAACTAGAGATCATCATACTAAGAAGTGAAGTAAGCCAGGCAGAGAAAGACAAATACCATATGATGTCACTTATATGTGGAACCTAAAATATGACACAAATGAACTTATCTATGAAACAGAAACAGACTCACAGACACAGAGAACAGACTTGTCACCAAAGGGGAGGGGGTGGGGAGGGAGGGAGTGGGAGTTTGGGATTAGCAGATTCAAACTATTACATATAGAGGATGGATAAACAACAAGGTCCTACTGTACAGTGTAGGGAACTCTATTCAGTATCCTGGGATAAACCATCATGGAAAAGAATACGAAAAAGAATGTATGTATATGTATAACCGAATCACTTTGCTGTACAGCAGAAACTAACACAACCTTGTAAATCAACTATACATCAATAAAATGAATGCCGCGGTGTAACTATCACTGACTGTCTTGCTACTAAAGAGGCCGATGCTGCCCATTCTCTCCAGCTCCACGGATAGAGGAAGAAACAAGGAATATCCGCAACCACTGTCGATAAGGGCCTTTGGAAGGCTAATGTTTTCTCGATCCTTCCTCCTTCTCCTCTTTCTTCTCTTCCTCTCCCTCTCCCTTCCTGCAACCTCAGAGTAGTTGGAGATGATGTGGGAGAGGAAGGGTGGGGTCAGAAAGCGGTCTGGATGATAGCTAAGGAAATTCGCCCTTCAGTCTGTGTGTCCTGGGGCCTGGCAGAGCCATGGCCAGAACCATTTGGTAGGAGAACCACTGTGTGCCAGAGCAGCAGGTCAGGCAAGGGGCATGGGCATGGGGAGGGTGCTGAACAAGCACACGGGGGATGATTTTAGAAAGAAGGTGATGAATTTGAAATATATATGCATGTGGAGTCAGACACGGCCAGAAATAAAATGGACTGCCACATAAAGGAGTGACATTCCTGCCCCTTGAAATGTATGTTCAAGCGTATGCCAGGAAACCACTGAATGGAGACACTGAATAGAGAATTTAGGCATCAGAAGTGTGGGTAGGCTAGAAAACTTTATGATCCTGTCTGGCTCGGAGATTACATGATCACAGCTTCTAAAATGCTAGAGAATCAGGACTTCGTGACCAAATTAGCTAGTGAGGAGGTGTAAAACGATGAGTTGGAAGTAACGCCCCAGTTTCTGGTGAGTGTTTACTATTACTGGAGTGAGGGTGAGGGTGAGCAGGGAGGAAGAGAAGTTGATCCTTGCACACAGGGAGCTGAGGGTGTAACAAAGCCACCAGGTAAGCAAGTGGAATGGACTGTGACAAATCTGGGTCTTGAGCTCACACGACAGGCTGAAGATCCAGACGTGAGAGTTACAGGCTTACTTCCTATACCCAACTAACCTTAGGGAGGAGACACACGATAGGAAAGGAAACCCCATTTACAAAAACAACAAAGAAAATGGCACCCTCAGGAAGAAACATAACAAGCATGTACAAAACCTCTCTGAAGGAAATGCTAAAACACTCCGGAAAGACTTGAAAGGAGACCTGAACAAATGGAAAGACACTTTTTGCTTTTGAATAGGGTGACTCAACATCATAAAGATGTCAGTTCTCACTTACTTAGTTTATAAATATCAAATGCAATCCCAATAAAAATACCAACACGCTTTTTAACGCTGCTAGACAAGTTGATACTAAATTTCATACGAAAAAAGCAAACATACAAGAATAGCTAGGAAACATACTATAGGACTCTTCTGGTTCTGACCAAGATGGAGTAGCCCTGTTCCTCCCAGGTCCTCCCTCTATAATGAAAAAAAAACCTTGCACATTGTCTAACAACATGAATATACTTAATAATATTGAACTGTACACTTGCAAATGGTTAAGATGATAAATTTCATGTTATGTGTATTTTACCACAATTAGAAATGTTTTCAAAAGCAAATTGCAGAGACAAACAAGCAAAACCTGGACATAATATAACAAACAAGCATAGGCAGATTCCAGGAGGTAAAAAGAAAAGGCAGTCAATCGAAGGACCTAGAGACTTGAGGAACAGGACAGCAGGCAGTTTCCTGGGTTGCCCCGTTGACTGTCACACATCCTGGACAAATTGCTGCAGAAGGCTCCAACGTGGAACCACCAACGGGTACAGGCACACGTGCACGTGGGTGCGCGCGCTCACACACACACACACACACACACACTCTCTCTCTCTCTCTCTCTCTCTCTCTCTAGTAAAAGCCTTTCCCCTCAGTCAAAGGACTGTGAAGAAGGTAGCCTACATGACAGAAACTTTCTTGAACATACTCACCCTGCTCTAGCCAACACCAACAGAAAAGCCATCCCCATCCTGTGGTTTCTGCCAGGCAAAGTGGGTTCCACCACACCCCAGCCCCACCCTCATGTAAGCAGGTTGTGCCACTCTGATTCCTCCACCCAGAGGTGTCAGGGGTCTAAGCATGCTCCCAATCCCTCACCCGGGTAGTGTCAGCAAGGTCCAGAGGGGAGCTGAGCCTCCACATCCACCTGGCAGGCTGAAGGAGGTGTTGTGAGTTGCAGCTCATCAGCACTAGACTTGACCAAGTCCTCCCCTCCCCAGGTGTCAGTGAGATCATATGGGAAGCTTAACGTCCACCCCCAGCATTGATGAAACTAAACAAGGTCTTGCAAGTCGGGGCTGGACAGGACTCCACTTTCCACCTGACCACTGGTGTGAGCTAAAAAGGACCAGTGAGGAACTGAACCTCCACACCCTCACCTGCAACAACAAGACTGAATGAAGCAGAGTGAGGCAGGCCGACACTGCCCTCTTGTCCCCTGTCCTGGCCTGATGTCAGCTGGACCCAGCAGGGATCTGAGATTCTGCTCTCACCTTGCAGCAAAATGACAATGTGGGTCAGGCCTCCACGTCCCCCCTCCCCAGCAGGAACTAGTGGGGAGCTGAGCTTACACCCCACTCAGAGGCTAGGTGAGGCAAGGCAAGGCAAGTCCACACTCCACTTTGCCAAGGAAGGTATCGGCACAGCCCAGGGGTAACTAAACATCTACTCCAGCCATCAGCAATAAGGCTTTGTCAGTTCAGCTCTCTACTTTTGCCAGGGTGGTGTTAGCGGGGCCCAGCAAGAAATTAAACATACATACCCAGTAAGCCCTCACATTACACCTCAACAGGGGGACTGCCTGCCTAAAAGTGAGATGGAATACCATCCAAGGTCTCATAATATAGTATGCAAAATGTCTAGGATATGATTTTTTAAAATCACTCATCATAACAAGAACCAGAACAATCACAGTGTGAATGACAAATGATGATCAACAAATGCCAACACCAACATTATTCAAATTTTGGAATTATTCACCAAGAATTTTAAAGCAATTATCATAAAAATGCTCAACAAGAAATTACAAATACTCTTGAGTCAAATTAACAAAATAGAAAATCTCAGCAAATAAATAAAAGTTATAAAAAAGAACCAAGTGGAAATTATAGAACTGAAAAATAAAATAAAAAAATAAAGTAACCCACTGAATGGACTTAGAGTGGAGATGAGAGAAGACAGAACTGGTGAACTTGAGGACATAGCAATAGAATTTGGCCAATCTGAATGACAGAGAGAAAATAAACTAAAAAGGGAGGAGGAGGAGGAGGTAGCCCTCAGGGAAATGGGGTGACAAAAGTTCAAACATTTGCATCATTGGAGGCCCAGAAGAAGAGGAGAAAGACTGAAAAATTAGTCAAAGAAATAACGGCTGAAAATTTTCAAAATTTGACAAAACCATAAACCCACAGACTCCAGAATCCAAGATAATCCCAAACAGGAAAAATCCAAAGAAATCCATGCCAAAACACTTCAGAATGAAACTTCTGAAAACTAAAAGACAAAGAAAAAAATCTGGAGAACGACCAGCCAGTAATGACACATTATGCATGGAGAGCTATCAAGTCAAATGACAGGGGATTTCTTTTCAGGAACCATGGGGTGTAGAAGGAAGTAGCATAACATTTAGTAACTAACCTAAATCAATAATCTAAGCTTACACCTCAAGAACCTTGGAAAAGAAGTGCAAAGTAAACCCAAAGCAGCAGAAGGTAAGAAATAAAGATAGGATAAAAAAAAAAAACAAACAATGAAACTGGAAACAGGAAAACAATAGAGAAAAATCCATGTACAAAAAGCCAGTTCTTTGAAAAGATCAGTAAAATTGACCTCTAGCAAGACTGAAAATAAAGAAGAGAAAAATGACCAGTATCAGAAATGAAGGGGATAACATTTACAAGACCTGGCAGACATCAAAAGGATAATAAGGGAATATTACAAAAAACTCTATACACATAAATTTCACAACTTAGATGAAATGGACCAATTCCTTGCAAACCACAAACTACCAAACTAGATTATTTGAATAGCCCCATCACTATCACTCTTAAGGAAAATGAATTCATAGTTTAAAAACTTTCCCCCAAGACACCAGATCCAGATGGTTTCATTATAGAATTCTACCAAACATTAAAGATAAATTAATACCAATTCTATACATTCTCTTTCAGAAACTAAAGGGAAGACTTTCCAATTCATTTCATGAGATTAGTATTACCCTGATATAAAAACCAGATAAAGACAGTACAAAAAAAGAAAACTAGAGGCCAAGGCCCATTATGAACATAGATGAAAAAATCCTCAAGAAATTATTAGCAAACTACCACAACTCACACAATATGAATTATAGAACCCAAGTCACCCTATAACTATTAAGGAGATTAATTTGTAGTTTAAAAATCCTCAGAAAGGAAATCTCCAAACCTAGGTGGTTTCATGGGAGAATTTTACCAGATGTTTAAAGAAGAATCAGTACTGCTTTTACACAATCTCTTTCAGAAAATAGAAAAGGCAGGAAAACTCCCCATTTCATTTTATGACTTTGATACCAAAACCAGTGAATCACAGCACAGAAAAAGAAAATTACAAGCCAATTTAAAAGACTTGAATTTAAAAAAATTAGCAAATCAAATCCAGGAATATATAAAAGGAATAATACACAGTGACTAAGTGAGGTCTATCCCAGGATTCCAAGGCTGTTTCACTTAAAAAAAACTAATCCAGAGAAAGACAAATATGTGATATCACTTGTATGTGGAATCTAAAAAAATAGTACAAATGAACTTATTTACAATACAGAAACAGACTCACAGACATAGAAAAGACTTATGGTTACCAACAGGGAAAGGGGAAGGGATAAATTAGGAGTATGAGATTAACAGATACACACTACTATATATAAGTTAGATAAACAACAAGGATTTACTGTATAGCACAGGGAACTATATTCAATATCTTATAAGAACCTATAATGGAAAAGAACTGAAAAAAAGAATATATAAATATACATCAAGTCACTTTGCTGTACATCTGAAACTAACACAATATTGTAAATCAACTATACTTTAGTTTAAAAAAACAATGAAATAAGAAAAAAATTAATCCATGTTATCCACAATATCAACAGGCTAAAAAAGAAAAACCACATGATTATATCAATGATGTGGAAAAAGTATTTGACAAATTCAACGCCCAGTCACAATAAAAAAAGAACTCTCATAAAAGTAAGACTAAATAAAGAAGAACCTTCGTCAACTTGATGTAAAGCATCTACAAACTCTACAGCTAACATTATACTTAACGGAGACAGACCGGATGCTTTATCCCCATGATCAGAAACAAGGCAAGGATGTCTGCTCTCACCACTGCTATTCAACAAAGTACCTGTAGTTCTAGCTAGTAATAAGCTACGAGAATGAAGTAAAAGCCATACAAATCAGAAAGGAGGAACTACATCTGTCTCTATCTGCAGATGACATGATTGTCCATATGGAAAATTCTGAAGACTTGACAAAATAACTCCTAGAACTAATACGTGAGTTCAGCAAGGTTGCAGGATATAAGATCCACAAACAAAAACCAATCACATTTTTTATTTTTTTTGTGTGGTACATGGGCCTCTCACTGTTGTGGCCTCTCCCGTTGTGGAGCACAGGCTCCAGACGCACAGGCTCAGCGGCCATGGCTTACGGGCCCAGCCGCTCCGTGGCATGTGGGATCTTCCCGGACCAGGGCACGAACCCGTGTCCCCTGCATCGGTAGGCGGACTCTCAACCACTGCGCCACCAGGGGAGGCCCAATCACATGTTTATATTCTAACAACAAACATTTGGAAATGTTTGACTCCAAATTTAAAATTTTTAAATTAAAAACACAATACTCTACTGGCATAAGGATAGATGTATATAGATCAATGACATAGAAATGAGGGCCAAGACCTAATCAAATTTATAAGCTTCTGCACAGCAAAGGAAACCATACACAAAATGAAGAGGCTATCTACAGACTGGGAGAAAATATTTTGCAAATGATGCAACCAACAAGGGGTTAATTTCCAAAATATACAGAAAGCTCATACAACTCAGTATCAAAAAAACAACCTAATCAAAAAATGGGCAGAAGACCTTAATAGACATTTCTCCAAAGAAGACATACAGATGGCCAATGGGCACATGAAAAGATGCGCAACATCACTAATTATTAGAGAAATGCAAATCAAAACTACAATGAGGTTATCACCTCATACCTGTCAGAATGGCCATCATCAAAAAGTCTACAAGTAATAAATGCTGGAGAGGGTGTGAAGAAAAAGGAACCCTCCTACACTGTTGGTGGGAATGTAATTGGTGCAGCCTCTATGGAAAACAGAATGAAGGTTCCTTGAAAAACTAAAAACAGAGTTACCATATGATCTAGCAATCCCACTCGTGGGCATGTATTCAGAGAAAACTCTTAGTTCAAAAAGATACATGCAACCCAATGTTCACATCAGCACTATTCACAGTAGCCAAGACATGGAAGCAACCTAAGTGTCCACCTACAGATGGATAGATGTGGTATGCGTGTGTGTTCATATATATATATATATATATATACATATATATATATATGTATATATATATATATATATGATGGAATATTACTCAGCCATAAAAAGGAATGAAATATTGCCATTTGCAGCAACATGGACAGACCTAGAGATTATCTTACTAAGTCAGGCAGAGAAAGACAAATATTCTGTGATATCATTTACATGTAGAATCTAAAAAAAATGACACAAATCAACTTATTTACAAAACAGAAACAGACTCACAAACATAGAAAACGAACTTATGGTTACCAAAGGGGAAAGGGGAGGGGGGGATAAATTAGGAGCATGGGATTAACAGACTCATACCACTATATATAAAATAGATAGACAGCAAAGATTTACTGTATAGCACAGGGAGCTATATTCATTATCTTGTAATAACCTATAACCTGAAATAACACAATATTGTAAATCAACTATAGTTAAATTTAAAAAATAGATAAAAGAAATGAGGGTCAAGAAACAAATCTTACATTTATGTTCAATTGATTTTTTTTTTTTTTTTTTTTCTTTTTGCGGTACACGGGCCTCTCACTGTTGTGGCCTCTCCCGTTGCGGAGCACAGGCTCCGGACGCGCAGGCCCAGCGGCCATGGCTCACGGGCCCAGCCGCTCCGCGGCATATGGGATCCTCCCAGACCGGAGCACGAACCCGTATCCCCTGCATCGGCAGGCGGACTCTCAACCACTGCGCCACCAGGGAGGCCCTCAATTGATTTTTGACAGGAGTGCAGAGACAAAATAATAGTCTTTGCAGTAAATGGTGCTGTGACAACTCAATATCCACACGCAAAAGAATGATGTTAGACCCTTTTTTCACTATACACAAATATTAACTCAAAATGGAAGACAGACCTAAATGTAATAACTAAAACTATCAAAGTCATAGAAGAAACATAGGAGTAAATCTTTGTGATCTTGAATTAGGCAATGGTTTTTTTGGATATTGGCATCAAAAGCACAAGTGATAAAAGAAAAAATAGATAAATTAGACTATGTCAAAATTAAAACTTTTGTGCTACAAATAATGCCATCAAGAAAGTGGAAAAATGACTCAGAGAGTGGAAGAGAAGATTTGCAATTCGTATAATGTATAATAGTTATAGGTTTAGTATTTGGGATATATAAAGAACCCTTAAAAATCAACAATAGAAAGACAAACACTCCAATTTTAAAATGAGCAAAGGATCTGAACAAATATTTCTCCAAAGAAGGTATACAAATGGTCAAGAAAACACATGAACAGTGGATTGACATCAGTGGCTATAATGAAAAAGACAGGAAATTACAAGTGTTGGTGAGGATGTGGAAAAATTGAAACCCTTATATATTGTTGGTGAGATTGTAAAATGGTACAACTACTTTGCAAAACAGTCTGGCAGTTCCTCAAAATGTTAAACATAGTACCACCATATGATCCAGAAATTCCACTCCTAGGTATCTACACAAGAGAAATGAAAGCTATCCCTACACAAAAAATTGTACACAGATGTTCACAGCACCTTTATTCATAATAGTCAAAAAGTGGTAACAATCCACACTTCAATCAACTGGCGAATGATACAATGGATTATTTGGCAATGAAAAAGAACGAAGTAGTAATCCATGCTAAAACATGGGTGAAACTTGAAAATATTATGCTAAGGGAAAGGAATCAGTCACAAAAGGCTGCCTATTGTATGGGTCCATTTATAGGAATGTACAGAAAAGTCAGACCCATAGACATCTAAAACAGATTACTGGTTGCTAAGGGCTGAGGGTGAGGAGAAATGGGGAATGGCTGCTAATGGGGATGTGGTTCCTTTTGGGGGTAACTAAAATGTTCTGAAATTAGGTGGTGGTGATGGTTGCACAACTCTGTGAATATACTACAAAGCACTGAATTGAACACTTTAAATGAATTTTGTGGTATGTGAACTATATCAATAAAGCTGTGTTCAAAAAACACAATACCATTTACAATTGCTCCAAAGAAAATGCAAAGTAAATCTAAGAAAATGTGCGCAGAATCTGTATCCAGAGTATTACCAACTGCTTATGAAAGAAATGAAGATCTAAATAATGAAGAGGCACACTGTGTTTATTGATTAGAAGACTCAACATAGTAAATATTTCAATTGTCCTCAAATTGATCTACGATTTTAATGCAATTCCCATAAAAATCTCAGCAAGATTTTTTTTTTTTTTGTAGCCAAGACAAGCTTATTCTAAAACTTATACAGAAGGGTTCAGGTCCCAGAATAAAACAATTTTGAAAAACAAGAATAAAATAGGAGTCACTGTACCTGACATCAATGTTTATGATATAAAAAACATTAATCAAGAGTTTGTGATATTGGCAGAAGAATAGGCACATAGATTAATGGAGCAGAAATAGACCCGCGCAGATGTGCCCCATTAATTTTTGACAAAGATGCAAAAGTAATTCAATAGAGGGACAGCCTTTTCAACAAATGGTGTTGGAACAACTGGCCATCCATGGGCAAAAATAAAATGAACCTCAATCTAAATCTCACACCTTATACAAAAATTAACTTGAAATAGATCACAATCTTAAATGTAAAATGTAAGGCTATAAAACTTTTTCAAAAATGAGAAAATCTTGGTGATGTAGGGCTTTATGAAGACTTCTGAGACTCAACAACAAAAGTATGGTCCATAAAACAAGTTCCCTGCGAAAGAACCTGTTAAAAGAATGAAAGGATAAGCTACGGACTGGAAGAAAATATTTTCAAATAACATATCAGACAATGGACAAGTATGTAAAAAAAATAAAAAGATGTTCCAAGTCACTCATAATTAGAAAAATGCTAATTAAAATTACTGAGATATCATTTCTCACCTATCAGATTTACAAAAAATTAAAAAGTATAGCAAACATTTTGTTGGTGAAGCTTTAGGGGAAAAGGCACTCTCATGCGTTGCTGATAGGGATACAAACTGATACAACCTTTCAGAAGGGGAATTAGGCAATACCTAAGAAAACTACCTACGTGTTTACTTTTTGACACACAAATTTCACTTCTAGGAATCTACCCTGAAGATGCACCTCCAACAAAATGAAAAATACATCTGCATGCGGTTGCCTTACGGCATGTAATCACTAAATACTGGAAACAACATACATGCTCAAACAACATACATGCTCAAACATGGTCAAATTAGCTATAGTCCATCAACACAATGCCACACTATGCAGCTGTAATAAATGCATGAGGAAGATCTCTATGAATTGATATGGAGTGATTGCTAGGACATACTGTCACATTAAGCAAAGCCCAAAAGAGTATCTATAGTACACTACCTTCATGCAAGAATGAAAGGGGTATAGGAAAATACACAGATACCTGCTCATTTGTGCAAAAAGAAACCCAGGAAAAAGAACGAGGTTGGTTATTTAGAGGGCACGAATGGAAGGCATGGTTTTAACTTTTGGAATTATGTTATTTCACATGCTAAAAAAATTAAAATGAACAAAGATGGGGAAATAAAAATCCTCAAAGGAATCGAAACAGAAACAGGTGAACTGAACCATATTCAAATGAGCACATGGAGGCAAGGTGGGGGATGAAGAAGTAGCCCAGGTGATTTTGGTAACAGTCTTCGGGCGACACACCCTTAAGCTAAACACAAAAAGAATTTTAAACAAATATTTTACTCTAGTTAGTAGGCTTCTTTTCATAGACTTATGGATTAGCAATTCTGAAACTCCTTTCTGTGTATTCTAGAATTCAGTAAGTAAGTAAATCTATGAGGGATAATAACTGAGAGATTTCTGTCATGGAAGGGTTTACAAATATGGAAAGGGGAAAGACAGAATGAACTCTGGTGTTGGACTGGAATTTTGAGGTAACAGTGTGAACTCATGGTTTATAGATAGGTAGGTAAGTGATAGATTACCACAATAATAAAAATGAATAAAATAATAAAATAAAATGAAATGTTGATGGAGATAATTAATTACTTAATTTCCTAGCTTTGTGGACTGAGAGGGTCTACTGGCAATAGCACTCCTGTAGAAGTGAGCACACATTTAGTTCCCACACTTTGATTTCTAAATACTATTCTCCACCAAAAGAAACTAAGGCTCCTTGGAAAAATGGCTGATTTTTAGGGCTGGAGCAGAAAATGTACAGACGAGCCTGGAGCATCTTGTTGTGCCAGAAATTAACGCCATGCTCAGAGAATGATTAGGGACATGTCAAAAAGACCTAAGAGTCAACATAAAGGGGCTCCCACTGGCCAAACCTGGGACAATTTGAACATCAAAATAAATAACGATAGTCAAGGATTATAACTCACTGAATAAAATCATAATCCATGAGTTCACCTGATATAAATAAAGACATAAGTAAATAAATGATGGCAGAAAGAACACTCTCTTCCAGTAGAAAGCCAAATATAGAAGGGATAATGGAATTAGAAATTCATTATTTGGCAACCAGAATGATAAACTTGCCTCAGGCAAGGATCATTGATGGATGCTAAGCTAGGGAGTGAAACTTTGCAGAGTAACAATTTATCGACATATTTTCAAAATATATTCCCATAAGATCCTTATTAATTCCCAAGGAAAAAATAGTAATATGATCGTGGAGAAACATGGTCGACGACCACATTAAGCAAGTTCAGAACCTGAATGTCATCATGAGAAAACATCAGACAAACCCCAAATAAGGGACATTCTGCAAAATGACTGGCCTGTACTCTTCACAAATATCAATGATACAAAGATAAACTGAAGAACTGTCCCAGTTTAAAGAAGACGTAAGAGACATAATGACCGAATGCACCATATGATCCTGAATTTTCTTTTGTGATAAAGGACATTATTGTGACAATCACTAAAATCCGAAGGTCTTTAGAATAGATTGGTACCAATGTTAGCTTCCTGATTTTGATCAACGTTCTGTACTTATGCAAGAGAATGTCTTATTCTTAGGAAATATACATTCAAGTGTTTTGAGATAAAAGTGCATTGTGGGGGCTTCCCTGGTGGCGCAGTGGTTGAGAGTCCACCTGCCAATGCAGGGGATGCGGGTTCGTGCCCCGGTCTGGGATGATCCCACATGCTGCGGAGCGGCGGGCCCATGAGCCATGGCCGCTGAGCCTGCGCATCCGGAGCCTGTGCTCTGCAACGGGAAAGGCCACAACAGTGAGAGGCCCGCGTACCGCAAAAAAAAAAAAAAAAAAGTGCATTGTGTCTGCAATGTATTATCACACAATTTAGAAAAAGAAATGTATGTGTGTGTGTGTGCGTGTGTGTGTATGTGTAGAGGGGGGAGTAGATAAACAGAGAAAATGTGGTAAAATGTTAATATTTGTGGAATTGAGTAGAAAGATATTCAGAAATTATTTGAACTCATCTAGAAAAATGGTACAGATCAACTGGTATGCAAGGCAGAAATAGAGACACAGATGTAGAGAACAAATGTATGGACACCAAGGGGGGGAAAGCAGGGGTGTGGGTGGTGGTGGTGGGATGAATTGGGAGATTGGGGTTGACATATATACACTAATATGTATAAAGTAGATAACTAATAAGAACCTGCTGTATAAAAAAATAAAATTCAAAAAATAAGAAAAAAAGAAATTATTTGTATTATTCTTACAGCTTTTCTTTTTTGTTGTTTTTTTTTTAATTTACTTATTTATTTATTTATTTTTGTCTGCATTGGGTCTTTGCTGCTCTGTGCAGGCTTTCTCTAGTTGCGGTGAGCGGGGACTACTCTTCGTTGCAGTGCACGGGCTTCTCATCGAGGTGGCTTCTCTTGTTGCGGAGCATGGGCTCTAGGTGCATGGGCTTCAGTAGTTGTGGCACGTGGGCTTCTGTAGTTGTGGCATGCGGGCTTAGTTGCTCTGCGGCATGTGGGACCTTCCCAGACCAGGGCTCAAACCCGTGTCCCCTGCATTGGCAGGTGGATTCTTAACCACTGCACCACCAGGGAAGTCCCAACTTTTCTTGAAGACTGAATTTATGTCAAGCTAAAACTTAAATTTAAAAAGCTTAGAAGTGATCAATTAACCCACCAGAGAGATAGTGTAGACTAGAGGCCTGAGGGCCAACCATTAGAAAACATTCACAGTTGATGCATGGGTTTACAAGAGGCAATGGGACAGGAGTCTCAGGTACACACAGACATTCCGGGAATGCTAACTGATCTTTTGATAAATTTCAGGTCAAAACTGGAGCCTCTTCCCAACAAACGACCTGTCTCCAGTGACCCTCAAACCCGGCTTAGTGTGGCGGACACCAGCTGGTCCACTGAACTCCCTCTAGGTCCGCATTCAGAACCCAGACCATGAGGCAGAGAAACTGAGAATCGGAGGGCTCCTTTCCGGTAGAGCCAATTTGGAGAATGGATGGATGGATGGATGGATGGGTGGATGGATGGATGGACAGTAGACATATGAGACTTAAGATATAAAAGGCTACTAAATACCCATGGTGAAAAAACTTATGTAAGTTAATGATGATTAGCAATATTAGTTGTTTTAAATAATTTCAGCCCAGTCAGCAAAGAAAGCACTCTATAAAGTACAGTTCATCAGTGACCTGCTAAAATGAGAATGTTTAACTTGAATAGTCTAGTTGTGTGCTTTCCAATATGGTAGCCACTAACCACATGTGGCTGCTGAGCACTTGCAATGTGGTTAGTCTGAACTGAGATGTGCCGTAAGTGCAAACTATGCACTGGAATGTGAGGACTTAGCATCATAAAACAAAAACTGTGTACAATATCTCAGTAATTTTTGGACTGATTACATGCTGAAATCATAATTTTAGATAGATTGGGTTAAATAAAACATATTATTCAAGTTAATTTCATGTTTCTTTTTTACTTTTTTAATGTGGCCACTAGAAAATTTAAAATTGTATATGTGTGGCTCGTATTTATGGCTTGCATTATATTTCTAGTGGGCAGAACTGGCCTAGTTGATAAATGGTTTTGCAAGTTTTTGCTCAGATCTTACCTTCTCTTCAAGGTCCTTGCTGGCCACCCTATTTTTTAAAAGTGTACGCTTGAGGTAAAAGACTTATACTCTGAGAACTATAGAACATTGATAAATGAAATTGAAGATGATTCAAAGAAATTGAAAGATATCCTGTGCTCCTGGATTAGAAGAATTAACATTGTTAAAATGGCCATACTACCCAAAGCAATCTACAGACTTAATGCCATCCCTATCAAATTACCCATGACATTTCTCACAGAACTGGAACACACAATCCTAAAATTTATATGGAACTGCAAAAGACCCAGAATTGACAAAGCAATCATGAGGAAAAAGAACAAAGCTGGAGGCATAACCCTCCCAGACTTCGGACAATACTACAAAGCTACAGTAATCAAAACAGTGTGGTATTGGCACAAAAACAAACACATAGATCAATGGAACAGAATAGAGCCCAGAAATAAACCCACACACCTATGGTCAATTAATTTTAGACAAAGGAGGCAAGACTATGCAATGGAGAAAAGACAGTCTCTTCAGCAAGTGGTGTTGGGAAAACTGGATAGCTGCATGTAAATCAATGAAGTTAGAACACACCCTCACACCATACACAAAAAGAAACTCTCAAAATAGCTTAAAAACTTAAATATAAGACATGACACTATAAAACTCCTAGAAGAGAACATAGGCAGAACACTCTCTGACATAAATCGCAACAATATTTTTTTGGATCTGTCTCCTAGAGTAATGGAAATAAAAGCAAAAATAAACAAATGGGACTTAATTAAACTTAGAAGCTTTTGCACAGCAAACTACAAACAAAATGAATTGGAATGGGAGAAAATATTTGCAAGCAATGTGACCAACAAGGGATTAATCTCCAAAATATACAAACAGCTCATACAGCTCAGTATCAAAAAAAAAACCCAATCAAAAAATGGACAGAAGACCTAAATAGGCATCTCTCCAAAGAAGACACACAGATGGCAAACAGGCACATGAAAAGATGCTCACTATTGCTAATCACTGGAGAAATGCAAATCAAGAGTACAATGGGGTATCACCTCACACCGGCTAGAATAGCCATGATCAAAAAATCTACAAATAATAAATGTTGGAGAAGGTGTGGAGAAAAGGGAACCCTCCTACACTGTTGGTGGGAATGTAAATTGGTGTAGCCACTATGGAGAACACTATGGAGGTTCATTAAAAAACTAAAAATAGAGTTGCCATAGGATCCAGCAATCCCACTCCTGGGCATATATCCGGAAAAGACAAGAACTCTAATTTGAAAAGATACGTGCACCCCAATGTTCACAGCAGCACTGTTTACAATAGTCAAGACATGGAAAGAACCTAAGTGCCCACTGACAGATGAATAAATAAAGATGTGGTATATATACACAATGGAATATTACTCAGCCATTGAAACAAGAATGAAATATTGCCATTTGTAGCAACATGCGTGGACCTAGAGCTTATCATACTAAATAAGTCAGACAGAAAGACAAATATCATGTGATATCACTTATATGTGGAATCTAGAAAAATGATACAGATGAACTTATTTGCAAAGCAGAAACAGACTCACAGACATAGAAAACAAACTTATGGTTACCAAATGGGAAAAGGGTGGGGGAAGGATAAATTAGGAGTATGGGATTAGCAGATAAACTAACATATATAAAATAGACAAGCAACAAGGTTCTACTGTATAGCGCAGAGAACTATCTTCAATATCTTGTAATAAACTACAGTGGAAAAGACTCTGAAAAAGAACGGTTGCTATACACCAGAAACTAACACAACATTGTAAATCAACTATACTTTAATAGAAAAAAAATAAAGTACCTTCTAAGGAGAAAAAAAAAATGTGCGCCCTTACATGACATTCCCCAACTCCCTTCCCTGATTTACTTTGCTTCAAGACACATCACCTCAAACATACTATAGTCTTTACTTATTAATCTTGCCTATTGTTGGTCTCCCCCACTAGACTATCATCCATGAGGGTTTTTTCTGTTTTGTTCACTCTTGTATCCATGACACATCATTAATTGGCATAAGTTCTTTCACCTTGGGTATTTTTTTTTCAACTTATTTATTTATTTGTTTTTATTTTTGGCTGTGTTGGGTCTTCGCTGCTGTGCACAGGCCTTCTCTAGTTGCAGCAAGCAGTGCGCGGGCTTCTCATTGTCGTGGCCTCTCCTGCCGCAGAGCACGGGCTCCAGGCGCACAGGCTTCAGCTGTTGTGGCTCACGGGCTCTAGAGCGCAGGCTCGGTAGCTGTGGCGCACGGGCTTAGCTGCTCCGCAGCATGTGGGATCTTCCCGGGCCAGGGATCAAACCCGTGTCCCCTGCGTCGGCAGGCGGACTCCCAACCACTGTGCCACCAGGGAAGCCCCACCTTGGGTATTTAGTAGCCTTTTACATCTTAACTCTAATGTATCTGCTTATTCTTCCTTCCATCCATCTGTCCACCCATCTATCCCCATCCATCCATTTTCCAACAGTGCCTGGCACATAGTAGACACACACACACAATCTTTGCTGAATCAATTTTTCAGAATGACTTCTGACCAGTTCCTGAATTGACCAGCATCCAAGTTCCAGTTTCATCCTGACCCCACCTTTCCTGCTGTTCAAGTGGCAGAGGAGAGGCAGCCCCATACGCCCTCCCCGCCGCCCACCTGAGAAGGTCCACAGGAGAGAGAAGGGTCTTGGGTACTGCCCTCCTTTCCGACCTCCCTTTTTGCTTTGATTTCAAGGCCAAAACTCTTTAATCTGTGTGAGGGGGAGGGAATAGATACATTTTTCCAAAAGGCAGACAGCCATCAGGAACTATGTGGGCAGAAAAGCACATATACTTAAAAGTGCCAGAGCATTTCCTTTTTTTTTGGACTTGTCTCCCTTCCTCTTTCAGACAATCACTGAATTTTACCACTAGAAAAGATTTAAAGGTCATATACTCCACTGGTCAAATCACATTCTCCAAATAGAACAATCCAATCCAATAAGAGGAAAATCTCAGAGAGCCCACCATCCCTCTAGCCAGCCCCTCATTGTAGCCAAGGGAACCACGGGGCCCAGAGAGGGAAAGGGACTCATCTAAGGCCACACAGTGAGGCAGCAGAGCTGAGCCTGGCACCCAGGCTGCCTCCCTCCCAGACCAGGGTCTCCCGGACTCTGCATCCCCACACTGGTCCTATTCCAGGACAGAGGGGGTGGTGGCCTGGCCCAGACAAGAGGTGGTTGGGCCGGGACCAAGAGGAACACTCCCAGAGCTGGTGGCCGTGTGGGGTTGAGCTGGGCAGCTTTTGTAATAAGCACCCCATGAACGACATGTCTTCTTGGCTGGCCCCTGACTTGTCATGTGACCTTGGGCAAGCACTGAGCCCTCCCAGGGCCTCAGTTTTGCCATCTGTGATTTACGGGCCCTCCTGGCCTTGCGAGGCAGATCCTGCTTAAGAGCCTGCAGGCTCCTCCTGAGGCTTCTCTCCAAGGAGAACACGATGCTCTTCTCCCTCGGGACATGGCCCTGGACAGATCCCAGGCAGGCCCACTACCTAGCTTTCACCAGGAGCTGGCCAGACTTTTTTGGTGATTTGGCGGGGAGAGTCAAGGAACCACTTTGGCCTCCAGGTGTGACAGTACTGGACTGTGGAAGACTGAACCCAACCATTTGCCTTCTCAGATCCCACTTGCTAACTTCCATGGCAGGCAGACGCAGAGCTTCTCCAGGGCGCCGGGCCGGGGACACACCCCCTAGCCCCACTCCAGAGCCAAGGAGGGCTGGGCAAGCAGGACCCCTAACCAGGTGTGGCCTCGGTAACGGTCTAGATCCCAAGACACACATGCCCTTGCAGGGCCCTCCCAAGCCAGAAGCTCTTTTATACTAGTTTGCTTGGGTGTAACTTACGTAAGGTCAAAGAAGGGACAAAAGGACTGTTCACGTCAAAAGACACCTGCCTTTCTTCTGTTTAATTTTTCAGGCCAAGTGGCAAGTCAGCAACCCAAGAGTGTGGCCGAGCTTGCCATTTGCAAGACGGTCTCTCCAACACCATCTAGTTGGAATCTCCCATGATGCCATTGCACTGGGCGGGGCCAGCCTCCTCATATTCCCATCCGACAAGTGAGGACACTGAGGGCAGATTCATGGACTTGATTAAAATCCCGCAGCTGGTCAACGCCAGGCACCAATGGCAAAGCGCACTGTTCTTCCCACCACAGCACAGCGTTTCTGCCCGTGTGGTAACCAGCGGTGACCCCGCAATCTGGCACAGCCCAAGCCACCATGCTGAGGTGTTCTTAACCTGTCTCAAAGGATCCCTGAGGGAACCATGAATGGGCTTCTAGAAGGGTCTATGAGCCCCTGCAATTAGACACAACATTGCATATAATTCGCAAAGAAGTCCGTGACCCACAAAAGGCAAAGAGCTGCCCCTGCTCCAGAGAGACAGGAATCAGTTTTGTTATGATCTGGGGCTCAGGAGACCAGCTAAGGTCGGCTTCCCCGAAATCAAGCTCAGAAGAGGCTTGGCAGCCAGGTGATCCTGGCTGTGTTCCAATCTCATGGACAGAACCAGCTTGACGTGGGCATGATGCCACTTGGGGGGGGGTGCCCAGAGGCCCTCCCTAACCCTTGAACCCCTCCTACCTGAGCACTGAAGAGTACATGCTCTCCAAGGCATGGCAACCCTTACATACCATAATTCAAGTCAGAGGTTCCAGATTCTCCCAAGTAAGGGAGTCACATTAAGGCACACAGGGCTGAGGATGGTGCCTTTGTAGCTAAGGGCGAGGGGACAGGTCTAGGACCCAGGAAGGGAAAAATGGGGGGACTGAACCCAAACGAGTTTGCTCACAATTTTGCAAAGGGCCAACCCCAAGGCATGACTGAAAAGGCCACGCAGCCTGTCCTCAGCCATGGGGGGAACAAGGGCTGCAGACCTAGCCCTTTCTATCTGGGTCCCGCCTTCCAGAAAGGATGGGCTGAGGATACTAAGAGAAACAATGTCAGCATCTTGTTCACCACTCCTGGGACAAAACGCGCTCTAAAAGGCAAAGTGCCTCTCCTTTCTGGGAGGAAATGAAGAGTGATCATGCTTCTCGGCTCCTGAGATAGGGGTGTGTGTGTGAGAGTGTACGAGTCTGGCTCTCCATGACTGCCGGGCCGGGAGGCAAAGCCCCACAACTGGCTCACCTGCTCGGCACTCTCATCCCACAAGTCTATTTCCATGCACTTGGAAAGAGGAAGCAAAGGGTGCGCGAAGGCCTCCTGCCCCGGGTCTGAGAAGCCAGACTTTCCAGCCACCCCTGGGTGGGGAACGGGCCTCTGACTGCCACAGTCGCTGCCGCTGTTTGGGGAGGGCTGCTGCTCTGGCGGGGGTGGGGCGCAGGGAGGAGGAGGGAGAGCAGCCTGCTTGGAGAATCCCTGTAGCATAATCTTGCAAGTTCACTGTCGCTGCGCTCTGAACGGGTTCTGCCTCGGGAGCAGGCCCTTGGGAGGCTCCAATTTGATAATGGTCTCACCTCTACCGAGGGTCCAGACCTCGCCACCTTGCCCTATTAGCGGGCAGGAAGCGCTTCCAGGCTGCCCTCCCGTGCAGGGCATTAGTCACGCTCCAAAGGCAACACCCGGGCCACGTGTCGGGAGCACTGGCCGCCCCAGGGGGATTGATGTGGTGACACTCTCGCATATTTTCAGGGCTCATGTTGAGGGCTGCGAGGACCACGATAATAATATACAATCATAGCATATAACCATAATACTCTGTACCCCATCGCTGGGGGATCACTAGAAACAACCAGATTGTTCACTTTCATTTGAATGTCAGCACCATTATTTTAACACCAAGTGTGTCCGATTTGACTCCGTATCCCCCCAGACGAATCTGAGAGCGGCGGCGAAACGAAATGGCATACTTCTTTGAGCTTTTGTTACAACATGTTTGTGCAGCAAACTGCGAAGAAAATGTAGTAATTAGAGGTTAAATTAATCCTTGACAGACAAGCGGCTTAGAAACTCCCTCCGCCCCAAACCCAGCAGAACGCACGCCAGTCTTTGAGAATTAGACACGCAAAGCATGTGACGCTGGCAACTGCACCGAAACTACTCTCCCACTTAAAATTCCGAGGTCGGCGCTGCAACTTCCAGAGACAGATCTTGACACTGAGATCTCATTAAGAGCAAAACCCAAACAACCGTCTCCACTGCCAACAGAGCCCACCCAGCCAAGCCCTCCAAGGGGCTGGCGGCCCAACTCTCTGTCAGCAACTTGAAAACAAGACATGACACACGCCTTTCGGAGGCACCAAAGCCTGGGCCCCAGTCTGATCCTTCATTTACAACCTCCGATTTCGACTGGTTCTAAGCTTTGGCTTCTGATGCCAGCATGCCCCTCCGCCATCCTAACAATGTGAAGCAAAGCACACACTGATCCAGGGCAAATCACATTACCCAACAATTAAACATGGTCCTTCTCCACGCGCTGCATCTCCTGTCATATCTGCTCTTCCTCAAAAAGGGAAGCCCGTGTGCCCACAGCATGGGTGCCAAGTGGGCATTCCGGACCCAAGTACTTGACTGAGGGCAGGAGACTGGAGTTCTATCTGCTTCGGGCTCCCCTCACTGTGTCTCCTCAGGGAAGTCGGGCCCCCTCTCTGGGCCCTACTTTTTCTCTTGTAAAGTCACAGGGCTTTACTCCTGCAGCTTGAAAATTCTTTCAGCATCTGAGTATGTAGGTGCCGTGGTTCATCTGTGCCCACTATGTGCAGGAACTCGGGTCTGCTGGCTACTGGGCCCGCAAAAAGGAAGTCAAAGCTGGATCCTCTCCCCCTCGCCTTCCATGTCACATGGGGTTTTCAGGTTCAAACACTGGGCAAAACAGAAAAGCACTGTTAAGGATGGGGGAGGGGGACTCGGGACAACTGGACAGAGGACCTGAGATTGTCCGAAGCATTCAGGGTGACTTGACTTGGTTTTTGTCCTGTCTTCAATTCCCAGAGGCCCACACTTCCCCTCCAAAGAGGGAAGGCACCAGCCAGGGCCACCAGGCCCTTCTGACACAGATGCCATTCACTGTCTCAGGCCCCGCGGCATCCAGTGGCTTCTTCTAGAATCAGCAGAAATGTGTCCCTGTGGCCTCGAGCCCAGGTACTTCCACAGGTGGAGGAAAGGGGGAAGCACGTGATGAAATCCCACGATCGGCCCCATCCTCCTCTGGGCCTCGTGGAACAATTCTCAGCCTTAAGAAAGTGGCATTTCCCAAACCGCACTTAATGGTTATTTACTGGGCAGAGCCAGCAGCAGGGCACACCGGGAGGGGAAGGTGGCTGGGACCCCACTTCGAGGCTGGGACTGGGCTGTATGTAAAGGGGCACTGTGTGCGCCAGGGCCAGAGGGCAGCTGGGGCGGGACTTAAGCCCTGTCTCTGGAAGGCTTCACTCTGCAGAGCCCACAGTCAGCAAAGCCCCTTGCTATGCCTCACTCCGGGGGAACTTTCTGGGCTGTGACAAATCTGATTGCTTTGGAAATTATGAAGAGGTCAGATTTTAGGTGGGGGGACTTGAGGCCCTAAGGAAACTGGAGAGGTTCTGTGAATGGGGAGAAAAAAGAAAGCAATGGGGTGGGGGAGGGAGGGAACCCAACTCTTTTTGCTTCCATCCTCTCCCCCTGCAGAAAATGCTCCTGCGGCTTCAGTTGCCCAGGCTGGTCATTTGTGAGCAGGACCCCACTGGGACTGTGCATCGAAATCCTCCCAGGTAAACAGTGTTAACACAAGCCACGCCCCTCATCCCCACAGGGACCCGCCCCACTGGGACTGTGCATCAAAATCCTCCCAGGTAAACAGTGTTAACACAAGCCACGCCCCTCATCCCCAAAGGGACCCGCCCCAGACTCCCTGCCCGAGGGCTCTCTGCTGTTCCTCCTTTGCTACATTTGCAGATGAAATGATGACACAGTGATGACAGAAACAAGTAATAAGCACTGTCATAAAACCCCATCAGGTTCATACAGATTTATGAAGTTTGTCTCCTCAAAGTCTGGAAGATGTTTCAGGACTCAGTGTCTGAAAAATCAGACTGTTCCAACTGAGCTTCGTGACGCTGCTTTCCTGCCGTACAGTTGACTGCTGCTGCCTAGGTTACCTCGGTGGCTGGCGTTGTGAGAGGTGTATGATGGGAATTGGTTTATTGTGCTGATCCATAGTAACTGACTCCTGTTCCCCCATCATTTATCTCCCTCCCCAGCACATCTGGGTCGGTCTATTCACACTCTCAGCATTCTATCTGCTCCAACAAACACTCAGCCTTTTCTGCTTGGATAAGGAGATTTTTTAGTTACATCCATTATATGTGTATCAACATTTATGGCAGCAAGATAATTGCTAAAGAGCTCAGAGGATAAAAGGTCCTCCTTCATAATGTCTACCCCCCATCCGTTTAAAAAAAAATCAATATTAACATCAAGCAGGACAGTGGCAGATTCTTGCATGGCTGCTGTGTCCTCCAAGTTGGTAATGTGGTTTTTAAAAAATACGCAGGTGGACTAGGAAGGTTCAGCAGTGAGTTCAGAGCCCATATACTCCAGTGGGGCACATGTGTGGAGAGGGAAGGTCTTTTTGTCCTTGAAACCTTTGCTGAATAACTGCAAAGCAGCAAATCTGTTCTATATTAGATGAGTCCTTTGGAAACATGCCAGTCTAATTTCAGAGAGTTTGGATCCCGTTATCTGGAAACCAACCCAATGACGAGAAGGCCTGCCGTCAGTAGGTCCTGAGACCACAGGATTAAGGGTACCGGACAGGAAGCCCTCAGGGTTGCTTCCCAGCCTCCACCATCCAGGCTTCTGGGTTAGATGTTCACATGGGTGAAAGATACAGAGAGGGAACAATTCCGACTTCTATGTTGTCTGGATTTGGGCCTTCTGTCCTTTTGTCCTCCTCCCTCTTCTCGCTGCCCCTCAAAATCTCAGTCCCATTTCTTTATCTATCTAGCTGCATTCCCCGACAGCATTTCAGTTTCCCAGAAAATGACTATTTCATTCACAAATCACAGTATATGTTAGAGCTGGAAGGGACTCGGACTCCGACGTCGCGGTGGTAGGGGGACAAGGAGGGAGGACTGACTTGCCCAAGACCACTGTGCTAATTAGTTGGGAGACTGTTCTAGAACACAAGTTTCCCAGCTCCTAGGCTAATTATCTCTCCGATGCAGCGCTGCAGAAAGAAAACATCAGAATCATAAAAAAGTCTACTGCAGGTAGGAAGCCCCCTTAAAGGAGGAGAGTGGTTCTACTGTCAGAAGGACCACTTGCCTAAGATCAGTTTCTGCCCATTTGAGAAGCCGAAACAGCAATTGAGTTTCCTAGGGATGATCTATTAACAGGTGCATTTTAAGCCTTTAGGTGATCCACTTAAAAGGGAAAAAAATGATATTAAATGTGCTGGCCAAGCTTGACAAAATCCCTTTCCTTAGTGAAAAGAATCAACAACAGTAAATCGCCTACCTTAAGATGCAGTGAATGTATGGCCCCGCTCCCACCCAAGCAACAGGCTATTTTCTGGTTGAGTTTAAAAATTCAATGACGTTCCTGTTTCAACCCACACATCTGTGTCACTGTCAGCGTCAGTGGCAGGAAAACAGACGAAGTCACCCTTTGCTAATGATTTCCTAACATGGAATTTCCTTGTATCTCCTCAAGCCTTTCTTCTTCCAATGCCAAACTGTTTTTTTTTTTCCCCTTCTCAAACACACTGTACTGAAGGAAAACTGAAAATGGTCACAGCCGGAAGAGGATGATTTTTAAGGGGATCTTATAAGGAAGAGCTGCAGCTCTTTGTGATATTTTTAAGGGGTGGGGAGAGAACTGCTAGTTTTTCTAAAGCCAGTACCAGCAAAACAGAGACTTCCTCCTGGGCATCTGGGAATCTCTCAGCCTGGCTCTCTTTCCCTTTTCCCGCCTCCTTCCCAAGTTCCACTTTGGGCAACGTTCGTACATCAATGTGGAAGGAAACACACTCAAACGCGGGAGGCACGAGTGGGGTGAGGCCAAGGCAGCCCTCAGGGCAGGGAACCAGCTTTGGAGAACTACCAAAGCACAAAGCAATATAGGAGCCCATCACGTTTCTCCTCTGGAGAATATCCTATTTAATATGCAAACTGGTCATCAAGAGAAGAGAGGGCTGTTACTTTAAGGGGAAGACGCTGATTAGCTGCTCTGGCTGGCAGCAAACAGCTGGTCTGTCCGGCAGGTTCAAGGCCATTTCAGCTTCTCTCTTATGGAGGCACCATATGTTCCATCTCGCACATCAGCAGCTTTATTTTCCAATGATCTTGTTCCAGAAGGGAAGCACAAAGGGGGAGGAGAAGGTAGAGCCCACAGTTTACCCTTTGAGTACTTTCTTGTGGTTTTAGATGCAGTTGGGATGTGTGTGTTTCGAGGGTGGGGGGGAGTTAACGCTTCCCCTTCTGTTCCAAAGACCAGAGAACAAATGTTCGACCAGCACTTACGAATACCCTCCAGAGATCGGAGGAGAGCGGAGCAGGGGAAAGATATGTGAAAAGGCACACACACTGCGTCGCCGGGAGATTAAATGGGAAGAGGGGGTGGAGCTGGCGAGAGATCGGGAGGAATTTGACTTCGCTCAGGAGACCTACCAGTCGAGTTTGGGCCCCGCCCACTCCTCCTTATTTGTCAATTTTTCTTATTGTCAGTATTCCCCTTCCGAACAAACTTTACAAGTAAGAGAGGCGGACCGGTCCGGGGGTCGGGGGCGGGGCCGGCCAGGCCGACAGGCTGGCTAAAGGTTACTCCAAACACTATGTTTAACATTCCTCCGCGCAAGTCCGAGTTCCCGCAAGTTTGGGGGGCAGGGCAGGTGTAAGGGATAGGGGCCGACTGAATCCTCACTCCAGCTAATGCCGGGAACCCGTGGGTCCTGGACACCCCTAAGTGCAGGGCCTTGGCTCCGTCAGAGGCGGTAGGCTGACGCACGTTCCGGAGGTGCATCCTCGTCCCTACCGCCTGCCCGAGCTACACGAACCTCGGAGGTGGCAGTTCCAACGCCCTCCCTCCGTGCAAACAAAGAGGCCCCGCGGAGCGTTTGAGCTCCTGTGTAGGGGGCTGGGGGTGGCAGGAGGGCGCGGGAGGAGGGAGGAGCGCGGGCGCGGGAGGAGGGAGGAACGCAGCCGCGGGGTGGCGTTAGCCTCAGAGTCGCCGCCGTCGTCTTAGCCGTGGTCTTGGCCACCGGCAGGTGCGACAGCCGCCCAGAGTCTAGGCGGCGAGGGGCGCGGGCTGCAAAGCGAAACCGAGGAAAGAGCGCCCCCTATGCCCGCGCCCGGCGGGCGCAGCGGCGAGCGTCGTCTGCCCAAGCCGCCGAGCGTGCGCCGCCTCTGGCCTCCGCGCCGACCCGCTAGCCGAGCCGCCAGCCCAGCCGTCCGGGCCGCGGGGGCCCCGGCTGTCCACCGCCCGGCTGCCGGGCGCGCTGCAGGCGCCAGGAGCCGGGGGCTCCCCACGCCTTCTGGGGTTCCTGCGGAGGGGCTTCGAGACCCAGTCTCCTCCCCACCACCTACACTTGCCCTCCTGTCCCGGGCGGCTCGCCCCCGCCCCCTGCCTCTGCGTCCCTTTCCCCTTCCCTCTCTCCAGCCTCCAGGGAAACAAAGGGGCTTTTTATAAAGCGGATTGTCGGCGGCAGCAACGGCGGTGGGGGTGGGAGGGAGGGGGGAATCTATAAAGACAAGAAGAGGTGGAGTGAGGGAAGAAGCTGCGCGGCCTCCGGGAGCCCCGAGCGGCGGCGGCGGCCGGGAAGCCCCAGCGGGAGCGAGGCCGACACCACCCGCCCGTGGGCACCCGGGAGGCGGCCCGCGCCTGCGGAGGGTTGGGCTGCCCCGCTGCGATGCTGCCCTCCGGCTTGCCGCAGCCTGGGAACGGGATCGCCCAGCCGCGGGGCCCGGGCCGGCGGGGGCGGCGCAATCCTCGCGGGGGTCTCCCCCGGGAGACTCGGGCCCTCTTCCCAACCAACTCTTTCGAAATTGCTCAGGCTCAGGGAGACTTTGCGTCTTTGTTCCAGCGCGGCCGCCTCTCGTACGCCCGGCTCGCTCGCCCTCACAGTGTCCCGGAGCTGGCCTTGGTTGGCTACCCGCAAAGGGCACGTTCGCCATGGGGACGGCGCCCTGGGGCGGGGGGTGGGATTCCTCCTGCTGCCAAAAAACGACAAGCCACCCCAGCAAGTGGAGTCGCTTCTCTCCACCTCCCTCAGCCATCCTGTGCTCCCGCCCGCGCACACACTCCCACCCACACTCGGGGTGTCCCGCTCGGCCGCACTCAGCTGCAGAAGCGCGGCGGGGCGAAGCCCCCGGCCCGAAGTGCGTCTGTTTGCTCAGGTTCCGACGACTTCAGGGCAGTTTTCTGCAAGCTAATCCTATTAGTGTCTGCTCAGTCCGAATTTAATCACGGATCAAAATCAGACCGTATGGCCGGCCAGCTTTCCAAGCGGCTTCGGACACGCTGCATCGGGACGGAGCCTGGCCGAGCCAACTGGCCGTGAAAAGTATTTGGCGGCGCTCCGGGGTGCTTCCCGCCCGCCCTCGCTGGCGCCGGGCGCCGGGCTGTGCTGCCGCTCCGAGGCCTGGGAGCTCGGGGCGCGGGGGCGCTGGGAGCTCCGGGCAGGAGCCCAGTCGGGGCTGCCTCAAGCCGCCAGCTCTGCTCGGGGCTGCTCTCCAGAGGAGAATTTGGCAGGGGAGGGAGCGAAAGGCGGCGGGCTCGGCGCGCGCACACTCCACACTCCCGCTCGGTGGCGGCAAACTGGGTACGGGTGGGGTTGGGGGAAATCCTGCGCCCAGCGCCCACTGCCGACTGGCCCGAGCTCTGGGAGCCGGTATGCGAAGGCAGCGTCGCCGGTGGCATCCGGGCTGCAAGCGGCCCGGGGTGCGCCGGGTCGGAGCGGGAGCCTCCCGGTAGCCCGGCGCGGCCGGGGGATCCCTCGTGGCCCGCGCCCCTCTGCCTTCCCCCCTCGGTACTCGACTGTCCCTGCCCGATTCCAGACGCCCGGCGGGCGCCGGGGTGCAGGCACAGGCCACAGTCCCGGGCGAAGCGAGCTGCGCTCAGCTCGGCCCAGCCAGTCCGAGAAGGGGGCGACCACGCGCAGCGCCAGGTGGGCCGTGTGCTCGGAGCAAACTTCGGGGTCCCCCGGCTCTCAGTATCCCCGGGCCCCCGCTTCTCCGCGACGGGGACCACAAGTGCGGGCCACAAGTGCAGCCCGGCGCCCCCCAGAGCACTCGGACCTCCCGCGCCCGCCCTCAGCCTTACCGTGCTGCGGAGCTCCCGCGGCGGCGGCGGGGGCAGTGCCCGAGGGGCGGGCGGCCACCGGCACGGGCAGCCTGGCCTCCGGCGTCCGCCGAGCGGCCCGGCCCGATTGCAGATCACCTCTGGCTAGCGGCCGGTGCCCCCGCGCCCGCCCGCCTCCGGCCGCTTCAGCTCGCAGCCAAGTTCATGCCGGCGGCGCTGCAGCGGCGGCCTCAATCTGCTCGCTCCATTCCCACCGCCCGGCTCCGCGCCGCGCGCCCGGAAGGTGGAGTTTCGGGGGTTTAAGTTACTGATAGGCATTTCTCACTGCTGTGTCACTCGGGGAGGAGGAGACACGCACGCCGCACACTCACACACCCTCACACTCGCGGCGACGAGCGGCTCTGGCCTTAAAGGGGAAGCCACGCCACCCCGCCCGCGACCCCGCCGGCCCCGAGCCCCGAAACGCCGAGTTTCCAGGCCCGGAGGGGGCCGGGGTTAGCAGAAGCGCGGCGGCTGCCCGAGGGGCCTACCGGGCCCTCTGGCCACTCTTTAGAAGGGAAAGCGGCCGCAGGCTGGCTTCGCCGCGGTTGCCTCGTTTCTCCACTCAACTCGAGCCAGGGCAGCCGGGCAGCAGCGGGAGGGAAGGAAGGGGCACGGGCGCACTCACCTCGGTGGCTCCGCACGCAGCGGGAGGCGGCCGGTGCCTTAGGTGGCAGGTGGCCCTCCTAGACGGTGCGCTGCTGGCGAGAGGCGACAGTGGGGTGACCGTGCGCCCCCGGGCACGAGCGGATGGAGCTCGCCCGAGGGCGGCAGGCGGAGCCCCGCGCGCTCGGGAAGCCGGCTCACGGCAGGTAGACTTCCCGCTTCTGGGCCGAGCGAGCTGGTGAGCGGCGCGCGCCCCTGACGGACGCGGAACGAGCAGGGAGAGCGGGAGAGCCAGCACTCACCGGCGACAGGGCCGGAGAGCGCTCCAGACGGACCGAGACCGAGGGAGACGGCAGACAGGGAGAGACCGAATCCCCGAGAAGCCCTGGCGAGAGAGAGAAAGAGAATGAGAGAGATGGCAGCTCCCCGAAGGACCCCCGATCGTCACCCGGACCGGGGTGTCAGCGTCAAGTAGCCAGTTCCATCCCCCCTCCCCCTTTTTCCGTCCTCGGCGGAGACCGACCTCGAGCAGCGGCCGGGCCTCCTCCCCCTCGCCCCGGAAGGGTGCTCACCTTCCGCGGACGGCTGCAGGCAGAGGAGCGCCGGTCTCACGGCCGCCGCGTCTGCCCGCTGGCTCCCGCCCAGACGGCCAAGGCGACCCGCTGTGACGGCAGTGGGGACCAGGGCTCTCAGGTGGCGACTGCCGAACTGCACCCGCCCCGCTCCTGGCCTAGAGGACCCCTCCCCCCGGCGGGCCCCCGCCCCCTCCTCCTCCGTGCACTCCCCGCCCCCGCCCCCGCCCAGGTGCGGACCCTGTCTGTGCAGCCCGCCGAGGAGCCCGGGCGCGCCAGCCAGTCTCCCGCCTCTCTGGCCTCGGGCCGGCGGAGCCCCAGCGGGAGCTGGGCCGGCCTGGCCTCTCGCAGCGCGGGGTTATCCCGGGGCAGACACCTGCGGCTTCTGCAGGAACACGGGTTCCTCGTGAGCTGCCCGGCGGCGAGCAGGAGCGCGCCGTCCTCCCTCTGCCCGGGCGCCGAGGCCGGTGGCTCCTCTCCCCGTCTCCCCGGGGGCTGGCCCGCGCCCCTCCTCCGGGGTCTCTAACCGGGCTGCGTTTCCTAACCTGCACTTCCCGGGTGGCGGCAGGGAGGAGCTCAGCTCGGGGACGCCGTGTCCGGTCCGACAGCAGCAGCGCTGAGCGCAGCCCCAGAGCGGGCTCCGGGCTCCCGCCTGCACCTCTGAGGAGCGACCTGTCTGTCACCAGCACATCTGGTCACACTCGGCCGAGCTGCGGGCCGGGAATAAAGGGGTGGGCCAACCGCCCACGCGGCCCCTCCTTCCCTCTACGCCCACGCCCTCGGCCCGCGGGAAGCGCGGGGCCCCCTCCCAGAACCGAGCGAAGTCCTTTCGTGGGCTGCGTAGGCGCGACGGAGCCGGGCGCTTGCCTCTGAGCGTTTGCCCAAGTTTCCTGACTGAGGAGCAGCGTCCGGGCCCCACTGCCGGGCACAGGTGTCGGACTCCTCCTCCGCGGTCCGGTCTGGGTAGCGGGGCGAGCGCAGCCCAGCAGGCGCGGCGGGGGTCCGCGGCTCAGCCGGGGTACTGGGAAGGAATCCACCTTGGCCGGGCTCAGCCGGAGCTGCCCTGGAGAAGGCCAGCGGCCAGGAGAGGGTATTGCTTTCCGGTGACTGAACTGATCGCAGCCCTCACCTTCACTCCCGACAAGGCCGCGATGGAGTCCCCGTCCCTGGCCTGTTGGGCTACTGCGGGGAGAGGGGTGGTCAGCCTAGAGCGAGTTCGTGTCGGCCGGCTTCCCGCGGGCCGAGGGCGAGTTCGTGTCTTGAAGGAAATCGGATTAAACAAAACGGAACCAGGGATAACTGTATCTATTACCGAGCATGACCCAGTGCTTTTAAAATTTGATTCCCGCCCGCCTTAAAGTGCACTGGTCCCAGAGGTGGAAAATGGGGATCTGTTCCCAGAAACCTTCACTCCATCCTCATGTCCCTTCCCGTCTGCTTCCCCAGTGGAGCGGGTGATGCCCACTCCCCCCGTGGGTCCCGGGAGCCTGTGAGATCACAGACGCACCTGTGCCAGAGGATCAACGGCCCGTTTCGCACCACCAGCTGGATGGCTGCTGGGTATCTTGAGCTCCACGCCGCCTGAGCTGAGCTCCTGATCACCTCTGAAACCGGCTTCTCCCATGGTCTACCACCCGAGTTCATGATGGCTCCATCCTGCAAATTGCCCAGGCTGAATTCTCTAAATTTGTTTTCTCTTTTGCTCACACCCCACATCCAGAGAAGCAGACAGTTCTGTTGTCTCCATCTTCAAGATGCATCCACACTCCCAGCCTTCTCCCCCCGTCCACTGCTACCCTCTGGGCTCAGCCACCAGCATCTCCCACCTGGATTATTCCAGTAGCCACCTAACAGGTTGCCATTTCCTACCTCCCTCATCCTCCCCTCCCCACCCCAGTGTGGTCTCTGTTCTCTGAGCACCTGCAGCAGCTCCTCTGTAAACTAAAGTGCTTCTGGTGGCCTAGCAGACATGCCCCCATCCCCCCACCTGGATGACATCATCTTCCTTCTTGCCCTTGCTCTCGCCCTGCCCCAGGCCTCCTGACTCTTCCTCAACACACCAGGCACATCCCTCCTTAGGCCTTTGCACTGGCTGTTCCCTCTGTTGGAATGCACTTCCCCAGATATCCACTGGGCCAGCTCCCTCATTTCCTTTCATCTTGACACAAATGTCACCTGGCCAACCTATGTAACAATTCAAAGCCCCACACCCATCTCTGGCACTTCCTCTCCCCTTCCCTGCTTTGTTTTCTCTTTAGTACTTAATGCTAGCTGACCTCCTCTATAGGTTAGATCCCAAGAGGGCCACGATCAGTGTCTGTTTTGCTCACTGCTGTATTCCTAGCTCCTGGCACTGTACCTGGCAGGGAATATCTGCTCACTGGATGTTAGTAGAATTCTATTTTCCTGGAACTTTTCAGGAAACTCTGGGGGCCACAGGATTGTACACATACGCTGGGGAAGGGACCCCGAGCTGTCATTACATTTTCAGGAGGTTCGTGACGTCCTTAAGAAGGATGGAGGTCAGGCAAAGAGCTTTGCATTCACGTGATGAAACCAGTCCCAGGTCATGTCACCAAGGGGCACTGTGGCCCAGATGTGTTGTGATTCTTTCAGTTACTGCTGGAAACAGAGGTTCCCTTCTAGCTGTCACCTTGGGTATTCCAAGTTTGATGGAGAAATGGGAGGGGAGACCAGGGACAGTGAGGGTGAGGGCTTTGTTCTCATTGAGTAGACTGGCTGGGAGACCCTTTTGTCACTCCAGATGGGGACCAGGTCTGGAGCTAACAGCTTCCTCCATGTATCAAGGTGTACCATGTACTTTACCTGCATGAGTCCATGTACCCATTGTGGTGCTAGCCATTGTCATCTCCGTGTTCTCGATGAGGAAGTGGGAGGCTCGGAGAGGCTAAGGGGCATGTCCCGGGTCAAGCAGCTGGAGAGTGGCCGAGCAGTAAGCAACTGGGCCTCAAAACTTGGGCTGCTTCCACCTGCCACGTGGCCACTCATGTTTAGCCTGTGCAGCCCTGGCCAGCGGGTCCAGGCAAGGAAAGGAATCCCACAGGTTCTCCAGGGGCTGCCCTTCTCCTGGGGGAATCTCCTGGCCCTGTTGCTGCCAAGCTGCCAAGCAAAGGGTTGGGCTTGGACTATGGGGGTCCAGGAGTACCCTGCCAAGGCCAGTGTGGGCCCTGCCTTTGGTCTGACCCAAACCTGGAGCTCAAGAGATATGAAAACAATCAGCAGCCACCTGTCATTCACAGGCATAGTCCTGTGAACATACACGAAGTTTTCCCAAGTTTATGTGACAGATGTTGGGACCTTAACTGGGCAGCTTCTGGAATTCTGTGTGCGGCCTGCACAGGTAGGGGCCCATGGAGAACAGGCATGATGAGTGCCAGTAAGAAACACACATCCAGTTGCACTGTTCATCGTTACACCCTTGTTCCAAAGCCTCCTGTGGCTCCCTACTGTCCACAGCTCTAAATGTCAACTCCTCAGCCTGGTGTTCCACAGGTGGCCCCAGCCTCCATGTCCAGATTCATCTTCTGGTGTTTTCACACACGCTTCTGGGCCTCCTGCCCGGCTGGACTGTTGATTGGACATCAAACAACTCTGGTTCTTCCGGCCTCTCTACCTTTGCTTATGTATTTCCCATGCCTAGAATGCCAGCTCTCCTGTCAAAATCCCACCTGACTTTCAGGGCTCATCTCAAAAGGCTCATCCTCCGTGAAGCCTGGCCCAAGTTGCAGCACAGCACTGGTGCCCTCCCTCCCTCGCTCCGCCAGCCACGAGCCTGACTGTACCTCTCTGACTCTGCCGGCCTTTGCCCTAAGCTCTTCCCATTTCACTATTTTACCAGAGACGTTTGGGGTTCCCTCAAAGCTTCCCTGATGAACTCACTGCTGACCCATGGCTGGGGCAAAGGGGGGTTCAGGGTGCCCTGCAAATGATGGAATCTGGACCCAGAGGGAAGAAATGGGGTGATGCACGTTGCAGGGCTCACCACAACACCTGACGTTTCCCACCCATCCCCCAGCTGCTGCGCATGTGCAGAGGCTGTTGGCTGTGCCCACCTGGAGGTCACCCCTCCACCTGCTCCTCCGGCCTCTCCCCTGGCTCCTGGCCCCCTGCAGCTCTGTGCCACCCCTGCCCTTCCCGCCATGCAGAGGCCACACCCCACAGCCCAGGCTCTGAGCCCTAGGCTCCTGGAGCATCCGCTCAGGGCTTCTTAACTCCTCCGCTGCGTAGAGTCCTAAGCCCGATGACCAGTGTTTTCTGATCCCCGTGGACTGGAGGCCACAAGCAACAGTCACCTGGACAGACAAATGCCCGTGGGGAGGCCCAGGGTGGTGACTGGCCCATGCAGAGGAAGTACACCTTGACCTGGGAGGCTGGCGGCCGTGCTGTAAGGATCTGCCACCTCCCAGCTGTAGAAGCTCCTGAGCCTCGGGCGTCTCCTTTGTCAAATGGGGTCATAGTGGGACCTGCCGTACTGGGGTGTAGTCAGAGTTGCAACCCTCTCTGTAGGGGACCCCCCTTGGCAGGGCACCTGGCCCATAGGTTGTTTGTCCTCAGAGAAGAGGCTACTGTTATGTACCCCAAACACCCCCAAAGACAAGAGGCAGGTATTGAATGAGAGATGTTGGCTTTAAGGTGAAACATGTTAGGATGAAAGCCCGGTGCTGCACGTGGGTCGGAACCCTGTACGACACCGGGCAAACGGTGAGTGTTTTGATATGTCTGGCAAAAGGTGATTCTGTGCCAGGTGAGGAACCAGATTGGGGCACTCGCAGAGCACACGTGGCATTTCGCCCTGGTGGGGTGGACGAGAGCCACTGGGAAATCATTTTGATTTGAAGTATTATTTTGAGTTGCATTATTTCTCTTCACCATGCTCTGAAACAATTTTAATTTTCTCAGGGACGTTGGTGGTGGTAGGAATTTTTAAGACTCACAATGGAGACAAATGGGAAATTGTTAAAATATTGATTGTAATTTCCTGGTGACTTCACTGTTTAAAAAATAGGAACCTTTAAGAAAAAAAGCCCTCATTAGCAAGCGAGCAGTTAATTAAAGGGCTGTAGAATGGCTTGCATTGATTTCACCATGAAACCAGAAAGCTGTGGCTACAAGTCAATTTCTCCCCTGCAGCTCCTTGCTTACCATCAATGCCACTTCCAGAATGCCACAGGTAATATCATCAAAGCATAGATAAGGACGGGAAATGGTTATTGGAACAGAGATGGATAAATAATTTAGGGAATTAACGTAAATCCAGATGGCTGCCAGTTTTCCTCTTGCACCCTACATACAACTGAAAGACACTGTCAGAGATTTTATATAGAAAAAAGTATGCAGATGGCTTGCTAATTATTACTCTTTATGCAATGACATTTTTTTTTCCAATAGCACAGGCACGACTCAGGCCCCACATGGGAAGAGGCTCCATCCACTATTCTAGGACCCTTCAGACCATTTGCAATTTTGTGATTAGGAAAAAAAACCACACACACAACAAAACCCAGGCCTGTGGCTGTCCTAGCAACCAGCTAGGCTACTGCTGCACCATCACTACAACCATTCAGAAGGTTAATATGACGTAACACCAGGGAACCAGCCAGAGCCCAGCATCGAGCAGGCATGCTATCCAGGCAGACGTCAGCGGGGGCGGGGGGGGGGGGACAAAAAACGGACAACGTGCTCCCGCTCTTCTACATTTGGAAACACAATCATCTTAAAAATAAAAGCAGCCCAAACTCTGGGTACACCAGTCCCTGTGCTTCACATCGTGAGCTCAATGAAGCCTCATAAGAACTAATTGCAGAGTTGAGCAAACTGAGGCTCAGAGACATTCAGCAACTTGTCTGAGATCACACAGCTACTCACTGGTGAAACCGAGATTCGAATGTCCTAGGTGGCCTGGGACCCAGCAGCCTCCACAAAATCCCATTAAGACAAAGCTCACCAGGGGATTGGGAAGGAACACGCACTTCTTCACATGTTACCAGCTCTGAGCCCGGTGCTTTGGCGCTTTGCTAGTTGGCTGGCTTGCACCAGCTCATGAGAAAGGGCTGCTACATCTTTAGCAATTTTGTGGACTTGTTGATGACTCTTCAGTAGCTTGAAATTGGCCGTGGTGGGAGTAGCTACACGACAGAAATGGGCAAATGCTGCAAATCAAGGCTGGTTGTAAACACTTACCAACATTCCATTGCATGCGGGCATTAGAGCCAGACTGCCCGGTTCAAATCCTGGGCCCACTGCTTACCATGTGGCCTGGGGCAAGTTTCCTAGTCTGCAACATGGAGATACCACAGTGCGTGTCTCATCGGCTTGTTGCAAGAGTTAAACATAATAATCCATGTAAAAGCACCTGGCACAATAGAAGTGATGGGCTAGTGTTAGTTGTAAAAATAAGTGTACTGCAACTACTAATTATTACTATTACTACTATTATTATATTAGGCAGCCATCCACTTTCATCTAGAGTCCAGCAACATGTCGTAAATATTCTCCCTGCCTCTGGTCTCGTACACTCCAGTGCATCCTCCTCACAGTAGCTAGGGTAAATTTCTAGAATACAGATTTTATGTCATTCCTCCCTTTTGCTCAAAATATTTCTATGGCTCCCTATTACCCTCAGGGAAAAGTCGCTGCTCCAAAATACCAAAATCTCTTAGTCTGCTCGGGCTGCCATAACAAAGTACCACAGTCTGGGGGCTTAAACAACAGAAATGCATTATCTCCCAGTTCTGGAGGCCAGATGTCTGAGATCAAGGTGTGGGCAGGCTTGGTTCTTTCTGAAGGCTGTAAGGGAAGGCTTTGCTCCAGGCATCTCTCCTTGGCTTGTAGATGGCTATCATCTCCCTGTGTCTCTTTACATTTTCTTCTTTCACTGCATGCCCTGTGTCCAAATTTCCCCATTTTTATAAGGACACGGGCAGTGCTGGATTAGGGTCTCACCCTACAGCAGCATCATCTCACCTCAACTTAATTAATTACATCTGCGGTGGTCCTAGTTCCAAATAAAGTCACATTCTGAAGTACTGGCAGTTAGAACATCAACATATGAATTTTTATGGGACACAATTCAACCCATCACAGTCTGCCCTCTGGCCTCCCCCAAAGTTTGTGTCTTTCTCACATGAAAAATACATCCAACATCCCATCCCAACATCCGCAAAAGTCTTAACCCAATTCAGCATCAACTGTCAGTCCAAAATCTCATCCACATGTCATCTAAATCAGGTATGGGTGAGACTCAGGGTATCATTCATCCTGGGCCAAAATTCCTCTTCATTTGTGAACTTGTGAAACCAAGCAACAAGTTATCTGCTTCCAAGATGGGTGTAAAGGTTATTTTGTTTTTCCTTTGAATCCAGCTTTTTTTTTCTTAGAAATATATTGGAGACATTTTTTCAAATAAAGAGGTAAAGATCTATGTTAACATTTGTAATGTCTTCATAGTATTGCATTTCATGTGTCTTAGCATTTATTTAACTTAACATATACTAATAAGTATTCAAGTTGTTTTCAACCTTTGGCCATTATGAACAGGATGTATCTTTGAATTAAAATCTGCAATCACACACAAATATGAAAAATTTTAGACTACTTCATGCTGTGAGTCACAAATACTAGATAAATGCTCCAATGGGTAATGGTACTTATTTTATAAACATTTGAAACTGTAATTCCACTCGGCATTATATGTATGTTTCTCCATTAGCTCAGAATATTTCACATTTCCCCTCACGTATTCCTTTAGAGGAGTTAAAAGGTGGTCATTTCTATCTACATTTAACATACTGAGTTCCAGTTGAAGCATCCAAAGTTATAAACGTGGGAGAGGCAATACTAACAAAATCTAAGGAACATAGTTGCTTGCATCTACTTTGTGTTCTTTCCAATGGACCGGAGCTTTCCCCTGGTTCTTGGTGTGGGAGGATCCCTGGGGAATTAACTAGCCTGATTTCTCATTCCTGTCTCTTTTCCTTCAGCTGTAGTGATCTTTTCTGTCTTCATCCAATATCTCCTTTAAACTTGTCTGATGTCAGAATACCTCCTATTAGTCCCCCGTTGATTGTAATCACTTCTCTGTTCTAAAGTGCCTTTGCAATTAAATACAGCATTCATTGAGAGTTTATTTTGTAATCTTGAAGTTTATGTGGGTATCTCTGTTCTTCTCTAGTCTGTAAACTGGTCATCAGAGACCCAAGATGCTATTTATTTGGAATCCCCTAAAGGCACCTCGCACTTTAAATAACACACATATTGAATATAGTATTTTAAACTATACTGTGTCTATACAGCAATGAGAAATATTTTAGCTTTTGGACACCATCAATACTTTCTCATTATATTATGTAAAACTATTTATTTACTGTATTAATTAATTTAAAGAGAGAGGGTACTTCAGGTAGTTTTCAGTTCTACTTTGAGTTCATTTTGGAGAAGCGATTTGAAATACAAAATCCATGATTTGGATTTTTTGTTTTTTAATTTACTTTTGGCTGCGTTGGGTTTTCGTTGCTGTGCACGGGCTTTTCTCTAGTTGTGGCGAGCAGGGGCTACTCTTCATGGCGGTGCATGAGCTTCTCATTGTGGTGGCTTCTCTTGTTGCGGAGCATGGGCTCTAGGCACGCGGGCTCAGTAGTTGTGGCTCGCGGGCTCTAGAGCGCAGGCTCAGTAGTTGTGGCGCACGGGCTCAGTTGCTCTGCGGCATGTGGGATCTTCCCGGACCAGGGCTCGAACCCGTGTCCCCTGCATTGGTAGGTGGGTTCTCAACCACTTCACCACCAGGGAAGCCCCAAAATCCATGATTTTTGAATGTTGAAAACCATTAGACCAGAATGAAAGAAATATATGGAGCTGTATTACATATAAATATTATTATAGCATGGTTTTTAAAAAATGCTTGATAGTTAAGTCAGTCTCATTTGATTTTTTATGTTAGTTACTATAGCATTTTTTGAAGTACCTTTTAGCAAAAATGCATACCGTTATACAATTTGTCCAGCTTTTGAATACAATTTTCCATACTTTCAAAAGAGATCAAATGATGGCAATACAGTTTGGAAATCCTTGTCACAGATCCATTTCTTAGGATTTTCATCTCAGAAATGTTGACTTCCATAAGCATTAGGACCATACTTACTTGATAAATGCATTGTCGGGACATACTTTTTATTTTTATGGTAGAAAGAAAATGGCAAAAACATATTGTCATTCACATTTCAAGTCCATTCCTGTCTCTGGAGCTGTGCTCTGGCCCCATTTAGCCCATCGATTGGTTCTGCCACTCGCAGCGTCAGTTCCAGAGGCTTGTAGCGCTGTTCCCATACTTAGGAGACATCGCAGAAGGGTCCCTGACATCGTTTCCTATCAATGGGTGGCAGAATTCCGAACGGAGGAAAGGACCTGGCCCTCGGCAAGCCAGCCAGCTGCCAAGGCTGACAGAGTGCTTTGGCTTCACTTTAGGTCTTCAGTGCGTTAAAGGCTTTGCCTTCTGTAACCACAGCTCCCATGGATCAGGATCTTTTCTGAACGGTGAGTTGTATATACCTGGAACCTGCTAGTGTTGGAGGGTCTCCCACAGAGGTGGGGGGGGGCGGCTGTGGCTCACCGTGGGGACAAGGACACTGGCCAACGTTATTTTTATGTGCTAACTTGACTGGGTTAAGGGAGGTCCAGAGAGCTGGTAAAGCCTTATTTCTGGGTGTGTCTGCGAGGGTATTTGTGGAAGATATTTGCATTTGAATTAGTAGACTAAGCAAAGAGATCTGCCCTCAGCAGTGTGCGTGGGCATCATGCAATCCATAGAGAGCCCAAATGAAACAGGTGAAGAAAGGGCGGATTCCCTCTCTCCTCTTGAGCTCAGTTGTCCATCTTTTCCTGCCCTAGAACTTCAGAGCTCTTGGTTCTCCCACCTTTAGACTCTGGGACTTACCCCATTCGCTTCCTGGGTTCTCAGGCCTCCAGACTTGGACTGAATTGTACTGCTGGTTTTCCTGGGTCTCCAGCTTGCAGATGGCAGATCTGGGGGATGGGACTTCTTGGCCTCCATCCTGTGTGAGCCAATTTCTATCATAAATCTCCTCTTCTTTCTCCTATCTGTGTATCTATCTATCATCTCTTCTTGGTTCTGTTTCTCTGGAGAACCCTGACTAATACAGCGGGACAGGCAGAGGATAGCCGTTCCCATTCCAAAAGGGAGAAATTGGAAGGAAAATAGGGACCACGGGTCCCAGGAAAGTCTGAAACCTAGCAGGGCAAATTCCTTTCGATTTTAAGGCTTGCGAATAATCCTCTGGCTCAACGGTCTGCCCTCCGGGTTTGTCCCTCAGCCCCCGCAAAAACAACTCAGGCAGTGGACACAGCCATCAACTGGCTGTTCCAAAACACATTGTTCTTTCACACCTCCATGCCACGCACTCCGTGTTCCCCGCGGACCAGAGGGCCCTCCTTTCCCTGCTCACTTGGGCCACTCCTCTCAGCCATCAGGCCTCAGCTGAAGCCTTCGTTCTCGCCTGTGTTACCTTCATGGACCACGGCCCCTCCTCCCCAAGGTCAGGAGAAGGGGCTGCCTTTTTACAGAAGGCACCTCTGGCGGGTGAGCTGCCGCTCCTGTGGGTCCTTACAGCCCTGGCCTGTAACTGCGGATCCGCCCACCTCCCCACTAGACTGGGTGCCTCTGGGTTTCAGGCACCAGCTGTTGTGTATCAGGTTTTAGCCCAGGGCCGGGCGCAGAGCTGCTGTGCGATATGTGAATGCCTGTGTGTCTGAGTGACGAACTGCAGAAAGGAGCCTTTTCTGAACACCTACTGTGTGCAGAGCGTTGGACTTGGGCTGGACGCTCTTGAGAGGGCGAGGAGGGACCATCTCACACTCATCATTAAAGACAACAGATGTATCGCCCTGCAGAGCTGGAGGGGCCTTTGGCAGCAGGTGCTGGCACCTGACACATATTAACTCATCAGATCCTCAAACCAACCATGCGACCCTGCGACCCTGTGAGAGATTATGTAGCACAGTGTAAAGGCAAGCAACCAGGGGCCAGCCTGCTTTCAATCCAGGCTTTGCCACTTAGAAGCTGTGTGACTTTGGGCAGTTTGTGCCTCCCTCTCTGTGCCTCTGTTTCCTCTCCTGTAAAATGGGGCTAATTGGGGTACCGACCTCACGGGGTTGGAGTGAGGATTCAGTGACTTCATATCTGTCAGGTGTCAGCTGTCACTCAGCTACAGCCAGTTTCTAGCTGCTGTTGCAAAATGCTTGCCAGTGCAAAGCATGCTCATACACCCAGGGACAGGGTTGGGAAACGCGAGTCCTGTACATGAAATGACTATAGTGCACGAACAGGCAACATGGACAAATAAATGTGTGTATGTGGGGAGGGGGACAGTGACACTGGATGTCTGTTGGTGGCAGCTCCTTCAAATGATAAGAGGCCTGGCCTGGGAGGCAAGACCCTGTGTTCCCAGCTCAGTCTTGCACCTGACCCAGTGTGGGACGCTGGGCAAGCTCCCTTCCGTCTCTGGGCTTCACTTCTGGCTCTCCACAGGCTTGGACCTCCCATCTGCAGCATTTTCCAGAAAGTCCCCCCACTTGCTTTGGTGGTTCAGAGACCAATCCTGGGTTGCAGGCGGCCACCAATTGTGCTGTAGCTGTAGCTATGCCTTCCCATCCTGCCCCCTGGCTGCACAGTGTGTCTGCCAGCAGGGAAGCACTGCTGCCTTGCAGAATGAGTATAGATGCCACCTGGTGCAATACGAGTAACGAAACCAAAGGGCAAGGCAGTGGCTTGCCACTCTTCCTGTGAGCTGGGCCATTCATCTCCCCAGCCCTTTCTCCTGAGCACAGAGGCAAGCAAGGCCAAGAAGATGCTTCAGTACCCAAGTGCATTCTCTCCGGGCACATCACTACCCCAGTTCCTCAGGACCTAAGATGCAGTGCAGTCTTCTTGCCCCTGACATGCTACCCGAGGCTCTTCCAAGGTGGCACTATATGGGGAATTACGGTACTGGGCATTTGCCAGGAGGAAGAGAGTGTGTGCTTTACATGGGACTGAAATGTCCCTGCTGTTCAGAGAAAGGAGATTCAGAGAAGAAGGCAAAATCAGTGCCTTTTGCAGCAGCCAAATTTCCATCTCATTGCTGTGTGCCGGCAACGTGATGCCCAGAGCCAGATCACACAGGCTGGTGTCACGTTGCATCAGCGGTAAAACAAACAGCTTTAGTAATCAAGTCCCCTGGATGCAGTGGCAGATGCCTGGCTGGCTGGGAGGGCCACAGTGATCACTTTAGATATGTGGGGTTCTAAGCAAGCAAGACATGGTGCCACACTGAGCCTTGAGGACGGCTCAGCTTCTTTCCCGTCCTGCCCCTGTCCTCAGGCCTGTCCCACAGAAGCCCTCCTTCCCAGTAGGTGTCATGTCCATTCCAGGGTCCTGGCCCTGTCTGTGAAGCCATAGCCACACACCGGTTCCTCATTCCTGAAGAGCAGTGTGCCACATCACGGGCACCACGCACCATGCCACTCTGTGGGATCAGTGAGGCTGGTGGAATCAGAGCAGAACCCTCAAGAAAGTTCTGGACTGTAAATTCTGTAGTGTGGCCATGAGGGACCGCGTTTCTCTACAGTAGGATCAACAGCAAGCAGAACATTTCCTGCCCCCGATGGAGGCATAGAACCCGCAGTGCCAACCAAACTCCATGCCAACCTCTCTTGCTCTCTGCTCAGGGCTTGTTCCTGATAATGAAATGGCCATTTTGCCTGTGTAACATTAGTGATTTATTAGTGATTATTGATTTTCTTTTTTTAAATAATTTGTTTATTTATTTATTTATTTATTTTTGGCTGCTTTGGGTCTTTGTTGCTGAGTGCGGGCTTTCTCTAGTTGCGGTGAGCGGGGGCTACTCTTTGTTGTGGTGCACGGGCTTCTCATTGTGGTGGCTTCTCTTGTTGCGGAGCACGGGCTCTAGGCACGTGGGCTTCAGTAGTTGTGGCTCGTGGGCTCTAGAGCGCAGGCTCAGTAGTTGTGGCGCACGGGCTTAGTTGCTCTGCGGCATGTGGGATCTTCCCGGACCAAGGCTCCAACCCGTGTCCCCTTCATTGGCAGGCGGATTCTTAACCACTGCACCACCAGGGAAGTCCCTGATTATTGATTTTCAATTGTGGTTTCTTGGGACTGTGGGATGCAGCAAATCTAAGGCATCCTGCCTGTGGCTCTCCATCCATTTGCTTGAGGCCATGGGCTCAGATGCGAGCAGCTCATCCATGGCCCAAAGGGCCGCTTGCTGTTGCGCAGTTTCCTTCCACTCACTGTCTTCCAAAGACCCCTCCCTCCCTCTTCCTCCACAGCCCTAGCTACAGATGGGAGCGGACAGGACTTTAAGTGGCGGCTCTGATGATTTCTTTCCATGGCCCTGACTGGATCCAGTTCCCACCTCTCAGGACCCGCTCTGCCCCCCTTTTCCCCAGAGGCCTCCCTCCTTTATTCTCCCTTAAAGGATTCTTACTTCTTCTGACTGTCGCATTCTTCCCGGGCTTGGAAAGTGGTGGCCTCCGTCCTGTGGCAGGAAGTAAGCAGAAGCCCCTGGGCCAGTAGTCTGTATTGCTCGTGGCCTTGGTCCTTCCTACCAGCAGCTTCCTGGGTCTGGAAAGAATCCTAAGCGAGGTGGTTCAACTCCTTCCCCAACCCAGTCCCTGATTCCCGGCTCCAGCTTCCAGCCTGAGAAAGAGCAAGCCCTCCCGCACATGTCCTGAGCACCTTGCCCCAGCACCATACGAGACGTGGAACAAAGATCTGGTTTTTTTTTGTTTTCTGTTTTTTTTTTTTAAAGAATGAAAAAGAAGAAAAAGGGAGGGCTATTTCAGATGTGCTTAGACTCACCTGTCTCTTACTCTAGTTCTTTCTGTGTGGAGGTTCATTAGACTTCATGCGGGTACAGCTCAAGAGTGCCTCACCCCAGGTGCTTAGCTGCACGCCTCTATCCTGGCCTCCTTTGCCGCTATGGCATGGAGGTCCAGGGCAGCTTGTTTGCCATGCGCACGTGCCGCATGATGGCCGGTTAGGCTCCCACGGAGGGAAACAGGGCAATGGGGAGAGGAGATGAGAGGTAACTGCTTCCCTTCCTCCCCCTAGTTCCAAGACATATTTCATTTGGCTTCTCAGAGGGTTTTATGGCATCAGACAACCAGTCATCCACCATGGTGCATAATTAGATATCATATCCTTGTTCTGGCTCTTCCTCCTTCCCTAGTTTGCCCCCCTGCTCACCCCAACCCCTGCTCTCTGGGCTCCCATTTCCCGATAAAGATACATGCATATAACCCTTTGTCTTACGTTCTGCTTTCTGGGGACCCGGGTAGCTGGTACTGTGAAGGGCCTTAGACATCCTGAGGATGGGATTTGGGAGCTGGACCTCTAACTAGTAAGTGGTAATAAGGACCCCCTTTCTGGTGGATAAAGGGGTGTGGTAACTTCTGACGTGCAGTGGCATCACAGTAATTCAGATTCTCACCTGTGAAGCATGTGGTTCTGCCCTCGAAAGCACGGGCACAACAGGAACCAGAAGGATCTGGGGGCTGTCTGGCTTTGGTTACTTTGAGAAACTTGCCGTAAAGAAAATGGCAGACGTGGGTCAGCCAACCATCAATTCAAAACAGCCTGTGAAAACTAGAGGGAAGCATTTAAAGGGATCCTTGTGTCCTTCAGCAGTAGAGCAGACCATGATGAAAATCTGACCCAATGTCAAATTGTAAAAATACAATATAGCAAAGGAGATTAAATAGAGCCTCAATAGTTTTCTGTATCAAGGTCTCAATGGGAAAACAGTGCGACTTGAAGACCTTGAATGGGGACATTTGGGTGGATAAGCCTGAGACTGTTGAACCCCTATACTCTCTGGAAACCTCCACTACCTCTCATTGCCTTCAGGGTGCTAACCAGGGTTAGCTCTCAGTGTAGCCTAAGCTTGGAAGTACAGTTCTTGTTCTGAAAGAAAGTAGCTTGCATGAGAATTTCAGAAACTGGCTAATACATGCGAGCAAGAATTGTGACAGTGCTGATGGGAGTTGGCTATTGAAGACGGTGGACCCAGGGAATTGACAGGGGAGAATTTGTTGACAATAGTGGCACTCACTTGTGCCCAGGGATTCAATGTTCAGACAAAAACATTGGGAAAGGGTCCTAATACTTTCCTGGGATGCTCCTTGAAACTTGGACAAGACAATAGCCTATAATAAATGAGATGGAGTTGCCCTAACGTTCTTGGCGTGGTACCACAATGTTCAGAGACGTGTTAGAACAGATACATTATGTGATACCAGAAAACCTACCATTTGACTGTGTTCCTTGCGTAGGGCAAAGAACGCTTCTGTCATCAAGGCAATATATGAGAGGGGCACTGGCATATTTGAGAATCTTTGTAGGTAGCTGTCTTCTCTAGGTTCAGTGTTACAGTAGGAGATACCACCATGGAACTGAGTTCCTTTGTATCAGTGGAGATGATGAGATTCTATTGATAGAATGGCAGAGGCCAGGTGGCAACACTTAGCCATTATTGTAATGGGAAGCAAGGCCAGACTAGCAACTGGGGTGCCATACCTGCTGGGATCTGTACAATGACCAACAGACCATGTGTTCCTAAGACAGATAGGTGGATCGATAACTAGGGTGTCACTTGATTAGTGTAATTTTAAACAAAATCTAAAGCTTATGAGCAGAAGGTGGGTGTCAGCCACCACAGTGAAAACCTCAGTTTCTTATTCAGTTTCCAGATCTACGTCACTTTCCAAACCCAGAGCCCAGATTGAAGGGGAGTCTAGTTTCCTTGTGGAAGAACTCTACGGTGCCACCACAGTTCCTTAGGATAAATATTCTCCCAATCCTTCCCCAAAGGGACCTAAGGACATTTGTTGATGGTAACTGTGCTAGGAAAAGGGAACTACTTACACTTTTTGAGAACTGTTGAATACAGGGTATGAACTTACATCAACATCAGGAAACCCAAAATGCCATCATGGTTTTCTTGTTAGAGTGGGGACTTACTGAAGTCAGATGATAAGTGGAATTCTGGCCCAATGGTCTAATGGGTCTGTGGACCCATCCCGTGTCATTTCCCTGGCTCCCAAGTACATAATCGGGATAGATACCTTTAGCAGCTAGAAGAACCCTCACATGGGTACCTGACTTGTGGAGTAAGAATGATTTTGATAGAAAAAAATCAAGTAGAAAATGCTGAAACTGTCTGCTCCCTCAACCAAGATAGTAAATCAGAAGCAACAGAGGAGGAATTGCCAAAATTAATTCCACTATCAAAGACTTAAAGGATGCAAGGGTGGTGGTCCCCATCACATCCTTGTTCAATTCACCTGTGTGGCTCCAGCAAAAACCAGATGAATTGTGGAAGACGATTGTGGACTGCTTACTGTAAACTTAACTAGGTGGTCGTTCTAGATGTGGCTGAACTGCTGGATGTGCCATCTTTACTAAAGCAGACCAGAACATCCTTTGGCACTTGGTGTGCGGCTATTGGTCTGGAAAATGCATTACAGTAAGTCCCCTACATACGAACGAGTTCCGTTCCAAGAGTGCATTCGTAAGTCCAATTTGTTCGTCAGTCCAACAAAGTTAGCCTGGGTATCCCACTGACACAATCGGCTATATAGTACTGTACTGTAATAGGTTTATAATACTTTTCACACAAATAATACATAAAAAACAGTGAACACAAAAAATAAAGAAAACAATTTTAATCTTACAGTATAGTACCTTGAAAAGTATAGTAGTCCAGTACAACAGCTGGCATCCAGGGGCTGGCATCGGGTGAACAGGCAAGAAGAGTTACTGACTGGAGGAGGGAGAGGAGGTGGGAGATGATAGAGCTGAAGGGTCGTCAGCAATAGGAGATGGAGGACGAGCTGCAATTTCACTCACACCGGATGTTGATGGAACGCACATGCATATCTTTGAAAGTTCGCAACTTGAAGGTTCTTATGTAGGGGACTTACTGTATTTTAATCCCCATCTGTAAGTGGGATTAAAAGCAGATTGCCCTTATACAAGAAGGCCAGCAGTACATATTCACTATTTTACCCCACAGTTAGGTGAATCTCTGCTCTCAGCTCTGTCCCAGCATAGTCTGTAGGGGCCTTGACCTTCTTGACATTTCACAGAGCATCATACTGGTCCACCATATTGATGAAATTGCTGACATCAGGCTAATTGGAGCTGGTGAGCATCAAGTGACAAGTACCTCAGACGTCCTTGTAAGACACATGCAAATAAGAGGGTGGGAGGTAGAACCCAAGAAGATGCATGGGCCTGCCATGTCAGGGAAATTTTTAGGGTTCCAATCATCTAAAACATGCCATGAAAAAGACAAAGGACAAATTATTTTTACCTTGAATCACCCACACTAAAAAAGAGTCACAGCACTTAATGGGTCTTTTTGGATTTTGGAAGCTGCAGAGAATGCAGTTGGGAATTTTGCTCTAAGATATTTATTGGGTTGTTCAGAGGTTGCCAGTTTTGAGTGGAATTTAGAACGAGGGAGGGCTCTGCAGTGGGCTGAGGCTGAAGTTTGAACTACTCTACCTCTTGGGCCTAATGACTCAGGTCTGATGGTGCTAGAGGAATCTGGGGTGGATGAGAATGCTGGGTGGAGTCCTTGGCAAGCTCTACTAGCAGAGGCACCTAAGTGCAGACTCCTAAGGTTTTGGAGAAAGGTCATGCTTTCTGTGGCAAAGGATTTTTCTCCTTTTATAAGAGGGCTCTTCGAGTGCTATTGGGCCTTGGTTGAGACTTAGTGTTTGACTATGGAACCCCAAGTAACTATAAATCTGCAGTTGCCCTTCATGAGCTCGGTATTTTTAGATCCAATAAGTTGTAAGGTCAGGCAAGTACATCCTTTGTATGATGAAAACTATTATAATTGGACTTTGGATCCAAGAAGGTCTACAGACTCAAGTAAATGGCACAGACAGGTGGTCCAGATTCCTGTGCCATCTACATCTGTTGTGTTGACCACACCTTTCCATCAGCTCGGACCTACAGCTTTATGGAGTTTCCCAATGACCTGCTGATGGAGGATAAAATAATTTGGGCCTGGTTGTCAGATGGCTTGGCACAGGGTATTCATGAAAGCTGAAAAAGAAGTAGACTGTTGCTCCATTCCAACCCTACCCAGTGATGACATAAAGAGGAGTGGTAAAGGGAAATACTCCTAGTGGGTGGAGGTGCAAGTGGCAGAGTTGGTCATCAATGTGATATGGAGGGAGAAGTAGTTAATAAAGGTCAGACCCCTGGACGGTAGCTATTGACATAGCTTGTGGTCATGGATTGAATTTTATCCACCTTCCAAATTCATATGTTGAAGTCCTAACCCTGGTACCTCAGATTATGGCCTTATTTGGAAATAGGGTCATTGCAGATGTAATTAGTTAAGATGAGGTCACACTGGAGTAGGATGGGCCCTAATCCAATATGACTGGTGTCCTTATAAAAAGGGGAAATCTGGACACAGAGACACACATAGAGGGAAGATGGGATGAAGAGACACGGGGAGAGACGGCCATCTGCAAGCCAAGGAAAGAGGCCTGGGACAGATCCTTCCTTCAGGGCCCTCAGGAAGAACCAACCCTACTCACTCCCTGATTTTGGACTTCAAGCCTCCAGAACCTGGAGACAATACATATCTGCCCTTTAAGCCACTTTGTTATGGCAGCCTTGGCAAATTAACATACTAGTTGGCTAGGGGTCTGGAGGGAACATGCTTGGAAAATCATGTTCATGGCAAAGAAGGTGCAGCAATGGGCTCACTGGGATGACCGTGTAGCCAATCACTCATACTAGCGTGTCTGATAGAATAGCCTGTTAAAAGCTTATCTAGGGCTTCCCTGGTGGCGCAGTGGTTGAGAATCTGCCTGCTAATGCAGGGGACACGGGTTCGAGCCCTGATCTGGGAGGATCCCACATGCCGCGGCGCAACTAGGCCCGTGAGCCACGACTACTGAGCCTGCGCGTCTGGAGCCTGTGCTCCACAACAAGAGAGGCCGCGATAGTGAGAGGCCCGCGCACCGCGATGAAGAGTGACCCCCGCTAGCCACAACTAGAGAAAGCCCTCGCACAGAAGCGAAGACCCAACACAGCCAAAATTAAATAAACAAATAAATGAATAAATAAAAAGCTAAGCATTTGAAGCTCTTTAAAAAAAAAAAATTAAAAAAAAAAAAAAAAAAAAAGCTTATCTAAGATGCCAGCGTGGGGACAGCACACGAGGGTCGAGGCGCTGTCCTCCAGGACACAGTAAGTACATGGATCCAATGGCTGATATATGGTCCCCAATAGCTAGAACCCACAAATCTGGAAACCAAGGGCTGGACAGACAGAGGAGAGGGCCTTCTCACCATCACTCCCGGTGACCCATCTGTGGAATTTGTGCTTCCTGTTCCTGAAGCCTTAGTCTCAGGCAGATTAGAAGTTCTGGTTTGATGGGACAGAATGTTTCCCCCAGGGGTCACAGTAAGGATTCCATTGAACTTGAAGCTTCATTGACCATCTTGTCAGTGTGTGTTTCTCGTGCCAACAAACCAGCAGGAAAAGAAAGGAGGGGTTAGGGCTGCTGTCATACAGTGGTGGCGGGGAGGAATGTGTTTACAGCCTAAGGAGTTCGATGGAAGTGTTTGCTTGGTGCTTCTGTGTCCAGTAATAAAGGTGTGAACAGGCAATTGCAGGAATCATGGCCCACTACGGTCAAGGCAGCTACGGGGTAGACTCCTGGGGGGGTACAGGTCTGAGTTGCCTCACAAAGCAAGCAACACAGAGCAGTCAAAGGAACAGAGAGTGGAGGAGGGCGATGAGGACTAGCAATTATGGCCCAGGCATCACCTGTGGCACTGGGGACTGTCAGTTTTCCACAAACCCTCTCGCATTAAATCTCTGCCGAGATTGCAGCTGACCAGCACCCTGAAGGGGCCTTTGAGTAGAGTGGTCTCGGATTTTGAATGTTTCGAAAAAATGGAAGCCCCATCTGGTAATGTGGGAGCTGGGTGTAACGGAGGATACGAGGCGATCCGAGTGGTTCAAGGAGAAGGCTGCATCAGACGCCTTTCATGCCCCACTTCGATTCTCTTGGCCTCGCCCATCTCTTATTCCAGCCACTGCTGTGGTGACTGGGTCTGTGAAGCTTCTGACCCCCTTCACACTGGTGCAACCTGCCGGCGCCCCATGATGCCTATGATGCCTGCTTCTCCCCTCCTTCCTTGGGCTTCTCCGGTGCCAAGGGATGAGTCACTGTGGGAACTCAGTGCCCACACATGCACACCCTGGGGTTTGGGGAGTTCACACCCCCTGAAATAACTGCTTCCCTTTTGCTTCCACTGTGGATGATCTCGAGATGCATTTCATACGGTGCTTAGACTGCCATAAATTCAAGAAGCCAGTCACCTTTCACGGCGGCCAACTCGATCAACACGCTCCAGTATGGACTTTCCTTCCGTCCCTGCGTGGCTCCTCTGCCCTTCACTTCTGTTGCCTGGGGTCACTCTCTCCCCAGAATACTCGCACATAAGGCTTTGTCTCAGTTTCGACTTTCTGAGGAGTGCAGGCTAAGAGCAAGCACGTGCCTGCCCTCACTGCACTTCCAGACTGGCTGGGAAACAAACACAGGACATTTATGTACCTGGTGTCACGTGTCCCATTCAGGGGCCGTACCCAGTACAGCGGGAGTGCAGGAGACCACAGCAGCCTTAAGTAATCTGGCAGGGAGGCTTAGGGGGCTTCCTTAAATTGTGATACCTGCAGCATGAGTAGAAGTTTCATCAGGAGAAAGGGCTGCTGCTTTGAGGGGAGTGTTTTTTGAGGGGTAGAGGGGTTGGGGATGCATCCAAGGTTGCTGGATGTTTCAGCCTCAGAAGCAAGGGTGGTTTGGGTGAGAAGCGGGGCAGCTGGAGCCATGCATTCTTTCTAGAAGAAGTGAAGCCCTGGAGGAGACAGGGCAGGGTGGGGTTCAGGAGCCAGAGGAATGGGTCCCCATCCACAGGGGCAGGAGCAGCCCTTTTCCCTCTGAGGTTGAAGAGAAAGAAGGAAGGGAGGCGAGGGAGGGTGCGGTGACTTTGAAGCGGCGAGGGCATGGAAGCCTCGAGTAGGCCAACTCCGGTCTTCTCTGCAAAGTCCAAGCCGAGCCGCTGCGGGCGGAGTCCGGGCGGGCCAGGAGAGGCTGGTGGTGAAGGTTCAGGGCAGCTGCCGTGGGAGATTCCAGAGGGATCCAGTGGATGGGGGGCACGCCCTGCCCTACCTGCCTGCCAGGCCGGCGGGGACTTTGCGTAGAGTAGGGCCACAGGATGTCTGCTGAACGTAGAGGGCTCGCCATTTGCGGCCTGAGTTGCTGTGAGTTCTCGCTTACCCTCCTCTTGACCCCTATCGGGTCCTCCTTCTTCCTGCCCCTACCGCTCTCCCAAATGTCCCCCTTTTCCCATCCCCCCAGCCTTTGACTGAGTTGTTCCTCGTGCAGGCAACAACTGGTCTTAGATCTCCCTAAGCCACAACCCACATTCTTCAAATCGCAGCTCAAAGCCCCACCTCTAAGAAGCTATCTTTGTGATTAATACCGACCATTCTCGAACCCCTCAGCAGAAGCCCCAGACCGGCCCTCTTGTCCCATGCACTCGTATAATTCCCACTGCTTTCTGAATTTAGCCAGGGCCCATCTCTGGGCCCATGTTAGAATGTCAGCTCTGAAGGGCAGGGGTTGAGTCTCCTGCCCCCCATCTCCCACCTAGACAAGAAAGAAGTCTCCAGACTTCTGTTGGGGGGAAGGCGGTCAAAGGTTTTTGGAGATGAGCCCCATCCAGGAGGCCAAGACTATTCCAGGTGTTCTCAAGCCAAGCCCAGACGCCCCTGGCAAGCCCAGGAAGGGCTTCAGTTTATTCATGAGACCCTTGGATTTGGATGCAGGATATTTTGTGTGCATATGTATGCATGCATGTGTGCTTCTGTGTGTTTTTCCGGGGAGAAGTTCCAAAACTTTTCTCAGCTCTTTGAAAAAATCTACCATCCCCAAACAGCCCAGAATCACTGCTGTAAACCTTTCCTGGAGGACACAGCCTGCAGTGAGCCTATACCTCACTATACAACTCATCGGCTGTCAAAATGTAAAATCCAGACAGTCAAATGGTTGCTGTTCCCAAGTCCCTGGGCCACTGCCAAGGGTGTTGTGGCCACAGATATTTGCACTCAGCCAGAAGCCAGTCATAACATCCCCCCATATCCCAATGAATGAATGACAATTACTATAATAGAGACCCAACCAGGTTTATGAGTCTAATAGAAATTTTAAAAATACTAACCTGTTGGAGCTAAAAGGCTGTTAAAGGACACCAAGTTCAATATTTTTAGCAACGTGCTCTATGGGACACGAGTTTTACCAGATGTGAATAGAATAGCTGTTCTAAGAGAAAAGGATTCTGAAATCAAAAAAGTGCAGGAGATACTGGTTTAAACAATGTTAAATGGCTCTCTTTCCAGTACGACTTCTCAGAGTCGTCATCAGGTAATGGAGGCTTTGAATTGCAGGAGGGAGATAGAGTGTTTCCCAAATGTAAAGTACTTTGAAGAGTATCTGGCAGAATCACAGTCTTCTGTTGACCAGGTTTGCTTCGGAAACCATTTCCTGAGATTCGGGAAGTTCCGTTCACTCCCTACTTAATTGGAGAACTCTGCTGGGCATGTGAGCTTCCTTGGGGATGAGTGGAGGGTTGTGGGCAGATGTGTGGGGCTTGGGGACCATGCATCGTCACTCTCCAACTCCTGTCCTGGCCCAGCTGCTGGTATCTATCCAACCAGCCCTAGTGTAGGCTGACTTCTGTCCCAGACACCATCCCAAGCACTCTACAGTTGCTCACTGTAGCCGGCCGGGCTCTCCAGAGAAACCGAGCCTGTAGGCTCTAAATATATAAGGGCTATATCAAGGAACTGGCTCATGGGATTCTGGGGGCTGGCAAGCCCCAGATTTGCAGGACAGGCCAACAGGCTGGAAACGCAGGCAGGGTTGATGCTGAAGTCTTGAGGTGGAATTTCAACTGATTAGGACAGGCGGCTAGCTAGTGACCAAGGTGGGCTAGCCAAGTTCATGGGGCACAGTAACCGCTCAAAGCAGCTCGCTGACCGAAATTAATGGGTCTCAGGGCAGCAGCCCTCTGGCTCTCAGGTCAGGCTTTGGGGTCAAAGCTCAAGGCCAGCCATAGTCTCTGCCCAACGGGGCTGTTATGCACCCCTTCCCCAAGATTTCTCCACTGACAGGAGATGCTCCTACAAAGGCAGCAGAAACTTGGCATGTGTCTGGGCCCGGCCTCCAGGGCCTTATTTCTTTGGAAGTGTCTCCAGGTGGTATTTCCCGGCCAGGTGTGCTCAGGCCCGTGGTGGGGCACGTGCAGATCTCCTGCCTGGTTGGGCTGTGGAGCGGCAATATCCCCCTGCATCCAGCAGTGCTCATGAGCCATTCCAACGGCCTTGAGCCTGAACCTCAAGCTAGGACTGTGGGCTACACATATCCCAAATGGGCATGTTTCAGGGAAATGCCCCAAAGTGCTTTCCATGCTGGCCCTTGGGCTGGAATGCAGGCCTCGGGCTCTGACGAGGATCTGAGTTCAGCTCAGGCTTGGGCTGGGGGCTGATGAGGGGATGTCCCTTGGACTGGGCCTGTCCTGGCAACCTCAGAAGCGGCCTGCCCACTCTCTGGCCTCAGCGATCCCATCTGTATGATGAGAGGGGAAGACTAGAATGATGCTTAGGGTGCTCTCCGTCTTAAAACTGGTCTTAACGGCAGTTCGAAGCCCTCTCTTTCCCGGGTATGGAGAGAGGCGTTCCAGAGAGCTCTATTGAGGATTCTTTCTGGAGTTGGGTCTCAGGAGCTGGCTGTAGATGGCTAGTGGCTAAGTGCGGCTTGTTTGCACACTTGTGGAAAACAAACAGACAAACAAAACCCCAAAGTAGGGCTCGCCATTCTAGAGGCAAGGGATGGTAGTGCTGAGACCAATCAAACTTGGGAGGAATCAAGAACTTCAGGAGACGCAGCCTCGAAGTTTCCTCCATCCTGTCCTCCCTCTCTTCCTTCTCCCTTCCCTCCCTCCCTTGCCTTCTGTCATCTGACCCCAGGCACAGGTCAACTCGAACAGCTGAACAAGGATAGCAGGCATGTCCTCTTGGATTGTCTGGGGAGGGGGCTGAACAGCAACATTGTTCCCTTACCTTCCCCTCACAAGGAGCACAGACTCCCCCATTATTCTGGAAGAAAAATGCCAGGATTCCAGGAAGCAGTACAAATGTGTGTTGACCTTGGAGCCCCAGAGCCACGGTAGCAGCTTTTCCCCAGAAGCCTCCAGTGTGCTGCTGCCGTGTGCCCTTACTCTTTGCTTCTGGGCCCCAGGGCGGCGGATCCTCGGGCCTCGACTCTGATCACGGGGAATTCAGGAGACACCCTGGCATGCAGCCCTGACCAACACCAAATTTAGAAGGAAGAGCTGGCCCAGCCAAGGCACTCCAGGGGCGCATCCTCCGCTGGGCTGTCTCAGGAAGAACAGTTGAGAAGCCTGAGTTCTTGTTCCGGCCTTTGGCCCACTGGGCTCCCTCAGGTGTGCACAGCTCTTGACAGATTACCAGACACGTTCTCGCCCATTCCATTCATCTGTTGACTCTTAACTTGGGCGCTGGGCATCGGAGGTGAAGTGATGACAAGATCCGCCTCATCATTGCCCTCCTGATGCTTTCCATCCTGCAGGGAAGAAAGAAGAGGAAAAAAGAATTCCAAGAGGGTTACATGTTTCAGAGACTATGAAATTCTACAGCAGTTCTGAAAGGGTTGGGTATCGCCACAGTCAAGACCGTGTCGTTAGAATGAGGTAGGCTGGAGCATTGCATCCCTCATGTCCTACCTCATTCATCCAATGAACTTGGCCAATGACAAGGTCCTGCATTGGCTTCCTCTTGGCAAACCAGGTGACAAAGCTGACCTCCCTTTGGCGAGGTCGAGAGAAGGCCAAGCCATGGGCAACCAAGACCGCTTATCAACCTTCCCTTGGCATCCGTGCTTGCCGGCAGGGCCAGGTTCAGCCCCGGAACTCCTTGACACTTGGGAGTGGGACAGGGTTACAGGGACCCGAAGGGCGGGCCTTTTGGGCTGGGGCTGGGGAGAGAGTGACCTGCCTCAGTGGCGGATGCTGTGGATGTGGGTGTGTTTAGCATGTAGGGGGAAACAACCAACTCTGGGCCCCTCCCATGAGCAAGAAGCTTGCATGCTACAGGTAAGAAAGCTGAGACTTAGAATGGGTAGGAATGTGACTTGCCCAATGTCACTTGGCTAGTAAGTGACCAAGCTGGGAGCAGACTCCACTTCATTGGGCCCCCATGGTCACTTTTTAAAAAATATATTTATTTATTTATTTTTGGCTGTGTTCGGTCTTCGTTGCTGCACATGGGCTTCCTCTAGTTGCGGCGAGCAGGGGCTACTCTTCGTTGCAGTGCATGGGCTTCTCACTGCGGTGGCTTCTCTTGTTGCAGATCACGGGCTCTAGGCATGTGGGCTTCAGTAGTTGTTGCATGCGGGCTCAGTGGTTGTGGCTCGCGGCTCAGTAGTTGTGGCTCGTGGGCTCTGGAGCGCAGGCTCAGTAGTTGTGGCGCACGGGCTTCATTGCTCCGCAGCATGTGGGATCTTCCTGGACCAGGGCTCGAACCCATGTCCCCTGCATTGGCAGGCGGATTCCTAACCACTGCACCACCAGGGAAGCCCCCCATGGTCATTTTTATTTGCGCCGTGCCATACTGCTTCGGAGGGTTTTGAAGGGAAGAGGACCTGGTGTTGACTGTCCCCAGCGTAAGGGAGCTCGGAGGGCATCAAAGAGTGTCAAAAAGGGGCGGGAGGGCGAGGCTGTCTGGGTGGCAGGGTGGGCTTCCAGCCCTGGCTTAGATGGCTCTGCAGAGAGGGGGTGCCCGCTGCTGCTGCTCGTGCCTGTAGGGATCACAGCCATTGTCATCTTCTCTTGCTTCGCACTTGCCAGGTTGTCTGAGGTCATCCTGACGACTGCCCTGCGAGGAAGGTCCGGTTGGCAGTCCCATTTGAATAGAGACCCCATGGCACAGAGTGGAAAGGACATCCTCAAGGCCAACTGGCTCCCCACCACCTTCTTGTGCGTCTCTGCCCTGTACTGAGGTGTCTGTGCCTCTCTGCCTTTCTGAAGAGTGGGGGCTTGCTGAGCCAGTTTTCCCAGAATTTCCCAGAGGAATCTGGAACTATGGGACAGCCCCCTCCCTCCAAAGTACTAGTTCCCTTTGCTGCTGCATGGATTTCATTCTCCCAGCAGCTTGCCCTGCTGTCCAAGGTCCACCAGGAGCACGAAGCCCTGCCCCTAGCCCTATGACCAGACCCATCAGCCTTCCTCCCCACTCAGGGGGCAGCTAACAGGCAGACCCCAGACCCCGACACTCAGGTCTACTTTTGCTCTGCTAAATCCTACGGTTTCGGGCCAGAAAGCCAGCCCCTCCCAGAAATGATGGCCCGTTGTCGTTACCCAGACAATCTCAGCAGCTTCATCATGAGGAGTTCAGCCCATTCCAGGGCTAAATTTGGCAGGGGAGGAATCCAAGGAATTCTTTAGGCTCTCAGATTCCACCTTTTTATTTTGGGGTTGAGGAAAGAAGGGGTGGAAACTATGAAACTGTATCCTCAGCCCCAACCCTGGTGCAGAGAGGAGAGGGAGGGTGGGGGAGCCCGCGCTGGGAGCCCGACAGAGTGACGGTCCCCTTGCCCACCCTCACCTTCTCCCTTGTCACCATGGCCACCAGGTTCTCACAGCAGGGTTTCTGGCTCAGTCCAACCTCTCTGGATCCCTGGAGCCCCGTGCCTGGTCCTTTGGGTCCCTCACTGCCCCGGGTGGGGCTTCTCTGGGGGCCTCAGCTGCCGGCCCCAGGGGGCCCAGGGCTCCTGCCCGGCTGGCCTCTCTCCGCTCTCACGCCTCCATCCTCATGCTTGTCCTGGGGGCGTCTCACGCCCCCAAGCCTGTCCTCTGCCCTGTAGCTGCCACTCCCGCTGGCCCTCTGTGGATGGCCAGGTGGGAGCCCGTGGGGAGGAGAGGCCGCCTCTGCAGGCTGTGTCACTGTGTCCTGCTCTGCCTTGTGGGGACAGGAACCCAGCCGTCTCTGTGCCGTGGGGCGGGCACCCTTGGGAAAGCCCATTAGCCAGCACCAGGACCAAAGTGGGGCCAGGGCGCTGCTTCTGAGACGCATCCTGTCCCTTTAGGGACTGTGTGCTCGGCAGATGCCACCTGCAGCATGTGACCAGAGTTGCTCAGACCCGGCTGACAGAGCCTCCGAAGAGAAAAACCCCACCAGGCTCCAGTGTTAGACCAGCTACTGCTGGGGATGGGGCTACCTGCTGAAGCTTCCGGAGTCCACGGGCACCTGGGGAGGCCCTGCCAAGGCCCTGGCCCGGGACACAGGGACCACGTGGTGGCCCTGACTTGCATGTGACCTTGGTCACAGCCCTGGCCCCTGTGGGCCTGGTCTTCCCACCTGTCAGCAGCTTGTGGGGGCGGGATGGCTGGCCAGCCGGAAGGGCCCTGCCTGTCCCTCCCATAGGCCCCCAGGGACTGGGACCAACCCGCTCAGGGCTCCAGGTGTGTCAGGGCCTGTCCCCTGGGCCACGCTGGGTTGGCTCTGGCTGCCTGCAGCCCCGGGACAGGAGGCCATGCCAGCCTTGCGCCCCTCTGTGTCCCCCTGCCCTGGTCCCATCACAGCTCTAGGGATGGGGTGCTCCCTCCCACTCTGCAGAGCCATCCTCCCCACTGTGGACAGTGCTGGTCCTGGGGGGCATCCCGGGGCAACCAGCGTTCTGCAGGGGATGATGACCAGAAGCCGCAGATGCAAAGGGTGCAGCAGGACAAAAGCTGGCCAGCCTCCCTCAGGCCGGGGCTGAAACTCCCCCCGGTCACCACTTTTGGAATCCCCACAGCAGCCCTGGAGGCAGTTTCTTGCTGTTGCCACTGTACAGGTAAGAAAACAGTGACCCAAGGCCACACAGTGCCCAGCAGGGGTTGGCACCAGGAGCCAGTGTTCCAACCCAGGTTGTACTCTAAGGTCCTTGGGAGCTGACCCTGACTGGACACCCAGCCCACCCAGCGCCCAGCACGTGGCAGACATCCAGCTGGCACTTCTTGACGGATCGTCTGGCTACAGGAGACTCCCAGCCAGCTAGATCGGGAGCATTGCCCTGTCTAGGCCTGTCCTGACCCACAGGGTCCGCGGCGGGCTGGCCTGTTTCTGCAGAGGGGCTGTCCCTTGCCACCCCAGACAGCATGGGCTGGTTGCAGGGTGTGGAGAGCGGCCTCCGTGGCCTCCAGCTTTCTGAGTGAAGGAAGAAGGCCAGGTGGGCTCCCAGCATCAGTCTGAGTGCATATTAGATCCCAAGGGCTACGGTCTCTCCCAAAGGAACTCCAGAATCCCCTGAACTGCAAGGCCCTGCTGACTAAATTCTGGCGGGAGGGGCAGGGCGGGGCCAGTAGGGAGAGGTGGGGAGGGATGCCTTCTATTTCTTCCAAGGAATTACACTTCTAGAAATACGCATAAGTTACAATCAATTTCCAGATAATACATGCCTTGAAAGACAGATTGGTGGCTTGCATGTTCCTTGTACCCAAACTTTAATTAAGCCCTTTAAAACGAAAACCTGCCCGGCATTATTCTGCTAATTGACCCGACCCAGGGAAAGAAGGCCCTGTCTGAGACTGCAGTGATTGTGTGTTAATACAATTTATTTCTGCGGTCTTGCCCAGCTCCCTATTATGTATTCAAGAAATGTGTGGGCTCAGAGCCACTCATCACAAAGCAAAAAGTAATAAAACCTCCAAAGACTCCTTCCCCCGCCCTCACCCCCGCCTTGCCATTTCTGGCCAGGCTCTGTCTCGGGTCCCTGTCCAGCTGTGGGGATTTAGAAGACCCTGTGTCCGCTGAAATGAGCAGTTTGAAGGCTCACCAAGTTCACAGGGCCTGCAGCCAGGGATGGGCAGGGAGGCTACTGCCCGGCACAAGCAATATGCTATGTGGCTCTTTCTTTACGATTCCCTTTGGAGAAACCAGTGCTCACGGCCAGGGTAACCCCTTAGCCTCATCTCCTGGGCGGCCCTGAGCTGTGGCGGTATTTCCAGAACCTCAGACCTGGCTGCCCTGTCCATTGGCTGCCCACGTGTCTGGCAGGAAAGTCAGCTCCCCGAGCCTCGGCTCCCTGGCTGTGGGACAGGGCTTGTGGGACGGCCTTTCTTATGCCACATGGGACATGGGTTCACCCTGAATTGGAGAGACTCTGGTCAGGTGCTGTCCCTCTGGGCCTTGGTGTCCCCATCAGTCCAGGGTGGGGCAACGGTTTTGATGGAGAGACCGTGGCTCAGTGTGTCGCCCCGGCCCCGCCTCCCATGACTCTGTGTCCTCAGGGGCTTGTAAGTGTGTCCACCTGGGCATGGCCCCCGGGTCTCCCTAGGGCAATAATTCTCTCAGTTACTCAGCAAATGGGTGCTGAGCATGATGAAGCAACTCGGCGTCAGGCCCTGCCTTGGTAGCTGTGGAGACAGAAATATCTAAAGTACCACTTGGCTAGAGCTGTAAGAGTGATGCTTGAAAAGCACTGTGGGAACTCAGGCGAGGGAGTGACTAAGCCTTCTGGGGTGCAAGCTGCCAGACAAGCAAGGCTCCCCGGGAGGGGGCATGGGACTGGGCTTGAAAGGAGAAATAGAGATTTACCAGGAGGAGAGGCAGAGAGGGTGATGAGCGTGGAGACGGAAAGGGCATGGAAACCCCCAGTGGGCTCTGGGGCGCCTTTGGCCTTGCCTGTGTTCACCATGCCCACAGCCACACGAGGGGAGAGATTGTAGGCTTGTGATTAGTGCTGGACGAGCGCACAGCTCCAGATCCCTATCTGGAGAAGGCAGGAGACGATCTCACTCAGGAAAGCTAGAGGGGGCAGCGGTGGAGGCTGCCCAGCAGAGCTGCCAACTGTCTGGCACATACACATGCACACGTGTACACACACGCCGACATAGGCAGACATGGACATCAGGCAGGCACACACATGTGCACACAGGCACCACTGTGGACTGAATGTTCGTGGCCCCCCTCAGGTGTTTACATTGAAGTCCGAACCCCCAGTGCGATGGCATTAGGACGTGGGGACTTTGGGAGGTGATTGGGTTTAAATGAGGTCGTGAAGGCCGAGCTTCCCTGATAGGATTAGTGTCCTCATAGGAAGAAGAGAGACCAGCGTGCCCTCTCTGCTGTGTAAGGTCCCAGTGGGAAGGCGTCTATCTATAAGCCAGGAAGAGAGGTGATGACCAGGAACCAAATCTGCCAGTGCCTTGATCTTGGACTTCCAGCCTCCAGAACTGTGAGAAATAAATGTCTTTTGTTTAAGCCCCTGTCTATGGTATTTCGTTATAAGCAGCCTGACTGAGCTGAGTAACACGGGCACACACGCAGACACATGTGCACATGGGCACATGCACGCATGTGAACAGGTGCACGCGTGTGCGCACATACACATGCACTGCATGAAACCTACAGGTGCACATGCACACACTTGCACACCAGAGAAGCATTTATGTGCCCACACACAGATGCACCCGCACCCAGAAGCAGGCTCAAGGTACGCCCACACAGATGCATGCACACAGCATGTGCACGTCAACCCCCCTTCCCTCTCGGGTACCCCAGACCTCTCTGCTCCTGGGCATCCAGTCAAAAGACTCCCCTCTGGGAACGGAAGCCAAGTCTGAACAGACCCGCAGTGTCCCATTCATCCCACAGGCCGACACTCTGAGTTGCCCTTTCAGAAAGACATGGAAAGTCCTGTCCTGGGACTCCTAGATGGGACGGTGTTCCTAACGGGAAGGCATCGAAGTCCAGGCTTTCATCGTTGCTCACACTGCCTCAGTCCCACTGCCACTGGCCTGGATGCCAGGAACGGGGCCCAGGGTGGAGCCAGATGAGGCAGCGACTGCAGCTCTTGGGTGAGGGGAGGGCAGGCAGCCGTGACTCTGGCCCATGCGAGAGGCCTGTGGCCTTGTGTGCATGTGTGTCTGTGCGTGTGCAAGTGTGTGAGAGTATGTGAGCGTGAGTATATATGATATGCATGTGTTCGTGTGTGTAAATGTGCACAGGTGTGAGAGTGTGTGTGAACTGCAGGCAGCAGCCCTTGCTGGGCCCCCTTGGAAATGCCGAGTCACCAAAACCTGCCCCCTGGGTTCAGGCTAATGTGAGCAGGACAGGCTGGGTGTGAGCAGCCCCAGGGGAGAAATGAACTTGTTCTGGGACCTCAGAACCCATTAGAGGGGCTGGAGTTGGGGCAGGGGCTCACAGCCAGTAGGCAGGGGCTGCTGGGGGGTAGAGGGGCTCCCTGGCAAGCTGCCCTGAGCCCTTTTCCTCAGGGGGCAGGGCCTTCTCCAGAGCAGTTTCCAAGTCCCCTTGGTCAGTTCCCAGACCTGCTCCCAAAGGGCCAATGGGAAGCACAACTTGACCTGGGACACTGCTCGCTCAGGTTGAATGCGAGCTCCGTCCCTGTGTGCTTGTGAGCAAATCCATTCCCTCCTCTGGCCTCAGTCAACACATCTTAGGAACTTGTTAAAAAGAAATAAGTAAAACAGTTGCCCCCGTTGTTAAAAGGGGAAAAGTGAATTTGGGGGATCACGAGGCATCTACCTGTAGTGTCTACAAGTTCATCCCACAACATACAACCAACACAGATGGACCAAGGGCCAACTCTGTGTAGGCTCCGTGCTTGGGCAGGGAACGTGTTCGGGGTCATGTTTGGCAGTGAACTTGAGCAGCCTGTGTCTCTGCCTTCATGGAGGCGGAACAGACAGAGCTGGAGGCAATGGGTGGTTTCTAAGGGCCCTCCTGGCTCTGAGGCCCCTGAGTTGGCTTCTGACTGACTGGCCTGGCCAGGAATGGGAGTCCCACTGTAATTCTGAGGGCCCTGGACAGCGGAAGAGAAGACGTGCTCAGCAGAACAATGGTCTCCCAAAGATGTCAGCACCCTAATTTCCAGAACCTGGGAATATGTTACCTTCCACGGCAAAAGGGACTTTGCAGATGCGATGAAATCAAGGATCTTGAGATGTGGGGAGATTTCCTGGATTATCTGGGTGGACCCCAAATGTAATCATAAGGGTCCTTATAAGAGGGCCAGAGGAAGAATTAAGACATGTGACAAAGGAAGCAAGAGGCTGGAGTGCTGCGAGGAAGGGCCAGGAGGCTGGAAGCAGCAGGAAACGGACTCCCGTAGAGCCTCCAAGAGGCACGCAGCCCACTGACACCCTGATTTTAGCCCGCTGACACCGATTTCAGTCTCCTGACCTCTGGCACAGTAAGAGCATAAATGTGCGCTGTTTTAAGCCACCAAGTTGGGGGCAATTCGTTACAGCAGTCACAGGAAACTCATAGAGAAAGGAGTGGGCTCTTAAAGCCTTACCATGAGCCAGGCAGTCTGCACAGGGGTTCACACCGATGGTCTCATTTGACCCATAGAATGGTCCCTGTGGGTATGGGGGACTCCCATTCCGATACCTATGTGACAGAGGGGGCTCATGGGGGAACGGCTTGTCCGTGGTCACCCAGCAAAGATGTGGTAGCGTGAGGACCGGCCCCGGGCCCGATGGGCTCTGGGCCCTCTGCTCTCTGAGCTGCAGGGGGAAGGGACCACAAAGACTGGAGGGTAGATTCCCGGGTCATCCAGCACCGGGGCAGGAAGGGGCTGCTCTGGATCTGGCTGGACTCGAGTTCCGTCACCAGCTCCCCCAGAAGCCTGGGGCTGGTCGGGCCTCAGGGTCCTCTTGCAGCCCCCTGCCCCAGCAGTGATGCCCTCTGTAGTACCATGTCTGGGCATTGACCTCCATCTTCAGCCAGAATGTCTCCAGGGGCAGCGTCGTTCTGCCTCGACCAAGGGGGTCTTGTACACCTGTTCTCTGAGGCCTGGCACACCGAACACTGAGCCTCAGAGAGGGCAAGGGCCTTTGCCAAAGTTCACCCAGTTGGGTCAATGTCACATCACCGCAGGGCCTGAGGCTCCGCACTGCCAGCACCTCACTCTTTTTTGTTGGCTGAGATCATTGACCCTGATTTATCGGCCCAAGAGGCCTGATTCAATAGCAGGCACAAGCAACACCCAATTAGCCCACTGGCGTGGTGGCCAGCATGGCAAAGTGAATTTCTTCACTGGCCCTTACAAGACCTGTTTGAGTAACACAAGAAGGTATTAGCATTGATCTGGGAGGGCTCACTTCCCAGCTGCTTGGATTAGCACTGACGATTGTCCAGCTTGCGACAGTGGCAGCGGCACTGGCTGGGAGGCAGCCTGGCTCACGTTACTGACGGTGTCACCTTCACCTTTGCGTGATCCCTCCATGGGGAAAGCAGCCAGAGCAGACGAGATTTGCGCAGGCTTCCATCTCACCAGACTCAAGTCTGGGAGGGATGGGTGAGGGGAGAGAGGGCCACGGAGTGGGGTGGGGACAGGCCCTCCCACATCTGTGTCCTGCACTTTCCTCTTGCGGCTAGGACCCTCCTTTTGGGCAATGCCAGAGATAGACTTCTAGCAGCACCTGGGACAGTAAAACCAAAAGATGGGCAGGGTTCCCTTTTCCGGGCTCCAGCTCACTGGGGATGCCACAGACTCTCCTGCAGTTTCTAACTGGTGTTGCAGAAAGTAGATCTGTACCCCCGGTCCCCCGCCTCCCTGGGCCAATGGTAAGCCATGTGCCAGGCAGGCCCTCCGGGGCCCCCATTGTCCTTTCACCACGGGCTGGGATTTCTCATTGACGTGCATTCTCATCTGGGAGCTGCTGTATCTTCATTTCTGATTGATCTTCAATATATTTTCTCTATTCCAAAGTGGTTAATGGTCGGTAAACACATTCTTAAATGCACCTGGGGGCTATTTAGTCAATGCAATCTTTTTTATTATTCTAATACAGTGGTCCTCAAAGTGTGGTTGGCAAACCAGTAGTAATAGCATTGCCTAGAGCTCCTTAGAAATGCAAGTTCTTAGGCCCTGCTTCAGCCCCAAACTGACTGAAGCAGAGATTCTAGGATTAGGGCCCAGCCAGGACTGGCTACATCATTGGTGGGGCTGAGTGCAAAATGTAAATGCTGGACCCCTACTTCAAAGATCCGTAAGAATTTCAGGAAGGTGCCAGCAGAGCATTCAACCAAGCACAGGTCCACGCCAATGAAGCTGCCTTCGGCCTAGGGTGTTTTCCCAAGCCCTTTAAGTCATCCTGGTGCCCGCTCATGAGTGAGGACTGCTGCTGTAGTGATTTTTTCATTTGAAAAGTAATACCCATTAAAGAAAATTTAGGAAATACAGAAAGATGCAAAGAAGAAAATTAAAAAGTAAGAACCAGAAATGATCTCATACCCCAGAGACAATCAACTGTAAACTTCTCATCATGTTTCCTTCCTGTCTTTTTTCTAAGCACAGGTTTTGGATTTTTATATGCACATGTGATCCCACTGAACTTTCAAGGGCATACCCTTTTCACTAACACGCTGTCAGAAGCATTTTCTGTGTCATCACGTCTTTGTTGTAAATATCACTTACAGTGCCTACGTACCTGTGTTGGCCATCTATTACCCTCGTGTCCTCTCCTCCCACGTTTTTGCTCCTTTGTGGTGGCCTGCGTTCACCTCAGCTGCACCAGACATCCCCTACTTTCTGTCCCAGAGCTAAGGTACCATAGCAGTCTGCTTAACCACGCTCAGCATGTGTACAAATCTGGAAACGAGTCAACACTCACTGGGGCATTCTTTGATAAACAGATAAATATTCTTCTCTTCCATGTCTTGGGAAGACAATTCAAGACACATTCTATTGGGTCTTCGGAATGTCCCCAGCTGGTCTGAGCCCCAGTTGCCCCCAGCGGTGACCAATGCAATAACACACCTTGTTTCATTCCTTCCAGTCCCTCCCTCCTATCCCCTGGGACCACTTCTCAAAAGAAAGTCGTGTCAGTCTCTCTTTCTGGGGGGAATGCAAGCTAAGATAATATTCTTCCAATTAAGTGGGTAGAGCTTTCTTGTCTTTTTTTTAAAAAAAATATGTATTTATTTATTTATTTGGTAGTGCTGGGTCTTAGTTGCGGCACGCGGCATGCATGTGGGATCTAGTTCCCCTACCAGGGATCGAATCCGGGCCCCCTGCATTGGGAGCGCAGAGTCTTAACCACTCTGCCACCAGGGAAGTCCCAAGAGCTTTACTGTCTTACCCACTCTCAGTTGTAGGTACTTGGTTGGTTTCCGGTTCTTCTCGATTTTATACCAAGGTGGATCTCTCTGGGTGTGAAACTTTCCTGTACACAAGTGAATTTCCCAGGACAGAATCCAAGAGATAGAATTCATGGGTCAAAATGTTGAGCATTGTTTAGGCTCTCAATCCTGCACTATCTAAAGGAGAACAAGCCAGCCTCCGGCTGGCCGGGCCAGCTGCACTTGACTGATAGAAAGCCTCTTAGCCAAACTTTCCTGGCCTGAAGGTGTGGGAAGTATGGCCTGGACACAGTTCTCACACCATCCACTGAGCCTAAGTGGCAGGGAGAAGTCAGAGGCAGGAGATGGGAACATAGGTGTATTACTTTGCTGTGGCTGCCATAAGAAAGTACCACAGACCGAATGGCTTAAACAGCAGAAATTTAGTGTCTCGCACTTCTAGAAGCTGGAAGTCTGAGATTAAGATGTTGGCAGAGTTGATTCCTCTGAAGGCTGTGAGGGAGAATCTGTTCCATGATTTTCTCTTAGCTTCTCCTGGTTTTCTAGCTATCTGTGGCTTTCCTTGGCTTGTAGAAACATCACCCCAATGCCCACCTTCATGTTCACATGACATTCTTCTGTAGTATGATGTCTCCAAATTTCCCCTTTATATAAGAACACCATTCATATTGGATTATGGACCCACTGTATTCCTGTATGACCTCATCTTAACTAATTACATCTGCAATGACCCTATTTCTAAATAAGGTCACATTCTGAGGTACTAGGGGTTAGGACATGTGAATTTTCAGGGGACAAAACAATGTGCTCATAGCCCACACAAGAGGCCCTACCTGGGGCTCTGCACCTCCATGGGAATCGACGGGAACCAGGCAAGGGCCCTCCTTCAAACCACAGCCCCAGAAGCACTTGGGAAGTTATAGGTCGAGAGAGCCATGGTTCCCGTCTGGAAGTGGATGTGGAGTGGAGCTTGTCCCAAACCACACACAATGCCCTGAGCCAAGGTCCTCCAACCACCAGGCCAGCACAAGTCCTCTCCAATGCATGACCCCCAGCAACATCAGAGGACCCACAGATAGCACCCAGCCAGCTCATCCCTCATTTCTCAGAGAGGAGGCTGAGGCCCAGAGAAGACAAAGGGTCTGTCCAGGGGCCACAGAACAAGGAAGTGGCAGTCAGGCCTGGGACCAGCTACTCTGGACTCCCAGGCCCGCTCCACAGCCGACTGTCTCCTTCCTTTCCCTCTTTAGCTGAGACTCTCAGAGCTGTGAGCTCCAACCGAGGCCCAGGCAGGAGAAGGACTCACTCCAGGCCGCCCAGCAAGTCTCTTGACTCCGAGCTCAAGGCTCTTCCTGGCTCCCGTGCAACTGGTGTCCACCCGTTTCCCACATCACACTCCATGGACACCTCGTTAGTAGGGGTGACCCACCAAAATGTTCCGACTCAGTTACACGTGAGAAATGCTACATTCTTCAAAGTTCAACTGCAGGACTTCTCAGGGCCTTTTCTGTGCTCCATGCATGGGGATTCTCCAAGATGAGGATAGAACAGGCACGGTTTTCAACTGCTTGTACTTCAGAACTCCTTTATCCGTGAACCCCTGTTGACTTTTCTCTAGACCCGGGGGATGGGGCTCTGAAGGCCATGGGCACCTCGAGGTCTCTCTGAAGGAAACAGAACAGTGTGGACCTGGCGGGGGCAGTGGTTTGCAGGCCCAGGTCTGCCTTCTGTGGACTCAGGAACTGAAACCATCTCTGGCCCCCATAAGAATTGGTCAAACCTCATCTTGACAGCACCCCTTAATGAACCCCTAGTTTATCTGTGCTGAGGTTTCATAGACATGTCCACCTCTCTACAGAATCATGTCGTCTTCTTTTCTTTTCTCACCCACACCTACCCTAGCCTTTAACAGTACCTTGCACCCTTCGCCTGCAGCCAAGAAAAATACAGCACACTCCCCACGCCAATTTCCATCCTCATGACGGAGCTCAGTGTTTCCAGAGGGAGCCTGAGACCTTCCAGCAGCAAGGAAAGGGGATCTGGGTTGGAGCTGTGAGTGCCCTGTCCCACGGGAAGGCTGTGCTGGTCTCCATTGTCACCTCTGGGAGGAGGCTCCACACCTGCAACCTGCCCCCAGGGCTGGGTGGCTGATCTGTGTGCTGGACCGTTTGCAAAGAGGGGCTGAGGGTGCAGAAAGGGAAAGGTCCTCTCCAGCACTTCACTGAAAGGGCTTCACCCTGAGGCCCAACGTCGAGGATTTCAGAGTCAATAAGGCAAATGCATGGAGATGAAATGTCCCCTCCAATGTAACTTGTTTCCCAAACTGAGGGAGAGTGTTTGGCAGAGGACTTTTGCTGGAGCCCAAACTTGGCAAAGCCAGATGGATGTGGGCAATGACCCACAACCTACAGAGGCAGAGACACACAACAAAGAATCACAACGAGGGTTGACCTTAGCATACAAGAACACTCACGTCTCAGCTCCGGGTTTACGGAGATGGAACTAAGCAATACGGAGCATTACAGCTTGGAGCCAGTAGATGCAGACTGGCGTCCATGTGGCCATTGGGTCTCCTTGTTATTCTATAGGAGCCTGCGAGCTCCATGCTTCCTCCCTTTAACAGACAGCAGATGGGGGCAAGAGGGGTGAAGGATTTTGTCCAAAGCCACACAACTATCTCGTGACAGAGCTCCCCCAGGCTCTTAGAAATATGCTTGTCAGCGGGCAGAGGACCCTCTGACTTGGCCCCCTGACACCCTGGCTGGCAGGAGAGGGGGCGGAGCCAGCTGGGGGCTGTGTGCACCACCCAGCAGCCCAGGCTCCACTGCCTGCTCGGCGCCCAAGGAGACGGCTGGAAGCCAAATGGGCAGGAAGACCCTGTTATCAGCATTCAGGTTGCCTGTCATCGAAGGAAGTGTGTTCTCTGCCCTCACTGCAGGGGAATTCAGGAGCCGTGAAGCCTGTTGCTGAGTTCAGGGTCTTCCTCTCCCCCTGGGTCAGGGCTGGTGTGCTGATGACTTCGGGGGGGGCGGGGGAAGGGATGGGCAAGTCCACCTGACGTCCAAGTACGTGACAGAAGGTGTGCTCTGAATTTGGCAAAGTATCCTGTTTTATTCACGAAGCAAAGTGAGAGTTCTAACATGCGGCTGTCCTGGCAAAGCTTGGAAAGTAAGAAACAAAAACCTCTCAGCCACAACACTTTCCATCTCAACTTCAGGCGGGAGAGTTATGTAATTGTCACTTAGTCATACTATTAAGTATACAAACTGCCAGGCTGATAATGGGCTGGAGGAGGGTGGGGAAGGATCGGCTGCTCCTCCCAGGTCCTCAGGAACTGGGTGCCTGTGCGGCTGAGGACCTGGGATCTGGGACACGAGAGGAGCTCCCCCTTCCATCCAGCCTCGTGTGCCCCTGACAATGGCTGCAAACAGGAAGCCCTGCCCAGATCCCCTAGATGACAACTGCACTTGCAAGTTTGGGAAGACTGATGGCCAGGGAAGCTGGTTTTTCCAAAGCTTATAGGAGAGGCCAGCTCCGGAGCTGCCCTGGAAGGGGGCTGTGCTTCAGGCCACACCCCACCGCCCCCCAAGGAGCCTCACCCACTCTCACCACCATGCACAGCCTCAACCTGGCTTCTGGGCCAGAATCCTGCCTGCGGTGAAGGGTTAGTCAGGGGTGACGACACTGGAAACCCCAGCACCTAAAGAAAAACGGCCTTCACTATGCTGTACTGCCCTGGACCAGACTTAGTTGTTGATCTAAGATTTGAGACACACACACACACACACACACACACACACAGAGAGAGAGAGAGAGAGAGAGATATTCTACTGGAAAAAACAAACAAACAAACAACCCTTCAGAGGGTGGCAAGGATAAAAGCTCCCTAGAGCATTTCTGGCTATTAGGAGAGCATTGATGAAGCCAGCCCTGACCACACAGAAGGCAGCCTAGTGCCCAGGAGAGGACGCCAGACTGGCATCAGCAGCCTGGATGCCAGTCTCTGCTTTGCCACTTGTTAGCTGTGCGACTGTAGGCTAGTCACTAGCTCTCTGTGAGCCTCAGTGGCCTTAACTCTAAAATGGGGACAGTAAACATTCTCACCCCATAGCACTGTTGCAAGGGTCCCATCAGCTAATGGTGGTGGAGATGCTTTGAAAAGCATTGTGGATGGAGAGGAGCCCTTGCCGCCATTGTGTGATCGCGTGCTGTTTGCCCCCATAGACCTTAAACCATACGGCCAGAGCTCTTCCTTTTGTGCTGTTGAATGCCCGGCATTGAGTCTGGGGTCTGGCCAGAGGTGGTGCTCAGTGAATGCTGAATGAATGAATGAATGAATGAATGAAGCGTTCTGCCCGCCTCAGCAAGTCTCAACTTCTCGGAGTTGCACTTTCTGTGTCTGCTGAGTGAGAATGATGATGTTGATGTTTCTAGTGGTAATAATGGCAGCTCATTTGGAGCCTTTTGTGTGGATGATCTTCCAACAATCTTATTATTATCCACAGTCTACAGATTGGGAAACATGTTTACCACTTTCAAGCAAATCTGGTCTAGGTCACACAGCCTGTAAGGGGGAGATCCTGGAATTGAGCCCAGGTTGGCCTAACTCTGGAAGCCAGTCTCTGCATCATGTCCTTGTGTGCCCTAGGTCCCATGGTGAGGGGCTGAGGTTACGAGGGGAGAAGGCAGGAGGAAGGGGAAAGTAAGTGGGAAGAAAGGAGAGTGGGAGAGACTAGCTTTTGAGGCAAGCTCTGGAGATCTCAGGTAGGATGGAGAGGCATATGGCACTGGTGATCACCCTGGACTGGGGAACTCGTGCCAACCTGAGGGTTCAGGCTTCCCCATGGTTCTCATCCATCACTGGCCTGTTTCTCCTAAAAGTCCATCCTAGACAGACAGACCAAGCCGGAGCAGGGAAGGACCACAGCCTGGCCCCTGCCCTGAGCCCAGCTGATGGGAGTATCACCACAGAAATCCTCATGCTGTGTTAGCTGTGATCCTTCAAGAAGCAGAGGCCAAGATGGCATCATCGTGTGAGGATTTTATCAGAGGAAACGCCTGTGAGAGAACATGGGGAGGGGGCCGGAGAGGTCTGAAGAGCCGTCAGAGCACAGAGCAGGTCTGACCCCGAGTGAAGGAGATTGGGAAAGAGGGTGGTGTGGAAACGTCGAGACTGGCCTACAGTCTAAGGAGGTCTCGGCAAAGCCATCGGGGAGCCCTCAAGCAAAAGTCAACCGCCAGAGGAGGCCGTGTCTCCCAGGAATGATCCTGACTGAGCACTCCTGCTCAGCCTCCACTGGCACCGCCTCATGCAGTGCAGAGGGCAAGGCCGAGCCCAGGCCAAGGATGCCCTTGCTGGGGCGGGGGGGGGGGCTGTGAAGTGCATTCTCACGGCTACCACAGGCTCCCTTCTGCTCACCTCTCTCCCCCAGCTTTCCCGTGGCTCTGATGTCACAGCTCACCTCCTGGGTTGACTGAGAACTTCAGCTCCTATCCTGGTCTCTGGGCCACTATTCACATCCTCTCCACAGAGGAGGCTGGGCTTGATTCCCTGCAAATCCAGCTCAGTTGGCTGGCTTGTCTGGGTGTCTGCTTTCTGTTTCAGGGCAGAACAGAGCAGCCTTTTGCCAGGTGTGAACTAGCCCAGCTTCACAGAAACCTCTCTTTGTCATGTGCTGTCAGAGATCCTGTCACAAAACAAACCTCCAGCAAAGACACTTCCCGCTTTCTTCCAAGGGCAAGGACAGACCGCCACCTTCACTTTGATTTTGGTCCCAAAGTCCCAACTCTTTCTACCTTCTTACTGGCCGGATGGGCATCTCTAATGTTTTTTCTCCGATCTCACTCTTTTTCACATTCTTTAGACTCACTCTGGTAACTGCCTCCTCTGAGAAAGAGGCAGAGAGAGAGACAGAGACATATAATGAGAGACATACTTGCACAGACTGAGAGACACAGTATGGGAGAGAGAGAGATTTTAGGAGAGAGAGTGAACCTGTGTGAAGGACAGGCTAGTCAGAACAGGTCTTAGTGTGAAGAAGAATGTGATGTCTGAGAGAGCTGGGGGAGAGAAGGGGAAATGGGCGTTTGGCTGTGGTGGGCAGAGCAGATGGGGAGAACGATGGAGTTGTTTGTCATGTTCCCCCAGAGGAAGCTACACTCTCAGCAGAAGAGGAAAGGAGGAAGGAGGAAGTCCAAGAAGGTAAGGGTGGAACCTAGCTTGGGCCGGGACTAAGCATCTGGGTTTCCTTTGTGAAAGAAGGTGGCTAGGTGAGGGTGCTTTTGCTTAGCATCCATCCACTTCAAGCTTGGGCCCAAGCAGGAGGCACCATATTTACCAGAAGGCCTCTCAGTCCATAAACCTCACACATGATTTGCCTTTTAGTCTGGGGCTTGCCAAGGACAGAAGTCCCTTTGGGGGCCCTTCCAGTAGTTATAGTGACTCACCTATGTCCTTCATAACCCCTCCAGGCTAGCCTCACATCCTTGGTGAAGTGTCCTCTACTTTCTCATCCCTGTCATTTTGCCAGCTTGGAATTTCTCCCCCAGCCCTCTCCATCCATCGATCCTTCTGGGTTGTAAATCAAATGCCACCCGTTCCATGAAGTCCTCCTAAATTCCCCTGAGGGTAATGAATCGCTTCCCTCTCTATTCTCCAGGAGCAATTTTCTTTTATCTAATTTAACTCTTCATTGTTCTACTGTGTGTTTCATATTTTCTAATTACCCAAGCATGCTTATGGAGACCATCAGGCAAAACCAAAAATCATCAACAAAAAAGCCAAGGGAGAAAACCACCCATAATTCCCTCTCCTAGAAACAACTACTGTTAAGATTTTGCCATATTTCTTTCCAGTTTTATTTCCATACACAGTTTCCTTGCTGTATATACAAATTGGTATCCTGAAGCAGAGTACTATTGTGTTATAATTTTCTGCTGCAGCCATCAGCATAATTCAGAAAACTCAAGAGGAGGAAAATCTAATGTATTTACCCATATTTTTACTCTTTCTGTTGCACTTTTTTCCTCCTAATTCTCCAAGATTCCTTCTTTTATCATTTCTTTTCTATTTAGAGACCTTTCTTTAGCCATTCTTTTAAGGTAGGTCTATTGGTGACAAATTCTCTTAGTTTTCCCTCGAAAGATGTGTATTCTGGATTTAGATTTCTAGACCGACAGTTCTTGAAAAAGCTTGTGTCCCTTCGTTCTGGCCTTTGTGGTTTCCAATGAGAAATCCGGTGTCATTCAGATTGTTTTTCCCCAATAAGGAAAGTATTCTCCTTCACTCCTTTCAAGAATTGTCCTTTGTCTTTATTTTTCAGGACTGTGGTGTGTCTTGGCATATATTTCTTTGAATTTATCCTATTTGGGGTTCACTCAGCTTCTTGAATCTGTTGGTTTGTATCTTTGGACAAATTTGAAAATTTTTCAGTCATTATTTTTTAATACTTTTTCATACCCACATTCTTTTTCCTCTCCTCCTGGGACTTTAACGACATGAATTTTTAACGATCTTTCATTATAGTCCTGCAGGTCCCCGAGGGCTCTGTTCATCTTCTTCCAGTCAATTTTCTATAAATTCTATTGTTCTATCTTCAAGTTCACTGAAAATCCTCTGTTATCTCAAACCTACTATTGAGTCCATCCAGAGAGATGTTCATTTCACTTATCACAGTTTTCAGATCTAAAATTGCATCTAGTTCTTTTTGATATCTTCTACTTCTTGGCTAAGCTTTTCATATTGTTATTTGTTTCAAGCATGTTTGTCATTGTTGAAGCCTTTTTATGACAGCTGCTTTCACATTCTTGTCAGATAATTCCAACATCTGCTTTTCTCAGTGTTGATGTCTGTTGATTTTCTTTTCTCATTCAAGTTGTGATTTTCCTAGTTCTTGGCGCAACAATTGATTTTGATTCTATCCTGAACATTTAAGGTATTATGTTGTGAGGCTCTGGGTTTTATTTAAACCTTCTCTTATAGCAGGCCTTATCTGTCACTGCTCATTGGGTGAAGGGGAGTGCTAACTTATTATTGCCAGGGGGTTAGAAGTTCAGGTTTTCCACTCAATTTCCTTTGACACCCCGGGGGTGGGTGGGTGAGGATGGACACCTTGTCACTGCTGCGTGTGAATGGGAACTCAGGTTCTCCATTAGGCCTCCAAAGATTCCTTCCTGGCTGAAAGGGGCAGGGATTCCTCCTTACTGCTCCCCCTGTGGCCTCCATGACATGATGGGTGGAGGTCTCTTTAGTGATGGGGGGGAAGTAAGACCCCACCTCCCTACTTGGCCTTCTCTGATACCACCCTTGAGGGTGGAAGTATAGGCTTTCCACTCAGCCTTTGCAGATCAGGGAGTTTGGGGTGGTGAGGGTCACAGTTTTTCTGTGATGTGTGGTTAGATTAGAGCAGCTATTTCCTAAAAGTTTTCTGTCTTTTTATTCTCTCCCTTTCCTGGTCCTTTGGCCAGAGAGAGCAGGCTTTTGTTGGGGCTTTTAAAAATCTGCTCCCATTGATATTTCTGGGTTGCTGGTTTCTTCAACTCCAAGTCTGGGACTTATGAAGCAAAAAAACACCCCCAAAACCCAGGGGACTCACCACCGTGTTGTTCCCCAAGTCCCCCAGTTTCTAGCTGGTCTACTTCTTCCCTCCACCTTTCAGAGTCTTCATATATTTGTTTTATATGTAATGTCTAGGGGTTGTTGCCGTATTTAGTGAGAGGGATAGGAAGAAGTATCCATCTCATCCCAGCTGAAAATGATCTTTTTAGAGCCTCATAATGAGCTTGTAAGGCAGGTATTAACGTTATGTCCATTTTAAAGATGAGGCAACTGAGACCGAAGGAAGTCACTCAAATACCATGTACTAGAGCCAGGCTAGAACCCAGGGCTCTTACCTCCTGGTGTAGAATGTGTCCTGTGACACGAGGCACATCGCTGTGTGTTCCGTATTTTCTTGATACCCAATAACACTCAGGCAGGACATAGCAAGAGGAGTTCAGCTTATCAGCAGGTAACTCGAGGGCTTGGTATCAGAGACTGGGCACAGGGTGGGCAGTGGGTGTAGAGTTTCAAATCAGAGAAGGTTTGTCCCAGACATGGTGGTTTCCGGGGCCAATTTGGAGTAGTCAGTGGCTCTGCTTTCCATGCCCTCTCAGGGAAGGGAATGGGAACCTCTCCCAGGCCCACCTTCCCGGACAGTGTGGCTCCTATCCGTACTTCTCAGCAGAGGGTCCTGGTTCACAAACTGAAGGACAGGTGTGGGCAGGCCACGAAAACATCAGGTTGAGACCCAAGCCAAAGTTCAGCAGGCACTTTCTAAGGACCAGGTATGTGGCAGCATTCCTGGGCCCTTCTCTTGCTCCTTGGGCACTGGTGGGTGTGGTGGAGGATGGCAGGGCTCACCTATGACACTCGCTGCCTCTTTATGCTCTTGGAAGCTCTTGCGTGTGTCTTATCTTATTAGAAATTCACCTTCTGGTATTCTTGTTAGCCCCAGTTTACAGGTGAGGACATTGAGGCCCAAAGAGGTGAAGTGACTTGCTAAAAGTTCTGCAGGTTTTAAATGCTTGTGCATCTGGCGCCCCCAGTGATTGAGAAGACCCATGGGTGGGAGGTACTCTACCTGATTCAGATGAGTCACCAGCATCTAGTTCAGTGCCTGGCATAGAAGTGAAGGAGAATTTGCTTTGTGTTTGCCTCCTACCCTGGCTCATTTGTGGATGGGGTCAGGGGGGCTGGCACTCACTAGACCAACTCTCACTCATGTGCAAAAAGCCAGGCCTGGGTGTGGGTAGAGGGCAAAAAGGAGGGGCAAATACTCCAGCCCATCTGACCTTGGGGCTTGTTGACACATGGTCTCCCGTTGCAGAGGGACCAGGGGATGGATGGCCCAAGGCTTGGCATTAGCCAAAAGGGGCACAGTGGCATAGCAGTGGGGTCCCCAGGCAATGGGGGGCTCTTTGGCTGCCTTCTCCCCAGTGTTTGGGAAATGGTCCTTGTGGCTGGGCCCTTTGCCACCCCTCCTTTGCACCGCACCCAGGGCCCTTCCAGCGGGACGGAGCTGGTGACTTCATGCTAATTACAAGGCTTCAAGTACAGGGCCCCAGACAGTGGCTAAGGCAAACATATCTCACGTTATATCTTGTTGGAGCAAGCCGAGCTTATATATGTGCTGCTAAATAGAAATATTGCTATCGGATAAGATTCATAATAAACTGCTTCTTGCTCAGAGTGGGGAGTGGCTCAGGAGACGGGCGAAGAGGATTCATCCACAGTGAGGCTCTTGGTAGCATCTAATAAACCCAGCAATTTGTTGTGCATGGCCACACAAACACACACATGCACATGCACGCGCGCACACACACACACACACATGCACACGCAGCAATTCTCTGCTGTTGTTTTTCTCCCTCAGGCAGGAGGGGAGTTATTTTGCAGCATTGGAGGGTGACTGTGGGGTGACGGGGCTCAGGGTGGCTTTGGTGTGGCAAAGGTCTACTCAGAAAGAAGAAAGTCTTCTACTGATGAGTCAAATCAACTTAATGTTTCTTATTTCTCCTCAGAGATCAATGAGGCTTTTCATCTAACCAGGCATGTGAGGCCAGAGAGTTTGCAATTCTTGACAATAATGCCACCAAGTTGTGGTCATTTGTCACAGGAAACTAATACACCCCGGCAGGTGGGTTGTCAAGATTCAGGAAGAGCCTATCTCGATATGCAGGCATGTGCTCAGCAAAGGGTGACTCAGATGAGCATCAAGAGAAAGTGCCAGGCCAAGGGGTATGACGTGGCCACAAGTCAAGGAACGCCGGGAGCCACCAGCAGCTGGTGGGAGCGAGGAACGCATTTCTTCCCTGGAGCTTCCCGAGGGACTGTGACCCCACTGACACCTTGACTTAGCCCAGTGATAACTGAGTTTGGACTTCTGTACACCAGACTGTGAAAGAAATAAATTTCTTTGTGTGTCAAATCTCCCTCTTAGAAGGACACTTGGGATTCCATTTATGGTTCCTCTGGATAATCCAGGATCATTTTCCCATCTCAAGATTCTAAAACTAATCTCAGTTTTTGGCCATATAAAGGAATGTTCCCAGATTCTGGGGATTAGCGCCTGATATCTTTGGGCAATGTTTCCACCTGCCACACAGGGGTATTATTGTCAGTTCTCCAGGGAGATGAGGTCCCCTCATCTGGCCTCCCCGGCAGAGGCATGATGGGGCTGTGAGCACTTGCCGGGTCAGGACAAAGGTGCAGGGAGACAGTGGGTCTATGTCAGATTCCTCGCTGTGCCTCTCAACAAAGAGCTCAGCCCAGGGCCACACCCAGAATCAGGGCTCAGACAGGCTTGGAGGGAGGCATCGAATGGAGGACAGAAGGATGAGTGCATAGACCAGAGGACGAGTGGATACATGGACAATGGTGGGACAGCTGGACCCGCCAGCATGCCCTGAGCCCCTCATCCTATCTGTCTGCATTTCCCCATCATCAGGATCTCTGCATGTCTCCCTGGAGTGTGTTTTCTTCCCCAGCCAAGGTCATTCTTCCCCTCCATCCAATGTTTCTCACTTGCTCTGCTTGTTGATTCTGATTCAGAGCTGAAATGCCTTTGGAAGTACAACCAATAGTCTCTTTGGTGAAGCTCACTGGCCCAGCAACACGGAGATCAGGTGCCAGCTGGGTGGCTGCGAGCCTCTCTCCATACAGCCCCAGGACCAGCTTCACAGGCCCTCCTCTCCCCTTCCCTGGCCAGGCCCTGAAGGGATGGCTGGAACCCTGGCAGGAGACCTCTCCGTGCCTCTCTTGAATTTCCTTCGAGCGTGGATGCTGTCCTGGCTGGAGCTGAATTCAGGCTTTTCTTCCCCCAGAGAGAGTGTCCCAGTCTCCATGGAGTCCTCACCACCTCTATTGAATCCAAGCTCAATGACAACACTGTCATTGGAAGAAAGTCTCTCTCTCTTTCCCAGATGCTCCGTTCTCTTTAGACTCCTCCCCTGCTTGGTCAGATGAGTCTGGGAGTTTGTTACTGCTGCTAGCAGAATCTGCTTCCAAAGCGATTTCTGCCTTTTGAGAGCCTCAAGCTCCTGACAGCCACATCCTTTGGCCAAACATAGGTGACCACTGCCGATCAGTTACACCTTATTTTTAAGCCACTCTACAAAGAAGAGTGATCTTGGGTGGTGGATATAGTAGAAAGAACATGGGCTCTTGAGTCACAGATAGGCGTTTGGCTCAGTGCCACGCTGTGTGACTTTAGGCAGCCACAGAAACTTTCTGAGCTCCCGTATTCCTCGTCTGAAAGTGAGGGTGCAGTGGTCCCAACCTTCTAGGGTTATTGTGGGAACTGAATGGGTTAATGCCCATCAGGAAATGCAGGGTCCTCCTCTGTCCTCCTCTGTGGGAGGTGATGGGGATGTGGCTAGAACTTGAACCCCAGCTCTTCAAAGTGAGCCAGGACGGTGACCTCTTCAGGGCTGGGCCCACCAGGGAGAGTTGGGAGTGGCTGTGGAGGACAAGTCCCAATGCAGATGTGAGCATGCACGGGGAGGAGGGCTTGGAAGGGAGGACAGATGTGTTCACAGGGTAGGGCTGAGTCTGGGAGCAGGTGGGCAGTTTGGAGGGCTGAGAGAGATGAGGGCTCTGAAGGGTGGACTGTGTCCATGGCCCACTCACTCCCTCCTCAGAACTCAGAAGCCCTCCAAGACCACCTAGGCCTTGCCTTAGTCAGGATTCTCCCAAGGAACAGACCCCAAAGGAGATCATCCATCTATCTATCTATCTATCTATCTATCTATCTATCTATCTATCATCTTAAGAAATTGGCTCACTTGCTTTCTGGGGGCTAGCTAGTCTGAATTTGCAGGACAGACCAGCAGGCTGGACACTCAGGTGAAAGTTGATGTCATAGTCTTGGGGCTGAAGGCTGGACACTCAGGCAGGGTTTCTACTCCACAGTCTGGAGACCAAATTCCTTTCTCAGTCTTTGCTCTTCCGGCCATCGACTGATTGGAAGAGGCCCACCCACATTATGGAGGATAATCTGCTTTGCTCAAAGTCAGTTGATTTAAATTTTAATCACATCTAAGAAATACCTTCACAGCAACATCCAGTCTGGTGTTGGACCAAATATCTGGGCACTGTGGCCTAGCCATGTTGTCACATATAGGTAACCATCACATTCTTCCTGACTTTGGCCACTTTACAACGTCCCCAGCTGCCCTCAGTCTTCAGTCGGTACCAGCTCTGTGATCGGAGAAGCCAATCCCAGGAGCCTAGGTTCTGCTCTTCAGAACTGAGATGGTGACAGCATCTTTGGTGGCCTTCAAGTCACATCAACACAAGGTAGGCAGAAGCTGGAGACTGAATTCCTGTTCACATTTTAAAATCCATCTTCCTGAGCGTGTTTTCTCTACATGGTGGGATGTGGGGCACAGGACAGGCAGACAAGGGAGTTGGGTTCTGAGGCTCTCTGTATTTTCCCCTCTGGCAACCCCCTTTTGCCCCCTAACCCGTAGGCACAGTCAGTCCCACATTTCTTAGCCTCCTGCCCTTGCTAACACACGTTGTGTTCATCCATTCCCTTTGGTGCAGCTCTTTACCACAGACCATTAGAACTCCAGCCTTGTGATGTGGCCTTGCTCAGCTTCCAAACGTGTCAGCCTTAGTTCCAGATCTCGGATGTGAAGGGCTCCTCACAGGTCAAGAGGTCAGTTGACATCCAGAACCTCAGGGTTATCAAAACGTTCTCTGCAGGTCACTGCCCCCTACCCAGCCCAGACAAGCACACACACCACACACATAGTAGCCTTGCCAAATGCTATAAAGAATGTTCTGAGGCCTTCAGAGTATTTGGGCTTGGATTCTGTGACAGATGCAGCTGGGTTCCAGTTGAAGGATAGACTCCACCGGGTGACGTTTCGAGTGGTCTGCAGGGGAATTTTGTCTTAATCTACTAGGATGTGGCTATGTTGGATACAGAGAAGGACCTCTGGGTGTTTTTCCACCAAGTTTTGACAGCTGAGAACAAGTGAATCCTGTGGAAAGATTTGACTCAACATGAGAAAGCTATAGAAGTAACCAAGGAAAGCCCAAATGGTGGTATGGTAGGCTGAAAAATGTTCCCCAAAGATATCCAAGTTGTAATCCCTTGAAACTGTGAATGTTACCTTATATGAAAAAAAAAAAAAAGACTTTGCAGATGGGATTAAGAATCATGAGATAAGAGATTACTCTAAATTATCTGAATGGGCCCTAAATGTAGTCACAATTTTCCTTAGAAGAGAGAGGCAGAGACACAACCACATAGAGGAGACAGCCAAGTGAAGATGGTGGCAGAGATTGGAGGGATGTGGCCACAATCCAAGGAGTATCAGTAGCCACCAGAGACGGGAAGAGGCAAGGCCCCGAATCTACTCTGGAGCCTCTGGAGGGAGTGTGAACTTGCCGACACCTTGATTTCAGCCCAGTGACATTGATTTTGGACTTCTGGCTTCCAGAACCATAAAAGAATAAGTTTCTGTTGTTTTCAGCTCCCCAGCTGATGGCACTTTGTTACAGTTGCCCTATGACACTAACACAGGTGGGCTGATGTGAGTGTCCTCCTCTGAGAAAAGGAGGGAAGATCATGAATTGGCTATGCTGGAATGGTCTGGAACAATCTGGATCAGGCTACTTGATGATGGGGAAACTGAGACCCAGAGAGGGAAGGGGCCTCACCGAGGGAGAGGGTGGCTGGCTGAGACCAACTCCACTCTGCCGCCTCCTGGGCTCTGGTCTTCCTGGGTCTCAGATCCCCAGGCTCTCCTGGCCTCTCGTTTGGGCCTCCAGCTTCCCGTGGGCAGGGCTTGCTCCCTCAGACTCTGTGGCTCGGCTCCCCTGGCCAGCCCTCCCGGCCGCAGACAATCTGTCTTCTAGCTAGCTGTGTGCTCTCTCAAGGCAATCTCTCACCTGCCACCAGAACACACTTAAATAACATCGCATTAACACCAAATGTACAAAAGGTGCTTCCTGTCTGCAGCTTCAAGGGGTGTGTTCTCCTTAGCCAGCTGATACTGGGGCCAGGCTCCCCCCATCCCGTTTTGTAGGCTTCAGTCTTTCTAGGATTGCCCAGCTCAAATGCTGAGAGAGCAGGCTGGCAGGCAGGCAGGCTGGCTGGCACTCTCTCTGCCCCCTCACTGTGTGGCAGCCTACCTAGTTCGCATGCAGCACACCACGTGGTGGGCACTCAGCAGACAGTGGCTGCTGGGCATCCTGGGCCGGACCCTGCCAGCCCCCTGCTTCACCTACACCACGGTCTGGCCGCCAGGTCCTGAGCGCTGCCCCCGCGGCTGCCACCACAACCAGCACCGTGTCAGCCAGCCTTGCTATATTTATCCCTGGGAATAGATGGAAAGGGTACTGCTGCTCATTTAAAAATAAATGCCATTTCCCAAGGAAGATACCAACTGTCCTGTTCAGGATGGGTATTCTGTCTCTCTGGATTTTATTTTATTTTAGTTTTTTCAAGCATCACAATTTTTTTTTTTTTTTTGTGGTACATGGACCTCTCACTGTTGTGGCCTCTCCCGTTGCAGAGCACAGGCTCTGGACACGCAGGCTCAGCGGCCATGGCTCATGGTCCCAGCTGCTCCGCAGCATGTGGGATCTTCCCGGACTGGGGCACGAACCCGTGTCCCCTGCATTGGCAGGCGGACTCTCAACCACTGCGCCACCAGGGAAGCCCGAAGCATCACAATTTTATTTGTAAATCCCTAAGAAAACAAAGCCCAGACTCTGGATTACGAAGATGACCTTCACCTTGTCTTCATGCACAAACTGACTCTCACAAATCCACTTTGAAATCTTCAGATGAGGCTCCTAAATGTTCAAAACACACACTGTCGCCCGACACCCAGCCTCCTTGAGGAGGCCTCTGCAGGTGACAGAGCAGCTGTCAGGGGGGACCCACTCACTGCTCTAGAGAGGCGACGTTGGTCTCCCGAGGTGTTGCTTTCCACCTCTTAAAGCATCAAATTATGATTAAACCCATGCTCAACTTGGCCTTGAAAATGATGACATGTGCTATGGCAGAACATTTCACCTTTTGGTAGCTCTGCTGCCATCAAGCCCTTCCTTGTGGGGAATGCCGATCTGTTTCTGGATGCTTCCACAGCAGAAGCCTCAGAGTACAACCTTGTTCTCAGTCCCAGGCCAGCCTCCTGGAGAGCTGAGGACATCATTCACAGCCCTCATGCCCTCCTCAGATGCTGTGGGCCCATGTCCCCTTCCCATCTGGGGCCTGTTCCCCCAGAACACTATTGTTTGTCACCAGGCCTCTTACTGCACGGGACCCAGAGTGAGCTGGGCCATCAAGGGACAGAAGGGTAGCAGGACTTTCACCTCCTTGGTTCTGGGAGCTCCATCTCTATTAACGCTTGTCCGGCTGCCAGGGGTCCCTGGTGCCAAGGCCCACTTCCATTGCCAAGTTCTGAGGCACCTGCCCTAGGGCCTCTCATTTCAGAATCTCATATCCCTCCCTCTGACTGTGTTCTGTTTGGCCCAGACCCTTTGGGGTCCCCGGGGCTGGGGTTGGATACCTTGGTTGCCCCCCTTATCTCAGCATCACCCACATTTGATGCTCATATTTCCTCTCTCGTCTTCTGGAGTCAGGTGCCCCTCCCCTAAACAATTATGGGAATCCCAAGCCCCCCAAGCATACCTGCTACGTGAGAACACTGAAGGGATGCGGCCGTCCCCACCCACCACGAGGAATGGATCTATTCCAGCAAAGGAGCCTGCCAAGGGCATCTCTGTGGAGCAGGGTTCACTCTTTCATGGATTGCCATTAGGTTTTTCTATAGGAGAAAAGATACTTTCTAGTTGTCTGAGTTAAAGCCTTTTGGTCAGGATGGGGTTATGGTGGGGTCTTGTCCCAGGCAGAATCTTGTGCTGGGACCAGGGCCAGAGTCGTGTCCCCTTGGCATGAACTTCCTACGTTTTTTATTATTTTTCTGCAGCTCCTGGAGCAAAGTACCATAAACTGGGTAGCTTAGAATAACAGAAATGTCTTTTACAGTTCTGGAGGCCAGAAGTCTGAAATCAAGGTGTCAACATGGCCATATTCCTTCTGGAGGCCCTTAGGGAGAAATGCTTCCTGGCCTCTTCCAGCTTCTGGTGGCCCCAGGCATTCCTTGGCTTGTGGCCACATCACTCCAGCCTCTGCCTCCGTCTCCGCACGGCTGTCTTCCCTTGTGTGTCTGTTTGATAAGGATACATGTGATGACATTTAGGTCCTCTCCAGATAATCCAGGATAGTCTCTTCATCTCAAAATCCTTAACTAAATCACATATTTTGCCATATAAGGCAATATTTACAAGTTCTGGTGACAAGTACATGGACATATTTGGGGGGCCACCATTCAACCCACTACATACCTCTAGGATCTCCCAGTAGCTCCAGATTCTGGCCGCCATGCTGGGAAGGCCCTGATTCCACTTTCCATGTTCAAAGCTCCCCATCTGCTTTACAAACTGAGGCTATAGCATGACACTGCCATGGGTGGGTGGGCAACTGCCGGGCAGCCAGGTGGATGCGCCAGAAGGAGTTGGGGTGTAGGTCCCTGCAGTCAAGGGGAGGATGCCTGTCCGAGGAAAGGTGTGCATTAGCGACTGTCCATCTTTAAATGACAACGGACCTAGGGCTGGAAAACAACATGGGTTTATTAATGGACACGTAAACCCTGAAAGAAAGAGAAAAATGCCCTAGGGTGCTGAAAAGTGATACAGCAGCAGAACAGACAATACATTCTATGTGTTGCCCCAAAGCGTCAGACCCCAGAACTGGGGGTGATAATAAGAGTCCACACAGCACATGAAGTCATGTAACTCTTCAGATAGAGATGGCACTGAGCTTGGCCTACAGGGGGTTGCTTCCTGTTGGACTCTCCCATTAGACAGGCAAGGAAACAAGACTCTGGTCTTGTCTTTCCCTCCGTTGCCAAGCCAGTTACTCTGAACCTTCACACATATACCTCGCCCTGGATCAGTAGAAGACCCTTCTGTCAGGTTTCCTCATCCCTCCTCACTGTCAGCAGACTAAGGAAAACATAGCCTATTTCTTTGCTGTGAAAAGTGGTCCTTCCCATCCTCTTATATGTTGTGGATCACCTTGAAAGTGATTGTAGCTGTCCAGCACATGAGGCTACTCAAACTGGGATGGCCTGACCCATCAGTTGAACAGGACGCTGGCTGGCAAGGCCGTGTGGGTAGACCAGTTGGCTACCGAGTCTGTCTGCAGACACTCAGGGGACCTGGTGGGGAGGCACTGGGTGAAGGATGAAGTCTGGAATCCTCACGGGGGAATTGCAAGCCCTGCCTGCTTCAGCTAATCCATCTGACTTTCCTTGATTCGTCAACACCCCAGTCTTCCACACTGGCCAGACTGGCAGTTGGAAGTCCTTTCAACAACTCCGTACCTGGCCCAGCCCTGAGCCCTCGTGCCTCTTGTCCTCTCACACAGGTCATCTTCTGCCAAGTCAAATCTTTTCCCAGTCTTTCTGGGAGCTGCCCTGTCCAGGAAGCCTTTCCTGATTACTTTAGAACCTGTTTTAATTCATTTTGCCCCTTCCGTGTTTATTTAGTTACTGTGTGTGTGTTTGTGTTGATTCTTCAGCAAGCATGAAGGGCAGAGACCAAGTCTCGCTCTTCACTGCAGCCCCCTCCAGCCAGCTCAGGGCCTGGAAGGCAGAGGTATTCAGTAAGTGATGGCAAAATGGACTTGACTGAGGGATAGAGTGACCTTTCTCAAATCTAATCATGCCTGAATTAAACACAGCTGTAGCTCTCTTGGAATGAGGACAAGGCTCGGGGTCAGGCTCTTCCTGGCTCCCAGGCCCTGCTTCCCTCCTCTCCCCACTTCTGCGGCAGTTTGCCCCCAACTTACAGGCTCAGCCCCAGGAACCCGAGAGCCTCCGTGGGGCCTGGAGCCTTCCTTAAAGCCCAACCCAGTTCATTCCATCTCAGCCTAGGCATTGGAGCTCTGGCCCCTGCTGACTGATCTCCAGATCCTGGTGTGTGGCCTGCTTATGAGCTGCTGCTGGCCTCTGTTTACCTGCCTATTGCAATGGGCTCGGCTTTTGCTCCTACCCTACTGGTCCTCCCTGGAGCTGCTTCTGGCTTGCTTGGGGGTTGCTATGGACTGAATTATGCCTCCTAACTTCAACTATGTTGAAGCCCTAACTCTCAATGAGATGGTATTTGAAGATGAGGCCTTCGGGAAGTAATTAGGGTTAGATAAGGTGATGAGGGTGGGGCCCTCATGATGGGATTAGTGCTCTTATAAGGAGAGACACCAGAGAGCTTACTCTTGCTCTCTGCCATGTGAGGTTACAGGGAGAAGTTGTCTGTCTGCCCCAGGAAGAGGGCTCTCACCAGAACCTGACAATACTGGCACCTTGATCTCAGACTCCTATCCTCCAGAACTGTGAAAAATAAAGTTCTGTTATTTAAACCACCCAGTCTATGGTGTTTTGTTATGGTAGCCCAAGAAGACTAAGAGAGGGAGCCTATCCATTCTATGGCCCCAGCCTTTCCCAGCCTACGATAGGCTGAATAATACCCCTTTCCCCCAATGATGTCCATGTCCTAATCCCTGAAATCTGTGGATTCTACCTAATATGGCAAAAGGGACTTTGCAGATGTGATTAAGGATCCTGACAGGGGAAGATTATCCTAAATTAACTGAATGGGCTCAAAATAATCACAAAGGTCATTATAAGCAGAAGAGAGAGGTAGGAAAGAAAGATTTGAAGACACTATGCTGCTGGCTTTCAAGGTGAAGGAAGGGGCCATGAGCCAAGGAATGTGGGCGCCTCTAGAAGCTGGAAAACACGAAGAAACAGATCCTCCCTGAGAGCCTCCAGGAGAAATCAGCCCTGCTGACATCTTGATTTTAGACTTCTGACCTCCAGAACTGTAAGGGAAGAAATTTGCATTGTTTTAAGCCACTCCAGTTGCGGTAATTTATTACACCAGCTGTAGGAAACTAATACACAGCCCCATGTCTGTCCTGGCCTCTGGCACTGGCCTGACCTGCCCCTTCTTCCTGAGACAGCGTCACACTCTGTCCCGTGCCCAGCACTTGCCTCAGCTTTGCCCCAAGCTCTCCCCAGCTGGTGCAGGGAAGTCTTCCAGCTCTGTCTCCACCCTGTGACCCTGGCCTTCCTCTGCTCCAAAGGCCAGGGGTGGGGGGGAAGGTCCCAGCCACCGACCCTCACACCCCACTCTGCTGACAAGCCAAGGACCTTGGCAGAGAAGAACATCCTCCCAAGAAGGGGTGCAGCACCCAGGGGAAGAAGGGAGCAGCGCGCCCGTAGGAGGATTTCTAGAAACCGGATGAGGACAGATGCTGATCAGTGCCTATTGTCCCCAAAGGAAGGCAAGCTGAGGCCACTCAGCAGGCAGCACAGGGGTGCTCTCCACACCTCAGAGAACTGCAGGGAGCTAGTGCTCAGCCAGCCCGTGGCCATCAGCTCTCACCAAGAAGGGGCTGGAGGCCAGGGAGGCTTGGCTGGCTTCGTAGTCCTGGCTGGGCCAGTGCAGGGCATGGGGGCATTGTCTGCCGTGGAGCAGCCGATCAGGAGGAGAGGGCCCAGGGCAGCGTCTCAGATGGAGCCCCTGGCACAGAGCCGCTCCTGGCCGTGCCTTCCTCCTGGTGACGCCCCCCTAGCTTGCCTTGGGCCTGGGCCCTGAGAGGATGGGCTCCAATTCCTGCAGGACACGTTCCTCTTCTGGCAGTGGTGAGTAAGCTCCTTTGGGACCAACCCTCCTACAGACAACAACTACAGACTCTGGACAAATCCAAACCAAACCAAACTCATACCTGAAGGCCCTGGAGGGCCTCCCGAAGCTGGCAGCCTTGGAGGGAGTCCACCCTTGAAGAAGGGACAAGCTCTGGGTGACCTCCCTATTCACACCACTTTCAGCCTGGGACTGCCCCACTCTGCACTTTTCAGGGTGCAAGACTCTGAGGGAAACCCCACAGTCTTTCTGGTCTGAACAACAAGAGGACCGAGGCCAGGGCACTCACAGCTGCTGCAAAGTGACGGGAACTCCCACACGGGAGAGCAGCAGGGGAGAGTCCCAGCGTCCGTGTATAAACAGTGCCCAGATCTCTGGCTGAGCCCCCAGCCAAGCCTGCACGGGGACGCCAGGCTGGGATTTCCAGAAGGTCTTCTTTCTAGTGCACCTGACCTCCTCCTGATGTTTAGTGAGCACCTACCACGTGCCAGGCTCTGTGCCAGATGCCAGAGTGCCTCCGTCTGGGTTTCCTGGAAGCAGAGTGATCCCAGGGAGCGGGAGTGAAGGGATGGAGGGAAGGCCCATGCAAGATGCCCTACCGAGTTGGTTGCTGCTGTTTCTGACTGACTGCTCGACCCTGCATAAACTGTGTCTCAGGGGAGAAAGGGGAAGAATGTATCTACAGGCCCCCATCTCCCATTGGTCAAGGGCTCACCTCACAGGGTGCTTAATCTCCCCTCATTTCCCATATGAGTGGTCTCACAGCATCCCATGCCTCTGGGCCGATTGGGAAACCCTGGGTGAGAGGTGTGAACCTCACAGTGTGGGCACGAGGTGAGACCTCTTACTTGCTGTGTGACTCTTATGGGCTGAATGTTTGTATCTCCTCCAATTTTGTATTTTGAATGCTACCCCTCAATGGGATGGTATTGGAGGTGGGGCCTTTGGGAGGTGATTAGGTTGTGAGGGTGGAGCCCCCATGAATGGGATTAGTGCCCTTGTAAGAAGAGACATGAGAGATTGCTCCCTTTCTGCTCTTCACCATGTGAGGACACAAGAAAGTCATCTACAAGCCTGGAAGTGGGCTCTCACCAGAACCCAACCATGCTGGGTTCTCAGACTTCTAGCCTCCAGAACTGTGGGAAATAAACGTCTGCTGTTTAGGCCACCCGGTGAGGTGTGAAGGGTACAAACTGTCTTGAGGCACTCACTCTCAGGTGCTGACCTGGCACTGTGCAACCCTGAAGTGAGGTCTCCTTAGATGTCTCATTGGCCTCACCCTAGTCCCCATCCCACACCCAAATTTCAGTGGCTTCCACATTGGTCCTGAGGGTTCCTCCATCAAACCTGGGGCCTCCTGCTCCCGCAGATGCCTCTGAGCACTTAAGCTGTCGTCTCAAGGGCAGAGCATTGAGAGTTGACAAAATTCATTGACATCCATGATCTTGTGGGGTCCTACAGCCTTCCTTTAAGGGAGGCAAGGCAGATAATCTAAGCAACTTGTCCTGGATTGGTCAGCTGACTCTCAGAGAGGGTTAGCAGCTTGTCCGAGGCCACACAGCCTACAGGTGGCAGAGCTGCAAAGTAAACCCAGCCCTTCACTCTGCTGTATTTCTTCCTTCTCCATCCCTCTCCTCCCCCAATCTGCTGTTTACCCACAGCCACCAGGCAAAGCCTCTTGAGCTCAGGCCTTCAGGTAGACTTAGGCCACTGTTCCTCTTGTCCTGTAGGACCCACACCAGTGTCAGATATTTTTAGGGAAACAAAAAAGGTTATAAGGCTGAAATAATCGCCCTCATTTTGAATCTCAGAGTCTTTTTAGATAATATAATCTTGTGTGGCCCCAGAGAGGCTCCTGCCCGCTCTGCTGACTGGGATGGGAACAGGCTCAGGTAATTGCTTCTTCTGTGTAAAGACCGATTTGTCCAGGGAAATGAGCATGGTTGAGGTAATCAATTAAAACATTGAAAGCGGTGCAGAATATACTGGAAATGGAGAAGAAACTGGAGCCCTCTGCCCTCCTCACTTTCCCCAAGCTGGAGTCCTGCCTGACCAGCTGACAATTTCTTTCCTCTTCGGGTCTGACTCCTCTCAAAGAGGCTGAACTGACAGGATTCCTGAGGGCATGGAGCCCCGAGCGGCGGAGGCCCGTGGGGCTTCTCCTGGGCCCGGCCCTGGGCTGAGCACAAGCTCCCACTGGGACCTGGGCCACAGACCCGCTAGTGGTTCTTGGCTGGGTCCTCAGGTCAGGAGTGGGTGCTTGTGAGGAGCTGGGGACCAGAACCCCACAGGCATTCTGCTGGGAAGCCGTCCTCCAACGAAGCCTCTGGGCTCTGGGAAGGCTCTTGGGCTCTGTCGGGACTTTGGAGCTCCATTTGCCAGCCCTGTGCTCTCTCCGTCCACGTCCCTGGTTCCCAAGGCAAGGGGGCGCTTGGGTGGCCCGGCTGGCCAGCAATGCTTCTGCCCCGTGGCATGGGGCCGACTCACCGGCTCGCAATTTTGTGTTTCTGGATTGGTGCCTGCAGCTGTGACACAGGCCGGGCTGCCTGGCCCCCAGGGTCCCCGCCTGCTGGAGCCCAGTGTTGTGGAAGCGAGGCCCCAGACTGGCCAGCTGAGCAGGCTCTGCACGCCTCTGTGTACCTGCCTTCAGGGCGGTCTGGGAAGTGGAGAAGGTAAGACGAGAAGCAGATACAGCTCTTCTTGCTCGTTTCGAGCCCTGATGCCCCAGCTGGAGCACTTTCTGTCCTTGGCTGCCCTTGTTCCTCTATCAGAAGAGAAGCAACAAAAGTCCCAGCCAGGCGGGAATGCCACCTGGGGCTCAGGGGCAGACTTTTGTTGCAGAGGGAACCTACCACACCAGCCTGGGGAATTGCTGGTGACCCTCCTGGGGCCACAAAGTGACATATTGACCATATTCTTGGCAAAGAATGGCACCCAGAGACTGACAAGCTTGGCCAGGGGATGGATGGCCCCATCACTCTCACGAGTGATGGGGGCCTTGAAGCCATCTGGGAGTTGGGTCTTTTCATCCGGGAGGCCAAGGTTTCTGGACAGGGTGTGTATCCCCAACTTACCTCTTAGCTTCTTGAGGGCACAGAGGGTCTCTGATTCCCAGCTTGGGTCTCAGAGAGTGTGCTCTGTTACTCCACCCCACCCAGATTTGGGGGTTCATGGCCCATGATGCCCAGGCGGCTGAGATGGGAGAGGATTCCACTCCCATTGACCTTGGCAGTGATCAGGCTCTAATGTGGCTCACCCTTCAAGGAGCGTGGAACAGATGGACCACATGGCAAACACCTGCAGGCCCCACACATCTTGGAGGCACTTCTGCCTGCCGATAGGAGTGCATCCTCTCGATAACTAAGACCTTCAGACTCCAGGACAAGGAGGGCACGTGGGTCTCTCCTTAGGCTCCAACACTGACAGACTGGAAGTGGCTGAGTCCAGGCTCAGTGGGATGAACACCATGATTGCTTAGTGATACCAGGCTTGCTGGGCCAGCAGGAAGGGGGTGATGGCAATTGTTTAGGGCTCTGGCCATAGTTGGTCAGGGAGCTCACAGAGATGTGCAGAGCATGTCAAAGCTTTCTAAGACCTGGTCACCTTGGCCCCTGGTGCCACTTCCTAAGCCATATTCATTCTGCGGTGGAGGAAAGAGGGAGACAGGTGTTTACCAGCAATCTCTTTGTTTCCAAAAATGCCAGATGGGTCTGTGTTTTCATTGCTATGGTAGCGGTGGCTCTGGTCCCCAAAGGTGCCGTGACACCAGACAAGAGGGCTGGCATTTTTCTGCGGGGAAGAAAACTGAGTTACCACAATGTGATACCTCTTCCTGTATCCCCCTGTGGCCTCTGTCTTCCATAGCCACTGAGGTCAAAGTTATTTCTTAGAATTGAAAGAGAATCAGTATCCCTTGAGGGAAACCATTGTTTTTCCTAATCGAAAACCTCTCAGTGGCTGCCACTGCTGGTGACTCCCTGGTCTGGTGATTCTGCTGTGATCAGTCAGATTCGTGGTCTAGAAGGCCCCAAAGGCCCTGGACACCCTTCACTGACCAACCTGGCCCGGATGTGTTGCATTCAACCAAGAGAAGATGCCAGCCTGGAAGCAGTGCTCTGTGGGGACTGCCCCAGCTGTTGAGACCAAAAGGTACATTTTTCTCCCTTTTAGGAAAACTCCTGGCCTCGAGAGACTCCTGAGGATTGCGGGGTAAACACAGTGATTTGAATGTCCAAGTTTCTCTCTGCTCCCGCCCCAAACCCCACTCAGGTGATGGTAAAGAAATAAAGAAAAGCCTATACCCACAAAAAAATGGGACAAAAAAAAGGGGAAAGGAGGCAACTACAAGAAAGAGATGCTTCTGGAAAGTCAATGGAAGAAACACAGCAAACTAGAAGACAGAAACTGGGCAGATGCAGGAAATGGAAGCAGTGGGGTCTGAAAACTGGGGTGAGATGTGTGTCCAGAGTAGTCGCCCTCTAATCTCTTCCCTGAACAAGGGCACGACCGCCCTCACAGAAGACAGGAGGTTGACTGGCGGGAGAGGTACCCAGGTGAGCGCATGGATGAAGCAGCTTCCTGAAAACAGAGGTTATTTGGAAGCCTCATAACTGATGGTGAGAAGACCCTTGGCCTTCTCCTCTGCTTGGCCTCCAGAATGCCAACAGCCAGCTTTATACTGTTCCAGGCAAAAGATGGAAGGACACCTCTGTGGGGGACCTGGCCAGCCCAATAATGGAAACAGTGAATCCTGATTTAAGTAAAAATGGTGATATGGTTTTACTGGGAGTTTGGGGTAGAAGAGGGATGATCCAAGAGAGAAAGCCTTATTTTCCATGGTAGGAAGTACATTCTAGAATATTAAGAGCTACAAGAGCTGAAAGTGGCTGCCTCTGTGGAGCAGGCATTGGGGATGGGGCCGGTGCAACGGATGCCATTTTTTATATGGGTCTGGTAGTTTATTTGACTTTTTAAACTATTTACAAGTATTACTTTGATAAGTAATCTCAACAAGAGTCGCTTTAGCAAGATGAGCAATTCAAGTGCATAGACTTAGCTGACCCTTGAATGTCAGGGGCAAGATGATAGAATAACAAAGTAACTTGTATGGGTACTGGACAGACTTCGGCTCTGTGCAAAGCAGTTTCTTTTCCATGGTATTGGGTCACCCGATCCCCTTGTGTTCCTGTTACAGGGAAAGAATCTGTGCCCTAGAGAAAGGAAATGGCTTATCCGTGGTCCCATTGCGAGCATGGCAGAGCCAGGATGGAATCTGCTCGGCTGCCTTTCTAGCCTTTGCTCTCAACCTCTTTGTGACCACAGCCCCGTCACAATCTCTTGGCACTCACGGAAGCACCCATATCCTACGGAGGCTCCACAGCCATCCCTCGGAGGTGGATCCTAGTAATATACCCATTTTGCAGATATGGCCACTGAGGCACAGAGGGGTTAAGTAAAGCTTAAAAAAGGGGTGAAGGTGGGGCAAACATTCATGGATAGGTTTGTGGAAGAGACAGCACATGAGATGTTTTTTTTAATTAAGCTTTTTATTTTGAAATCATTATAGATTCACATGCAATTGTAAGAGAGATCCTGCCGTCTCTTTACCCAGTTTGCTATAATGGTAACATCTCACAAAACTAGAGTGCAACACCACCATCAGGATATCAACGCTGATACAGTCAAGACACACAACAGTCCCATCACCACAAGGATCGTCTTGTTGCCCTGCCAGAGCCCCACTTACTTCCCCTTCCTCCCTCACCCTATCCTTAACCCCTGGCAGCCACTAGTCTGTTCTCCATTTCTATAATTTTGCCATCTCAAGATTATATAAATGGACTCATACAGCAGGTAACATGTAAGGATTGGCTTTTTTCATTCAGCATAATTTTCTGGAAATCCATGCAGGTCGTGAATATCAAAAGTTTGTGTTTTTTTAAATTACTGAGTAGTATTCCATGGGATGGATGTACCACAGTTGTATCCATCCACTTAGTCCCCCAGTGCTTCAGTTTTCTCCTCCAGATCTAGCTAATAATCTCACTTTCTTCCTAGGATTGTTGTGAGGATCAAATGAGTTAATATTTGGAAAGGTCTGAGAGCAGTACTGTACATGCACTAAATGCTATATACGTGTTGGTTAAGTAAAATATAGATGCATGGGTTGAGGATTCTACGTTGGATTTGTAGAAGTAGCAAAAATATTTGCCTTCCTGATTAGCAGACAGATCACCTGAGTTGGGTCTGAAAACCAGAAAGCTGTATAAACCCTTTCAGAGAGGTTGTGTTGTCCATTTAGGGCAAATGGAAAGACACTTGTAAACTGTCCCTGTTTTTCAGACTTCCTTTGGTTTAGAAGCGGGAATGTTGTTGCCAGCTCTTTTCCTGCCTCCTAAGCACGGGGTCCCTCTCCAGCCCCTGGTGTCCAAAGCTACCCCTAACAGGGCAGCATTGAAAGTCCTCTGCTATGCTGCTGGTGTTTCAAGCCCTGGTCAAAACATCAGTCTTGTTTGTATCAGGAGTTACCAAATGCCCAAAGCAAACGCTTACCTCAAGGGAAGCTGGTGAACTCATTGGTAAGCTATGCTGCCTCTCAGCCTTCAGGGCCCAGGTTCCTCGATAAGCACTCCATCTCTTATCAAGATACTGGAGGTGAAGATCTTGGCTAACTTGACTCCATGGTGTGAGGTGAACTGCAAGACTTATTCAGTGCAACACCTGCCGATTCCAAACCCCATGTGACGATGAGCAAATCCCAGGGAAGTCCAAGCAGCCTGGGTGGTCTCGGGAGGGTGGCATTTAAACCCACTCCTGCCAAGCAAGGACCAAGTAAAGGGGGCTGGTTTGTGGACACCCTCTCCCCCTGCTCTTGCCCCAGCCCCTCCCTCAGATTGGAACTTAAACTGGGAATTGGCAAGCCAAGTTGCACAGGACAAAAACTGGGACCAAATCTGGGCCAAAAGGGTTTGTAGTGAAAATTACATTTCTCTGCTAATTGTAATCTGTTAATTACATTCGGAAAAAGAGGTAGAAAAAGGAGACGCTCTCACCCCCATATTCCAAGGAAACCCGATGCTCTGCGTGTGCACTGGCTCACCCAGCCATACACAATTTCAAGATGGCAAAGGCACACATTGAACTGTGTCGCTATATTTAGAGATAATGGAGTTTTTCTTTCTTAAGGCTTGATATAAGCTTTGATCACATAGCATTTCTTCAATTTGTTGCTATTCAAGAAAACCCTGGGAACACCATGGCGAGCAATGCCGTGCTTTTTTCATTTGCATTTGCATTTGCATATTTTAATTTCCCTGACTACAGCTCCATACCTTGTGGGCAGGCCCTATGGGAGGAAAGAGAATACTTTTCAGGATAAATAATATCACTTTTGGGGGTGGGGGGGATAGCAGTTGAATTTAGTAATTCAAGGCATCGGAGGTAGCGTGTGGATCTTGAGAAACTTAGAGACGGCTTAGCCCCATGCCAGGCTGCCCAAGCCATGCCCAGCTAAAGACTCCCTGGAAACCACCGCATTCTCCCTCCATGGGGCATAGATGGGACCACTGAACCAGGGGCAGCCCCGAACCCCAGGGCTCCTGGCTGCTAATCCTTCAGTCTTCCCACGGGACGGGATCATGCTGCTTCTATCCTGGGAACAGAATCAGAACCTTGGCTCCATGCTCCAGCTCGGGGACATCTATTCATGGCTTCTTACTTTAGTATGTGAAACAAAATAAATCTAAAATCCACACAGCTGGAAAATCAAGACGGTCTTCATTCCATATCCCAACGTAATGCTGTGTATCAACATGGAAAATGTGTGGGACAAACTTCAGCCATCTCTAGAACATGTTCTCTATGGAAACAACAACTTCTAGTCTCTTGAGAGAAACACCAAGACCGACATTTGGGTTCCTGTTACACGGGCATTTAGAAGCATTGAGAACCTGGTTGGAGGTTGGGAGGATTAAGCAGAGTGGGCTGAAATGCTCCCTCAGTGAAGAGAGGGCTGAGGGCCATGTGCCTTTTCTGGGATATTGGCAAGGAGACCCGAGGCAGTGTCACTGAGAAGATCTCTCTTCCAAATGCGGGGACATTCACTCCAAGGTTCTTCACTGAGCACCATTCCACATGCCAGGCTGTATGTCAGGTGGCAGGGTGCAAAAGCAGGTGAGAGACTGATGAGTGAGCAAGAAATTATAATAAACCCAAAGAATCAGACTTCACGATGGGGCTGTGGCCATAACCACAAAGAGGCCAAACTCCCAAAGACTGACTTTGGAGCCAGGTAAATCTTTTCCATTATTTGAAAACAACTTTAACTATCTAAAAAGCAGTCCTTAAATATCAAAAGTAAGATGAAAAGACAAAAATCGAAAGTAACATGAAACTGGGTAGAAAAATGATTCCAAGTGACTTTAAAATGCAGTGATTTCACTGAGCATCCCTAATTGGATTTAACCTAAGGGGGAAAAAAACCAAAAAAATCTTAAAGTGTTTTCTGAAATCATCTGGGTGGTGGTAGTGTTAGTTTTGTTATTCTGAGACTGTGGTTGCATGAGTTGTGGGATAAATCAACCAAGTATGCAGGTTTTACTGGAGGGACAAAGTTAAATAAAAACCCTGTAGTCCTGAATCTGGATTGGAAGTGTTAATATGGATTTATAACATTTTTTTTCTCAAAAATATGTTCTACTTGTCTCTGAAACGGCCTAGAAACAAATGGCAAACCCACTGGCAACATTGCCTCAAGTGCCCAGATCTTGATTCCTAAATACCACTCGCCACTGAAAGGAGCCAGAACTTCTTGGAGAAATAGCTGATTCCAGGTCTGGGGCAGGAAATGTACCAGACAATCCCAGAACATCTCGTCACACCAGAAAGCAAGGAAGCTGTCAAGGGTTATGGCAAAAGGACCCAGGAACCAGTCTGCATAATCTCACACTGGCCAAAGCTAGGAACATTTGCACATCAACAAGGAACACACCAACTATGTTGAAATCTACAAGATCCTCATGATACCAAAAAAAATTTTTAAAGACATTGGTTTCCTTGGTCCTCATCTCTGGAAGATGCTAGGGAACCAACTCCTGCTTTGGAAAAGTGGTAAATAAAGGGAGAGAGGGAAACATTTCTCCAGCCTTTCTTACATAAACTGTACTTCAGGATAACCAAAGAGCTGGTGAGGGGAAGTTTCTTTTTATAAAAGTACTCCAGCTAATAAATGAAGAAGGAATGGAAGAAGTCGAGTATCCCCATTTAGCAACTCCCAACGAAATGCTGGACACCGATAACAGCCCACAGATCTTATTTCCATCTCTCCAGTGTTACCTGTATTCATTTGTGAGTATATTTGTATTTATTTGTATAGCATTCAAATGTATCCCATGTGTATAGGTTGGTATATCCACCACCACAGTCAACATACTGAACTATTCTAGCACCACAAGGATTCCTCACCTAAGCACCCCCTCTTCCCACACCCGCACCTGTCTTCAACCTCTGGCGACCACCAAGGTATCCTCCATTTCTAAAATTTTGTCATTTCAAAAATGTTATATAAGTGGAATCATATGGTATGTTACCTTTACAGATTAACCTTTCCACTCAGCATAATTCTCTGAAGATGCATCCAAATTGTTGTATCAAAGGTTTGTTTCTTATTGCCGAGTTGTATACTGTGATGTGGATGGATGGATGTACCGCAGCGTGTTTAACCATTCCCATCGGATGATGCTCCAGTTTGGGACTATTACAGAGAAAGTTGCTATGAGCCTTCATGAACATACATTTTCATTCCTCTGGGATAAATGTCCCAGTGTACAATTGTTGTACCACACTTGCGTATGTGAACTATGTACGCTTTCTCAAATGTCTTTATCAGTTAGAGTTGCATAGTGCATCTAGATCTTTGGACTCCCTGTCTAGTGCTCTTTCCCCATCTGCTGCCTCTCAGCCCACAGAAGCCCAATAGAATATCTGTGAGTCCGCCTGAAGCTTAAAGGGCTGGGGGTAGGGAGAGGTCTTTGGCTACAACAACTCACAGGAAACTGCCTGTGCCATGCAGCATATCAACTGGCTTTGCACGCACCCGGCCCAGATGTGTCAGACCTAGAGACACAGACGCCCTTTATGAGGCTTGCTCAATGGCCGTCTGTGAGCCCAGAGTTGCCCAGCCACCTCCTGGCCCGGGGCATGCTGGGTAACTGCCAAGCCAATGACAGAGTTCACACTCTCTGGCCTTCGCTCCCCCTTCACGTTGACTGGAAAGTCTCCATCTTCCACGGCGTCAGTGGGGACACTGCAAGCACAGTTGCCCGCTGGCAGGGCTTGGGCCACTCTTCATTGTATGCGAGCCGGGGGCATTGGGCTCTCGTTCCACAAACATTTATTGAGAAGCCACTAGGTGCCCAGGAGCTCACCAGCTCAGGGCGCAGGGCTGAGGGAAGCCTGGGGATCTGTCAGTACTACTTGGGGAGGGACAGAGCCCAGCCAGATGCTGGGGGAGAGGAGGACAGCTGGCCAGGGAGGGCTTAGAAGGAGCAGCAGAGCATTATGGGAGTGGGGGAAGCCAACTGGGGCAAGGGAACAGCCCGGGCCAAGGCCACAGCCCGGGCCAAGGCCAGGAGGGCCCCATTGTGGGAAAACGAGCGGTTGCTTCTGTCCAGAGTAGAGAGTAAGCATGTCAGAAGGGAAGTGGTGGCATACGGAGGGAGGGAGGGAGCCTGGAGCCTCAGTGGAGAAGACCGACAAGGCTTGGGGAACCGCTCTTGAAGGAAAAGTGGCATTTGTACGCAAAAGCGGGGAGGGGAGCGGAACATCACCAGAGTTAATCAAACAGTGGGATTACTTTCTACTCCCGACCACCCTTCATGACAGCACTTCGATAACATCTGTTATCACTGTGCATTTCCAGACAAGCAATTTGAAACCCTGCCATGATTAATGGGCCCAACCAAGTCGTGGGGCGCCGATTCCGAGGGAGCTTGAGACAGCAAGCTAGGTCGCCCAGATCTCACAGCACGCCAGGCCTCCCTGCTACAGGGCTCCTGGCACATGGACGTGGGGACCAGGCCACAGGAACAGGGCCTACCTGCTGGGGGAGCTGTCCCGGGCAGTGTGCGCTGTAAGGTGTTTTTAGTCTAGTGGCGAGATGGCCCTGCCATCCAACCTCTTTCACGCCAGGACAAACGATACAAGCGACAAGTCACAGTAAATCAGGCTACCATTAGGTAGCTCGTTGCATTGAGAGTTCGTTATGGGCCAGACCCTGAGCCAAGCACTTTTGTTTTGTATCCATCAGGATCTCCCCGCAAATCCTGTGGAGTGGGCCTTATTATTAGCCCCATTTTCCAAAGCAGGAAGCCAAGGCTCCGAGAAATGAAGTAACTTGCTCAAGTTCACACCCTACTAGGAAGAAATTGAGACAGGCTCCAAACTCAGGCCTGGTTAACTTCAAAGTCCATGTTTTCTCTTTCCAAGATAGCATAACTTAGAGCCTACTTTCTTCTTTTTAACTTTGAATTTTGAAATTATTATAAACTCACAGGAAGTTGCAAAGATACTACACAGAGATCCTGTGTACCCTTCACCCAGTTTCCCCCAATTGTTAAGTTTCATGTAACTACAGTACAATAACAAAATCAGGAAATTGATATTGGTACAACTTGTGTATAGTTCTGTGTCATTTTATCACATGTGTAGACTCCAGTAACCACCACTACAGTCCAGATGCAGAACTATTTCACCTTACAAAGATCTTCCTTGTGCTATACCTTCTCTCTCTCCCTCCCTCCCTCCTTCCCTCCCACCATCCCTAACCCCTGGCAACAACTAATCTCTTCTCCATCTCCATAATTTTTTAATTTTGAGAATACTATGTAAATAGTTTTATTTTTCACTCAGAATAATGCCCTTGAGATCCATCCAAGTTGTTGCTCGTATCATTAGTTCATTTCTGGTGATTGCTGAGCAGTATTCTGTGATGTGGATGGACCACAATTTGTTTATCTATTCACCCAATGAAGGATAGCTGGGCTGTTTCCAGTTTGGAACTATTACAAATAAATCTGTGTATAGGTTTTTTGTGTGTGTACGAAAAATGTTTTCATTTCTCTGGGATAAATGCCCCAAAGAGCAACTGCTGGGTTCTGTCGTAGTTCCATGTTTAGTTTTATAAAAAACTGTCAAAACTGTTTTCCAGAGGGGCTATACAATGTTAAATTCTCACCAATAATGTCTGAGTGATCTAATTTCTCAAAATTCACTCCAGCATTTGGGGTTGCCACTGCTTTTATTTTAGCCATTTTAATAGGTTTGCAGTGATATCTTATTTGGGTTTTAATTTGCATTCCCTGATGACTAATGGTATCGAGCATCTTTTCATTTACTGTCTGTGGATTATCTTCCCTGAAATGTCTTTTCATATCTTTTGACTATTTTCTAATGGGAGTGTTTTTTCCCCCATTGTTTGTATTTGAGAGCTCTTTACATATTCTTTTTATTTTATTTTATTTTATTTTTTATACAGCAGGTTCTTATTAGTCATCAATCTTTACATATTCTTGATACATGCCTTTTGTTAAGCATGTGGTTTGTAAATATTTTCTCCAAGTCTGTAAATTGTCTTTTCATCCTCTTAGCTGGGTCTTTCACAAACAACATATTTAGTTTTGATGCAATTCAATTAATCTATTTTTTTCTGTATTGATTGTGGTTTTGGTATCAAGACTAAGAATTATTCACCAAGCCCTGGGTCCTGAAGATTTTCTCTTATGTTCTCTTCTGAAAGTTTTTTAGTTGTATGCTTTACATTGATGTCTATTGGAGTTCATTTTTGGATAAGGTATGGAGATTAGGTCTAGATTTCTTTTTTCTCTTTTTCTTTTAGCCTAGGGATGTTCCAGCACCATTTCTTGAAAAGACAATCCTTCCTCCACTGAACTGCTTTGGCAACTTTGTCAAAAAATCTGTTGGATGTATTTGTGTGGGCCTATTTCTGGGTTCCCTTTCTTTTCCATTGATCTATGTGTCTATCCCTCTGCCCAAGCCACACTCCCCTGATTACTGCGGTTATACAACAGGCCTTAATACTGAACAGAGTAATTACTCCTACTTTATTTTTTCTTTTATCAAAAAATTACTGCTGGGATTTTGTTAGGAATTGCATTTAACCTGTGAATGAATTTGGGAAGGATTGACATCTTTACTATGTAAGGTCTTTCAATCTCTGAACATGGTATGTTCCTCCATTTATTTAGATCCTCTTTGATTTTAGATCCTCTTTGATTTCTGTCATCAGCATAATGTAGTTTTCAGCATAAAAGTACTGTACTTGTGTTGTTATATTTATAGCTAAGTATTTTTTTTAGGAGTGATTGTAAAGGTTATTGTGTTTTTGTTTTGTGTGTGTGTTTAATTATGGTTTCCACGTGCTTGTTGCTAGTATATAAAACTAGGATTGATTTTTATTTGTTGGTCTTGTATTCTGCAACATTGCTGAACTCATTACTCATTTTGTAGATGCCTTTGAATTTTTTTACATGGACAATCATGCCATCTGCAAATAGAGACAGTTTTATTTCTTCCTTTGCAATCTATATTCCTGGTACCTCCTTTTCTTGCCTTATTGAGATGGCTAGAACTTCAGGCCTATGGTGAATAAGAGCCTTTTTCTGATCTTAGAGGGAAAATATTCATTTTTTTACCATTAAGTATAATATTAGCTATAAGTTTTTGGAGATGCTCTTTGTCAAGTTGAGGAAGTTCCCCTTTGTCGTAATCTGCTTGGGCTGCCCTAACAGAATACCACAGACTTGGTGAGTTTAACAACAGAAATTTATTTCTCACAGTTCTGGAGACTAGAAGTCCAAGACTAAAGTGCCAGCAGGACTGGTGTCTGGTGAGAGCTCTCTCTTCTTGGGTTGTAGATGCCACCTTCTTGCTGTGTCCTCACATACACTTTCTTCTGTGCATATGCAGAGGAGACAGAGAGGAAGAGAGAGAGACACAGAGAGACACAGAGAGAGAGAGACAGAGAGAGGGAGAGAGATGAATTTCTGGTGTCTCTCTTTTTATAAGGACACCAGTCCTATTGGAGTGGGGTCCCATCCTTATGACTTCATTAAAACTTCATTATCTCCTTAAAGGCCCTCTCTCCAAATACAGTCACATTGGGGGTTAGGGCTTCAATATATAAATTTTAGGGAGACATAATTCAGTCCATAACACCCTCTATTCTTAAATGAATGAGATTTTTTTTTAATCAGGAAGGCTGTTGGATTTTGCCACATGCTTTTTTGCATTGATCAATGTGATTTTTCTTCTTTAGCCTGTTGATATAATGGATTACCTCGATTGCAAATACTGAACCAGCTTTGTATATCTGGAATCAACCCCACTTGGTGCATAAATATGTTCATATATTGCTGAATTCTACTGCTAACATATTTTCAAAGTGTTTATTTCTATATTTATGAGGGATATTGGTATATAGTTTCCTTTTTTTTGTACTGTCTTTGTCTAGCTTTAGTATCAAGGTTAAGACTGGCCTCATTAAATAAGTTTACAGTTTCCTTCCTCTTCTATTTTCTAGAAGAAACTGTAAAATTGGTGTTAATTCTTCTTTAAATCTTTGGTAGAATATGCCAATTAAGCCATCTGGGTCTGGAGATTTCTTTCTTAGAAGTCTTTTTATAAACTATGGATTCAATTTCTTCAATGGTCTTATGGCTATTCATATTATTTTTTCATACTGGGTAACTTTTGGTAATTTCTGCTTTTCAAAGACTTGGTCCTTTATATCTAAGTTGTCAAATTTATGTATGTAAGTTGTTCATAGTATTCCCTTGTTATTCTTTTGACAACCACAGGGTCTGTAGTGATAGCCCCTGTTTCATTCATGATACTGGTAAATTGTGTCTTGTCTTTTCTTTGTCAGTATTGCTAGACATTTGTTAACCTTTGATCTTTTCAGAAAACTAGCTTTTTGTTTCATTGATTTTATCTTGTTTTCTGTTTCCAATTTCATTAATTTCTGTTATTTGGGTTTATTTTGCTCTTCCTTTTTAGGTTCTTCAAGTAGCAACTTAGACTATTTATTTGAGACTCTCCCTTTTCTCTAATATATGCATTTAGTGCTGTAAATTTCCTTCTGTGCACTGATTTAGCTGTGTGTCACAAATTTTGATATGTTGTATTTTGATTTCTACTTTGATATATATTATGCATATTTTCAATTCTTTTAAATTTGTTTAGATTTGTTTTATAGCCCAGAATATGGTCTATCTTGGTGAATATTCTGTAGGCACTAGAAAAGAATTCTGCTGTTGTTGGGTGAAGTGTTCTATAACCATCAATTAGATCTTGTTGGGTGATGGTGCTGTTGAGTTCTTCTACATCCTTGCTGATGTTCTGTCTAGTTGTTTTATCAATTACTGAGAGAGGGCTGTTGACATCTCCAACTATAATTGTGGATGTATCTATTTCTCTTCTCAGTTTTATCAGTTTTTACTTCACATATTTTGCAGTGCTGTTGTTTGGTGTGTACACATTTAGGATCGAAATGTCTTCCTGGTGGATTGACCCTTTTATTATTATATAATCTTCCTCTCTGTCTTTGGTAATTTTCTTTGCTCTGAAGTCTACTTTATCTGATATTAACATAGTCCTGCTTTCCTTTGATAAATGTTTGTACGAGATTGTTTCTCCATCCTTTTGTTTTCAACCTGCCTATATTGTTATATTGAAATGAGTTTCTTATAGACATCATATAGTTGGGTCATGAGTTTCAATCCACTCTGTCAATATCTGTCTTTTTAGAATTCTATTCTGATTTTTCTATAGTGTTTTTGAGAGTATCTATTTATATAGTTTTCTTAGTGGTTGTCAACAAAGGGTGCCAACACTTTACCTGTCTTAAGTAAAATGTAGAAACCCTACCTCTGTTTATGTCCCTTTGCCTTCCCTCACTTTATAGCATAATTGTCCTAGATATTTTCTCTACATGTGTTTAGAATCCCATCAGACAGTGTCATAACTTTTGATTCAATCATCTAACATGATTTTGAAAACTTAAGAGGGGAATAGATTATTATTATTACCTGTATTGTTATTCTTTCTGTTGTTCTTCATTCCTGATGTTCCAGGCTTTCTTATTTTATCATTTACTTCCTGTTTTGAAAACTTCCTTTAGCCATTTTTTAATAGGGTAAGTGTGCTGGTGATATATTCTCTTAGTTTTCTTTTATGTGAGAATTTGTTCATTTCACCTTTATTCCTTAAGGTTATTTTCTCAGAGTATGGAATTCTAGGTGGACAGTTCTTTTCTTTTAGCATTTGAAAAATGTTATGCCACCTCCTTCTCACCTCTATGGTTTCTGAAGAGAAATACACTGTCATTCAGATTATTGAATCTTGCTACAGGCTGAATGTTTGTGTGCTCCACCCCCCAGATTCATATGTTGAAATCCTAATCCCCAATGTGATGTTATTTGGAGGCAGGGCCTTTGGGATGTAATTATGTCATGAGGTTGGAACCTTCATGAATGGGATCAGTGCCCTTATAAGAAGAGACACGAGAGAGATCCTCTCTCTCTTCACCACGTGAGAAGACAGAAGACAGAAGACAGCCATTTGCAAACTAGGAAGAGGGCTCTTACCAGAACCCAACAGTGCTGGCACCCTGATCTCGGACTTCCCAGCCTCCAGAACTATGAGAAATAAATTTGTGTCCTTTAAGCCACCCAATCTATGGTATTCTGTTATAGCAGCCCGAGCAGAGAGAACCTGGGAGGAATGGGGCTATTCTATCCTGACCAGACCTACAAGTCCCTATATTTTATTAAAGTAATAAGAAAAACCAGAAGAACCACAAACCCATATTAAATGCTTACTATAGACCAGGCACTCTGTCTTCTAAAAGATTTCTGTCTGTCATCTGGTTCTATCCATCCAACAAGGCTGTGAAGCAGGTATTGGCACTCCTATTTGACAGATGAGAAAACTGAGTCTCAGGGTTGAAATGACTTGCCTGAGGTCACACAGCTAGAAGTTACCCTGGAGCTATCTGAGTCCTGAGCCCCGTCATAAACTTCAGTGATGAAAGGTTTCTTAGATCTAAGAACAAGCAAACTGCAGTGGGAACAGAGAGGAAGGTGAGATGAATAATTCCTGGGGAAAGAGCAGCATTCAGCAAGGGGAATGGGCACAAATATTTCTTGAGCATCCACTCTCGATCAAGCACCATATCAATCGTTTACATGTCATGCCATCAAGGAAGGCTTTCCAGAGGAGTTGGCACTACATTAGGCCTTAAGAGATAAGTGGGATTCCCATATAGGCAGAGAACAATGTGTCCTGGTCAGATGCAAGGTCAAGATGGTCCAGTGTGCAGCCGCATGTCTCTCCTCTTGCCTGTGGCTTCAGAAAAGTACAATTTTGTTTAAGCTGAAGGATGTAGTTCCTGATTACATAATATTAAACCCTGACCAGATCTGATAATTTCAGATTAATGAAAGAGCAGGTCCAAACATGGGGAAAGGTACGGTTCCCGAGGGAGGAATGGTGAAAGGGACTGCAAAGCCGGCTGGTGGGCTGGACATCCGGGTTACTCGACTCAGAGCCCACCCATGAGCAGGCTCGGCCTCAGCACCACCTCGGCTCCAATCCATCACATGCTGTCACTCCAAGGGAGAGGAAGAAAGAGCCTCCAAAGACCCAAAAGTCCCTGTGCCACACAAAGGCTTTTTTTCAGTTCAGAAAGAGTGAATGAGCTGCTCTCACCTCTGCCTAGAATCTTCTCCCTCTCTGGCCAAGGGATATATCTTCTTTTGCAGAGAGAATGAAGGGCAGTGAGGTTGGGTGTGTCCAATCTCCCCAAAGCCCAGCCTAGTGTGTGTAGCAGGGGCTCAAAATAGACTCGTTGAGTAACTGGTTGGCTAATAGCCCTTCAAAGTGGCAGCATGCATCCCCACGGACGGCATATTTCTCCAGAATTTGAATCCTCTCTGCAGCCTGACAGGCAGGGTTTCGAGGCCCACTCCACAGATGAGGAAGCCAAACTGCTCAGCGTGAAGAAAGGAGCTGGACTGGGTGCAGCTGAGCCCCTGACTCGTAGCTTATGTGCTCGCCCAATGGGACTTCCCGCCCATCTCTGACGCGCTCTCCATTAGGCACCTCGCTTCGCTGGCCCACAAGATTCCCAGCTTCTGCTGTTCTCTCCTCCAACCCTCCTTGGAAGAGAGTTTCCTTGGTGAACTTACCACCTCTGGGTGCCCAGCCTCCCCACTGCCCCCTGAACTGTTTGGTGCTATACTTGCTGGTCTCCCAGGTGATTCCTGCCTGTGGTCCTTGAGGGAAACTCACCTGCAGCTCCTTTCTGTTCCTCAGCATTAGGATGCTCCTCACCATTGAGTCAATCACTATGCCCTCTGTGTGTGGTTCTCAGAGAGGGCCGCAAACTGGAAGGCATTGACATGCCTCCACTACGAACTCCATACCTCAGCGGAGGCACTTGGTAGGGGAGTGGCTGATGGGAGAAGCAGCTGTGGCCGCTGAGGCCTTGTTCCACCGCCATCCCCAGAAATCAGCCGAGGCGGGGACACTCCAGTGTGTGCTGGGGCATCATGAAGTGCGTTTGCTCAAAGGCATCGACAGCCCCCTGCATCCCGTTCATCCTTTCCGCTTCAGGCACCGTGGGTGATGATCCCAGGAGAGGTCCAGATTGCCTCCCAGATCTCCCAGGGGAAAGGCACTGAGATCCTGTGCCATGCCTGGAGGGCTTGGTAGGGGTAGGCACAGGTAGGGAGGATGGGAGGAGACAGGGACAGCCTTGCTGGGAAGCAGAGCAAACTGAGAGGGCGGTGGAGGGTGGGAGGGACCGCGGTCCCTCAGAGATGTGACCTGCGGGGCCCCAGTCCTGGAGGGCAAGGTGAGTCCTGCCAGCACCCCTCAGCGTCCCCCAGCACAGAGCCCACCAGGCGCCTCTGTAAGAAGAACCACCTTCTCCCAGAGTCGAAAAGGAAGAAAATCCATCATTCTAAAAGAACAGCAGAAATTTCCCGAGGAGCAATAATGAAATCTGGAAGGGAAGAGATTTTAGTAGATCTGATCTGGGCTTTTCAGTCTGCTAGCTGATATCTCTAATTTCCAAGCAAAGAGAGCAAAGAGCCAGCTGGGCCTCCATGGACACTAATATTTTCTAACTGAAAAGTGCATCAGGTTGGATGAGAGTAAACAGAACCACGCCGTAGCATCACCGTCCATGAGCGAGGTGCGAGGCGGGGGACCAGTGGGGTGGGGAGGCCGTTGTCAGTAATATGTGTGCCTTGCTCCTTGCCTTTAAGAACTGTGTATGTCCTAAATATCTTCTAAATAATTCCTTCCCAGCTTTTCTAGGTTCACTGGCACAGGCAGCTAGTGTCAGGGCAAAGTGGTCCAGAGACCTGGCTGGGGTGTAAGGACCTGGAGGTGAGCCCTGGCCCCTCCATCCCTTCCCCTGTCCTGACTAGCCATGTGACTTTGGTCGGGTCCTTGACCTCTGCTTTGAACTCCACCTAGCCCTTCTCTGCTCCAAACCTTTCCTTGGGTTCCCATTGTCCTCAAGGTAAATTCCAAGCCCCTTAGAATGGCCTGAAAGGCGCTGCACCAACTTGGCCCTCATGGGCTACCAAGCTCCCCTTGTCTTCTGGTTCGCACTCTTTCTTTAGGATTCTTCTCTGTTGCCCAGCACCCTGTTGGAATGATCTGTTCCCCCCATTAGGCTGTGGACTCACGGCGACGACTGGCTTCATTTCTAGCCGGGCCCCTCTTTGCCTGGCACAGAAATGCAGTAAGGACTCAGAATAGCTTTGTGGAAGAGATCTCAGGGACCATGTTTCTGTGTGGACACAGGTTGAGTGACACAAGCAAAAAACCCATTACAGGCCCGTGTCACCAAGAGCCTGCCATTCCCACCGCTTCCCGACCCAACGGGCTCAGGACCTCATTGAGACACATGAAATTCAGACCCCTGGAGCCTGGACTCCCCGGCCCCTGTGAGTATCCCGTGGAAGAGGCCGACTCTCATGGCCTGTGGGATGGCGCTAGTCCTGAAGGCACGAGTGAAGCTGTGTCCACACTGAGATGGGAGCCTCTGCCTAGTCCTTACTCACCAACATACTGGGTGGAGTGCTGAGCGCTGTTGACGCCTCCACCAGCCTTTCCTTTCCCCTCTGACTTTGGTCAGCGTTGGGTAGTGAGAGCAGGACCTTCTTCCAAGAGGGCTGGTGCCTCTGGGACACCATGTGGCAGCTCTGTGGAAGAAGTCCTCTCTCTCTCTACTTGAGTACAGTCCCTTGCGACCTGACCCCGTGTCTCCTACCCGTCTCGACCCATAGGACCTAGCTGAAGGCTGAGGCCCCTGAATGCAGACTAACTCCAGTCACTGAAACAAATTGCTTCCAATTACCAACCCAAAGTGAAGGAGATATATTTGTCAAGGGGAACTAATTACCTTACTTGGGGCGCACCATGAAAAGACAATTATATGTCAACACCTTTGACCCTGAGCCAAAAAGGCAGGGGACCCCACAAACTCTGCCCCCGCTGCGACTGCACCCATGAAGGTCTGCTTGAATATGGAGCCCTAGGCTGGGCAAAAAATTGGTCTCCAAAGCAGCCTGGTGAACGTCTTCTGTATTTGTTATGAAACTCTTGACTAGTGTTCCACTCAGTATCTTTACCCTAAATCCTGGGTCTTTAAAAAATGCTTTTCTGGGGCTTCCCTGGTGGCGCAGTGGTTGAGAATCTGCCTGCTAATGCAGGGGACACGGGTTCGAGCCCTGGGCTGGGAGGATCCCACATGCCACGGAGCAACTAGGCCCGTGCACCACAGCTACTGAGCCTGAGCGTCTGGAGCTTCTGCTCCGCAACAAGAGAGGCCGCGATGGTGAGAGGCCTGCACACTGCGATGAAGAGTGGCCCCCACTTGCCACAACTAGAGAAAGCCCTCGCACAGAAACGAAGACCCAACACAGCAAAAATAAATTAATTAATTAATAAACTCCTACCCACAACAACAACAACAACAAAAATGCTTTTCTGGGTTTCCCTGGTGGCGCAATGGTTGAGAGTCCGCCTGCCAATGCAGGGGACACGGGTTCGTGCCCCGGTCCGGGAAGATCCCACATGCCACAGAGCGGCTGGGCCCATGAGCCATGGCCGCTGAGCCTGCGCGTCCGGAGCCTGTGCTCTGCAACGGGAGAGGCCACAGCAGTGAGAGGCCCGTGTACCGCAAAAAAAAAAAAAAAAAAAAAAAAAAAGCTTTTATTTCTGAGTTTGGGGCTATTGGGGAAAAAGATGCCCCTTTGAAGGGAAAAATATGCTTTCTTTTTTTTTCGGGTAATGAAAATTCTGGAATTCTCCATGTTTTCTCTCTTTTTTACTCTGGCTGCCAGTAAGCTCCTGGCTAAATCTTATGTTTAGTCCCCAAATTATGTTACTTCTTGGAATGATCAGGTTTGTTTCTCCCTTTCCCTCTAATTCTTTACTTTTTCTCAATATTCCTATTTTATTAATATAGCACAATGCCTGCCCTACCCCCAATCCTTTATAGAGTCAAGGGTAGGGATATACAAAGGAAAGTCTTTCTAGAACAATAATCATAACTCATCTGTGTGTTCAGAATGTAATAGATTCCAGGGACTCCCTTAGCAAAGGTGGCTGACTGACCGAGCCACCCGAGAGGCCAGAAGCATTAGTCAAAGGGCTGAGAGTCTCCCTCTTCCTTTCTCCAGCCTCGTTGGGGAAACTGAGCCCAAGAGAAAGGAGAACACTTGCCCAAGGTCATGGCCCAAGGTGATGTCAGAATTGGAACGAAACTCTCCTGTCTCAGTTACTGCTGTCTTACCAGGGCCCTCCTGCCCTCCAGCGTTACAAATGGGGAAACTGAGGCTCAGAAAACAAGTAGCTGATAACTCTCTTTGGTCACAGAATCCCTGAGACCCCCCAAAGATGCCCAACTTCTTTTCTTGGGGCGGGGGTGCACCGCACGACTTGTGGGATCTTAGTTCCCCGACCAGGGATCGAACCTGGGCCATGGCAGTGAAAGCATGGAGTCTTAACCACTGGACCACCAGGGAATTCCCAATCCAACTTCTCGATCTAACTACACGATGGGACTGATGTGTGTATTGCAAGGGGAGAAGGAGAGAATCATGCTTTTCTCCAGTGAGCCATGCACCGTTCTTCACTGTGTAAGTGGGGACATGGCTGAAGCTACAAAATAGCCAAGTCTGTGGCCTAGTGAGGTGTTTATAGCAGGGGATTCTGGGAAAGCATCAGCAACACACTGAGGACCCTCAGTTTCAATGGCCTGGCTTGGCGCTGAATAGAAGGCATTCCAGATGGCCCTTCCATCCACTTCTGAGTCTGCAGCATCCCATGCTTATCTAATCAGCTGTCCACGCACCCCTAACAATGGCACCCTGAGCAGGGCGGTCAGCCGTGCCAACACCCGTCTATCCCAGTGTTGGGCGACAGGCCTCAGTGGCGTAGTCTAAACACTTCCCAGCATTCTAGGTTGAGGCTCTGGCCCGTGGAACTGATTCCCTTCCCCCCATCGTCCTTGTCCTAATACTCACTGGAGAATATTTATATCTCACGGAGGAGCCTGAGCAGAGAGAAAGATACTGCCAAGACTAGGAGTGGACTCTGCCATTGGAAAATGGAGACTGTTATTGACTCCATTATAATTCAAAAAATAAAATGTATTTCCGGTGATTAACTGGGTCTATTTATAGACTATGAGGGCTGAACTGTGATATTTATAGAATGTCATCACATTTAGCAGTAATAGCACAATTACATGTTTATGAAGTAATGGTTTTGCAATTTTTCCTAGAATTCTCTGACATTTAGATCTGGAAATTTTACATTTTAACAAGCAAGAACAGCAGCTATTTATTTAAGGGTGAACAGCAGAAACTGTCTTCTCTGTAACTCCTTTTACTCCAAGAGGCTGCAAACCTCCCAATTCATTTTGCTTTTACATACAAAATAAGATGATGTACGGCAAATAATCTACCTTTTTTTTTGTGGAGCTCTGCTCTCTTTCTCTTTTTTTTTTTTTTTTCCTCCTGCCCCTCCACGAGGCATGTGGGATCTTAGTTCCCCGACCAGGGATCGACCCCGCGCCCCCTGCAGTGGAAGCGCGGAATCCTAACCACTGGACCGCCAGGGAATTCCCCCTGCTCTCCTTAAATGGTGTCTTTCACTGCTTGGAATTCTCACATCCCTGAATCTTCCTCCTTGGGATGTGTGTTGAAGAGTTTCTCCTTTTCCATGATGATCTAATCCAGGTTAAAAGGCCAAGACAGGGGCTTCCCTGGTGGCGCAGTGGTTGAGAGTCCGCCTGCCGATGCAGGGGACGCGGGTTCGTGCCCCGGTCTGGGAAGATCCCACATGCCGCAGAGCGGCTGGGCCCGTGAGCCATGGCTGCTGAGCCTGCGCGTCCGGAGCCTGTGCTCTGCAGGGGGAGAGGCCACAACAGTGAGAGGCCCGCCTACCGCAAAAAAAAAAAAAAAAAAAAAAAGGCCAAGACAGATATCTTCCATATCCAAAATAATACAGTGGAGGTGAAATGAGACCCCATGTCCCAGAGTCCCCCTTTCCCCTAACTCATAATTTAAGACTTGGTGTGGCAAGTGGGGGAAGTGGAAATTCTCTTTGGGTTATTGATCTCAGCAGTAAATCAACATAACCAGTTGGGTATCCCTGGGGCAGGTGCTATAAACACTTCTTTAAGGCTCAGGCCTGAGTGCTGACCCTGAAATCCCTTTAACGTCTAATTCCAAAGTGGACGTTCTTCACATGCAGCTACGAAACCATAAGTCACAGCCCCCGGTGGTGGGCACAGCCTTAGGTCCTGGAAGATGTGTCTGCAGTGACCTGGGGCTTGTGGTTGCTCATAACATTTAATGTCCGTGGTGTAAATACTCCCACCATGGCTGATTCAAACTACCAACGTGATGTCATCTGTCAGCTGGCTCCAAATTTTCAGAAAATGGATTGATCATCTTTGAGAACCAGTACAAACCATTTCCAGCACACCACTGCCTGTGGCCAAACGATAAAGTGGCACCTGAATCAGACCGGGAGGCAGGAGTTCTGGCTCTGGGACCAGTTCTACTGGCAATAAACTCTGGAGTGGTCCCCTGCCTCTGGTCTGTCTCCCTCCAATTCATCCTCCACATCTCATGACATGACCCTTCTAAATTGCACATACAGTCGTGTTACTCCCTGGCCTGCAACTCTTCTGGGGCTCCCAGCTGCTCTCATCTCCCTGAGCAAGTTCATCCAGTTCCATGATTTTAATTTACATTTCTCTGCTCACTGACAGTCCCCACATCTTTATCTCCAGCTCTAAGCCTCAGAGGCTGTAGAACCAGTGGTCCCCTAGACGTCTTCCCTGAACGTGCTACAGATTCTTCAAACCAACTTGCCCCAAACGGAACGCATCATCGCCTCTCCCTTGCCTCAAACCTGCCTCTTCCCCAGCGCTGCCCATCTCAGCAAGTGATACCATCACGCTACCAACCCCCAGTGGCTCAAGTCAGAAAGCGAAGTCATTGTTGACTTCTATCCCTCCTTCATCTGGTCTTTTCCATTCTCTAACCTAAAAATGTCCAGAATACACCCAGTTCCCTCCATCTCCACTGATACTCTCCTGGTCCAATCCATTATCATTTTTGCCTGGATTATTCTAAACTCCGCCCTCCCCCCATTCTATCCTCTTCATAGAAGTTCACGTGCTCTCAAAACACAGATCTCATGCTATTGAATACTTTTGCTTAAAAAAAGTTCCAGAGTATTCCATTACCTACATGATAAAATAATTTGCATATATTATCTCCAGCCGTTATAACAACCCATGAAAATAGCTGTTAGCCCAGGAAACTGATTCCCAGGGAGGAAACAATAAAGTGAGTGCCCAGTGAAGTCAGGGTTTAAATTCAACTTTGGTTGACTCTAAAGCCCACACTCTTGGGAATTCCCTGGCGGTCCGGTGGCTAGGACTCGGCATTCTCACTGCTAGGGCCTGGGTTCAGTCACTGGTCAGGGAACTAAGATCCCGCAAGCTGCGAGGTGTGGCCAAATAAATAAATAAATGAATGAAAATAAAACCCATGCTCTTTCCCCATTCCACATGGACTGGGGGGCAGGTAAATAAGGAAGAGAACCCGGGGCTTAGATGGGGGCTCCAAGGGTGCTCCCAGCTTTGGCAGTCACAAACTCCAAGACTTGGGAGCCATTTGTCCGGCACTTTGTCCTTCTTGAGGCCCATTTTCAGCTCCACCAATACTGAGGCATCAGCTCTTCAAAATGAAACATGAGTGCATGTACGGAAAGTCCACAGTCTAAGAGGTAACATGAGTGCACGTACGGAAAGTCCACAGTCTAGGAAGTAACTTCACTTGCCCTCAGCCTCCTCAGGAATGAAATGGAAAGATGATTCCCTGCTCCACTCCCTGCCTGGGTTGTTGCATCAGTCAAGGATAAAGGTGGACATGAACATGCTTTGCAAACCCTGAAGTGCTTCATGGGTGCGTGGGTTTCCTAGATTTTTGGCAGAATCCTCTTGTTTTCCTGTTGCTGCTGAGTAGACAGCAGTGGTCCCCTGGAGCCAGAAAGCTGGCTGTGTGGCATGGTCCCTTGTCATCTGACATTTATCAGCTTAGGTAGGCTATGAGACTGGTGGGCTACTTCTCTGGTTGCTCTCTGCCCCGGGCCTCAAACCACCAGATCAGGGAGGGGCCACTTCTCTGATCCACGACAGGGGAGCAGTGGGTAGTACCCTCTGACCCTGCCAACTGTCTGCTCCCGGGCACACACCACTCCAGAGCCCAAGATGGGGATCAGCCTATCCTGAGTTCTGCTCCTAGCTCTGTCACTTACCCGTTGTGCCACCCGGACTCGTTAGCCACTCAGAGCCTCAGCCACACCCATCGAATAGACAAGAATTATTTTGGTCCAGAGTGAGTTTTGGCTTCAGTGTAAGTAATTAAAATGATCTCAACATACAATGACAGGCATGTGCTCTGCTAGCCACGGAGCCAGGTAATAATCATCACTAGCATTGGTTGGCTGCCAGGCACTTTCTGTGCCCACACTAGTGCTAGGAGAGAGGTGAGAACACTTGCCCAAAGTCACACCATGAATGAAGTGGCAGAGCGGGACCAGAACTTCCACACCACAGAGCCTCAGTCTCTGCTTTCCTGCTGTACCGTGGGGATGACGGAGGGGCAAACTGGCCACCGGTCACCACCAGCATGGCTGCCCTGCCAGCTTAAGGGTGGAAGTGGGTGTGGGCAGCATCTCCACGACAAACCCATCTGTAGCCCAATGAACCAAACTATGTGATCTTTGTCAACCCCCTTGAGGACCGTGGGCAAAGGGACAGACAGATCCCAGGATGGTTCCTGGCCACCCTCTTCCCGGTGGCACCATATTTAGGGCCCCCAGAGGTGACCACCTCAGTCGTAGCTAAAAAGACTGTCCAGCCCTTCCCCAGCCTCCTCCTGGCTGCTGCCTGGCAGAGCCGATGTCCAACTTGGTGTTAATGATTAACGCGCCCCGGTGGGATCACAGAGTTGCCGAGAGTCCCGTGTCCAAGAATGAACCGCATTGCTAAATCAGCGAAGACAGTTGCCAAGGTAACCCCCATGTAATCTATTTAACCGGCTCCCCAAACACCAATCAAGGTCAGATAACACACTCTAGCACCATATGAACACACTCAGACAGCATCAAGCTTTGTAGCAAGGCAGCGGGGAAGGAAGAAACCTCATTAGGAAGAAGGGGAAAAAAGCAGCCTAAATTTCATTTTGAAAAGTGTTAATTGGGAATGCAGTAAGCTCGGGTCGGGGCTGAGTTCACCACTTGGGCACGTCCTGGCCTCCGAGGAAGTCACCGGGTGCCATTTGTTAAGAGTTGCAACCGTCTTCCCACTTAGGATCAAAACAAAAGGCACAGCTAAAGTAAATTATTCATTTAATTGAGTGCTTTATTCATGCAAAAGTTTGTATTTACATTTTAACCTAACAGGGTGTTTTTTGTTTTTTTTTAAGATGTTGGGGGTAGGAGTTTATTAATTAATTAATTTATTTATTTTTGTTGTGTTGGGTCTTCGTTTCTGTGCGAGGGCTTTCTCCAGTTGTGGCAAGCGGGGGCCACTCTTCATCCCAGTGTGCGGGCCTCTCACTATCGTGGCCTCTCTTGTTGCGGAGCACAGGCTCCAGACGCGCAGGCTCAGTAGTTGTGGCTCACGGGCCTAGTTGCTCCGCGGCATGTGGGATCCTCCCAGCCCAGGGCTCGAACCCGTGTCCCCTGCATTAGCAGGCAGATTCTCAACCACTGTGCCACCAGGGAAGCCCCAACAGGGTGTTTTTTACTCCTTTTAGGTGTCCCCTTATCTGCCTGGCCCATTGAACCACTAGCCCCCACACAGCACTTCTCAATAGTTTTTTAAATGTCTTAAAAGACTCTGTGCAGCCATAGAAATTGTATTTCCTGTTCCCTCACCCCATCAGCCTCCCCGGAGGGTGGCCAGCTGAAAAAGCCACTTTGGAGACTTGCCTCTCAGGCGCCTATAGAATGGGCCCTAGGCAAGAGGTGGGGAGGGAAAAGGTGAGGGCACAGTCATGACACCCATTGTTGTCCCTGGGCTGGCCCTGGGCCAGGAAAAATAAAAGTGGCTGACCTCAAAGGAAAGCTGGAATCAAATCTCCAGGCGTCCTGGTCCCACCTTTGGGCCGGCTGGGGCCATCTTCAGAGTCCCTGGCCTGTTACAGCCCCCAGGGCCTGCCTCACTTGCTCAGCCCCGGTCTGTTGCCCAATCTTCACCCAACTCGTCATGGTGACCTTGCCCCCCACAATTCCATCACGGCACTGGGCCTGCAGGAGGATCTCAGGAAATGTTACTGAATCCCAGGGCCCACTCCTTACGGAACACATCCGGAGACCTGGCTCCCTGCTCTCTGACCTGCTAGTCATGGGAGAAGTGTATGGGCACATCCATCAAACATTTTCTCTGAAAAAGAGCAGCATTTTGCTTTTTATACCCAGAGGCCCAGCCCAGCCTCAATTGGTCAAGTTTGTGTCTTGAACCCTCTTTTTCAAACGTGATTAACTTGAAGAACTCCAGGTGGGGACTCTGAGAGCTGAGAGAGCTCTCCACGTGGTCAGTTTCATCAGAAGATTAGCAGTTTGTGTCTGGAGTTGGGTGCATCAGGCAGAATGCTCGTGCCACTCACAGTCCCTGATGGAAAGGCTTCCCAGACCAACTGAGATACCCAAGGGGGAATGATCGTGCTTTGTGAAACAGGGGCTGTAGCTCTGGGACATTTGGGCCATCACTTCCCCATCTGTCTTGAATATGGGGACGTGGGCCATAGGACCGTGGACAGACCGCTGAGGACATACTCCTTTAGTTCAGGAATCGTCAGCCAAGGCTTCAGAAAACCCATCAACTGTCAACGTGGACGTGGGGGTCAGGGTCTTATGCTGGAGATGGACAGGGATACAAGGAAGGAGGGGACGTTCTGTGACTCCACCAATATGTGTACAGTCAAGATCCTGGATATAAGCAGAAATTTCAGATTTGGCCAATGGGCTCTCAAAGTCCGTTGCAAATTTTGTCGTGGCTGTGACGTATTTAACATGCACCAACCTGGGGACCATTGTTCTTATCTTTTTAGCCTCAGCATCAGCCTGGCAGATGCTAAGCATTAAAGACTTTTGTGGACAGATGCAAGCCTTCCTGTCCTACAAAGTTGCTCTCTGATTGGCAGGCAGGCCACTCCCCTGGAAGCTTCTAGATCAAGGGTTGAAGGGTGGGTGTTGGTGGAATTGCTTCCAGAACAGGGAGGATCACAGCAGCCCTCTTTCAGTAAGGATCCTAGAAGGATGCTCATGTCAGTCACTGCTGTCTGGCTGAGGAGAGATGGGACAGGGCCCCTCGCCTCTTAGCACAGCATCTTTCTCTCACAGGGGCTCCTTTGCCTTCTTTCCTCCTCAGCCAGGGCCAACCTTTGCCAGGTGACCAAGAGGCATAGAAGGGAGATGAGGCCTGGGATAGGCTGACACCCTATTTCCTGCCCTTTCCCTTGCCCTCTCTCCTCGCACCATTGGACTCCTTATATAAAAGAGCCCCACTTGGGAAACAACCCAAATGTCCATTGATGGACGAATGGATAAACCAGATGTGCTCCGTGCCTATAGCAGAATATTATTCGGCCTTAAAAAAGGAAGGAAATTCTGACACCTGCTACAACATGCATGAACCTTGAAGACATTCTGTTAAGTGACAGAAGTCAGTCACAAAAACACAAATACTGTATAATTCCACTTCTATGAGGTCCCTAGAGTAGTCAAATTCATAGATACAGAAAGTAGAAGTGTGGTTGCCAGGGGCTGAGGGAGGGGGAAAGGGGAGTTAATGTTTCAGGGGGACAGAGTTTTGTTGCGCAAGATGAAAAGAATTCTGGAGAAAGATGGTGGTGATGTCTGGACAATGGTTAAAATGCTAAATGTGACGTTATGTAATTTTATCACAATAAACAATTTTAAAGCAAGAGACCCACTTGGATTGGCTTGTAGGCAACAAGGAGGGACTCGCAAATCCAGTCACATTTAGGTCAACCCCCCCACTCACACTCGCTTCTGCCAGGGACCACGGTTTTCTGAAAGCATTTTGAGCCAGGCCAAAAAGCACTCTTTGACGGCGGTGTAGAGGTTTCAGCACTTGGGGAGCCGGGTGAAATGGTGAGCGCTCGGATGAGAGCTGCATAAGTGGGCTCGTCAGCACGGACTGGGGATCAAAACAAGCAACAAGGCCAGGGGTGGGGAGCCGCAAGGGCCCGAGACAGCGGCCAGCCCGGGCTCCTGTCTGGCCAGAAAGGAGAGTCGAGACCATGCCCCACCCCACAGGGTCCATGGCAGAGTCAGGACCGGGACCCTGGTCTACACCCCAGGACGGCAGCCTTGCTTGGGTAGAGAGCCCTTCCTTGGGCACGTGGGCCATGCTAGGCTCCAGTGGACCAGAGGTGAGCTAGAACAGAGGGCAGATGCTGGCCCAGGAGGTGCCGTTTTGAGACATGTTGAACCGAGATCTCTGAAACAGAAATCCCGGACTAGACAGTCTAGACAGACACTTTTTCCTCATTAAAAAGGTCCCAGAAGCAGGCTGATTATAGGTGGGAAAGCAGGATGAGTTGACCTATTTTTACAAATGAAGAAACTGAGGATCAGTGAAGGGAGGTGATTGCCCAAGGTCATAGCTAGTAAGTGACAGAGAAAGGATCAGAACCCCCGTAAATCAAGGGCTCCGGTTTACTGCCCACTGTGGTACCCTCCCCAGAACCCGGTCATGTGGAAGTGACCATTTATTAAATATTAATCATACAGCAGGCACTGTGTGAAGGTTTTTTATATGTATTTAATCCTCACAACAATACTGGGGAGGTGGGTGCTAGGATTACCCTGATTTTACACAAGAGGATATGGTGGCTCAGAGAGGTTAACTGACATGCCCAAGTCACACAGCCATAAAGTGGGATGCTGAAATTCCAACCACAGACTGTTCAGCTCCAGAACATATATTCTTAACCATGAAGTTAGGCAGTTTTAGAAGCTGGAAAAGAACAGATGCCAAAAGGTACCGATTCCAGATCTCACTGAAGTTAATACCAAACACGCATTTCTTTGATAGGCAGTGAAGACCCCTAACTGATTTAGTTTTTACTTTGTTTATTGCATTTAAAAAATTTGTGAAATAATTCACATACCATAAAATTCAGCCTTTGAAATTGTACAGTGTTTAGTGTATTCTCAAGGTTGTGCAATCATCACCACTATCTAATTTCAGAATATCTCTGTCACCCTAAGAAGAAATTCGCAGATATAGTCGGCCCCCCTTGGTTCCGCGGGTTTTCAATTATTTCGGGTATGCACCTAGGAGTGGAATTGCCGGGTCAGATGGGAGCTCTGTGTTTAACTTTTTGAGGAGCTGCCAAACTGTTTTCCAAAGTGGCTGCAGCATTTTACATTCCCACCAACGGTGTGTGTGAAGGTTCCATTTCTCCACATCCTCATACCACTTATTTTCCTTTTGAAAAAATTATAGCCTTCCTAGTGGGTGTGAAGTATCCTCTCGTTGTGATTTTGATTTGCACTTGCTTTTTCCTCATGACTAATGGTGTGGAACATATTTTCACGTGCTCATTGGCCACATGCGTATCATCTTTGGAGAGACGTCTATTTAGGTCTTTTGCCCGTTTCTAATTGGGTCATTTGCCTTTTCACTGTTGAGTTCTTTATATATTCTAGATATAAGACCCTATCAAATATATGATTTGCAAACATTTTCTCCACTAACTGACCTTTGGTTCATACAGTTCAGAAACATCAGAGCTGGGAGGATTCTTTGGGGTCCCTTGGTCTCTGGATCCCCCTGGACCTGAATGGCCCTTCAAGAATCCCAGCTGCTGTCATGGCAACCAGGTGGAAGCAGGGCGCAGACTGATGGCCAAAGTAATTTGTTCTTTAAAAAAAATTGTAAAACTCAAAAAGTAACCTCTCCCCAATCTGCTAAGTAAAATAGATTAAAACAAGACACATGAACCATCCAGAGACAGCCACCTTCAACAAACAAACCAACAACCTACCCAGGTCTGCAGCACTCAAAGCAGCAATTCCATTCCTCCCAAGGGGTAAGAACTGCCTTGTTTTTCTCCTTAGTTGGGAAAGCCTTACCCCTGAGGCATTACAAATGAGATTTAAATTTAAATCAAATCTCATGCAAAACACACATGTCCAATTACAGCAAAGCCCCAACAAATTAGCTTAGTCCCTTTAAACAGAGTGTGGGCTCCAGCTGGGTGGATGTCTACCCAGAGTTCATTCCAATAGGCCCCGTGGTAGGGAAGGGCTCTGGACAGGGTGATTTGGTTGCTTGGTAGGAAAATGGCCAGGCTGTGATGGAGCCTGCTGGAAAACAGAAGCAGCTGCTTTGACAATGAGGCACCACACCAGCCCCTGAGTTGAGAACCCACAGTGGTACACTGAGGAGAACAAGAAGATCCCACCTGGCTGTGCCCCAAGCCCAGGCTTTGGTCAGTGTCAAGGTTAGCTAGCAAATGGTACTAGATACTGGGAGAATGAGCACACCTCTCTCAGTCTCATGCTGCAGTCTGTACCTGGGACATCCCTATCTACCTCGGGCGCTGCGGCTTCTTGCCCACACTTGCCTTTAGCCAGAGCTCCCTGTCTAAGGATAAGATTTTGAAGCCAGCATTCACATCAGTCAGGGACTTGGGCCTCTGGCCGCCACAGACCCTGCTGTGACCTGGCTCCGCCCCTGGAGTGTTTGTGGTCAGAAGCTATTGTCGGGCCACCCCATCTCAGCCAGATGTGAAGACACAACGCAGCTGGGGTGGCGCCCAAGATGTGCCGTTGATCCGCCTTCCAGAGCCATCCCTTTGCCACCTTGAGGCTACACTCACTGGTCTGGCTTGGACACGTGATGGAGGGGCCTTGCACACCCCGTGCCATGACGAATGGCCAGAACTGGTCAGGAGTGAGCGGGACAGAGCAAATTCAGCCCCATCCCTGAGAGGACAAGGAGCGCTTCCTCACGCGCCTCCCTCCCAGGAGGAGAAGCACCAAAAACACGAGACACAGGAACATGAGAGCTAAGCTGTTACCGAGGCTGGTTCTCTTCTGAATTTAGATCAAATCCTCACCAGCGAGGAGACCTCAGCACTGTTATTGGTGAAGGGAAAAAACAAAGCACTGTCACCTTGACCACTGTGCAGTGGTTCGGAAAAAGCATTTTCAACTTATTTCCAAAGTTGTTTGCGGTAAATAAAAAACCCATTTCACTGTTGCTACCTCTGGGGTTTGGGTCCTATCATATGGGCAGAAGGATCTAGCAACACTATAAACTTAACTCAGAAGAGCTCAAGTCCCAGAAAGAAGCCATTTTCTCCAAGGAAGTAGGGCTAACTGTGCCGGGGCCCGTCGCGGAGAGCATGTGTTTCCTCGTTTCTCTGGACCATTCGGAGGCTCTGGCCAACTACTTCTCCTCAAGCAGGCTGGAGACCACATGTGCTAACAGGGGGAGCAGCCCTGCCAATAGGCAGACACTGCACTAGCAGGCTCTCTCAGCCCGACTATTTCTCACTCAAGCCAAATCCATCCACCATGGCCGCAGAGCACAGAAGCCCCGGGGGGCAAGCTGTTCAGAGCTTTCCTTCCCATGTGTGCAAAGCATTCCGATCTGAAGGGATCACATGGAAACTCGCTTTGTGGTCTCACCTTGGGAAAGTCAGTGCCATGAAAAACAGTGGAGTCCCCAGTTTTGATTTTCCACAATTCCCACGTTTGAACCACTATCCCCCATCTTTCTCCTGGTCCCAGGCCCCCTCTTGCGCTGCCCACAGACTGAGTTCCTGCCCCGTGTCCTCGCTCAGAGCTACTCCTGGGTACGCGAGGAGAGACAGAGGCCCATGCCATCTGAGGCATCAGCCCCTTGTTGAACTTCTGCGCTTTCCTCAGGGCTACCTCCTTGGACCTAGAGGGCAGTAATGTCCTTCTCTTATCTGGAGTGAGCGCTCAAATCGGCAGCACAGTAGCTCCGGGGATGGAGTGAGCCTCTTGCTCCTGAGCCCACAGGAAGACTCGACCCATGCAAAGGGTGCCCAGGCTCTGAGTGCCACCGTTAGGGGCTCAGTTGTGTCCCCTCTTCCCCCAAACAGATTTGTTGGAGTCCTAACCCTCAGTACCTCAGAATGTGACCTTACTTGGAGATACTGTCTTTACAGAGGAAATCCAAAGTAAGGTCATTAGGGTGGGCCTAATCCAATACGACTGGGGTCCTTATGAGAAGAGGAGTTTGGGACACACACAGAGGAACAACCACGTGAAGACACAGGGAGAAGGCGGCCGTCTACATGCCATGGAGAGACGCCTGAAATTGGTCCTATCCTCACAGCCCATAGAAGGAACCAACCCTGCTGACACCTTGATCCTGGACTTCTGGCCTCCAGAACTGTAAGACGATACATTTCTGTTGTTCTAAGCCTCCCAGCTTGTGGGACTTTGTTACAACAGCCCCGGCAAAACCAATACAGCCACCTTGCTATGATAGCCAGATGATGGGTACTAAACATCCAAAGGATTCTTCTGGAATAAATGTCAAAATGCCTCTCAAATACATAACATAGTAAAACCCAATTCTCCTCCGGTATTCTCTTTTAAAAGACATCTGAAACCACTTGCCACTTTTTTCAAAAAAGAAATAAGGAAAAACGAGAGCTGTGTATCCATCGAGGTACACGGCAAGCCGGACTGAAGGCTGAGGCCAGCAAGGAATGGGTACCGCCCCTCTGTGGGTGACGAGCCTGACACTAGCACTCCTGGCCAGGGCCCTGCTGGCTCTGAGCATTTGGGGCTGAGGATTAGGGGAAACTAGCACAGGAGCCTGAGAATAAAACAAAACTCATGATAGGGGCTCAGCCTCTAGAGTCAGAGCCACTCTGGGCAAAGCCAGTCTTCTCAGATGGCTGCTGGGTTGGCCTGGGGCTTCAGGGTGGGCGTCCCAGATCCCTCTGAAAACCCTATGAGGATCACGGTATGTGGATGGGAACCAGTTAAGCACCCACTGGTACGGCAGACTCACTGTCTCACTGCACCCTGAAAAAACGGCCTCAAGTTTGGGATGACAGGACGTTCCTCAGAGCCAAGTCAGGGTGCCTGGGCAGTAGCCCAGGATGAGTTGCCCCCCAACCCAAAACGTGACCTGTCTGCACGAGGATCCTTATCGTGATGGATCCCAGCAGGCCAGACCCCACACACAGTGAGCGTTATGATGGGCAATTACAACCACCAAAGCCTGGGTGTGCCTTACATTCTGCAGCCCCCTTGCACCTGGACCGTGCGGCCCAGGCCTCCAGGCGACTTGCGCGTGGCCACTGTCTGGTCATTGGCTTGCCGAAGAGTGTACACCATGTGGCAGAGCCAGGACTCAAACTCAGTCCTCCTCATGACGCTCAGGCCCCCGGTGACATTGCCCCCAAAGCTGCAGAAAAGTGGAGGATGTTGCTGTGAGATTGGAAAACAAACTAGAACAAAGTAATCAAAACAAAACCCCAAAACCGAACGCCACATATGCTTTGCAAAGAGGGCTGGGGGAGAAATGTTTGGCTTGGAAACGGAAATGTTTTTCCAAGCTACGAAAAGGAAAAGCCCAAGAGTGGAGGGTTCAAATGGGCATGTTGACTACGTTTCCAAGAGTGACACAATGGTTTCGGAATGGCTGAATTGTTTTCCTCTTTTTGGCTTCCCTGGGTGGCCAGCAGTGAGGGGGAAGCAGCCGCCATGTCCAGCCATTTGCCTGGACAACAGGCGACAAGGCTGGGGGTGCGGCCTGAGGCTTTCCTGTAGCAACCACCAGGGCCCAGGCTCCAAGGGGGCCCTAAATGATGAACTGACAGGGTCAAGTGGCCAGTGAGGCTGTGGGATGATGTCAGCCCATCCAAGCCGCCCCTGATCTTGCCCAGTGGGGCCCCACTTGATGGCAGAAGGAGAACAACACAAACTATCAAAGGGAAAGCAGGGAGCAGTCAAGCCCAAGGTCAGGGTCTTGTGCAGTGGACATGCCAAGAGGTGGAGGAGACCACCACAGCAGTCTTGCCTGCAGATTGCAGGGCTGCAGTGGGGGATGGTGTACTGGAGGCGGGGAGGGCGGCCGCTGCCAGCCCGCGGGGACCAGAGATGCAAAGACAAGGCTGGTTGTGTGTGTGAGCATGTGTGTGCATGTATATGCACGTGTGTGTGTGTGTCATCATATATATTCCACCAGTGAAGGGTTCCCTTTCCCTGGGTTCCTCTTTCCAATGCTGCAGTTTCCACCTGACCTGGCTTCCCACCACTGGACCAAGGGAGATACCAGAAGGTAGTGGGGGGCCCCTGAGGAGGGCGGAGGAAGTGTGCAGCAAGGAGGCAGGATGCAAGACAGGAACGAGAATGGCCCAGAGTCCACGGTCCCAGCAGCAATTGACCGTGAGCCTGGTTTGGGAAGGTTCCACCAAGCAGGCTGGGTCCGTCTCACCAGTTCAGTTCAGTGTCTTCTAGACAATTCCCTGCCAGTGGTGCCAGAGGACTTGGAAAGGGAAGGGAGCAAGCCGTATTCACACATGTGCCTGCATTGTCCCAGGAGACCTCACACCCCCCAGCCACCCGCCCATGGAGCAGGCCATCAGTTACCTCCTGAAGAAAGCACCTTCCTTAGTGGCCCAGAGGTTGCTGGGTCATGAGAGAGAGCCAGTTCTCCTGCCCGTGATGCTGTAGGGTCCAGTGCAGACTGTGATGAATTAAAAGGATTTGCAGTGAAACAAGAAGGTCTGACTATGTGCACAGGCAGAAGCTGAATTAAAAATTGAGTATAAAGTGAGTGAGAAAGAAAAGCCCTGAGTCTCAGTGCTTATTCGCCCAATCGGTCCGGGAAGAGGAGAGGTCAACTACCCCTGTAGGTTAAGTACTGTTACTGTATTCCGATTTCACAGATGATGAAACAGAGGCACAGGGAAGGGAATTAACCTGACCAGTGTCACCCCCTACCCTGACTCCCCGGGAGTTACTTGCTGAGAGGGGATTAGAACCCAGGACTTCTAACTTCTACACCACAGTTCTTTTCTCTATACCAGTTGCTTTGGGACCATCACATGCTTCTAAACAAAATTGCAGTGGCAAATAGAGGGGCTATCGTGAAAAGCTGAGAGGGACCATGCAGCTTTGCTCCTGGCCTCAGGCCTACCTGGGGGGGGGGGATGAAGGAATGGTCCTGGTCCCGATGCCCCTGTGGGGTGCATGGTGACAGGTGATGCTCAGTGGGCCAGCTCTGAGAGTGGGTGTGGCCAAGGCACCTATAAGACCCTCCTCCGTTGCCATTAACTTGAGGAAGCAGCGAGGTGTGGCCAGACTGGGGCATGGAGGAGCCTTTGTGGCAGGTTTGGCCTTTCTCCCAAACAGTGGGACGCAATGGAAGGGCTACAGGCAGGGAAGCATCACAGGCAGATGTGGGCTCAAGGAAGCTTGCTCGCTGAGTGCCAGTCTGGGCCCACGGAGACCAGCAAGGAGGCTGGAGCACTGGAGAGGCAAGGGCTAGTGAGGGGCTGACAGCAGAAGGTGTAGGGAGAATCCAGTCTCCAGCCCTCACAGGAAACCCTCTGCCCACAAGGTCAAATGCCACCTTAAAGACAGCAATGATCATGTTGTTTTATTAACTGGCTTTTCCAGCAATTTACATATGACAGTCCCCCTACAGCAAACTCTATTGTGCTGAAAAAGTCACTTTGACAGGTGGAATTCACTGAGACTGAGTCTTGTGGAAGCATAAACACATCTTTCTGTCAAAGTTTATATTGAAAGTGGGGAAAATGGATTTCAGAACCAGGCACACTCATAATGTGAAAGGCATTCTTATTTCCTTCAGAAAATTCTAGCACTACTCACACGCATGTGGCCCCTCATCCCCCAAACCTGTCTCCCCAACAGAACACACCATTTGGATGCCCAGAAATATGGGTGGCTCTAGAAGTGGCATCACTCTGGCTCCCAGCCATGAGGTCCCCACACAAATTGGCTCCACAACTTCCACCAAAGTAACATGAGAAATCTTGGGGGGCCTTGGAGTCAAACATCCAAAGGAGAGCATGGATCCCTCAGACAGAATAAAGCACTCTAGTTCTTGACTACACTTTACTTCTTCACCTTAGATCCCTTCTGAAGCAGCCATTTCTCTCCTTCTTCCAATGCTCCCTATGCCCCTGGCACCTGAGGTCACCAGGCTGCACCTCTTGGCTTTCCTCATTGTGTTGAAAGCCCATCTTTGGTTTCTCCTGGTTGGCCCTGGCATCTGGGCATGTGTACTGGGCACTGGCAGTCCGCTGCCTGCTCCAATTTGGGCTGGTTTTGGTTCCACCCTGTCTCTGCCTCTACCTTCCTGGGAATCCCACAGCAAAGAGCAGCCCTATGCCTCCTTACTTTGCGTGGACACCCCAAGGGAAGGTTTGGTCGAGGTCCAATTTGCGGTTAACAGTCGGGAAGGTCCATGAGCCCACCCTACTTTGCCTCTGCACCCAGCCCACAATGAGAGGGGATCTGCAAGATACCTGTGGTTGCCATTTATCCCAGGCCAATAAAGAGCACTAACTTGCTATGTGAAGCAACTTGGAGACAAGCAAAAGAAGCAACAATTGTGTGTGTGTGTTTTTGAATATTCATTTATTTGGTTGCACCAGGTCTTAGTTGTGGCAGGTGGACTCCTTAGTTGTGGCATGCAAACTCTTAGTTGTGGCATGCATGTGGGATCTAGTTCCCTGACCAGGAATCAAACCTGGGCTCCCTGCACTGAGAGTGTGGAGTCTTATCCACTGTGCCACCAGGGAAGTCCCCAACAATTGTGTTCTGTATAAGTCATTTCACTGACCTTCGAAAAGTGAAAAGTATTTGGCATCTCATCAGCTCATCTCCTGAACTGATGAGATGAGTTTCAGCCTTGTGGTTTCTGGGCCGGTCAGCTGCGTGTCCAAATTGTAGAGACAGCAAAGGCGATGTGTGCAGATCAGAGATGGGTGAAGCACACTCTGGATTATCACCAGGCACCACTGAACTGCAGACCAACCCATCTGACCTGTAGAGTTAACCCTTACTTGCAGAAGCAGGAGATTCTGATCATGAAATCAATGCACATCAGTAAATTAACTTTCATTGTTTTACAATAGTTTTCCCTTTACTGATTAAAGTCAAGGGTAGCAAAGAAGTGCACTGCCCTGCTTGGAGAAATTCCCATTGGTCCACGCTGTAGACCTTCTGTAATGAGACACAAGGCAGTGGAAGTGGCCCCCAGCTTGCTGAATTCCTGCACAAACACACTCATCATCCCACAGTCAGAAGGAAGAAGCCTCGTGAAAGTGCAATACGTTAGACACTTTTTAAAAAACAGCCCCTTAAGGTCCATCGACAGATGAATGGATAAAGAAGATGTGGTGTATATATACAATGGAGTATCACTCAGTCATAAAAAAGAATGAAATAAGGCCATTTGCAGCAACATGGATGAACCTAGAGATGATCAAACTAAGTGAAGTAAGTCAGACAGAGAAAGACAAATACCAAATGATATCACTTATATGTGGAATCTAAAACATGATACAAATGAACTTATTTACAAAACAAAAACAGGCTCACAGACATAGAAGACAAATTTATGGTTACCAAAGGGGAAGGTGGGGGGAGGGAGATAAATTAGGAGTTTGGGATTAACAGATACACACTACTGTATATAAAATAATCAACAAGGACTTACTGCATAGCACAGGGAACTGCATTCAATATCTTGTGATAACCTATAATGGAAAAGAATCTGAAAAGGAATATATACATAATCACTTTGCTGTATACCTGAAACTAACATAACATTGTAAATCAACTATACTTCATTAAAAACAAACAAACAAACAAACAAAACCATTGCTTAGAGATGTTGGGCTACAAGCAACCCACTCTGACCACTGTCCCCCTACAGCTAGCCCAGGACCCTAAACCAGCTGTTCCCTGTGGCTTCAGTTAGTTATTTATCCAGTGTGTTCTGTTCCCTGTCTATACATCAAATGTCAGCTTGCACCCTCATCAATCCCAACTCCACATATCAGGTCCCATAAAAGAAACATTTGCAATACAAATAAAATGAGTGGCCGGAAAGCCAGGTTGCCCCAACACCAGACAGGAGAATTTGATTTTCGTCAAGGTTTTGCTCTGAGCGCAGGGGAAGCACCATGGAAGCCGGAGATGAGAGAGGAGAGGAGATGGGCCTCTTGGGGAAGGCCTTGGTCCTCACACCAGAGGTCCCAGTGCTTCTCATGCCCGCCATGGGAGAGGAAATAATTTTCCCTCTACCCTTCTAGGTTCTTGGCTGAGACGCCCCCGTAACAAAAGAAAAACAAAAAGAAGTTTAATATCTTCTATTCCTCCTGTATACATGGGAGAGACCCAGGAAAACTGAGTAGCTCCCAGAAGGGGCTCAAGCTGCCACCTTAAATATCACCTCCAGCTAAAGACAAAAGAAGATGTCGGGGGTGGGGGTGGGAGGGAGCCAGTTATGGGAGGTCATCAGGCAAAGCTCAGTAAACAAGGGTATGATTGTTAAGCAGATTTCAGTCTTAAATCCACTGATAAGAGTTTTTAGGGTTTGAGAGTCTTCCTTCTCTTCCCAGTATGGAGAGGGAGATGTCCTTACAAATGGACATTTCTCTTATAAATGTAAATGTGTCTTACAAAGGGGTAACCTCTACTTCATTTTCAGAGTTTCTCCTAGGTCCGCAGTTTCTTAAAAATAACCTGCTCAAGAGAATCCTTATGCCAAGGAGGCATATTTTGGGGTGCCAGTTCTGCTCCTCTTGAAAGCCCTGCGCACTGGGCACCCCTGGGGTGGGGGAGAGACTCCACCCAGAGGAAGTTCTGCCAGCCGGAAGCATCCTTGTCCTGGGCACGGCAGTCATCTGGACCTGCCCTTGCCAGAGGGTCGGTACCTCAGACACCCAAAGCTGCCTGGGCTTCACTACAGAGCCGGTGGGTGACAGTGGCTTCGGGTGTGGTGAGTGGGCTAGTTTGTCTGTAGATGTGGACATTCAAGTCACAGCAGCCCTCAGATGAGCTGGCAGAGGGGACCCAGAGCTACTAGGCCCTCTCCATGGCATAGTGGGAAGCAGGATCTAGTTTCTGTTCTTCAGGAACTCAAGAACTCATCCCAAAACTCCCTCATCTCCAACGGAGCAGGGTCATGGACAAAGTTAGGACTAGGAATATCTGAAGTTCAGAGCAGCTTTTGCTCAAGGTCACAGTCGAGGAGGAGGAGCCGGACTTACACCCCAGCTTTCTGTTCCCCAACGATTTCATCTTCCCTGTTTTGCCCAGTATGTGACCCTGTGATGCTTGGCTCCAAACTGGACATTGCCCTGGACTTCATGAATAAAATGCAGTCCAGGGGGTCACATAGCCTCATTATTCACCAGGAGAGGAGAGGCTTGGGGTTACTTCACTTCTTAACTGAGGAAGCAACTAGAAAGCTAGCTCTGATGATGAGCAGTAAGAAGGAGTGGGTGCTAGGCCCCCTCAAACGTCTCCACCCATCTCACTGCACACCCCTTCCCTAGGCATTGCCAAGCTCTTTGCCTATTTGTTTGGCACTTGCTGGGTCCTCCCAGGGCTCTGACTGCCCCGGGGAATTGGAGGGAAGTGTACCTACTCCCGTGTAGAGAGGCAGAACACACCAGATGCCCTTGAAGGCAGTCACTGAGCACTTGCTCTTGGCAGATTTCGGGCTGGGCACCAGATGTGGGCTCCAGATGTTTTCCAGAGACGGAAAACACAGCCAGCACCCGAGCCTTGTCCGCACCTGGGTGGCAAGCTAGCAGGCACCAACGCAGGGCCATCGAGGCAGTGGCAGGGGGTGGGGGCCCTGGGGGCCGGGGTGGGCGGGTGATCCAGATGTTCTGAGTTTCACAGGGAGGAGGGGGACCCAGAGGTAGGAGGAGGTCACAGTCACAGGCCCACACAAAATGCAAGCTATTCTTCTCGTTCTTGGGACTGACAGATTTTGAAGCCAGCTCTGCTGTTTTGTTTGCTGGGTATTTCTACCAGCGCCTGGCTGATCCCCTTCCCAGCATGCTTAGCAGCTGCTCTGCCTCCAGCAGCTGGGGAAGGCCTGGCTCACTGCCTTACCCTGGGCCTGGCCTGACTATCACAGGGAATCCTTTGGGATAGCAAGTCCCCAGTCCAAGGAAGGCCTCAGGCAGGAGCAGGGGCAGCTGCCCCAGCCTGTGGGACTAACCTGGAGCTGCACCCCCAGATCACAGGCAAGTTCCTGGGCCCAAAGCTGCACCCACAAGAAAGGCTGACACTTTTCTTTCCCTGGAAATCCTACTTTGTAGATATGAGGAAAGGAGTGTCCATCCCAAGGTCTGGCCGTCCCGCATGCCCTCCACATCAACAATGCAGGGAGGAGCTAGCCTCTTCCCCGGCTGCCTCCTGGCTTGCTCTGGGGTCTCCACATTGCGTCGGGAGACTGGGTCAGGGCACCAATGCCCAGGGCAAGAGTTCAGGCCAGAAAAAAGACACATTCTTTTTTTTTAAATTATTTATTTACTTATCTTTTCTTTGGGTCTTCGTTGCCGCGCGTGGGCTTTCTCTCTAGTTGCGGTGAGCGGGGGCTACTCTTCGTTGCTGAGCATGGGCTCTAGGCGCGTGGGCTTCAGTAGTTGTGGCGCACGGGCACGGGCTCTGTAGTTGTGGCTCGTGGGCTCTAGAGCGCAGGCTCAGTAGTTGTGGTGCACCGGCTTAGTTGCTCCGCGGCATGTGGGATCTTCCTGGACCAGGGATCAAACCCCGTGTCCCCTGCAGTAGCAGGTGGATTCTTAACCACTGCGCCACCAGTAAAGTCCTCACATTCCTCTCATTGTCATTTGCACCCTTTGTCCCGAAGTGGCCCCATCTCCTCTCTGACTTGTCCCTGCGCCTTTGAAGCAGTTAATGTGGGTTTCCCTGGGGGAATGTGGGTTTCCCTGGGGGTGTTAATGACCTGCAGGTTTAAGGCCTTGGGGGATCAGTGGCCTGGGCAGTCTAGGGGCCACAAGTAACAGAACGGGCTTGGGGGAGGGGAAGGTCTATGGACATTCGAACCACTTTGGAGTGCCCAGCACTGCATTCAGTTCTCACACCCACTCTGAGAGGTGGGCATCGTTAACACCTCTTCCCAAATGGAATTTCTGAAGCTCACCGAGGTTGAGCCACTTGCCCAAAGTCACAGAGCTAGTAAGTGGCCATTGGCTGGATTCTAACGCAGACCATTAACTTCAAAAGCCTGTGCTCTTCCCACTGCTCTACCCAATACTCCTGGGTGGATAATTCAGATCCTCCCCATCAAAGTTCCTCTGGGAGTCTGCACCCATTTAACACCTTCAAGTCAAGCTGCATTTCCTGAGCTGCTGCTGTTCAGGCAGATGTCTGGGGGCGCAGCCTCAGACTAGGACTTCTTCGTGGTAGTCTTCCTCCACTAGAATATAAGCCCCAGGACCACAGGCATCTTTGCCAGTTTTGTTCATTTTCACTCTTTAGTATCTAAAACTGTGCTGCTCAGTCCAGTAGCTACTGGATCTAAATTCATTGAAATTAAACAAAATTAAGAATTTATTTCCTCAGTTGTACTGGTCTCATTACAGAAGTTTCTAGAACAATGCCTGGAGCACAGTAGGCACTGAATAGATCTCTTCTGAATGTGGAATGAATAAAAGGACTTGGAAGGCTCTGACTTTGCTACAGAGTCAATGGAGCAAACATCATTCCAGGTGGAAGGCATGATATAACAAAAGTTTTATTTGGTTTCTATTTCTGATAATGGTGGACTAGGTAATTTGGATCATTCTTCTCAATGAGAACAACTAGAAAAGGTGGGTAAAAGGGTAAATTTATGGGCAAATGTAAATGAACACAAGCAGTCCAGCATAGGAAATGGAAGAGGGCAAGTAGAATTAAAGCATTTTAAGGTCCTTGCATTGTCTGCGAAGAGAGTAAAGGTACAAATGAACATTAAACTTTCATAAGTCAAGGATGAGTGTTATAATCTCTAGGGCAATGGTTTTCCAAATGTGGTCTGGGGACCCCTGGGTCTCCAAGTACATTTCAGTGGGTCTGAAAGATTGAAACTATTCTCATAATGATACTAAGATGTTAGTTGCCTTTTCCACTCTACTCTCACACCCGTACAGTGGAGTTTTCCAGAGGCTACGTGATGAGTGAGATCACAACAGATTGAATTCAGGAGCAGATAGGAGAATCCAGCTTTCTACTATCAAGCCAGTGTTTCGTTTTGGGGACAGCAAATTATGCCCAGGGACTGAGATTGTCTTTGCCAACACAGATGCACTGCGAGAACTGCAATCTCACAAGCCAGTAACATGCAGGATAATGTCTCCTAATAAGCCAAAAAAGAAATAACATACTCCAATCCAATGATAGATTAATCACACCATTGTTCCAGGCAAGGGGAGGTGAAAGGAAGAATGTCAAAAGCCAGTTGAGGAGGGAGACGCAAAAGGGAGGGGATATGGGAACATATGTATATGTATAACTGATTAAATTTGTTATAAAGCAAAAAAAAAAAATAAAGATGAAAAAAAAAGCCAGTTGAGGTGTACCTTTTCTATGAGTATTGGTTTCTTGGGAGGAGTGGCTTTGCCAACAGAGCTGACATCCAGCAGCCAGCACAAAAATAAAAGTTGCTCGTTGCTAGAGCATGTTGCTAGGGAACAACGTTGTGGTGTTGCCCAGCGGGCTGATCTCTTTCCAGGGGCGCTGCTTGGTTTGTAACCACTTCAGGAAAGTAGTTGCCTTTACCAGGGCAGGAGCTAATGTCCCAAGGTCTTCGGAGAGGTAGATTACCAAAGGGTAGCATTGCCCAGACTGAAACTCTGGCTTGTCCTCACAAACTCTTGTATTTAGAGTCTACATGCCCCCAGCCATAGTTGCCAGTTCATCTGTTCTTAGGGATGAGCCCCCAGCGGGGCCCCTCAGCAGCTGAGCTCCTGAGTGCTTATCAACAGCAACAGATGACATGATGACATCCTGACATGGCTTACTTCCTTCTGATATCAAAACAACTCTACTTCTAAAAACAACTTTTTTTGGGGGGGGGTCTTTGTTATAAACAAGTGAATTAAAACAACTTCACTTAGCTTGCTTCCATGTCTTGACTATTGTAAACAGTGCTGCTGTGAACATTGGGGTGCATGTATCTTTTCAAATTAGAGTTTTTGTGTTTTTCGGGTATATACTCAGAAGTCAAATTGCTGGATCACAGGGTAGTTCTATGTTTAGTTTTTTGAGGACCCTCCATATGCTTTTCCATAGTGGCTGCACCAACTTACACTCCAACCAACAGTGTACCAGGATTCCCTTTTCTCCATATCCACTAACACTGGTTATTTGTAGACTTTTTAGTGAGGGCCATTCTGACAGGTGTGGGGTAATATCTCACTGTAGTTTTGATTTGCATTTCTCTAATAATTAGCGATGTTGAGCATTTTCTTCATGTGCCTGGTTGGCCATACAATAGCCAAGACACGGAAGCAACTCAAGTTCCCATCAACAGATGATTGGATTAAGATGGGGCACATATATATAATAGAATATTAACCATAAAACAAAAAATGAAATTTTGCCATTTGCAGCAACATGGATGAACTTGGAGAGTATTATACGAAGTGAAATAAGTCAGACAGAGAAAGACAAATACTGCATAATATCACTTATATGTGGAATCTAAAAAATAATGCACATGGATATATGTGCAAAACAGAAACAGACTCACAGACATAGAAAACAAACTTGTTACCAAAGGGGAGAGGGAAAGGAGAGGGAAAATTAGGGATATGGGATTAACAGATACAAACTACCTTATATAAACCAGATAAGCAACAAAAATGTACTGTATAGCACAGGAAATTATACCTATTACCTTGTAATAACCCATAATGAAGTATAATCTGCAAAAATGCTGAATCACTATGCTGTACACCTGAAATGAACATAATATTGTAAATCAGCTATACTTCAATAAAAAAACTTCACTTAGGTCATAAACAAGTGGATTTGAAATCATATCAAACCAATACACAACAGCCAGACATTAAAGAGTTTTGCAAAAATGTAAAACAATACCACTCTCCTCATTACATTTTTTGCTTAGAAGAATACAGTTATTTTTCATAAGACAAATGTTGTGTTGACATGTAATCGTGTATTAGTCAGGGTTCTCCAGAGAAACAGAACCAATAGGATATATATATATATATATATATATATATATAGAGAGAGAGAGAGAGAGAGAGAGAGAGAGAGAGAGACAGAGAGAGAGAGAGAGACAGAGAGAGAGAGACAGAGAGAGACAGAGAGAGAGAGACAGAGAGAGAGAGAGACAGAGAGGGAGACAGAGAGAGACAGAGAGAGAGGACAGAGACAGAGAGACAGAGACAGAGAGATTTATTATAAGGAATTGGCTCACATGATCTTCCGATTATGGAGGCCAACAAGTCCCAAAGTCCACAGGGGGAGTAAGCAAGCTGGAGACCCAGGTGTAGTTCCAGTCTGAGTCTGAAGGCTTGAGAAATAGGACAAATGATGGTGTGGTTCTAGTCTGAAGGCCAGCAGGCTCAAAATGAAAAGTTCTGTTTTTCAGAAGACACTGCTAAGAGAAGCAAAGACAAGTCACAAACTGGGAGAAAATATTTGCAAATCCTTTGTCTGATAAGGAATTCATATCTAAAATATATATAGAAGTCTCACAAGTCCTCTCTGTCTTTCTTGCCTTCTTTTAGACGAATTGTTTTTACTATTCCTTTCTCTCTCCTCCATCCTTGTCAATTGGTGGTTATATCTCTCTAGATTGTTAGTAGTGATTACCAATGTTTCAGTTCAAGTTTGAAGGCAGGAAAAAGCCTCTGTCCCAGTGGGAAGACATCAGGCAGGAGGAATTCTCTTACTTGGGAAAGGGTCAGCCTTTTGTTCTCTTCAGGCCTTCAACTGAGTGGATGAGGCCCACCCACATTGGAGAGAGCAATCTGCTTTACTCAGTCTGTCAATTTAAATGTTAATCTCTTCCAAAAGTACCCTCACAGAAACACTCAGAATAATGTTTGACCAAATGTGTGGGCACTCAACGAATTAACAAATAGATTTTTAAAAATTTTGTTAATGAATTGATTAATATTTTAAATGGTCTCAGTTTTAATTGTGACATATTAAATATGATGTTTGCTTCTTCCCCATCAATCTCACCTGTAGAGACACACCTTGATTCTCTGTGAGCAGATAGCTCTGTCTTAACACTTTTGATGGCAAGATAGGAGGAGGAATGAGAAGAGTGGGGGGAAAAGCATGGGCACTTAAAAGACACTCCCAAGACACTCCAGCCCAAGGGAGCTCTACTTGCTAATGGGTCATGATCGTTTCTACCAACAATCTCCTCAACTCTCTCACTCTCTCTTTCAATATATATATTGTATATTGTATATATGTATCCGTATATATATATATACAAATACATACTTAAACATACACAGGCAGAATCCAGAACCACATGAAGCATTTCAATGAAGCATATACACAGTTTGAAGGAGGATAATCTGTTTCAAGCGGAGATAGCGATGTGATCATTTGCAGTGGTGCAGCGGGGGTCACAAGTTTGTTAGCAAACTGGTAAATGATTGCACCAAATGCAACATGGACAAAAAAGCAAGCGCCTCAAGGGGCTTTCCGGTGTCACTGGACAAAGGGAGATGTCACTGAAGTGTAAAGACTTTGTAGATCAATTTTATTTTTTATTTTTATTTTTTTGCGGTACGCGGGCCTCTCACTGTTGTGGCCTCTCCCGCTGCGGAGCACAGGCTCCGAACGTGCAGGCTCAGCGGCCATGGCTCACGGGCCCACCCACTCGGCGGCATGTGGGATCTTCCCGGACCAGGGCACGAACCCGTGTCCCCTGCATCGGCAGGCGGACTCTCAACCACTGCACCACCAGGGAAGCCCTGAAGTGTAAAGACTTTGGAGATGGGAATTGACAATGGAGCCCACTCTTTAGGAGGTTAAGACAGGCAGATGGTACCTGGGCATTCATTTGCTTGAAAGACGGAATCGGCACAAGGGGCCCCGTGCCTGGGCATATATAAGCGGTGCTGTAGACGTAGGAATATTTGCTTCTCTGGGCTTCATGCTTACTTTTACAACATGGCCGTTTCCTTTACAAATGATACAAACCCCTCACAGCTGCACAGAGCTCAGCGGTTGGCTCCAAAAGTGCTCTCCAGCCTCTGTGGCGTCTGGCCCTCCCAACAACCGTGGGGCTTTGATGGCTCAGCTCTTACATCCCCATCTGTGGATGGGGAAAGAGGCACAGCCAGGTCCCAGGACTGGAGGGAGGCCCTTGAGAAAGGATTTACCCCCAGGCTGCCCCCTCTTAGCCCCTGTGACGCTCGTGCCCTCACCACTAACACAAGACTTTTACTGAGGGGTGGAGCCCATCGTCCCTCCTATTCCAGGGACCTGGTGAGCAGAGGAGAGAGGCCTGTCTCACAGACTCCTGCTGTCTGTCTGTACCCAGGTCTGGATCTTCTTCACTTCACTGAGACAGCCAGCCCCCCACTGCTAGAGGACTGGGGGTGCCCTGCAGCCCACTCTGGCAGTCCTCCATCACTGGCCATTTCTCACCTGGACCCCAGGCGTGCTGGACCCAGATAACCTCTTTTCCCAATGAGAATGTACAGTTGAACAGCCAGACTCTTTCTGGATTGTGAGAAAACAACAAATAAGCTTCTAGCATGTGCCCAACTGAAATGTGGCCTATGAAGGCTTAGAAACCGCGCCCACGGGCAGTCAGGGGACCCTGCAGGGCAGATGCATCTGGGGGATGAGAGCAGGGGCCTGGGACAGGTGCAGAGGGATTAAGGTGGCTGAGGGGCAGCACAGGAGGCTACCTGACATTTTCTGAGGGTTTAAAGCCAAGCTTAGCTGCAGATCGGGTAGCGGCTACACGGTAGACTTTCCCGGACCACCTGCGCCCCTACCACCACCCTCTGCACGCATGCGCGCACAGACACGCTCGCAGGCATGCGCGGTTCTGTACGTGGTGATGCACGTGCAGACGCAGGCGCCCAGAGATGCCCCTTTCACACGCACACGTACAGGGACACACAGACCAATGCGCACACTCCCACAGGCTAGCCGTGCCAGGCGCCACTCCTCTGTTCCCTTATAACTTCGGCCTCCCTCTGCTTCAGCACTTAGCCCACTGGCCTAGAAATGCCCATTCCTAGCACAAGTGCCCCGATCCCCTTGTGGAAAGACCCAGGGAGGGGGTGTCAGTGCATCACCCAGGCCCCAGAGCTGGGAGTCCGAAAGGCTTCCTCTCTCCTGCCTCTCACAACACCCCTGCCGCCACTCATTCAGCCCTCCCTGCTGCTGGGTCCCCCTCCCCAGGAAGCCAGCCCCTGCGGACTTCCACCCAGGCCGCCTGCTGCCTCTGCTCCCCGCTCACTCTCTCCCGTGGGAGGCCTGCCGTGCGCTGGGGCCCCAGGCCTTGGGTTGAGGTCTGTCCCAGGCAGCACGGTGCTCCCTGAACCCGGGCTCCTCTCTTTCCCAGGCCCAGTCCGGATCCGGCAGCTAGCTTCCCTTCCTCTCCTGCTGCCCCGACCCAGGAGGGGCCCCATTTGCTCCTGTTCACATCTGAGCCTAGATGAGTGTTATGGTTTGTCCCCCGCAAAGATGCTGAAGTCCTAATCTCCAGAGCCTGGGAATGTGACCTCATTTAGACATAAGGTCTTTACAGAGGTAACAAGTTAAGAGGAGGTGTTTAGAGTGGGCCCTACAGACACTTTGATTTCGGGCTTCTGGCCTCCAGGTGGAGCCTTGCAGGGCCATCTCGCCTGTGCCCTCCTGGTGAGCTACCTTGAGGTGCTGGTAGGGACCCGCTCTGCTGGCTCTGGTCTGACACCGCGATACCGCCCTGAAGCTGGCGCGCATTGTTCCTGAGGGCCCTGCCTGCCTTTCTGTTTCATTCATGTGGTCCCTCCTGGTAACCTTCTGATGCTCATGAATGCAACCAAGTCCCCCCTCAGCTGCCAACACTTCGATGGCTCCTCACGGCCCCCAGATAAAGCCCCAGCCCCAGCCCTCCCGCACGCCAGCGGAGCCTGCCTGGCCGGGGCCCTGCCCCCCTCGACAGCCGTAAGGCCCCGGGAATCTGGATGTCATCCTCCCTCCCTCCCTCCCTCTCCCCCACGCCCCTACGCAACCCACGACCAAGTGCGGCCAGACTCTCTTCCAGCCAGCTCACCGCCCGCGGCCGCCCACTCCGGCCTCAGCTCCCCCGTCCCTGCCTGGATGGCTCTGCTGGCTTCCACGCTGGCCGCACTGCTGCCAGACTGCACGCCCCTCGCCGTTCTCTATGGGGCACCAGAGGGATCCTCTGCATCCGCCGCTACTTCTAACATGGGTGGCACCGAGCACGAAGGCCCAGCTCCCTGGCAAGGCCGCAGGGCACTATCTGACTACAGCCCTGTCATCCCGTCTGGCGTCGTTTTCTAGTCTCCTGCCACTTGCTGTCGTTGATCTAGGAGAGCCCCCAGGGTCCCCTGCAACGGTGGCCTGGGTTCTTCCGAGGTAGCAGAGGTGTGCTGGTGTGGCGGGGGCCTGGGTAGCCAAGGGGCCTCTGACGCCGCTACTTTCTCGGGGAGGCCCCGCCAGGCCGGCACCAGGGTCTCCAGGGCTGAGGTCAGGGTGGGGAGCACGGATCACGCTACTCAGACCCGGCTTCTCAGCGCTGTCCTTCAGCCCCGGATTCCAGAAAGTGCTTCCTGTGCCTGGCATTAACAGACGGCCTGTGGGAGCCAATGGGTGTGAGTGTGTACATGCTCACGAGTATGTAGTGTTCACTTTGCGTGTGTGTCCGGGTGTGTGAGTGCGACTATGTGTATTCAACGCTTGGATATGTACATACACCCTCCACATGCACGTATATTTGTTGTGTGTTCATGTACATGTGTAGGTGTGTGTATATGTTTATCTTTGAGTGCATTGACATGTGTGGGTGTATGTGCATGTATATGTGTCTTTGTTTATGTATGTGTGTGTTCATGTCTGGGCGTGGATGTAAATGTATGCATAGTGTATACCCATGGGTGTGTATGTGTGTAGAAATGTGTGTGCATATTCATGTGTGTATAGGCATGTGCATATGTACATATATGGATGTGTGTGGGTGGGTGTGTATATTGTGGATGTCTCTGAGTGTGTATCTATATAAACAGTGTATGCGCACAGGTGCGTATGTATGTGTGTGTATGCGTTTAGGTGTGTGTAGCTACACATGAGTGTGTGTTTGGGGGTGCAGATGGCTTCGGTTCGATGGGTATGTGTCTGTATCAGGGCGTGTCTGCACAGGTGTGAGTGAGTGTGTGTGTGTGTGTGTGTGTGTGTGTGTAGGTACATGTATATGAGTGTGGGGCGTGTGGATGTGTATGGCTATGCATGTGTATGACCCTCTATCTGGGTGTACCTGCACTGGTGTGGATGTGTGGAGGAGACGTATCTATGTGTCCAGGTTTGGATGTGTGTGTGATGTGGATGTGTACGGGTATATGAATGTGTGTCTATATCAAGTATGTCTTCCTGGATGTGGGTATGGAGCACACATCATGTGTGTGTTGGATGCAGATGTGTATGTATATTCATGTATCTGAGTCTATCTGCACAAGTGTTGATGTTTGTGTCCCTCTGTGTGGGGGGGGTGTGAGTGTGGATGGGTGTGTAGATGTATGCCTGTGACTGGGTGCATCTGCATGTGTGGCTGTAGGGCATATGTTTGGGTGCGTGGGTGTGTGCCTGTATCTAGGTCTATAGGTACAGGTATGTGTATGTATTTTTGACTAAGTGTATGCTTTTCTGTTCATGTATGTGTGCATGTGTGTTGGGAGTGTAGTTCAGTGTACAGGTGTGTCTCCAAATCCAGGTGTATCTGCACAATATGTTTGTCATAGGCGTGTGTATGCATACTTGTGTGTAGGTATATGTGTATCAATATGTTTGTGTGCACCCATGTGTGTTGGGAGTACAGTTGAGTGTGCAGATGTGTGTCTATACCTGGGTGTATCTGCAGAGGGGTGTGTGTGTGTTTGTGTGTATGTAAGTGTACATTGAGAGTGCAAATGGGTGTGTGGATGTGTATCTGTATCTAGCTCTATCTGCACAGGTGTAGATGTGAAGGCAGTTTGTGTGTGTGTGTGTGTGTGTGTGGAGGAGGTGTGTTTGTTTGGAAGGGCTGTATGGATGGTACCTGCCCGGGCACTTATGTTCCACAGCCATCTGGGCAAGTCATCACTCCTCTTTCTTCTGAGGTTTCCACGTGTAGAAAATGGGAACAGCTACAGTTCCAATCGCACAAGTTGGCTTTGAGCATTAAATCGGCTTCCCGAACATCAGATCTCTCCTGAGGGACCCCAGTCAGTGGGCTCAAAGAGATCCCTGCCTCCGACTCAGAATCATGAAGACTCTGACTTCTTATAGGCTACCTGGAAAACGCTGCAGGCAAAGTCAGTGAGAGGCTGCAGGCCTGGGCCCCCTTTTCTGGGTACCGTGGCCCCCATCTCCCTTCACCCTGGTCTGCCTGGAGCCCCAAACTGGGTTCATCCCATCAGGACAGTGACAGCTCCTCGGCCACCAACTTCCACACTTGAGCCTATCAGATGAGGCTGAGCAAAGAAACACAAAATTTAATAAAGCCCAGAAACCAGGAGAGCTCTCCAACCCAAATCAATCCTCGATGTGGTTTTAATTAAGTTATAGCCCTTGTGATTAAAGAGTGTACATTTCATTACTGTGACCATTTATCAAAGAGCGTACCTGCTGAACCTTTGCAACAGACAGGGAAGAAGGCTTTTTATTTTCATCAGCACCAAGTGCCCTGCTTGTACAGTATCTCCATTGACTCATCAGGGAGAATTGTCACCCCTCCCAAGCTGCCACCCACATAGTAATGACATAACCACGCCCGTCCCCATATTGCCCATCAATAGGCCAAGGCAGGTGAGTATGAAATCTGATTTGGTTCCAGTGTCTCTCCCAACCCTCAACCGGTGAGGCCGCCCCTCTACCAAATCCCAGTCCAAGCCTCAGGAGTCAGGGTACATAGAGCAGGGAGCCTGAACGTTCGCTAGTTTCTGGATGTATGTGTGTGTACATGTGTCCTTTCAGTTTTTCAAGACTTTTATTGAAGTAGTATATACAGAAAAGCACCCAGGTCATGTGTGTACAACTAGATACATTTCACAATGTGAACGCACTTGTGTAATCAGAACCCAAGTCAAGAAACAGAACATTAGGGGTCCCAAACCACCATATTACCCTGATGGTCACTAATCTCCCAGCCAGTGGTAATCAGAGTCCTGAGTTCTACCAGTGTTTGCTTATTTATGTACTTTACTTAAATGGAATCATACAGAACTTGCTCTTTTCGTGTCCAGTTTTTCTCTTTTACTCAACATTATGTTTGTAAGATTTGTATGTGAATATGCCACAATTTATTTACCCACTCTACACTTGGTGAATATTTGGGTTGTTTCCAGTTGGGACAGTATGAACAATGCCGTTATGACCATTTATGTTCATGTCTGCTGGTGAACATATACGTGCATTTCTGTCGGTTAGAATACTTAGTAGTGGAATAGTTGGGTCATGCGTGTATGTTTTGCTGTAGTAGATACTGCCAGATTGCCATTCTCCAAGGTGGCTGCACAATTTACCCTCCCACCAGCAGTATATGAGCAATTTGATTGGCCTACATCCGTCTACGAGAGTTTTGGTTGGTCCACAGTCTCATCAACACACCACATTATCTGTCTTTTCCATTTTAGCCATTCTGGTGGGTGTGTAATTGTCCCACGTTCACTTCCTTGGGAAGCAGACTCTAAGATACATGTTACTGTGCAGGAAGTATATTGAGGTGTGCTCTCAGGAACAATATCTTTGAGGGAGTGGAGGAAACAGGATTAGGCAGGGGAGAGGTTGGGTTGAGATGCAGTCACACCAGAGACCTCAGGCAATCCCGTGGAGAACTCTGGAGCTGGAATGACCCTTCAGAATTGTTCCAAATTAAGGCTGGGGACTGAGCTTTTGCACCTCCTTTCAACCAGTCATTGGATGCAGGCTTCCCCTGGGGAGAGGAGGTGACTTCAGGCTAGGTGGTTCTTTCTAGCTAAGGGCGATCACCAGGAGAGGGAACTCAGCTGTGGGCTGTCAGCTAGCACTCTCAGCAAGGGGGGAGATGGGTGCTTCAGTCCTGAAGGGGGAATCTGGGAAACACACGACAGAGTCCACTACAGTAGTGGTACTGCATGGGAGTTGTCATGTGCATTTTTCTGATGACACCTGAGGTTGCACATCCTTTGGCCATTTGGATAGCCTCTTTGATGAAATGTGTATTCAGGTCCTCTGTCAAGTTTTCTATTGTCTTTTTCTTGTTGATTAGTAAGAATTCTTCATATATTCAAGATAGTTCTTTGGATTTATATTCTGGACATAAATCTCAAAGAACCATCCAGAATATACAACATATAAAGAATTCCTACAAATCAATAGGAAAAAGACAGATACATCAATAGAAAATGTGACAACGGATCTGAATAGATTATATATTGCAAATATCTTCTCCACTCTCTGAGGTTGGCCTTTTTACACTCTTCCTGTTTGTTTATTTATTTAAGTTTTATTGGAGTATAGTTGCTTTACAATGTTGTGTTAGCCTTACTATTTTTTTGATAAACAAAAGTTGTTTATTTTAATGTAGTCTAATTATATTTTTAATATGGTTAGTGCATTTAGTGTCTCATCTAAGCTATCTTTGCCTACTCTAAAGTCATGAAGATGTTCTCCTATGTTCCCCTATAATATATATATTTTATATATATATTCAACATTTTAAACTTGACCTATGACATGAGGTGGGAGTCTCAGTGTATCTTTTTCCATATTTTATTCAATTGACCCATAGTAATTTATTTATTTATTTAGATTTATTTTATTCATTTATTTATTTATTTTTTGGCTGTGTTGGGTCTTCATTGCTGCTCGCGGGCTTTCTCTAGTTACGGCGAGTGGGGGCTACTCTTCGTGGCAGTGCGTGGGCTTCTCATTGTGGTGGCTTCTCTTGTTGTGGAGCACAGGCTCTAGGCGCATGGGCTTCAGTACTTGTGGCTCGAGGGCTCTAGAGCGCAGGCTCAGTAGTTATGGCTCACGGGCTTAGCTGCTCCGCGGCATGTGGGATCTTCCCAGACCAGGAATCGAACCCGTGTCCCCTACATTGGCAGGCAGAATCCTAACCACCACGCCGCCAGGGAAGTTCCATAGTAATTTATTGAAGAGGTAATGTTTTTCATAAATCAGGTAATGATATATGTGTGGCTTTGTTTCTGGACTTTATATGCTGTTACACTGTCAAATTGACTTTTACTGTCCTTGTACCAATATCACATTGTCTTATTTATTATAGCATTCTTGATACCTAGCTATCTACCAGTGTAAAAAAAAATTTTTAAAGCCTGCTTGGATTTTTATTGGGATTGTGGTGAATCTATGGATTAGTATGAGGAAGATGGGTATATTTATGGCCCCTTCCAGTTGGGCCTTACATCTTTCATTTATTTCTAGTTATTTCATGTTTTCTGATACCATAAATTGTATATTTTCTAACTTTATTTTCTATTTATTTGTTGCTGATATATAAAAATATAACTGGTTCTTATATATCGACTTTGTATCTTGCTACTTTATGAATCCTTATAGTTTGTAGATTCTTTTGGATTTATTATGTACCCAATCATGTGGTTTTTGAATAAAGGATTTATTTATTTTCTATTGAACTAGGTTGGACCTCTGGGACAATGTGGAACAGAAGTGGTGATAGTGGGCAACTTGTTCTCATTCCTATTCTATGGGGAAAGATTCTAATATTTTAGTGTTGATTATGATGGCTGCTATAGTTTTTTGTAGCTTTCCTTTATTGGAGCAGAAACTTACCTTCTATTCCTAGTGTGCTAAGAGATTCTTGTTTGTTTGTTGTATCATGGGTGGCTGTTGAATGTTGTCAGATGCTTTTCTGCAACTATTTAAATAACTGTATAATTTTCTCCTTTGTTGATATGATTAATCACATTAATTGATTTTCTAATATTAAACCACCCTTGCATGCCTGGAATTAACCTCAGTTAGCTGTTGAATTAGGTTGTGTTTCCCCCTAAAGCAGATACTGGGTCAAAAATTGAAGTACAAGGAGGTGATTCGTGAAACCACCAGAGGAAATATGAAGTGCTTCTTTTCCATCTCTTTCTAAACACACACACAAATATATATATATATATATATATATATATATATATATATATATTAATGGGCATATATATGAATGGAATTTGAACAGGGATATGTCTATATGTGTATATTTATATATGATGCCTATATAAATAAATGTATCAATGAGTATTATATGTGTATATATATATATACAAGATTTGATTGGTTACATTTTCCTAAGGATTTGTGAACCTACGTTCATGAGAGAAATTGGCCTATAATGTTCCTTTCATGCAATGTCCTTGTTAGGTTTGGGAATCAAGGCTATAGTGGGCTCGTCACAAAGAGAAGTGTTCCCACTTTCTCTACTCTCTGCAAGAACTTATGTAAGGTCAATGTTATTTCTTGCTTAAATGTTTGGAAGGATTCACAAATGAATCAATCTGGGCCTGGGGGTTCTTTGTGGGATGATTTTTAACTAATATTCAATTTCTTTGATAGATATTGGACTACTAAAAATTTCTGTTTCTCCTTCGGTCAGCTTTGGAAGCTGTATCTATTTTGTTTTTTAGATATAAGAAAAAGAAACCTCTAAGCACAAGAGAGCACCTAACTTGAGCTATCATGTGAGATAAATGACCCTTGCAGAGATGCAGCCAGTTTCCCTGCCGGGTCCAGGGCTGCAAAAGGTTAACTTTATTTATGATAGGAATGGACTTGTCAAATCAGAGCATAAAGTGATCTGGAGGCAAATGCTGATGCATTGACTCTGAAGCATTTCCATGTTATCAACAGCCCTCCGTGATTATGTAGATTGGAAATAAATGGCTGGCATTCACAAATTGCCTCTGAGCACATATGGATAATTAGCACAGCACTGAAGAAGCCAGTTGTAGAAGGCAATTGTGACAAATCCACAAGAAGAATGATTCTCGGTTAATAGTTAATGATACATGTCAGGGGGCGTAGAGGTGTTGGGTTTCTCCTCCTCCAGAGCGAGCTCTCCCTTTTCCCTTCTGCGCAACCCTCCCAGCAATGCTGAGCTCTACCTGACCCACCGCCAAGACTGGGAAATTGAAAACTCCAGGCCGGGAGGCCACAGAAGTCTATTGCAAAGCAAGATTCAACAGCTCCTTTCTCAACTTGCAAATGGGCTGGAAGAGAGCCAGCAAGGATGCTGCAGTGTCAAGCTTGTTTAAAAGCCACAGTGTTAAATGAGTACGTGGCTGGGGTCTCATTACTAACACGAAACGTCAGTGGTACCCAAGTCACAATCCCTCCCCTCTCATCTTTCGGTAACAATTCAAAAGTGCATGTCAACTCTGCAGCTCAGACAGTCTGATGTCTGGAATAACACAAGGGCACGGTGCTATTAAAATCAAATGGGGTTTGATGGAAGGGCCCACAGAGCCGGAGACAGCACTTATGAACAATTTGTACACACAGGTACCTGGTGGTGGTGTGGAAATTGATGAAAGAACAAAGGTATTTAAGGGAACTGCCTGGTGTCTACAGATTTCAGACACTCTCAGCGCCATGAGGTAATCTGTGTAGCTGCAGACCTTTGAAAAACTCCCACTCCTAGGATGCAGGAGGGTGTCAGAGCAGTGAGGTAAGATGGGATGGGAATCTCCTGTGGACAGAGTTGGGGAGAGGGCTGATGGAGGGGCACTCAGCCTTTTCAAGAGTTGGCAAGCCCTGGCCAGTTTTAATACTTTTGATTGGCCCAGGGCGGGCTTTTCTCCTGGCCAGGGTCCCCAGTACAACAGCAACTGACAGGGGGTTTGGAAGCCCAGATACTGGTTCTACTGGGCCACTGGCTTGTTGCCTGGTCCGGATGAGTTTCTCTCCTTTACCATAATTCTTCAAGGCGGTAGGTGGGTAAAATCCCCTGGTGGGTAAAGAGCTGAGACTCATTGGAGGTGCCAGGATTTGGTAGCTGGGCGAAGTATGACACTGTGGGTTCATTTTGGTCTTTGCCCCAGAGCCCAGTCACTGAAGCTTTTAACAAAAATACTCTGGAAATCAAGGCTTCGACACTCAGAAGACCCGGGTTGAAGCCCTGTTTCTGCCAATAAATCACTGGATGACCTTGGGCTATTTCCTGCCCCACACAGTGTTCCCAAATGTCCAATGGGAGGGTCCCCCAGTTGGATGGGACCAAACAAGTTATCAAAGACCCCAAAAGAGTTTTTGGTTCTATAGGCATTCTCTATCTACTGATATTTACATTTTTAGGAATTTAAACTAAGAAAACTTTAAGCCATTTATTTATTAATTCATTTAAAAATAACACTAGGGCTTCCCTGGTGGCGCAGTGGTTGAGAGTCCGCCTGCCGATGCAGGGGACACGGGTTCGTGCCCCGGTCCGGGAAGATGCCACATGCCGCGGAGCGGCTGGGCCCGTGAGCCCTGGCCACTGAGCCTGCGCATCCGGAGCCTGTGTTCTACCACGGGAGAGGCCACAACAGTGAGAGGCCCGCGTACCGCAAAAAAAAAAAAAAAAAAAAAAAAAAAGAAGAGTGACATTGTTTTACAGTTTTGCAAATCTCTTTAACATCAGGCTTAATAGAAGACAGCTGGATTCTGGTATATGCTTCTGAGTTCAATCTGTTGTGATATCACGTGTCGTGTTGTCTCTAGAAAAATTCACTGTGCAGCTGCGAGAGGAGAGCAGAAAAGGCAAACACATCTTGATATTATTGTGAAAAAGGTTTTGATCTTGTGCGCCCCAGAAAGGGTCTCCAGGACCCTCGGGGGCCCCTGGACCACGCTGTGTGAAGCATGCCCCCTACATGCTCCAGATCAAATCCAGGACCAGGTGTCCCGTTCTCCAGAAGGTGTCTACGCATTGATGCTACAGCTTTTATCAGGAGGGGGCAACATCTCCACCCCGAAATCCTGAGAGAAGTGAGTCCTTTTGTTTCCAGAATCCTTACCTGCATTGGGGTCTGGCCACAGAGATGACTGTGTCCACCGATCAACCTGGGGTCAGTAACTGGTGCCACGTTGCCTTATACAGTCCACACCACCAAACCAACCAAAAACCAAGAGAAACAAGCAAACAAGTGTGCAAAAGTATATTTAGTTTCCTGTAAGAGAACCACCACTGCTAATTCATACATCAGGGTCATTTGGCACACTGTGTGCAGTGGGCCTGCTTTCGAGTGGAAATGAGTACACTGTGGACTTGCTCTCAGAATGCACTGATAAGCGCTGGAGTATAACACAAAGACTTGGGTTTGGGCAGCAGGGAGTCTGCTGCCAGGTCCACGTGTGTATGATCTGGGAGGGTTAATTTCCCCTGGCTCCTTCCCTCAGTCTGTAAAATGGAAAGAGTGTCAGTGCCCCGTACCTTTTCGGGGCTGTAGGGCATCCCAGCAAGTGGAAATGTCTGGAGAATGTCCCGGGAAAAGGTGATGTGCTCTGAAGTTGTCAGAGCCCTTGGGAAGAGGCTGCAGGCCTGGACTGGGGAGGGCAGCACCCAGAGTGAAAGCTGCCAGCCTGGCTGTCTCTGGGAATAATGGCCAATGTACCCCCAGCAGTTTCCTACCCGACCAACCACCGCTCCCCGTGAATCCCGTCTCAACACCGGCACGATGTGGGGGGAAGGGAGGGCCATGTTCAGAAAGGGTCTTTCTGGTCTCAGTTTCTCACTGACTTACCTGAAACCCCACTCCCTACTCCCTCTCAAGGTGGTATCAGACGTGACTTTCCTGGGTTTAGGGTAGAGAGACAACTGTTCCCCTTTGAAAGGTTGCTGATAATCTCCATGCTCTCTGCCCCGCCCAGGAGCCAGCTGTGGCCATGCACCCAGGAGGTTTTGCCAGTCTCTACATTCAGAGCCTTTGCTGTCCCTTGCCGACCTCCTATCAGCTGCTGGACAAACTGTGACCTGTCCTCAGGCAGGCTGGCCAGCTGAGCCTGACCACAGGACCTGATGCCCCACAGTGACTGTGGATAGCCACTGGCAGAGGACGGGGATGGCTCCAGCGCCGTGGGGTGCGCGCTTCTGCTGCTGCAGCTGCTGGCCATGACCTCATGGTATCCTGCAGAGGAAGCAGTAAAGGATGGCTCCTGGGGCAGCAAAAAGCTGACAGGCACAGACTGCCTTAGCTGCTACTTGGAGAACAATGACCATGTACCCCTTCCTGTGTGCCAAGCAGTGTGCTTAGGGCTGCACACTCAGGATCCTATTTCTGCACCCGTGGATCTCATTGGAACTGGCACGAAGCAGGGTGGGAAGGGAAATTTTGGCCAATTGAAATGATCACTTGCCAGTGCCTGGGATCAAAGCCAGCTTAGGAACAAGTTCAACTTCAAGAACATTTATCAAGACATGCCTGGAGAGGGTTATGAAGGCAGAGTGCCTGGGCTGTGGGTGACTAAACTGAGTGGACCTCAGCTTTTTAGGAAAGGAAACAAGAACTAGCCTAAGCACTTATGCTGGTTTTCACTCGACAGTTTACAAAATGCCACGACATCTATTGTCTCCCTGGAAACTCCCATTAAGCCCAAGTGGTGAAGAGAAGGAGCCTCATATCTTCTGTACAAATCAGGAAACTAAGTTTCAGAGAAGTGAGGTGACTTAGTCGTCCAAAGAAGGATACCTGGTGTGGGAGACTGAATCCTGGCCCCAAAGATGTTCATGCCCTAGTGCCTAGAACCTGTGCAAAGGGACCTCACAGATGTGATTAAATTAGGGATCTCAAGAAGGAGAGATTAGCCTGGATTTCCTGGATGGGCCCTAAATGCAATCACAAGTGTCAGTATAAGAGAGAGGCAGAGGGAGACCTGACACAGACAAAAGAGGACCAGGCAATGTGATGCCAGAAGCAGAGACTGGAGGGATGCCCTTTGAAGATGGAGGAAGGGGTCACAAGCCAAGGAATGCAGGCGTCCAGTGGAAGCTGGAAAGTGCCAGGAAAGAGATTCTCCCCTCAGAGCTTCCAAAAGCAACCAGCTCTGCTGACACCTTGACTTTAGCCACGTGAAAGTGACTTTGGGCTTCTGCCTTCCAAAAGTATAAGTGAGAAAATTGAGAGATTTAACTATAAGAGAGTTGTTTTAAGCCACTAACTTGGTGGTGATTTGTTACAGCAGCCATAGGAAACTAATAGAATTGACTAGTGGCAGAACTGGGACAGAAACCAGTCTTCTTGTCACCTAGACAGAGGCAGAAGCCTCCCCAGGGCCTGCATGGGTGAGGGCTGGAGGATGGGAAGACTTCAGGAAAAGAAGATGCTTTAGTAGCAGGAAGCTGCTGGGAGCCACCAGCTCGAAGTCCCTTACTTGAGGCTCGTTGACTAGGCGCATGGAGGCTGCGGCCTGTCCTTGGCTGGAGAGGCTAGGACAGTCAGTCCATCGCTGACCAGATGAGGATCCTGCTGACTGAGCCTGGACCAGTGATGTCTGGATTCTGTCACTGCCTCCTTCCCTGACTCCTCTGTGCCCCTGTGGACCCGAGACAGCCTCTGTGTGACTCCAGGCTCCTGGCACTGAGGTGAGTACTGTCCGGGGAGGGGAGGGTGGGTCAGCGCTCATCTCCGTTGGAGAGGGGAGACCCTTGGCAACTTTCACGGGCTCTTCCATTGTCCTTTGCAACCAAACAGCAGCAGGCAGATCTGGCTGGGACAGGAAGGAATGAGTTCCACATCCTCCCCACCCAGAGGTCCCTCCCTGTGGCCCCAGTAGGTGGTATAATGGTTGCCTGCCTCCGGGTGCTTTGTGATGTGAAAATTAAACGCACCAGGAAACGCTGGCATTCGTTCTCTTCTCTCCCCTCCCATCTCCCTTCCTCTCAGCCTCTCTCTCTCTCCCTCCCTCCCTCCCTCTCTCTCTCTCTTTCTCTCTCCTACCTCTGCTGCCTTTTTTCCTGGTTCATTTTAAGTCCCTCAAACTTCTTAGCTCTTAGAACAATTCTCTGCTTGGAGCTTGGATTTCAGAACGTTTAGAAACCACTTTGGATCCTTACAAAGTCTACAAACTTCTCCTCAATTTGAGCAATGGCTGGGGTGGGAGGTGGGATGGGGGCAAAGATCTCGGCTTCCACCACCAAGTTACGCAGGGACTGCTCCCAGCCCGTGCCCCTCTCCCTTCATGGACCTTGGGCAAGTTCGAAAAATTAGTTTTAATTTCAAAACCCTATATCTAATGGGCACTTCCTAGTCATTTACATAAGCTCCTACTGTATTCCAAGCTTCGGGCCAGTTAAATTCTGTGAAGCGCCAACTTTGCCTTTTGGGAACCTACTTTTCTTGAAATGTCACAATGTAGGGAAAAGAGTTTACTTGCATCAAGCGTTCATTGGAAGCCGATCCCTGGAATAACTCCCCACCTGGAGCACACGCGCCCACTGAACAGGTTTCAGACCACCTGAGCCCTCAGATGAGAAAGAGGTGACTTTTAAGATGCTCTATTTACAGGGACGTGGGCCACCGCCGCTCTGTAAAAGGCACGATTTCTAAAGTACTTTCACAAACATATTTCCTTTTTACCGTCGCCATCATTCTGGGCATGATTCAGGGCAATGTCCCTATCCCACTTCATAGGTAGGTCAGGGGCATCTCCGGGGTCACTCCGCCAGCCCAGGTGTGGAGCTCCTGGAATGGTGAAACCAGAAGTGCGTCAAGACTCCCTTGTTCTCTGCACGTGGACACTAAGGCCCCAAAGAGGGAACAGGCCCCGGCAGCTTGCTGGGGGCCCAGCAGGACGGAGACTCGGGTCTTGCGCACACCACTCCCCACAACGTCCCTCCCTTCCTGGGCCCCGGCACTTGGCCACTGCGTTCACCTCCAAAGCCAGGTGCCAGCCTGGGAAGGAGCCACATCCTCTGTTTCTGAGAAATTGCCAGGGCTCCGTGTGCGAGCTAGTACAAGGACAGCTGGGGTCTTTGGCAACACGACACATCTCGGGGCTGGGAGGCTGGTCCAAAGTCAGTCCAGAAGTGCTGGTTTTACAAGGCGGAGTCTGCTGTGCAAGAGTTGGGGGTGAGTCACTGTTTTCTAAATTGAATCCTTAACACCCCTGGGGCACCATCGATAGCAGCTGCAGGAGAACTCCTCTTATGAAGCCAAGGGTCTTCTTGTGATACAAATCATCCCCCCCACCCCCGCCCCAGTTGGCTGCTTTGTAACTTCTGTGCCTTCAATTGCCTGAGGGAGCCAAGTCCCCTCGTCACCGACAGTAAGGTTTTATTATGTTTTGCACAAAGCAGGGAAGGTGCCATGGCCGCTACCGACTCTTACCGACCAGAGGAGACCAGCCTGGGCCCCGGTGCGACACGGTCCCGCTGCTGCCCGCCCGCCCCTGGCAGGTTGTACGACGCAGTTAATCGGGAAGCCGGCAGCGCAGGTGGCACCCCGCGACACCTGGAGCCTTCTCGGAGCGAGTGCCCGCATCTGCCGAGGCTGGCCAGGAATACCAATTGCTCGGTTACCGGGCCCCCTCAGGAGCCCACAAGAGGAAATTAAAAGGCATACACACGCCTGGAATAAAGGGCCCTCTTCTTGCAGCTAATCACCGAAATTGGTCACTGGGTTGTCCCCTCCCCACTTTGGTGAAAGACATGGTCTTTCTCTGGTTCTGTTCCATCACTGCGTTCTTAGAAATGTGCAAGGGGACTGAGTTCTGCCTCAGCAGCCCCTCCACCTCCGCCCTCCCCACCCTCTTTTCCTCGCTAGTCCTTGCTTTTCCCAGCGTGGAGGCCTCAGTGCTTCCCATCTAACGCGGGACTCAGATCAGCCCCACCAGCCCCCAGGCCACGCAGTGGTAGGGCAGCCGGCATCTCCATCAAGGCCTCCTGCAGGGCCCTTTGCAGGTTGCTAAAAGCTTCCACTGCCTTCGCTGTGTTGGCTTCACATCAGGCTCACTGCTGCCATTTTACCTCTTTGAAGTGGCCTAAAGTGACAGACGTGGTAGTTAAGGCTGGAACCCAGCTGGGGTGTGTCTGCAGTCCTTGGGGCGATGGGAGAGCCCATTTGCATCCCTGAGCAAAGTCTGGGCCATACCTCGGGCTTTACTTAACACTGTCCCAGCAGCAAGCGCAGAGCGTCCTCTGGGGGCCTCCCTTTCCTCTGCCAGGCTAGTGACGGCTTGGGTGATCTGATCTCCAGGGCCCCTTTCTCCTTGAGCTCTGGAGAGCTGATACAAACTGCGGCCTTGCCTCCCGTGGCTGTGGGCACTTAGCTCTGTGAGCGTCCTCCAGGGGCCCAGCCCAGGGAAAATGCGAGTGGTGTGGCCTGTGATCTTGGGAATGATGAGAAATGTTTTTTTTTTGTTGTTGTTGTTGTTGTTTTTTTGCTGTACACGGGCCTCCCACTGCTGTGGCCTCTCCCGTTGCGGAGCACAGGCTCCGGATGCGCAGGCTCAGCAGCCATGGCTCACGGGCCCAGCCACTCCACGGCATGTGGATCTTCCCGGACCGGGGCACGAACCCGTGTCCCCTGCATCGGCAGGCGGACTCTCAACCACTACGCCACCAGGGAAGGCCATGATGAAAAATCTTAATGTTCAGCCTGTAGTGTGTTAAACAGTGCTCCCTCACCAAAAGATGGGTCCACTGGGAACCTATGAATGCGACTTTATTTGAAAAAGGGTCTTTGCAGATGCATGAAGTTAAGAATCTCGAGATGGGATATTCTGGATTATCTGAGTGGGCGCTACATCCAGTAGCAAGGGTTCTTATACGACAGAGGCAGAGGAAGTTCGAGACACACAGGGAAGGAGGCCGTGTGAATACAGAGGCAGAGAGGAGTGTGATGCAACCACAAGCCAAGGAAGACCTGGGTCCCCAGAAGCTGGGAGAGGCAGCTGCTGGAGGTTTCAGAGGTGGCGTGACCCTGCTGGCAACTTGATTCCGGACTCTGGCCTCCAGAACTATGAGAGAAGAAACACATGCATCTATACATAAATTTCTGTATAAATGAATACATTTCTGTTGTTTAAAGCCACCAAGTTTGTGGTGATTTTGTCAGAGCAGCCACAGGAAAGCAGCAGACGGATCATAGCAACAGTATCAGGGAGAGGAATGAGCGAGAAGGAGGAGGGAGACAGCCCACCAGCAGCAGCGAAGCTAACACATGTGTAGCATCTATCAGGGCCCCGGCAGGCGCGGCTCAGATGCCAGAGCACGATCCCATTTTATCGCTACCGCAACCTTACAAAGCAGGCACTTCCCTTGGCCCCAGTGCACAGGGAGGGGGGGACCAAGGTGGGCACTGCAGCAGTGGGACTGCAGACCTGCCCACGTGAAGGGCGAGGTTGGGGGGCCGTTTGCAAGGCTGCTGATGGCCCAGCCTGCAGCCTGCGTGAACTGCCCGCTACGGACCTTGAACCGTGCGTTCAGGAGAGGAAGGATGCATTTCTGACCTGGGAAAGCGACCCTGAGTCTCCCTGGTCCCTCCCCAAGCAGTACAGAGATGGCCTCACGAGAAATCGGAAAGCGGGACCCTCTGGTGGATCCAGCCCTGGGGTCCAGCCCTGGGGTCCACCTGACACCTGTTTTTCTCTCCTGGGGCCCACGTCTCAGTCACTGGCCAGAAACCTGGGCCCTCCCCTGACTCCCCCGGCCCCTTTTCGCTCCACAGCCTCTCAACAGCCATCTATCCACTGCCTAAATATTTCTCTCTTACTATCACTTTCCCGCCGCCACGTGTCAGGTACCACTGCGGTCCAGGCCTAGGACTCCTCCTGCCAGGACTCCTGTGGGACAGAAAAGAATCACTAGAATCTGCAGCTGGCTTTTGGTAATGACAGGATCAGAGTTGGAAGCTAGGGCTATGGGGGGAGGGGGAGGGGGAGGGGGGGAGGAAGTGTCACCTGTGACAGATGGGTGAAGCGGGCTCTGCTGGCAGCGTGGCTGTGCCACAGGCCTTGGGCGGCTGGGAGTAGGCTGCTGAGCGAGTTTCCGGAAGCTCGAACTTTCTGCTTTCTCACATGTCAATGTTGCCATGCTGTCATTTTCCATGGGCAACTCAATGCAGTGTTGCTTTTTCCTGCAAAACTGTTATTCAATTATTTGCATCTTATCACTCACACCATCTTAAAACTGAGGATGCACCGTTCTTGGGTGTTTGAGAAGCCTGACTTTGCCTTTCTGTGCTGTTCAGAAAGGGCTCCGTGGTGTTCACGTCTGTTCCGTCCATTTGGAGCAGCTGATTACCTTAGCGTGCGATAGCCAGATACACCCACAGCAATGTAAAAAACATCTCTCTCAAAAGCAAAAAAAAAAATCTCTCTGATTGAAATTCTTGCAAGAAAAATGGTTTTTAATCACAAGTCCAGAATTCTCTAGCCCCTAGCCCTTTGCTGTGTTTTATAATATAATGCTTCAGAGGGGGACATTGCTAGGAGCTCAGTAGTCGCAGAATGGGACCCCAACATTATAACCTTGCTCTCCTTCTATTATGATTATTCACGTGGCTAGTGCCTCACGAGATCAGGATGGTGAGCTCCTTGAGGGCAGGGATCTGTCCTTTTCACCACTGTACCCCAATGGTTAGCACATAGTAGGCCTGGCACCCAGTAGGTGCTCCACAAAGTGGGTTTTGTGGTGGAAACAGTGGTGCTTCAAGGACAAAGGACAACCCTGCCTGAAAAAGTTTCAGTGTTACACCCCCTACCAGACTCTTAATCGCCCTCCCTGCCATGTTGTGACGGTTACAAAATTCCTGAGCCCACCTGGGCAACGGGACCTGTTCCAGTTAAGGAAAGGCATCTGCCCTGTCCCACTCCCACCCTATAGAAGGAAGGTATATGTGCCTCGACCAATCAGTAAATGAAATTTTCACCTCGGACCATTCCTTTGTTTCCTGGCTATAAAAACTGATCAATAGCACATGTTCGGGCCTGACTCTCCTAGACTACTAGGAAGTCGGCCCACAGTTCTGGCAGCGACCCTTTCCTCTAATAATTTCTATCTTCTTTACATTCTGCCTTGTGTCTGGAAATTCTTTTCCAACCCACGTTAGGACCACGACAGTTTGTTGTTGTTGTTTTACTGAGTAGGTGAATGAATGAATTCCTGGGAACTGAGGCTCAGAGCAGGTCACAGACCAGGAAAGTGCAGATCTGGGATGCAAACCCAGGGTTGACATCAGAGCTCATGGTCCATCTTCCCCCCACACCATAGTGATGGCAGCATGGAGTCCTTGAGCTGATGTCCCCAAGGGAGCAGGTGTGCAGAGCCTGAGGCACAGAGAAGAAGCTGTGGACACAGATGGCAGGTCCCTGAGCTGGCGGGTGTGCGCGGGAGCAGCTCACGATGGCTGCCCAAGGGGCAGTGCATCCTGAGAAGGGAGGTTCTAGGCACAGACTCCAGGGGTGCTGTTCAGTTGGGGTTTGGGTAGGACATCTAGCCATGGGCCTGGGGGCCTTACTTTCCCCAAAGCCAGAAGAGCTAGAAGGAAGAGGTTTGACCTTGGCTCTAAGCAGAGGGCACAGGAAGAGGACTTTGGGGACACTGGCAAAGGCTGAGGCAATCTCAGCAACCTCCGCATTCACCTGAGGTGTCAGCAGAATGAACCTCAAGTCCCTGGGCCAAGACACCTGCGGGCCTTCAAAGAGTAGGCAATGGGGGCGCCTGAGGGACTCTGGACTGGGGGTGACAGGAGAGGCCCGGGCAGGACTCAGGCTCTGTGGACGCCATCTGCTATCCTGGATGTCTCTGGATCCTGTCTCTCTCTCAGCTGGTTTTCCTACCTTTTTTTCCCCTCTTGGAATTGGTTAATTTCCTTGCCAGCTAAGCACTGGAGGAAGCAATAAGATGCATACATCACCTTCAATTCCATTCAACAAGAATCCATTGCATAGCCTACCATGTGCGAGGTGTCAGGGACCCAAGGGCAAGTTCAACTCCATCCCCTAGAGGAAGAAAGAGATTCCTGGTTAGGTGAGTGAGCCACAAGGCGGATCATAATCTTGATATGGACCCTCGGGAACGGACTAGAGCAGAGAGAGAGAGAGAGAGAGAGAGAGAGAGAGTCATTGTCAGCTCTTCGAGGCCAGGAAGACTTCTAGGAAGTGGTGGGGTTGGAACTGAGCCTGGCAAGATGGAAAGAAGGTGGGCAGGTGTGGAAAAGTATCCTAGGTGAAGAAGCAGGATACGTCCTGGGAGCAGAAGAGGGCAGGAGATTCTGGGGGAAAAGGGGCCAGGCTGGGTTAGGGATGTGTGTGAGGCTGGGAGGTAGTGGGGAGAGACTGGCTGCAGACGTAGGCTGGGGTCCACGTGGGGAACATTGAGGGCCAGACTGAGCAGCTCAAATAGCATCTCACAGGCACCAGGGAGCCATCAAAGGCTTTTGAGCAAGGCTGGAGCCAAGCTGGCCTTGGAGAAAACAACTCTAATGACCAAATGGAAGAATATATATATATATATATATATATATATATATGTATATATATATATATATATATATATATATATATATATATTCCCTTTGCATGGGACGTTTTTCTTTTCCTTCTCTCTCTTCTCCTTTTTTTTTTTTTTTTTTTTTTTCCCCCAGAGAAGTTTTCTGGCTGGGAGAGAAAAATAACCAACTCAGAGGAAATGCAGGTTCCAGAATCTAACACACTAGAATTCCGGTGACATACAGATTACCGGCTACACACCAGTCCAGAAGCAGGAGGGCCTGGTCGAACGCCACAGCAGTGGCAGCAAGCTCTGGGGAGACTTAGCACTGGAAAAGGTCTTAAAGACCATGCGTGCCTCCCGATATTCCCAATGTTCATACTGTAGGGTGTTGCATGGTGACCCCCAAAGATGTGTCCCTCTGGAACTTGTGAATGTGGCCTTATTAGGAACCAGGGTCTTTGCGGATGTCATCAACTTAAGGATTTCAAGATCAGATCATCCTGATTCATCTGGGTGGGCCCTAAATCCAACGACAAGTGTCCTAAGAAGAGGAGAAATGCAGAGAAGGCCACATGAAGACAGAAGCAGAGATTGGAGTGACACGGCCAAGAACCAAGAAACACCTAGAGCCCCCAGAAGCTGGAGGAGGCAAGGGAGTCTCCTCCCCTAGAGCCTTAAGCGGGAGCGAGACCCTGCTGACACCTTGATTTCAGGCCAGTGATACTAACTTTCTCAAAGACCGTGCCTGAGTCCTCGGTCATCGTTGGCTGAGTGAATGAGTGGAGGCGTGATCGCTGGGAGTTCACAGACCCATGTGTACACCAAGCGCTGTCTACAGACAGATGTGTCTTCCATATCTGTAAGACTGTCCTTTTCTGTTCCTTGATAGATGATAAAAGTATTGCTAGCTGCTGTCATGTGGACTCTGCAAAACGTTTTGATACTGGAGAAGCGGTGAGAACGGCAGATGAGCGATTGAAGCCCAGCCCTGGGATTCTTCCTTTCCACCACAGCCTTCTTCTAAGCCAGACTGGAAAAGTACCAAGACTTCAAGTCCAGTGCAGCTTCTCATCAACCTGGACCCTGACCAGCCACTCTTAGCTAAAGGTGGAGCATGGGGCCGGCAGTGGTAGCCATGGTGGTGACAGGGCTTTGCAAGCGGCCTTTCTGCGGACACCCGCCGGCAGAGAACAGGCAGTCAGGAAATGTCCAAGGAGCCTCCAGTCCCATTCCGCCACTTTCTCACCCTCAGTCCCCTGGTGACAAGGCCGATTTATAATCTGTCTGTTGAGAAGAGTCTAGTCAAATAAGCCTGTTCCCCGGACCTTTCCCCATATCCTGTCTGGAGGCGTCTTTGCGGTCTGCCCAGGGTAATAATTTGTAATTTACTCGTCAGTTCTTCCTTACAGATACGGGTTCCAGGAGGGATTCCAAAGACAGGCTTTTGAGCACATGCATCCCTTGCAGGCCCCTGGGCTGCTGTGCTGGCGGAGGAGAAATGGCTTAGACCAATGAGTCTCCTTTCTTTATTCATTAGGGATATTTGCACCTAAATAGCCTCTTTGTCTCTTGGGATTTGGGTCCCGGGCCAAGGCTGGGAGTGGGAAATGACAGAGCTGGGGCTCAGGAGGGAGGCAAGGGCGGCAAAGTTTGCCAAATTGAGATGTGTCTGTAAAGACGAAGATGCGCCCTCTGAGGCACCTCAAGGATTTTTAAACTCAAGCCTTAAAAAAAACAAAAGACTGAGGTCTGAGGGGTTTTCCTTGGGCCACAGAAGCCAAAAGCCAAGGATCTGGAGTCAGGCATCTCTCAGATTGTCTCCTGGCTTCTTCACGGGGCCAACCGAGGGGCACAGACAAGCCCTGTCTTGGCTCAGTGGTCTGGTCTGTCAAGGCAGGGATGCTAAGGAGAAAGGTTGGCAGGAGGCTCCAGCAAGGAGAAGGGACGCTTGGGGCAGGAGGCACTTGTTCTGTGGCACCTGGGACCTGGGACTGGGGCCGCCTGGCTGCAGGGCTCTCACCCAACCATGCTGGGCCGAAGGGGCCTCTCAGAGAAACATTTTCTGAAATTAAGGCTGCAGGAGGAAAGGTGCCCTTCCTGAACTTCTTTCTTGGAATATGAACCTTTTCCTAGAGCAGTAAAGCTCCTTGAATACATTGTGGATTGGAGTTTCATTCATTTTCTTGTCTCGCAGCAGTCTTCCTGTTCTCACCACGTGTTTGCTGATGTATCTGAGGAGACGAGAAAAAAGAAGCTTCTATACAAATTAGCTACATTTTCATTCAGTTTGTTTTCTGAGCATGAAAGGTTTAAACATAAAGTTTCCAGATTGCATGGATTAATTAGATGTTTTATGTAAACACACACACACACACACACACACACACACACACAAGAAAATAAGTTGTCGAGTGTGATTAAAAAAAAACCCCAAAATTCAGCAGGCTTTGATTTTCTGCCGCGAAGCAATTCGAAAAAATAATAATTTAGACGCGAACAGTAAACAAATTGTGTGCATAAATTAGAGTTATCAAAGGCAAATGTTTGCTTTTAGATTATGTTGTATATAGATTTAGCCCTAAACTGTGGGTTTGAGATGTTAATTGAGCTAAACTGAGCGCTCTCAGACAAGCGCCAGGGCCTGACGGGCCAGGGTAACCCAGGGCTGGGGCGGCTTTTCGGAGGCTCTGCCACCTCTGTGTGGACTCCACAGAAACTGACTCCCCGGCCCCCAACTCTGTCAGGAATTGAAATTTGCTATTGCTGGGTCCCATTAGCAAGGCAAAGAGATCTCCTGGGAGGAGCTCCAGATCTGGGGGACTTTTCTCTGGCGAAGTTGTGAGGTGTCTACACCTGTCCTGAAACTGTCTCCTATTAGGAAGTGGCCCAGATGGCAGCCCTTGCTCCAAAAACCACAAGGAGGCGTGGCGGATTGCTAAAATGCTTATTGATAAGCGTCCCCACACCTCGCCATTATAGCAGACTACATACAAGGGCACCTGAGATGCAAACAGCTCACAGTGGAAACAGCTTTAATATTATATGAGGAAGTTTCTCCGTTTGCTTGTTCAGACATTTGATGACAGCCCCGAGCCTACCACCCGTCCGCAGCCTGCCCCTCGGGAGGCTCACTCCCACCTGTCAGCCCCTCTGACAGGTAGTGGCAGAATCAGGGTGGATCTGAGCTGCAATGGTCCTCCCTCAAAGAGAGGACCTTTCAATCCCCCTTCCCATGCCTGCACCACAGGGGCCTCTAAGGCCCAGAGACCCAGCCGGCCTTGGCTTGGCAGCTGCGCAGACGCAGCTGGGCCGGGGCAGTCTGCACCTGCTCAGAGGCGGGGTGCAGGGTTCCCGTTGGATGCTTACAGGGCCTGGGCAAAGGGGGAGGGGGCTTGCAAACCTCGAATGCTACCTTCCTGAATAGTGGGAAGGAACCCTGGGCCCCAGCTCTGGCCCCAACCTGGCCACTGCGCTCCTTGTGGGGTATCCAGCAACTTCCGCAGCTGCGGGGTAGCGGCGGGAGAGGAGTCTCCCTTTTCCCAGGTGTGAAACCCTTGCTCGATTGTCTGCCACATTTTCTGCAGGCTTTTTCTGTCCTTTGCTTGTATTGACCCTTACCACCTACAGCCCCAATTCACATCTGAGAACGCGGACCCTGGACCCTGCACACAGAGGGGTGTGGGCGTGGTGATGGTGATGTCCGCATCCCTGGCAGTCTTGGTGAGGTCTGTGACTACTGAGCATTTCTTACTTTCAGGGCTGGACACACACCAACTTTTTTTTTATCCAGAGAACCACAGCTGTCCCTGGAGGGTTAAAATAGAAATATTTTATAAAATGAACAAGAGGCAGAAAGCAAGCAGCCACCACCCAAGCCAAGGATGCCGTCTGCCCGAGGACCAACCCTCAGCCCCAGGAGCCCACGTGGCGTGGTCTGGAAGGGCCTTGGTCTCCCTGGGCTCTCTGACACCAGTCTGACACCCAGACTGGTGTCACCTGGTGGGGGGAGAAACTGGGGGTAGTACTCTTGATCACCACCACGGTGGGAGGGAGCACCCTGTCCCTAGAGCTGCGATGGGACTGGGGCAGGGGGACACAGAGGGGCGCAAGGCTGGCATGGCCTCCTGTCCTGGGGCAGCAGGCAGCCAGAGCCGACCCAGGGTGGCCCAGGGGACAGGCCCTGGCACACCTGGAGCCCTGAGCGGGTTGGTCTCAGTCCCCAGGGGCCTATGGGATGGACAGGCAGGGCCCTTCCGGTCGGCCAGCCACCCCGCCCCCGAAAGCTGCTGACAGGTGGGAAGACCGGGCCCACAGGGGCCAGGGCTGTGACCAAGGTCACATGCAAGTCAGGGCCACCACGTGGTCCCTGTGTCCCGGGCCAGGGCCTTGGCAGGGCCTCCCCAGGTGCCCGTGGGCTCCGGAAGCTTCGGTAGGCAGCCTTATCCCCAGCAGTAGCTGGTCTAACACTGGGGCCCGGTGGGGTTTTTCTCCTCAGAGACTCTGTCAGCCGGGTCTGGGCAACTCTGGTCACCTGCTGCAGGTGGCATCTGCCGAGCACACAGTCCCTAAAGGGACAGGATGCGTCTCAGAAGCAGCGCCCTGGCCCCGCTTTGGTCCTGGTGCTGGCTAATGGGCTTTCCCAGGGGTGCCTGCCCCACGGCACAGAGACGACTGGGTTCCTGTCCCCGCAAGACGGAGCAGGACACAGTGACACAGCCTGCAGAGGCGGCCTCTCCTCCCCACGGGCTCCCACCTGGCCATCCACAGAGGGCCAGCGGGAGTGGCAGCCACAGGGCAGAGGACAGGCTTGGGGGCGTGAGACGCCCCCAGGACAAGCATGAGGATGGAGGCGTGAGAGCGGAGAGAGGCCAGCCGGGCAGGAGCCCTGGGCCCCCCGGGGCCGGCAGCTGAGGCCCCCAGAGAAGCCCCACCCGGGCAGCGAGGGACCCGAAGGACCAGGCACGGGGCTCCAGGGATCCAGAGAGGTTGGATTGAACCAGAAACCCCGCTGTGAGAACCTGTTGGCTATGGTGACAAGGGAGAAGGTGAGGGTGGACGAGGGGACTGTCACTCTGTCGGGCTCCCCTGCCCTCCCTCTCCCCTCCGTGCCGGGGTTGTGTATCCAAAAGATTGCTGGACTTGTCCCCCTGCAGATTCCTTAAGCTCCTCTAACCGACTGTGTCCAAACTTGAAGTTCAGCGCGCTCCCCCTGGGCTCCAGTCCACTGAGGAGACGCCTGAAGGGAGTTCCCCAATCTCCATCTGGATTCCCACCTCCTTCCCTGCCCCTCCTCCAGGATGACCCGTGGGCTCCTGGATCTTACTGGGCTCCAGCTGGACCTTTCATCTTTCACCCCAGGCCCCACTGCTGCTCCCCATCTAGCAACAATACCACCGGAGCCAGGTGCCAAGGCCAAACCCCTCTTGGGTCTTGGCCTCCCGACCCACTCACATCCTATCCCTCTGCACTGATGGGAAACCTTTGCTTTTCAACCTTAAATACATTGAGTGGCTTTGCTGGGCTTCGTGGGTTTGGGGTCCAGCTCAGATCATGCTACACTCACACTTTCCAGACAGTGGAACTCAGTCAAACCAGAGAAATAACCAATTAGAGCTTATTTGAGGTGTGTGTTTATTTTGTTTTTCATGACTGGTTCTGGTGATTGTGTAGTAAGCAGTTGTTTGATGGGTCATAGCTCTTTTCCCTAAGCTGGTTTCCTTGCGGAGGCCCAGCTTCTGTGTCAGGAATGACGCCCAACGCTGCTGGCCTCCCATGGGCCCCACTTGCACAGACCTAAGCAGGGCAGCCCAGCTGAGCATTTTGGAATGGGGGCTTCCCCCCCAGCTGCCTGTGGGATGGACTTTTGTGAAAACTGAGACTTGTTTATGGCAAGAATGTCCCTGTGGTCCTTTAGACTACAGTTCTACCTCTCTTACTGCCTCTTTTTGGAAGCAAAGTTTGGAAGGAACCTGGTCTTTGATTTCTTCTTGGCCTAGAGGAGCCATCCTCTTCACGAAGCAAAAAGAAAAGATCAGAAACCAACCCCCAGACCCTGGCCTGTGCAGAGACTGCTGTTTTGCATTCCTGAAAGAGCTGCTGACATCTAGAAGCAAAAAGTCTGCTGAGCGACCATTAGGCTGATGCAGGCTCTCCGGATTTCCATTCCGTGCCTTTTTAACTGCCTCAGTGCCAGCTGTACTACCAGCCCTGGGAGGTGACATGGAACCCAAGGATTTCCCCAGCTAACTGAAATGAAGCTTTCACTTCTATAATTAGAGTGCCAGAATGTCAGGGCTGCAGGGGCCCTTGGGATCAGCTGGCCTGTCCCCGTCACGGGACTGACAGCCAGGACGGGAGGCCCAGCTTGAGCCCTACCCCTTACCTCTCTCCCTGCCAGGGCCCTCCCTGCTACACCTTCTGCTGCTAATTCCTTCCACAGTGTTAGTCTTTTCTTGCAGACCCAGGGGGTGCCCACTAGGTCCTGGGTAGAGGGAATTGGAGCTCTTCTGTTTTCTTTTAGGGTGCAAGCCAGGCTGTCAGCCATTTCAGTAAATGCAGGTCCTATTTCTTTCTGTAGAGTCCCCAGCACTTGCAGGAGAACACAGAGCACTTCCACCTGGCTTTCAGTGCTCTCGGAGGTCTGGTCCCAAGCTTATCTGGCATCCTTCTCACCTGGTGTCCTATATTCGTCTCCGCTGGACAACTCTGTTCCTTGAACACACCAGGCAACTTCCCACCCCCAGGCTCATACTCCAGCTGTTCCCTCCAACCAAGATACAATTAAATCCTGGCTGTTCTCCAGGAGCCTTCTATTTTGGCAAAGCCCGTCTCCAGGATCCTCTCCTCTGTGAAGCTTTTCCAAAGAGAGCTCCATCAAGTTGCTCCCTCCTTCTCCCATGATTCACTCATTTATTCAACCGATATTTTAATGGGCACCCACTGAGTACCAGGCACTGTTCTAGGCACCGGGGAATCCAGGAGTGAACAAGACACATAAAAACCTCTGCCCTCACGGAGCTGACCTTCTAGTGGGGAAGAGAGACAAAAAATAAGACAAGTAAACGACGCAGAATTTAGCAGTAGAACTTCTTCTGCACTGCCTGGATCCTCTTGTCTCCATGTTGCCCTTGTTTTCCTTTGCTGTGGTGACTTTGTCTGTACTTCTGTCGCCCACTAGAAGGTGAGCTCCTTGAGAGTAGGGACCAAGGCCTGGCCTGTTCTGCAGGCCCCTCAGCACCAGGCATACAGCAAACACTCAAGAAATGCTTGTAGGGACTTCCCTGGTGGCGCAGTGGTTAAGATTCTGCCTGCCAATGCAGGGGACACGGGGTCGAGCCCTGGTCCGGGAAGATCCCACATGGAGTAACTAAGCCCGTGCGCCACAACTACTGAGCCTGAGCTGTAGAGCCCGCGAGCCACAACTACTGAGCCTGCGTGCCTAGAGCTCGTGCTCCACAACAAGAGAAGCCACCGCAGTGAGAAGCCTGCGCACCGCAACGAAGAGCAGCCCCCGCTCACTGCAACTAGAGGAAGCCTGCGTACAGCAACGAAGACACAACACAGCCAAAAATACATAAATAAAATAAATAAATTAATTTTAAAAAAAGAGAAATGCTTGTGAAGTGAGTAAATGAATGACTGACTGAGTAGATGGATGAGGGAGTGAGTGACAGGGATGAGTATCTAGACTCAGAGCACTTGTGCGTTTTGGCTTTTCTGAAACAAGTCTTCTACGTTTGAAGGTTGAGTGGCTTGAGCATAAGTTTTCAGAGACCCAGGAGAAGAGTCAGCACTGGCTCTCACAGCACGTTTCAGCCTCATCTGGCTGTGGGCTCTGGCTGTCTTTCAGGGGAAGGCACCTCCAGGGGCCTAGCCTTCCTGACTCGGGCCCTCGCGCCCAGGGCATGCTTTCCCAGCACCTTTGATTTCATCTGCAAACATTAGTAGTACTACAAAGGAGAGGCTTTGCTCTTTTCTGATAGCCAAAGAAAGCTGTAAACACCAACTCCTCCCATAATCCATTCTTTATTAAATATGTGCTAGAATTAGCTGTTATTATGTTACCAAATCCCTTTTAATTATTTGCTGAAGATTTTCATATAATTTCTAATCAAGTGAATTTATCTTAAATCTTAATTTTATTTGATGTTTAAAGGATTAAGGGAATGATTTTATGACCTAAAATGTGAATGGCTTCCTTTTAAAAACCCAACTGATGGCGTTATGGAGTTGCGAACACTCTTTTCGTCTTTTCACCACATAATCTGCTCTGGGACTTTATTTTCTCAAGAGATTTGACTTATCTTCTCTTTAGACACATTCAGTCTCTGTAAATATACTTTTGGCTTTTCAGTAATAATATTAGACCTGAAAGCTTCGGCAGGGGAAGGAGATTGAGAGGGATGTTGCTACATGCATTTAAACATACAAGGCCAACAGCAAACAGCACATGTACAAGGACTGACAAGGATTCAATGTACCTTTTACACATGTTTCATAGTCTCCCATGAAATAGCCTAGAGCTACCTGTTGTTTTTTTTAAGTGAGTTTTCCCTTGAGTTTTGGTCTCTATTTTTGCTGCTGCTATGGTTTTAGTCTGGGTGACTTTTGCCATCAGAATGATCAAATAGTGTGCATGAAGATGTTCTTTTTTTTTTTAAATTATTTATTTATTTATTTATTTATGGCTGTGTTGGGTCTTCGTTTCTGTGCGAGGGCTTTCTCTAGTTGTGGCAAGCGGGGTCCACTCTTCATCGCGGTGCGTGGGCCTCTCACCATCGCGGCCTCTCTTGTTGCGGAGCACAGGCTCCAGACGCGCAGGCTCAGTAGTTGTGGCTCACGGGCCTAGTTGCTCCACGGCATGTGGGATCTTCCCAGACCAGGGCTCGAACCCGTGTCCCCTGCATTGGCAGGCGGATTCTCAACCACTGCGCCACCAGGGAAGCCCATGAAGATGTTCTTATGATTCAACTGGGTTTAGACTGCAAAGCAGATCCAATCAACAAGGCGCAAGGGGGACTGAATAGGGCTCAAAGTCCTGCTTCAACTCCCCAAAGTCCAAAGCCATGGGTGACCTCTCAACAGCCCGGCTGAACGAATCTGTGTACAGGCAGGACTCCTCTGCCTGATTCTCTGGAACATGAATTGAACTTTCAGGATTGAGTGGTGGAAAACGCACTCCCCCGACTACTTTATGAGCCTCTTTCATCAAACCAGAAGCATCCCTCAGTTTCTGGGCTGGAAAGCTTGGCATCATTTTTCAGTCTCCAGCTCCCTCTTCCACTGACTCATAACAAAGTGCCATTCTTTCAGCTTTCTCTTCTAAATGTCTCTTGGATGCATCCCTTCCTTTCTCTTTCCACTGCCACCTCCTTCATCCGGGCCCCTGTGATCTCAACCTTCAGCCCCTCCAATAACCTCCACATTCTTTTCTAGGCTCTGTGCTCTCGTGCTGAGACTCGACTCCCAGAGTTATCTTCCTAAGACGCTTATTCATAATCTCTCTCTTATGCTCTTATGCTCCCTGACATGCTGGGGAACTCCTTTGCTCCGTGGGTCAGGTCCAAGCCTTTCCAGCTGATTTTCAAGATCCTTACTAATCTGGCTATACCTAACTTTTAGCCTTCTAATCCCTAATGAGCACAGCCTGGGTCAGTAATTGTTGCGAGACATCTGCCTGCTGTGGTTTTGGTATAAGGCTGGATAAACAGACCAATGAACAGAGTGAAGAAACAAACCTCAAATTGGGAAAAAGTATCTGGAACATATAAAACTGACACAGGGCTTGTAGCCAGAATTTTTTTTTACAAGTCCTACAAGTTATTAACAAAAAGGCAGATGACCCAATAGAAAAACTGGCAAATGACTTGAGTCATTTACAAATCAGGAAATCCAAATGGCCAATACATGTGTGAAATGCTGCTTGATTTCCTAGTAACAAGGGAAATGCAAATGAAACCCACAATGAGACCCACTGCTTACCCACCTGAACGGCTAAAATTAACAAGTGTCAGTGAGGATGTGGAGCCCTGGAACATGCGTGCATCGCTGGGGGGAGTGTACAATGGGACAGGCACTTTGGAAAAGTTTGTATTATCTAGTAAAATTGAAGATAGCCACAGGCAATGCCCCAGTGATTCCATTCCTAGTTATATACACAAGGGAAACGAGTACACATGTGCATCAGGAGACACGACGACAATGCTCGCAGTATCCAAACCCTGGAGCCACCCAACAGTCCACTGCAGTAGAATTCGTAAATAGAGTGTGGTGCATTCATAGGAAAAGTAGGCTATGAAAATAAATATTGAGGAAACTCAAGAGTACAATGTTACGTGAAAGAGGTCAGATAAAAAAGAATGTGGATGGGGCAGAAAAGTATACACATATATATACACACAAATGAGTGCTGAACCCTGAATAAGGTCAGTGGACTGTACCAGTGTCAATGTCCTGTGTGATACTGTGCTCTAGTGTTGCAGGACGGTACCACTGGGAGAAACTAGGTGAAGGGTGCAGAGGACCTCCATGTACTGTTTTTGCAACTTACTGTAAATTTATAATGATTTCAAAACAAAAAGTTTAACAATTTGAGTTAAAAATTATGTATGGCATTATTCCATTTCTATAAACTTCAAAATAGGCAAAAGTAATCCATGGGGTTCCACAATGCACCCTTAGAGGATAATGTATAAAGACGTAATCACCACAGAAGTCAGGGATATGACTGGGGGTTGTGATTGTGAGTGGAAGGGCATGTGGGGCTTCCGGGGAGCTGGCAAAGTTATATGTTTTGATCCGGGTGATGGTTACACAAGAGTTGACAACAATTTGTTAAGCTGTACGCTTATGTGTTAAGCACTTTTCTTTGTGTGCTGTATTACACAATAAAAAAGTTCAATTACAGCCATCTATGTGAGGACTGCTTAAGGATCATTTTGAACCGTTAAAAGTATTCCCATTAAGGAAAAGGATAGTCTCTTCAATAAATGGTGTTGGGAAAACTGGATATCCACATGAAAAACAATGAGACTGACCCCACCTTACACCATTCACAAAAACCAACTCAAAATGGATTAAAGACTTGAACGTAAGACCTGAAACCATAAAAATTCTGGAAGAAAACGTAGGGGATAAGCGCCTTGACATCGGTCTTGGTAAGGAGTTTTTGGATTTAACGCCAAAAGCAAAGGCAACAAAAGCAAAAATAAAGAAGTGGAATGGCATAAAGCTAAAAAGCTTCTGCACAGCTGAGAAAACCATTAACAAAATGAAAAGGCAACCTATGGAATGGGAAAGAATATTTGCAAATAGCATATCCAACAAGGGGTTAATATACAAATATAAAAGGAACTCATACAGGTCAACATCAAAAAAAAACCCCACCCGATTAAAAAATGGACAAAGGCTCTGAATATTCGTTTTTCTGAAGAAGATATACAGATGGCCAAGAGGCACATGAATAGATGCTCAACATTAGTAATCATCAGGGAAATGCAAACCAAAACCACAATGAGACATCATCTCACACCTGTTAGGATATGGCTATCATCAAAAAGACAAGAGGGCCTCCCTGGTGGCACAGTGGTTGAGAGTCCGCCTGCCGATGCAGGGGATACGGGTTCGTGCCCCGGTCTGGGAGGATCCCATATGCCGCGGAGCGGCTGGGCCCGTGAGCCATGGCCGCTGGGCCTGCGCATCCGGAGCCTGTGCTCTGCAACAGGAGAGGCCACAACAGTGAGAGGCCCGCATACCGCAAAAAGAAAAAAAAAAAGACAAGAGATAACAAGTGCTGGCGAGGGTGTGGAGAAAAGGGAGCCCCCCTACACTGTTGGTGGGAATGTAAATTGGTGCAGTCACTGTGGAAAACAGTATGGAGTTTCCTCAAGAAATTAAAAATAGAACTACCGTATGATCCAGCAATCTCACTTCTGGGTATACAGATATCCAAAATAAATGTAATCAGGATCTTGAAGAGATATCTGTACTCCCATGTTCATTGCAGCATTATTCACAATAGTCAACATGGAAACAACCTAAGTTTCAGCTGATGGATGAAGGGATGAAGAAAATGTGATACACACACACACACACACACACACACACATTATAAAGCCTTAAAAAGGAAGGAAATCCTGCCATTTGAGACAACTCGGACAGACTTGGGGGGCATTATGCTAAGTGAAAGAAGCCAGATCTCACTTACATGTGGAATCTGAAAAAAAAAAAAGTCAGACTCATTGAAACAGAGAGAAAGATGGTTGCCAGGGGCTGAGGGGTAGGAGAAATAGGAAGAGGTTGGTAAAAGGGTACAAACTTTCAGTTATAAGATGAATGCGGTCTGAGGATCTAATGTATAACATGGTGACTATAGTTGATAACACTGTATGGTAGAATTGAAAATTGCTAGGGGAGTAGAAATTGTGTTCTCATAGAAAAAAAGTAAATATGTCAGGTGATGGATGTGTTAATTAACTCCATTGAGAGAATCCTTTCACAATGCACATGTATATCAAAACATCAAATTGTATACTTTAAACATATTACAATTTTATTTGTCAATTATGCTCCAATAAAACTGGGGAAAAAACCCTAGCATAAGGCCCACCTCAGAGCAGGCACTCAGGGGAGGTCTGGTTGCTGGAATTAGAGGGACTCTTTCAAGAAGCGTTGCCCTTAATCCGCTTTAGAGGGCAAAGCAAGCAGGGCACGAAAACCGGGACCGTTGGTTCTGGAGCCATTTTGTCATCTGACCCCAAGTGTTGTGTTTTAGGGGCTGCCATTTGCAGCTTGTGGTGGCTATGTAGCCCCCAAGCCTCAGACAGTACCTCTGGGGACGCTGCTGGGAGTACAGCTTGGCCCTGGTTGGTCTCAGGGTAATTGCTGCCCACAGCTAGGCCTAGAGTACAATATGGGTGTCGCTGGCTAGAGTTGTGTGACAGAGCAGCCCTGGAGAAGTTTATATGTATGTGGTAGTGCCACTGCTTCCACCACTGAGTCCTCCAGGAGAGGACAAGCTGTGGCTGCAGGCCGGGGCCACAGCCTACCCTGGCACCATCTACGGCTTACCCACGTGGCCCCTGGCCACACCCATATACGTAAGCAACTTGGGCTACTGTTACAATGACCACCATTAGTGTTCTCAGTCCTCAGCCTGCTGGGCCAGAAGGGGCCCAAGAGAGCATTTGGCAATGAAGGGAGGGATCTTGCTAAAGTTTCTAGTGGGGGCCTGAAACCAGGTCCCTTCTCCCTTCTGAACTGAGGTCAGGTTTAAAAGGGATGACCATGACGGCCAATGGCAATGTGCAATGGGATGCAGAGGGTACAAGGGATGGGCTGCATTGATAAGTATGTGTCTCGGTAACATTTACTTGTGATGGAAAGAAGCATCCTCATTTCCCTAAACTCTAAGGAAACGCTATTACAAGAAGGGCTGCTGTTTTGTGAACTGCTCCACTCTCCTATCGATCTCTCGTGAGGCCCTGATACCAGGGCCCCAAAGTAAGCTGAACGACCCTCATCTTGCTATACATGGGATGCTCAAATTGGGCCAAATTGTGTTCACCACTCAACAAAGTTTGCATTATCCTGACAGATTTTTCTTCTTCTAAATGGAAGTTTTCGGAAGGTTATAAGGACAGCCAGGCCCATGGTTGGGACATAAAGACCTAGCTGGAACGTCTATGTTCCCTAATCTGGTAAAGAATGAACAGTGTTAGGAGGGGTGTGGTCCTCTTGAGAGCCTGCGCTGAGCTTCCATCTTAACTGAGAAGATGCTGGGAGGGAATCAGGACCACTTTCCTTTCGAGGATGGAGCACAGAGACATTTTATCTAGTGGGGGTTGAGACCAGGAAAGGGGGATAAGTGGGTAGGTTAACACTCAAACTCCCAGTTAATTGCTGAGGGACTCAGCCTGGGGACTTACAAACAGCCCACAGAGCTTTCCAGACATGCTTAGAGGCATCCTGGAGGCCTGAGTCACAGGTGGTGGAAGAAGGTATAGGAGTTAGGTGGCTTGGACTGGGAATTCCAGAGCAACCACTTCATCCAAAGCAGCCTGAGTTACAGGTCTGTTGAGAGACCTGCAGCCTCTGCGACCAAAGTGTCTTGCTTCTCAGAGCTCAGAGCACAAAATATGCCCAAGATAGAGAGTCAAGGCTGTTTGTCCTTTCCCCACTAGAACCTCCCTCTGATGTGTCATGAGGAGGCTTGGGCAGTTGGGGCAGTATCAGGGCCACACTCTTTGGCAAGGCCTTTGGCCAACTAGCACTGTGGTTTCTGTAAGGGGCTTCCTGGGCAGCAGATGTCGGCAAATGGGAATGGATTCTGGAAAGGAAGAAAGTAAGAAGTGGACAGACATGATTGTGAACACTAACGAGAGTTTCTTTGGGGATTGCCAGAAATACTTGAGGGGTGTATTAGTCAATGGGGGTGCTATAACAAAATATCACAGACTGGGTGGCTTAAACAATAAACATTTCTTTGGCAGATTCAGTTCCTGGGGAGAACCCCTTCTTGGTTGACAGACAGCTGCCATCTTGCTGTGTCCTCAATGGTAGAGAGAAAGCTCTGGTCCCTTACTCTTCTTATAAGGGCACTAATCCCATCACAGGTGCTCCGCTCTCATGACCTCATCTAAACCCAATTACCTCCCAAAGGCCTTACCTCCAAATACCATCACGTTGGGAGCTAGTATGATTTTGGGGGGACACAAACACTCAGTGCATAACCAGGGGTGAGGCAGGAGGCTAAGTGAACAGGCAGGGGCAAGAACTGGGCTTGTTAGTGTTCTGGGGATCCTGAACAGGCAGGTGAGGCCCTGAACCTGCAGATGACATGCCCCCCTCCCATCAGGCCCTGTACAGAAGGACACTCAACCAGTCTCAGGATGTCAGGGTTATCTAGATTTCCAGCCCCTGCTGTTTCTTCTTTTAGGCACTATATTTATTCAGAGAGCTAAAAATGGCTAAAAACTGTGGCTTTGGAGTGAAACTGGAGCTTCAGTGCCTGGAATTCCCTTCCCTGTTCAATTTTGGGTTAGTGGGAGCCACGTGAGAATAGGATGACTTTGGAAGACAGAAGCAAAGCAAGAAGCCAGTGCCGTGGCAGCTAGGGCAGTGTCCCTCATACGCTGATTTCTCTTGTCGTCATGGGGCAGCCCTGGCCCCCCATGCCCCGCTGCCTTAGCTCCCGCCAGATCTCCTCCTTCAGCTGGGTCACGTGTGTGTGCAGCTCTTGGTGAGGGGGCCAGCTTCCCTTGCAGGTCGCCCACTGTATCGAGGTTGGAGGTGGTCAGAGACAGATGGGGTCCGGTTTGTTCTTGCTCTTGCCTGCGGCCCATTTTCCCTCCTGACTGTTGGTCTGGGCGACTTCAGGCTCAATACCTGATGCGCAGGCCCTCCCACCAGCTCCCACGGCCAGCGGGTCCCATCCCCATGGTAACCCTCTCATTCTACATCACCTTGACCACTCTGCTTTTCTAACTGAACCCTGACTGGTGCAGAGATATCTCAAAAGAAAGAAAAGTTAGAAACCAGGGGAGTGGATGGTGAGCAGGCAGAAACATACAAAAAGCCAGCATCCTCTAAGGAGTAAAATCACTTTGCATATGCAGCTGCAACCCAAAGGTGAACGCACTTTTTTCTTTTGTGATGTTTTTTTCTTCAGCTTTATTGAGGTTTAATTGACAAATAAAAATTGTATATACTTAAGGTGCACAACCTGATGTTTTGATACATGTATACATTGTAAAATGATCACCAGTGCTGTGCTGTTTATTTGAATGCACTTTAGAAAGCCTTTTCTGTTTGCTTCTCCAAGATGTGCTTAGGATTGTTTGGGGATCCTGAGCTTCCCTGGTAGTGTCAAGTCCTGGAGCCCCGGGTGGCTATTGCCACTGCCCGGCAGCCTGCATGGAGCACATGGGCTCAGGTCAGGAGACCACTTGAATTCCCATCCTTCTCTGTTTTTCCTCATTACAACACCTTAAACATGTCCCATCCCTAATTTAGACCCCAGTCTCTTCATCTGCCCAGTGGCTTGTTTGGATACAATGGTGACTTTCAAACATATTTATAGTAAGACATATATTTTGTATCAAGACTCAATACAAATACACACACACTGTAACAAAAGCTTTATGAACGAATACCTAACCATTACTACATAAGATACTCCTATGCACTGAATGTCTGTATCCTTCTAAAATTCGTGTGTTAAAACCTAATCCTCAGTGTGATGGTATTTGGACTTTGGGAGGGGATTAGGTCATGAGGGTGGTACCCTTATGAATGAGATTAGTGCCCTTATAAAAGAGACCCCCACAGAGCTCTTTGTCCCTTCTGCCATGATGTGAGGTCACAGTGAAAAGATGGCCATCTGTGGACCAAGAAGACGGCCGTCACCAGACACTGAATCTGTTGGTGCCCTGATCTTGCACTTCCCAGCCTCCAGAACTGTGAGAAATAAATGTTTGCTGTTTAAGCCACCCAGTCTGTGGTATTGTATTACAGCACCCTGAATAGACTAAGAAATTGGTACTGTGAAGTTGGGGTGCAGCTATAACAAATATCTACAAACAGAGAGCCTCAGTCTTCTTAGAGAATACCTGGTATGCATGAACAGAATGCTGGCAGAAATATGGACGGTAAAGGCCATTCTGATGAGGTCTCAGATGGAAATGAGGAGCATGTCATTAGAGACTAGAGGAAAGGAGATCGCTGATATTAAATGGCAAAGAAGCTGACTGAATTGTGTTCACGTCCTAGTGTTTTGTGGAAGGAAGAACTTGCAAGTGATAAAACTGGTTGAAGCAATTTCTAAGCAGTGTTGAAGGTATGACTTGACTCTTCCTGACTGCTTATAGTAAAATGTGAGAAGAGAGAAATGACTTAAAGATGGAATTGTTAAGCAAAAAGGGAGCAGAAGAAGATTTGGAAAATTCTCAGCCTCTTCATATTGCAAAAAAATGAGAATACTAAGGGTGTGGCCAGATGACTCTTTCATGAGGAAATTAGTGTGGATGTAAACTCCAGATGTAATCGAACTTCTCCACAAAAGCTAGGAATAGAGATGGGATTATGCCAGCTGAAACACTGCCAGCTGGTACTAAAGGAAACAGAGAAAATGGGACAAAATGAAGGGAGAATATTAACTTCTTAGACCCTACAAGATGGGACCATAGAGCTATTCAGCCGTGAATATGGACTATTCTTCAAACCAAGAAAAGAAGGACCCCAGAGGTGATGGAGAGATCATCAGGGCTGCTACTCTAACCATAGGCTCAGAGTGTACTGGCCTGGGGGGCATGGCTGCTTCCACCTAGGTTCCAAAGGACAGGGTGGCCAAGCAGAGCCATGAGCTTGGGATTCCAGCCCACGAGAGCTTCAGGGCACCAGCAAAGAGCTGTCATGGGGCAAGGCCTGCAAAAGCACTACTGCAGGCCATCCCGCTGAGCTGTGGAGGTGCCCTGGCCATCCCAGTGGGTCTGAAAGGCAAAGCATGGTGCCAAAGAGGATTATTCTTGAGCCTTAAGGTTTAATGTTGTTTGCCCTGTTAGGTTTTGGACTTACTTAGGACCTATTTAACCCTTTCTTCTTTCCTATTTCTCCCTTTTGGAATAGGAATGTCTATCCCGTGCCTGCCCCACTGCTGGATTTTGGAAGCCTATAACTTGTTTGGTTTCACAGTTCACAGCTGGGGAATTTTGCCTCCAGATGAATTGTACCTTGAGTCTCACCCACATCTGATTTAGATTTAGATGATATTTAGATGAGACTTTGGACTAAGAACTAAGGCTTTAGAGTTAATGCCAGAAAGAGTTAAGACTTTTGGGGCTATTGGGTGGAATGTATTTTGTGTGCGAGAGGGACATGAATTTTGAGGGTCCAGGGACAGAATTCTATAGACTAAATGTTTGTGTCTCCCCTCAAGTTCATATGTTGAAATTTTTTTTTTTTTTTTTTTTTTTTTGCAGTACGCGGGCCTCTCACTGTTGTGGCCTCTCCCGTTGTGGAGCACAGGCTCCGGACGCACAGGCTCAGCGGCCATGGCTCACGGGCCCAGCCGCTCCACGGCATGTGGGATCTTCCCGGACCAGGTCACGAACCCATGTCCCCTGCATCGGCAGGAGGTCTCTCAACCACTGCGCCACCAGGGAAGCCCATATGTTGAAATTTAATCCCCAATGTGATGGTGTTAGGAGTGAGGCCTTTGAGAGGTGATTAGGTCATGGGGGTGGAGCCCTCGTGAATAAGAGTGATGCCCTTATAATGAGACTCCACAGAGCTCCCTCAACATTTCTGCCACTTGAGGACACAGCTAGAACATGGCTATCTATCAACCAGGAGGATATCTGTGAACCTCGCCAGAGACCAAATCTGTTGGTGCCTTGATCTTGGATTTCTTAGCTTCGAGACCTGAGACTTTGTTGTTTAAGCCACCCAATCTATGTTATTTCTGTTACAAGAAAGGCAGTGTACTTGAATGTTTTGTATTATCTTCTTTTTATTCTGTTTCATGTTTCCAAATATATGCTGGTTGAGACTTGCTAACTTGATTTTAGGATGACCACATATGGGTTACAAGTTGCAGTTTGAACAGTTCTAGATGCTTCCAGGGTATCCAGCCAGCTCCTCAGCTCCAGGACACCAAGGGGGTTTTAAGGGGCTTGTGCTGGTAGCCTGCCTCAAAGTGGCTTCCTCTGACTATGGACCCTTGAAGGGGCTGTGTTTTCCCCCTGTTTTTCACTCTGACCCAGCTAAAGAGCCAGATACTGAGCTCTGGGTGTTCAAGGTCCTTCCTAGCTGAGAACCTGACTTAGGCCTTCCTGGTCAGGGGGGCAAGAGGGTAATTATAGAGGATTCAAGTGGCCAAATAAGCTACCAAGGCCTGACCTTGGCCAGTGTGGCATAGGCTATAGTCCCCAGTTTTTCAATCAAACACTCATCTGAATGTTGCTGTGAAGGTATTTTGTAGTTGTGATTAACATCTACAGTCAGTTGACTCTAAATAAAGAAGACTACTAAGACTTGATAATGTGGGTGGGTCTCATCCAATCAGTTGAAGGCCTTAAGAGCAAAGATTGAGGTTTCCCAGAGAAGAAGAAAATCTGCCTCCAGACTGCATTATAAACCCCTGCCAGAGTTTATAGTTTGCTGGCCTGCGTATAGATTTTGGACTTGCCAGGGCCCACAGTTGAGGGAGTCCGTTCCTTAAAAATCAATCGATCTATCTATGTATCTATCCATCCATGTACTATCTATCCACCTATCTATCTATCCATCCATCATCTATCTATTTGTCATTATCTATCTATCATCTATGTATTGATGACTCTATCATCTATCTATCTATCTATCTATCCAGCCAGCCAGCCAGCCAGCCATCTATCTCATCTTCTATTGGTCTGTTTCTCTGGAGAACCCTGACTGAGCCAGGAGATTACTCTGTGAGCATTCCTACGGCACTTCTTATTTCCAAACCTTGGCCCTTTGGTGTGGAAAATGCGACAAAATTCACCATACTGGTTACTTTTGCGATCAGAATGGGAAAAGAGGCATGGACATATACACACTACCAAACGTAAGGTAGATAGCTAGTGGGAAGCAGCGGAGTAGCACAGGGAGATCAGCTCGGTGTTTTGTGACCACCTAGAGGGGTGGGGTAGGGAGGGTGGGAGGGAGACGCAAGAGGGAGGGGATATGGGAACATATGCGTATGTAGAGCTGATTCACTTTGTTATAAAGCAGAAACTAACACACCACCGTAAAGCAATTATACTCCAATAAAGATGGTAAAAAAAAACAAAAAAGAATTGGGAAAGAGACGACAAGTGGGAAAGAGCCTTGGGAGAGGACAGCACATCCGTCCATAGGAGGCATCTTACTGCTGGAGCCCCCAAGGCTGCACTGTGACTTCCGTGGACCCTGCGCACAGCCCCTCCCTCATCACACCTTAGCCAGGTGGTGGGCTTCTGGCTCCTTGCACTTTCCTGTTCACCACTGTGTGTTCACCACCACAGCTCTAGCTCCCAGCTGAGTGCTGGACAAGCAGTACATTTGGGTCTGAAGCAGTGCACAGAAGACTGGACTAAAGGACTGAAGGATGTTCAGGCTTCTTGCCAACAGATGGGCACTCCCACCCCAGGGGCACAGACAGTACATCCCACTCACAGACTGAGGAGCTGCATCTGTGAGTCACTGGCAGGCAAAGGCCATCCTGCCTGAGGGCATGAGTCATAACAGACCACAGCTGACGATGGGCAACTCTGAAGATGTCACGGATGCAGCTCCTCAGCCTTGGCAGCGGCGGGGCCTGATGACACAGGGGAGAGAGGCCCGCCGTGCGAGGCATGAGCCACAGTTCCGGGCCCAGTCTATGATGACTCGCTGTGTGAGCTGGCCCTGGCCTCCCCAGTCTGTAGAATTCGTCAGAAGCACCTGAAGAGCCCTTTAAAAGTGCAGCTGGCTGTCCCCCTCTCCCACCCACACAGGGATTCTGGCACAGGGCCTGGGAAATCTGCATTCTTATCAGCAGCCCCCGTGCCCAGGATGCCCAACCTGGCTTGGAGGCTCCACTAGAGCCGCTTTGGGGGCCCTGTCCACTGTCCCAGTCTTTTGGTTCTAATATTCTAGAATATCTTTTCATCACATATTCTAAGAAGTTCCTTGAAGGAAGGGCCAGCTCACTTTCTTTTCCTTGAGCACTTATTCCAGGCCCCGGGGGTAGGCAGCAGTGGGGGACACAATGACCCAGGCCTACTTCGTTGCCGCCTGATACACTCCGCCACCTGCGACACTTCCCTTCTAAGCCACACACACTCTGTGACAAGGGCTGGAATCCCGAAGCGCAAACCCAGGGTGTCCGGCAGGCAGGGGGACGTGGCAAAACCCCTCCAGACGGGTACATGGGGGAGGCCTGGGTGGCGGCACTGCTGGGCTTTGAGCATTACCCTGGGAAAGTTACTGGGGAGAAGGTGGCAACTTATGGCCCTGCTTTGGGGAGGGTAGGGGCAGGAGGTACAGGGAAGCGTGAAAAGCCTGGTAGGAGTTGCACTGTGGAGGGAAAAGGAAGGTTCTAGAATATGAGGTGGGGGGAGGTGGTCACGGCCATATCCTGGAGGACCTCAAGTACTGGAGCAGCTAAGGAGCCGACCCTAGACCCTGTTGTCCCTGGGGAGCCATGGGCCCAGGAGCATGGGCTACCAGGAGCCGAGCTCTGGGAGTTCGAGGCTGCGGCACTGGGGATGGTCTGGGGTCCCTCTTCTTTGCGTTGCCCCCAGTCAGCAGTCTGCACCCAAACACACTGCCTCCCCATCGGGGATGGTCTCAGTGGCTTGAGGCCTGAGCTGGGGCTTCCGGGAGGCTGCTTCCCCCTCTGCTGGCTTTCTGTTCAGGGCAGGGAACAGCCCATCTCTACCCTCTCACCACCTCCGGCAAGCCGCTCACCCTCTCTAAGGCTCAGTCTGCTCCTCCGTGAAATGGGGATATGATTGGCACCTGCCTTAGGATTTCCATGACCTTAAATGGGAAGCTGCACAGAGATCCTGGGTGCCGGGCCTCTTCCAAGGAGACCCTGTAGCCCTCCTCCCGTCCTTCGCGGCGGAGAAACCCCACTAGACCTGCCGGCCTGCGGCCAGGCCCTGGGGAAGAGAACTCCACCTAGAGGAGCCCAGAGAAAGGCTGGAGAGAACGCACATTCCCAGGCACAGGCATGAGGTGGCCAGAGCAGCAGCTTGCGGAGAACCATTCTCAGCTCATGCTGAGAGGACACGCAGAGGGGCAGGGGACACCAAAGAGAGTGTCATTGCTTGGGGCAGAAAACCAGGGGACAGCTAGAAGGGGGCAGATGGGGGGGCGGGGCTGACCAGGCTGCCAGCAGGCGGGGGAGAGGGTGCGTTTGCACAAATCTGGGCTCCTCGTGCCTGGCCTTGGCCTGCTCTGTCCTCTTCATGCAAGGTTGGGCTGGGAGCTGGAATCCAAGGGTGTGACCACTATGGGCTGGGTCGGGGAGGAGAGATGCAAAGATGGGTGTCCCCAGGGGGGCAGAGTTAGGCCAAGCCCCGAGCCAGGCCCAGACTCCAACGGAGAATTTGCCGACACCTAGCACGGCTCATGGGAGGCTGAGCCCTGGACGGAGGCCAGCCTCTTAGGCCAAGGGCAGCTGCGGGAGGTGGGGAAGCAGCCGCCACAGGGTCTCAGGCTGCCCAGGCCCTGGTCAAGGCCATCTCCCCTCCCCTCCCCTCCCCGGCAGGCTACCACCCAGCGGCACCTTTTACTTTTCTGGGTCTCTGATTTATGAGCTACACGCAGGGCCTTCGGCGGCTCCAGGCCCTTGTCTCTATGCCTCCTGGACGTCCTCCAGCGAATCCCTCTAAACTAAGTGGGGACCAAGTCATCTGCTGTCAGGATCTGCCATGCCTCTTCCCCGCCTCCCCCAGTCCCAGGCTTCAGGACTCCTCCCCCATGTCACGCTGCTGAGAACTGGCTAGATCCACTGCCAGCGGGCCCTGTCCCCTGAACACAGGGCACCTACTTCTTCTTGCCACCCCAGGGGGCCTGTCCTCTTGCTGAGCCTCCCGGTGCCCATCAGCTGACCTTCTGCTCCCCAGCCCTCCCGGCACTGCCACCCTCTCCCCACTCCCGGCCGTGGCTCACAATCTGCTGGGCCAAAGCCAACCTGAGCTGGTGCAGAGGGGATGGTGGACATGATGGTGAATTCTATGTTGTCAATTTGGTCAGGCCACGGTTGCCCAATTGTTTGGTCAAACACCAGTCTAGATGTGGCTGTGAAAGTATTTTTTAGATGTGATTAACGTTTATAATCAGTAGACTCTGAGGAAAGCAGATTATCCTCCATAACGTGGGTGGGCCTCACCCAATCAGTTGAAGGTTTTAACAGCAAAGACTGAGGTTCCCCTAAGGAGGAATTCCGCCCCCAGACTGCAGCCTACAAGCCCCACTTGAATTTCCAGCTGTCAGAGTCAAGACTGCAGCCCGCTGGCCTGCCCTGCGGAGTTTAGACTGGCCAGTCCCCAGAATAGCACAAGCTGCTTCCTTAAAATCAATCTCCCTCTGCCCCTCTCTGGGTCCGTTTCTGCCTCTTCTTCCTGAATACGGTGGACAAGAGAGAGAAGTGAGTCGGCTGGACTGGCATGTGGCAGCCAGTGCCATGCATGGGGAATGTGAACACCCTTGGGGACCCCACACCTGTGGACCACGTTCCCAGCCTGCACCCAGTCCCTCCCCCACCCCCCATGGACTCAAGCCTCTTCCACACCCAGCTGGTGCAGGCCTCACAGGCATGGTCTGCAGAGGCCACTGGCCTCTGGTGAGGAGGGCTGTGTTCCGACCCTGGGCAAGGTCCTTCCCCTCCCTGGGCCTCAGTGTCCCCATTGCTCAACAGCAGAGCCGGATGAAAGTAGTTGCTTGTAAATGTTTTACAGCAGCAGATTGCTTTGTGCCGAAGGGAATCGTATACAGTAGGTCAACTTGTCAAGCTGTCCAAATAGGGCTTCCCCGACTTCTGTGGAGTGAGGGAGCTGCGGAGAGCTCGCCTGCATCCGCGCCTCACTCCTGCCTTAACTTTGGACTTTGACCCCCAAAGTCTGGCTGCCCCTGCCTGCTGGACACCTGCGGGCTGTACTCACCACGCTTTCGGGGTGAACCATCTCCCCTGGAGGCTTGCCTCATTTGATGTGCGTCTGGGCTGGTGGAGGGAAGCTCATTACTGCTTGTGACTCATAAAAGTCTAAAACTGACGGACAAAAGCTCCTTTCAGAGCTCCCTTTGAACCCCAGGGTCTCGTTATGTGACAAAGATATTTAGAGGCTGGAGGCCAGAGAGATCACATATGAGGCAGGAAAATGCAGCCCTGTCTCCTGGGGCAAGTGGCAGCTGGAGTCCTCCTCCCTGTCCTCACACTCGGGCCCTGCTCTTTGGTGAGTGGGCCGGAAAAGGTGTCCCTGGTCTAAGGTCGCACTCCACCACCTGATGGGCCCACTCGAAGGCTAGGAGCCCAGACGCCCAGCAGCTTTACAAGATGACTTCCTGTCCCTGGGGATCCTTGTGGTCCGGGAGCTCGATGCTGCTCATGTTCTAGATAACCTGTCAGCTCTCCTGGGGACCCGCATATGTCAGTCTTGAGCCCCCCAAAGGCCAGAGGCAGCTGACCTGAGAGATCAGAAAGGTGGCTTTGGCCTCCTTCTCCCTCCACCCTCGAGTAAACGAAGACCCTTCCCAGAATGTGTCTAGACAACACGTAAGGAACTGGTGAACGTAGTCAAAATGTGATTCTTACCTGGGCCTCACTCAAGGTGACCCTATGCAGGATGTTATTTGTCTAACACAAAGAATAACCTCCCCGCATGCACCTTTCTGCCACCTCTGCCTCTGCAGGAGCCTCTGAAGGCTCAGGAATAAAGAGCAGATGAAGAACTGTAAATAATATAATCAGAATTCCAAAAGTATATGAGAAGAGGTGGTAAGAGCTCACTCTGAAGGTCAAGGGAAGCCTTTGTGGTTTTTGCATTCCCTGACCACAGGGGTACACCACCAAATGCCAGTGGTTTTGTTATGGGTAGGCTCTCAAATGGAATCCCAGGCACCAGTGTGTCTGGGCCAACAGGGATCAGAGCTGTCATTTTCAGAGCCCAGCTGGTACAGAGGCGTCCCAGGAGCCCCTGGCTCTTTGGCAGCTCTGGCTTGCCACCTGCTGCCTGTGGTCTGGCCCTCCCTGGCTTTCTTCCCCCCTACAAGGGACACCCAGGACATCAGTGGCCCATGGACACCATGGCGGTGGGTGTGGCTATCTCAGCCAAGGCCTGGTCTCACCTGCTGGGTACTCCCTGCTACACGCTGGGTAGCTGGTCTCAAGCAGAGGACATCAGTGGGGCCAGGCAAGGGTCCCTGGATAGCACCTCTCTGGTATCACTATGCCTTGGGCTGGCACTTTGGCAAAGCAAAGCAGAAGCCAGGACGCTGAGGTGCAAAGCCGGAGGTGTGAACATGGGCTGCTGCCAGCCATCACCAATGAGCTGGTGTGGCACCTGAGCTATACTTTGTCTTGCTGGGACATGCCACTGCTGTCAATGGCTTCTTGGGAGGTGCCCTGGGATCCAGGGAATCTTCACCCAAATCAAAATTCCCTGGACTGCTGGAATTTCCCCTCTCAGGAGAGAATCACTTTGTTCCCAAAGGCTCAGGAGGGCAATCATCCTCCTTCTGTCTCCTCCTCCTCAGCACCCCTCCCTCCAGGCCAAGAGCCCTGCCCTGTCCAGAGTATTCGGGCTTATAGAATGTGTGCACATGCTTGAACTCCAACCACCCTGGAGAAGGATCATCATCCCATTTGAAAAGGAGGAAACTGAGGCCCAGATAGGAGAAGGGCCACTCTGAGAACCCAAGACCATAGAGTACAACCTTGTCAATCCCACCCCCACCCCCAGCCCAGGCCAGCTTGCTTTCTGCTCCTGGGGACCCTGAATGGCTACCCAGTGATTGCAATGCCTCGTTTTCAGATTCAGTTGGCTGTCTCGCAGCAGCCACTGGGCCAGTGCCTTGGTCCACTGGGCTTGCCCTGCTGGCTTAAACAATAGACATTTATTTCTCACAGTTCTGGAGGCTAGAAGTCCAAGATCAAGGTGTCAACAGATCTGGTTCCAGGTGATGGCTGCTTCCTGGCTTGTAACAGCTACCTCCCTGCTGTGTCCTCACATGGTTTTTCCTTGGTGCGTGTGCACGGAGAGAGAGGCAGCTCTGGTGTCTCTTCTTAAAAGGACACTAATCCCATCATGGGGACCCCACCCTCATGACCTCTTCTAACCCTAATCACTTCCCAAAGGCCCCACCTCCAAATACCATCACATGGGGGGGAGGGGGGGAGGGCTTCAACATATGAATTTGTGGGGGGGACGCAAACATTCAACCAGTATCAGCCAGGGAGAGTGGAGACGAAGGTAAATTACTAATCCTAACCCTGGTGAATTCCTCTCCTCAAACACAAATGACCCCAAGGCCCTGGTCCAGCAGCAGGGAATGGAGCAGCTCAGGCAGAGGCCGAGAGTTCCAAACCCCATGTGCCTTTCTCTGCGGGCTCCAGTGCTGGGCAGGTTTGTTTTTATTAATCAAATTATTGTCTATTCACAGGTTTCATATGCTTACCTCACCTTCCAAAGCAATTAAGTAGAAAGTCCCTTTTGCAGTTCCAACAGGGATGCCTTTGGTTGGCCTGGGGCTTGGGGGTCCCTAGGAATGGCTGTTCCCCTCACTGAGAGCCAAGCCAGAGCAGAAAGCCTTTGGAGTGGCAGCCCGGGGTGGGGACAGGACAAAGCTGAGCTTCAGACAGCCCAGAGGCCTGGCCTGACTGCCACTCCCTGCCCCCCTGTCCTGTAACTCGTCTGACCTGTGGCCGCCTCATCCCCCTGGTATGCCTCCGTCAGAAGGAACCTGGAGAAGTCATTCCCTCTGTTGCACCGGAAGCTGCATCTCAGTCACTTCCACCACCCACATCCCAGTCCTCAAGGAAGCTACCGGCCACATCAGGAGATGCCCTCTCTCCCAATGGGCAAATGGTCATTCTTCTCCCTGCCCCCAGCCTTCCCTCCTCCAGATATGCTCCAGTTTGTCAGGGTCCTTCTGAGTGTGAGTCCCAGAACTAGCCAGAATATCTGGTTGGTGTGTGGGCAGAGCAGAGTCGAGGCAAGCCATGTACAGCAGACGCTGCCAAACATTTGACACCCAGTATCTCATTGAATCCTCCTAAGAGCACTTTTAAGTAGTTTCACCCTTTGAAAAGATGAAAAAGACCATCTGCGTCTCAGAGGGGTTAAGTCATTTGCCCAAAGTCACAGAGACAGTAAGTGGTAGAGTCAAAAGTCTAATCAGACAACCTGGTTCCAGAGCCCATGCCTTACACACTAAACTGCAGAAGGGAGCAGCACACTCACCTCCCTTGCTCTGAATACTTTGCCTTTGTTGATACAGCCCAGGGCCCTGATTGCTTATCTGGCCCCTCCACTGTGGCACCAACTCATGCTGAGTGTTGAGTCTTCTCGCCCATCTCCATGCCTTGCCCTGTGTTCTCTGGGCCCTGGTACAGAGTTCCCCAGTCTCCACTGCCCACGTCCCCTCCTCCAACTGAGCCCTGCTCCAGCCTGTGCAGGTCCCTCTGTCTCCCCGCTCCACGCCCCTGCCAGCTAACGTGATCACTGAGTAAAGTTAGAGCACAGCAGGTGGGCCGAGGCCTGTGCACAGAGCTGTGAGCTGGCAACCACTAAATTGAGAACAATTCCTGGAAATCAGGAAACAGCTATTGAGGCCAAAGGCACCAAAATTAAATCGGCCTTTGAAACAAGTGCATCTCCGCAGGCATCAGCTATGATTCTGCAAGTTTCCAAAATGAGTCCTTAAATGAGATAAAGTCTTCCAGCTCAGGTTGGACTGGGCACGTGGGCACAGAGGGTTGGGTGATCTATGGAAGCATCAGGGCCTCAGGTCTTCCCTGTGGCACAGCACCCAACCTTCCTGCAGGGGCGTGGACTGTATCATCTGAAAAATGGACGGCAAGAGACATAGCACTTTCAGTGGAGCCTGGTGCCAGGGGGTTTCCTCCCTCTCGAGAATGCTTCCAGCCCTACGAGCTGAGATTCCTGGGGTCCGAGTGGTTCACAAGTGTTATCCCCTTTCCTTATCCCTGAAATAAGATCATTTGTAAGAAGCACGGACAAATATCGATACCAGTGGAGACGTTTCTTGGAGACTCACAAAAGTCAGAAGATGCTCCTTGAGCTCAGAGCAGGTGCAGCTGCAGCCACCTGGCATTTTCCAGTTTGATGTTGCGGGCACTGGCCTCGCGATCCAGTGCAATTCAACAAACGCCCCCCAACCCCGGGGATGAACAAGGTTGCACTGCAGGGAAATGGAGAGGCAAGACTCGGTGCCTACCTTTGGGGAGCTCACAGGCAAGGAAACACCTCCTTCTAATAGAACACCCAGCCTGCTAAGTGCTAAAGAAGATGTTCCAAGAGTGGGCTCAGGAAGCTCAGAGGAAAACAGGGTGGTTTCCACTTACAAACCTGGGAAGTCTTCCTAGAAGAGGCAGTAGTTGATCTGGACCTCGGAGAATAAAGAGTGTCTCAGTGGTCTGAGCTGGCGAGGAGGGCATTGTCGATGAGGAGAGAGCGTGGGCAAGGGCATGGAAGGACATCCTTGGAAAATGGCGAGTGACCCACTTGGCTGGAACCCCGTGTCCTGGGCCATCAGCCTGGGCTGAGGTCAGGCCTGATTCTGCAGACAACCGGAAGCCATCAAAAGTCCTGATTAAGGGAGGTGGCACAAGAAGATGTACGCAGAGCCTCTTACAGCTGTTCTCAGAGTGAGATCTGAGGAATCCTGGAGGTCCCTAACACTCTCTTAGGGGATCCATGACGTCAAACCGATTTTCACAGCAATGCTAAAATGTTCTTTGACTTTCCCACCAGCTTGACATTGGAGCCGATGGTGCAAAAGCAGTGGTGGGTGAAACAGCAGGGGCCTGAGTACGAATCACAGCGCTGGCATCAAATCGTCCTAGCCATCATTGGATTCTTCGTCATCATGAGCTTGCAGTTAAAAAACAAAAAGCCGTCCTCTCCTTAGAATGTTGTTAGCGAAGCAGTAATAATTAACTTTATTAAATATTGACCCTTGAGTACCCATATTTTAAAAATTCTGTGTGACAAATGAGAAATATGCTTAGAGCCCTTCTGCTAGCAACCCAAGTACAAGTTCGAGTCAAGGCAGAACACTCATGTGATGGTTCTGAGTTGTGAGTTGAGCTGGCTGATTTTTCACAGAACATCATATTTACTTGAAATAATGACTAACTAATGTTATTCTGATTTGGAGATCTGGCAGACATTTTCTTGTAAATGAACAAAGTGAGCCCATCAATTCAAGGAAAACAACTGACAGTATTTTTGCCAATGATAAAATTTAAGATTTCAAGCAACATTAAGAATTTTGAAAAACCACCACTGTGAACAGGACAGCTTCCCAATAGATAAAGACTTTGCCCAATGGGATGGATGGTGGTAGTAACACATGTGATGTTCTGATATAGAATGAAATGTGTCAACACCAGGAAGGTCTGCATAAGGCAGGGCACTAACATTTTCCCAGGGACCAGTTCACGATGCTCCCAAACCACGACCAGTAAAAGATGCATTCAAAGAATAAAAGAAGGGGGTTCACTGGGGTCAAGGATGGAAGATTCATTAATATGGTTTCATACTCCGCACTGCACTTAACCTGTAAGAAACAACCAATGGCTGAATTTTTGTCTCGTATCAAAGAAGAATGTCCATAATTACATGAAAAGTCGATTGAAATAGTCCTCTTTTTTCTTTTCTTTTTTTTTTCTTGGCCACCCCACACAGCCTGTGGGATCTTAGTTCCCTGACCAGGGATGGATCCTGTGCCCCGTGCAACGGAAGTGCACAGTCTTAACCACTGGACCACCAGGGAAGTCCCCAGTCGTCCTTTTTCTAGTTGCATGTCTACATGAGGCCAGATTTCCTTCATATACTTCAACCATAACAATGCAGCGTAACTGAATAGAGAAGTATATGTGAGACTCTGGCTGTCTTTTCTCAAGCTAGATATTGGAGAAATTCGAAAAAATGTAAAATAATGCAACTCTTTTCAACACAACTTTTTGTTTTGAAAAAAAAGCTTATTTTCATTCCATTATTTATATTTACATGAAATCAGTTTATTATTTTAATTTCATATTAATAAATAAATATTTTAACAATCTTATTTCTAATCTGGTTAACATGAAGAGATAAAACCCACATAAACAAAAAAGCTCTTTGGAGTCCTCAACAAATTTTGTTGTTGTTGCTGATTTACCTCATTGTACCCTGCTTTTTAAAGAAATTAAGGTGAAATTCATGTGACATAAAATTAATTATTTTAAAGCGTACAATTCACTGGCGTTTTGTACATTCACAGTGTTGTGTAACTATCACCTCTATCTAGTTCCAGAACATTTTCTTCTCCCCGAAAGGAAACTCCATACTCATTAAGCACTCACTTGCCTTTTCACCCTCCCACTGGCCCCTGGCAACCACTAATCTGCTTTCTGTCTCTGCGGATTTACTCTCAATAAGTTCTAAGAGTATAAAAGGGTCTGAGACCAAGTAGTCTGAGAGCCACTAGCTTACTGTTTCAAATCCCAGCTCTGCTTTTTAGCTGTGATACCTTGGTCAAGTTGGGTAATTTCTAGAAGACTCGTTTTCCTGACCCCTAAAATGGAGATAATAATAGTACCATCTTCATGGGGCTATTGTGAGCATTCAGTGGGAAAAGGAACTTAAAGTTCCTGGAACATAGTAGATACTCAATAGGCGGGAGTTCACATCAACCCCTGGGAGGGAGCATTGATTCCATTTCCGTACACTCTGTCTCTAGATGTGACGGGCAATAGCTCAAGAAGGAGAGCCAGGTATCATTTTTGCTCACCAGCCATGAGACTCTGGTGAGTAACTTCACCTCTCTGAGCATTGCTTTCTTCATCTATAAAGTGGAACTAATATAATCCCCATCTTGCAGGGTAGCTGTGAGAATCAGTGTAGGAGTGAATGCTTATAACATTCTCAGCACATAGGAGGCACTCAATGGCAGGCAGTCATGGGGGGCTTTGGTTTGCAGTGATGACAACGACATTGATGGAAATGGGAAAGTGCTGACACCATCCTCTAGGCTCTCACACCCTGTGTGCAGTTCAGTGGCCACCACTCTGGCTGGGTCCTTCCTCAGAACTGTTGGAGTGATGGGCACCTGATCCCAGCACAGGGCAAGATTATGGCAGCACAGTCTGCCTAGCGCCCCAGGGGCCTTCATCTTGGCTCGGCTGCTCTCTGTGCACAGGCTGCTTGGGCTTTAGAAGAGCAAATAAGTTTACACTAAGCTTTCCTGCTAGAGCCATATTTTAGCTCCAGCCCCAGAAGACACTCCAGTCCCCCAGTTCTGGAAAGACCTCAGGGGCTCAAACTTGAGAGGTGCTCTTAAACATGCCTGGTGGCTCCCCATGGCCACTTCTGCAACACCCCTTCTCTTCTCAAAGGAAAGAAACATGGTATCCTACTGGAGTCCATGCCAACGGTGCAGGGCTCCCTGGGGTAAATCTGTCTCTGCTGCCATTGGCTCTGAGCCTCACAGTTATGGGCTGACGCCTGTCAAGCTAGAGATGCCCCCCGTCAGCCCCCCTTCACTGCCACGTTCACGCCACTAACGGGGCTGTTACTTGAAATCTGAGTTCTTTTTTTTTTTTTTTTTTTGCGGTACGCAGGCCTCTCACTGTTGTGGCCCCTCCCGTTGCGGAGTACAGGATCCGGACACGCAGGCTCAGCGGCCATGGCTCACGGGCCCAGCCGCTCCGCGGCATGTGGGATCCTCCTGGACCGGGGCACGAACCCGTGTCCCCTGCATCGGCAGGCGGACTCTCAACCACTGCACCACCAGGGAAGCCCCTTGAGTTCTTTTTTTGATGTGGACCATTTTTAAGGTATTTATTGAATTTGTTACAATATTGCTTCTGTTTTATGTTTTGGTTTCTTTGGCCCAGAGGCATGTGGGATCTTAGTTCCCTGACCAGGGATAGAACCCAAGTTCCCTGCGTTGGAAGGAGGATTCTTAACCACTGGACCACCAGGGAAGTCCCGAAACCTGAGTTCTTGTCGAAGTGATTTTGAGAGTGGGAAGCTGAGGAAGGCCGGTGGGGTGGAGGGTGCACGGAATCAGGAGATATGGATTCAACCCTGCTGACGACTGGAGACCTCCCTGGGCCTTGGGTTCCCCACCTGAAGAATGACAAGGTCGGACTAGCTCCGGCTTCTTGGATTTTAGGGAGCAACGACCACTGAGTATTCACTGTCCTGAGCCCTTGAGGACATTCTACCTGATTCACTTTGCCCTGGAGAGGCTTGCTCTCTGGTCCCGTGGACCTGAATAAGACAGGAAAGGGACAGTTCTACACTGGGTGGGTAACAGAAGTCATCACATGTCACGGAGTAGGCTGGCCAGCCCCAAGCTTCACCCAAATGGGAAGGGGGTATCTTCCTGCTCTGTGCACAGACAGAGAACCCATGGGGGCAGTGAGCCGAAGGCAGATCGGTATACCTATTGATGGCAGATGGCAGCAGGTGAACGTAGGGTGGGGAACTGGGAATGTACCTCAGTCAAGGGCCTGGGGTGGTTTATTGGGTAGTCTTAGGGACCTCTGAAAACTTAGCTTGGGGATAATACAGACTGGGTCCTCGACATACTGCATGCTCCATGGCCCATGGGTTCTGATGCCTGTGAGTATAAGCTCCAGGCACTCAATCCGATGATCCTCACTGATGTACTCCAAAGATGCTGAAGCCATAGTGGTGGCTGGGCCGTGAGTGCAATGGCCAGCATGGGAGGGAGGAAAGATGGAGCCAGGAGCCAGCTGGAGAAAGATGGGATGGAGGTCCTGGATGACCTATCCAGATGAGGAACGGCTTTTAGATCTGCTTTTGATTGGGCAGAGGAGGGAACCACAGGTATGCCTTGGAGTAGGAGAGCCAATGGACAAGAGGCCTCAGCACTCAGACTGGATTTCTCTTCCCTGGGATGGAAGATAATACTGAGTATGTCATTTCTCTTTCTACTCTCCCCTAGACACTGCAGTGACAAAATGTTCATTCAGGTCTCAGATTTATTCCCCCCAAACCAAACTCACTAATCTTCCCAAGGAATTTAGGCTTTTCTTAATTTCCATCTACCACCATCACCTCTCTGGGGAGGTAAATGTGGGACAGAAGATAGAAATTGTATGTAGTCCTAAAGTTGGCACCAAGGAAATCTCAGGCTACAAAGCAAACATGTGCAAAATCTCTCCCATAGCTGTCACAGCAATATTAAGTTACCTGCTTTATTCATTTACAAAGCTCAATGTAAGCAGCAAATCTCTTAGCCTCCAGGTCCCAGGTATGGGCGGTTGAGAGGCAGGGGCGGTACATGATGGCTCCCAGGGGCCTGATTCCTCCTACAGGGACAGCCCAGGCTTCAGGCCATGGCACCACTTGCTGCCCAGGAGTACATGCTTGGCTGGCCATCAGTGTTCACCTCTACAGGTGGATAAAGAGCATGCACACGTGGCCTCTGCCCTGTGAGGTAGGCAACAATGATATCCATAGTCCCATTTCAAAGACAAAGAAACTGAGGCCCAGAGAGGTAAATGATTGGTCACACCCAAAACTCAGCTTTCTTGACTCCAAGCTCAGCCACCTGGCGGTTCTGCCTGCTGCCACCCAAGCTGGCAGTTAACATTGTTTTCTGAGGTTATCTTAGGGCAAGGGCACAGGTTGGGGAATCTGCTTCCACAATTCCCTATTCACTCTTCATATGTAAACATGAATTTATGTTCAAGGCATATCAGTTAACATATCACTTTCATAGGCAATTAAGAAATTGGCCCTCAAAATTACAGCACAGGATGAAACTTCTGGGTTTATGAATTCAGGAATCAAAGGGTCAGACCTTTATGGTGAGTCCTGGTGTGGTTTTAACTTTCCTCTGCTCCACAGTACCCCTCCAGGACTCTTTACTTTCACCTGTCTGTAGTCCAAGTAGCCCCTCCATACTCTAATAAAAGTGAGATTATGGGGTATTTAAAGGAGAGTTACAGCCATGGGAATACACAGTTGCAAGTCTTAAGTGGTGCCCAAAACTACTGTTGTAGGCTGAATAATGGCTCTCAGTGTGGAACCTGTAGATGTGACCTTATATGGAACAAGTATCTTTGCAGGTATGATTAAGTTAAGGATCTTGAGATGGGGCGATTATCCTATACAATCTGCATGTATCCTTTTAAGAGAGTGGCAGGAGACTTGTCACAGACACGCAGAGGAGAAGGCAGTGTGACCATGGAAGCAGAGATTGGAGGGATACGGCCACAAGCCAAGGAATGCTGGAAGCTTAGGTACCAGGAGAGGCAAAGAGCAGATTCTCCCCTGGAGGGAGTGCAGTCCTGATGACACTTTAATTTCGGCCTAGTGATAGAAATGTTGGACTTCTGGCTTCCAGAACTATGATAGAGTACATTTCTGTTGTTTTAAGGCCCCCAGTTTGTGATAATTTGTTACAGTAACCAACCGCAGGAAATACAGAGGTCTATTAGGGGGCATAATGGGAGACCTGGTAAATGGAGAAACATGCCTTGTTCTTAGATATGAAGATTCAATATTAAAAATACATCAGTTGTCTGTAAATAGACCTATAAATTCAAGAAAATCTCAAAGCTTCTAAAAGGATTCTTGGAACTGGATAAAACTATTCAAAAGATCATCTAGAAGAATAAGCACATGGCAAGAATATTCAGAAAGAAAAGCAATGAGGACAAGCTCTCCCTACTGGATAGAGGAGCATATTGTAAAGTTCTTGCACAGGGAAAAAAACCCAACAGATCAACTGGTTAAAGCACAAAGCCCCCCAGTATACCCAAGTATATATGCAAATTTAGTATATGATGAAGTTGATATTTCAAATCAGTGTTGAAAGGTTGAATTATTCCATAAGTGGTGATGGTTATTTCAAAATGGCTACTTAGAAAACAATAGAGTCAGATCTCTACCTCACTCCCTACACTAAAATAAATGCCAGCTATGTCAAAGATTTGAATGTTAAATATGAAACCATAAAAGTACAAGAAGAATAAACACATGGAGTTTTCCTCATTATATAAGTTATAATTTGGGGTTTGGGAAGGTTTTTCCAAACAGGACATAAAAACTTGAAGTCATACAGAAAAAGGTTATCAATCTGACTGCATATAAATGAAAAACTTTTAGATGGAAAAATGCCATAAACAATATATAATATATAATATCTACAATATTTATAATATTTGTAGTTTATAATATTTATTATAAATGGTATGTATTATGTAAAATATAAATATTATATACAATATGTAATATATTACATATAAAGCATATTATATCTTAAGTATATGTTATATCTCAATGCTATATATTATATAGAATATTACATACATTAAATACATATGTTATATCTCAATGTGAGAAAAATATTTCTAACAGATATGACACAGGCTTTATAACCCTCTGTACAATGAGCTCTTACAAATCCATAAGGAAGAGAACAAACATCCCAATAGAAAAATAGGCAGTAGGCCCTGAAGAGATCATTCCCCAAGAGAATAAGTACAGATGGCCAATAAATATGTGGAAAGATACTATCACCAATAATCAAAGCAATGCCAAGAAAAAAATCTTATTTTTCACTTATCAAATTGCCAAAGGTTTAAAAGCTTGACTAAACTGGTGATTTTCTTGCACTTTTGGTAGTGTAAATTAGTATATTTTTGAGGGCTGTTTGGCAATGCGTATCAGCATGTATAATGCGCACAGCCTTTGACCCAGCAAGCCCATTTTGAGGAATCTACAAGTATTGATATAGGAAGATACTCATGGTGTAGAGTGGAGATAAAGTGCTTTATAGAACAATATTTATGATTCATAGACAGCTGTCTGGAGTATGTACACCAAATGTTAAGAATAGTTATCCTTGGAAAATGAGATTTGGGTGTGATTTTCATCTTCTTTGTACTTTCAGTATTGTTTGCTGGTTTTAAATAGCATGTATCTTTTTTTCTGAAAAAAACAATAAAGCTATTTTCAAAAAAAGAAATGTTGAAGATGAAACATTAACATAGAGCTTTGTAACGAAAGTGGTTGGCTGTTTAGGAACAGATATGGAGGCGGAAGGTATAGCCCCAAGAATAGGTGCTCCCTCAAGGCCTGCCATGTGGCAACTGAAAAGATAGGGATGGAACATGCCCTCTTAGCGTCCCTGCAAGACGTAAATGTGAAAATATATGGCAGATAGTAAGCACCCAAAAGGAGTGTGCTATTGTCTTCATCATTAGTTTTTCATGAAAACATAAGAACCCTTCTCATATGTGGTTGGTTAAGTAATGGCTCCCCAATGATGTCCACGTCCTAATCCTCAGAACCTGTGAATACGTTACCTGGCATGGCAAAAGGGACTTTGCAAATGTGATTGACTTAAGGATCTTGAGATGGGGAGGTCATCCTGGATTTTCTGGATTGGCCCTAAATCACCCAGGGGTCCTTATAAGAGGGATGCCGGAGAGTCAGAGTCAGAGAAAGAGATGTGATGAAAGAAGCAGAGGTAGCATTGATGTGGGGCCGTGACCCAAGAATGTGGGCAGCCTCTAGAAGCTGGAAAAGGCAAATAACTGGATTCTCCCCTAGAGCTTCCATAAGGAACACAGCCCTGACAATCCATGTCAGTCTTCTACCCTTCAGAACTGTAAGATAATACATTTGTGTTGTTCTAAGCCACTAAGTTGGTGGTAATTTGTTACAGCAGCCACAGGAAACTCATACATGATACAAGGAGAAGGAAGTCAATTTCCCTTGCATTACGTCCTTGTCTTAGGTTTCCTTCCACATGCTAAGCTCTTGAGGGAAGGGGCTGTATTTGGTTCATCTTATGTGCCCCAGAGCCCTGCACAGAACCTGGTCCTGACAGGAGCTCTCCAATCCGTTCTCTTCATTCTATGCTGGGGCCAATGACCCTGCTCAGGCCCATATCAGCTATCTCCAGGACTATTCACACAGCCTCCTCATGGGCTTCACGGCCTCACTGCCTCCAATTTCAGGGCCATTGTCTCCACAGCCCTCAACATGATCTCTCTAACACATCAAGTCTGCCATGTCACCCCTCTGCTCTTTAATATTTAGTGACTCCCCATCACCTATAGGATGAAACCCAGTGCCACAACCCATTCCAACCCCATCTATCTCTTCTGCCTTTTCTGTTGCTATTCACTGACACCTACTCTCACACATCAGCCATCCCAAACCTCTTGCTCTTCCCTTTCACCCTCCATATCATCACACAAGCTGTCCTCTCTGGTTGGCAAACTCTTGCATCCTCTCTGCCTGGCCATTCTCAGCCATCCTTCAAACCTCATCTTCCCATAAAAGCCTTCCCCTGGGGCCCCCACGACTCTCTCTTGGAGTGGGTCTGGATTGTACCACAGGCACTGGTTCTGTGTCTGCCCCCAAGTGACCATGAGCTATTGGTGGGAAGGGATTGTGGCTGTTTCATTTCTGCTTCCCTATAGCAGGAGCTCAGCAAATGCCTTCTGCATTGGCCCACTGCTGAACTAGTGTTTATCAAGATAAATTACTTAGCATGGATTGAGTCCTGATACAATTCAACTTCACTTGGCGTCAGCAAATGTATCACACACTTTCTGTCTCTTCTGTTGTCTCTCCAGCACCAGGCTTCAGGGACTGATGGATTTATCTGAGAAGATTCGCAGCCCCTGTGTGACCCTGTTTATTGATCTTAGTCAGGCTACAATCATTACATCTGTTACCCAGCTCTGGACAAGTGCCATTAATAGTCCTTCTCTTTCCTCTCTTGTATCCTTTGCTTCAACCCTGTCAACCACATATATGTTGCTCTTTCTTCTTCTTTGCTTAGTCCATGCTGTACTGATTATTTTTTCACCAGTCTGGGAGCCCCTGAATCTCTTATGTGGTCCCATGGAGCCTTTTAGAAAACCAGCTATAACACCAAGAGAGAGTATGCCCAACACTGAATGCAGCACCTGGTGCGTTGTAAGAACATATTACACAAATGTCTATGCGGGCAGTTCTCAAATGTGAGCACGCATCAGAATCATCCTAGGGCTTGTTAAAACACAAACTGCTGGGTGCCACCCCCAGAGATTCTGATTCAGTAAGTCTAGGGTGGGGCCCAAGAATTTGCATTTCTAACAAGTTCCTAGGTGATGGAGATGCTGTTGGTCCAGGGACCACATATTGAGAAATACTGGTCTTTATAAAGAGTGTGAATGAGTATACAAAAGGGAATTTGTGAAATTAGTCACTGTACCATGGGAACCGTAGAACTCTTATTAGTTAGTAGGGAATACACATGGATGCTGGAAGTGGGAGGTGCTCATGTGGTAGAGAATGGGATTTTGAGGAATGCACACAGGACAGGGAGGTTGAGGGAGAATGCATAGAGAAGGAAGGGCAGGCTAATGGACAAGACACTGGGGGTCTGGTTGTGTGTGAATCAATTGACATCCTATATCCAATGTACCCAGTGATGTTTGGCAAACTCATAGATTAGCTGCTTGCTTACCTGCTCCTTAATCCATCTCTAGCCACAAATTAAGGAGTCTGCAGAGCAGAAGTGGGTCTAGGCAAGAAAAAGATAAATGCTAGTAAGAATGTGACATATAGGGTTGTTGGATTAGGTGAGCTAGACCTAGCATCCTAGAGACCTGATAATGCAGGGAGGAGCAAATATAAGCAGAAATATCCATAGTGTCTAAATGGTTCTTTTTCATGTCTACTTGTTCTTGTTTCATTTATGCCTAGTTTGGTACAGGATTTCTTAGGGTTTTTTTAATAGATGTTATTTCTTTGAGGATGCTAAACATATCTTTTATTAAGTCATTTTCAGATTGCAGTATTATTTTCATTTTATCAGGATTAAATTCATCTCCTGAGTGTTGATTTTTTAAGCTGACATTCCTAGTATTAGTGTTTGTGATGTGTTTTGAAATTTTGGCTCATCTCATGTAGTAGTACATTTTCATCTTTTCTCTGCCCATATCCCTTCCTGTTGAGCAGTCTTGCTAATGTCTCCACTTAGCACCCTAGAGCCCCCAGTCAAGAAGCAGGTCGTAAGCTGGTGGCTCAAGGCCTCCATTCTTCTGTGATTTGGGGAATGCCACTAAATTTACAGGCAGCTTGAGCCAGGTCCTGGCTGCCAGCTTGTGTTTGGTTCATCCTACATCACTAGGTTTGCAGCTTGATGTAAACCATAGCCCCTGTCAGGGGGTTGGTTGTAGTATTTATAAATGCTTTTATGAAAGGGGAAGCACCACCCTAGGATCTGATTTCAAGCAGGGTGTCCCAAATCTCCCTACTGGCCTTGATGAGTCTTTTTTTTTTTTTAAATTGAAATGTAGTTGATTTACAATGTTGTGTTAGTTTCCCAGTCTGTAGGTTGTCTTTTCATTTTGTTTAGGGTTTCCTTTGTTGTGCAAGCTTATAAGTTTGATTAGGTTCTATTTGTTTATTTTTGCTTTTATTTCTATTGTCTTGGGAGACTGACCTAAGAAAACATTGGTACAATTTATGTCAGAGAATGTTTTGTGTATGTTCTCTTCTAGGAGTTTTATGGTGTCATGTATTATATTTAAGTCTTTAAGCCATCTTGAGTTTATTTTTGTGTATGGTGTGAGGGTGTGTTCTAAGTTCATTGATTTACATGTGGCTGTCCAGCTTTCCCAACACCACTTGCTGAAGACACTGTCTTTTCTCCATTGTATATTCTTGCCTCCTTTGTCAAAGATGAATTGTTCATAGGTGTGTGGGTTTATTTCTGGGCTCTCTATTCTGTTCCATTGATCTATGTGTCTGTTTTTGTGCCAATACCATGCTGTTTTGATTGCTGTAGCTTTGCAGTATTGCCTGAAGTCTGGGAGGGTTACGCCTCCAGCTTTGTTCTTTTTCCTTAGGATGGTTTTGGCAATTTGGGGTCTTTTTTTGTTCCATATACATTTTAGGATTTTTTGTTCCAGTTCTGTGAAACATGTCATGGGTAATTTGATAGGGATTGCATTAAAGCTATAGATTGCTTCGGGTAGTATGGCCATTTTAACAATATTAATTCTTCCAATCCAAAAGCATGGGATATCTTTCCATTTCTTTGAATCATCTTCAGTTTCCTTTATTAATGTTTTATAGTTCTCAGCATATGCCTTTCTTGGTGAGTCTTGTATTATGTTCACCTGGACTGCAAGAGTATTTAAATTGGTTTCTCACAAAGGGAATTTGCCCATGAATTGTTGCTGAATTGGTGTGTTTGTGAGGGGAAGGAGGGTACAGAGCTTCTTACTCCATTATCTTACTGATGTTAGTCTGGCTATTAGCCTTCTGCTCACCCATTTACTCAGCATCAAAAAATGCTTGTAGTTTCCTGTCTTTCCCCCCACTTTCCAGACACAGTAGCATAAGAAACAAACATGTCTTCTGTTCCTGCTGAGAGATTGCTACTAAGCACTAGTTTTTAGCTCCATGTGATGCAAAATGAGTCAGTAATACAGCTGCAGTGTTTATGACAGTAGACATATGTGACTAGCCCTTCCTGAGTCTGCCCCTGGCCCCCTTTATCCAACTTCTAAGTCTCTCAAGGCTGTAGGCAGCAAGCCCAAATTGGTAGCTCACTCCTCTGTAGGCCCAGGCAGCAAGAAGTCCCCAAGCTCAGCATCTCACAAGTACTGGGAAGAGCTGGGAATAACTGTCTTCTCTGCCCTTTGAAGAGCTTCTTAAAGATCTTAAGAAAAAGAAGGGAAGTCTTATTCCCTTCCCTCCTGCCTCTCCACATCTTCCCCTTGCCCACTCACCACCCCAGTCAGGGTCTGAGCAAACAGATGGATAAGCAGCTACTGCTACAAAAGGGCAAACATGAGGGTTCTGATATTGGAACCATACTGCTGTTCAGACTTTGGCAGCCATTTCCACAGCACTTTTGACGTTTTCAAAGTCATTTCCTGACTTTTAAAAATATAAGCCCCATTTTAGAGGTGGAGAAACTAAGGCAGTGACTGAGGCAGAGAAGGAAGAGGATCCCTGTGTGAGTCAGCAGTTGAAGTAGGGCCAGACCCCTGGTTTCTCGCTTCTTTGAGTTCTTTCCATACCATGTGGGCCACATTAATCGGGAGTGAAATATTCTGAGGATGGTGACAAACGTGTCCATTACCCCTTAAGTAGCCAGCCTGAGCTTCCTTGGAGACTCCAGGAACATGGGGCTCCCCTCTAAGCAAAGAGCTTGCCGGGATTATGGGGGACTAATGTTCTCATCATGGTTTTGCCACTTAAGCTCTAGACCTTTAGAGAGTACATTTCCTGGGCCCAGATCACTGGCCTGGCCACGTGTGGAGAGTGGGCCTGGAGAGGTTACCAGGGGAAGAGCTGAGGTGAGAAGCCAAACCCTCTCTTTCTCTGGGTCACTCAAAGAGCACTTACATATTCTGCCAAGCTGTAGTTGCCTTTTTGAGCTTCACTTTCCTCATCTGTAAAGTGGACATAACATCCTCATCAACCACACTATAGAGGATGTTAGGAGGCTCAGAGGTGATCGGGTATAAGTGTGTGATCTGTAATCTGTGAAGTAGCATCTGCATCTGACTTTTCTACTCACTCCTATTCATGGAGCAGCTACTGGAGGACAGGTGCTGAGTTAGGCATAGTATGTGAATCACCCCAAGTCACTTGTCTTATCCATTAATACACAGCTGTTCAGTGACAGAAATGAGATGAGAGCCTTTTCTGATCAGTCCCAGAGAGCTGGAGATCATATTGCTGTGTGCATAAGGTTGTTAGCATTAACACATTTAAAAAAGACTCAAGTTAAACTTGAATTTTAGATAAATAATGAAAAAATAAATATAAATATATATATACACTTATACACAGTTATATGAAAATATTATTTGTTTTTTTATCTAAAATTCAAATTTAACCAGGCATCCTGTATTTTATTTGGCAACCATATGTGTATATGGAGTTGGCATTGAAGGGGCAGCAGGTGGGCAGGTTGTTTGTATATTCATTTTGAAGTGAGGGAGTCAGCAGGCCATATGCCAGGGAGAGAAGTGATCTTCCCACCCAAGCAAGGCACCACTCCTGTTCTCAACCTGGGGGCAACCAAGAACATATACAGACCTGATACTTTGTCCTGATGACAGACACTCACGTAGAATTAAGCCTCTTCCCTTCCCCTTCCTGAATGTTCCCAAGACGCTATTTTCCCCCATTCATGTGGGCTCCTTTGGAGGTATTTAAAAGATATTTTATCAAGGATAAAAAGGGTATTTTAAAAATAAATAAAGGTTTAAATTTCATAAGGACCTACTCTATAGCACAGGGAACTCTACTCAGTATTCTGTAATGGCCTATATGGGAAAATAATCTAAAAAGAGTGGATATATGTATTTGTATAACAGATTCACTTTGCTGTACACCTGAAACTAACATAATATTGTAAATCAATTATATGCCCTAGTAAAATTTTTTTAAAAGGTTTAAATTTCAAGTTTATATAAAGGTAAGGCCTAGGATTTGTTTTTTAAATTGTATTTATTTATTTATTTATGGCTGCGTTGGGTCTTTGTTGCGGTGCGCGGGCTTCTCATTGCAGTGGCTTCTCTTGTTGCGGAGCACAGGCTCTATGCACGCGGGCTTCAGTAATCGTGGCTCACAGGCTCTAGAGCACAGGCTCAGTAGTTGTGGCTTCGTAGCTCCACGGTATGTGGGATCTTCCCGGACCAGGGCTCAAACCTGTGTCCCCTGCATTGGCAGGCGGATTCTTAATCACTGTGCCACCAGGGAAGCCCCAGCCCTAGGAGTTTTAAAAAGGGTTGCAGACTTCTGCTTCCGGTCAAGGTGGGGTAACAGGGAATGAATTTACCCTCCTTCCTGGAACAATCAATAGACAAAATATTTTTTTTAAAAGCCCGTACTTTGCAAGATGCTGGACATCAGGGAATGAAAGACAGGGATGGGAAGCAAATGAGGTGAGTGCTACAGTGCCCCAATTTGTTGCCTAGAGAGAGATTGCAGGCTGTAGAACAGGGAGGGAAAACCCAGGCAAGGAACTCAGTGTTTTCCCTGAGTTGAGGAAACAGAGTGGGGAATCCAGGAAGTCCAAGGAAACTTAATTTCACAGGACAGAGTGCTAGAGAGCTGAACATAGAAAGTGCTCCAGAAATCTGCTGTATTCAAAGTATTCAGTAGAGTATTGATTGGTGCATGCATATGAGGGAACTACCTGAGGCCTAGAAAAGGAACATCCAGAGCAATTACAAGAAAACAGTGCCTGGCACTTATGCAACTATGGGGATTATGCCTGCTCCCACCTGCCAGTCTGAAAAATCTCAGATTTACAGGGCCTTGGGTAGAGCATACAAGTGGTTCGTATTTCAGTATTGGGGGATAGTTAGCCCTAGGCTGATAACTGCTCCAGTCCTGCCTAACAAGTCATAAAAGCAAACCTGAACAGTTCAAACTATTTTCAACTGAACTGTATCCCATAAGAAAGTTCAAGAATATTTATAGGAATACAAAAATATCTGGCACCTAATAAGGTAAAATGCACAGTGTTTGGCATCCAATAGAAAATTATCAAGCACACAAAAAAGCAGGAAAATATGACCCATAATGAGGAAATAAATCAATTGGAACCAATCCAGAATTGAAAGAGGTGTTAGAATTAGTAGAACACTAAAGCAGTCATTATAACAGTATTCCATTATGTTCAAAAGTTAAGTAGAAACATGTGAGATATACTAAGACCCAAATTAATTGCTTCTAGAGATGAAAACAATAATATCTAAGATGAAAAATACACTAGATGGGAATAATGGAAGATTGGACATTGTAGGATAAGAGATTAGTGAATTTGAAGACACAGTAACAGAAACCATCCAAATGAAACAAAGAAAAGAGTACATAAAAAAGAACAAAGCATTACTGAGCTGTGGGACAATTTGGAAGGCTTAATATATGTGTAATTGGAGTCCCTGAAGAACAGTAAGGGGCAGAAAATACATTTGAAGACATAATGGATAAAATTTTCCCATATTTGATGAATATTATAAACATATAGATTCAAGAATTTCAATGAACCCCAAGCACAAGAAACATGAAGGAACTATACCAAGGCATGTTAAAATCAAATTGCTCAAAAGTAGTGGTAATTATAAAAAGCTTAAAAACAACCAGAGGAAAAAGATATATTATGTACAGAGAAACAAAGATACAGATCAAAGCAGATTTCTTGTCAGAAACAATACAAATAAGAAGATGGTGGATCAACATCTTCAAAGTACTGGATCAAAAAACAAACAAAAAAACTCGTTGATCTCATATGAGATCTCATACGAGTCTATACTCTGTGAAAATATCTTTCAAAAATGAAGGTGAAATAAAGACTTTTTCAGGCAAACTGAAGCTGAAAGAATTTATCAGCAGGAGACCTGCACTATAAGAAATTTTAATGGAAGTCATTCAGACAGAAGAAAAGTACACCAGATGGAAATATAGATTTATACAAAGGAAAGGAGAGCACTGGAAATGGTAACTACTTGGGTAAATATATAAGATTTTTCTTATTATTTATATTTTTTAAAAGATAATTGCGGGTTTTCCTGGTGGCGCAGTGGTTGAGAGTCCGCATGCCGATGCAGGGGACACGGGTTCGTGCCCCGGTCTGGGAGGATCCCACATGCCGCAGAGCGGCTGGGCCCATGAGCCATGGCCGCTGAGCCTGTGCATCCGAAGCCTGTGCTCTGCAATGGGAGAGGCCACAACAGTGAGAGGCCCGCGTACCGCAAAAAAAAAAAAAAAAAAAAAAAAAGATAATTGCCTATTTAAACAAAAATAATAACAACTGAGTGTAGGGTTTACAACATAAGTAAATTATATAATAGTACAAAAGACAGGAGGGGACAAATGGAAGTATACTGTAAAGACATTCTTATATTATATATGAAATGGTATACTATTACCTAATATTACTTAAAGGCAGATTGTGGTAAGTTAATGATGTATACTGTAAATCCTAAATTGACCACTAAAATAACAAAACAAAGAGTAATAGCTAAAAAATCAACAAAGGAGGTGACACAGAACCTAGGAAATATTCAATTAATCCCAAAGAAGATTTAAAAATAGAGGAAAGGGTACACACATAATATATGGGACAAATAAAAGGCAAATAGCACGATAGTAGACTTAAATCTAATAATACCAATAATCATATTAAGTATAAATAGTCTAAACACCATATTAAATTAAAAAGGCAGAGATCATCAGATAGGATTAAAAAAACAAAACCTGACTGTATACTCCCTGCAAGAAATGCATTTCAAATATAATGACAAAAGTAGATTAAAAATAAAAGGATGAAAAACATGATGCCAACACTAATCAAAAGAAATCTGGAGCAGGAATATTAATATCAAAGTAGATTTCAGAATAAAGAATGTTATCAGGAATAAAGAAGGTCATTCATAATGATAAAGGGGTCAATTCCCCAAGAATATGAGTTTATAAACGTAATAAGAGAGCTTCACATTACACGAGGCAAAAACTGACACAACATAAGGATTAATAGACAGATACATAATTAAAATTGGAGATTTCAATGCCCTTCTCTCAATAATTGATAGAACAAGTATACAAAAAAATCATTAAAGATATAGAAGATCTGAAAAACACTATAAACAAAATCGATCTATTTGACATTTATAGAATATCTCACCCAATCAGAGAAGAATACACATTCTTTTAAAATCTACATAGAACATTTACCAAGATAGACAACATTTGGGGCTATAAAACAAGTTCCAATAGAATTAAAAGGATTCAAGCCATATCAAGTATGTTCTCTGACCACAATGGAGTTAAATTAAAAATCCATAGCAGAAAGATCTCTGGAAAATTCCCAGTTACTTGGAAATTAAATAATATAGTTCTAAATAATCCACACATGAAACAGGAAATAAAGGAAATTAGAAAGTATTTTGAATTGAATAAAAATGAAAAGGCAACGTATAAAAATTTGGTGGATGTGCTGCTAAAGTAGTACTTAGGGGAAATTTTATAGGACTAAATGCCTATACTAGAAAAGAAGAAACATCTCAAATCAATGATCTCAGCTTCTATCTTAAGGAAAGAGAAAAAGGAAGCAGGTTAAACTCAAAGTAAGTGGAATAAAGGAAATAATAAAGACCAGAGCAGAAATCAATGGAATAGAAAATAAAAACAATAAGGAGTCATTGCAACCAATCTTATAAGTGAGATTGATAAACATTTAGCCACACTGATCAGGGAAAAAAGAGATAAGACACAAATTACTAATATCAGAAATTGAGAGGTGACATCACTACAGATTCTACAGATATTAAAAGGATAAGATAATATCATAAACAACTTTATGACAATACATTTGGCAACTTAGATGAAATGGACCCATTTATTAAAAGACATAAACTACTAAAGCTGACTCCTGGAGAAATAGATAAACTGAATAGCTCTATATCTATTAAAGAAACTGAATTTTTAGTTAAAAACTTTCCCACACAGAAAACTCTAGGACCAGATGGCCTCACTGGTGAATTCCATCAAACATTTAAGGATTGAATAAAAGTAACCCTACAAAAAAACACTCCTAGAAAATGAAAGCAAAAGGAATGCTTTCCAAGGCATTCTATGAGGCCAACATTATCCTGATACCAAAGCCAGAATATAACGTTCTATAAGAAAAGAAAATTACAGACCAATATGCCTCATAAATGTAAATGCAAAAATTCTGAACAAAAGTTTACCAAATCAAATCCAACAGTACATTAAATGGATAATACATCATGACCAAGCAGGATTTATCTGAAGAATTCAAGGTTGGTCTAAGGTTTTAAAATCAATCAATTTACTTTACCATATTAACAAATTAAAAAAAGGAAAATTGCATTATCATTGCAATGGATGTCAAAAAAGCGTTTGACAAAATTGAACACGTACTGATAAAAATTCTCAACAAACTTTGAATAGAATGGAACTTCAACCTGATGATGGGCAGTTACAAAAAGCCTACAGCTAACTTAAACCTTAATGGTAAATAAACAAAAACAGAAACAAAATAAATGAAAGCTTTCTCCGTAAAATTGGGAACTCTGCAAGAATGTCCACTCTTACCACTTCCACCCAATATTGTACTGAAGGTTCTAGCTAGGGCAATCAAAAAAGAAAGAAAAAAAAAGAAAGCAAGACAGGAAGTGGGGGGGAGGGCAATGGAGATTGGACAGGAAGAACTAAAACTGGCTACATTCACAACCAATATGACTGTCTATTCACAACCAATGAATTGTCTATGTAGAAAATCTGATGGAATCTACAAAAAAGCTAGTAAAACTAATAAGTGAGTTTAGCAAGGTTATAGGATACAAGATCAATATACAAAATTCAGTTTTATTCCTATTTATTACCAATGAACAATCTGAAATTGAAATTAAAAATTACTCTAAAAAACAGCATAAGAGACATGAAATACTTGGGGATAAACCTGTGAAAATATGTGAGAGACCTCCTCAGTAAAAACTATGAAATACTACTAAGAGAAAATAAAAAGACCAAATAAACAGAGACATATACCATGTTTATGGGGCAGAAGGTTTACTATGTTAAAATGTCAATTCCCCCCAAATTGATTTATAGATTTAATTCAATACCAATCAAAATTCTAGGAGGTGTTTGCATAGAAATTAACAACTTGATTCTAAAATTCATATGGAAATGCAAAGGACGTAGCATAGCTAAGTCAACTCTGCAAAAAAGAAAGGCAGAGTTGGAAAACTTACACTACTTGATTATAAACACTTATTATAAAGCTATAATAATCAAGACAGAGTAGCGTTGGTGTCAAGAAAGACAAATAGATCGATGGAACAGAATAGAGTTTAGAAAGACTCACACATACGTGGAAAACTGATTTTTGACGAAGGAGTAAAAGCAATTCAGTGGAGAAATGATACTCTTTTCAATAAATTATGCTGGAATGATTAGATATACATGTGCAAAAAATGAATTTTTATCCATACTACATGACATATAAAAAATCAACTCAAAATGTGTCATAAACCTAAATATAAAATCTAAAATTGTAAAACTTCTGGAAGGAAACATTGGAGAAAACCTTTGCAACCTTGGTTAGGTAAAGGTTTCTTAGCCACCAAAAGCACAATCTATAAAGGAAAAAAGTTGATAAATTGGACTTCATCCAAAATTTTAAATATCTACTCTTCAAAAGATAGTGTTAAGAGAATGAAGACAGAAGACCATGAGAAGAAATTTGTAAATCATACATCCTGTAAGAGACTTATAACTAGTGTATGTAAAGAACTGTTACAACTCACCAATAAAAAGACAACACAATTTTTAAAAAGGATGAAAGATTTGAATAGTCCTTCCCCCAAAGAGGATATGCAAATGACCAATAAGCACAGGAAAGATGCTCAACGTCATTAGCCATCAGGGAAATGCAAATCAAAACCACAACGAGATACCACTTTATAGGCACTACAATGGCTACAATCAAAATGATGGACAACAACAAGCATTGGCAAGAATGTGGAGAAATTGGAACCCTCGTACATTACTGGTGGGAATGTAAAATGGTGCAGCCACTTTGGAAATCAGTCTGACAGTTCCTCGAAAGGTTAAGTGTCACCATATGACCTAGCAATTCCACTCCTAGGCATATGCCCAAGAGAAATGAAAACATATGTTCACACAAAAACTTGTACGTGAATGTCCACAGCAGCATTATTCATAATAACCAAAAGAAGGAAACAACCCAGATGTTCATCAACTGATATATGGATAAACAAAATGTGGTATAGCTGTACACTGCAATATTATCCAGCCATAAAAAGGAATGAAGTACTGGTACATACTACAACATAGATGAACCCTGAAAACATCAAGCTAAGTGAAAGAAGCCAGTCACAAAAGCCCACACATCGGGACTTCCCTGGTGGCGCAGTGGTTAGGAGTCAGCCTGCCAATGCCAGGGACACGGGTTCGAGCCCTGGTCCGGGAAGATCCCACATGCCGCAGAGCAACTAAGCCCGAGTGTCACAACTACTGAGCCTGAGCTCTAGAGCCCGCGAGCCACAACTACTGAAGCCCACGCGCCTAGAGCCCGTGCTCCACAACAAGAGAAGCCACCACAGTGAGAAGCCCGCGCACCACAAAGAAGAGTAGCCCCGGCTCACCGCAAATAGATAAAAACCCCGCGCAGCAATGAAGACCCAACGCAGCCAAAAATAAATAATAAAAAAAGCCCACACATTGTATGATTCCACTTACATTAAATGTCCAGAATAAGACATATCCATAGAGATGGTAAGTGGATTAGTGGTTACCAGGGGCGGGGTGGTAGTGGAAATAGAAATAGGGAGTGACTGCTTAATTGGTATGGAGTTTCTTTTTGGAGTGATGAAAATATGTGGAATTAGATAGTGGTGATGGTTGCACAACTTCGTGAATATACTAAAGTCACTGAACCGTATAATTTTAAAGGGTGAGTTTTATGGTATGTGAATTATGTCTCATTAAAGCCATTATTTTAAAAAAAGAAGAAAAGATTCTGAGTTATTTCCATTTTTGTTTAGCCCTTTATTTTTTATTACATAGAATCTCTGGACAATGGGAAGTGGGAGGGAAGAAGGACAGTACAAATCCACACTTACTTACTGTGCGGAGTGACCTTATGGAGTTAAGATGTACTGTTTCACTTATTTGTTTTTAATCTCTAAAAGAGACCTTTTATTAAAACAAGGAAGCTGAGGCAGGCCTTATTGGAATGGGTTCAGAAAAGTCATAGTAATATGTCTGAGCCCTGTGGAAGATGCGAATGCATTGGCAATACATGGGTTCAGCTCCCACTACACTCACACTGATTGGATAGTGTGAACTGTGTGCCCAGGTGAAAGCAGCTTTGGCCCTTGGCTGGGGAAGGAACAAGGGGAACAGGATGGGGTTTGGAGCCATATTTCCCCTGCTTTTGCTCAGCTTGTCCATCATCCAATGAAAGCATCCAAGTCTATCAGAAAACCTGAGAGGTTGTTCAGGATAGGTGGTGGTGGCCAACCTGCAGAGAGGAAAGTGAGCACTGGACTTTGGTTGGAGTTCCAGGTCCACCACTTCCCAGCTGGGTGATCTTGGGAAATTCACACAGCCTCTCCAACCTCATTTTTCTCATCTGCAAAATAGGAGTAATAACGCTTGCAAGGTTGTCTGTGTATTGCCCCAGAAGATGTATGTGAAAGTGCTTGACAATGCTTGTTGATTGCATTTGCATCTGAAACTCCTGGTAGAGTCATTACTGTAATGTCCCAAGATAGCCAGTTTAAATGTGTATAAACCATCCATATTCCTCCACATACCACACATGCAAGAATAGGATGTAAATACTGTCACGTACACTATTTACAACAGTAAGAATGTATGGGGCATGCACTGTGTAACGGACTCTTCTCACAAATTTAATCCCTGCAACAACTGTGAGGTAGGTCCTGTTGGTTTCCCCTCATGTAGATAAATAAATTGAGATTCAGAGGTTAGACAATGTAACTTGTCAAGCTACAAAGTAATGGGGAGAATAGAAAGTGCCAAGTACTGTTGACCTTTGAACAACATGGGTTTGAACTGCGCAGGTCCACTGATTTGCTGATATGTTTCAATAGTAAATACTACAGTACATACGACCTGTGGTTGGTTGAATCAGCAGATGTGCAACCACAGATACAGAGGAACCATGGATGTGGAGGGCTGACTATAAGTTATATGCAAATTTTCAACTGCAGCCAGGGCCCCCCTAACCCCCACATTGTTCAAGGATCAACTGTATTTGAATAGGAGGTAGAAGAGAACAGTGGTTAAATGTGTGGCCTGTCTGAAACTAGCCCCACCACTCACTAGCTGTGTGACCCTGAGCACACCTGTCATTTGTAAAAGGGGCTAACAATAGTATCCACCTCATTAACCTTAGTGGATGTTATAAGGATGAAATGGGTTAATATACTTATGATACAGAGAATAGTATCTGGCACAGAGAGTTAGCTATGATCAATAATCCATGATAAAAGATTTTAATCATTAAGGAAACATCGATCTAAAAATGTTAGGATGCTGATAATGAATATAATCTGCCTAATGGGACTTCTGTGTTTGTTCACTGTTTAGCAGTTGCTTAATATTGGGAGTTCTTTTGGCTGTTGATATGTTTTATGACAACTTCCCAGGCCACCAAAAATGGCTTCATCCTCAGAGCACAGGTTAGTCATCCCCACCTAGGGGAGAATGACCTTCATGCCACCTCTGTGGAACCTGGAGCCCAGAGAGTGAGAAGAGCCTGTAAAATGTGACACACCAAATGCATGAAAAACTCGCGCTGGAAACTGGATCTTCATTGATTCAAGCCCATTTGAAAGCCAGGTCTAGGATTCAGAAGGACTTGAAGACTGTAGGACTACAGTGAGCAACTTCTAGGAATTGGTGAAGACTGTCAAGACATTTTTCCAAGAAAGGTACATGATGTTTGCCTTGGTTCTTTGGTGACCTGCTGACAGGAAAACCTGTACATGGTACTTCTGACAATGTTTTCAGATAAAGACAGAGGTACTAAATACCTAGCTGTCAGAGAAAAGAGGGGGCAGTAAATCCCTCATGGCACATGTTCATGGAAGAGATAGGTGGTTTATCAATACTGTAATGGTACAGATGCCCCATGGCCTGCTGGGGTCTGGGTAGTGTGAATAGAGTGGTGCTTATGTCTGGGTAGTGGGAGGGCTCTGTCCTAGGACCCACTTTCCAAAGGGGCTGAGGGGTATGGGGGTGGCATCCCCCCCTCTGGAGTGGCCACTGCCCACCAAGTGGTCTGGGCCAAGGAGATGAGAACTGCTGTTTGTCTTCCCTCACCCAGGAATTCTCCGTCAACACACAACTCCGTCAGTCCTTTTCCTTTCCTGTCTTCAGCTCCTCAGCTTTGACCTGGGCCCAATTTCCTGGGCCCTGTCTCCTCCTCAAGTTGGTTGGCTGGGTGCCAGGGAGTCAGCGGGGGATGTTCTTGGATCCTCAGCATGGGATGGGGATGGTCCCTGTGCTAAGGCTGCTCTGAGCTCACCTCCCACTCAATCTGCCAGAAGGGCAGCGTCTTCTTGGTGTGACGGGGGAGCATTCAGCAGTAAGAGGATTCTAAGTCCACAGAGGTTAGCACTTCCTAGCCCTCTTTCCTAGAGACTGGGCTCCATCTTCTAGCACGGTGTCCCTGCCTGCTCTAGGAAAGGACCAGGAGAAGAAAAGGGCCCAGTCTTAGAATCAGGGCATTGGGTTCCTGCCCTGGTACCATCAAGTCATGTGGACCCTGGGTGAGTCTGAGCCTGCCCCTCCCCGGGGCTCAGCTGCCCATCTGCAGAGCAAGGGGGAGAAGGAAAGAGCCTCACCCATCCTAGAAAGTGACGGCAGTCATGGAACCTGTCATTGACAGGCACAGGCAGTTGAATGAGACCTGGGCTCTGGGCTGTGTCTTGACTCCCTGCCTGGCTCCACTTCCTCTAAGGACTCTTCCAGCTGGAAACCCTGAAGACTCCACCAGGCAGCTACTGCCTGCTTGCTGTCTGCGGGGTCCTGCCTCCAGCTGCCCCAGACAGGGTCGCTGCTTAGATGGGGTCTATTCCTCAGACACAACTGCCCAGGGCTGCCTTAAAGCTGCCCCGGAAGTAGGCAGTCTGGGGAATCGGGGTGGCTTACACGGAACTCTCCAGGCTTCATTCTGACTGGGGCTGGAGCTGATCAGGGTGGTGCAGAGGACAGCCCCCTCCTTTCTCCCTGGAGACCCACACCCTCTTCAGACTGGCTGCCATGGTCCTCCTCTCAGCGGCTCGAGCTACTCCCAGCCCTCCCCCGACCCTGCTCCTCTACTCTGGCTCCTCCTCCTCGCCCACCCCCTGCCTCACTCAGCTGCCCACTCCCCCCGGCACACTTGGCAAAACTTCGAGGCTCTGCACATCCCAGGGGGCAGAGGCCCTGAGCAGGGCCTTGGGTCCCGGCGCTGAGCTGAGCCCACAGCTGCCTGAGCAGATGTTGCCACAGAGGGCGGCCTGGCCGGGTGGAGCCCGAGCTGTCGGGACCGGGCCTCCTGAGCGAACCAGGACCGCAGGCAGGGCAGTCGGCCGGAAGCAGCCCGGGTCCACAGGGAGCCCCACTCCACAAGACCGTGTCTCTGTCAACCAAACCTCCGTGTGGCCATGAGGGTTGCGTCTACCTGATACGAGGTTCTGCCAGGGGACACAGCCTGCGTCTGCATGGAGCTGGGCCCTCTAAGGAGGTGCAGATGGTGTCCACGCAGGAGGAGACTCCCCGAGAAAAGGAGGGCTGTATCCCCAAAGCACAAGACTCTATAAGATGCGGTCTGGATCTGCACAGGGCCCAGATTGGCCAGAAGACACAGATGGAACCAATGGAGAACGAACGGCTCTCACCCTGGAGACACAGGCAGAGCCAACACCAGGGACTGCGGCTCTTCCAGGCAATGCAGACCACCACTGCATGGACCACAGTCCTGCAGAGAACTGATGGCTGGTCCATCTGCGGACAAGGCAGCACACGGCGTCGGAGGTCATGTCACCTGTGGATGTGGCTGCCCTGGGCACACGGCTCTGCCTGTTGGTGCTGGCGGCTGGGTCAGCGCTGTGCGAAGCCTCAGTGGAGAGACATGTGTGTTGGGGCAGCACAGCCACGAAGGCGGTGGCTCTGTCCTTGGGCACAAACTGTGTCTCCAGCTCAAGCTACATCTGTACAGGACAAGACTCCACAAGAAGATGTGGGCTGTGCGGCCAGCTGCTCTGCCCGTGGACAGAAGCTGTGTCTATATGAGCCCAGAGCTCTGGGTGGAGACAAAGGCTGAGTCTGCGCACAGCCCGACCTCGGCTGCACAGGACAAGGTGGGGCAGCCCCAGAGGAGGCTGCATCTGCCCAAGACGAGACTCTCTGTCCCGGATGAAGTTGCATCCATCCTGAATACGGTTATGTCTGCAGAGAACGAGGCTCTGTCTACTCACAAGGAGGTTGCGACGGCACACCAGCTGGTGTCTACACAGAACCGTGCAGATTCCACAGAAAGCAAGGCTTCTCAAGGAACTGCAACCTGCACCGGCACAGCCAAGCCCCTGCCTGCATAAACGCACCGGGCTGTCTTGTGTAGATGTGGCCCATGTTGAGAGGGTGCACGGCCCTGCTGAGCACTGCCACCTGGATCTGCACCTAATTACAGCCAGTATGTGGCTGATCCAGGGCTGCTGGGGGATCTGCAACCTGTGTCTACACAGGAGTGTGTGTGGCTCCAAGCTGGATCAGCAGGGAGCAAGGCTTTGCAACTTGTCATGGATGAACCCGGGCTCTATCTGCCAGTGTGACCTGTCTCTACAGCCAGCACATGGATGAACTCAGAACTAGCCAGTGCAAGGGAAAATCGGTTGCACTGAACTCAACTGCGGATCTCTGTGGACACTTGTCCTGCGCCCACACCACGTGCAACACCTCAAGGAGGTGCAGCTCAAGTGAGGGAAGCAGAGACAGCTGCTGCAGACGGCCGCCGGCTGCGTCCACCTGACCCAGGGGTGCTGCTCTCCTGGAGGTGCAGCCTGGGTTGGCAGAGCAGAGGGGGTGCTGCCAGGGGGCGCTGACTAATTCTCACTGAACCAGGGCACCAGCTGGAGTCTCAGCCCAGGTCTACACTGAGCCTGGCTCGGCAAGGAGCTCAATGCCAGCTCAGGGTGGCCTCTGCCACGGAGTGCAGGCTGCTTCTTAATGGAGCAGAGGGCCACGTGCAGGACCAGCCCGCCTCCGTGCCCAGCACAGTGCTGCTAAGAAACATCACCTGGATCAGGGCTGCCGAACAAACCTCTGTGTGGGGCCGCTGGCAGAGCCTCACCAGAGCTGAGCTCCAAGCCCAGGCCGGGATTCACCGACACACAGCACAGCCGGCGTCCTCCATCCCGGTCCTTCCCACCCCCAGCACCAGGCAGCTGGAAGCAGCCTTCCCAGGGCTGCATCCAGCCCTCCCAGTCAGCATTTGCTTCTCTACCACTGCCTGCAGGATTCTCCCCCCACACCATTTCATCGCATCCCCCCACTCTCTCTGAGCGTCCCTGAGGCCACTGTGCAGGTCTTCTCTACTGGGTTCCAGAAGTCTCGTGACCCCAGATTTGGACAGACTCCCATACCACGTACCAAGGTACAGACTGATTCCCTCATGCAAATCCTTCCGCAGGTCTTAATCTGTAAAAAGGCTTCCTAATAGGGCTTCCCTGGTGGTGCAGTGGTTGAGAGTCCGCCTGCCGATGCAGGGGACACGGGTTCGTGCCCCGGTCCAGGAAGATCTCACATGCCGCGGAGCGGCTGGGCCTGTGAGCCATGGCTGCTGAGCCTGCGCGTCCGGAGCCTGTGCTCCGCAACGGGAGAGGCCACAACAGTGAGAGGCCCACGTAGCACACACACACACACAAAAAAAGCTTCCTAATGAATCTGAAAAACCACCAGAGCCTGGTTCTCTCTGGTTGGGAGATCCGGGATTCATACACCCTGGGCAGTGTTTGGACGGGGTTGGTGGGGTTGGCAGTGAGCATTCCCAGCAGAAGAGATTTCATGAAGAAAGGCCCGGGGGTAGGAAAGCATGGACTATTTGAGGAAACAGCAAGGCAGGCCTATTTCCTGGAATGCGGTTGGCTGCTGTCTCTTGGGCTCCCTCAGCACTCTGTAGAGCTCTCTGTCGGCACTTGTTGGCCGGGACCCCAGTACAATCTCCTCCTCTGCTGCCCCGCCCTCAGAGGTGAGCTCCTCACAGGGCTGCCCCACCCTCTTCCTTTCCCCTCTCCCTCCACGCTCCCCAGCAATCCCAGAAAAAGCCCCAGGCTTCTGCTCACTCCAGCAGTGTTGCCCGACAGAGCTTGCTGTCGAACACACTAGCCCCGACTCACATGTGGCTGTTGAGCTACTGGATCTATGGCGCATGTGAGCGAGGACCTGAATTTTAAATCATCATGAATCTTTTTTCTTTTCTATTTTAAAGTTGTGGTAAATATATATATATATATATAAAATATATATTATATATATATATATATATATATATATATATAATTTACCATTTTAGCCATTGTTTGTGTACATTTCAATGATATTAATTACATTCACAGCGTTGGGCAACCATCACCACTGCCTATTCCCAAAGCTTTTTCATCATCCCACACAGAAACTCTGTTTTCAGTTTTTTACAATTAAAATTAGTTTACATTTAAATAGTCCCATGTGGCTAGTAGCCACCATATTGGACAGGACCAGTCTAGAAGCCAACGAGCTCCAAATCGACATCTCCTGCCTAGACCTCCCCTCTGCCCGGAGCCCCAGTCCTGGATACCCAACTGCGTAATGGGCATCTCCAACTCAACAAACTTTCCACAATTGAATTCATCCTCTCCATCCTCACCTCCCAATACTGCTCCTTCTGGGTTCCCTTTTTACAAAATGGCACCACCAGCCACCCCAAGGCCTGGGTCAGAAACCCATGGGTCATCTCAGGGTCATCCCATATCTCCCATTTACTTCGCTTCCACAGCCAATTATTTCCGAGCTCCACAGATTCTGCTTCCTTAAAGTATCTCATCTGAGCTCCATCTCCTCCTTCCCTATTGCCACTCTTCAGGGCTGGCTCCCCCCTCCCATCCCTTCGCCACCACACCCCCGGCCGCCCCCTTCCCCGAGCCCCTGCTGCCGGAGGCTGGCCGAGCTCCCAGCCCCTGCCCCTCAGCACTTCCCAAGTGTGGGGAGACCAGAGGGATGCTCTCTGTGAAGACCACGACCTCGGCAAGCTTGGGAAAATCAGAACGAGGGCTAGGAGGAGGCTAGCCAGGCTTCTGGGACAGGCCCCCAGGCTAGCCAAGAGGTGGGGGAGCAGACTTCCTATTTGGGACCCCGCAGATTGGAGCTTGAACTCTGGCTCTGCCTCTGAACATCTGCCTCCACTTCTCACCTGTAGGACGAGGACGATTTTCTTCCATCCTCACTGTGCTGTGAGGCTGGCCAAAAGCAACGCAGGGGAAGGGGTCTGCCACATCCTAGGTAACAGGTCAGCCTCCCTAGGGGGCAGGGGTTACTAGTCCCAGCTCACAGGGGTGGGGAGTGCCGTGGCAACACCTTGGAGATTATTCCAAGAGGTGACAGACTTGTCAACTGGAGTTCAGAGAGGGGTAAATGCCCTCCAGGAAAAGTGGCCAAATGAGGTCACAAACAACTCCATTTCCAGAAATGCCTCACCAAGCCCCTGGGGGTTTCCTGGGGGATGTCAGCTTGGCTAATGGGCAAGCCCTCCCAGCAGGGAGGTTTCTGTCTCTGGGACTTTGTCACTCTTAATCCTGGCGAGTTTAATGGGGGAAATGTGTGCCTGCTGACTGCTGCCTGCTGGTCCCTGGGTGAGCCCCACGCACTGGGGCCTGAGGGGTGCTTCCTTCTCTCAGAGCCTAGAGGTCATGAACTCATTAAAAAGGAGTGAAGCTTTTACTTGGAAAGAAATAAAGAAACTCAAAATTTGAGAAAGTGAGTTATCAGTACCAAATGTCTAGCTTAACCTTCTGGTAGCAAAGACAGTTTGTTTTTTTTTTTCCTGTAAGTTCATTCTGCAGGCAGGCAGCGCCAAGAGCATCACCCCTGCTCCTTTAGTGAAAATGCAGCTATTCCCGAGACCGAGACTGGCACCCTGGGACCGCCCTCCCCTTCGGTGATCTCTGGACACGATACACAATAGGCCCCCTGAGGGTGGTAACAGGCCCTCTTCGCTGTAGCCAGTCTACAGGGACCTTTGTTTCAAAGACCTTCCTGGGCTAAGGTGAGCAGGGCTTAGAAGCCACGCCTTTGGCTCAGGCTCCTGCTTTGCTCTTAGCCCCTGAGGCCACAGGCTAGGACTCTCACCTAGAGAAGGCCTGGGGCCTGGCCAGGTATTTCTGGAAATGGAGTTGTGTGGCCTCACTTGGTCACTTCCCTGGGCAGTGTGCAGCCAGTGGGCAGGGTACAGTTAGCTGATGAACAAGCCCTAAAAATGGGCTCCCAGCTTGGCCTGGCTGTGGGACCTTAGGCGTTACTTGGCCTCCCTTATTTTATGGCTGGGGAAACTGAAGCTTGGAGGACAGAGGCAACTTGCCGAGGGTCTGCACCCCACAGCACGCGCTGCATTTGCCACCCTGAACGGGGGTCTCTTCCTCAACGGCCAAAGAGGGCTGTCGTCCAAGCCAGTATCTAATTCCCATAGGAAAACCTAATCTCAACATAACTCCACACACACCGTACAGCTTGAGCCTCTGTCCCCTACGGGTGAGGCCATCCTGCGCCCTGGCTGGGGATGGGGACACGCACACACACACACACACACACACACACACACACAAGCTCTTAAGCTGAATACCTAATCCTGCACAGAATGCTGGATCTTTCCAACCACCCGCCCGTTCCTCCTTTGGCCCACAGATCTCCCCTGTGACTTCCACAGAAATCTTCGCTGCCATAAAAATAGACTACTCAGGCATTTGGATGCATAGTTCTCACTCTCCTTCTAAATTGAGGAACTCATTCTAATATAGTGTTAGCTGCACAGTCGTGAAAAGAGAACGCAAGGGAGGGAGTGGAGCGGGACAGGAGGCCTGGCTCCTTTGCCAACCATGACTTCTAGGCCTGGGCCTTGGGGCCTTGGGCCTGGCAGCTGGGATGCTACTCACCTGACCAGTCAAAAGATACTCACAGTACAACCTTCCTACACCGTTGGTGGGAATGTAAATTGATGCAGCCACTATGGAGAACAGTATGGAGGTTCCTTAAAAAGCTAAAAATAGGGGCTTCCCTGGTGGCGTAGTGGTTGAGAATCCGCTTGCTAGTGCAGGGGACGCGGGTTCGAGCCCTGGTCCGGGAGGATCCCACATGCTGCGGAGCAACAGGTCCCATGCGCCACAGCTGCTGAGCCTGGGCTCTGGAACCCGTGAGCTGCAGTGCTGGGCCCGCGTGTCACAACTGCTGGGGCCCGCATGCCTGGAGCCCATGCTCTGCAGCAGGAGAGGCCACCACAGTGAGAGGCCAGCGCAGCCCCAGCAAAGACCCAACACAGCCAAAAATAAATAAATAAATTTATTAAAAACCCCAAAAGCTAAGAAACTAAAAATAGAGTTGCCATATGAGCCAGCAATCCCACTCCTGGGCGTATATCCAGAGAAAAGCATAATTCGAAAAGATACATGCACCCCAATATTCATAGCAGCACTATTCACAATAGCCAAGACATGGAAACAACCTAAATTTGTTGTCAACCTTTGACAGATGAATGGATAAAGAAGATGTGGTACATATACACAATGGAATACTACTCAGCCATAAAAAAGAATGAAATAATGCCACTTGCAGCAACATGGATGGACCTAGAGATTATCATACTGAGTGAAGTAAGTCAGACAGAGAAAAACAAATATCATAGGATAACACTTATATGTGGAGTCTAAAACATGACATAAATGAACTTATCCATGCAACGGAGAGACTCATAGACATAGAGAACAGATTTGTGGTTGCTGAGAGGGGGAGGGGTGAGGGAGGGATGGATTGGGAGTTTGGAATTAGCAGATGCAAACTATCATATATAGAATGGATAAACAACAAGGTCCTACTGTATAGCACAGGGAACTATATTCAATATCCTGTGATAAACCACAATGGAAAAGCATATAAAAAACTGTATATATGTATAACTGAATCACTTTGCTGTATAGCAGAAATTAGCACAACCTTGTAAATCAACTATACTTCAATTAAAAAGAAAAGATACTCCCAGATGAGGGCATGCCCTTTGGAAACACGTCTAGTCATAGACCATCAAAAGTTTGGAAACCATCGAACCTAATCATCCCCTCAACTTTTATATTACAAACGTGCCTACTGAGGCTGAGAGGATCAGGTCAGGTCAGCACACATTTTTCTGACTCTCTCCAGAGACTGACAGCCCCAAATGAGGGCTCCTTCCCCAACAGAAACATGAAGGCATCACCATACCGGCCCCTTACGCTTTCCTGACAAGTCAAGCAGTGGCCTCTACCTGGAGCTTTCTGCAGGCAGACCTGGGGTGAGCGACCCAAGCCTATGGGACTCGTTCCAGGGTCAAGTTGCTCTATTTGACACCCCCCCACCCCGCTTCCTGGTAATCATATCCATGAAGGTGATGGGAGTTAGTTCTCCCAGACCATGTGCTCATTTCAAAGCCCATCCAGGGCTCTGGGGCGCACTTGGGCAAAGCAGAAGCTTGGCAAAGTTAAGGCTGGGAGTGCCACGGGCAAAGGTCCCAGCTAACATCAGGTTTGGGGCAAATCAGGCAGACTGTACCCAGCAGGCAGAGACCAGACTGCACCCCTCAGACCCACCAGCCTGGCAGGAATAGGAAAGCATTGGCGGCTCTGCTTGCCCTCGCCCTAAGGCATCTCAAACCACGTTGTGGGCACTGATACCTCTCTTGTCTCAAAGTGTTGGAGAAGATGAGCTAGGTTAGCAGTTTCTTCTTCTTTCAGTGTCAGTTCACTGCAATTGGTGGATTCCAATCATCAATGCCCATCTGGAAAGGGAGGGGATTCGGGGGAGACAGGAAGCAGGAGGAAGAAGCGCATCATTCTGCTGGATGCCAGTCAGGGCGGTGCCTGTGATCTGCCTGCAAGGTATGGCTGCAGAGGCCCCCAGAGCTGCCCAACCTCCTGCCTGCCCGGGGCCCTGCAGGCCTTCTGCGGATGGGCCCTCTCCCTGTTTGCCCCAATGCTTTAGCTCAGAAAATGTGTGTGTATTTGGCGGGGTGGGGAGGGGTGGGGACAGGCACAGAAACTGGCTTGGAGCAGCCAAAGGCCTTTCATGTGAAGACACAGGGAGTCGATTGCATCTGAGTGATTTTAGGGGCCCCTCGCCGGCTGATGGAAGCTGCAGCCAGGGAGGCCTGTTTCTCATCACACATCTCAGAGAGGAGAGAATGTCTCATCATAGGGGAGGGTTCAAGCAAGGACTAAACCACCGTGTGCCAGGGAATGCCTCCCAGGGGTAGGAGGCTGAAGACCAGGTGCTTGGGGGCCCTCTCCCTGGAATGTTGAGAATGCTCAGCTCCCGGGCGGGCCAGAGCCGGTCCCCCAGCCAATCACCATTCTGGAGCTCTGCAGCCCCCAGCATGAGTCTGGGTTGCCATGGATTTCTGCAAGTCATCTTCCCCAGGGCTCCCTGTGGGCGTGGTGGCTCTACCTGATCCAGTCCAGAGAGGGGGTGGTGGGTTCCATCCCAGGCCCGCGGGGAAGGCGGTCTAGGCCTGCCTTATGACTTGTGATAAGAATTGGAACAGGCTCCAAAGGGCTCCACAAGCCTTGGGCAGTCTTTATGTTCCTAGCCACAGTGGAGGCTTGGGACACCAAGGCCTTGCAGTTGTCAGATTGGTCTGGAATCTATGCCCCACTGGGGACATGCTGATGATAACATGGATGGACCTAGAGATCATCATACTAAGTAAAGTAAGTCTGCCATTGTGGAAAGGCAGTTTCTTGCTTGCTTTCTCACTTTCTCTTCAGTTCACACATTTTGGATTCAGTATTCTCTTCACAAAGAACTTCTGTCCTTAACAGCCATAAGATAAACTTCTTTCTTCCTCTCTTGCCAGCCTGTGCCATCAGGGGTTCCAATATGCCTCAGTGGCCAGCCTGAACCTGGCATGAGATGCCTTTTACTCTGACCTCCTCCTCCTTGACTTTGAGCTCATGTATGGCTCAGGGAGGCTGAATAATGACCCCCCGCCCAAGATGTCCCCATCCTAATCCCCAGAATCTGTGAATACGTTACCTTATGTGCCAAAGGTAATTTGCAGATGTGATAAGTTAAGGATCTTAAAAGATGGAGAGTGATCCTGGCTGATCTGGGTGGGCTCAGTGGAATCACAGGGGTCCTTAAAAGAGGAAAGAGAGAGGCAGAAGAGTCAGAGAAGGAGATGTGATAATGGAAGCAGAGATCAGAATGATGCCTTGCTGGCTTTGAAAGTGGAGGACAGGGCCACAAGCTGATGAATGCTGGAAAGGGCCAGGAAATGATATTCCCCTAGGGCCGCTAGCAGGGGCACCATCCTGCCCACACCTTGATTTTGGCCCAGTGCAACTCATTTTGGACTTCCGACCTCTGAGACTATAAGATAATAAATGTGTGTTGTTTTTAAGCCACTAAACGTGTGGTAATCTGCTACAGCATCAGTAGGAAACCGGTACAGTGGCTAACGGTGTTTAAACACCAGCCAGACACACAGCCAGCAGCTGTCACTGGTTGAAACTAATGTGCTGTAGTGGACAGGGTGGGCAGGCAACCCCGAGTTCAAATCCCAACTCCTCTGCTTCCTGGGAGTGGGGCCTTGGGTAAAGTCACTTCAGTTCTCTGAGCCTCAGTTTCCTCATCTGTAAAATGGCAAAATAAAATCACAATTTTCAGGTGTGTGGTTGAGTTAATAGCATTGTACCGACACTGATTACCTGCTTCTAATAACTGTACCAAGGTAACATAAGATGTTACCACTAGGGCAGCTGGGCAAAGGGTATGTGTGAACTCTCTGTACTGCTTTTGCAACTTCTCTAAAATAATGTCCAATTTGAATATATTTACCAATTTGAATTAAGATTATTTTAAAACCTTTAAAATCACAATCCTTAGGGATATTGTCAGGGCTGTGGTTAAGTTCTTAGTAGAATGAACAAACAGTACCAGCTGCGACTAATGCCTGCCATTGCTGTTAGATGCCAGGCTGCCTTCAGAAACATTACAGAAAAAGCACTTTCTTCATGGGTGAACCCATCAAAAATACCATATAAGCAGGGAAGAAAGGATATAGTACTGTATGAGATCCTTGCCAGGTCTGGATTGGAATTGAACTAGTTGGTGTCAAGACACAGCTCAGGTGAAGAGAGATGGGTGCTCATGGGACATTTCGTTCTGGGGGAGCCTTTCTGCCACCGGTCTGGCCTGCTATCCAGTTGGGCTGGCCTGGGGTAGGGACAGCCATCACCCCTCTGGAGCAGCGTAGCCCTTCCTGCCAACCTCTTGGCCCTCACAGGCTGCATCTTGGCCAGAGATGATCCTGCAGGTTTCTTTGAACATTCTTCGTCCACAGACTCTTGTTGGCCTTTTCTTTCTTAACATAAGCAGTTTATCATGCAGCTCCCAGGACCTGGAGGGACATTGGCTCTTTAACCAAGATTCTTTGCTTTTAAAAGCCCCATTGTGCATTCAGGGCCCTTAAGCTAGGAACAGACTGCCTCAGTCTAGACTTGCACCTCCCAATCTAGAAAGAACTCCGTGGACCAGAAGGCATTCGGCAGCCTCCCAGGCAGCTCGAGCCCTGTCGACCAGGCCCTCCGATAGCAGGGGTTACCAGTGTTCAGAAAGCACAGGCCTAAGGCAGGCCTCCCTGTCCCCTTCATTCAGACTGAAAGAGGAATGCCCAGAGGAGGACTGGGGCCCAGGTCCCCAGTGGGGCTGACAGGGTCCTGCCCAAGCTGGCCCTGCCCTGTCACCCCACCAGGCCTCACTTCCAGGCCCTCTAACCTTACTGTTCTCCACCCTCCCGGGCACATTGGGCCATCACCAATCCCCTGTCCCATCCTTCCAAACATAGGCACACGTGGCCTTTCCATCTGGCAACATGCTACTCCTCCTGGGCATCCTCCAAAGTCACCTGCCTCAGGTCAAGTGAGCTGGCCCTGCTCGGGGGACTCCTATCCCATCCCGGCACTCAGCACGCTGGACTAAGATTATTTGAAGACCTGCCTCCCCATAGGTGGTGGGTTCCTCGAGAATACAGCCCAAGCCTCCGCCCCCAGCTCCTGGCACAGGAAATGGCGGTGAAGTGGATGAGGGAGCGAGCGAGTGTGTGTGCGGGGTTCGGGGGGCCGGGGAGTGTGGAGCTCCGGCCATTGCAGAAGCCCGATTCAGGAGATCTCTCCAGGGCCACCTTTCATTTGTCGCATTCATAGGCAAGGATTCAGGAGTGAAATGAGACAGATTTCTATCTGTGGCATGACTAATGCAGGGGCTTTTTTACTGTTGATTACAAAAATAGCCCAAATGTGTGGAGGCCCCCTAGGGATGGATGACATCATGCTAGCCTCTGTGAAGTTGGCTGCTTTTGGGGGGGAAGTTACATTGTTATTAGCTATTTTGACTATGTGGAGGAAAGGGTCCTTGGTGAAAGGCCAGCCTGCATCTTCCCACCGGCCCAGGTCCCAGAGGCTGCAGGTCCCACTGGCAAGGAGCAAGCACCAGATCCTCTGCCATCCGTCCCAGTCCTGGGGCCTCTGAGGGCAGCATGGGGGCCTCTGGCTCCCAGGCCCTATGCCACGGCCCTCCTGGTACCAATGGGGCTCCCCATCCATCTACTCTCGGGTCAGAAGGGAAGAAGCTCTCCTCGGGGGCCTTCTGAGAGTGGACTCGGAGAGTGGACAGATGCTCAAGCATCTTCACAAATGCATCTCCGAGCCCCTCTGCAAGCTGCTGCAGAGACGGGCAGGGAAGGACCGTCTCGAGCCTCGCCAGATGCCGGCTCCAGCTCCAGTGCATGGTCAGTAGGCACAGGGCGAGGCCTCTGCTTGAAAGGAAACTTGGTTGTGATAGGGGCCGTGAGGCTGCTCTATTTTCCTCCCTCAACAAAGGGCTTAAAATGCACGTGCTCTGCCACTTCCAATAGACCTGGCTGGCTGGAAGTTCTTTTCCCAGATAAATCAATCCCCGGCAGTCATCCCCCGCGAGGTGAACGGGAGGCAGCAGACTAAACAATCTTTGCAGGAGAGACAGGAAAGCGAGCTTGCTGCCCTGGGATGGCCAGAGGCAGGCACACAGTGGGACCAGGAAGCTTGGTCCTGAGCTGAAGCCCCGGTCCCCAGTGTGGCGGTTTCTGGTGCCCAAAGGACAGCCCCGGTGCTGTATCCTGCTGTCCCACCTTTCAGTGTGTCTGCCCTGCGCACCTCCCAACTTTCTGGGTTTCCTTGTGTCTCCAAGGATGAGGCAGGAGAGAAGCCCCAGGAGAAAACGCCTGCGGCATGACTTCTCCCCCGCCCCCAGCCCGTAGGATGGGACGTCACATGGGACCCGGGAGCCTGGATCCAGAGCGGTGGGACCTGACTTCCAGACTCAACCCCTGCGCCTACAGGCAGAGTGACCCCGGACAAACCTGATGATTTTTCTGGCCTCTTCTTCCCTGCTGTCAAATGGAGATGCAGCCCCTGGTCAGAACACCCCATGGCTGTCCCCAGAAGAGCTGTTGCCCAGGGCCCTCCTAGGTTCTTGTTGGCTGGCGTTCTGGCCCCGGCAGAGACTGGCTGCTCCATCAGTCCCATTTTACAGAGAAGGAAACTGAGGCCCAGAGTAGGATGGGATTGGCCTGAGGTGCCCCCAGCCGGGAACCGACTTCCTCTCATCTCTCTGTTTTTTAAAATGAAGTTTTAAATTTTGACTTAATAGTAGATTCACATGCTGTTGTAAGAAATAATACAGAGAGACAGCGTGCACCCTTTACCCCCAGTGAGACAGATCTCATTTTTGAAAGTGAGTCTGAGCTGGGGGTGGGGTGCATATGTGCGCTAGCACAAGGGGCAAGGGAACAGGAAGATAGTAAAGGCTACTGTTCACTCAAAGCCAGGTCTGATATGCTTGATCCCAAGCTGAAGCTGCAAAAAGAATCCTTCTCTTTTTGCAGCATCCAAAGCAATGGAGAAAGTGAGTTCTGAGTAGCCCGTGTGGCCCATTTGCCCCTTTGGTTCCTCCCAGGCCTTCTCCTGTGCCACCCCTGCTCCTGTGTCCACTGCCCTGCATTTGAAGACTGGGGGGGTCGCTGGACAGCCCAGCATCCCCCTGCATCGGAGACCTCCCCGCAGCCCACAAGCAGGCAGCCGGAGATGTCCACACGGCTGCAACACGGGCCTCGGGAATCACCAGCTTTCTGCGGAAGCCTTGCTTCTGTTCTGGACCCCCGCCCTCTCCCAAGTGCCTGCAGACACCCGCGATTTCCACCACCTGCCCTTTATCAGGAAGACGGGCTCTCGACTGTCAGGCCTCAATGGTCAAGTCTCATCTTTATTTCCTCTCAGATTCCTAAATACCAGCAAGGGATTCGAGTTCATCTTGACAGACAACAGCACTTAAGAAACATTTTTAGCTATAAAAAAAAAAAAGCTGTGACCCTCTTCCTTGGGGTGGACGAACGGAGTCCCTTGATAGCCTCTTGAGTACTGATGATTTTTTTTTTTTTTTTTGCGGTACGCGGGCCTCTCACTGTTGTGGCCTCTCCCGTTGCGGAGCACAGGCTCCGGACGCACAGGCTCAGCGGCCATGGCTCACGGGCCCAGCCGCTCTGCGGCATGTGGGATCCTCCCGGACCAGGTCACGAACCCGTGTCCCCTGCATCGGCAGGCGGACTCTCAACCACTGCGCCACCAGGGAAGCCCCGAGTACTGATGATATTTTGATTTGCGTTTCAGAGTCGTGGGCAGTTGCCTCCACCCAACTTTTGTATAAACCGCCGTCAGGAGTGTCTAACGAGTTCACCTAGTTGATGTAAATGATCCTCTAGTAAAGCTCTTTACTTGCTAGCTACAGGGAAAGTGAACGTGAGCTCCAGGGCAAAGCAAGATGGGCAAGAAAACCCGAGCGCTGGAGAGGGTGGAGGTGAGGTGCTGTCACTAACACACTTCCAGGTGGTGCCAGAGAGAGAGCCTTAAGTTACAATCCATTTGGCCTCTCCCAGCGTGGCCTGGGGAGCTTTGCTCATCACCCCCAAACCAGCCAAGGTGGACTCCTAGCTCCCACCAGGGCACCCGACGTTGGCCTGGACGGTGCTAAGCCTGGGCTGGGTGCTGGAGGAATGAGTGAGAGAAAGAGAGACCAGGAACGCTGGCATCCAAGGACTCCGATCCAGTGCAGTGGGGGAGAAGGGAAAAAAGGAAGGGGAACCGTGGTCCCAGAGGGAGGCTTGGAGGTGGGCCCTAGCGAGCAAAAGTGGTGCAGAGTGGAAGGGACAGGGATCAGAGTCACACGGCTCTGAGTACGAATCTCAGCTCGGCCCTGTGTTAGCCGGGGGTGTGCAGCTTACCTTTCTGTGCCTCGGCTTCCTCATCTGTAAAACAAGTGTAATAACTGTCCCCATGTTTTAGGGCTGACACGGGGAACTGGCCAAATAAAAAGTTACATGTAAAGCACTTAATCCATACCTGGATATACAAGGCCCTCACTACGAAGTAGAGTTTCTTCTAAGCATAAGAGAAGGGTAGGCTGCGTCAGACCTGGGAAGAGAAGGCCAGTGTGGGCCAGGGCCGTTCAGAGAGAAGTTGAGGCCACCACTAGGGGGTCTCAAGCAGGCCAGGGGAGCAGGTTATGTCATGAGAGGGGAGGCTGGGCCCCCAGGCGGGACCCAGATCACAGAGGGCTTCGGAAGCTGCACCTGGCTTTGGACTACAGCCTCTGGGGTGCGGGGCTCACGGAACCCTCTGAGCGAGGAAGTAACAAGGGGCGAGTTGGGCTGGAACAATACAGACAGTGGAAAATCATGAAGAGGTTTGAATGGCTCATTTTGCGGGGCTGCTGGGGGAGAAGCCCTGGGAGTTCAGAGCCCTGCAGAACTCCCAGGGAAGAGGATCCAAGTGGAGCCCGCCTTGGTGGCTGCGTGGTCAGCTGAGGAGGATGCTGGCACAGCCGAGCCACTGTTGGCAGAAAGGGGGCACCAGGGACCTGCTGGGTCAGCAACCACCTGCCCTTTCCGAGCACCCAGGGAAAGGGCCTGAGCTCTCACTCCGCCTTCAGGCTTTCTCTTGCACCTGAGCTGGGCTGCTGCCCGGGGGCAAACTGAATGGACACTCTCTGTAGCCCTAGCTCCTCTGGACACTCCAGAGAACTCGCCTCGGGAGGAGATAACTCTAGGGCCGTGCCCCTCGGAGGCACAGGGACGGGTAGAGGCGGAGGCAGGATCTCAGCAGAAGGGGCCCTGGCACTGGAACCCAGTGTCGGGCAGTCAGGGAAGCAGGGAGCAAGTTGAAGAACTGGGTCCCAGGCCAGGTGTCTGCCCGCTCCTGCCGCATCTCCCATCAGAGGCTCTCTGCCACTGCTTAGCACTCAAACCTCTGCCTCCTGGGTACCAACTTCCCGACTGACAGGCTGCTGCTCTGCCCCACGGCCTCATGACTGGGAGCCCCGTCGGGCACCGTGCCCGGTGCCCCGTGCCAGTGGTGGAGGAGGATTTAAGATCCCGGGCCCCTGCACAGGGAGCAGCCTGTTGGTGGAGCTGAAGAGGCCTCAGCATAAGTGGGAGGCTCTAGAAAATACTGAGGATGAATCCGAAGGGCCTTTCACCTCATTCCCTTCCCTGAAAAGGCCAATTTTTTAAAAAAGAGCGCCCCTCCCAGGCACTCCCATTGAGAAGCTAAGACAGGCCCTTGTGGGGAATTGCCCCCCTTGCACACTCCCGCGTGACGGGAGGGCATTCACCGGCCAGCACCAGCCCCTGGAGCAAGCCCACAGGAGCTGGTATCCTCAAGAGGCCGACATGGCATAAGCTCTTATCCTCTGGTAGCAGCACATGCTTTTATGGGCCGAGAGAGCCAAGACTTTTGATAGGTCGCTGGGGAATGGGCCTCACACACATCTAGAATGTTCTGGTTGGTGCCAAGCTATTTTTTGATTTTTGTCTCATGATCAAATCATGCAGCCAAAAATACAAACAGCGTTCCAACTTCTAACATGAGTATCACTTTACCCTGGTAACAAATATGATCATTTAAGAAGTAGGATAAAGAACACATTCGTGTATCTGGTTTTTGCATATTCCACAAGACACACAAAGATGAGAGCTTGTCAGGGAGGGTGGAGACCTACGGGGCCTTGAGGCTGACCTCTGCACTTTCGTGATGGGGAAGCTGAGTCCCAGAACAAATGAAAATACAGGCAGCATCCTTTGAACTGCGGTTGTACCTTAACATTTACAAAACTTTTCATCATCTCTTGAACTTTCACTCGCACCGTGAGAGGCAGGCTATGCAGTGGATAAGAGTCGGTAATTAGGAGCCAGATCCTTGGAGTTGGAAACTTACTCATTGTGTGAGCTGGGGCAAGTCTCTGAATCTCTGAGCCTCATGGGGATGATAATAGAACCTAATTTTTAGGGTTGTTATCAGGGTTCAATGAAATAATACATACAACGTGTTTAGAATGGTGCCCGCCTCACAGTATGGACTATGAAGGTGTCAGCTACTGCTTTTTAAAAAAATCTTATCAGGATCCACAAAAGCCTCCTGAAGTGGGAAGAGCTAGATTATTATTCCATTTGACAGATCATAAAATTGAGGCTCGGGGAGATACACTGATTTGCTTGATTTTATATAGCTAGTCAGTGGTCAAGCCAGGAATCAATCCCAGATCTCTAGACTCGACACACTGGGGTCCTTTCCACCAGACCACCCAAATCCTGTGACAACCCCTCCAGCTTGCTCACCCACCTAACTTATAAATAAGTCAAGGAAACACTTTTTTTTTTTTACTACTTCTCTAAAGATCTGAGGTGGCCTACAACGAAGACACAGATTAAAGAGGGCAGTGGGACTAAACCTTTGAGAGAGAAGTCAGAAACGTTCAGAGAAAAGAGAGAAGTCATTTCACTGAGACCCGGGGCTGAGATCACTGGGACCAAAATCCGCTTGGCTCTGAGCTTCTTGGCATCCAGAGAACAGGAATGATGGGGCCAGATTCTGGCCAGTATTGTCAATAGGAAAGTTTCTGGGTTAAGAAGTGACCAGGGATGGCAGGGGGTGGGAAGGCCGTGCTGCATCATTGCTAAGCCTGCCCCATGGCTGGGCTGTACAGACACAAGGGAAAGGGAAGCAGGGATGCCACGGGCATGCAGATCCAGGCTGAAGACCTCAGAGGCAATTTGGTCACACCAGCTGTCCCCAGCAGGAACACTTTTTAGGGGAGGCATGTGACAGGCCAGGTCCAGGAGGGCTGCAGAGGTCTAGGAGCTGAAAAGTGCTCCTTCAAGAGATGGTCAGGCCGCAGCAGTGCAGAGAAGGAGGCGGCCCCAGCAGGGAAGAGAATGCAGTTAGTTCAAAGAGCGTCGGGAGCTCCGTCCTGGTCCAGGCAGGCGGGCGTGCAGGGCTACAGGGCTCGGCAGTTCTCTGCCCCTCCACACACCTCTCTGTCAGCCACCTGGCCCCTGGATGGAGCCCAGGCTTCCTTCCACCTGTGTCAGGGCTGGGCCACCGGGAATGAGGAAACGCTGAAGAGCTGGGAGAGTGGACAGGGCCCAGTGGCTTGGAACTCAGGTACCCTTTAAAGACAGTGCTTCATCAAAACATACATATATATTGTTTGGGGTTGAATTGTATCCCCCTAAAATGCATATGGTAAAGTCCTGACACCCAGGACCTCAGAATGCAACCTTATTTGAAAACAGAGTCATTGCAGATGTAAGTAGTTAAGTTGAAGTTGGACTGGGGTAGGCGGGCCCTCATCCACTATGACTGTGTCCTTATACAAAGAGGAAATTAGAGCACAGACACACACAGAGAGAACACCATGTGAAGATGAAGACAGAGATCAGGGTGATGCTTCTACAAGCCAAGGAACACTCAAGATGGCTGGTAAACAATTAGAAGCTGGGAGAGAGGCCTGGAACATGTTCTCCCTCATGGCCCTTAGAAGGAACCAACCCTGCCCACACCTTCATCTTGGACTCCAGCTCCCAGAACTGGGAGACAATACATTTCTGTTGTATAACCCTCCCAGCTTGTGGTACTTTATTACAGCAGCCCCAGCAAACTAATACACGTGTGTGTGCGCACACACACACACCACCCCCTCCCTGTAGGTACAAATGCGCTTTTCCAGGCCTGTGACACAGAGAGGCACATTTCCCGGAGAAGCATGGCCGAAGCAGGGCCATGTGTGTGCAAAACATTTAGCAGGTTTAAATCAACTTCCCATTTCTAGTTGACGCTGACACAGATGCAGGATGAAAACAAACCCGTTCTTTCCATGCTGCTCTCTAGACGCAAGGGCACTTCTATATTCACAACATCACTTAAGCCCCATCAACACAGAGCGGGTGCAGATGAAGAAAGCCTGAGCCTGAAAGGTGGGCACTGCCTGCATGGGGAGGGTGGGGCAGCCTAACGTGTGAATATTCCTGCCCCGCTGCGTGTGGGCGCAGAGGTAGCGGCAGTGACTGGGAGAGCGCAGGGCCGTTGTTTTAGAAAAGACCACTTGGGGCTTCCCTGGTAGCTCAGTGGTTAAGAATCTGCCTGCCAATGCAGGGGACACGGGTTCGAGCCCTGGTCCGGGAAGATCCCACATGCTGTGGAGCAACTAAGCCCGTGCACCACAACTACTGAGCCTGCGCCCTAGAGCCCGGGAGCCACAACTACTGAGCTCACGTGCCACAACTACTGAAGCCTGCAAGCCTAGAGCCCGTGCTCTGCAATAAGAGAAGCCACTGCAATGAGAAGCCCGCACCCCACAACGAAGAGTAGCCAGTGCTCGTCGCAACTAGAGAAAGCCCGCTCGCAGCAACAAAGACCCAACCCAGCCAAAAATAAATAAATAAGTAAGCAAATAAATAAATAAATAAATAATTTGAAAAAGAAAAGACCACTTGACTTCTTTGCACGTTTCCCCGAGTGTCCACCCGGCCAGCATGGCACACGGTGTGCTCTGCTCATTATGATGTGCTTCCTTTCCACTGGGACAATCCCCTCTCCTTCTGGGGCAGCAGTTGACAGGAATCAAAGCTCTTTCAGGTTGTTTACCTCATTGTCAGCTCGGTTCTAAGGAGGGAGGCAAAGAAAGGAGGAGTGATTTGTCGTTCATTCCTGAGGTAGCCGGGGCTCAAATTCCAGTCTTCAAGTTCAGTGTTATTTTTATAACAATGAGTATGGATTATTGAGCACCTACTATGAGCCAGGCCCTGCCCCAGGGTCTTTGTGGACGCTCTCCTGGGGAAGCCGGGAGGCATCTGCAGGTCTCGCTGACTCTGTGGCCTGGCTGGGCACAATCCCCCAAGGCTGTCCCCTCTGGGCGACCTCCAGAGAGGAACACTTGAACAAGTGGCCAGGCTGACAACTTGTTCCCAGGCCCCAGGAGATGCTTGTGAGGAATGACCCCAAATGTCCAGCACCCAGCTGGTAGACCAGTAATCCACGCAGGAAGTCCTCTGGCTAGGGGTCCAGCTCCCAAGGGCTGTTTAGAGACAGTCTCATTCCCTCCTTGTAACTCCTGAAACCCGAGGGCCAGCTCTCTTGGGTGCTAGTGAGCAGCAACCACCCAGGAGTGCTCCGGTGACACATACCCGCTCACCCAGAGCTGGCCTGGAGCCCAGCTGGCAGAAACCATGGCCCAGTGCAGGTGACAGAAACCCTGGCAAGTGAGTTATCCTTGGAACCTTTCTGGGCTAGAGGGTCCCTGGAAGCAGCAGTCCCTCTGGCCTGGGACATTCCCTCTGCCGAGGGGAGGGGTGCTCAGTGGCCCCACCTGCTGGAGCTGTTGGCGCAGCTCACCCGCCTGTGATGTAAGAAATTAGCCCCAGAGGATAGTTAAGGGGACAAAGGGAAATCTTCCTAGAGAGAGAGAAATCATTTCCTCTAAGAATTGTAAGCTCTGGAGATTTGCAAGGGAACAGCGCGGATGTTAAACTAACACGCTGGGGAGGAAGGCAGGTGCCAGGCTAAATAAAGACATGTTCAGGCCATACACAGAGAACACACTTCTTTATTTCCACAGGGAGACACAAATGTATATTAATAAGGATTCTGAACGCCAAGAAATCAAATAATGACATAAACATCACGTAAACACCAAAGCCCCAGAGTTGGCTGCAATCATTTGCTATGGAAGGAATAGAGGATTTTGACTGTCTGCCCTGCTCAGCAGCCTTCCAAACCTTCACAAAAGACAACTGCCCTGGGACTTGACACTCTGTATGAGAAGCTCCTGGCCTCAGCCCTTGACACTGGGGAGAAGCCCTAGGAAGGCACTGCAAGCACTAAATGCACAACAGCAAGGATGTGAACTGGGATTCATATTATGGGCAAGGAGCTCTGTATTTAAGTCTTGAGGCAAGTTGGCTTCCTAACCCCAAGGGGCACACAGACCTTCAGATGTGGTAGGACATTGGTGGGGAGAGGGGACCTGAAGAGGACAGCCTCTCCACATGGGCCCCACACACAAGAGGACAGGCCCTTGTGTACAGCATGGGAGGACATAGGCGTGAGTGGCTGCTCCCATCCACACCTGTGCCCAGCTTTGGCCTGCTGGACAGATAGCCATAGATGGGCCAGTTGCACCGAGGCCACACAATCCTGATGTGGGCCTGAGGTAGATATCTATCTCCTTTTGCCTGCCAAGCATCTTAACTCCATTTGCAGGTTTGAGGAAGCTGAAAGCACCTGTTACTCTCCTAGCTTCCTGTTGAAGCTAGAGTGGGGTGTATGACTGAGGCTTAGGCCATTAGATTTGGGGTCAGTGCTAATACTGAAGACAAGCAGGGCCAGCAGAGAATCTGCCACAGCATCCCATTTCCCGGAGCAGCTGTACCAGGGATGCCAGAGGCCATCCATGGTGATGCTAGTGGACAAACTACAAGGTCTACTGCTCAGTGGTGCCAACACAGGTGTCCTTATCAGACTAATTCTGTGCCATGATTTTGTCTGTGGATCTAGCCACGTGGCCAACAAGCCTGATTCTCTAATTCTCCCAGCAATTCTGTGAGCTACCCAATATCCTTCCTATAAATTCCTTTATCTAAAGGCTCCACATGTTCATTAATTTTTCTGATTCTGTGTTCTTTCAGATCTTACCTCCCTAATCCCTAGTATTTTATTAGATCTTTAATATTTTGGAGAGACTGTTTTTTTAATGTTTTAACTAGAATTTTTATTTCTCTTCAGTGGGAGGGCTAATCCTCCACTATCAAAACTGGAAGCCTCAATGTTTCAAATCTGACTTCCCCATGGGTCAGGCAGCCATGAGCCAGGGATTCACCAAGCCTCTAGTACCACCCTTATCACATTTTTTGATCATCCATTTATCATCATAACAGGAACTCTTTGAGTAAATGAACAAGGTCCAATTTATTTATACATCCTTGGCACTTAGCACAGAGCCTGGCTCAAAACAAATATGCAGGAAATGCTGTTAGGATGAATGGAGTACTTAGGCTGTGGTTCTTAGAAGAGAGATTTGTGTTGGACCTCAAAGGATGGCTAGGTTGTGGAGAGAATAGGGAAGGATATATTCCAAGTTCTCAACAAGGGTTTATGGGTCCTCTATCTATCAGGGTTCTTCGTTGTAAGCAACAGAAACTGACTCTGGATGATTTTCTGAAGAAAGAATTAATGAACTGGAAAAAAAATAGAAGATGCACAGAGAAACAACTGAACAGAAAGGGACAAAGAGGATAGAATGAGACGATCTAACCTATGTGTAATTGGTATCCAAGGAAGAAAAAGGAAAGGAAAGAGAAAATGGGAGCAGAAGAAGTATTTGAAGAGTTAGTGGTTAAAGACTTAACAAAAGTGATAAAAGGCATCAAACCACAGATTCAAGAGGCCTACAGACCTAAACAAGAATCATATACTGAGGCGTAACACAGTAAAACTGCTGAAATAAAAGACAAACAGAAAATATCAAACACAGCCATAAATTAAATTATATGATGTTTGGGATTTACTTTGAAATGATGCAATAGTACTAGAAGAAGTGGGCAGGGTTATAGATAAAAATATATGGGGAACTTTCACTTCCAGAAGTGTTACCAATTATGTAGCAGAGGAGTACTCCCACAGTAAACAATGGTAAAACTGGACAAAATATATGAAGCAATTGCTTTCAGGCATTATAAATTTGACATTAGACCTTAGGCAACAGATAGCACAAGTCTTCAATCCCTGAAAGCAAAGGACAAGCTCCACAATTGCTCCAGTTCTCTGCGTGGGGAAAATTCCCTAACTGCAGGGAGGCAATCTGGAATTCCAGCAGAGAATGGTGGTCCTACTCAGGTGAGAAAGCAGCGATCAGAGTTAGGGGAAGCTAAAATGGTTGTGATCTTTGGGATAGGGTACTGGAGAGGAGAGAGCTACAAGTGGGAATAAGCACAAAAAGTCCATGTATCAGTTTGCTAGAGATGTCATAATAAACTACCACAAACTGGGTGGCTTAAACAAATACATTGTTTCACAGTTCTGGAGGCGAGAAGTCCAAAATGAAGGTGTGGGCAGAGTTGGTTCCTTCTGAGGGCTATGAGGGAAGGATACGTTCCAGGTCTTTCTCCTGGGCTTGTAGACGGCCATCTCATCCTTATATCTCTTCACATCACCTTCCACCTATAGGTATCTCTGTGTCCAAATTTCCTCTTCTTATAAGGGCACCAGTAATATCGGATGAGGGCCCACCTTCATGACCTCACTTTGATTTGATTACTTCCATAAAGACCTTCTCTACAAATATGGTCACACTCTGAGGTACTGGTGGTTAAGACTTCAACATGTGAATTTGGAAGGAACATAATTCAACATATAAGAGTCCATCTGGGGGCTTCCTTGGTGGTGCAGTGGTTGAGAGTCCGCCTGCCGATGCAGGGGACACGGGTTCATGCCCCGGTCTGTGAAGACCCCACATGCCACGGAGTGGCTGGGCCCATGAACCATGGCCGCTGAACCTGTGCGTCCGGAGCCTGTGCTCCGCAGTGGGAGAGGCCACAACAGTGAGAGGCCCGTGTACCACAAAAAAAAAAGAGTCCATGTGGGATCCCCTGAAAGTCTTTGGCTGAGTCTGGGCTATAAATAGGCAGAACAAGATATCATCCCTGATGTTAAGTATACAATAAAAACTTACTAAACCTACAAGGAACCGTGAAATTGTGAAAAGAGCAGTCAATTGGAATCAACCTTGAGACGGTCCAGATGTTGGATTTAGCAAAGACTTTAAAGCAACCATGAAAAAAATATGTTCTAAGAATAAAAGGCAAATATAGTATTGATGAATGAACTACCCAAAATAACCAAATGAAAGTCTAGAATTGAAAAAGGACAATAACTGAAATGAATAATTCACTGGGTGGGATTAATATTAGTTTGAAAAAGACAGAAGACAGACTCAGTAAGTTTGAAGACAAATGAACAGAATTTATTCAATGTGACGGACAGAGAAAAAAATTGAAAAAAAAATGAACAGAACCTCAGGGACCTTGAGAAATCAAATAGTATAATATGCATGCAATTTGTAGTCTCAGAAGGAGAAGAGAATAAGAATGAGGCAGAAGAAATATGTTAAGAAATTATGGACAAGTTTGTCCTAAAGTTTGAGGAAAATTATGACTTATAGAACCAAGGAGTGCAGTGAACCTCAAGCAGAATAGATACAAAGAAAACCATGCCTAGCCATATCATAGTCAAACCATTGGAAACAAAAGGTAAGAGACAGTCTCAAAAGAAGTCAGGAGAAAAACATATACATCACACACAAGGGAACAATGATACACACTGTGCTGGAGCAATTGGATAGCCACCAGAAAAAAAAGAAAAAAAGAAAAAATCACCACATGGATCCCTCATGTTGCCCTTTTATAGCCTTTCCTTCCCCTACCCGTCCTTCACCCTATTAACCAGCAATCTGTTCTCTATTTCCATAATTTTGTCATTTCAAGAATGTTATATAAATGGAATCATACATATAAAAAAGCCAATCATAAATGGGATTGGCAATTTTCATTTAGCAGAATACTCTGGAGATTTATTCAGGTTGTTGCATACATTGATAGTACTTTCCTTTTATTGCTGAATAGTATTTCATGGTATAGATGTATCACAGTTTGTTTAACCACTCGCTTGTTGAAGGACATCTGGATCATTTCCAATTTTAGGCTATTATGAATAAAGCTGCTGTAACATTTGTGTACAGGTTTTGTGTGGACATAAGTTTTTATTTCTCTGGGATAAATGCCAAGAGTGCATTTGCTAGATTGCATGGTAGTTGCATGTTTAGCTTTTTAGGAAACTGCCAAACTATTTTCCAGAATGTCTGTACCATTTTATGTTCTCAGCAACAACATATGAGTGATCCAGTTTCTCTGCATCTTCCTCTAGGCTGCCCCTAGATTGAGTTGTTCTGTATTTTTATTGTTGTGGTAGTTATCAATACATCAATCTATCTTTGTGTAAAATTCACAGAAATATATATGAAAATGTCAATTTACAAATAAAAATTTAAGAATGAAGAGCAAAATTGTAGGAGTTATATTGACAGACTTTTAAAGACTCATTATAAAGACTGAATAATCAGAAAAGTGTGGTATTGGTGTAAGAATAGACAAATACATCAATGGAAAAGAATAGAAAGTCCAGACATAGCCTCACGCACATTTGGCCAATTGATTTTCAACAAAGGTGCCAAGGTAATTCAATGGGCGATAACACAAACTTTAAAAAAAAATGGTGCAATTACAACTGAATATTCATATGGGGAAAAGTGAACCTGAACCCTTATCATATACCATATATAAAAATTAACTTGTAATGGGTCATAAATCTAAATATAAAAGCTAAATCTATTGAAAAATTCAGAAGGAAAATAGAAAAATATTTGCAAATATGGGATAGGCAAACATTTTCTTGATAGGACACAAAAAGGATTTACCATATTAAAAAAATGATACGTTGGGTCTCATCAAATTTTGCTCTGTGAAAGAACCACTAAGAAAATTAAATGGTAAATTTGCCAACTATATATCTGAAAAAAGACTTGTATAGAGAATATACAAATTACACTTACAATTTAATAACGAGACAAGGAACCCAATTTAAAAATGGGCAAACAATTTAAATAGGACACTTCACAAAAGAAGACATACGAATGTCCAAAAAATACATGAGAATATACTCACTATCATTTGTTATCAAGGAAGTACAAATTAAAACATAAAGAGAGATCACTTCACACTCACTTGAATGGCAAAAATTTAAAAGCTGGACAATAACAAGTGTTGGCAAGGACGTGGAGCAACTGGATCTCTTAAGCTTTGCATTGGGCGAACACAGAATGGCATGATCACTTTGGAAAACCCTTTGGCAGTTTCTTGTAAAGTTTAACATATAGTGACCATACAGCTCAGAAATTCCATTACTAAGTATTAGCCAAGAGAAACGAAAACATATGTTCACACATATTTGTATAGAAATGTTCATAACAGCTTCATTTTTAGTGGACAAAAACTGGAAACAACACAAATGCCATCGACAGATGAATGGATAAACAAGTTGTAGTATATGCACAATATGGAATATGACACAGCTTTGGAGAAAACCAAACTTCCTATACATGCAACAGCATGAATGTGCTCAAAAAAATTGTGGTGAGCAAAAGAAACATAGGACAAAGGAGTACGTACCACATTGTTCCATTTATATGAAATTCTACAAAAGGCAAGACTAATCTATAGTGACAGAAAGCAGATGAGTTCTTGCCTGGGGCCGGGGCAGGAGGGATTCAACTGCAAGAGGGCACCAGGGAGCTTTTTGAGGTAATAGAAATGTTCTATACCAACAACATGGATCAATCTTGCAAACAATAGAAGGAAGGCACACACAAAAGAATACATATTGCATGATTTCATTTATATTAAGTTCAAAAAAATAGGCAAAGCTAAGGTATAGTGCTTAGGGATCTATACTTCAGTTATCACTTAACCAAACTAAGAAGGTAAGTGAGGAAGTGATTGCGGGAAAAGTCAGGCTAATGGTTTCCTACAGTAGGGATCGGAGGTGTCACGCTTGGGAAGGGACATGTGCACAGCATCCGGGATGCTAGCAATGTTATCTTTCTGATCTGGATGGCAGTTACATGAGTTTTACTCTAGAGCAATTTGTTAATCTGTATTGTTTTGACTATGTACCTTTTTGCTTGTCTGTTATATTTTACGAATAAAGACATTAAAATAAAAAGAAGAGCAAAAATGGTAACTGAGAGGCAAAGCTGAGGCTGGTACAGGGGATGAGGTCACGAGAGTTGAAAGCTGCACAGAACAAGCAGCTTTGGGACTAAGCCTGTGAAGTATTCCTAGGGCTACCCTTGAACTTGCTGGGGGCAGGTGGACAATGCATCTTCTTAACTGCTGTCCCATCGCATACTCAGCACAGGGATGGGCACATAGTACACTCACCTGAGGCTTGTGCATACATTGGTGGTATTAGGGTGTGCCATTAAGACACGCCTAAGTCAGAGCATACTCCCCAGGGGCCACCTACCATAAAGCACCAGACTTGAAGGCAAGGGGCCTGGGCTAAGGCACCAGCAATGTCACTTCTAGCTACATGACCTTGGACAGGTCATTTCACCTCTCAGTATTAGTTTCCTTATTACTAGTCCTGGCTATGAGGGTCAGTATATATCTATATATCTGTATCCTTCTGCACCCAAATCCAACCTTTAGGAATGGCCAATGCAGTGTCTCGAAGCAGGAACACCAAAAGCCTCAACCCAAGGCAGCCAACTGGTCCCCCACATCTCGTCACCCCTGGGTTTAAATGCCTCTGGGTGTGAGTTAGCATGGCGACGTGAGGGACTGCGCGCCAGCTATTCCAAGCTGAATATCTCAAAAGGTGCCAATTCTGAAAGGGGTAGCAGGAATGGGGAAGTGGGAAGGTAGGAAAGCCAAATGCTCTGAACCTCGGCCGAGTTCACTGCACCCAAGGTGGGTGCATGAGGTGGGGATCACCACTGTTGCCTCCAAAAACCGCTCTGGTCCCCGACAAGACATTCAAGCTGGGAACTTGGGACAAGCTTCCTTATCCTGTTGGGGAAGGAATGCCCACTTCCTTTGGTTCATCTGAGAGAGAAGCTCTGGGTTCACCCCTGTTCACTGATAGGCAGGAACGTTTTGCAAATTAAAGACTTAAGATGAGGGCTGGCTGGCAATGTAGGAATGGCAACAATGGACCAGATGCTACAGCCTTATCCATTTCAAAGGTTCATGAATAGCCAGCTGTACCATGGAAGGATCCAGGCTTCTTTTTAATAACATGACATGGTCCTGATCAGGCATCAAGTGGTGCCAGCACCTGTTTTCTTCTTGTTCCTGTTCCTCATATATATACTTTTATTCTCAAGTAGATGTAGAAATCCACTGCAAATAGATTTAACTTTGGGGAGAAATGATTTGCTGATTCCCCCTGCCCCCTGACACACACTATTCCATTTGGAAATGTGAAAACAATATAACTATGATTAAGACATTTTTAAAAAAAGAAATCACTCAAATCCCATCACCCTAACAGAGCTTTTTATATTTAAGCGTTTACTGTGCAGAAAGTGTTTGTAAGTTGCAAGACCACAATGTAAATACAATGGCACCTTCTTCTTTACAAAACCTTCTTCTGTTCCACGTATTCCTCAGCCTGCTGCAAGTTTCAGAATGAGCATATTAAGTGGCCTCATAATATGCAATGGAATGGATATGCCATAATTTAATTAGCCACCCCTTATTGTTGAGCGATTCATTTGTTCCCAGTGTTATAGGGCTACAGCCACTCTCGTCATGAACATCTTCATGCACATATCTTCTCAATTCTGTTGAGATGCTTCCTGAGGAATCAAATCTCAGGAGGGAGAATTATTGGGTTAAAGGGTAGGAACAGCCCCAGGGCCACTGCTTCAGTTGCCTGGGCTGCCTTCCACCGGGCTGGGCCCCTTTCTGAAATGCACATACCCTCCATACTAGCCGGCCTTCCCCTTCAGCCCCCCAAAGCTGTCCCACGCACTCTCGGTGCCTTGGTTACTGCCTGTTGTGTGGGGATAAACTTCTATTTGCTCTCTGGGTGCCCTGCACCATGGTTTCAAAACAATGCAAACTTGTTTGGGGAAACAGAGTGAGCCGATGTGGAATACGCTCTGAGCTTCAACAGCTGAGACTCCACAATAATTATCTTTGGGGGATGCCAGCCTTGGGAAGTAAGGAGCAGATGCGTTTGTTTCTCTGAGCCTACATGGCAGAGAACTTTACCCCGCACCCTGACGAGTGAACCACAATGCTCTGACACAGGCAGCCTCGCGCTGACTACCAGGCTCCCCTCAGCACCCACTGTGTGCCAGGTCCTGCCATGAACCAGAAATGGCCCTTGCCCTCAAAGAGCCCCCCACCTGGTAGAGCGAAATGAGTGAACAACTGACAGGGATGCAATGTGGTGTCACGGTCAAGAGCAGGTGCATTGCAAACCAGGCCGACTTGCGTCTGGGAGCCCACCTTTGCCATCCCCTTGTTGCATGGCCTCGAGCAAGTTAATTTACATACTGTTTTTGGCCTTGGTTTCTCCGTCTACAAAATAGGCGTAATGTCAGTACTGAGCCCTGTGGGGTTGTGATGAGGAGTTAGTGAGTCAGGGCATGGAAAGCCTGCAGCACCGCGCCTGCCACATAGTCCAGTAAGTGAAATATTTCCTGAAAGGGACTGATGGAGTCGACGAAACCCCATTCTTCCTGCCTGGGGGATGAGGAAATGCTTTTTGCCCTCGTCCCAGCCCAGGCAGTGAGGGGTGCTGGGGGACCCCAGCAGGCCAGAGGGTCTGGTCACTGCCACCGGCCCCAGGACAGGAAGGCGTGCAGGTGAACCCCAGTGAGCAGCCCTGCAGTGGCTAGGGAGGAGAGGACCTCAGTGACTTGGGGCTGCCTGAAAAGCCATTCATGGAAGCTTCTCCTGACTCTGCCTATATGATTTCTACCAGGAGGGGAGAGCAACTTGGCCCAGCTGACTAGTCTTTCCCAAGCGCTAACTTGGCCTACTTGATTAGAAAACCACAGCCCTGGGCGGACCGCCTGGCCAGCCATCAGTGTTAATGCAAGGCCCAGCTGAGGAATACAGCCGGCCAGGCCCACGCCCAGTGCCACGAAGCCTTTTGCCTTGTCCAGGACGTGGTCCAGAGATATAAAAGAGCTGATTTAATAGCAGAGCTACTTAGAGTCGACATTTACAAGGGCCAGCAATGCCTTATATGCAATGAAAGGAACATGAGTGGGGCAGCTTCTCTCCACACCACCCCTGAGTCCCAGGGTAAAGTTTCCCAGAGGAGCTGTCAATTGGGAATGGCCTTGAACCGACGCAGCTGGCCGCGCAGGCACATAGACCACAGAAGTCCCCATCACCACTGTGCTTAGCGTCCTCTTCCCATCAAGCCTCATACTCACTTCTTTCTGGGAACAATCTGCTCTCCTCTTGTGGCTGGGAATCTATTGTCTGCATCCAAAGTAGCCCCTCTTTCAATCCAATTCACCCATTTCTTATTACACCCCGTCTTTAACGCCCATTGTCTGAGCACCTACCGTGGCAGATGCAGACCTGAGACAGACGTCATCCTCTTCCCTCAGACAGTTAACTTTAGCGGAATCACCACCTAGCAAAGCAGCACAGGCCCTGGGTAATCATCCCCTCCAGCGTTTCCCAAAGCATGAGCCACACTTAGGGGCTTTACAATATTCTAATAGACGCTCAGCTCCAAAAAGGTGGCGTGGTGACGAAAGTTTGAGTAAAGCTGAGTGGAGGAAAGTCAGCAAGCTTTTTTTTTTTTTTTTTTTTTTTTTTTTTTTTGCAGTACGCCAGCCTCCCACTGTTGTGGCCTCTCCCGTTGCGGAGCACAGGCTCCAGATGCGCAGGCTCAGCAGCCATGGCTCATGGGCCCAGCCGCCCTGCGGCATGTGGGATCTTCCCGGACCGGGGCACGAACCCGTGTCCCCTGCATCGGCAGGCAGACTCTCAACCACTGAGCCACCAGGGAAGCACCAGGGAGCTTTCTTGATTGCCCAACTTCCCAGGGCCTGTGATAGGCCAAGGTGCACTGTGACTCTCCCATGGAGAACGCAGCATCCCCCAAGTATATTGGACTCCAGGCCCACGTGGAAAAAGCACTGCAGGAGATTCGCAGCCAACCAACACCCGCTGGGACACACAGAACTATTCCCAGCACCTTATTTATTCGATGAAGAGACTAAGGCCCAGAGAAGAAAAGCGTGTCTGAACTAGTTCAGCTTGTAGCACCTTCAAGAGGGCTGGCTGTCTCTGCCCTCCACCACCCCCATTTTTCAGAGGGCTGAGCCATTAGAGGGTTTTAAGCGTGGGGTTGGTATGGCTGAATGAGCATTTTGGCAAATCGCTCTGACTGATGTGTAGAGGAGGACGCAGAGGGTGCCAGTGAGAGGACGATTATAGTAACACAGGTGAGACGTGCTGAAGACCTAAAGTAGAGCAGTGGTGGGCGTGCTTTCCAGGAGGAGATACATCCTAGAAACAATTTGAAAGTAAATTGGCAGGAATTGGTGGCTGACTAGTTGGGGGAGAGGGAGGAGTTAAGGGTGATGCTGAGAAGTCTTGCCTGGGTGACCGGGTAGATGTGGGTGCCATGTGCTGGAGAAAGAGCTGGCTGCCTGGCGTTAGAGGGTGTTAGAGACTTCATCCCAGTGGCTGTGGAATGCTCAGTGTGGACATCCAACAGGCATTTGGCTTTGTGGGGAGAGGTTCAGGCTAGAGACCTCCATCAGGGAGATAACTGCAGAGAGATGGAAGTTAAAGCAGAAGAATGGAAGAAATGGCCCAGGGAGAACCTGTAGAGGGTGGAAAGGCAATGGGCCAGGGCCTCAAGGAGGCTCCAAAGAGCTCACCGTCTCGAGCTTACCCTTTTCTGACGTTCCTCTCACATTGCACCTCCTCCAGGCAAGGAATGCTCCCAGAACAGAAATACAAGGTGCTGAGGGGATTTAAAGGATAGACAATTCACCAAAAACGTGACAAAAAGAGTAAAGAAAAAAAGCCACAGATTCTACTTCCACCAATGAACAAGTAAATTCTTGTTGAACCAGTCCTCCTGCAGATAAAGCCAAAAACATGGAGAGTAAACAAATAAACAAAAAAATAAAAACACATTACCTGAAGACAGTAGGGAGAGATTGAAAGCAGGCAGATACTAGAGGGGAGCAAACAGCTGGAAGAAGAAGATGACACTGGGTCACTCTCCCATTTTTTATGATGTTTAGCTTTGAGGACAGGACCTACTCGGCACCAGGCAGGGCAACTAAAACTCTGCTGGAAAACTTGCAGCCTTTTGAGATTGAAGAACTTCAGCATGGAGTTCAGAGCAACCACGGCAGCTGAATAGTAGGGAGAAAGTCCCCCAAATGAGAGCCAGAAAGAAAGAGCCTCAAATCCTATGTGTAAACTATACCCAACTCTCTGCTGACCTCAAATCATGCCTGTACGGGATAGACTTCAAGAAGTCTAGCGTGTGTTTTTTCTGACACCAAATATGGTGTCTTTCCTAAACAACAATGAATTCAATTCTCTAACACCACTTGGCACAAAAACAGAAATATAGATCAATGGAACAGGATAGAAAGCCCAGAGAGAAACGCCTACACCTATGGTCACCTTATCTTTGAAAAAGGAGGCAAGACTATACAATGGAGAAAAGACAGCCTCTTCAATAAGTGGTGCTGGGAAAACTGGACAGCTACATGTAAAAGGATGAAATTAGAACACTCCCTAACACCATACACAAAAAGAAACTCGAAATGGATTAGAGACCTAAATGTAAGGCCAGACTATAAAACTCTTAGAGGAAAACATAAGCAGAACACTCTTTGACATAAATTGCAGCAATATCTTTTCAGATCCGTTTCTCAGTGTAATGGAAATAAAAACAAAAATAAACAAATGGAACCTAATTAAACTTCAAAGCTTTTGCACAGCAAAGGAAACCACAAACAAAACAAAAAGACAACCTACAGAATGGGAGAAAATATTTGCAAATGATGTGACCAACAAGGGATTAATCTCCAAAATATACAAACAGCTCATACAGCTCAATATCAAAAGAACAAACAACCCAGTCGCAAAATGGGCAGAAGATCTAAATAGATATTTCTCCAAAAAAGACATACAGATGGCCAACAGGCGCATGGAAAAATGCTCAACATCACTAATCATTAGAGAAATGCAAATCAAAACTACAATGAGGTATCACCTCACACTGGTCAGAATGGCCATCATTAAAAAGTCTACAAACAATAAATGCTGGAGAGGGTGTGCAGAAAAGGGAACCCTCCTGCACTGTTGGTGGGAATGTAAATTGGTGCAGCCACTATGGAGAACAGTGTGTGGAGGTTCCTTAAAAAACTAAAAACAGAATTACTGTATGATCCAGGAATCCCACTCCTGGGTATATATCTGGAGAAAACCATAATCTGAAAAGATACATGCACCCCCATGTTCATTGCAGCACTATTTACAATAGCCAAGACATGGAGGCAACCTAAATGCCCATCGACAGATGAATGGATAAAGAAGATGTGGTACATGTATACAGTGGAATATTACTCAGCCATGATGAAAAAGGAAATCTTGCCACTTGTGACAACATGGATGGACCCAGAGGGCATTATGCTAAGTGACGTAAGTCAGACAGAGAAAGACAAATACCACATGATCTCACTTACATGTGGTATCTAAAAGTCAAAACAACCAGAAAAACAATATAAAATGAAACCAGACTCATAGATACAAACAGATGGTTGCCAGAGGGGAGGGGGCCTGGATGGGTGGGTGAAATAGGTGAAGGGGATTATGAGATACAAACCACCAGTTACAAAATAAGTGAATCACAGGGATGTAATGTACAGAACAGGGAATATGGTCAATATCATTGTACATCAACTATATCTCAATCAAAATAATTTTTTCCCAACTGCTCTCCTAGGTTGGTGCCCAGGAACTGGCCACATTTCAGCACTGGCACTGGAAGATCTGACCCTCATTCTTCTGCTGTAATTGATGCTCGGGTTATGGCCAGGCAACAGTGAAATGCAATGAAGAAAAAAAAAGCAGCAAATGACCGAACTGGGACTCAAGCCCAAGATTCTAACACCCTCTGTAGCACCACTGCCCTCGGAGGAGATCCTCTGATTTAGCTCCCAGTGGCTGCTAAAATGGAATGCCGTCTACTTAGAGAAGCCATTGTGATGATCAAACCTAAAGTCACTCCCTCTGCTTTCTTAACAATGAAAATTATATCATCAACAAAAAACTGTTACCAGCTCCTCCCACCCCCAGGTAATGATGCACTGTCATGTCCACAGAGTGAAAATTGTAGGCAATGAGAGATTGGTAAGCTAGAAGTCCTCAGATGGCTTTATTGATGGGTGACTCTAGAAGGGCTTGATAGACACATGTACAAGTGACTTGATATACACAAAGCTCATGGCCATATTACGAAGGAGCCTCTATCACCCCACCAGGTGGCAGGTGAGCTCCCCAAATTGTCGAATTCTGTTCTCTGACCAGGGCTTGGAGCATCTTCCTCGAAGACACTTCCTTGTGCTTGTGACACTGATTAACACCTGACTGTAACAGCAGCTGGCACAGCTGCACTAGTGCCATCTCTGAGTTTGGGACCTGTTGCTATAATCAGACTGGCCCAACATATCAACTCCAGCTTAGTCCAGGACTACACTGGGTCACGTACATCTCATATGTATGAGTCACTCCTCAAACACAGCCCCAAGAGGTAGGCCTTATTATTCTCACTCATAAAATGAGGAAATGGAGGCTTGCGGAGGTGAAGGGAGTGGCCCAAGTTCACAGAGCTGGCCAATGTCGGGGCCAGGACTTGAACTCGCATGCCCATCCTGGTCTCTCTCTGGCGTGTAGAGCCAGCGCACCTTCTTCTACACAAGGCAGCCTACATGAATATGCTCTGGGGAAGGCGAATAGGATGAGCTTGGTTGGCCTCCCAGCTTGTGACCGAAAGGGCCCAAATTCTACCCACTCACTCATTGATACCATCTTTAGAGAAAGCACTGGAAGCACAGTGTTCTCCTGCCCTTTCCAGGGCTGCCAGCAGGAAGCTTGGAAAGGATGCTTGTCTGGAACCTTCCCTAGGCCCTGCACATGTCTAGCAGTCTGATCAGTTATTTGTGGAGGCCGTGTTAGTCTGAACGGAAACAGCGGCAAGTCAGAAGCCCACGTTGCATTTGTTAACGGGATCTCAACTCGGCAGTGCTGGCCTCGCAGTGCCCACCCAGGCAGCATGATGAAGGCTCTCCTAAAGCAGGAAGGCCACCTCTTGGGACAATGGCCTGGGAGCTGGTGCCCAGACATGCTGGGTGTGAGGTGGAGGAACCAACGTAGCAGCACGTCGGAGGACTTTTTTCTTTATTACAAACCCCATTCCCAGTCCCCACAAGCTGAAGCCACAGGACCCCCAGACTCATCACAGCTTTTGAGAGTGGCTAAAGTAGAGCACAGAAGAAAGTCCAATGGCGGACTCCTAGCTAAGTAATGGCAGGGGGGGTGAGTGGGCAAAGTTTCTCCCCTTTACCTCCCTCTTCTGCCTTCCTGCTTGCTACCTCTGCCTGTTGCTCTCTCAGCCAATGGAAACTTCCCCTGAGGGAGCAGGCAGCAAAACGACTAGGGATTGGCTCAGGATTCAGATTGAGGCCAAGTTCAAGTTTACTAGGTTGACAGCAGTCCCCTGATTTTACCGTTTTACCCAGGATCCCTCCATCACTCCCAAACTCAGAGAGGCACACCTGACTCATACAGTCATTGAATCAACAGCAACTATGGAGTAGCCAGCCTGCAGGGCACTAGGGACAAATTGGCGGGCAAGGCAGCCACAGGCCCTGTGCTCTGAGAACAGACATTCTAGGTGGGGAAGAGAAAAAAAAGTCCATGAATACATAACGATTTCGTAATAAATGTTATGAACGATAGTTTCATACTAAGTGTTATGAAGATAAGATGCACGGTAATGTGCTGGTGCCCGTGGGGGGTTTGCGGACTGGCAATCCTAGTCAGGAGGTTCAGGGGAGAAGACACACTGGCACATTCCCAGCACACGGGTAATCTACAAACATGCCAGAACAAGTCACGCCCTCTCCCTCTTACACACACACACACACACACACACACACACACACACACACACACACGATCATGGGATGTCAGGGATGGAAAGGCCCTTGGAGGTCATACAGTCCAGTGGCTTCCAATCTTCTAAAGAAGAGTCTTCTTTGGAGAAGCCACATTCTTGGCCTCATCCTTGTTCCCCCAAGGTACCACGCTGGGAATGCCAGAGAACACGGTTTGGGTGCCACTGCTCCCATCCAAGCCCCTGGGCTTACACAGGCACATTCCAAGGCCCAGGATAGAGAAAGGCCTTGCCCAAGCTCAGGCCATGAGTTGGGAACAGAGCGGGGGCTGAGGGCTGGGCCTTTACTCCTCCCCTCCATGCTCCGTAGAGGCTTCTCCCAACCCTCAGCTGTGGCTGCCTGACAAGCGCTGTGGCTGGGGTTAGGGCCATCAGTGATGTCCCTAAGGAATGAGGGAGCCCATGGGCCTCGGGTACCACGGAGGACAGAAAGGAAGGAGCCAGATGGGAATTGGTGCCCCCATCCCAAGCCAGCCACCTTGGCTGTGGGCACAGCACTGCAGCTAACAAGCATCTCACTCTGCCAAGGAGAGAAGGTAGGGAGCAGGGTGACGTGTGTGTGTGTGTGTGCGTGAGCACACGTACGCATGCAGTGGAAGTCCATCCTACCCAGACGTCTGGCACCAGCTTCAAGCTGGGCATAGACAAGGGCTTTCAGAGGCAAGGGCTGGCAAAGACAAGTGTCTCTTGGGGAACTGCTCACGACCCACATATATTTGTGACAATTAATGGTTCTGGCAAATTTTTTATTCAGATGAGAGACTTTTGATTTCAGAACCAGCCAAAACTAATGCAGAGTCAAGTGGCATGAGGAAAAGTGTGTGGGTTGGCAGCCGGTCCACCCTGGGTGAGAATCCAAGTTCTGCCGGTAAGTGCCTTTGCGATCTTAGACAAGTAATTGTAAACCTCACTGGGCCTCTGTTGTCTTGTCTGTAAAATGGACCTGTAAGAGCTACCATTTGTGGAGTGTCTGCTTTGGCCAGGCTCTGGGCATGTGAAGAAATTCTCATTCCAGCCCCACAAGAGCTTTGCAAGTTACACTGTTTTAATGCTGCTTCTCACGCCAGCTTCATGGCCCGAGAGCCCCTGGCAGGGATGACAGTCACGCGGCACCTCCTCGCCCTGTCTGTTCACGCAGCTTGTCTGAGCCACTCCCGATGGAGGAACAGGCTGTCTCCTCACTCAGATCAGGAACGGCCAGCTCCTGGGTGCGATACCGAGGTGATCAAGGTGCACAGGCAACTGCTCAATGCTTGTTTCACAGGCCAGTTGTCCCAGCCCAACTGGGAGCCCCCAGGATAGGGGCAGGGTGGGCCTCCCCACTGGAGCCTCAGCACCTAGCCCAGGGCCAGCACACGGACCGCCTCAGTAGATGTATGCCGAATGGACAATGATGTACTCTTGCTCTGTCACAGATAACTTCCTTGGTGGCTCAGGAAAGTTAGGATGGTCCCAGGTCCCTGGCAGAAGCCAGGACAGAGATGCTAGAATTTCAGACGTCACAACTAGGGAGGCGCCGCAGGAGATGGCCTAGTTACTGGACAGATAGAGGTCCGCAGCCAGTGCCAGGAAGGGATGACCCCAAGTCAGCAACAAGCTGTCGACAGAGCCTGACCCAGACCTCACAGCTCTTGAGCCTGGGGGACCCTGCAGCCCGTCCAGTCCTCTGACCTCCTCCGATGCAGCCAAGCTGGCTCCAGTACCTCCAGATTCCACAAGGGCCCTGGCGGACCGTACTGCAGCATCCCTCTGGCAGTCGTGTGCTGGGCGTGGGGCTGGAAGAGCAGCAGAGCTACTTCCCAGTGAGGCCCCAGGTTCCGCCCTGGCTTCAAGCCCTCCCCCTGACCTTGCAAGCACCTCAGGAAATCCCATTCTGGCCACTATCTGCTTCCTCCCAGCATCCGGGCCCCTCTGCTCTGACAGGCTTGACGCCAGCCCATCCCCCAGCCGCTCTACCCTCAGGCCAAAGCTCAGGTTCAGGATCCCCAGGATCCTGGTCAGCAACCAGAGTTGCTTCCCAGATTCCTTCCCAGAGTTCTGAGGAGACAGCCGGGGGTCACTACCAGCCTGTTGTAGCCAATTCCTCACCTGAAGGGCCCGTGCCTATGGCCTGTCAGCTTCTGATGCAAAGCCTGGGGGAACCAAGGGTTCTAGAGACTTGGGGCCAGGCTGACCGTGCCCTCACCCCCTTCCCAACTGTGTAGCTTAGGATACGTGGTGGAAGGCCTGCTTCCCAGGCAGCTGGGAGGGTTCAATGAGACAATGGGTTTGCAAGGCCCTGGCAATACGACTGGTACCCACGAGCGGCTCTGTGAGGCCGGCTTTCCTTCCATGGGGAGGGCTTCTTAACCAGGGGCCCCAGATGGATTTCCAGGAGTGCCAGGAACCCCCATAGATGACCCACATGTGTGTGCATGAGTCTTTTTCTGAGGAGAAGCTCCCATGGCTTTGATCGGAGCCTCAAAGCGGTTCCGTGACACACCAAAGGTTAAGAACCTCTAATCTAGAGTGTCCCCTCTCGGGTGCGGAGTGCGTGGAGCTGAGTCGAGAATCCCCTACCCCCTGTCATGTGGGGCCTGCACTGAGTCAGCCCAGCAGGTCATGGGGCTCTGAGATGTAAGAACCGCAGCAGCCATGGGGCCCCTGAGCTGAGCCCAGACATCCCGACACGGGAGCAGCCCACACTGCCGTCCAGAACCCCGCAAGGTGCACTGACTGCGGAGATAAGACATGAGAAGAGTGGGGGTGGAGGAGGGGTGGCGAGGGCAGGAGCCAGGCTTGAACGAGAAGCTGGCTCGGGTCAGAGCAGCAGGGACAAAGGCCCAGAGGACACAGGACAGCAGCACAGGGTATTCTGAGAGGTGGTGTAACACAGTGGTGCAAACCGTGGGCCCTGCTCGCTGCTGACTCACCGTGGACCTGGTAAATTACCGCCCTGCTCCACGCCTGTTTCCTTCCTCATAAAATGGAGACAGTCAGAGTAGCTGCGTGCAGGGCTGTTGTGCGGACTGAGCTCAGACAGGGAAAGCCCTCAGAACTGGGCCCGCGACTGCCTTCATTCCTGTCAGCCTAGTGGGGCCAGCGGGCAGGGCTCGTGGATAAGTCCCGTGAGACTCCTGTAAGCCGGGCTCACACAGGCTGGCCTGAGGAGCCTGGGCTTGAATACGTGCACTCAGGGGCGCCACTGGCTGTTTCTGAACACACCACGGCCATGTGCTGACGGATGCCGTGTGAAGGTCCTGTGAACACGGTGGGTGGGGCAGCAGGTCATTCTTCAGCCAGTCATTCATTCACTAAATTCTTATTCATGCCAGGCCCATAAGGGACCTAAAAGAAGAGTTTCTGGGAACTAGATGCTTCGAATACCACACTTGGGGCTGTTCTGTGTGGTGGAGCTGCGTGCACTCTGCCCCTCCCCCCAGTAGAGCAGCGCCCCTCTGTGAGCGGAGGCCGGGGCCCCGGGTGGGCACAAAGGGATGGGAGCCCCACATGACTCTATCCACACTCAACGAAGCTCATCCTGCTAACTGATGACGCCATGGCTTTGCAGCAGGAGTCTGTGGTAGCAGAATGATGACTGCCCCCCAAAGTTGTCCATGCCCCAATCCCTGGAACCTGCAAATATGTTACCTTAAATGGAAAAATGTACTTTGCAGATGTGATTAAATTAAAGATCTTTGGGGCTTCCCTGGTGGCGCAGTGGTTGGGAGTCTGCCTGCCAATGCAGGGGACACGGGTTCGAGCCCTGGTCTGGGAAGATCCCACATGCCGCGGAGCAACTAAACCTGTGCGCCACAACTACTGAGCCCACGTGCCACAACTACTGAAGCCCGCGCGCCTAGAGCCCATGCTCTGCAACAAGAGAAGCCACTGCAATGAGAAGGTCACGCACCGCAATGAAGAGTAGCCCCCGCTCGCCGCAACTAGAGAAAGCCCACGCACAGCCATGAAGACCCAACGCAGCCAAAAAAAAAAAAAAAAAAAAAGATCTTTGGATGGGGAGATGTTTCTGGATCATCTGGGTCTGTTCAATGGAATCACAAGGTTCCTAGTAAGTGAAAGAGGGAGTCAGAAAAATGGGTCAGAGTAAGATGTCATAATGGAAGCAGAGTCAGGGAGAGAGGCCTTGAAGACAAAGGAAGGGGCCATGATCCAAGGGATGGGAGAGGCTTCTAGAAACTAGAAAAGGCCAGGAGACCAACTGTTCCCTAGAACCTTCTGGAGGAAAGCAGCCCTGCCCACACCATGATTTTAACCAAGTGAGACCCATTTTGGACTTCTGGCCTCGGAAACGGTTAGATAATAAACGTGTATTGTTTTAAGCCACAAAGTGTGTGGTACTTAGTTACAGTAGCAATAGGAAAGCGATACAGAGTCTGAAGGAAAAAAGGGAAAGTAAAGCCATGGATGAAACCTATTTTAGAAAGAGCACCAAACCAGGTGAAAGAGAACCTTGGGGAAATGAAAGTTTATTTAGCAAGTGCTCCAGGGGAACCCAGATGTGAATACAAGGGGAAATCCACTTAGATCTTTACCTCTCCTTGAACAATCCAATTTATTCCAAACAAGTTACAGAATTAGCTGTGTGGAGAGAAACTAGAAGTGAACAGAAGGGAGAACAGGCTGGTGAAGGGTCCTGGAATCATGACGGAAGAGGAACGAACGATCGATCAACCTGGAGAAAAGAAGATGAGAGTCCACAGCTGCCATCTCCAGCTTAGGCCAGAGCTGTCATGGGCAAGTGCACGCAGAGGATAGGACCGGGGCTGGTGGATAGATGTTTCAGAGAGAAGTTCAGCTCAAAGGGAAACTTCCACACAACTGGCACTGCCTGAGCCTGGAGCAGGCTGCCGCTGGAAGCCGGGGGAGCATGTCCTTAGAGGTATTCCGATAGAAACCCAACCTGGAGAGGGGAGTCCTGCACTGCGCCGGGCAGAGGACTTGGGAACTGATGGGCCCTTCCGTGATCCTGGTGGTGTCAGCTGCCTTCTGCAGCTTGGTGAAGATCAGGGCAATCAGTGCTCTTCTGTCTGGATTTGACAGAAAGACAGAAAGTAGCGTCCGTCCAGGGACCAATTCCTCTCAGCTCCCTGACACCTGCAGTATCAGAGAGGACAAACAGAGCACACAAAGCCTGAAATGTGTCCATGGGTCTCACTCCCAACCCATTCCTCGGCGCTCAGGGGAATTAAAAGCAAAAGTTAACCATGTGCCTTACAGGCTGTGGCACCATGACAAATGGGTTGGCCACCGCATTCTGGGAGGGCAGGTGAACGCCAAGGCCAGAGGAGCTTCCCTGTGGTGAGGATGGAGGACCAGGGAACTTCAAGGCTGCTGTGCCAGTGGGACGAGCCAGATGCCAGCCCTGGGCCGGCTTCCCCCTCATTTCAACATATTTGGGTCACCAGCCAGGGTCACCTCCTTTTCCCCAAGTTAAGTTCACAGCCGAGAGGGTCAGCCTGAGGCCAGGGCCTTCCTTGTGTTCCCACACCTCTGTCTAGTTGCCTTACTGAGAACCACAGGCACTTGATTTAGACGCCTGTGCAGATGAGGAAACTGAGGCAGGGAGGCTAGAGAACATACCAGAGTCAAGAGGAGGCGACTAGGCTGCTCAGACCATGACTTGCCTTGGTTCCTTGAACAGCCCACTAAATCACGCCTCCTGAGAGAGGAGGGGCCTGGGAGGGGCCAGCCCTTGCCCTCTGGGTGCACAGGCTAAATCTCTCTCACCAGGCTGACAGCATGGCCTCCCTCCTGCTTGGTCTTTCCCTCCCCCACTTTCAACCTGCCCTGACTGATCTCCTTAAAATAACCCCACCTTAAATACCAGACAAAGCCTGGCGTGCTTCTGGAAGATGCTTCTGGAGATTTGGAAGTCACAAAACCCCGTGTCTCCTCGCCCCAGGGCTGCATGCCTCCCCTCCCCTCTCTAGACCCCCCTCCTGATTTCTTCTCACCTAGAAAACGCTTCCAAACCCCCTTCCCTAGGAAGGCCAGCATGGCCATAAAACGTGATAAGCCAGCTGCTTGGCTGGTTTAAGTCAATCTGACATCAAAGGTCTGCGAGGTATAATTTTCCCTTTCTTTTATCCCCTTCTTCGAGCAAACACGATTTACAGTCCCAGCCATGACATCTTGCTGGCTGACGGTGCACGTAGTTCACTGACAGCCTGCAGAGAGCCCCTTCTGAGGAAAACCTGCCCTCCACAGCGGGCTGGAGCCCTGGCTTGACTTCAGTTCTGCTCTTCTCAATGGCCTGGACGAGGCAGGGACAAGTGAGGAAGCGTTGGGGACCTGGCTTCCACGGCCTCTGTCACTTCACTGGACCCTGAGCAAGGCCCCTCACGTCTCAGAGCCCGTTTCCAGGCTGAGAGAAGGGCAGTCATCCACACGAAGCTGTGGTCAACACACTACGACGACACCTCCACCGTCTTCCACTGTCCACACCCGAGGACTCACATGTAGGGTGCCTCGCATGGGCCACGGCCTGTGGCAAGTACACAGAGATCAGCCTCCTGTGGGACGGGATGCTACTGCCCGCATTTACAGAAGAGGCAACTGAGCTCAGAGACATGGAGTAACCTGCCCAAGATCTCAGAGCTATGCAATGGGGGAGCCCAGGGCTCCCCACTACCGCCTCTCGAATGGCAGGCTTGCCTTGAACCTGCTTCACCAAAGACCACGGTCACGCAGAAACCCAGGGATGAGTCCCCGTACGTGGCCCCCACTGGCCCGGCCCCAGTGGAGATTCCGGGACGGGGGCCTCTCTCCTGCCTGGCCTCCCTGAGAGAGGCCTTTTCATGAGGCAAGCCACTGCCCCACGGTCACCACCTGTTCCTGCTCTGAGGCCTCACTGAGGGCCTTCCATGTCCAGCCTGCCACACCCACAGCTGCCAGGCCTGGAGCCCAGGTCTGCCCCGGGCCCTGTGCACCCTGCCTGCAGTAGAGCTGCCTAAGCACACACATCCATGAAGCCAGCTAGGTAGCCCCAGGTGGGTTCATGCCACTGAGTTCACTTTGCTTTTCAAATATGGTAAAGGGTGCTAACCACACGATGCCAGAGCAAGGAAAAAAGAAGGGGAGAAGGTTAGCAGTTAATTTTATGGATTCGTGTATGAGGTTTGAAATGATAGAAAATGCATTTCATAGCATGTGTAGTATCACAGCTCCGTTAAGCAGCGAAGGAGAAGGAGAGAAAAAGAGAATGACATTAGGTTACTGTTTCTCCTTTAAATCTTCGGGGGTTAGCCATCACTGAGGAATGAGAATGCATGAATTTGTCTACAATTTCTTCTCTGCTAAAATCTGAAATGCTAATGTAATTTAATATAAAAATGAATCCATTCTAATTCACTCTTAGTATGTAGTTTAGCACAGAAGACTTTTTACTGTTACCATATCCATTTTCATTCATTCATTCATTCTTTCATTCATTCAATAAACATGCACTGAACTCCTATTCTATGCCAGGCCCTGGCTGGGCCCCCAAAGGAGCAGGAAGAAAACAGACACACATCAGGCTCAGGACTTGACCTTGAGCCTTGTGGTCTAGCAGAGGAGACAAGGCAGGGACCTAAACAATTAAGTGGAATGTGGTCACAGTGCCCCGGGAACAGCAGGGCACTAGGCCGGAGGATCTGGAGAGGGGCAGAGAACTTACAGCTAGAAAAATAACTTAGGAGGTTTGCTGCACTGTTGGATTCTAGGATGACCAGGAAGTGGATCTAAGCCTGCCTGGCAACACAGGCCGGAAAGAGCCTGCTTCTCAGTTTCAGCTTGGCAGACAGCAGGGTGTACAGCCTGGGGCGAGTCCCTGCTTCCCTCTGGGCCGGTTTTCTCAAGTGTGACCTAAGAGCTTTGGACCTCGAAAGAACCTATACGCGCGTCCAGGCTGAGGAGCCCGAGCTGAGTCCCAGACGTCTGGGATTCAATCCCTGGCCCTTCCGCCATCTTTTTGTTATTTCCAACCACCCAGCAGCTCCCATCTGCTCAGTCTTTGAGTGGGAACCATGGAGCCTGGGAAGGATGGCTGAACTTAGTAGATGGCCATTCTACTTTCTGTGGCCCTCAGATCCTGAGAATATTAATAGAAGACCCGTGTTCCCAAAATGTCTCCAGGCAAGAGCGATACCAATGCCAATAATGTCAAAATGTCCAGCAAACAAACAAATACACTTCTCTTCTGTCCTCTCTCCCTTCCCATCCCCTTTACAAGGTACAAAACAAAATACGCCAGAAGGGATGAAATACGGCTCAAGCGAGCGGAAAGGTAAATTAAGCAGAATGCAGGAGCCCTCTTGAGGGCCATTATGACTGGCCACTCTTGGGGTTTCCTGGATACCACTGGGAACCAAGGCCCCTCTTGAGCAGCTCTGAGCACTGGGCTGGAAGCCTCTGAATGGAGAGGGCTGTGGACCCGGAAGGAGCCGATTTCACCTTCTACCACTCTTGTGGACACTTCCAAATGGTCGGTAGTATTGCTACCCGCCCCCATACTGACCTTGACCCTCAAATCAATTTGAGGAGCAATGGTGCATCGAGACTCCTCCTGGGGGCTTACTCCCTGTATTCATTTCCTAGGGCTGCCATACAAATTGCTGCAAACTAGGTGCCTTAAAGCGACAGAAATGTATTCTCTCATGTTTTGGAGGCAAAAGTCCCAAATCAGAGGGACCACACTCCTTCCAAAGGCTCTGGGATAGAATATGCCCCATGGCACTCTCCTAGCTTTGGGCAGCTGTCAGCAGTCCTTGGCTTTCCTTGGCTGCAGTCGCATTGCTCCAATTTCTGCCTCCGTTTTCACATTGCCTTCTTCTCCGTGTGTCTCTCCTCTGCTGTCTCATAAAGACCCTTGTCATTGGACGTAGGCCCCATCCTGAATCCAGGATGGTCTCATGTTGAGATCCTTAAACTAATTACATCTGCAAAGACACTTTTTGCAAATGAGATCACAGCCACAGGTTCTGGGCAGACATATCTTTTTGTGGGGGGACAGCACTCAATGCACTATACCCCCCTCCAGAGCTCTTGTGTTTTTGAGAGCCAAGTGGCAGCACTGAGACAAAGAGAGATTCTGCCCTGGGCAACTGGTGCTCTCATCAGTTCTGTTGGATAAGAACATTCTGGAAGACTCAGCTCACAAGACTCCTTCCAATAGAGTAAAGCATGGACTCTAGCGTCAGTCTCCCTGAGTTTGCATCCTGGCTCTACCACTTACTAGCTGCTGTGTGACCCTAGGCAAATCACTTTACCTCTCTGTTCCTTAGTTTCCTCATCTGTAAAATAAGGATGATTGACAGTGCCTACCTCGTGGGAAGAGTAAGGCTCTATAAGTGTTTGCTCTTATTCCCACTATCCTGCTGTGAGCACTACCGAGGCAAGCTCCTATCATCACGCCCATGTTCCCAGAAGCAGAATCATAACTGGAACATAGAACCGGAAGCAGTCCTACAGACCTACAGACTATCGATTCTCCAGTAGCCTCAGTCAGTTGAAAAATGGAGGCTCACAGGATGCAACTGACTAGACATTTACATGGATGCTCTTTTATACTGGAAATCATGATAATGATACTTTTTTTTTTAAAGCAAAGGAGCCAGAATTTATGCCATCAAGGAAATGTCTCCCTTCAAAGTTGTCCCTTGAGAGGCTCTACACGTTTTCTCACAGCTGCTGTTGTTCAAACCCTGTGGGGCTGTAGAGGTGGCCCTTGGAGAGTAGAGGTGGCCCTTGGAGACTGTGAATTATACCACCCTTTGTAGCCCAATCCAGCCTTTCCTGGTTTAACCATCCACCTTTCTCCATATTCTCTCAGAAAGCCTTTTGGGTTACTGATAATTGAACCTACCCTCCAGTGATACAGAGGTGTTCTAGGACTGGCTGGTCAGCTCTAAAGGCAGACTCTCAAGACAAGTCCCACAGATGCTATGAGCACGGAGTGCCTACTTACAGCTCCTCATGGGGGTTTTGATGATGGTGAGCCTGTGGCCACTTTCTAGTATTGCCACATCCCTTACCTCATTTTATCCTGAACAAGCCTGTGGCTAGATGCTTTACCATCCCTTTACTAATGACGTAATGGAGGACTGGAGAGGGTGACCAGCTTTCCCAAGGTCACACAGCTAGTCCATGGCAAAGGGGAGACTTGAACATAGACTTTCTGCCTCCAAACTTATCAATGTTTCCATCACCCCAGGATGAACACAAATGAGTCACATTACTTTAGAGGCATTTCTTACATGTTTAAAATAATTTTCAGATTGTCTACTTTGTCCTTATTCCCAGTCTGAATTTGGGGAAAACGGGGATCGGTCTGCTCTGTGGTGCGGGCTGAGCCTGGCACTTTGCTTTGCAATCAACAACCGAGTGTGCACATATCAAGATGCTGGTGCAGTCTGGTGCCACTGGCCTTTAAGACGTCCTAGTCTTTGCAGTCCCAGGTGCCCCTCTGTTCATGTGTAAATAAAAAAGAAGAAACCAAACAAAAAAACTTAGTATTAACGAATTACTGTTACATTTTGGAAAAAAAAATACGTTTTGCCAAAAAAAAAAAAACAAAACCCAAAAATCCCCATAGTGATAACAGACGAGAGAACGTTGGCCTCAGAGGGATTTTGTGAATCCCAGTCTTTCTTAGAATTAGTGATTGGAAGTGTTCTCCACTGGGGGTATGCAGGGGTACCTTTGAGCTGTCCTACAAATAACAGCACTGGCCCAGGAGTGAGGTGGCACTCAGAGTCCTTCCAGCCAAGTAACTGGGCCTGGATGGGTCACTAGCAGAAGGTGCTAAGAGCAGGTGGCTGTAGAGGTGGACATGTGATTCCTGAGGCTGCACCAAGGTTGCTTGTCACAATGGCTGTATGAAACTGGAACAAAATGAGAGAGGGAGGGAGGCAAGTGGGGGACAAGGGTATTTTCTTATTCTATGTAGAAAAATAGGACATTTTAGGATGGAAGGAGGCCAGAAAGTGCACTGAGAGCTGCCTCCTCTTTTCTGAGCCCTGAGTTCTGGCACAGTGTAATTTTCCTCCCGACACCTGTCGAAACATTTTTAAAAGCAAAACAGCCGTTCCCACTAGTGACTCCTATTATTGCCTTTGGTGAATTTCCTGCGCTGGAACCATCCTCTCTGGGAGGGGATGGTGGTGCCTTTCCCTGGATGCTGTTCCTTCACGGGGCCTCAGCCGCAGGGCATTACTGTCCTCTCCTGCATTTCCAGGGGCTGAAGTTCTCACTCCCCGGCAAGCCATGCTTGCCATTGTTCATCCCATTTCAAAATAAAATCCAAGTCCCTGGATCATCAGAAGGGAAATCTTTGGTCCCAGGAGGATCTAGGGCCTTCGCATATCCTTCTCTGCAGGAAAACTCCAACTCATCCCAGAGGGAGAAGGTGCCTAAGCCTCCCTGGGAGCTTCATTTTCCCATGACACTTTGCTGCTAACTTGGCCATTTCTGCTCTTTTTCCCCCGAGGCTCTGGTCTCAGCTGTGAGAATCAAATGAAACCGGTCCTTGTGAGGAGTCTAGAATTTCCTACACTTTGTATTTGAGAAGACTGCTGGACTCCCGTGTTGCCCTGTGCAGACTCTCATCGTCCTTGCCAACCCCGGTGGACAGAGGGAGGCCTCTGAGGAGAGAGCCACGGTCTCAGTGTCACTAGTCAGCTCAGAATACAGGAGAGGGCCTCATGGGAGCGGCTGCCCAGTAAGTAAATAATGGTTGAACGAATGAGGAAAAATGTAGCCAAGTAACATTTAAAAGGGTGTCCAAGTGAAAATAAACAAAGAGCTAAGAGGGAATTGGGTCAGCTGATCTATCAGTCTCTGCCAGCACGTGGCCCTCACAGCCAGGCTCTGGGCCTCTCCGCACAACCCCAGCCTGTCCCCATCCCAACCACACTGGCCCAGTCCACACAGATGAGCTTCTGCCTCAGGTTCCCTGCTGAGTACATCAGCCCTCGCTGGACCTGGAGCCCTGCACTGAGCCCCAGTGTGCTGGGATCAGGTCCTGCCTCCCTGCCTGGCTTCTGTCTGGTCCCTCCACAGAGGTGACAGAGAGCCCCTCTCCCCACCAGCTGCCGGCCGACTTTTGCTGCAAAAGTTTCCACGTCTGGCAATATACCTCCAAACCCAGACTTTCAGGGTCACCAGGCTCCCACTGCCATGCTGACCCGCAAGATGAGCCCTGCCTCAGAGGCCAGTACCTGCGGAAGCCATACCCACATTGCCTCACCACTCTGACTACCGGGCCTTCTCAGTCCCAGCTGTCTCCTTGTCTCCAGCAGGCTACCCTGCTAAGGACACGGCCTAGCCCGCCACTGAGCCCCACCCAGGATTCTTCCCAGGGACTGGAAACTGGTCCCCCAGACCCACAGAGGACAAAGCACTAGGTGTTAAATGGGAGCTGTGCCGATTTCATCCTTGTGTCAGATGCAACGGGGCACCTGTCACCAAACCTTCCTCACTGGTCCCCATCACCACCCAATCACATCGGTCACAGGCAGCTCTTTCTGGAAGAGACACAGTTTTCCTTACACACCAATGACATCCCAGTGGCCAGCTCTCACCACAGCACTAAGTGAGATCATCACAAACTGACCTCATGTCAACACATCCTTAGAAACAGCCTCTACGTCTAGCCACTGGGGCCTCTCTGAACTGCTTTCCTCAGGGCCCATGTCTCAGGGTAGCCTCGTGGGCAAGGCCTCACTGCAAAAGTGTACTTTGGCACTTCTAGATACAAGTTCCCTTGAATGGGACCCAAGAAAAGCCCATCTGTGCCACAGTACTTTCGATGGTGGTAGGACAAATACCACTAGCCCACTAATGAGCCTTTATGGAGTACCCACCATGTGTACCACCCTGGGCCTGGCCCTTCCCACTCACTCCCTGGAAACACTCCACGGAGGGGTGAAGTGATTGGCCCAGGGTCACAAGTCACTAGTAAGGGGGAAAGAATCAGGGTTATGACCCAGGTCTCTCTCACTCGGAAGTCTTAGCTCTCATTGCCACCTCGATTATCTCCCCGTCCTTGGCCCGGCTCGACCTGTCTGAATCAGAAGCTTCAAAGCAACACGGGAAGGTGGGGTCCTTGATGAGCAACCTGTGGGTCTCTCTGTAGGTAGGTGAGCATGAGGCAGCTACTTAGGATCCAAACCTAGATACGCTGCTAGCAGGGGCCCCGTTTCTCTGCTTCCTCAACAGACTGAGCTCCTTGAAGGTAGCTAGAGAGTCTGAGCCGCGATACACTGTAGCACTGAGTACGAGGCTTGAGATAGAGTGGTGTTTTGGGCAGGATGCATGATCGGCACCACGAGAGGGCTGAAGGGCTACAGGGACACAGAGGTAAAATGATCATATCAAGGTGAGGGTCCAGATCGATCTGCTCTGACCTGGGACTTGAAATATAGGTTGGTTGGTTGGTTGGTTTTAAATTGAGGTATAGTTTATTTACAATATTGTGATAGTTTCAGGTGTAGAGCAAAGTGATTCAGGTATCTATATCTGTATCTGAATCTATGTAATCTATCTATAGATAGATTCAGATATATTGATAGATACAGATATAGATTCTTTTCCAGATTCTTTTCCCTTATAGGTTATTACAAGATACTGAATATAGTCCTGTGCTATACAGTAGGACCTTGTCATTTATCTATTTAATATATAGGAGTGTGTATCTGTTAATCCCTAACTCCTAATTTATCCCTCCCCCCTTTCCCCTTTGGTAACCATAAGTTTGTTTTCTATGGTCGGTGAGTCTATTGAAATAAATGTTTGATTTTAGACAGGTGAATCTAAGGGGCAAGATGTGCCAGGTAAAGGGATGGGCATAAGCTAAGGCATGAAGTCAAAGCAGAGGCTCAGAGAGTCTTAGGGTAACACCAGAGACTAAATCTGGCTGGAGCACAGGGAGTGTGGAAGGGGTGAGATGAAAAGCTGGCAGGCGGGTTGGGGCCAAACTGTGCACGAGAGAGTCACAGTGTTGTTCACAGCCACTGACGACGGAGCAGCTGTGATGGGTCAAGTGCTGGGCCAGATGCTCTGCATTTATTATTATTATTATTTATATTTTAATTAGAGAACAGTTGATCTACAATGTTGAGTTACTTTCTGCTGTACAGCAAAGTGTATCAGTTATACGTGCACATATATCCACTCTGTTTTAGATTCTCTTCGATCCTTACAACAGCTCCATGATGCATTATTATCTCCCTTTGACATATGAAAAAACAGAGGCTCAGAAGGAAAAGTATAGTAAGGTCACGTATAAGATAGGGCTGGCATTTGAAGTCAGATCTGCTTAGATCTAAAGCCCAGCATCTTCTCCCCTGTTCTCCACTGAACAGATGAACTAGGGAAGGCTTTGAATGTCAGGTGGAGGAGGGCCTGCTCCTGGGAGGTGATGGAAGGCAGGACAGTAGGTTGAAAGAGTGGAATCTGAGGAGGGGAAGACTCTCGGCTTTTCGTGGTAGCAACTATTCTAACTGCTCTATCAAAATGGCTTCCACTGGGGCAGCATCTTGGATCCTGGGTTTCATGAGGATGAAGAGGATGTGAGGAAGCCTTCTAGGAAGTCAAACCCCACAGCAAGGCTAACAGGAGTCAAGGTGAAGTTTCTGTAGACCTGTTTCTTTCATGGTCTGGTAGCAGCCAAATGGAGGAAAAAACATAAGCCCTTCATAAATGGTTTGCAATGGTCAACAATGAGTTTCCTGTATATTTAAATCAGGCCCATTGCAAGTATGTAAATTTTCATCTAAATACTTTGATCCTTCCGATTGGGAGGTTCTTTGAGAAACTGTCCTGAGTCTGTGGCCTTCTGTTTATTTGATCTCTGGGCTGGCTGGGCTGGGGAGGCTGCCCCTAGAATTGTCTCCATCGAGGCCTAGACGACTGTTGCATAGGAGCCCGTGGCTCTCCCTCCAGAACTCATGCTATTTGACCACAACACTGGCCTTTTCTCTAGCAAAGGCTAGGCTAGAGTAGACCTGAGGTGCAGACGGGCCTGCTGTTCAAAAGGCTGGGCCTACAGCAACGTGGAAGTTCCTACTGGCAAAGGCCCAGTGCCGTGTGAGAAACCTCTGGAAAGCGTGACCAATGTGCACCAGACAGCAGGCTGCCTCACACTAGAAGGGGCTGCAGAGGGTGTCTAGGCCACATGGTACAGATGCGGAAAGTGAGAGCATCTGGGCAGGGCAGCAGGCTCCCACAGGCCACAGAGTGTGTTCAAGCTGCTCTCTGGCCTAAAGCCCCGGGCTCAGAAGTTCTTAAGAACAATTTGACAAGTTCCAAAAGACTTCTTTCGGATGAGTTGTTTTGAGTTCAAATCACCTCAAAACAGAACTGCTGCCTATTTGCTCTTTTGACTTTCTTTGGCTTCCTCACCTAATAACATAAACAATAACAGTAAGACAGTTGACAGCAACTTGCATATGCATTTTCCCCTGGACTCTTCACAACAGCCCTATGAGGTTGATAGAGCGGAGATTTTTAAGCCCGTTTATACCAAGGAGAAAACTGAGGTTCCAAGGAGTTAAGAAACTCATCCAAGTCAAGTGGTAGAGCTGAAACTTGAATCGAGTAATTCTATTCCAAGCCCAGTACTCTTTCCCCTCCCACGGCCTTCTCCAGGAGCGGTACCAGTGAAGCGGTTTTCTGCAAAAGCAAATCATGGTCTTTCCCAAGCTGCGCTCAGTTGAGATAAAGTATTTGCATGTGACCTTGTCCCCTCAGCAGCCCCTAGAGATCACACCCCCAGCCACCTGGAGCCCAGCACAACCGCTCTAAGTCCCAGCTAAGGCCTTACCCTGATCCAAGATCACCTGGGGACTTGAGCTGGCTCTTCCACCCCTCCCTCTGTGGCAGAAAAGGCTCACATGCAAATGAAGTGGGACATTCGTATTTGCACTGGGGGAGATGCAGCCAAATCAAACATGATGACCACATCCACTAAATATTCCAGGCATTTCCTTTCCAGTTTTCCTGCCTGTCACCCATTCAATCTGGTGTAAAACAGCCATGCAAGAATGTGATAAATATTTTTTCCTTCCTAAACTGGCATTTAGCATGAAGAGAGAAGGACTGGAGTCAGAGAGTTAACTGTTGAAATATTTGCTTTCATTGGGCCAAGTATCTGTGGGAAGGAGTTGGGGTCGTTCAGGATCGACGTATCACTGGAGGGGAAATGTAGGCGCGATTTTTAAGGCAGGCTTAGTCCCAAATCCACGGCTGGGACACATACCATCTTTGTTGTGCTTCAGGCTACTCAGAGGCAGATGGGCCAAGAGGTGGACACGCTTTATGAAGAAATAGGTTTGTGCCTAGTTGCTGCTTGGCTGCTTAAAAGCGTGTTACTTTTCCTACGTGGAATTTGTCTCGAAGGACAGTGAACGGGTGTCTGCTTAGGACTTGTGAAAAGGCTGACCAGCAGTATGCGTGAGGCAGGTGTGGGCAGGACCCACATGAAACCCTCAACTGGGCTGGCAGGAGGCCACTTCGTACCCTGACCAGAAGGCCTGTCAGCTCCCTGATCACAGAGCTGGATCACAGGCCTGGAGGCAGGGAGGTTTTGCGTGAGAAGGGAGCTCAGGGATGGGATGAGTCAACGCCCTCAATCTGAGGCCAGAGAGGGGAGGGGACTTGTGCAAAACCAAGAGCAAAGCTGGGGCCAGCGCTCAGGCTTCCAGACCCGGGGCCACGGTGCTTCTCATGCTCCAGGCCACCTCCCACCATGTGGGCCACAGAGCTCAGGGGTGGACAAGCTACCTTCTTTCTCTCTTGCTGCTTGTCCCGAGGGGAGCCCCCTCCCAGGGCTTAGGAGGAAGAAAGTGATGGCACGGATGACAATGTCCCCAGCAAAGAGGAGCTCTGAGTAGATCTAGGACCTGTTTGCAATAGAAACAGGAGAAGCGCCACCTCCCGACAAGCCCTTTCCCACTGGACTGGACCTTCCTTCTCAGATATGCTCCGTTCAAAGTTCACCAACTCTGCACGTGACTCCTGGGGCCCAGCTCAGCCAGGGTTTCCTGTGGGTCTGATGGACATAGAAGGCAGCAACCTTCTAGAGGACGGGGCAGACGAGTTGCACTTAGAACGTGGTTTTTGAGTGAGTGACTGACAAACTGGGCCTATCATCCCGGTGTGTGTGTGTGTGTGTGTGTGTGTGTGTGTGTGAGAGAGAGAGAGAGAGAGAGAGGGAGAGAGACAGAGACAGAGAGACAGAGAGACAGAGAGAGACAGAGGGAGACAGAGAGAGAGACAGAGAGACAGAAGAAGACGTTTATAATGAACTCTTTTTCTCCCAAAGGGGTTCTGGGCCAGACCAGAGGAAGCAAGGGGCCTGGGCTTCTCAACTGGAAGCCTCTGTGGCTGAGCTGACAAAAGAGCTACATGCAACCACATGGCTGTGAGGTTCAATCCATGACTGCCTCTTACTAGCAGTCTGCTCAATTCAAGGTAGGCCTTGGCAGTGGTAGTCCTGGCTGGCAGTGTGCAGTGTGGTCAAGAGAGCATGCCCCAGAACCTCCATCCCCTTATGGCCCTTACTATCCTAAACTCCCATTACCCACTGTTATGGGCTGAACTGTGTCCCCCACTTTTCCTACGTTGAAGTCCAATACCTCAGAATGTGACTGGATTTGGAGATAGGGTGTTGAAAAGGGCAATTAGGTCAAAATGAAGTCATTAGGGGGCGCCCTAATCCAATATGACTGGTGTCCTTATAAAAAGAAGAGATTAAGACACAGACGTGTAGAGGAAAGATCATGTGAAGACATGGGGAGAAGGCCATCTATCAGCCAAGGAGAGAGGGCTGGAACAGATCTTTTCCTGACAGACCTCAGAAGGAACCAACTCTGCAAGCACCTTGATTTTGGACTTCCAGCCTCCAGAAGTAGGAGACAATAAATTTCTGTTGTTCAAGCCAGCCAGTCTGTGGTACCTTATTACGGCAATCCTACCAAATGAATGTACCCACTTATACAGATCTATCCTCCCTGCTGGTTCATGAGCTCCTTGAAGGCAGCAGCCCAGCACCAGCCCAGTGCCTGGTGCCCAGTGGATGGTCAGTTAAGAGTCACTGAAGAGGCTTCCCTGGTGGCGCAGTGCTTAAGAACCCGCCTGCCAATGCAGGGGACATGGGTTCGAGCCCTGGTCTGGGAGGATCCCACATGCCACGGAGCAACTAAGCCCGTGCGCCACAACTACTGAGCCTGCACTCTAGAACCCGCAAGCCACAACTACTGAGCCCGTGCACCTAGAGCTCATGCTCCACAGCAAGAGAAGCCACCATAATGAGAAGCCCGCGCACTGCAACGAAGAGTGGCCCCTGCTCACCGCAGCTAAAGGAAGCCCACGCACAGCAACAATGACCCACGCAGCCAAAAATAAATAATAAATTAATTAATTAATTTAAAAAAAAAAGAGTCGCTGAAGGCAACCTTGCCTGGGGTGGGCGGGAGGATATCAGACTGGGAGGCAGGCTCCCCATTCCTCTCAGGACAGGTCTGGGGGTGCCTGCCTGCTGGCCCCTCCCTCCCTTGATCTTTTGCAGTCAGAGGGGTTCTCCTTCATGGAAGAGGGTGTGAGCAGCTGCAGCAAGAAGCCTGGTAGCCCGTGTCCCTGGAGACTCCAGGTTGCTCCGGGAAATACTCTGTGCCGGTTCGCTTCTCCATACAGTGTGGGGCAAGGGCCTTGACAATCAGGCTCTGGTACCTGAGCATCCCGTGTACCCGTAAGTCTGGGATGTCTGAAGCATGACGATTTGGGGAAAGGGGTGGTCGAGATCTTGGAAGTTAAGTACGAAGTAGAATGTTGGGGTGAGGAGGGCGCTGAACGCCAGGCCTCGGCTGGGACTTCGTTCTGAAGCCAGGGGAGAGCCAGGCCTTCGGAGTGGGAGGCATGACTTCACAGTGCGAGGAATGTCCTTCACAATGGGGACAGCCTGGAGCAAGGGAGACAAGAGAGTGGCCTTTGCCAGCACCCATGTGCGATGTAACTAGTCTGAACCCCAGAAGCCAAATGGTGAGTGATGGCTGAGGGAGTGAGGCATTTCTAACTGGGCAGCTGGGGCTATGGTAGGCTTCCTGGCCATGAACTGAAACCGTCCAGCCCTGTGTGCTCCCCAAGGTCAGAGGAACTTCCATTGTCTCCACAGAGTCCACTGCCAAGCTCAATCCGAGGGCCCAGCATAGAATCAAGAGTCTCTCAGGAGAGGTTTGTGGACCAAATTAATTTGCAGAAGAAGGAACGAATGCTAAGTTTCTGTTTTAACCCTGTAGAATGACCTTCTGCCCCCCAAAAGATGCAGGGAATGAAAAGTGGGGAGACTTCATTGTGAAAACCAGCTAATATTTAAACTCAAAACTTCAGAGGCACTCATGGAAGTCAGTTCCTGAGAGCAAAGAGGAGCTGCAACTTCCAAAGGGCAGTAGCCCTCTGTGATTTCTACAGACATGTAGAAGAGGAGAGTCCAGATCTACAGTGAACAAGCTCCAGCCAGCAGCATTAATCATCGATGATGCCTTTGCATCTGTTTAGGTCTAGCAATACAGGAAGAAAAGGCCTTTCCGGGGTCAAAGAAAATGCTGTGTTCAGTGTCACCCTTTGTTTATCTCCGAGCTCCTTTCTGTGAAAGTTCTGCAAAGCCCTCAGGGGCATGCAAGACGAGCCCCATCCCCTGGGAAGAGCAAAGGGCTTGTCTGTGAGTCCTTGGTCCTGCTGCCTGGGTATACATACTCTGACATACAAATGACATCCCATGCCACAGGTGAGATGGCTGATCAGTAAGAGAGGACTTGCAGCTCTTCTGGAATTTGTCCTCAGTAAAGCTGGCAAGACCTTCAAAGACTGGGGTCCACAGGGGGAGTGGTTAGCACAGGTTGGTGGTAGGGCTGCGAGTACAATGCAGAGAGCTTGACTCCTGGGCCCAGGCTCCTCGCACTGGACCATCCGGCCTACTTCTCAGGCTAGACCCACAAGTCCCATCAGTCTGACCATCTTGATAGAATTGTCTGGTCAAGTCAATGACAATTAATTTGGCTAATTTCTTTTCTGATCCCAATGATCAGTTGTTTGCATTGGCCAGGAAATGAGTTTAAATGGACTGGTTGTCCAAATAGGTCCTTGACTACGGTTGGGCATAGAGGGCTTTGTAATTTAGAATCCAGGGTTGTCTGTCACGGTTAACGGTACATCAAAGAGCAACAGATTAAGAATAGGCCTAACTGGTCCATCCAGACAACGGAATACTATTCAGGAATAAAAAGAAATGAGCTATCAAGCCATGGAAAGACACGGAGGAACTTTAAATGCATATTGCTAAGTGAAAGAAGCCAGTCTGAAAAGGCTACATGTTGTATGGTTCAATATATATGACATTCTGGAAAAGGTAAAACTATGAAGACAAAAAAAAAAAAAAAAAGAAACGTCCACGGTTGCCAGGAATTTGAGGGTAAATGGGGAGTGACGGGGGTGGAACACAGGGGACATTTAGGGCAGAGAAACTACTCCATGTGGTACTGTCATGGTGGATGCATGACATTATGCATTTACTGAAAACCATAAAATTGTACAACACAAACGGTGACCCAAATGTAAACTATGGATTTGAGTTAATGATACCATATCAATATTGGTTCATCAATTGTAACAAATGCACCACACCGATGCAAGATGTTAATAATAGGGGAAACTGAGGGTGTATATGGGAACTCTCTGTATTTTCTGCTCCATTTCTCTGTAAACCTAAAACTCCCCAAAAAGTCTATTAATTAAAAAAAATAAACATTGATAGAATAGGCCTAAGTGTCCAGATATGGGAGGAAGCAGTGCAGGGCTGGAAAGCTTCTGTTCCATAGCAGACCAATAGGCAAATGCCTGGTAGACTCTGAAACCGTGGCTAAAAGTCTTCACCAACACATGAGGGTAAACACTGGACAATTTGGTCCTGTATCTAAGTACTTAGGAATAACTTTATATAGGCATTATGTAGTCATGGTCTTTGGTGATACGCTGTATGTAGCTGAACAATAGCCCCAGAGCATATGAAAATGGAAAAAGCAAAACAAGCTAGGAACTTAGAGGAGAGTTGTCAGCTTTTATATCAAAAGACTTAAAAATTTTCCCTTTCAGTCTAGACCAACTGCATTACACCCTATGATTTTCTCACTGAAGGCAGAGAATGTGGGTATATACCAAGAAGTGGAACTCTTTAGCCTCTCATTGTTCTTCTCCAGCCTTGGTTTTTGTGCTAAGTCCTTGAGTGCCTAAGACCTGGAGCAAATAAACAGATATGGCAATAAAAACATAAAAGAACACAGGAGACAAACACTACTGGGTTGACCTTATATGTACAATTGACAATTATGGAACATAGCACTTAGACTAAATTCTACACACAGTTCAAGGTACTTCAGCATAAGTATCATTAGCTCTGGCTTTTGTTGAGTGAGATCCCTGGAGGTGGGACCACTTTCAGATAGTTCAAGAGATCCCTCTAAAACACATTCTTTTCACAAGAGAGAAGACTTGGTATTACAGAGACGGCAATTCTTCCAAAATTGATCCATAAATTCATTTCAATTTCAATAAAAATTCAAATAGATTTTTTCATCAAACTTGACAAGCTGACAATAAAATTTACATGGAAGAGCAAAGGGGCAAGGATATGAAAAAAAAAACACTCACGAAGAAGAAGAAAAGAATGAGCAGGGGATTCCGCTATCAGAGAGCAACACTTCTTATGAGCCTACAGTAATAAAACTATGTGGTATGAGCATAGGGGCAAAGTAAGTCAGACCATTGAAACAGAACAGAAAGCTCAGATGTAGGGAACCTTCGAATACGACAATGATAGAACAGCAGAGAGGCAGGGAATGGATAGACTATTTAATAAATAGTGCTTAGATGATTGGATAGCCATGTGAAAAAAAAAGGAAATCCCTATACAAAAATAAGTTCCAGGTGAATTATAAAGCAATATGGAAAAATAAAACATTAAAACACTAAAAGAAAATAAAGAAGACTATATTTATGATAAGGTAGGACTCCTTAAGAGAAAAACACAAGCCATACCATAAAATAATAGCAAATTTGACTTCTTCTAATTAAAACATTTATAGAACAAAGACAACATGAAGTTCAAAGATACCTACAGACTGCGAGAAGATATTTTCAACAGATATAAGTGGCAAATATTCGCATTTATAACATCATAAAACATTCTCAGGTCAAAAAGTAAAAGACAAACAACCCAACTAAAAGGGAGAAAAACAAAACAAACAAACAAAAAAACCATGATCAGGCACTGCATAGAGGATAAGACCTGAAAGACCATTCAAGATATGAAAAGCTAGTCAACTCCCTACCTATCAGGGAAATACAAACTAAAGCAAGAAGACACCTTTCATGCCCATCTATTTGGCAAAATAGTAAAGTCTAACAGTATCAGGAATGTTGTTGACGATGTGGACATACACTGTTGCTGCAAGCACAAGCTTGGCCTGACTGCTTTGGAGACCACTCTGATGATGCTTCGTAGGCAGTTGCTTAAACGACTACTTACAGTGGAGCTCAGATAGCTCACTTTAGACCTTTGCTCTTTTCTAAATTAAGTACTGAACACTAAACATTTCTCTATAAGCACTGTTTTAGCTGCACCCCACAAATTTTGTAATGTTGTGTCTTCATTTCCATTTAGTTCAAAACATTTTCTAATTTATCTTGAAATGGGTTATTTAGAAATGTGTCATTTAATAACCATATATTGAAATAATCAAGAAAGTGAGAAGATGACCCACAGAATGGGAGACAATATTTGCAAACCATACACCTGATAAGGGACTTGTATCTAGATATATATAAAGAACTCTTTTTAAAAAAATGTTATCGAAGTATAGTCGATTTACAATGTTGTATCTAATTTCTGCTGTACAGCAAAGTGACTCAGTTATACATACATACACATATATATATATATATATATATATATATATATATATATATTCCATTCATATTCTTTTCCATTATGGTTTATCACAGGATATTGAATAGAGTTTCCTGTGCTATACAGTAGGACCTTGTTGGTTATCCCTTCTATATATAATAGTTTGCATCTGCTAATCCCAAACTCCCACTATGTCCCTCCCCCACCCTCCCTCCCTCTTGGCAACCACAAGTCTGCTCTCTATATCTGTGAGTCTGTTTTTGTTTCGTAGATAGGTTCACTTGTGCTGTATTTTAGATTCCACATTTAAGTGATATCATATGGTATTTGTCTTTCTCTGTCTGACTTACTTCACTTAGTATGATAATCTCTAGGTCCATCCATGTTGCTGCAAAAGGCATTATTTCCTTCTTCTAATGGCTGAGTAATATTCCATTGTACACATATACCACATCTTCTCATAAAGAACTCTTACAACTCAACAATAAAAAGACAAACAACCATATTAAAAATGGACAAAGGATCTGAACAGACATTGCTCCAATGAAGATATGCAAATGGCCAAGAGCACATGAAATGATGTTCAATATCATTAGTTATCAGGAAAATGTAAATCAAAACCATAACAAGATATCACTTCATACCCACAAGGATGGCTAGAATCAAAAAGTCAGGCAACAACATGTGTTAGAGAGGATGTAGACAAATCAGAACCCTCATACACTGTTGGTGTGAATGTGAAATGGTGCAGCTGCTTTGGAAAAACAACTAAACAAAGAGTTACAATAAGACCCAGTTAATTCCACTCTTATGTATATACTCAAGAAAAATTAGAATATATGTCCACACAGAGATTTGTACATGAATGATCATAGCAGCATTATTCATTAGCCAAAAGGTAAAAACAATTCAAATGACCATCAATGGATGAATGGATAAACAAAACATAGTATATCTATATAACAAATATTATTTGGCCATAAAAAAGGAATAAAGCACTGATACATCCTACAATACAGATGAACCCTGAAAACATTATGCTAAGTGAAAGAAACCAGTCACGAAAAACTACATACTATATAATTTTATTTATATGAAAGTCCAGAATAGAGAAATCTATAGAGACAGAAATTAGATTAGTTCTTGCTTAGGCCTGGGTGGGGTGGGGAGAGAGAGGGGTGATAGCTAAAGGATACAAAGCTTTTTCTTGAGGTGATAAAAATGTTCTATAATTGTGTGATGCTTATGCTGGACATCTGTTCTCTAGAGCAGGGGTCAGTAAACATTTTCTGTAAAGAGCCACATAGTAAATATTTTAGTTTTTGCAAGACATTTGGTTTCTGTGACAACTGCTCAACTCTGCTGTTGTAGCACAAAAGCAGTCACAGGCAGTATGGAAACAAATGGGTGTGGACATGTGCTAACAAAACTTTACAAAAGCAGGCGGTGGGCCACATTTGACCTGGGGGCCATTGTTTGCCAACCTCTGCACTGGATCTTTGCTAAGAAAGATGATCTTTGTTAGCTTAGGGACATGCACCCAAGATGCATCTTGTGTAGTACAGTGAATAGGAGATATGTTAGTATTCTCACCTGGGCAACAGTATTGGAGTGGAGGTCGTGATGGTGAGATCTCCTAAAATGAAGAAAGAATCACAATAGTGATAAGGTCTCTTTGTCTCTTTGTGTTACATTGGCCCAAGCAGAGGATGATCAAGTAGTATAAAGAATGTCAAAGGGCTTCCCTGGTGGCACAGTGGTTGAGAGTCCACCTGCCAGTGCAGGGGACACGGGTTCGTGCCCCAGTTTGGGAAGATCCCACGTGCCACAGAGTGGCTGGGCCCGTGAGCTATGGCCGCGAGCCTGCGCGTCTGGAGCCTGGGCTCTGCAACGGGAGAGGCCACAACAGTGAGAGGCCCGCGTATGGCAAAAAAAAAAAAAAAAAAGAATGTCAAAGACAATAACCCATAAATGGAAAGATGAACAGTTATCCCTTTGACATTTCATTATGTCCTTCTGGCAAAGTCGGGGGGGTGGGTTGCTATAGAACCACCTAGAGCTGTGGAGCTTTCAAAGACAATGAATTAAATGTAATTTCAAAACAGTTGGTCTTTATGCTAAAACATACACACACACGTAGAGGAACAAAGTGTTGTAATCTAAAATGGTTAGAAAAAATGACAGAATAAAGAGAATAATTACATTAAGAGAGCATGATTTATTATAAATCTGTTTAGTATTGACAGAAAGCAGGCATGCAGGAGCAGCCTGAAAGCAAGAGAAAGAGTATTTTAAAAAATACAATGTTTAGGAGAAAACTCTAATTCGAAAAGATACATGCACCCCAATGTTCATAGCAGCACTATTTACAAGAGCCAAGACATGGAAGCAACCTAAGTGTCCATTGACAGATGAGTAGATAAAGAAGATGTGGCCTATATATACAATGGAATATTACTCAGCCATAAAAAAGAATGAAATAATGCCATTTGCAGCAACATGGATGGACCTAGAGATTACCATATTAAGTGAAGTCAGACAGAGAAAGACAAATATCATATGATATCACTTATATGTGGAATCTAAAATATGACACAAATGGACTTATTTACGAAACAGAAATAGACTCACAGACATAGAAAACAAACTTACAGTTACCAAAGGGGACAGCAGGGGGTGGGGGAGAGATAAATTAGGAGCTTGGTATTAACAGATACACACTACTATATATAAAATAGATAACCAACAAGGACCTACTTGTTAGGTAGGTAGCACAGGGAACTCTACTCAATATCCTGTAATAACCTATAATGGAAAAGAATCTGAAAAAGAATATATATATATATACATATATATACGTATATATATATGTATATATATATGTGTGTGTATATATGTATGTGTGTGTATATATATATATATATATATATATATATATATATATATATATATAACCGAATCACTTTGCTGTACACTTGAAACTAACACATTGTAAATTAACTATACAATTTAAAAAATACAATGTTTAATGTTATTCCCAAAGAAAATGTTACCCAACTGAACTCTCCTATCAAAAAAATGTGTTCTATTTAATAATGGTTATCACCTATTATACAGATGCCCTGTGACAAAAATAATCTTTTGAGATGAGGTAAAAACCTCAATAGTATCTCTCCTTCTCATTTTTTTCCTCATTTATCTGCAATCCTTAATCACAAAGTAAAACAAACAAGAAAAATACTAAATATACTGAGCACGTGTTCAAATAATTTCTACTCCTGACAGTCACTTGGCATTGACATGATGCTTCCATGGGTCTGATTGGCTCAGATTAAATATTTCATACCCCAATTTGGCTTCCTTCTCTATTTGATCACAGCCTTACATGGTGACACAGCTTTTTGTTCCAGCATCAATCCTGAAAAATACGGTGGCCCATTTGGTTAGAGCAATGTGGACTGCAGATGCAGTCTGTCCAGGGCTCAGCTAGCAGACCAACCACACTGTACCTGTCAGTCCCGGGGGTCACCGCACCATTCCTGGAAGGCCACTGGAGTAAATGACAAGATGGCAGGAAAGGAGTCAGTGAGGACTCAAAGCTATGTTAACCAAGAACACCAGATTTCCCAGGACAGGAGCACTTCCAATAGTTGGCTTCATTGACCCGGCTCTAAATACATTTGTTCTTATCAGACTATGGTCTAGAATTTTAACTTCAGGGCTAGGAGATCTCAGATCCAGCCAGAATCACCTTTCCCTATTTGGTATACTTGCCCTCCCCTGCCTATTTCCCATTAGGGGCTGATTGGCAGTGAAGTCCCTAAGATGAAAGAAAAGTCAGCTAGGAAGTGGAGTCTGGGGTAAGAGTAGCCAGGACAAAGCCGGGGAGGACAAGCATCTGTGACATGGCACTGAGTCTCTCTGGACCTTCAATTCCTCGTCTATCAAATGAGCATCTCATACCCACCCTGCCACACCGGATATGAGGATTCAGTGTCAGAATGCATAGAAAGAGCCCCTAAAAGCTCTGGCACAGAGGCAGCCCTTATGTTGATTAAGAGTCGACCCCTGGGGCTTATGGGAAGGGGATCCTGGGTAGCCAGCCCAAGATGGGAAATAGCTCCAGAGCTGAGTCCTCAGTCAGCACAGCTTCCTCCACCCCACACAGGACGACAGCTTGGAGAACGGGCCTCATGGGCGGGTGGTCACACAGCTTGCCCTAGTTGAAAGTCAGCATCTTCTCAGTGCACAGGACCATATGACAACATGTTCACTGGGTACTTTGGGGGAAGCAGCCACCGGGCAAAAGAATCGTCCAGCAAGTCCTCTCAAAATCCCAATTCAACCTAGAATAGATGCTATGCAAGGCCACTGCAGGATACTGCTTAACTGAGGGGACTCTTTTCCTCACCACTCTTTCCACCTTCATCCGGTATCTTTTAGTTAATTGTCAAAAGGTTGTGCTCTTTGCAGCACCTGCTGTTCCTGTGGCTGCTACAGCTGGGACGTTGAGGCTGCCTGACAATTTCCTAATTCTGATCCTAAGTTGAGAACACTGCCAGAGCAACACATGAGTGGCAGAATATCTAGGGTAACAGTGTCATGCCACGTTAACTTCTGTGGCTTGTTCAGTACATTCTGGATTTATTAACCTCTTTAGCTGCTGTGACCTTGAGGAAAAGCCATCTGAATTGTAGTGTAAGTATAGCTCACTTAAGAAGGGGGATCTGCTATACATATATTAAATGATGTCTTTCAAACTGAAATGAGTGTCTTTGGAGTGACACTGTCTTGGATTACCCTTTTGAATTATCCATGCTCCTTCCTTTAACACAATGGAAGGCTGGCATCACCATCACACCTCATTCTGGGGAGTTGGGCAGAGATAGAAGGAATTTTTATTAATATCTGTGAATGGGTACTCTAAAAATAAAGGAAATGCTTTTTAAAAAAACAACTGCATTGAGACAATGCCTACTTTCACAGAGCTTAACACATGTTGCCATCATCTATTTGATGGCATCTATCCTTAAAATCAATTTGTAAGTATGTATTGAGTATCTGCCATATGTGAAAGAGAACATTCCATACTTTAAACACAGAAGTTTAAGTAATCCTAGAAGACGTGATGCTGTCACTTGAGTAAGAAGAGTACAAGAAATGGAGAAGGAACTTGAATTTCTGTGTACCTACTATGTGCCAAGCTCTATGCTAGGTTCTCTCTCTCTCTCTCTCTCTCTCTCTCTCTCTATATATATATATATATATATATATACACACACACACACACACACACACACACACATATATTTATAGTTACATGTCTATAATTTTAATTTTCTTAAGAACCATAGAAAATAGGTGTTATTAGCTCCTTTTAATAATGAAGAAAGTTGAAGTGGGTAGATATTAAGCAGGTTATACATGGCCATACAAGCAGTATGAGATACAGGTAGAATTCCATCCCAGTCTATCTGACTCCAATGACTGTGTTCTTTTTACTATACTGCGTTGATATCTAAAAATATGGTTCTTCAGATCTGGGGCAGGAAATGTCCATGATGATCCTGGATTATCTTACCATACCTAGCAAGGAAGCAAAGACTACTAAAGTCATGTAAAAAGGACTTAAGGAGCCAGTTTAAAGAGGCTCCCAATGGCCAATGCAAGCCTCAATACGCATAAGAACAATGGATTAAAACACATCAAATATGTTTAAATCCATAAATTTATCATTATACTTTAAAAAAAATCACTCACTGACTTTACTTGCAGATGCTGGCGAACTAGCTCAGTATTTTGAATCAGGCATTTATCTTACCTTCTTATATAAGCTGTGCCTTCAGATAACCAAGTAGTAGATAAACAGACATATTCCAGCTAACAAATAAAGAAGGAAATATAAAATAAGAATATAACAATTTTGCAATCCTTCATGAATGAATGAATCTAGACTTGATCACCAGTGGCTGACATAAAAAGAGACAACCAGATAATATGTGTCTCTTAATGGAGAGCACAAAACCACGTCTGACATAGTCTCACCAAAAACAAACCAAAAAGCAAAAAGCTTAAACATGAATCTGATTAAGCCTCTAAAATCAACTACTAATTTAGAGAAAACACGTAGTCTGAGGATACTTAGCATACCTATTCAATGTAACGATGGGGATGCAATCAGCAAAATTCAGCGTGTGGGAAATGCTACAGGGAAAAGAATACATTTTCTTCAAAAAATAAATTGCAAGATGAAGAAAGATCAAGGGGGAACCTGTAGGTTAAAAGAGACTAAAAGGCTATATCAATCAATTACAGTATCTATTCTTATTTAGAGCTTTATTCAAACAAACAAGAATCCTTTTACCCCAATTGTAAGATAATTGGAAATTGGAACACTGGCTGGATATTTGTTGATTTTAATGAAGTTTTGTTCATTTTGAGCTGTGATAATTGCATAGTGAATATTTTTTTAAGAGTCCTAACACTTTAGAAATACATACTGAACTATTTACAGCTGAGGTCTGCAATTTACTTCAAGATATTACAGAAAGACGGAAAGTGAATGTGGTATAGATGAAAGAGTGGCCATGGGTTGATCATTTTTGAGGTTTGGTGATGGGATTAAGGGTGTCCTTATATAATTCTATCTGCTTTTGTATGTCTTTTTCATAATGAAATGATATAAAACATACATAAGATTTGAAGAGACATACATACAAAATCCCACATCTTGGAATTGATCCTACAGATATACAGTGGAATCACACCATATGCATATGCGAGTCATACAGATTCAAAAGTAGGCACTCAGCATACAGAGAGGGAGAGGGGAGAAAGGTGTGAGAGAGACAGAAAGAGACAGAGACAGAAAGATAGAGGAGAGTTGAGAGAGACAGAAGACAACAATTGAAATGGTGTAGCAAGTTGTGCCTACCATTCTTCTCAATGACCCTGCTCTGCCCTAGAGAGAACGTAAAGTAGATGCTGTGATTCTGTTAATCCCTCAGTAAGTCTCAATCCCCATGTGCCTCTCACAGAGTGAGCATCTCATTGTGATGCTGGTATTTAAAGATGCATACACGTCATTCAACATGGCTCATAACTACAAGCTCATCTCCTCATCAGGTGCTGAGCCAAAGACTCAGAGATCTACTTCAATACTGGAGGACAAACAGGCAAACAGACTCTGCTGGAATGATAAAGATATGGTATGTTAGCCTTCCTAAGGGAATTTTAAGGGTGTTTTTGACTATATGGGATTTTCACTGTATGTGGTAGTTCAATAATCTAACAAAAGATGCCGAAGTCCACTGTACCCCACACGAGTGTGCAAGTATATGTGTAAAATATTTTTAATATTTAATATATCATTGTCATATTTTAAAAACTGGAGAAATCCCAAATGTTCACTAATAGAGGATTGGTTAAACACAGCGCATCCCCACAATGGAATACTTTATGGAGTCTTTACAGAGAAGAAGGTAGATATTTCCCAACCACTGATAGGAAAAGATGTCCAAGACATAGTGTTACATGGAAAAAGCATGTGGCAGGACAATGCATATGGTGTGCTTCCATTTTTGTAAGTAACAAAAGGAATAAAGATATACCTATGGATACGTACACACCATTGTTTATTACAGGACATTTCAAGAATACACAGGAAGCTGGCAATAGTAATAGACTCTGATGAGAGGGGATGGGAATTTAGAGTGGGAGAGTTACTTCCCCTGCACTGTACACTCTTCTATATAGTTTGAAATCTTATCATGTTCATGTATCAATACTGAAACTTTTGCTGAAGTATAACACACGTATAGAAAAGTGCATAGTTCATACCTGTACAGCTCAATGAATGAGCATAAAGTGAACACACCCAAGTAACCACTACCCGGGCCCCCAGACAGAACGTTACCAGTCTCCAGAAGCCCATTCAGGCCCATCATCTTCCTCCCCTTCCTCCTGAAAGTTAGCACTATTCCTGATTTCTAATACAATCGTTTAATTTTGTCTCTTTCTGAATTTTATAGAAATTGAGTCACACAGTGCATGCATTCTTTAGGGTCTGACTTATTTTGATCAACGTGATGTTTGTAAGAGTTCTCCATGTTCTTGTTAATTTGTACAGTATTCCATTGTATACATGCACCATAATTTATTTATATATTCACTGCTGATGGACATTTAGGATGTTTCTGTTATTTGGCTGGTACTAAATAATGCTCTAATGGACATCCTCGCATATGTCTTTTGGTGAATACATGCAGTGGAATTATGGGGTAGATTGCTGGGTCATAGGGTCGATGTTTGTTTAACTTTAGTAGATACTGCCAAACAGCTTTCCAAAGTGGTTGTATCAGTTCAGCCTTCAGCTAGCAGTGTATGCAAGTTGAATTAACTTTTCAAACAAACAAGAACAAGAAAAAAAAAACAAAACCCTAATTCAATTCATATAAGCATTGTTGATTTGATTGGTATTTCTGTGTTATATTCTGCATTTCACTTGTAAAAGTTAAAGACATGGGTCACTATGTTACCACATGTGCTTATGCAAGGTTCTTGTGACAAATCCTCATTTGAGTTTCATGTCAGGGAGAAGATGTTCGTAAAAGAGGAATATAGCTGCTTTCTGGTTCTCAGATAATACATACCACTGTAACCCTTAACCCTGACTGCCAAGAAATCCGGAGTTAATGCCAGTGTTCCAACAGCTATAGCATTCCACTCATCCAAAGTATTTGGTGATATCGACTCTTTCTTTTGCAAATAGACAATTCTGTTCTATGTCTTACTTTGCATTATGCGTAAACTGGTGAGCTTCTGCAAATCCTTTTGGAAATAAAGGGGAAAGGCTAACTTGTAAATAAATAAAGCAAAAATAGTTCTAGTCCCAGATGGTGAAGTTTTAAAACAAAATTTAGGAAACTAAGGCTAATGCAACCCCAACAAGAAAAGTACAGAAAAGAAGCAGTATAGAATGCAGTGTTCTGTAATTTGTGATTGGCCAATCACCCTGTCACATGGCTGGCGGCCTAGGCAATGTCAGGCTTCTATGAGTCCTAGGTTCTCACCAAACAAAATGCCGTGTTTTATCTTGATGGGAGAAAGGTGGCAAAAGCAGTGCTCTCCCAGGATTTGGGAATTTTTGACTCAATAGCCTTTGGACAAGACCCTCTCCCCAGACAAAAGTCCAATTTCTTCTCCTTGAACTGGAATTAAATCCACATTTGGAAGGGACACACAATCTACTACCACATTTCTCAGTCAAGTATTGCCCCCTTGGAACATCTTCCTAGCTGTGCTTCCAGGCAGATAGAATCCCACATCCTTCTTGGTCACTGTGAATGGCTAGAATGAACCCTAGCCAATCCAGAGGTCCACTTTCGTCACCTTTGGATGCTGCTCTGATATTCAGTTAATGCTTCATGAATGTATGAATGAATTCCTTAGATCTCACATTAGTGACCAGATGGTCCTAATAAGAGCTTTCCATTTGGCTTGGGGCTAAGTCTATGCTCAGTTTCAAATGGATATCACAAAGAATAGCAGCTCAAGGGAGAAAGAGAGCCTGGGCTGAGGGTCCAGTAGGGTTTCCAAAGATCTGGAATTTGAATGGAATTTTGAAAAATAGATAAGGTATAAAGGTAATAATAAACCTGATATTTGGTAAATCACATATGCAGAGCAATATGCCTACAGACCAAAGTAGAGGGAATGAATATCAGGAAAGGAAATTTGGGTCAGCTCACAAGGCCTTGAATGCCAAACAAAGGAATTTAGATTTTATGTGATTATTGAAGATTTTTGAGTAGGCTGAGAAGAGATCACAAGAAAAGAACTATTTCAGGAGATGAATCTGGCTGTGGTGTGCAGCATAGACTGGCTTGGGGAAGAAAATAAGTAGAGATTCTACTGCTATTGCTATTATCCAGGCAAAGACAACTAGTGCCTGAAGTTGGGAGAGACCAACAGAGGCAGAAAGGCAGAAACAAGAAGAGTACAAAGGAATAATCACCAGGGTTCAGAAGTGATTACATGTACAGAAGGAGACAGAAGGGAGAGTTGAGAATGCCACTGAGGCTTGAAGCCAGGAGAACCATGGGACAGACACCTCTACCACATGTGGTGGCATCCTTTGTAATAACAAAAGACTAGAACCAACCCAAATATCTGTCAATATGGACTGACTGGTTGAACAAACTATGGTTCCTCTTTGGGATGGCATGCTATACAGTTTAAAAAAAAATAGGAGCAAGGAAGATCCCCATACAGTGACATGGAACAATCTCTAGGACATGTTAAGTGGAAAAGGGGGAGCAGAGCAATGTTTGTAGTACATGCTACATTTGTGTAAGAAATAGGGGGTGGAAAACTACTTATTCTCACTTGTTTAATATTCAAAGATACAACGGATGCATAAACCAAAACCTAATAAACATGATTGCTGTAGAGGGAGGGAGGATAAAGAATGGAGGCAGGATGGAAGCAGGACTTTTAGAATATCTCCTGTTATATGGTTTTGACTTTGGAACTATGTAAATGTTTTATACAAATTAAATTTAACAGGGGAAGGAAAAACAATCCCCAAAACCCAGAAAAAAATGAAGCAAATGAATCAAACTGTGGATCAACTTGGTAACATAACCACACAGAGAAAAATTACTTCAAGTGACTTTAAAACACAGTACTTTGACTACCTCCCTAGCAGGATTTATTCTAAAGGCAAAAGGAAGAGCAAAGACATCTTAAATTGCATTCGGTAGTCTTGGTAGTAACACTGGAATTGTTCCTTTGAAATTGTTACAGATATAATATAGTGGAATGCAAGTAATTATATTAATATCATTAGGAACCAAGACTTTCAGAGTGGGAGAGAAGAGACAGTTACAAAATCAAAGATGTTAAGTAAAAGCCTATACTCTTAAATTCAACTTTGAACTATCAGTAGGAACTCATCACTTCCCCCTTTTAAAAAATACGCATTTTCTAAACTCTTTTAACTAAAAAGAAAAGACCTGACAACCTAGCAGCGTTGAGGAAACCCAGCCCTCAGAAGGGATTTAACCTGCACACCACAGTGAAACTTCCAAGTCTTAACCACTGGACCACCAGGGAATTCCCAGGCTGTGCTTTCTTAATACCATTTTACATCAAGAGGAACTAGAGGTCCTTGGAGAAATGGCTGACTCCAGGACTGGGTTTGGGATTGTACAAGATGAGCCTGAAACATCTCATCAAACCAAAAATCAAGAAATCTATCATGACAAAAGGAAACAGAAGCCAACTTGAAAGGACCCTCACTGACCTAAGATGAGACAACTTTAGCAACCAAATGAATGACTAAAAGGGATCAAAACACATTAAAAATCCATTGGTTCATAGCAATACCTAAAAGACTTGGTTGGTCACCATTGGAGGTTGCTAGGATACCAACTCATTCTGAAAATTGATGTTTTTAAAAGGAAGGTATCAAACATTTATCCTGCCTTTCTTTTTTTGTTTACACTGTAATTCGAGGTAACTAAATGGCTGATAAGTAAAATTCTTCTTTATAGAAAAGCCCCAACTAATAAATGAAGAAGGAATAACAATTAGAAAAATGCCATTTTGCAACTCTTAATGAAATAATGGACCTAAGCAGTAATCATCACTGGTTGTTAAAGCCATTAGGGGAAGGGGTGATGGGATCTTTATAATGGAGGACTCTAGGTGATACTATCTGAGCCCACTGATCAATGTTAGTATAGCTAAAAAGTGGGGGCAATCAGACATTATTTGCCTCGTGAAGTAACGGGATAGAAGGTACACAGTCCTGACTGTGAAGTATTCTTTCCCCAGAATTTCAACCTGGATCTAATCAAAGCCTCTAGACATAACTACCAGTTTACAGGGGATAGAGAAACAAGTTCAAGGGACAATATGAGGAAACAATCAAGCAAATTGAGAATGTGAGACATTCTTCAGGGCAAATGACCTGGTTTCTCCAACAACTCAAAAGCAATATAAGACTTAACGAGACATAACCAAGTGCAATGCGTGGGCTTTGTTTGGATGCTAACTCCAACAAATTAACTATAAAATGATATCCTTGGGAAAATCAGGGAAATTTGAATATGGATTGGGAATTACATGATATTAATGAATTATTGCTAATTTTGTTAGATGTAATAATAGCATAGTAGTTATTACATTACATATAACATATGTAATGTATTATAACTACATATAATATATATGACGATGTATTATAACGACTATGCCATATATATGTATATATATATTATGTGTATGAGCTAAAAAAAATTGAAAGGCACTACTGCTAATGAGAAAAGAGAAGATGGAGGAAATGAGAAAAGAGAAGATGGGGAAAGAGGTTAGTTTAGGGAAAAAGGGATGAGAATTTTATTTTTATTTTTATTTATTTATATTTTTTAAGTCCTTTCTCTGCCAGTTGCTAGCTGTGTGACTCTGGGCAAGTTACTTAACCTCTCTGTGCTTCACTTTTTTTATAACACTTTTTTTTGATGCTTTTTTAAAAATTTTATTTATTTTTGGCTGTGTGGGGTCTTCATTGCAGCGCGCGGGTTTTCTCTAGTTGCAGTGAGCGGGGCTGCTCTTTGTTGTGGTGCGCGGGCTTCTCATTGCAGTGCCATGGAGCATGGGCTCTAGGCGCACGGGCTTCAGTAGTTGCAGCATGTGGGCTCAGTAGTTGTGGCACGCGGGCTTAGTTGCTCCACGGCATGTGGGATCTTCCCAGACCAGGGCTCGAACCCGTGTCCCCTGCATTGGCAGGCGGATTCTTAACCACTGCGCCACCAGGGAAGTCCCGGGATGAGAATTTTAAACATGAAGTTCAGGAAGACAGCCAAAGAACCAGGTATAGATGTGCAGCAGGAGCTTAAAAATGCACACTTGAAGCTCAGAAGAAATGTCAGAGCTGGAGAGAGATTTGGGAGTCGTTCATATAGATGCCTCTAAGGAGTGAAACCTTGGGATTCGGTTAATTTCACTGGGAAAGAAGAAAGGGCCCAATTGAAACCCTAGAGAATACTTAGATCACAGTGAGGTGGGTAGTGGAAGTGGAAGAGCAAATGGAAGACTCAACACCAACAAAACGAAACGAGGAATGAGGAAGGGGTCAGAAAAGTGGGAGAAAACCCCAAATAGTTCAATCTCATGGACACTAAACAAGGAAAGGATTTCAAGGAAATGGTGGTCAACAGTGTTGAATCCTCGAACAAGACTGAGGAGGATCAGGCCTCAGAAAGTAGAGTATCCCTTACCTTACATTCCTACTATCCATCCAAATTAATTTCAAGCTGACAGTGACCTCGCTAGTAACAGTGAGCCTCTAAGAAACCGTCTTAATCATCAGCCTCCATCTGTTCCTTCATTCATTCCTTCCCTCATGCACCCACTCGTCCAGCCACTCATTTAATCAGCATTACTGAGTTCCTGCTCCAAGCCAAACCCCTGCCGTGTTCTGCAGATACTGAAACAAATACAGTATCTGCCCTCCAGCTTAACGAGGAAGACAGACTTGGAAAAATAATGACCACATAGTGCTAACATTTCAGCATCGACTTATTGAATGTATATTCTGGGCCAGGGGGGCACTAGATATACAAACACAAACAAGAGGTTCCTGCCTCCGGGGCTCAGAAAAACAGCTGGGAAGGCAGATGGAATTAGAATATGCTGCAATACAGACTAGAAATATGAGGAATGTACAAATTATGTGAGAACGCAGAGCAGAAGATGAAGCTTGTGAGGAAGTCTGTGAAATAGGGACTATTCATATGTCCATTTCACACACAAGGAAACTGAGGTACAGGGAAGTGGGGTTACAGCTGTAAGTGGCAGAGCCAGGGTTCAAGTGTGGGTCTGTGAGACTCAGGAGTTCAGGTTACCCACTCTGTCATCCTGCCTGAGGGCATCTTCCAATACTCCCATTCCCTTTCCACTGTGCCACGCTGGTCACACCTCCAAGGGCACAGAGCAGGTGATCAATGAGGGTCTGCTGAATGAATAAGTGAACTGTGCAACCTCACAGGGCTGTTGGAAAGGTTCACTGAGATAAGTACTAGGTCATCTGAGGTCACAGTGTAGGGTGGCAGGTGAGAATATAAAGACCCCACACCCAGAGGATCTCTGCTGGGTGGGCCACTATTACCGAAAAGAGCAGCCAGGTAACCAGTGTGTCTGGACAGCTAGTGATAGGCATCGGGGAGCTTTGAGACTGGGGGGCAGGACCTCAGTCACAGGGACTGGGACGGGAAGGGGCAAGGGCTAGGCACAGTCACAGCCCTGGAGGGCTCATGCTCTGAATGCAGGGGCTCAGGGACCCAGATCTAGTTACCCAAACTAGGCCAGCAGCACAGAGAGGCGACAGCCTGCCAGGCTGACCTGGTCCCTAGTCCACCAAGCCACTAGAAAGCCCTCTGATGGTGAAGGAGGAGGAAAAAGAGGGGAAATAGAATGGGGAGGAGGCAGAGAAAGACGAAGAAGAGGAGGGTGGAGGAGAGGGAAAGGAGAATAATGGCAGCTGACGTTTACCCAATGCTGAGGGTGGGCCAGGTGCTGGGCTGAGTGCTTTACAGGCAGTCAGGTAACCCAAGCATCCCGTGAGGCAGAAACTAACATTTAACTCTCCATTTTACAGACGAGGCATTAAGTAACCTACTTGACATTACAAAGCCAGGATTTGAACTCCGGCAGCCTGACCCCCAGGCAGGGTTCTAATCCACTGAACTTTCCTGGATCTCACGGTCTTACTGAGATGGGCTAAGCTTGCTAGGGGCCAGGGGCTCTGCCCGCCTCTTCCTGCACCTATCCGAGCCCTGGGGGCAGGTAGCAGTGGCCCTGGCTGATGATGTGCATGTGACTAGTCAGCACAGCAGAGAATTAAGAATCTGCTCCAAGTATTTCTTTTGAATTGCAGAGAGAAGGTGCTGGGGCAGGCGGGGAGCGGAAATGCTTCCATCTCCTCCTGTGAACTCCTGAGGCTGCTAATCCCTTGATCTGTAACAATGAAGATGTTAACAAGGCCTTGCGCCGGGGTCCTGCCCTGTAGTTTACAAAGCCTTTCACATACGTTACTTAACGTGTCACTTTGGAGAAAACAATTGGAAAAAAAAAAAAAAAGCTGGTTCTTGATCCTGGAAACTTTCCCCAAAAGATTGTGTATTCCTCTCCATTTCAATCCACATATATTTCCCAGATGTCTCTGGTCTTCCTGGAATTTCTATTAAGAATTTCAGCAATCCCAACAAGAATGTTCAGACATCACAGTTTCTACTAACATATGGAGCCCAGATCTCCTGGTGTCAAATTAATTTCGCTTTCTACCCCAGCTGGAGCCAATGCCTCCACAGGAATAGTAGAGGGGAAACAGGCTCCACAGGAGCTGAGGTGTCATTCCTGGTTTCTGTTCCATTAGCCCCCAGTTCAATTCCCCCACTCTACTCAGATCCCCACAGCTAGACCCACTTATCCTTACACCTAGAGGCTCAAGCCCAACCCAGTTCCCAGACCAACCGATTCACAGGCATAGGAGCCAATGCCTGGCCTTAGCCCTGAGGCTGGGGGATTAGGAATAGGCTGCTTTCCTGGATCTGGTACCCCCAGAACAGCTGCCTGAGAGGCCATGATGCTCCCAGACCAGAACTCTCCCCAAGCCCGCCTCTTACACTGACACAGTCTTAACAACTAGCCTCTTGCCTCGATTCCTATCCCTAAGTCCTACGTGTTGTCCTACCAACTATCTCAGCCCCCTTTAGAACTAGCACCCTGGCAGATGAGAATATCTTACTTGTCTCTTCCCCCAACACGTGGCACAGAGGATGGTCCTCAATGCATACCTGCTGGGTGGATGAGCCCTTCCGCCCTGCCTTGGTCTTGCCCACCCTTTTCTCTGGAGCTGGCACCTTGGCCCACTGATGTGTCTGGCCACTAAGGAGGGGCCTTCTAGATGATGATTCCCCAATTGGCTGAAGATCCAAGCAATACTCACATACCCACTTTTTAGCTGTGTGATTTTGAGCAGGTTACTGAACCTCTTGGTGTCTCGGTTTCCTCATTCGTAAAGTGGGGAGAGAGCATTGCTACCTAATGGGATTGGTGTGAAGATCAGAAGAGTAAAGCTATGTTAAGTGCTTGGTACAGCGTCCATCCATATAAGTATCAGCTCCTGCCATTGCTATTACTGTTGAGTTAGTTACTGTGGACCCTTCAATGTTGACCATTTCCCAGAATGTCACTGTGGCCCCTGGGCCTGCTACCTTGCTTCGCACCCACTTGCCTGCCTCTGTCTGTACCAAGGCCACTTCCCCAAGCATGTATTCTGGCCCAGTGTCTGTATCCAGCACCAGGGCTCGATTGCCTCTCCCCCACTGCCTGGCCTGTTTCTGCCATTAAGCCCATCATTCCAGATGCACAAGCCTTAGCAGGATGAACACCATCCTTCTAACAACCGAAGTTTGGGTAAGCAGACTGTTCTCTCGGGACCAGGCCATCCCTAGGGTGAGCAGAGGTGGGAGAAAGCACCAGCGTGGTCTGGAGAAGCAGTGGGGTTAGAGGGGTAAAGCAGCAGCACAAAAATCTGGGCCACGTCCCTGGGAATTAGGTGTGGCTGGACAACCCTCTGCAAGCCAGAAAGACCACTTCCCCTGATGGTAGAGCCACCCTGGGAAGAGTTTGTCAAAAAGCAGGAAGGCAGCTGGGCTATTTGCTTCGTGGGGGGTAGGGGTCCGGCCAGTGCAGCTCCTGACATAATCAAAAGAGAATCCTAGCATCTCAGGGACTCAGGGTCACACTCTGAGAGAGGACAGTGGCCCAGAAAGATCACTTCTTTGCTGCTCAGAGCCCTGGAGGCTCTACAGACCTGCTGATGTGGGGAACGTCTGACACGGGGGTACCCTTAGAACTCGTTTAGCCCCTTGCCTTTCTCCTACAGGTAAGGACACTGAGGGCTTGTTTTGCCCTCTGCCTGGCTCTTTAGATGCAGTTGGCCTATTCACATGCCATCCCATGAGCAGCTTCAAAACTAGCCTCAAAGAATGGCTTGTCTTGGCAACTGGACCCAAGCACTTCTTGCTAGCCTATGACCCACAGCGTCGCTCTTATCCTCACTGCTGTGTTCCACATCTTCCCCATCTACCACCTTAATGCCTGGTCCATTTGGTTCCTCAGCCTGAGCAATCCACTTTATGGACTTGGGCTGCACCTCAGGGCTTTTCACTGACTGTGCTGCTCCAGGCAGTGTCTGCACAGAGAACCTCTCCTTCAGCCCCAGGCAGACTGGTCCCTTCCTTTGCTTCTCCTCACATGCATGCAGCTTCCAGGTCATGGGATTCGGGCACTGTGGCCCAGAAAAGCAATAATAATAGCAACACAAGCTCCTTGGCAGCAGGTGAGATGTTTTTAACTTTTAAAATAAAGAACAGAATACTAGTACAAATCTCAGTTTCAGCTCTGCCTAGCTACACGATCCTGAGCAAGTTATTCAACCTCTTCGAACATCAGTTCCTTTATCCATAAAATGGAAACTAAATGGGATATCGTACCTAAGTGCCTGGCAGTAGGAAGAGCTCACTAAATTCTAACTAACATTAGGAGTAGTAACAGATGATGTAACAACCTTTACATCTTCGCCATCCATCAAGCTGGTGCCCCAGGGCAGTTGCTCAGTAAGTGCTGAGTGAAAGATGTTTCCTGACGTGATCAGCCCAACCACCAGGTGAGGCAGGTAGAGGAGACCCTGGCCTCTCCAGGGATGGAGAGCTGAGGCTGGGCGGCTAAGTGACTTGTCCCAAGTCAGAGTTAGTAAGCAGGAGAGCCTGGACGGGGAGCTTCCGTTTCCTGACTCCCAACTCGGTGTTTACTATTTTATGTCACCTGATCAAATTTAGGGCCAGAAAGGAATGTAGAGATTACATAGCATATCCTATCATCTGAGAATGTGAAAATTGAGGCCAGAGAGACCAAGGACGTTTCACAAGACCAAAGAGCTAGTCAGCCGGGGAGTAGAGCCCAGGTCTCCTGACTGCCAGCTTACTGATCTACCAACACAACAGCTTACCTTGCAAAAATCACCTCACTGTTCCTAGTTCAGCAAACATGGTCATCCTAGGCTCCAGGCTACTGCAGCTTTCTAAGGAAACACCCAAGTGGTAAGTGCAGAGGCCTCCTGCAATGACAGGTCCGCCCTCAGAGGACCAGATTCATTCTTCACAGAGGGAACACTTCCCATGTGATTTGAAAAAACGTGTCAATGCGAAGCTCAGTGGCAATCAAGAGTGCACCAACAGTCACAAGCTCGGTGGTATGGAGTACTATGTTTGAAGTGGACCCTACAGCATTTCTGGAATGTCAAGCATGAGCTCTGAGAAACACCCTACTTGGCAGGTCCTCTAAAGCAACAAAGGCAGTTAAATGAGGCCCAAGTAGCACAGGATATTATTGTTTACATGCGACCCTTATCCCAGGGCTGTGGGAAATGGAGCCAAATTCCACAAGCTCTTTTCTCGCGAGAGATGCTTGGCAAAACAGAGAAGGCCAGCAATGCTTCTTGGTCTGCTGTTCTTTCTTGAAGTCAGCTTCATTTGAAAACAAAAAATGATGTCCTCAGAATTTAAGCTCCAACCCTGGGGAGATGTATTAGGTTGTTCCACTTGGAATTAATCTGAGGATGCCAAAGTCAAACGAGCATCACGTTTGCCTCAAATGAAGAACACATGAGGAGGGGGCAGAGGTGAATAACTCATTCATCAATGTAACAAAAAAGTAATATCCACTACTCTTTGAAAGGTTTCAAAATTCGAAGGGTTTCAGCTGAAACACGAGGGGATGTTTTCTGTAGAAGAAAGTCAACACCTTGTATTCTAATAGCACTTTTTTCCCCTTGAAAATATCACCAAACACATCTGTTACACACTTCCTTGTAGTTGGGCAACGGTGAGTGCAGAAGCCTGTGATTGATGGAAGAGGCCTGTCTCCGTGCTCACGGCATGCCCCGGCCAAGCACACAAATCAGGAGTACCTTGCCCTACATCCTCAAGCACAGGCAAGCTAATGCAGGCATCCAGAGGCTCAGTAAATACTATGCTTCTTGGTTCCCTCTGCTTCCGATATAAGTAGCCATAGCAAATCTTAGACAAGTGGCCTGTCTTAGTTAGCACACTTGCTTGGGTCTTGGCAGTAAAGGAGAAAGGCCTTTGGAAAGCACCACCTTTGTGGACAATCTAAAAATGATAACATTTTGCAGTTGGTTTTACTCTTACTGCATTCACCTACCACTTACTGCAGGCCAGGTTCTGGGCTAGGTATTGGAGAAGAAGAGAAGAATAAAGGAGGAAGCAATCAATTCTGTCTTATGGAGGAGGGATTGGGCTTGATATTTTTTGAGCTGGTCATGTAGGACATGAACAGAGCTTTGACAGACATGGGGATGGGGATGGAGTACTAATGAGAGAAGATGTAAGAAGGAAAGAAGCTGGCTAATGGCTCATGCACTCATTTGCTTAAACAGTTGGAATCACTGGATTGTAAATGGTTGGGGCTGTCTTCTCAAAGTGAATGAGTATATTCATGGAACACACACTTGTTATTAATAGGACACAATGCCTTTTTGCAAAAGACTACATGGAGTAGAAAGCAATGGACTCCCATAACTATGTTAGTATTCATTTATAAGATTTCTGAAGCTTCTAATAAATAGGAATTTGGTCTTGTCTAATTGGGTTTTAATAGTTCAGACAAAATTAAGAGCTAGAGGAATTTTATATGGCTTGTTTTTCATTCAAACTTTCTATAATCCTCATCTCTTTAGAAGCTATAAATTATAACTTACCCTCATAAGATTATAAACAAAGCCCATAAGTACAGGAAAAAAATTAATCAGATATTGTTAGTTTGACTAGATAACAAATATTGCAACCACAGTCCTATGTCTGGTCAATAATGCCAGAGGAAAAGTCATTCATTACTTTCTAGCCTATTGCTGAGACATTTTATGAAAATAAAAATCGTCTCCTATACTGTTAGAACATACATCTGTAAAGGTACATTTAACATGTATACCATGGATGGTAATATTATGTCTATGTCATTAACTGGGGAAGCACCCAAAGCTGAGGATCAATTATTCTTCATTGTTTGAAATTCTCGAAGGTCTTCTAGGGTTCAGAAGGAATCTCTCATTGTTAAGTTCCAATGTCCTGAAATATATACCTAAAGAATTCTAGATATTTTCACTGTTTTAAATAAAAAGAGGTATTTATCCCAGTTCTTATTAAACTTGCAAAATTACAAACTGTCCAGAACCCAACCCAGGACACATCACAGAATCCAGAGATGAATGGTTCTATAAAAGTAGCATAAAAGCAGGGAGGAAACCTCTAGGAAAACAAAGGGTGGATGGGTCAGGGAGCTGAGTTGCGTAGGACTTGGAGCGGGGGGTAGAGGGTGGGAAGGCAGGCTGCAAAAGAAGGGCAGGAACAATGGACAGAGGTTAAGGTGGGAAACTTTTTTTTAATGTGCTCCTTTTTCTCTCCTTATCTTTGCCCTGAGAAGACCATTTTCTGCCCCTTTGCCACCGGAAGGCATGTTAGCCGTAGGCCTGTACCCACCAGGGGTGGCAGAGTAACTTCGGGGTGGAATTCAGGGCTGGCTGGAATGATGTGTCCTAAGTAACATGTGCATATAGATTGGCTGTCCCTTAAGAGTTCTTCCCTACCTGCATCCACACAACAGTAACCCTGAAAGCTCCAGGACTACAACTGGGAGAGGCTTCTCTTGAAAGAAAGGAATGCCCGACGCCCAGTCACCATTTGTAACACTAGAGGTTTTCTCCCCGGAGGCATGTCTTCCCTATCAAACTCACTGAGGGGCACCAGCCAAGGCTTAAGGTTTAGTTTCTCCTCAGAGTTACATATTACAACCCAAGATAGCCAACAACTCTAGTGGAATAGAATCTCACTAGGAAAAATAGCCAATGGGTATTCCCTGGAAAGTATGGTGGGACAATTGAGACTAGCAGGTGAAACTGGGATGGGTTGTACATTCTCTAATACCAAGTGAGTGCAAGGGGCCTGTGGCAAAAAGGACTGAAGCAGCTGAAGGAATCTAGCCCCTATGCATTCTCAAAGCTGACCTGCCAAGACTCCGTTCTGTGACAGAATCCCACATTAAGGACAAATTGGCGAGAGTGAAATCAAAATGGAGCAGCATAGTTTCTTCTCCTGACATGGCTGAGTAAACTCCTCTTGATCCTGATCCTCCTGTAGAGAGCAACTATATACTCTGGGAAAAATATAAAGAAACCACAATATGAAGAGACTGGAGGATGAACAGAAGCAGGTATATTCTGAAGGGGAGTTGACACAAGGTGAGTTACTCATTTTTACAGCTTTTAGACTGAGGGCAAACTAAAACTGCTAAGTGGCTAGGACACCAAGAATAAGACGCCAACAGTAAATTAACAATCTTGCTGGTATGAAGAACTATAGGACATAGTTCAGGACCACAACCATTGGAAAGTAAGGGGCGAATCCTGGAAAGAAGAGAGCCAGAGACAGAGGGAGCTCCAATTTCTGTCTATAGACCCTCCCAAACGCAGCTGACTCCTGAACCACACATAAGTGGGAAAGGATTTAGCTAAAGATCAAAGCCCTGAACTAAGATTTCAACTACCACCAAGAAGCAAAGTTTAGAGTTTAAAATCTAACCACATCAACTGCCCACCAAAACAATAAAATCAATATTTTTTGAAGGAATAAATCAGAATCCAGAGTACCCATAAGATAACACTGAAAATATCCAGGCTACAATCCAAAGTTATTCAACATATAAAGAACCAGGAAATTGTGATCCATTTGCAAGTGCTAAAACAATCAACAGAAAACAAACCTGAAATGACCGAGATGCTGGAATCAGCAAAAAAGAATTTTAAAGTGATTATTATGACTATGCTCAAGGGAGTAAGAGAAAATACGCTCACAATGAATGAAAAGATAGAAAATCACATCAGAGAAATAGGAACCATTAAAAAAAAAAGAACCAAATAAAAGTTCCAAAATTGGAAAAATATAATACCTGAAAAAAATTTTTAAAACATCACAGGATGGGCTTAACAACAGAATGGAAATGGAAGAGGCAAAGTTTCAGTAATCTTAAGATAGAACAATAGAAATATCCAATTTTAAGAACAGAGAGAAAAATATTTTAGGCAACAAAAACACGAACAGAGCCTCTAGTACATATGGAACAATATCCAAAGGTCTAACATACATGAAATTACAGTTCTAGAGGGAGAGGTGGGGGAGAATGAGGTAGAAAAAAATAATGAATGTGTAATGGCTTGTTTCCCCCAATTTAGAGAAAGACATAACTTTAAAGATTCAAGAAGCTCAGCAAACCCCAAGAAGGTAGAAAAGAAACTCTGGGAATATCACAGTCAAACCACTGAAAACCAAACATAATTAGAAAATCATAAAAGCAGCCAGAGAAAAACAATGCTTTATATACAGAGGGGGAAAAGTTTCAAATATGGATGACATCCGAAACAATGGAGGCCAGAAAAGAGCAACGTCTTTAAAGCAATGGAAAAAAAGCCAATTCAGAATTCTATACTCAACAAATATATTCTTCAAGAATAAAGGCAAGACAAAGACATTTTCAGATAAAACAAAAGTAAAAAAAAAAAATCTTTGCCAGCAGACCTGAACTACAAGAAGCACTAAAGGTGTAGGAGAACAGCTCCACAATACAGTGCCCCAATGACATTTTTGGCTCTATATGGACCACTTAGTCAAGGCGTGACCACAGTCTAACCTGGGTCTTGGAAGAACACTCTGCAATTCCTCCTGGAGCAAAGGAAATAAGCAGCCTGGTGAGGGTCTATCACAGGGCTGTTCTCATCCATCTCCCTAATGTCAGTTGACCACAGGACTTTCCACCATGCCCCACCCCCTCCTCAGGGTACAGCTAGCTGCATGCTATAAAAATATCTGCTGTTGTTTAAAGTTGACTCCTCAATGGCAGAGCAATCCATTGTTCATGCCACCTGTCACCTGGCCCCTCTGGCTCAGTATCATCCTGTGGGACTAGAGATATGGGGTACTAGTGCCATACTGATCTTGCTCTTGTTGCCTAAGTAATAAACTGAATCCATTTGGACTTGTTGTCTCTTTACCAGCTGAATCTATGTAAGTGTGACAAGCCAACTGAGCAGCTGCCTAGATACTACTTGACCTCTTGACAAGAGGAAGTTCTTTATCAGACTGAAGGGAAATTAACCAGATGGAAATGAGTTACTCCTTTAAAAAATGGAAGTGACAAATATCTTGCTAAATACTGAAAGCTATTTGTGTTCCTCTTAATTTCTTAAAATACATATGACTATTTAAAGCAAAAATGATGATGTTGTCTCGTAGGCTCTATATGCAGATGTAATACATATGACAACTACAGAATAAAGGACAGAGAAGGGCTAAATTGACCTCTAATGTTGGAAGGTTTCTATATTTTATATAAAGTATTATAATATTATCTTTGCTTAGACTGTGTAAAGTTAGAGATATATGTAGTAATCTGGAGTGCACACTCTAAAAATTACTGTAAAGAGGAATATCTAAAAAGCCAGTAAGTTTTTCCTTCTATTTATTTATTTATTTTTATTTTATATTGGAGTATAGTTGATTTACAACGCTGTGTTAGTTTCAGGTGTACTGCAAAGTGATTCAGTTATACATATACATGTATCTATTCTTTTTCAAGTTCTTTTCCCATTTAGGTTATTACAGAATATTGAGCAGAGTTCCCTGTGCTATACAGTAGGTCCTTGTTGGTTATCTATTTTAAATATAGCAGTGTGTACATGTTAATTCCAAACTCCCAATCTATCCTTCCCCCAAACCCCTCCCTGCCTGGTAACCATAAGTTCATTCTCTAAGTCAGTGAGTCTGTTTCCGTTTTGTAACTAAGTTCATTTGTATCATTTTTTTAAAAGATTCCACATGTAAGTGATATCATATGATATTTGCCTTTCTCTGTCTGACTTACTTCACTTAGTATGATAATCTCCAGGTACATCCATGTTGCTGCAAATGGCATTATTTCATTCTTCTTAATGGCTGAGTAATAGTCCATTGTATACATGTACCACATCTTCTTTATCCATTCATCTGTCCATGGACATTTAGGTTGCTTCCATGTCTTGTCTATTGTAAATAGTGCTGCAATGAACATAGGGGTACATGTATCTTTTCAAATTACGCTTTTCTCCAGATATATACCCAGGAGTGGGATTGCAGGATCATATGGTAGCTCTACCTTTAGTTTTTTAAGGAACCTCCACACACTGTTCTCCATAGTGGCTGCACCAATTTACATTCCCACCAACAGTGCAGGAGGGTTCCCTTTTCTCCACACCCTCGCCAGCATTTGTTACTTGTAGACTTTTTAATGATGGCCATTCTGACCAGTGTGAGGTGATACCTCATTGTAGTTTAGATTTGCATTTCTCTAATAATTAGAGATGTTGAGCATTTTTCCATGCACCTGTTGGCCATCTGTAGGTCTTTTTTGGAGAAATGTCTATTTAGGTCTTCTGCCCATTTTTTTGATTGGGTTGTTTGTTCTTCTGATATTGAGCTGCATGAGCTGTTTGTAAATTTCAGAGATTAATCCCTTGTTGGTCACATCATTTGTAAATAATTCTATGGGTTGTCTTTTCATTTTGGTTATGGTTTCCTTTGCTGTGCAAAAGCTTTTGAGCTTAATTAGGTCCCATTTGTTTATTTTTGTTTTATTTCCAACACTCTAGGGGACAGATCAAAAAAGATTTTGCTGCAACTTATGTCAAAAAGTGTCCTGCCTATGTTTTCCTCTAAGAGTTGTACAGTATCCAGTCTTACATTTAGGTCTTTAATCCATTTTGAGTTTACTTTTGTGCATGGTGTTTAAGACTGTTCTAATTTCATTTTTTTACATGTAGCTGTTCAGTTTTCCCAGCACCACTTACTGAAGAGACCGTCTTTTCTCCACTGTATATTCTTGCCTCCTTTGTCATAGATTAATTGACCATAGGTGTGTGAGTTTATTTCTGGGCTTTCTATGCTGTTCCATTGATCTATATTTCTGTTTTTGTGCCAGTACCACACAGTTTTGATGACTGTAGCTTTGCAGTATAGTCTGAAGTCAGGAAGCCTGATTCCTCCAACTCCATTTTTCTTTCTCAAGATTGTAAAAAGCCAGAAACTCTTATGTCATGCAGAATATTTGGAGTAAAATGCTTAAAAATAAAGTAAGTTTGTTTGCCCTATACTTGAAATAAGCTAACATTAAACTCCCTTGTCCTATTTTGGTTGATAAAAGTGATAAATGACTTAAACAGTTTTTAAAGGCAATGAATAAGTGAACATGGGAATACTTAATATTGTAAAGGTGTCAGTGACCCCCAGATTAATGTGTAATTCAATGTTATTCCAATTAAAAACCTAGCGTGGCTTTTTAATTTTTTTTTGAAATAATTATAGACTTGCAGGAGGCTGCAATATAGTTCATAGAGTCCACTGACTGCTTCCCCCAGTTTACCTCAGTAGTGACACCTTGTATGACTGTAGTAAAATACAGTTAACTAGACCACAGAGCTATTCAGTTGTTACCAGTTTTCATATGTGCTCACATGTGTGAGAGGTTCTATGTAATATAATCGCATGTGCAGACTCATGCAATCATAATCATAATTAAGATAAAAGATGGTTGCATCACCACAGAGGTACTCATTGATGCTACTCCTTTATACCCCTCATCCCTGACCCTGTCCCTTGGCAACCACTAATCTATCCTCCATCTGTATATTCTGTCATTTCAAGAAGCTTACATAATTGGAATCATACAGTATTGACCTTCTGAGCTTGGGTTTCTTCACTAACCATCAAGTCCTCAGTATCAATCAAGGATTTTGTGTATATCAGTAAATCATTTTCTTTTATTGCTGAGTAGTATCCCATGGTATGGATGTACCATGGTTTGTTTATTTATCACCCACTGAAGGGCATTTGGGTTGTTTCCAGTTTGGGGTTATTACGAATAAAGCTACTATGAATATTTGTGTACACATTTTTACATGAGCACGAGTTTTCATTTATCTGAGATAAATACTCAAGTACAATTGCCAGGTTATATAGTATTTACATATTTAGTTTTATAAGAAATTGTCATACATTTTTTCTAGAGTGACTATCATTTTACATTCCCACAAGCAATGTATGAGAATTCTAGTTTCTCTATATCCTCATCAGCATTTGGTGTTATCACTATTTTTATTATAGTCATACTAATAGGTAGGTTGTGATATCTCATTATGTTTTTCTACGAGTGAATATATAATATGATATGATATAATATAATGTAATATAACATAATATAATATAATAGGAACCTGGCATGAGCAAATGGTAAGAGTGTGTTATCTCATTATGGTTTTAATTTGCATTCCCTGATACCTAATGATGTTTAATGTGATGCTTATCTGCCATCTGTGGATCCTCTTCAGTGAAATGTCTCTTCATATATTTTGCCCATTTTCTAATTGGATTATTTGTTTTATTCCTGTTGAGTTCTGAGAGGTCTTTATATATCCTACATTCTAGTCCTCTGTTGGATATGTAGTTTGCAAATATTTTTTCCCAGTCTGTAGCTTGCCTTTTGTTTTCTTAGCGCTGTTTTTCACAGAGCAAAAGTTTTAAATTATGTTTTGTTTTAATTTTTTAAGTTTAATTTTGATGGGTTACAATTTATAAATATTTCATTTTATGGATCATGGTTTTGGTATCAAGTCTCAGAATTTTTCACCAAATCCCAGATCTGTACATTTTTTTCCTCTAAAAGTTTAATATTTTACGTTTAAATCTATGAATCATTTTGATCCAGTTTGCTTTAAAACACATTCTGAATAAAATGGTCAAAGGACAAGAAGAGACAATTTACTTCTTCACAGGAAGAACTAGAACTACTAAACAAGTATGGGAAATTCAGTCTCACTAGTAACCAAAGAATGCAAAATTGCAACAATAACAAACCATATTTTAAACTAATTAAATAAGTAAAAATTTAAGCAATTTGTTCTGTAGAATTCCCCACACTCTGGGTTTGGTTGATTACATTGTTATGGTGTTTTAAAATGTAGGTTTTATTATTATTCAGGTATAGCTAGGCCAACAGATCAGGAGACAACTGCCATTGAAAAGATAGTTTGTTACTCACAGCTCCCAAGAAGGGGACATGGCACACCACACAGGGCCACACAGGGAACCACCAAGGTCAGCCAGCAGGCAAAAGAAGTGAGGGGAAAGTATGGGCAAAAGCCTTTACTGTGGTTTTCCAAGAGATGGATGGGAGAAACAGGTCAAGCAAGAAGGGCAGCTTTAGGATTGGATAGTTTGAGTAATTTTGGCAGGCTCTGGGCTATAGGGGTGGTCCTTAGTTGTCTAGCACCTGGCTCTGGGATGATTTAGGGCAGAGAGATAATTAATGTCCTGGTCTGTGGAAGCCTGATAAAAGGAGGAGGATGGGGTATGGACTCAAGATTAGTTGGTTTGCATATCAAAGATGTGCTGTAGGTAAGTTGTTTATCCCAGATTAGCTAAACCTGGTAGGGTCAGTCCTGCCCTGGGTCCACAAGGGTCCACAATATCAAAGCATCATAAATATAGAAAATAAAAAAACATGAGATACACATGGTGTTGTGGAGGTGGGAGTTTTGGTAATGGAGTGACTAGTATATGTCTTTGCAGTTACTGCATCATGAGTTTTCCCAAAGACAATAAATACAGAACTGAATATCCTCCCATAGTGGTCCATTTGTAGGATTTACTGATCCCAATGTACTAAAAGACAGTGTGTTTTTTTGTTTGTTTGTTTGTTTTTACATCTTTATTGGAGTATAATTGCTTTATAATGGTGTGTTAGTTTCTGTTTATAACAAAGTGAATCAGTTATACATATACATATGTTCCCATATCTCCTCCCTCTTGCACAAAAGACAGTGTTTTTAAAGGAAAAGAAAGCCAACCAACAACAGTAGTTGGGCAGACTACAGGAATCTCAGGCTAAGCATACCAAAAGTGAGCTTTCCTCAATTTCCCAAAAGTCTCCAAAGTACCATCTGCTTCTGGCCCAGTCTCCTGACTAGAGAGATTCTGGATTAAGCACTGAACTGCATGGTATTGAAGCTCCCACCATCAGACTATCAGACTTAACAATGACTGTCACTTCCCCGTATTCTGGCTTTCCAGTTCTTACATATTCTGCTTCTTATGGAAATTCCTAGTTGCAGGACACTTGCTACATGCCAGGCAATGAGAGAGGCCGGGTATAAACATCACCTTATTTAAGAGATATTGAGAAATAGACTCAAGCATATATGGAAATTTAGTATGAAACTGGCATCTCAAATCATCAATCTCAGTGATGAAGATGGCATTTCAAGTCACTTTTTAAATAAACGGTGCAGGGACAATTGGAAAACTATAAAATAAAAGCCATACATGAGAATAAACTAAAAAAAAAGGGGGGGATCTAAATGTAAAAAATGAAACCATACAAGTACTAGAAGAAAACATGTGTAAATTCCTCTTTATCTATGATGCAGGGAAAGGCTTTATAACTATGACTAAAAATCCAGTGAAAACAAAAGACTGACAAATTGGACTGCATAAAAGCAAATAATCTTTGCACAACAGAAAGCACTAAAAATGAAGTAAAAGGAAAATTGATAAACTGGGAGAAAATATTTGTAGCATATATCACAAAAGGCTAGTTTCCTAAAATATGAAAAGTATTCAACAATTGAGGGACAAAGGACCAAAAACCTGGCAGTAAAATGGGGTGTGGCATGAACAGATAATTCACAAATATATATCCCTTAACATATGAAAAGATGTTTCAACTCACTCAAAATTAGAGAAATGCAAATTAAAACAACACCAAGGTACCATTTCTCACCTATCAGATTGATGAAAATTTAAAAGTATGAGAACAATTTTATTTGTGAGACTGCAGAGAAACAGGCACTTTCAACCATTGCTGATGGGAATGCGCATTGGTACAATTCTTATGGAGAAGAATTTGCCAATAGCTAACAAACAAAACTAACATGCATCTACCTTTTGACCCAGCAATCCTACTTCTAAGAATTATCCATGAAGCTACACCTCTGACAATACAAAAATACATACATACCAGGTATTTTATTGCAGCATTGTTTGTTATTTCAAAATGTTGAAAAAACCCTAATGCCCATACATAGAAGAATGTTTGAATAAGCTATGCTATATACACACAATGGAGTTCCAATGCAGCTGTAATAAAAGAATAAGAAGGATTTCTATGAACTGAAATGGAGTAATTTCCAGGATAAGTGAGAAAAAGCAAATTGTAAAAGAGTTTCTATAGTATGTTATCTTTCATGTAGGAAAGTATGGGATATAAGAAAGTTTACAGGTATCTGCTCATTTGCACAAAAAGAAATACAGAAATGGTAAACCAGAAGTGAATGAGCTTGCTTACCTATGGGGGGTAGGCAGGAACAGGGTGAAAAGAAGGGAGGTGAGAACACTATATATTAGGGTTGATCAAATATGTGAATGTATTTTAGATAATGAGTGTCAGCTTTCTCACTGTTGGAGAGAGGAGTTAAAAAATAAGGGAAGGATATTGAGCTGCATGAGCTGTTTGTATATTTTGGAGATTAATCCCTTGTCGGTTGCTTCGTTTGCAAATATTTTCTCCCATTCTGAGGGTTGTCTTTTCATTTTGTTTATGGTTTCCTTTGCTGTGCAAAAGCTTTTAGGTTTAATTAGGTCCCGTTTATTTTTATTTTTATTTTCATTACTCTAGGAGATGGGTCAAAAAGGATCTTGCTGTGATTTATGTCATAGAGTGTTCTGCCTATGTTTTCCTCTAAGAGTTTTATAGTGTCTGGACTTACATTTAGGTCTTTAATCCATTTTGAGCTTATTTCTGTGCATGGTGTTAGGGAGTGTTCTAATTTCATTCTTTTACATGTAGCTGTCCAGTTTTCCCAGCACCAGTTACTGAAGAGGCTGTCTTTTCTCCACTGTATATTCTTGCCTCCTCTGTCATAGATTAGGTGACCATAGGTGTGTCAGTTTATCCCTGGGCTTTCTATCCTGTTCCACTGATCTGTATTTCTGTTTTTGTGCCAGTACCATACTGTCTTGATTACTGTAGCTTTGTATTATAAATAACCCAATGAACAAATGGGTGGATGACCTAAATAGACATTTCTCCAAAGAAGACATACAGATGACCAACAAACACATGAAAAGATGTTCAACACTGCTAATTATTAGAGAAATGCAAATCAAAACTACAGTGAGGTATCACCTCACACCGGTCAGAATGGCTATCATCAAAAAATCTACAGACAATAAATGCTCGAGAGGATGTGGAGAAAAGAGAACCCTCCTACACTGTCGGTGGGAATGTAAATTGGTGCAGTCACTATGGAGAACAGTATGGAGGTTCCTCAAAAAACTAAAAATAGAACTACCATATGACCCAGCAATCCCACTCCTGGGCACATACCCGGAGAAAACCATAATTCACAAAGATACATGCACCCCAGTGTTGATTGCAGCACTATTTACAATAGCCAGGTCATGGAAGCAACCTAAATGTCCATTGACAGAGGAATGCATAAAGAAGATGTGGTACATATATACAATGGAATACTACTCAGCCATAAAAAGGAACGAAATAGTGCCATTTGCAGAGGCCTGGATGGACCTAGAGACTGTCATACAGAGTGAAGTAACTCAGAAAGAGAAAAATAAATATTGTATAATATGGCTTATATGTGGAATCTAGAAAAATGGTACAGATGAACTTATTTGCAAAGTAGAAATAGAGACACAGATCTAGAGAACAAACGTATGGATACCAAGGGGGAAGGGTGGGGTGGGATGAATTGGGAGATTGGGATTGATATATATACACTACTATGTATAAAATAGATAACTAATGAGAACCTACTGTATAGCACAGGGAACTCTACTCAGTACTCTGTGGTGACCTACATGGGAAAAGAATCTAAAAAAGAGGGGATATATGTATACGTATAACTGATTCACTTTGCTGTACAGCAGAAACTAACACAACATTGTAAAGCAATTATACTCCAATAAAATTTTTTTAAAAAATAAGGGAAGGAGGGAGGTTAGGATGAGCCCTGTGCTGTTAGGTTGGAATTAGAGATATCAGTGTGAACTCATGGTGTTTAAGAAAGAGGAGAGATGCAAAAATTAGTGGGCAAAAGCATAATGATAAATAGGATATCTTCATAGTCTCAAAGTATCTCTCCACAAGATTCTTATTAGTTACAAAGGGAAAAACAGTAACTTTAGCGTGGAGAAACCAGGCAGACACTCCCTTAACCAAATGATCAAAGTTAATATCACCAATACCATAGATATCGTGAACCTCCAGATACGATGCACTGAGAAGGGCACACGTACTTCTGTGGTATTCTGGCCAGAAAAGAATAAACTCAATATAATCATAACATAACATAAGACAAACCCAAATTGAAGAGCAATCTATGAAATAACTGATGAGTACTTTTCAAAAGTGTCAAGGGCATGAAAGACAAAGAAAGACTGAGGAACTCTTCCCAGATTAGAGTGGGATCATGGATTAGATCCCCAAACAGAAAAGGGACTGGTGAAATTTGAATAAGGTCTGTAAATTAGTTAATAATATTTTATTAATGTTAATTTCCTGGTTTTGAAGTTTTACTATGATTATATAAGGTGTTAACATTTGGTGAAGCTGGATGAAGTGAACTCTATGTACTATTTTTGGAAGTTTTTGGAAGTCTAAAATTATTTCAAAATAAAATCTTTAAGTTTCTGCCTGAACCAGCACCAAATTCATTCAGGGTTCCTCAGGTTACCTTTCATGTGGAAGGTCAATAATTGGACTGCAGCTTGGAAGGTCTAAAGACCTCAAGACCTTGCTCCTTTAGGATCCCAAAGCAAGGTGGGTAAAAGAGGTAACTAATAACCAAGTGAGGGCAGGAGGCCCTTCTAGTTTCTGGATGAGAATGAAAAGGAAGATTATATCCATGGGCAATTAATGAATCCTCTTTTTATGACTGAGGATAAATTACATAAAACGCCCAAACTAATCTTAAGAATTAATTTAAAAAAGATAAGAGGGGCTTCAGTTATCCAATGTAACACAATTGGAACTGAAATTTAAGCACTCCAAGGAATTCCTTGGTGGTCCAGTGGTTAGGACTCCACGCTTTCACTGCCAAGGGCCCAGGTTTGATCCCTGGTCGGGGAACTAAGATCCCACAAGCCACGTGGTGCAGCCAGAAAAACAAAAAAAAATGAAATTTAAGCAGTCCAATTTTCCAGTTAGACAAAGAAGTTCAAATTCTGACCCTCCTTTCTCAGTGGTAAGACTATATACAGTGGCAAAAATTTGGGCAGAACGAAAAGGACCAAAAATAAAAAGTTTTAAAAAAAGGAAATTCTACACAAGAGCCCTAAGAGGAACAGAGAGGTTCCTTTCCTACTTAGCCCATTCCCCTCCCAGGAAGGGAAAGAGCAAATGAGGAAAGAAGTGAGGTTGTGAAGCTGTTCATTGGTCTCTTATCTGTTGATCCCTTACTGACCATTCATTTCTTGTCACCGAAAAATCCCTTTCCCTTTAACTTTACTATCTGCCATCTTAAGTTCAGGATCCTTCACTTAACATCTAAAGCTCTCCACAGCATGGCCCTAACCTTTCTCTCCAGTCACGTGTTTATTTCTGAGGCATAGAGCTTAGTAGTGAAGTGATGGATGTTAACTAAACTTATTCTGGTAATCATTTTGCAGTATATACATATATTGAATCACCATGTTGTACACCTTAAATCAATACAATGTTATATACCAATTATATCTGAATAAAACTTGAAAAAGGAAGGAAGGAAGGAAAGGAGGGAGGGAGGGAGGAAAGGAAAAAAGAACTTAGGCTTTGGAGCCCAACAGACCTGGTCTGAATTCCTGTTCTGCCATCTCTTAGCTGGTGACCAAGTTACTTAATTGCTGTGAGCCTAAGTCTCCTGATTTGTACAGTAGGGATGATACTGTCTGTAACTAATGTGATTGCCGTGAGTGGCAATTAAATAAGAGAATGCATACAAAGCACTTAACGTTACGCATGGCACAAAAGTAACGACTCAATACATGGAGACTACTACAAGTCCTAAATGGATCCTATGATTCTCACCTTGTTACTTTTACTCAAGCTGTTCTTGCCTCCTGGAATGCCTCCGCCTGTAGAAATTCTATCTGTTCTTTAAGGCCAGTCCCCAAAGCCACCTTCTCAGGAACTCTTTCCTTCTGTTCCACCAGGACATATTCTATCCCTGCTTTGAATGTCCAGTTCATTTGCACTCCTCCCCTGGCACCTCCTTCACACTGGTAAGTGTACCTGGGCACTGCTCAAGCCTGAGCCTGAACTGAGCAGGTGCTCCATGACTATTTACTGAAATAAATACACGTAATGCCCAAATGTTACATGATTCTCTAGAATTTTTAGTAAGAATTCCAAGTATCTGAGCAACAACTCGATTAATTCCAGGTGCCAAGTTTCTGCTAACAACCTCAACTCAACATGACCAAGAACTGAATCAGGGGTAAGAAAGCACAGAGCAGAGGATTGTGGGGAAGAACTCTGCTGACATTTGCTGCCAATGACAGTGTTGGCCTCCAAGATGTGCATGTGTCATGTATGTGTTTTGGGGGCCTGCTACTGTCATTTTCTGTTTGTCCAGATCACTTTCTTTGGGGTTTGTTAACTACAGAGAGCTTGAAAAACAGTTCACAAGCAAACACATGCAAATGCTTTTTAGGTAGGTGGGAAAGATGACATTTGCCTATTGGAAGGAATAAAGGAATAACTCTGATGCCCCTCTCAGCCCTGGTATCTCTTGCTCTGCCTGCCTCGAAACACCAGCAAGTAATGCCAAGGGAAAGAAAAGTGTAAAAGACACTCACCCAACTCTTCCCTGAAAGCTAAAGGTATCTGAGTCAATGCTGATTTCTTAGGGTTTGGATGCCAACAGGTGTGCATTACCCATATGGCCTCAGTGGGCACTCGTCATACAGTCACAGATGAGCAAAAAGAACTGCCTCCCTGAAGAGGGAGGAAGAGAGATCTCCACCAGCTCTTTGGAGATGCACTGACAGATTCCAGACCAAACAAAGCTTTGTGGGTTATTTTCCCTTCTTATTCCTGACTTGGGAATGTTTACTGGTGTGCGAGTATATCACTCTCCATCGTTAATGACTCAGAGGGAGTTTGATGGCCATGGAAAACCAGGTAAATGGTCAATTCAAGTGGAGTCAAAGTAAGCAGGTTGCCTTTAATATTATGTTAGTGAAATGAATAATGCTCAATTATCTTTGAGTCTTTCACAGTCAGACTTAACACGGGAAACATGGTCCACAAGCAGTGCAATATATTGACACACATTAGGATGTCACAAAAATGGGACAGAACAGCTATTCTCTTGAAGAGAAACAACCCTAGCTTCATGTTCCAGCCTCAAAATTCTCTCCCTCCCTCTCTTCTCCCTTCCTTCCTGGCATAGACATTTAATGAATACCTACCATATACAGAGCCCTGTGACAAGTACTACTGGAAATACAGAAATGAATAATGTTGTGTCCTCGGTAATTTGCAAGTTTAACAGGGAAGAAAAGACTGTAACAAAAGCAGAAATGAGCCACTTGAGGATCCTACAAAATAGCCCGCAAACCTCAGACACTGGCTGCCTCCAAATAAACTCAATCCTGGAGATGTGACCAAAGTAAGAGGAGTGTTGATGGATCTGAGAAATTAAAGGGAAGTTTGTGAGAGGGTTCTGGGGAAGTCTGCCCATTTATATTTATTATAGGTACTGTCTTATTGGATTTATTTCAAAGAGAGTCTTTGTGGGGTAAACTTTCTGAGGCCCTGAATGCCTGACAATATTTCATTCTTACATTTAAATAATATTTAGCTGGGTATAAAATTCTAGGTTCCAAGTTCTTTCCCCTCGATACTTTGAAAATTAACATTCCCCTGTCTTCTTGTATTTTGAGTACTGAGACATCAGTATGATTTTGTTCCTTTGTAGATGATCTGCTTTTTCTTGCTAGGAAGTCTTCTCTTTGTCTTTTTTTTTTTAAATAAATTTACTTATTTATTTATTTTTGGCTGTGTTGGGTCTTTGTTGCTGTGTGCGGGCTTTCTCTAGTTGCGGTGTACAGGCTTATTGCAGTGGCTTCTCTTGTTGTGGAGCAAGGACTCTAGGCACACAGGCTTCAGTAGTTGTGGTACGTGGGCTCAGCAGTTGTGGCCCATGGGCTCTAGAGTGCAGGCTCAGTAGTTGTGGTGCTCAGGCTTAGTTGCTCTGCAGCGTGTGGGATCTTCCTAGACCAGGGATTGAACCCATGTCCCCTGCACTGGCAGGTGGATTCTCAACCACTGAACCACCAGGGAAGTCCCTTCTCTCTGTCTTTGATATTTAAAAAAATTTACTAGTAGGTATCTAGATATAAGTTTACCTTATATATCCTGTTTAGCAAACTCTGGATCTTTTCAAACTGAAGTCATCCATATTCCACTAAGACTGGGGCATTCTTGGTCTTTATTTCTTCAAATGCTTAACTCCTCTCCAGTTCTTTTTTCTCTCATTCTTGGTTCTTATTAAACTGACGTGACACTTCTCTTTCCATCGTCTACATCTTCCGTGTTTCTGAAGGATTTTTTTTCGTATTTTTCAATTATTATTTTAGCTCATTAATGTATTCTTCATTTGTACTCATCTTGTTATTAACCTCCCCCCACCATCAAGTTCTTTATTTCAACTCATATTTTTCATATCTGATATTTCTAGATGATTCTTCTTTGTAACTGTTTATTTTTGCTTCATGTTACCAATATGCTCCCTTAGCTCTTCAATGATATACTAGTTTGTTTTCAATTATTGTTTTGACTAGTTTATTAAGTTTGCTTTGTCTGGTAAGGTCTGTTAAGTTTGTTGTATTTCTTTTGGAATAGTTGCACTCATAGGTTATGTTACTTAAGAGGATCAATGCTCAGTAACTCCTAAGGTTACCACAGCAGTTTTTTTTTGATTGGGCAGACCACCTTTGTTATAAGTTTCAGTCAGATTTCTCAGATTAATGTTGTGACTCCACTCTCATTCTGTTAGGTTTAGGTTATACATTCATCCTTCCAGGGATTTATTCACCCTTCCAAAGAAACAAACTTTTCCACATCATGCTTAATACATTAAGGTTTCTGAGAAAATTCAGTAGAGGCAGAATTCATCTGAGGGGCTCCGCTTTTCACCTATGATAACCACTGACAGAAGTTTGGACTCTCTTTGGGCATGGCTACACTAAGTAAAAAAAGTGGGGTGAAAATAGCACTTTCCTGGGAATTAGTAGACCTAAGCTCCAACCACAATTCTGTCACATAATAGCTGTGTGATCTTGGACACATCACCTAACTCTCTAGGCTTCAATTTCTTCATTTGTAAAATTAGGGTTGAACTACATCATCTCTAAGGTCCCTTCAAGCTGTACAAGTCTATCATTCACTTTCATACTGTTATACCATTCCAAAGAAACATCAGTATTTTACATAGAGGAATCTACTGCTTTAGAAAAAAAAAGTACATACATTTACTTTTGTAAAAAGACAACCAAACAACAGTTCTTTTTATTCCAAACTATTGATCCAACACTCCACACCTACCTTGTGCCCTTAAATCTGTGTTTGGAAATGTCTGAATCATGTAAATATGAGAATTAGAAACACTATAATAATCAGTTGTGAAGCTATTTAAAAGAATTTTTTTTACTTTTTATACAATTTTACAGGTTACTTTCCATTTACAGTTATTACAAAATATTGGCTATATTCCCCGTGGTGTACATCCTTGAGCCCATCTTACACCTAATAGTTTGTACCTCTCACTCCCCCATCCATTGCCTGTCTCCCCTCCCCACTGGTAACTAGTAGTTTGCTCTCTATATCTGTGACTCTGCTTCATTTTTGTTATATTCACTAGTTTGTTGTATTTTTTAGATTCCACATATAAAAGATACCATACAGTATTTGTCTTTCTCTAACTTATTTCACTCACCATAATACCCTCCAAGTCCATCCATGTTGTTGCAAATGGCAAAATTCCACTCTTTTTACGGCTGAGTAATATTCCATTGTATATATGTGCCACATCCTCTTTATCCATTCATCTGTTGATGGACACTTAGGTTGCTTCCATGTCCTGGCTATTGTAAATAATACCGCTATATGCAGATGGCCAACAGTCACATAAAAAAGATGCTCAACATCGTTAATCATCAGGGAAATGCAAATCAAAACCATGACGAGATATCACCTCACACCTGTCAGAATGGCTATTATCAAAATGAACACAAATAACAAATGTTGGCGAGGATATGGAGAAAACGGAGCCCTTGTATGCTGTTGGTGGGACTGTAAATTGGTGCAGCCACTGTGGAAAACAGTATGGAAGTTTCTCAAAAAAACTAAAAATAGAGTTACCATATGACTCAGCAATTCCACTCCTGGGTATTTATTCGAACAAAACAAAAACACTAATTTGAAAAGATACATGCACACCAATAAATTTACTTTTATGTGTAAACCATGCAACCTCCTATAGAATAATTGAGAAAAGAGGAAAGTCTATATGCAGAGAGTCCAATTTGCAACTTACTCTGCAATAAAGCTCAGTTTCTAACTATTTCCTTTATTAATCTTACTCCTAGCTATAGACTACCTCAGGGCATTTTCACAGCTTTCACCAATCTGTTCCCATTTAGTTTTAGCTGCTAAATCTATAGACTCCAAGTGCTAAATACTAGATTAATAGGTCCTTACTAAGAGTTCCAATAGCTCAGCTAGCTCTTGTGCTCCCAGCTTAATCTCTCTTGTCTTCCCCAGTAATCAGCCTTTGCATAGTTCCCAAGTCTCAGCCCCTTCCTCCAGTTCCCATTATTTTTCTCTCCTTGAATCAGAGTTTGTGAGCTGCTTTTTATGCTAGAGGCACATGATGTCATTGTGTCTACCCCCAGCTGTTCTTAATTTTCTCTCAGCTCAGCTCTCTTGGAGGACTCTCAGCAGGCCCAAAGACACAAGCCCTCCCTTCTAGGGTGCAGATGAAAAGCTGGGGTGGAGGCGGGGAAAGGGCAATTCACCAACCCATAATGACTAATCCTAGCAAAATAAAGGGCAGGGCCCTTTTAAGAAACAGAGCACTCCAGGAGAAGGCGGAGCCAACTGAATAAGCCCCAGACTCCGATGAGACAAGTGTGCTCCTGGAAGCTGTCATAGCAACAGGAGTTCACTATCCAAGATGCCGACCATCTCTCTACCTTAGGCAGTTCTCTAAGACCTGAGCATCATGCTCTGAGCGCTGTCTTGAATAACCTGGCTCTAACTACCCACAGTGCCAGCCTCCTGCCTCCCACCAAGGACTGGCCTTCTCTGTTTAGAGAGTTAAAATGGATTGTGGGGAACTCTAGACAAATTTAGCTCTCTCCCCCACAGATGCCCAGTGTTTTGTGGCGTTGTAGAAAATGCCCTGATATACCAATTCACATGACTTGTAATTCTTATTGAATTTATATTCCAGTATCCATAAGTGCTGCATGAAAAATGATGTAATGATGCTTTACACAAAGGAATGAATCTCTGAGGTGGAAATTCTTACTATACAATGGCACCTGGCTAGAGCAGATAGGATAGTACCCATACTAGTAACTTTGAAATGAGTTTCCCACCGGGATAGTGGTAGAAATATTTTTCCCTCATTCTATTTAGACCAGCAGCCAGTTGAGAACAAATCCCTCCACAGCAGGGCAAGTTTGATGGAGGAGAGTAGGAGAACACAGTGGAAACCCATGAGGCAGGACCTAATGGATGAGATAGCAGCAGTTCTCAGCCCTGACTACACATTAGAATCTCTGGGGGGGGGAGGTGTTAGTTTTTAAGTTTATCTTGAAATAATTTTAAAATTACAGACAAGTTGTAAAAACAGCACAGACAGCTGCCACACACATTTCATTTAGCATTTCTCAGGTCAAAATTTTACATAACCATAGTGCAGTTATCAAAACTAAGAAATTAACCTACGTACAATACTATTAACTAAACTATAGATTTTATTTGGATTTCACTAGTTTCTCCAGTAATGTCCACTTTCTGTTCCAGGATCAAATTCAGGATACCATGTTGCATTTACTTGTCATATCTCTTTAGTTTCCTCCAATGTATGACAGTTTATCAGTCCTTCCACATCTTTCATGATCTTGAAGAGCACTGAGCAGTTATTTTGTATAATGTGCCTCACAAATCTTTCCACGAATGTCCTTTTTCTGTTCCAGGATTGAATCCAGAATATTATGCTGCATTTAGTCATCCTATCTTCCTAGTTGTCTCCAATTTATGGCAATTTCTCAATGTTTTCTTGTGTTTAACGACCTTGACAATTTTAAAGATTGTCACGTACTTTGTAGAATGTCCCCCAGTTCAGGTTTGTCTGATGTTTTCTCATGATTAAATTGGGATTATGTATCTTGGGAAAGGATAGCACAGAAGTGAAGTGCCTTTCTCATCACATAGTATCAGGAAGTACATGGTATCAATATGACATACTGGTGATGTCAGCCTTGATGACTTGGTTAAGGAGATTTCTTCCAGTTTTCTCCACTGTAAAGCTACTATTTTAAAAAACTATTATGTTGATATAGTTGTAGATTCACATGAAGTTGAAAAGGTGATACAGAGAAGTTCTGTGTACCCTTTACCCAGTTTCCTTCAATGGTACATGTGTATATTCTTGTAAATACCACTACAATCAGAACAATTTCTACAGTCAGAAACAGAACAATTCTATTACCACAGAGATCTTCCTCATGCTACCTCTTTATAGTCACAACCCTCCTCCCAACATACCTAACTCCTGGACACCAGCGATCTGTTCTCCAGTTTTTAAATTTTATCATTTTAGAGAATATTATATAAATGTAATCAATCAGTATGTGACCTTTTGAGACTGACATTTTCCTACTCAGCATAATGCCTATGATATCCATCCAAGCTGTTGTGTGTATCTGAAGTTTACTCTTTTTATTGCTGAGTAGTATTCCATGGAATGGATGTACCATAGTTTGTTTAACCACTCACATATTGAGGGACATTTGGGTTATTTTCACCTTGTCATTATTGCAAATATCTCTGCTATGAACATTCATGTACAGGTTTTTGTATGAATGGAAGTTTTCATTTCTCTGGGATACCTGCCCAGGAGTGCGACTGCTGAATTGTATGGTAAGTTTATGCTTAGTCTTGTAAGAAACCACTAAACTATTTTCCAGAGTGGCTGTATTATTTTTACTTTCCCACCAGCAATGTATAAGAGATCTAGTTTCTTCATATCCTCACCAGCATTTGGTATTATCGCTATTTTAATTTTAGCTGTTTGAATAGACATATAGTGATATCAAATAATGGTATTAATTTGCATTTCTGTAATGGCTAGTGATGTTTTAAACATCTTTTCAAGTGTCTGTCATCTACATATCTTCTTCAGTAAAATGCCCATTGCCATTTTTTGCTTATTTTCTAATTGGATTGTTCTTTATTCTGTTTAGTTTTGAGAGTTCTTTATTCTTTGTTGAATATGTGGATTACTGATATTCTGTCCCAGTCTATATCTTGTATTTTCATCCTCTTTAAGAGGGTCTTTCACAGAGCAAAAGTGTTTAACTTTGGTGAGTTCCAATTTACCTTTTTTTTTTCTTTATATGGATCATGCTTTTGGTGTCAAGTCTAAGAACCCTTTGCCTGGCCCTAGATCCAAAAGATTTTCTCCTATGTCTGTTTTCTGAAAGATTTATAGTTTACATTTTGCAAACTTACATGATCCATTTTTGGATAGTGTCTGCATAAGGTGTGAAGTTTAGGTTAAGGTTCTTTTTTTTTTTTGCCTATGGATATTCAGTTGCTCCCATACCATTTATTAAAAAGGCTATCCTTCCTCTATTGACTTGTTTTTGCAACGTTGTCAAAAATCAGTTGAACATATTTGTGTGGGTTTATTTCTGGGTTCTCTATTCTGTTCCACTGATGTGTGTGTTTATCCCTCTGCAAAACCCCACTGTCTTGATTAATGTAACCATATAATGTCTTGAAACCAGGTGGACTGATTCCTTCCACTTCCTTTTTCTTTCTCAAAATTGTTTAGCTATTCTAGGACCTGTGCCTTTTCATATACATTTTGAAATAGTCTTCTGATAAGAACTTGGGAGTGATCACTCCCATCCTTTCAAGAAAACTGGGCAAACCAAAAAAATCAATGACTTTTCTTGGACCCATCAGAGAACCGAGGTTGCAGGGCAAACCACCACCCCAAAATCTAAAGACTTAGGAACATCCAGAGAGATACAGCTGTAATTTACTTACCTGGAAAAGAAGGCTCTGGAATCATAAACTGGTAGGAACACCAAAACTGGTTATTTTGACAAATTGCTGGAGGAAGAATGTGGACTACTGTAAGAGTGAGAAACTTCTGAGGACTGAAGGCACAGGGGCACCCCCCAAATTTCAGGAAATCCACCAAATTCTCACAATAAGGATGTCAATAAGATCCTCTTGTGAATCTGGCAGGGGAGGGAAAGAAGAATCATTGTGAAATATGCCTAGAGCCTTCTCCATAACTCTACAAGGAAAAAGACTTTGCCACACCTTATCCTAACTGGGGAACGGCATTCCTCCCGCTCCAGCCTCCCTCTAGCCATCTTTAGAAAAGCACATACAAAGACAACATCTTTAAGGAAGACTTTACAAGGGAACAGGCGTAAGAATTATATCACACTTCTTGTCAGAAACCATGCAAACAAGAAGAGAGTGGAATGAAATATTTAAAGTGTTGAAAGAATAAAAACACCAATCCAGATTCTATATCTGGCAAAATTATCCTATAGAAATGAAACGAAGTCTTTCTCAGAAAAAACAAAAATGGAGGGAAATAAAAGAAGACTTGTCCTGCACAAAATGTTAAAAGAAGTTCTTCAGGGGGAAGGAAAATGCTGATAGAGGTCAGAAACTTGGACCTTCGTAAAGAAAGGAAGAGTGTCAGAGAAGGAATAAATAAAGGTACGGTAAAATCTTTTATTTTTCTGATTCTGAATTGGTCTAAAGATAACTCTTTAAAGTAAAAATAGTAACAATATACTGATTGATTATAGCATATGAATAAGTGAAGTAAATTACAACAATGTCACAAGAGATGGAAAGGAAGATTTAATAATACTCTGTTATAAGGTACCTGAACTACATTTAAAGTGTTATTTGAAGATGAACTCAGTTAAAAATGTATATTGCAAACTCTAGGGCAACCACTAAAAGGTTTTAAAGAAGTATAATTGATATTCTAAGAGAAGAGATGAAATGGAATCACAGAAAATCTCAGTTAAAACCAGAGAAGGTGGGAAAAAGAGCAAGGGAGTAATTTTCTTTGCTCTGAAGTCTACTTTATCTGATAGTAATATAGCCATTCCCACTTTCCTTTGAATAAGATTTGCATAGCATATCTTTTTCTGCTTTCACTTTCAACTTACTTATATATTAACGAGAAAAATATAAATAGTAAATAGTAAAACTACTATCTGTCCCTTTCCATACTTTATTAGAACTGAATTACCAAGTCCAGCCCACACTCAATGGAAGGGAATTAATCTCCACCACCTGTAAGGAGGAGTATCAAAGAGTTTGTGGACACATGTTGAAACCACCAGAGCAATTAATAAATATTTTGGGGGTGACAATTTGAAGCTATGCAAATATCTTGCCCTCCAAAATTATTACTAGGCCTAGTTCTTTTTTTTGAGAATGGTATTTAGAAAACAAGATGTGGTTCTAGGTAAGCTCAATTCTATTTGAATGTTGCTGCTTTTAGGCCCTGCCAGTAGAGAGAGCGAGGGAACACAGGCATGTAAAATAATCCGTGTATACACACACATAAATATTAATGCCTGTATCTACTTACCTTTACATGTATATATTTATATATGGATATAGATAAGCTTACATTTTTATATGGATATCTCTGATTCTAATCCAGTACCACAGAGTTTATTCTAGCTTTCCCTCCTTGCTTATTTGTAATTTCTTTCTATAACAGACTCTCTGAGGTACCTTTAAAAATACAGATGCCTGAAAAAAAATAGATGCCTGGAGCCCCATCCAGTATCAATTAAGTTGGATGCATCTGTATGTTTTAAATATACACCCAGGCAAGACCAAATACGTCATTTGTGAAGCCCAGTGAAAAATGCAAACGTGGGGCTCCTTGTTCAAAAAGCGGGGTAAAAGTGTCACTAAGGTACTACAATGTACAGATTTTTCCTTTCTTCTGAAGCTTTTCATTCAACTTGTCATGGTATTTTCTATTTGCTACTCAATATTATTCTAAGTCAAGAAAAAGTAAAAATTTCAATTATTAACATGTATCTTACCATTCATCTTTACATTGGACAATAGCAGTTTTAAATAAAAATACCAGGGCATTTAATTCATATGCAGAATCACCAAAATTGCACAACTTGTATTGCATGCCCCAGCCCTGGAAGGTGCCTTGAGCTGGCCAGAAGAGATGAACACAAAGTCAGACTCAAGAAAGTTAGTTATAAGGAGGAAGAGAGGGTCACCTAGATGTGGAGTAGGGCCAAAGGACACTCTCTAGGGCATGGGAAGGCACTCATGAGGCAAGTGTAGGCCCTTACAGGCACCTGGGAACCCTACCCCATGACTTGTGTCACGTGTGTGTGCTCAGGCCTGACAACTGTTTGGTTTCATCCTTCTTCTAGCTGCTGGCCTGACATGATGTGCCTTATCAGAGAGCAGGGAAGTTGACCCAGGCATCTTCCTTCCCGAGGCAGATGCCTGCCACCCCATCCAACAGCATATAGGCACCTCTCAAGGGTATTACCACCTCCTCACAAGGATGTACTAGGTACCTGGATCAGGGATGGGCAAGAGATTCACCCCCACTGAATGTGCGTGGTGCTGTGAACCAAGTGCAAGGATGGCCACTGCCATGCCCCACCTTGAGGGGCTGCAGGGTGCATGCACCTGACTTGACCCTCCCCACATCAAGGCTCCCGCTGGAGATGGATGGACATGGATGCGGGTGGGGGAGGGTAAGGGAGACTCAGGCACCTGGAACGTGGGGAGTGGCAGTCAAGAACCTATCTTGAAGATATGGGGAGGTAATGGGGGGTGGAACCATATGTGAATTGAGCTTCTAGGCCCCCAGTACATTCTCTACTGTCCCACTGGACTTTACTTTCAAAACACAGGTTCAAAAATAAAATTATTAAGAATTTCAAATGGCAACCGCAAGGCATTAAACCCAAAGCATGGAGCCCCCTTCTGAGCATGGGGCCCTGTATAACTGTGCTGGTCATATGACTCTGAAGATGTCCATGTCCCCTCTCCCCCTCCACCTGCTGTGATTCTAATGTTCAGTCAAGGTTGAGAACTACTGAGCCAGATACTGCAAGGGTTGGTGGTCAAGATGGTCTTGCTCAAACCAGTTCCCAGGCTACCAGAGCCCCTCAGAAAACCATGGATGGAGAGACTGACCCAACAGTAGCTGAGAGGAGGAGACCAGACTGTGTATCACTGCCTGAGGCTGTCATTACAGAGATCACAGTAAGGAAGCAGGGAGATCAAACACTCAGTTTTAAAGAGAGGCTCTCATTCCTCTCTCTCTCTCAGAGCCCACAGCCTTACCTCAGTACCTGCTGGTTGCATGTAGGCCTGCCTTGCCCAATGTGAGGGGTTTTAAGGTACAGGTTATATACATCTAAGCAAAGTGCAGGTGCCAGCTAAGTCATGGAGGCCACCTTTCTCAGCAACTTATTTTCTTACCTATTTTACCCACCAGCAGGTTAGGCTCTTAGCAAGGAACCCTGAGGCTGCTCCAGGCAGCCATCTTAGCCTGGGTCCACAGCTTATCAGCTGAATTCCAGAGTCAGAATATACAAATCCTCTCACCTCTAGCCCCTAGCATGACATAAGCTCCTCAAGGGGTTTCTTTCCTTTTTATTCAACCTTGATCCTTTTTTTAAATTAAAAATATTAGTTTTTAATTTTTATTTATATTGGAGTATAGTTGATGAACAACATTGTGTTAGTTTCAGGTGTACAGCAAAGTGATTCAGTTATACGTATACATGTATCTATTGCTATATTTAAAATAGATAACCAACAAGGACCTACTGTAGAGCACAGGGAAGTCTGCTCAACCTTGATTCTTTTTAGAACATTTTAGCCTCTGTCACCTTCCGTAGTTCGCATAGCAAGCACTCACTTAATATTTGTAGCCTAATTTGCTTGCTTCTGGCCTGCTCATAGTCCAGTTCTTAGAGTCTTTTCCTTAACTTCCATCGCCTTTCTTGGTTCCTCACTCAGGCAAAGCTCCTTCCACCGCCTAGTGTTCTCTTTCTAACCTCTCTCTGGTACCCTAATGGTGCTTTATAATACCAAAGTATCTGTATTTACATTACAGGGCAAAGAGAAACAAAATGAGAAAATATACATACTGGGGGACTAATCACAGGCCCTTTCTGCCACTTTGGTCCTGAAAGTCAGTCCCCTGGGGAAGATGGACAAGCGCAATGTCAAGAACCAGAGCTCTGGAATTTGAATCCTAAATCTGCCTCTTACCAGGTTGCCGTGTGACCCTGGACAAGTTACTTAACATCTTTGTCCTCTGGATTCACTCTCTGTCCTGCTTTCCTCCCCAGGAAACTGGTATGGGTTATATCAACAGGCTTGACTGGTCCCTGGCTTCTGGTTGGATTTGGTCAGAAAGGAACTCTGGCCATTGATCAAAGATTGGGAGAAGAGTGCAGTTTCCTCCTAACTTCCTGCCTCTGAAGTCACCCTGTGGGGAGTTAGCTATGTCCCTTGACCAAATACCACTGCTCATCTGAAGGCTACCTGCTCTAGAGGTCTCTCCTTCCAGACACTCTTACTAGACTCTCTTTTCCTTCATTCCTTTGGGCCTGGGTGATAGTGGTGGAGTAACAGCCCCACTATACTGGCCATAGGGTATTTCGCTAGCCCTTATGGCTTCCCTACACCCTGCCTATGTCTTGTAAATAGTCGCTTTAGTAAACCCTTCTCAAACTCTCCTGACTGAAGTGTGCCATATTTCCTGTTAGGACCCTGACTAATGCAGAGCCTTATTTCCATTGCCTTTAAAATGGAGATAGCAACACCTATATCACAGGATTGCTGTCAGAATTTAAATGAGACAAGTCAAATAAAAGTATCCAGCAATGTCTGGCACAAAACAGATGCTGAATTAGCTCCCTCCTCATTTTTTCTTTCTTCTTCAAAAGCTATTTTTTTATTTTTGGGTTTGAGTCCTAACATTGTGACTTATGAGCTAAATAATTTTCAACAAGTGCTTTCACCAATCTGAACCTTAGTTTCCACATTTGTAAAATGGAGTTCATTTAACAAATTCATCCTACCAAAATTAACAAAGCTTCTACTATGTACCAGGAACTGTTCTGAGCAGTGATTTAAGACTATCCGTCTTGCCTATGTCACAGAATTATTGTAAAGATCAAAAGAGCAATGAGTCCTTAAATACCACAAACTTCCAAAACTCACCCAAGATGAAATAGATAAACAGTCCTATTATCATTAAAGAAATTGAATCTGTAGTTGAAACCTTCTGAAAAGGAAATCTTCAGGCTCAGATGATTTCACTAGCAAATTCTATACAAAACTTAAAGCAGAAATAACACCAGTTCTATACAATATTCCAAAAAATAGAAAAGGAGGAAATGTTTCCCAACTGATTTAATGAAGCAAGCCTAATACTGATACCAAAATCAGACAAAAACAGTTCCAAAAAAGCAAGCTACAGACCAGTATCCCTCATGAATATAGACATAGACACCCTCAACAAATATTATCATATCAAACCTAGCAATATATAAAGAAATAATACACCACAATCAAGTGGGGTTTATCACAAAATTACAAGGTTGGTTCAATAACAGAAAAATCAGTCAATGTAATCCACCATATTAGCAGTCTAAAGAAGAAAAACTACATGATTAGAGGCCCACCTTGGAGATATTGTGGGTTTGGTTCCAGACCACTACAATAAAGCAAATATCACAATAAAGCAAGTCACATGATTTGTTTGGTTTCCCAGTGCATATAAAAGTTGTATTTATACTATACTGTAGTCTATTAAGTGTGCAATAGCATTATGTTAAAAAAAATGTATATACTTTAATTTAAAAATACTTTATTGCTAAAAAATACTAACCGTCATCTGAACCTTCAGCGAGTTGTAATCTTTTTGTAATAATAACATCAATCACTGATCACAGATCATCATGACAAATATAATAATAAAGAAAAAGATTGAAATATTGCAAAAATTGCCAAAATGTGACACAGAGACACAAGCGTCCCAAATGCTGTTGGAAAAATGGCACTGATAGACATGCTCAATGCAGGATTGCCACAAATCTTCAATTTGTGAAAAAATGCAATATCTGCAAAGCACAGTAAAGCAAAGAGCAATAAAATGAGATATGCCTGTATATCGATCAATGCAGCAAAAGCATTTGGAAAAAAGTCAATATATATTAGTAATATAAATTCTCAGCAAATAGGCATAGAAGAAAAGTTCCTCAACCTAATAAAGTGTCTCCAAAAAATCTACAGATAACATCATACTTCATGGTAAAAAGACTGAATGTTTTCTCCTTATGATCGGGAACAGTGCAAAACATTGCCTCTTGCCACCAATTCAACATCACACTGGAAGTCTTAGCCAATGCAACAAAGCAAGAAAAATAAACAAGAAGCATAAATATTGGAAATAAATGCAATTCTATTTGCAGGCAACATAACTGTCTAGACAGAAAATCCCAAGGAATTGACCAAAAAATTTTCTAGAAATAATAAGTGAGTTTACTAAGGTGGTAGGATACAAGGTCAACATACAAAAATCAATCATATTTCTATATACTCCCAATGTTACCACTGGAAACTAAAATTTAAAATTATATACATACACACACACACCATTTATGGTAGCTCAAACAAAATGAAATATACTTATGTGTAAATCTAACAGAATATGCACAGACTCTGTATGCTAAAAACCATAAAACACTGATAGAAGAAATTTTTAAAAGATCTAAATATACAGATAGATATACTGTGTTAATGGATTTAAAGAAACAACATAGTAAAAATGTTAATTCATGCCAAACTGATCTATAAATTTAATGCAATTCCAGTCAATATTCCAACATAACTTTTTTTTAGATAAGTAGAATTTATTTGAAAGGCAAAGGAACTAAAAGAGCTAAAATAATTTTGAAAAAGAAGAATAAATTTAAAGAATAACACTATCTGACCTCAAGACTTACTGTAAATCCACACTGATCAAGACAGTGTGGTACTGGCAAAGGGAAGGAGCCATAGATCAATGGAACAGACAGAGTCCAGAAATAGACCCACATGAATATGGCCAATTGATTTTTGACAAAGTTGCAAAAGCAGTTCAATGGGAAAAAGGTATTTTCAACAAATGGTGCTGAAACAATTTTACACCCATATGCAAAAATATAACCTTGACCTAAACCTCACACTTTACACAAAAATTAACTCAAGGTGGATAATTGATCCAAATGTAAAACATAAAGCTATAAAACTTTTAGAAAAAAAGAACATAGAAGAAACTCTTCATGACCTTGGGTTAGGTAAAGAATTCTTAGATATGATACCAAAAACATGATAAACTGGACTTCAAAATTTTAAAGTTTTGCTCTGTGTGAAAGACACTGTTAAGAGAATGAAAAGACAAGCCACAGGCTGGGAGGAAATATTTTCCAACCACATATCTGACAAAGGACTTGTATTTAATATATAAAGATCTTTCAAAAGTCAACTCTTTATCCTCCTAACCATAAGATCATTCTAATTCAACCTGCCCTCACTGAGCATGTGCTCTAGGCCAGACTTAGTGCTGGATACTTTCACATCCAGTGTCTCAATGATTCCTTATGCCAACCACAATTTAGGTAGTGATTATTATCGCCATTTTAGGATGAGAAAACTGAGGCATCAGTGATAAACAGAGAAAAAATAATAAGATTGATGGGAAACTGGATAGTAAGGCACTTCAATCTTAATCCCAGATTATACCACTTTGATTTCCCATACTGAGGCCATGTTATGATTCATAGAGTTAGTAAGGGTTTTTAGAAAGAAGAAGAGTTTTCACTGAAATAAGTAGCACTCTAGGTAGGAGAAACCCAGTCATCTAAACTGAGCCCAAATTAGGGGCATTTGCCCAAGTTGTTGGCTTTCATGCCTGCAAGATACAGCAGGAGAGACATCAGGTGATTAAAGGAAAGACTTCCTGGCTGACCAGGGGCTTCCGTGTTCCAATATATGGATGGGTGAGCTCATAGAATCTTTGTCTTCAGGAGAAGAGATGTTCTCAAGAGTTTCTTTCAGATTAAGAGATGAAGGAGAATGGGGAAAGTAAAACAGAGAAGTCAAAGAAAGAAAATGTATCCAATTCTTCTGCCTTAGCAAGGTCAGTTCAACAGGTTATCATGCCTTCCCTCTTGCCTCCTTTCTAATTTCATTCTTTAAATCACAGATAAAGTATTTAGCTTCATTACTTTCATTAGACACAACCATTAGTGTGAATCATAGGATCAAAAAGTCCAAGTGCCTTTTGGGAAATTCAACTTAACCAGATTTTTTCTTCCTCAGTCTCATAATATGAACAGTGATGTGGTGATGGATAATTTGTCTATCCAAGATCATCGACCCCATTGCACCTTTTAAACACCTATTAAAACTGGTGTTGACGAATGCAAATACTGTTTTCAATTTCAAATAGACCTTATGGCATAAATAATCTAACACTAGACATGATTCTAGTAAGCAGAGGCCAAGCCAAATGGGCTACACAAGTATAAAGGTGGCCCCTGTATTAGGGAGAGTTTGAATCACATAGCATTTGCGTGAAGGTTTTCCATTTGACAGAAATAGATTTAACACAGTCCATTCAAAACAGTCTCATTGCAATTCATTGGGGGCTTTAAGAAAGGTGGAAAACTTTAAACAGGCACACTTTATTCTAAAAACCCTTTGTTGGATACCTGTACACATACAAAGACAACAGTCAATAGCAAGAATAAAGGTTTTATCTCATTTCCACAGTACTTTTTTCTTAATATGCCTCCAATCAGCAATGCTCTACCTCTGGAATTCCAAGCTCAAATTGCATCTAACCACTGTCAAATGAAAAGGAGATAATAAAATTACTAGTGTGTTACAAGGTGATTAAATTTACATAATGACTTTGGATTTGATTAAATGCCAGATCCCCCCCCTCCAAAAAAAATTACCTGTAGAGGCATTAAATCTTACGGCCACACACTTCACTGCATTTACGCTTTATCCACAGAAGCTCCGGTTTATCTTAGCAGAGATTACTGCCATCCCTCCACAGGAACACAACATGTAGGTAATGCCTGGAAGCTTATTCAGGAGAGTGACAGGGACTCATGCAGCTGATCTGCAGAATAAATATCAGAAAAATATGAGAGAGACAGTCATTTTACTCATCCAGAGAAAAGCCCGTAGTGCAGACTCAGAGGCAGATTTTTCTACTCTACTAAAAATGGAAAGGCTTCTTAAAATGCTATCCAAATACTTTCTCCCTAAACCCAAGGCTTTCCTCCCATTAACAAACTCTGAGGAGCTCACCATGGGCTTGCTCTTCCAGGGGCACACTGGTGAGGAGTGAGGCCACAGTGTGCCAGATTTGAAACCATTCCTGTCAAATTGGTAAGACGATTTATGCATGTTCTCTCACCCTAAATATTATCCCACACCAGGATCGCATAGTGGGGTATTTTCTCATTGCTCAGTTGCTGCACAGCCCTGGATGGCAGTCTTTGAAATAAAAACATTCACACAAACAAGTAAACAACAACAACAAGAACAAAAACCTATGCATTATAGTTTTAACAGGCACCAAAGCATAAGGCACTATGATACAAATTTCGGAATACCTGTCATACCTATTGAAAAAGATTATACAAAAAAGTGCTCTTGAACATCATTTGCCTCTAGACCAAGCCATTGGAAAGGGGCTGGTACTGGCTCAGAAAAGAAATGTGCCTTACCACTTTTCAATGGAACATTAAGGAAAGGGACTATAGCATCAGCATGTTGTTCATTTACTGGGTCCAAACTGCTTTCGTCGGGAAAATTGATTACTTCTCTACCAAGACTCATGTAAACTAGTCATTCCACATAATCCTAGCTTCAGTTAACAGAGTCTTCGCTGGGGAAGTATAGAAATCTAAACTCTACCAGAGCTCTTGGTGTTGTTCAATGTTCTACACATCCATCCCTTTCAAGGGATCCTACTGTTTGCTAACACATGTGCATCAATCCCTTGCTAGTCATTCACTGAGATTTAGAGGTAGCTATGGTCTACCTACAGCCTACCTACAGTGTGCCTGCACTGCATTCAGTGAAGGTAAGACTCAGGGTTTCAGGTCAATGCATTATCATTAAATCATAAATAGTAACCACAATTGTGGCAGGCAGGTTGCCTCAGCAACCTGAAACTACTTTAGCATATGTCTGACCGACAGTACTTGCAAAATAACCTTTTAAAAAGTGCCATTATTGGGCTATTTTTCAAGCATACAACAATTTGAATATAAAAAGACCAAATTTCCAATTGCCAGCACAAAGTAAAGTCTATAAACTAGTGGATTAACATTTTCTAGGCATCTGTTATGGCCCTTAAAAATATGTGTGAGCACAATAAATAAATAGTTTTAAAGGATACAGGATGTCTTTTAGTATTTCCAAAAAGTCGTATTCGTTAGTTTTTATAATAATCATTTGGAAGGCTAAAACTAAAATTTGTTTTCCTGCAAAATGTTTTTCTTTATCACACCGGTTTATTATGGAAGAGTTGCTGTGAGTCATGAAACTGCCTTGTTCCATTTTTCTTTAAAAAAAAAATCCCCAGGGAACTCAGGGAATTAAACTCATAAATTTAATTTCAATATCTGGTAAGCTGTGGGGACAATTATTAAGGCAGTCATTTATGAGTACCTAGGGGAAACCCAAGTGATAAACAGTAGTCAATATGGATTCTTCAAACACAAATCATACCAAACAAAGCTTATTCCTGTTCATGATAGGATGACAAGCTGAATGGTGAAAGAGGATGGAACAAAGTTAACATATCTTAGAGAGAGAAGCATCTGATGTAATTTCATCTGACATTCTTATAGGAATGCCAGAGAAAGACAATAAATAGAGCTAGTAAAAGAGGAACCTGATGTAACAGCTAGAACTGGTTTAGTATAAACTCAAAGTGAGTGGAACCAATGACAGGGCAGGATAAATTTCAAACGCAATACCACCCAGATCATGAATAACTACTCTTGGGTTATATCAACATGGATTGTAATCTTAGTCAATATAATCAAAGTACATATAGCTACATACACTGTCGGGGAGAGAAATAAATTAAATGCATTATTGATACATTGGAGCTGTTTAAATCAATTGCATGTGTTCTGTATTATAAAGTCAAGTATTTCCCATATAGAGAATCTTCATCAAATGAATACGAATGTAACTGGAAGGTATCTGTCTGTACAAAGAGGCCACTGAGAAGCACACAGAGACTGTGATGATACGGAAGAGATTCCTCTTTGTTTAGGGGAGGGTAGTAATCCAACACTTCTTTTGTCTGCAGAGCAAGTCCATAAATGGTCAGACTTACCTCTCCAGTTGTATTTCTGGACCAATCGCCATTCCCCTAGGTTTTCACACCTGAAGGCTGCGTGGTTCCTCAGCCTAAACTATCTTTTTTAAAGTGCCATTAAAATGTCTTCCTGTAATAGTCTCATCAACCCTTTAAAACCAAGCTCAAAAATCTTCTTTCAAACATAATATTTCCAGATTCCCTAATTAAATTTAATTTTTCACTCCTCCAATACTCCCACAGCACCTTGTTTAAACTTCTGTTTATACCTTTATTATTATCTTCCTTGTATGAGAATGAACAGTGTACATGTTGACTTCCCTGTTAGACTGTGAACTCCTGGAGGGTGAGAGCCATATCTTAGTCATTCGTTATCTTTTTCACAGCAGGTATTCAACAAGTATTTGTTGAATTGAATTGGATTGGGACTGGAATAAGCACATCATCTAGACATTTATTATTGAGAAAGTCCCATAATTCCAGGACAACTGCTATTGGTTTGACCTTTCCCTTTCTAGATTTTCAGGTTTATTTTCCCATGCTTGGAATAAAATAAAACTGAAAACCTGAAAATAAGTAAGTAAATAAATAAATACTCTTCCAACTATTCAATTTCTATCAGACAGTTAAGAAATGAAAGGCATTTACCTGACATCTGGAATGGTCTTTCTTTTGGACTCCAAGGGACTTAGAAATTCCCGATTCAGTGACTGGGCCATGACGTCCAGATTCTGAATCCCCAAAACAAGAAGGCAAGGCAGTTGGAGAATCAGGACTGGAGATCAACAAAAAAAAAAAAAAGAGAGAGAGAGAGAGAGAGAGAGAGAGAGAGAGACCAGAATAGAAATCATCATCTCCTAGTTACCATGTACTTTATCTTGGACACCTCATTCAGATCAATCTGAATTCCAAGAGGCAACACCCAGGGAAGGCAGCATTGGTAGGGAAAGTGGAGAACTCTGATCTGGAAAATAAAATTAAAGACCACTTCCCTCTTGTAAATTGGTGTTTTTGGTCAAAGTAGGCATTGTAAGCCTGTGTCTTTAACTGAGGTGGAGCATGAAGAGATTAAACAAAAATGCCCAATAGCTGCTGATTCTGCCTGAGGTCTTCTAACAGTATTACACAGGAAGGACTGTGGGGCTTCATAATGCGGGAATCCCTTTTCAGCTTGAATTGTAAGCAGGAAGTGCTTCCTCCCACCCAAGATCCCCTCCATGGTTTAGCTCCTAAGAATATGCTATTCCAACATGCGAGAATTCAGTGCCACCCTATTGCACAGAGCCTGGCATGCAGCACATACTCAGGAAGTGGATGTTGTGGCCTGTCCTTAGTGAAGCACAGGCTCACAGATAAACTAGGGTTGCTCTGTAATGACTGGCTAGCCAAGAAGTACTTGCTGACTTAGGGAGACAGTACATGTGCTGGTTAAAAGCACACCTTCTAGGGTCAGATGAACCTGGGTTCAAATACCAGCTCTTACACCTACTAGCTGTGTGACCTTGGACAATGTCCTTAACTTTTCTGTGCCTCATCTATCATTTGGGAATAATTATTGCACATCCCTCATGAGTTTGTTGTGAGGATTAAAGGAAATGACACATACAAGTCTGATGTACAATAAGTGTTCAAATAAGGGTGTGCTAGAATTAGCAGTTCTTTGAGGGAGGACTCAAATTGTACATGGCCAAATGAAAACTAGTAAGGACAGAACATGTCCAAATAAGCAAGAACTTTATAGTCAATGAGGCTAGACCAGAAAATATAGGCTGAAGCTGAAGGAGAAACTCTTATGAAAAGGAGGAAAAAAACTGTCATCAAAGGTTGAGACAAGCCCTGGAGGCTGGATTGGCAGCTCCCTTGAGAGTGGTCCAAGGCCAGAGTGGATAAATGGTGTGCAGGCAGGGAAACCGATCAAGCTAATTTTGATTTCCCTGAAGCATCCGCAAGCCACTGGAATCCTTCAAGTGTTGGAATGCATAACTGGCTAACACCCTCAATATATAGAAAAAGTAAAAGAAACCTGAGGACAGTGAATGAAAATTGAGTTTATACATTCAAAAAATTGGCCATCTTTAGTGCCCTCTATAGAAAACTCATCAAAACCTCAGCGCTTTCCTAAAGTCACGTTTAACCATGCAGCCTTAAAGGGAATCAGCAGGACTGCATGTACTGACGTGGAAAGCGTGCCAAGATATATATACGTAGAAGTGAATTTACAAAACTGTTTCTAGCTCTAGCCAGTGTTTCCTGAAAAAGCATATATGTGTATGTATGAACCTGTATGTATATAGTTGCATAAATGTAAACATACATACACTTTTGTATGCATAGAAAAGTTCTGGAAGGATACACAAGAAATTGTTACTGATGATTATGCCTAAGGAGTGAGACTAGGGGCGTGAAGGGGCTCTTCATTTCATATCCTTTTGTACTGTTTGCATTTTTACTATGAATATGTATTACATTTATAATTTAAGAAGGAAAAAGACAGAAGAGAATAACTAAAACCTCAGACTATTGTACGGTGCTTTGCATGAAGTAGAACCCAGTAAATGCTTGAATGAATGGATGAAAGTCACTCAGTTGTCCCATCAGTTGGTATATGAGAAAGGAGAAAAGGATATAAAAAGAAAAGAAATAAAAGGGGGAGAATATAGAGATCACAGAAGCAGCCTGAAGCAGTTTTCACTACCTCAAAAGAGGAAAACTAGAAGGAAAGCTACCAAAGGAAGGAGCTGATGAATACCTTCCCTGCCCCAGTGGCACCTGTTGGCCAAGATTCCAATGTACTTGGCAAATACTGTCCTCAGACCTATGAGAGGGTGTAAACAGAAGGCCCTTTAAGGAGCTGATCAAAGCTGGGCTGTGCTCCAAACAGGGAAGGAGCGGATCAGAAGTTAATGTCCTCCTCCTGGCCACAAAAGATGCTTTGCCATGAGGATGCATCTCAGTAAGGAGCCCAGGGACTCCATGGAAAGTGCAGTAAAACATCCCATATTGGTAATGATATATGCCATTTGCAGAACACTACGTTCCCAAATATGAGAGTTTATTTTAAAATGTCCTCCCACAAAGAACAGTACAAATTAAAGGTAGAAAACCCTATTAGGTCACCCACTTTCTCCTAAAGGCCTAATGCAGACTACATTCTGTCATATAAATCTTGACACTTTCAATGATGTATGAGGAGGATTTACACTAACAAATCCAAAATGGAAAACACAGGCACAAAGTGGCAATACTGACTGCAAAGGAAAGAGAGTTACCTTTACTGATTCATCCTGAACTCTGAACTGCCAGGATGTTTTTTAATTTATATTTTTTCAAAGAATTACAACTTCATTGTAGGTTTAATGGATGGAGCTATCAGTCAAGCTAAAACAAATGAACACATATGGCATTTTCATTGATCAATTCAATTTAGTATGCTCATGGGAGACAACTAAATTCCTCAGCAAATATAGGGAGAAATAGGGAGATCTGGTGAACAGCAATCCAAGTGTGCCTTTATTTTAACAAGGGCAAATACTCTTTGGTCAAGGTGGTAAGGTGGCTGGACAGTGCTGTGGCTTTCTTGCCATTAGAGAATTCCCTAGGAAAGCTAATTAGCTCTCCAATGAAACTCACTTACACTGATCATCTTCAACTCTGTGATTTAGCAGTGAGGGCCCTTATAAATGTTTTTAAATTTTCTTTTACTTTACTTTTCAGACTCTTCTCTTTTCCTTCCTTGTGATCCAGCTGGGAAAAATAGGAACATTTCCTAACTTTAGGACAATTACTCAACAAATGACCTATAGTAAAACCACAAGAGGAATACAGACTTCTATTTCCTTCTCCTTTCTTTTCTTCCTTACTTATTGTCTGGCCATCTGAACGATCAGCCTGGCTGCACCACCAACTTGCTGTGTGGCCTGGAGAAGCGGCTTCTCCTCTTTAGGGCTTATCTGTACAACGAAGAGCTAGACCAAACGAGCAGTCACTTTCCATGGCGTTGACTCTGTTAAGTCTGAGTGAGAAGACTCTCAGAAGTCCTTCTTGACCCCATTATCAGCCGGAAAGAGCTGGAAGCCCTCTCTAGTCAGATCCCCAACCCATGGTGGAGGACATCCAGCCTTCAATGTTCTCCCAGGGGAGTAAAACTTCTTTGGTGTAAAAGTGAGAGCCTTCCACTGAGGCTCTGGGTTGACCTCTCAGGGATCTGCGTCGATAGAGGTTGTACCAACCAGCTTCCGTGGCACAATAGACACTCACTTGGTAGACAGAGCAGAAACTCAATTAATAATTTGTGACTGACCGACAACGTCAGTAAAAGAACTCACAATGACCACACACCTAAGGCTCTCAGTGATCCTGCAACTGTCTCTGCCCTAAGCTACACTGCCATCTTTATGTGTCTGTCTCAGTCAGGGTTCTCCAGAGAAACAGACCAACAGGATAGATAGATACAGATGTGTATATACACATACCGATAATATATAAATATACACATATAAATACATATATACACATATACGTGTATATATAAATACACATACACACACACATATATATATGGAGAGAGGGAGAGCAGGGCAGTATTTGAAGGACTTGTTTCACATAGCTGTAGGGGCTAACAAGCCTGAAGTTCGTAGTACAGGCTGACAGGTAAGAAATTCAGATAAGAATTCATGCCGCAGTCTTGAGTTCAAAATCTGCAGGGGCAGGCCAGGCAGGTTGGAAACTCAGGAAGGGTGTCTATGGTACAATCTTGAAGCCAAATTCCTCCTTCTTTGGGAAACCTCGGTCTTTCATCCTAAGGCCTTCAACTGATTGGATGAGGCCCACCCACATCATGGAGGGCAATTTGCTTTACTCAAAGTCAACTGATTTAAATGTTAATCACATATAAAAAAATATTTTCACAGCAACATCCAGACTAGTGTTTGACCAAACAACTGGGCACCATAGCCTAGCCAAGTTGACACATAAAGTTAATCATCACAGTGTCCAAATGCAGCCTGCCTTTGCTGCTTACCTAGGCCACTTACCACTCTCCTTTGAATTGGGTTTACCTTGGGCTAGCTGATACTGGCCTTGTACCCTTTCCCTGGTCCCTAAATCCTGCCAGACCTTATAAGAATAATCCCTCACATTCATTCCACTCTTCTTTTAACTGCTATTAACTGCTTCCAAATAGCTTCAGTCTGAGCTGCTAGAGCAGCAACAGCAAGTGCCAAACAAAAAGAAGGCAGTAGCCCCTGTACTCTAGCTCAGGAAATTCCTCTCCACTCAGGAAATTCCTCTCCTTCAAACTTCCCTGTGCGTCGGCTCTGCTGGCTCCCTAAAGCACTTGGCTTTGTATTCTATCTCTCCAGTCTTCTCTGGCTCCGTGTCACGCCACTTGCCTTATTTCTGACCTGCTATTCCCTCACTGATCCCAATCTTTGCTGTCCACCAACACTGGGCAAGAGGTTCCATGTCCATGGCTCCCACCCAACTGGCAAAGAAGACCGAATTATCTGTATGATGCATTACAGTTCTTAAAACGCTTTCATGTCCACTGTCCACTAACTGGCATTCTTGACACCACCCTGAGAGCTTATAAATGAGCAAAGATATTATCTCCACAAAGCCTCATTTGGCAGATGAGGAAACTGAGGTTCAGAAAGAATAAGTCCTCAGCACAACGGCATATAGCTAGCCGCTACGCATGCCCCTGCTATGGGGGCTGGGATCCTGGGTTATTTCATTAAGCCAGATGCACCTTTGCAAGGAACTGAATACTACTAGGCTGACTACTAATAACAATAACAATCTCACCTTAGATTCACATGCAACTTTGCTTCTCAAAAGATCTCAAGGACATTTTTCACCTTTCACCTAATTATCTCTTTCTGGCTCAAAAATTCACAACAGCACCTCTTCTCCCTACCATAGGCTACAGAGATACAGAAATTCTCCCTCACTGTCCATCTCATAATTTTAACTTGAATTTATCCTACAAAGTCATTGACTGCAAAGTTTTATAAGGCTGTTTGCTAACTGGCACACAGTGGGTGAGTCTGGACACAGTAGTTTCCATCCTGAGGGATGGGCCCAGGTACGAAAACCTGGCCCAAGAAGTGTCCACAAAGACTTTGTAGGCTCTAACTGGAAATTGGCTGGGGTTGGGATAGACCAACCTGGGGAGATCCAGGACCCAGAGACCAGATAGGCCCAGGAAGGCTCTAAGGGTAGGATCTCCAATGACATACGAGAAGTAGAGGCTAATAGGCAGCATCAGGAAGGCCTGGGAGTAACAGGGCAATGTCCCCACAGAGCAGATGGAGACACCTTAAGAGGGTCTTGTAATAAGCAGTAGACAGAGGTCCAGGCAAGGCAGGCAGCAGCTTCAGTGAGAGCCAGTATCAAGCAACAAGGGGCTGTGCTGGACAGTAAGGAAGAGGCATTGTGGAGTCTCAGACACAAGCTATAGACAAAGATCTCTGCAGGCTGATGGGTAAATCCAGAGAGGTCTGGCAGTGGCCAGGCTCAGACCTGAAGACTGAAAAGAGCAGCAGAATTCCAGTTTTCAAAGGACAAGGACACCTAGTATGAAGCTAAGGCAGGGACCTAGGCTCTCTGGTAAAAGAAGAGTGGGTAACAGACAAGCAATGAGCTCCTGGCGTGGAGGAGAAGGCAAGGGGTTGGTCACGGAAAGATATCAAGAATCGATTTATTAGGACTGAGGCACAGAGTCTGAGAAGAACTTACAGCTACGCTGCCTCAATGACCCTAGACCCTTTACGTCTCCCTTGAATACAGACAGGATGGGGCTCAGAGCCTTGCTGAGTGCGGCGATGGCCTACCTCTGGAGGCCACATAGGCCCAGCTGTGGGTAAAGGAGGTAAAGGAGAACTGAAGGAGCATGAAGCCAATAACCAATCTCCTTATAGGGCTTGTGGAGTGGAGACAGCACTTCCCTGACCAGAGGAAAACCTGTAAGAAAACCCCCAGTCATACATGTCACCACCTCCCTGATCCACGGATCTCATGATGTGAATCTCTCTTTCTCATTCCAGTAAGTACCCTCCAGAGCCAAAGCAGGGAGAAACTTAACCCTAAATATTCCAGAAGCCTAGAATGGGAGAGCTGGAACAGTTCAGCCTCCAGCACTAAAAATATGCGGAACCTGAGACCCAGAATCCCTTTAGAGACCTGCCCAGATCGCATAGTGATTATATAACAGAGGCTGGGACTCAGGTCTCCTAACTCGGCCCGAAGTTATTTCCATTAAATCCCAAAGATGAATATTCCAACACCAGTACAAATCTGAAGATAGCTTTATGGTAGCCCAATTTCCATCCATGCCTTGGACAATCAAGCTGATTTATCTCATTTGGTTTCAAAACACACATTTATAGATGTAGATCAATAGGGAGTAGGGAGACTTCAGCAGCCATTATATATAATAAATTAACTTTCTTTCCATAGCCTGACCTACACTGTCATTTGAAAAATAAAGGAAATACCTATAATATGCACCTCACCACAAAGTGTGCTATATTTAGTAAATTTCAGTAGCATGTTAATCTCAAAATTCCAGTGTTTCCCTGTTGCTATAGTTATGGCATCTGGTTAAATCAGAGTTCAGCTGCTTTGGGCAATGCTAACACTGATTCCAGCCAACTTTGTGCTTTGTTTCTAATGTACTACGAGGAAAATGGGAGCAAAACACTCACTTTCTCTCCTACCCCTTCCCAGGAGCAAAGCCCCTTAGCTAGTCTGGGTTAAGCAACATATTGACTCCCCAGCTAGCACCAATACAACTGGAAGCAGTGAGTCCCCAGGCACTGATTTGATGATGCAAGCAGCTCCAGGTCTATAGTGGGGAGTTACTGTGCTCTGGACGTGCTAATATGCCAAAGCTATAATCTGCTCACCCAGAGAATTTTGATGCCTAGTATACAGTTGTCCCCCGGTATCCACCCCCACCCACAGATACCCAAATCCGTGGATGCTCAAGTCCCTTATATAAAATGGCAAAGTACAGTCTGCCACTTGTATCCATGGGTTCCACATCCTCAGCATACACGGAGGGCTGACTGTGGCTGGATGTTGGAGTGTCAATTCCTTTTACAAACATATGTCATTTAAGGATTCCTGGACAGGACAAAATGCGGGCTTTTAAATAGAGTCATCACTTTGAGCTACACAGCCTTCCATTTTTGAATTTTCATTTTGAAGTCCTATTATTTGAGAGCTTCTTTTGCTTGCTTTTCAAGACAAGTTGTCTTACGTAGGTTTCTTAGTTCTAAACACTGGGCCCATTAATGGGCTCTAACCTCTCTACATAGGCCTCAATTTCCCTTACTCTGAATAGTGACTTGGTCTCCAAATGTTATTCTGAACATTTACGGCCATCACAAACACACATGACAGAGTATTTTCAAAGTGTGACAATAAAATCAATATCATATAAATTATGGCATGGATTTGAAATGGCAGGCCATCCTTTAGGATTGAAACAGAGTTAGGCCCATTTTTTAAAAGGGCATTTAGGGCTTCCCTGGTGGCGCAGTGGTTGAGAGTCCGCCTGCCGATGCAGGGGACACGGGTTCGTGCCCCGGTCCGGGAAGATCCCACATGCCGCGGAGCGGCTGGGCCCGTGAGCCATGGCCGCTGAGACTGCGCGTCCGTAGCCTGTGCTCCGCAACGGGAGAGGCCACAACAGTGAGAGGCCCGCGTACCGAAAAAAAAAAAAAAAAAGGGCATTTAGCAGGTTTTTTTATAATCCTTTCTATCAGATGTTAATTTTCCCGCGAATGTTTCATAGGTACACATTTTCTGGAAGCTATAATCCATATCTGAGTTTAAATGGACTTTTCAAAAAATCATTCATACACAGACACTGAGATTATTCTGTGCATGTCTAAACATATTGGTGATGGATACTTGTGAAGAAGTTCTGATAGCAGACTCTTGAATAACCCTACAGAAGCATGTTTTCAAAATGGTCCCTCCTTTCTCTGACTATCTTGGAGTGGGATGCCCTCTTGATGGACCAACATGCACTGGTTTCTGGTAAAATGCCTATAGAGCTTATGTACTGTGCTACATTCATTTCGTCTGGGCTGGCAGACACAACTATGATAAATGACTCTGCCTTTGAGATTGAAGATTATCATCTGGTCATGCTGCTAAGTCCTCACTTGGCTCTGAAAGTCCACCACAGAGACAGAACCAGGGGCAGGACATCTTCACACAAGGCCAGTGGCTCGTCTCAGTTACTGTAGTTTCCACCTGGAAGCCCTCAGCTTGAGAGGGACCTAGATTCATGGGAGGTCTGCTACTGTGAACTTTTGGGGGTCTACATAAATATGAAATCTGGAGATTGGCACCCTTTTTTTCCAAATAAAAAATATCCACAGAATGCCTTCAGAGTGTGTGCCATGTCTCTAATACCCCAGAATCTTAGCAATAGCTCCCAATTTTCAACACTTGAAAATTCATGTACACTGCTCACATGTCAGGAGGCATTCTACCATTTTGAATCCCTATTTATACTGATATTGCAACAGTATGATTACAGGGCATCAGTAGTTTCATCACACAATAATATGCATTATTGGCCAATTTTTCCATTCCTATTTCTAAATGACTTACCAACATTCCCATGTTATTAAAACATTCAGTGTACAAATTCTTGCCCTAATGGGGACTTATCCTCACTGATGTTCACATCAATTCAAAACTCAAAGTGACATGAACTGCTAAGTCTTTGGTGAATGTGGCAGGGGTGCTCTGGAGAGCAATACAAGAATCTCAAAAAACTTTCTCATATAATTACATACCCTTTGAAATATATTTCAGAGTGAAATATAATTTGTTGACAGTGATTAGAGAGAAGATAGTAAAAAAGTATCCTTTATTAGCTGGCCCTTGCTTGCCTTCCAAATTAAGGGAACACATGGTATAGGAGAAAAGCACTGAATTAGAAATCAGAAGTCCTAGGTTAGTCTTTGCTCTGCCAATGACCAGCTGTGGGACATTGGGCATGTCTCTTGCCCCTTCAAACCCCACCATTCCCATCTGTAAAATGATGGACTTGGAACGGCTCATCTCTAAAGGCCTTTCCTACTCCAGAGTCTGTGGTTTCCTAACATTTTCATTCTGCAAGTCATAGTGAGAGTCATCTCCTGTTTTCTGATATCCATGTTAATGGTATCACTACCAACCCTAACCAATTCAAGGCTTAAGCTTCTGAAATCGTGTTATCAGACTGGCCTTTATTACCTCTTTCACAAATACTTCCATATTATTCCTTTCCAAGTTGACTTTAATATGAGGTTCCTTTCATTGAGCTTATCTGGACCAATAAAAAATCACAAGGGAAGAAACTGACACCCTTTACTCCACAGGAAGCCTTTTGTGCCCTCTCGGATGATAGGTGGGTAGAAAACAATGTCATTTGATGACCAGCTGAAGGAACTTTAAATGTTTACTCTAGACAAGAGAAGACATAGAAGTATATGAAAGCTGTTTTTAAGTACGTGAAGAGCTTTCACATTGGCAAAGGATTAGCCTTGGCCCGTGTGGCCCCAAGGAATTTAATCTAGGACCAAGTAGTAGAAGATACTAGTTGATGCATTTTGGTGCAGCCTAAAGAAGAACTTTTAATAGAACAACCTGTAGATGAAGTAAGCTGCCATGAGAAATAATGGGCACCCTGTCACTGGACATATTCAAAGAAGAGCCAGACCATCACATGTAGGGATGAAACCGAAAGTACTTAGTTAGCCTAGGATAGCTGATCTTTGCAGCCCCTTCCAACTCTGAAATTCTGTGGGCTCATTTCCACCCTCACTCCCCTCCTCCATCTTCCATCCTCTCATTTCCTCCACTTCCCTCCCCAGCCACCACAAGTAGTCCATCAGGTCATTAAATGCACTCCTCCTCTCTATCCCCACTGTCCCTGCCCAGGCTCAAGCCCCCATCCTTTCTCACTTGGGACTAACAAAAGAAACAGCTGGTAACTGGTACCCCAGCTTGCAGTCCCTCTCCCTCCGTCGGATTTCCACACTGCTGCCATGATAATCTAAAATTTTTTAAATTGGCAACATCACTTCCATACTTAAAGCTCACCAGGGCCCTCCTGTTATCTTACAGGAAAAAAATCCAAATTTCTTAGCACAGAATGTGTCTTTCAAAGCCTGTCTTTCGCCTACTTTTCCAGCCACACACTTCATGCCTTAGTCAAAATGGACTCTTCACCTTTGTCAGAATATGCCAGGGCACTTTTGCAATTCTGCACTCTTCCGATATTTTTTCCCTCTGCTTTGAATGCCCTTCCCTCTCTTGCCTATCTGAGAAACTCCCATACAACCTTCAAAGTCTAGCCCAGTGTTCTGTAGGGATTTATCACCTCCCCAGATAGAACTAATTGCTCCTTTATTGGTATGATGCTACCATTTTCTAAATACCTCAACACATCTTACTCTCTGAAGATGCATTTGGTGAACTGTGTATGTGGCCACGTCTAGAAACAGAGAATGCAGATGTGCCCTAAATGAATTCCCAATCGACTGGATTTAATCTTCTATGTGGCATTGCTGAGTTTGTAAACTATTTAGCTTCTTCAATAATACTTCTTTATGCTTTGGTTTCAATTCAATTTCTAGACGCTGAGGATGGAAAGGCTTTATTATTATGACTTTTTCTGAGAATTTTAAAACATTAGTTGCCAGAGCATCCTGAGGAGAAAGATGTTGTTGTGAAGAAAAATGCAAATGGCTTGCTCATGGAATGCAGTGAGTCAGTGGCAGATGAACAGGCGTAATTTAATTTTGCAGGGTTAGACAACACAGAATGGAAATAGAAACTAGAAATGCTTTTTTCTTTCTAAACGATGAATTATACTTCTTCCTGTTCCAGATAAGGGTCTTACTAGGTCAGGGCAGCAGGTTGAGAGCAGGTGAGAAGTAGAGAATGATGAAGCCACACCAGGGTAGCAGAGAGAGATGATTCCAGAGAAATGAACAGAAAGGAAAAGGATGCAAACTGGTGAGCAGAGTCAGATGATAAGCCCCAAGACCTTGCAAATATCTACATTTATGCTTATGTGTGTAAGACTCATTCTGGAGGGAACCCCAAGAAGGTGGCTGTACCAGTTGCCTCTGGAGGAGGGAACTAGGGGACATAGGATCACTAGGAGAAGGGGACTTACATTTCACTTAATATGCTTATTTTATTTGCATTGTTATCACGTGTTTTCTTTTACAACAAAAAAGCATATAATAAGGATAGACGTCAGCGACTGTGAAGAGTGAAAATGTTGAAGGAACAGCACAAGATACTCACAGGCCAGATAAACCAGCAAGGCTGTCCTACCTAAGCAAACAAGGCAGGCCTTGTGACCAGAGTCCAGAGCTCTGGTAATGGTGTGGTCAAGGCCAGCCCTAGAAGGAAATCACCATCACCATCTACGAAAACACCCTGAAAGAAAATGACGTGCCGAAGGGAAAGGCATCAATGTCTGCTTTGAATACAAAAGTCAATACCCCATTATGGAACATGTGAGGGAACTGCCTTTTTCTTAGCAATTACATGGCAGGCACAACAGTTAAAACACTCTACCAAGTTGTGATTATTACCCCCATTTTTACAGCTGAGAAAATTAGGCTCAGAGAGAGAAAACTAGCAAGTAGAAGAGTCCCTTCAAAGCCAATTATGTCTGATTCCAAAGACTATGCCTTTTTTGTTCTAAGAAACTAGGATCTAGAAATCACATTCTGTGCAGGAAAAGCCAATACTGGAAGGAGAATCTACCAGAACCGATCAATAGAGCTGTCAGCTAGGTCCACCAGAAGGTGGTAGAGGGCAAGGTGTGTCTGCTCAGCACAGGTCTAGGACATGGTCCCCAGTCAAGGGCTGCCAAAAATTATTCCGAAGGACAGGACGTGGGCAGCAGGATACTGAAGTTCATCCATCAACAGGGTCATGATAGCTGAAGTCAAAGGTTAACAAGGGAGAAGACCAAACCTTGATGTGAGAGGTACCACCTTGCAGCTCCAGACATCAGAATGACCCATGGATAAACAGAGGCAAGCAGAATCTGGCTGGCAAGAAAGGGGGTGGACTGGGCCCAGATGTTGGCTCTGCCCCCACTGTTCCTTATGGAACAGAATCATGGCCCGGCTTGGTAAAGTCTTAGGGAGGGCTCTAACAATTAAAAAAATGACATTCTGGTGACATAAGTTTACCCACATGTTCAACTAATACACCACCACCATTCATTCATGTACTTAATAAACATTTATGGAGGTGCTATTATATACTAGGCACCATGGCAACAACAGGGACAATGGCACAGTCCCTATCACCACCTGTGTGGCTCAGGGTTGGGCATTTTTGGAACACTCAGTGCATTTGGAATGATTCTTCCAATATCTGCCTTCACCAGGGAGAGCCATGTATGTCGGGAGAGACATGTATCTGGGAGCGGGAAGGCAGTTGGAAAATCAAAGATTACAGTAAAATATGGTAAGTATAATAATGATGAAGATAAGCCAGGGGTAGGGGTGGCTAAGGGAGTTCAGAGGAAGACATCTAAATCCAACTGGGATAAGGACGGTCAAGAAAACTTTTCCAGGAAGGAGGGGCTCCTCACACTGAATTCTGAAGAATAAGTAGAAGTTAGCAAAATAAAGAAGAGGGGGAACTGTCCCAGTGGATGGAACAGCAATGCCAGTACTCTGACTGAACAAGCCTAATAATTAGTAATCACTTAGCAAACCCTCATCTCAGTCAAACAATTGGATTTTAGCCAATCAGAATGATGGAGGCCACTGTGGTGGACACGAGGCTGTGCACCATGCCCTGTGAGCATGTGCTAGCCAGCAGAGTTGGCTGGTTTTTCTGGTGCAATATGGAACACTGAGCAAGGGGTAGGGGGCATCACAGGAACTCTCCAGGAGAACACAGGGGAACAACCCTAGGCTCTCTGCCGCTTAGTCATGAAACGGCAGTCCTATACAACTCAACAGGCTTTCTAGTCATTTCTTCAAGGTGGCCTGGATTGTTTGTTGACCAGTTTGCCTCCTGCTCCAATGGCATATAATCTTCTCAAGGAGAGCAGCTCTGTCTGTGGTGTTAAAGATATCTGCCAAGTCATTGCTATTTCTTTCATTGAGAAGTGGAATGTAATCACCTCCCTTTGAATCTGGGTTGGCCCTCAGTGTCTTACTTCACCAAGAGAATGCAGTGGAAATGACCTTCTTGGACATCAGAGGCTGGGTAATAAAAAGCCATGAATCTTCCACCTGCATCACTAGAACACTAGCTCTTAGAGCCCAGAGCTTCCACATAAGAACACCAATCGTTGGGTTTCCCTGGTGGCACAGTGGTTGAGAATCTGCCTGCTAATGCAGGGGACACGGGTTTGAGCCCTGGTCTGGGAACATCCCACATGCTGCAGAGCAACTAGGCCCGTGCGCTACAACTACTGAGCCTGCGCGTCTGGAGCCTGTGCTCCGCAACAAGAGAGGCCGCGATAGTGAAGAGGCCCGTGCACCGTGATGAAGAGTGGCCCCCGATTGCCGCAACTAGAGAAAGCCCTCGCACAGAAACGAAGACCCAACACGGCCAAAAATAAATATAAAAATAAATAAATGAATAAAAGATTACTATTAATTAAAGAAAGCCAGACATCTCAAGTTAATGAATTTAGTACTTAAAAAAAAAGAACACCAATCACACTGACACACCATGCTGGGTGTAGATGCTCTGGCTGACAGGGCCAGCTGAGCCTAGCCTTCCAGCCATCCACCAAGGCACCAGACATGAGTAAAGCTATGGTGATGGGCTCACAAGACCAGCCCATCTTCCAGCTAAATACCGTTGAGTGATCTCTGTCAGTGACAAGAATCACCCAGCTGAGCCCTGAATGAATTCCTGAATTATGGAATATTGTAAAATGGCTGTTTTACAATATGCATCGAGCCCCTAAGTTCTGAGGTTGGTTTACTGCATAGCAAGAGGGACACTGTCTCAGTCACCATGATATCCATGGTGCTGGCACTGTGTCTGGCACATAGTCGACCTCTAGCCCTCTGGTACATATTCGCTGACCAAAGGAATGAGTGCTAGAGAGAAGAATAAGAGAAACGGCTACCAGAGAAAGATAAAAATGACTTACAAGTGGCAGTTGTTATGCGTTTAGAGAACTTCAGATAAATGAGTATACTTTTCTAAATAATATGGCACCTACTCTGGGAAGCTAAGCAAAATAGACAGTTAAATTCTCCTGGGGTGGCAGGGGGGATCAGGAAGTAACAACGGAGTCTTTACCCCATGTTCCCTACCTTAAAATCCAGCTGTCCAGTGGCTTTCCCTTTATCCCAAGATCTCAGGTCTTTCCATTTCTCATGATATGGACCTAGTCCAGTTACAATTAATATGCTTTTCCTTCTCTTCACTTATAAGACCTTTGCACTTTCCTGGAAGTGATTAACTCCAAAAAGACAAGCTAGAAACTTGGAGCAAGAGATTAATTACCAAAACGAATGCATTTCCAAGTTTGGCTTCAGAACTAGGCCCACCTTGCAAAGCATACACACAGACTATGCCTCCCAATGGAGATATCTGGGCTTTGATTCTAAATGTAACTAGGTTTTACTTCCCTTACTTTTAATTGCCCGAAGTTTAGCCTGAAATTCAATCAGTAGACTATTGTTTTCTGCTTCCTGGGAAGCAAGTCACAGCTGAAAGGACTGCTGGGGGAGAACTGGGTGGGGTTATAAATCTGAATCTTGGCGTGACTTTTATGAATTTTCTTGCCCATTTTACTCACCTCTTTCTGGCTCTGATGTTATCAGTAATTTCCCGAGACAGAGAAAACCCAGACTTCCTCAAAGAGTTCAACTACCTGCTTCAGCAAAATCCGAAATGGGGGGGAGACTAGCTGCTCCACAGAAACCCCCCTCCTGTGTTTGTGTCCAAGGAGAGGCTCACAAAGAAAACACACTGGCAGGCCGCTTTCATTTCTGCCTTCCTCTAGTTGGCTAAGAAGCAAAGCCTGTGGTGATTCTGGGCAGGCCCCCCAAAAGCCAGAATGGACAGGACACTCTTACAGCCAATGACGACACATTAAGAGAGAATATTAAGCTTCTTCTGATGTAGTCAAAGGCATGAGCTATCCAGCACCAACAAAACAGATGAGGAGCTGTGCAAAGGGCAGACTAGAAAGCAGCCTCATCAAGTCCAGAGCTTTGCCTGCTCAGCGTTAGTTTCCAAATGGCACACATGTTAAAAGATCAAACCTGGGGGCTTCCCTGGTGGCGCAGTGGTTGAGAGTCCGCCTGCCGATGCAGGGGACGCGGGTTCGTGCCCCGGCCCAGGAAGATCCCACATGCCGCGGAGCGGCTGGGCCCGTGAGCCATGGCTGCTGAGCCTGAGCGCCCGAAGCCTGTGCTCCGCAACGGGAAAGGCCACAACAGTGAGAGGCCCGCATACCGAAAAAAAAAAAAAAAAAAAGATCAAACCTGGCGTTTTCTACCTACCAGTGAACTGGGAGTTAAGAAACCTGGGCTACAGTCCTGCTTATGCTATTGACAGACTCTGTTTTTCCAGACCAGCCCCTTCCCCTCTCCAGGGCGTAAGTTCCCTCGTCTGCAAAACAAAGAGCATGGACAGACAGTGTTTAAGGACTGGAAGTGACAAATGCAGTCAAATGTTCATTATCCAAGAGCAGATTCTCATGAGTGTAGATTCTCTGTGGGTCGCTTTGCCTTCAACCTTATGGATAGCGCCACTTCTGATGAGTACCTTCCCTGCATAATTAAGGCTCTGCTGCCATTTCAATATCTTCTTTACTTTGTATTTGGAAATGTCCTTTGAAATCCACACACTTAATGACTCCTATGTTGTAAAGGAAGTCTTAGAGAGCAATGCTTATCTCATTCTAAGAGACCTAACAGGTGAGGAGCATATATTCAAATGTAAGCACAAAAGCACAATCACCAAATAATAGGGACTGCATATTAAAATGGCCACTATGTGCCAAGACTTCACATGGATCCTTCTAATGCTTACAACAGCAATAAATGTACCAGCGACAGTTGTTGATGAGGACCACATGCTGTGCTGGACACTGTGAAATATATACTTTCTGACAGCAAACACTACATAGCACGTAGTGCCTGCCAGGCTCTGTTCTAAGTGCTCCATGTATATTAATTTCTTCAGTACTCACACCAACTCCACATGGGAGGAGGTATTCTTAACCTTGTGCTACAGATGAGGAAACCAAGGCACAGAAAGTTTAAGTAACTTGACCAAGGTCACAGGAGTTAATAAATAACAGAGCTAGGAACCAAATCCAGAAAGTCTAATTCATACAACCCTTCAAGGAAGATAATGTCCTATGCCCATAGGGAGTCTTTCAGCTGTCCATTAACTGACAAATTAACCTCAAAACTCCACTGGCTTAACATTACAACAGTTCGTTCTCACTAATGCTACATGTTCATTGCAAGTTGACGAGGCTCTATGCTCTTCATGGTCACTTAGGGACTCTGACAGATGAAGGCTCTACCACTAGTAGTGCCGCCAGCTGCCACAGCAGGGAGAAGAGAGCACACAGAGATGGCACACGTGCTCTTCTCTGCTTCAGCCGAGAAGCGACACAGGTCTTTTTCCCTCATAGTCATTAAGTACGTGGATTTCAAAGGACATTTCTGAATACAAGGTAAAGAAGATATTGAAATGGCAGCAAAGCCTTAATTAAGCCAGGAAGGTACTCACACAGTCCCACCTAACTACAAGAGGACTTGGAAGTTAGTCTTTCACACTCCCAGAAGGGAAGAAACAGATGTTAGTAAACACTAGTAGTGTCTACCACAAGCTGCAAGTATCAGAACACTCGACTAAAAGTTCCACTCCATACCTTATGGAAACCAGCATTCTTATAACAGAGAAGAAAATGGCTATTGGACAGGTAACCAACAGCGTTCATCATACACCCTCATCTTAAGATGAAGAACCCGAGACTTAGAGACGTTTAGTAATGTACACAAAGTCATTCAACAAGAAAGTAACAGCCTGAATTTGAACCCTGGTTTGACTCCAAACGTCTGTATTGTTTTTACTCCAGCAAACTGCCTCACAAAGGAAAAAGAAAATGTTTCGTGATCATCTACCACTCAGGGTTATCCACAGTGGTCCACAAAGTCAGAAGAGAGAACTGGAGCTCAAGCTGGCTATGGACCACCACTGCATCATACAGAAGTGCAGATGTCAGCACTGGAAGGGGCTCTCAGGCAAGAGACCAGACCACCTTTCGCCACATCAGCACCTTTTCAGATACAGAAACTGTGACCCATCAAGTGAAGTACTTTGTCCAAAAGTACCTGGACTATGATGAGATAGCTCTACTATAGCATTTGTGTCAGCCAGGGTCCTGGCAGCAATCAGAGGATACATTCCAAAAGTATAACTGAAGGTGTGGGCAGGGTAAAGGGGACCAGGGGATTGTGCAGCAGGCCCGAACCAGCAGCAAGGAAAAGCTGTTACCATCCTAGTCCTGAAGTGGGAAGGAGAACAGAATCTGGTAAAAACTGAGGCTGTTGGAAAGGGACAACCCAACAGAAGGTGTGGCACAAAACAGAGGAACACCATCATTGCCAAATGTGACCTAGCGGAGAGGGAGCTGGAGAAATAAATATCCAGACCTCCCTTTCCTCCCAACTCTCTAATCCTCCTCCCTCCCCCACTGATACCTCCCGTTGGCCAAATCCACTGGAAGCCAAGGGTCAAGGAAGCCTGGGTGATACAGCCCATAGAAGTTCATTTCCAGGGGCCCAGAGCAGGGGAGATAAGGGTAAAAGGGGGATCTGAAGTGTTAAACTGAGACTATACATTATAGCAACTTTTCTTGTTATTTATCGATTCATTTGTTTACTTATTTACCATGTTCAGTGTCAGAAAGTGCTAAATACATTTTAATTCCCATCAAAATTCAAGTTTGTCTTTGAAATCTGGTACTGAAAGCATGTCACCTATCCAAGTATAATGCTATTTTTATTTAGAAGATCAAGGGTATATTTTAAGGCCATGTTTAGTTCAGCATGAGGTAAAGAAAACTACATTTTAACCACAGCTTGACTTCTCGTTAAACATGGCAGATTGACCACATGTGATTCTCTCTCTCTCTCTCTCTCTCTCTCTCTCTTGAAGTCCCATTAAAACAACAGTAAAGAAATTAAAACAAAACAATGAGAGAGAGAGAAAAGAGAAGAGAGAGAGGTGTACAAGTCCACACAAACTAAGAAAATAGGAAAGGAGACCTTAGTGGATGAGAACTGTCGACACATTTTTTTTTTTTTTGCGGTAAGCGGGCCTCCCACTGCTGCGGCCCCTCCCATTGCGGAGCACAGGCTCCAGACGCGCAGGCTCAGCGGCCATGGCCCACAGGCCCAGCCACTCCGCGGCATGTGGGATCCTGCCAGACCAGGGCACGAACCCGCGTCTCCTGCATCGGCAGGCAGACTCTCAACCACTGCGCCACCAGGGAAGCCCTGTCAGCACATTTTTTGAAGATGGAAAGTCAGTGGAGGAGTGTGTATCAATTTAGAAGAGTGAAGGAAATGCCAAAGAAAAGTGAGCCAGTTAGCCCCAAGAGAATTCTGGGAAGGCTTAGGACTTAAAAATACCAGGTACCACAGACATTAGGGGTAAAATACAGGAAAACAGGAATTGAAAGTATGTACGTGGAGCAGTAGGTTCCCACATTTCCTTCATCCCATGCAGCTAGCCAGGCAACTGTTCCATCCACCCTTTTTGTGCCTGGGAAACAAAAGCTGTAGTCTCTGAAGACACTGGATCAGACACACTTGGGGCATTGGAACACTGGGTGTAGTAGAGGGTGGGATGAGGCACATGACAGAAAATGGAGGGATTAAGTGAAAGTATATATATGGAATGGCAGGAACCCAGCCAGCCTACCCCCAATCCCAAAATACGTGCAGGCAGGCTAAAGGATTCTATCCTTGAATAAGTAAAGGTCACTAGAGGAAATTCCCCTGTATACTGACATTTGGATGTCCTCCCACAAAAAGGCAGTCGCTGCCCAATCACTCTACAGTGAAGCCACTAGCTGGCAAGCTCTGCCTTTCCATCCAACACTTCCACTCAGCTTTTGAGGGCTCAACTCTTAAATACGAATTGACAGCCAAGGATCACAAGACATTTGAGGAGAGCCTCTAAAATGAGAGAATAGAAGAAAAGTTTATGTGTATTTATATATATATTTATATATATATAAATGTGTGTTTTTATGTATTTCATATATATATATATATATATATATATATATATATATATATAAAGCATGAAAGGACGCTATGAGAAAGAGATAGAAAACAAGGCATTGATGGATATTGAAAATATGATAATCAAAATGAAAAAAAGAGTAGGAAGATTAAAATAGGGAAATCTCTCCAAAAGTAGAACATAATAAAGACCAAGAGAGAAAAAGATAAGGAAAGTAGAGGAATAATCACGGAGGTCTAACATCCAAATAATTGAAATTTCAGAAAGAAGAAAGAGGGGAGAAAATTATTAAAGTAATAATACAGGAAAATTTCTCAGATACTAAGGACATGAATTTCCACATTGAAAGGGCAAAAGAAAGGGCCAGAAAAGATGAATGCATAAAGATCTATACGAACTCACATCATCATAAAATTTCTGAATAATATGGGTTAAAAGAAAATCCTAAAAGCTTCTAGAGCTGTATAAGAAAAAAAAAATCCTATACAGAAGATTAGGAGGCAGACTGGCAGCAGACTTTTAAATAGCAACATTGAAAACTAGGAGACAATGTCTTTAAAATTCTGGGGAAAAAATCAACCTATAATTTTATATGTAGCTAAACTATCTACTTCATATGATGAATTATATAATTTTGCCTTTAGGAGAACTATATTTCCATGCTCATTGACACCTGGCTTGGCCATAAGATTTGCTTTGGCCAATGAAATGTGAACAGAAGTGACATGTGCCAATTCTGAGCAGCAGCACTGAGAGTCATCACTGGTTTTGTCAGTGCTCTTTTTCTTCTGCTGTGAGAACTGCTTTTCCCAGAAAGGGGCTTCTTCCTCAGCCTGGGTCCAAGAATGAAAAATACCAAGAGAGAGCTGTGGCTGACCCATGAAGAACAGAAGACATGAGTAAGAAAGAACTTGTTGTGTAAACCATTGAGGTTTTAGAATAATTTACCACCACAGCATAACCATTAGTCAGTAAAAAGCTGACTAATACACTTCCCATACGCCTTTACTTAGGAATCTACTAGAGCATGTGCCTCAACAAAGCAAGTGAGTAAACCAAAACAGAGGGAGACTTTGGACCCAGAAAACTAGGACTCTAACACATGAAACTGGTGACAGAAAAGTCCTAGGATAATACCTGTGCAGCAAGCCTAGAGAGCAACTAGCCCAGACTGAAGCAGGAGGCTGGAACACTCCAGGAAAAAATAAAATTGATATATTATCTGATAGTTTTTAGTATTTAGAAAATAATACTGAGAGCTATTTGACAAATCTGATGGATGTTGTAGAGAAACTAAGGAATACATAAATACAAAGAAAACTAGGCAAATAAAAATTAAGCAATTATTGACCCTAGGGAAAATAAAATATTATTTAAAAAAGGACATGTAAGCTTAATGCATTGGCTTACCAGTGGCCAATATTTACAAAGCTATAATAATATAAACATTGAATACTGATTTTGAAGAAATATGCAATTTACTTATATTAGGGCAATAGGGGAGGGAAGATGGAGGGATTCTGGAGCAGTCATTAGGGCTGTTCACAAATATTCCAGGGCATCTCCTTCCAGGCATGTGGTAGGACAGTCCTTTCTGGCCTTCTTTAAAATTAACTGTGGCCCTATGGTCTCCTTCAATCAATAAAACATGAGGGAAACTGACTTGTGACATAACTGGGCAGAAGCTTTGAGAGCCGGTATGTAGTCACTCTGTTATTTGCAGAGATCATGGAATCAGGTGTTGTGATGGAGACTCCATCAGCCTAGAGGACCAGCGTAAGCCAGAGGTTCCCTAACCACCTAGGGTGAACATGTAGCAGGAGCAAGAAATACACTTTTGTTGTATAAAGCCACCAGTAATTAGGAGTGGTTTGTCTGCAGCATAAACTAGCCAAGCATGACTACGAGACAGCTAGATTCTCACCTACCATTACAGGAAGTCAACAAACAACATCTAAAATAATGAATCAAGGAACCACAGTAAAAACATATAAAATATGAAGGTAAATACTACAGGCAATAATTAAAACGGTTAAAAGGTGGTTGCTCCAAAGGAGCAGGCTTAAGAGGGAGCAGTGCTGGCCTGGTTGTTTTTGTTGTCTGTGTTGTTACAAGCCTGATGTTTGAAAAAAATATTTGTACTATTACCTTGATAAAAATAGTTTAAAACCATTCTATATATGCATATTCTAGTGGGGATCCAGTATAAGGAACAAGATACTGGTAGCAGCAGGGTTGTATGTGAATTTCCTCTCCAGTGCTTAGAATTCCTAACGAAGAAAAGAGGGTCTAGCCTACACTGTTTTTAATAGAGAAACTCAATTACCATGAGACCCTTAAGACAGGTCCCTCTAGATTGAACACTGACGCCAGATATTTTGTAGGACTTTTATCTCCAGGATCATAATTCCAAAAGAAGCAATGATAAAAACAGTAGATATGGATGAATGAAGAGTTTTGATTCTAAGTAATCAGGGATACTTAGAATAAGTCGTCAGAAGGACTTGGAGATTGTATTATAAAATCATCATGAAAGTACATGTTTCTCCAAGGGCTGAGGAGAAAAGGGCTCCCTAGGAGCATCTCTGTCACAATAGGATACCTGCCCAAGTGCACCCTGATACCTCGTTCTAGAGATATTTCTTCCTCAGAGAGTTTCTCTGCTCATGTTTAGAGGAATTTGTACTGTGCTTCTGTAAAGGAGCAATACCTCTTACACTCCAATAGCGAATAAGGCAGAGCAGCCTAGGAAAGACCCGTGCATCTCACAGCAAAGTAACACAGAGATGAAGCAAGATGAATGATGGCTCATGGTGAAGCCCATTTCATCATCCAGAAGAGTCAGGAGACTCACCCAAAATATCCAACTCATCCAAAACATCAGGAGAGAGAAAACTCTAGTGAAAGCTGTGTTTCTATGTGTACTGTCACATCAATCCAACCATACTGCCTGTTATAACATGGCACCCATTTGGAAGATGGTGTGTTGGGAACAGGGATAGTACTTGTAGCTTTGGACCAGAGAGTGAGTTATATATGCCTGGATCAGGGTGTACTGTCAACAACAGCTCCTATCACGCCCAATGCATTCCTAAATGGCTCCATCTTTGGCTGCTCTTGCAAGCCTAGTCATTTGATCATGTCATGGCTGCTTGTGAACTGGAATCACATAAATCAACCAAACTGGTCCTTTATATCTGAATTGGATGTGAGGTGTTCACACTGACTTTTAAGGATGGACTTCCATATGTTCTGGGACATGACAATATTTCAAGATGATAATGAAATCAAACTATAAATTTCTGACTGGGGAGTAGGTGCAAAAGTATCCAGCTCTACTATCCTTCCTTCCCAATCCTTCTTCCAAGACCAAATCTTCTCTCCCCTCCCTAAACTAAAGATACATCACATACATCTCTGACTGATGCAGAGCTGTAGCTCTAAGCCATACTGGATGCTCTAACCTCTGACTCACATGGTCCCTAGGGCCTAGGACCAGTTTTTCAGCATTAATAGCTTTCTCTTCCACCTCCTGCTAAACTAAACAAAAGTTCTAAGAATGTCGACCAAATTGTCACTTTGATCCAACATCTTGAGTTCAAGGGATTCTAACATGTTCTGAACGCTAAAAATCTCAACTGTTCAAAATCTGACCCAAATCTACCTTACCTTCCAGTCTTTTCTCCAGTAGCTCCCTGCCAACATCCACACCTCATTCCACTACGCTAGATTACTTGTGGCTCGGTGAACAACCCATGTATTTCCCTGCTGTCGACCTCTGCTCGTGCCAGTGCCTTGACCGGGAATTTTCTACCCCACTCAGGGTGCTACAGCCATTTGTTGATGTATGTCTTTCTCTCCCACTAGACTATGAGACAACCTGAGAGTAGGGACTGCGCCCTTCTCATCTGTGCATTCCTGGCACCCAGCATAGCACATAGCCCATAAGAGGTACTCAATAAATATGTGTTAAACAAATCTTAAAAGGCACCACAAACCATTCGCTGATTTCTTAAAGTAACAAATGTACCAACTGAAGCATACTACTCCACATGATTATTCAGAACAGCCGATATCAAGGCTTACGTACCCCATATATGAGCTAAAGAGCCTAAACAGACTAACAAACAGTGATCTCAGATCTCCAGAGGAAAAAAAAAAAGGAAAACCTCACTTCTCAAAATACTACTTCAGTGTGGCCAGAAGGCAGGAGGAGCCTCACGGAAGCCTAACAACTCCAAAAAAAAAAAAAAAAAAAAAAAAAAGAGGTGCAGTGTATGTTCCTGGGCCCTCCATGTGTTCCGAGCTTGCAGCAAATGACTACTCCAGATAGGATTCTGTTTCTCACCTGGGCACTGAGAAATCAGAAGTCTGGCAGGAGAACAGAGCCATAGTTTTCTTAATTAATAGATCTCTGATGCTCATGGTGTTGAAACAAATGCAGAACAAGAGGAAACAAAACATCCCCTCTCCCTTCAACACAAAAGAGTGGCCCAGAAGTCCAGGTGGTCCATGACAACAGCAAAGGATAGTCCACGAGTCAACTAAATGACCAAACACCAACATTCACTACATGCACAAGGCAGAAATGCTACAACGGTTCCGTCTTAACCCCATGAATTGGTTTGAGGGCTTAAGCACAATACATGTCATTAAGGACTTTTAAAGTAGATATGCTGTGGATAATCTACATATGATGGAGATCTGGTTACTGTATAGATCAAATGCCACTCGATTTCAGATGTCACCAAAAAGTTTGCTAACATGTACATGTAGCATAATTTTGAACCAAAAACCTGGAGTTGTGAAAGAAAAATGACACCTCCAAGCCTATATGGAAAGCGGCGGGAGGCAGGGGTAGAAAAAGAAGTACAGGAGAGAGGGGCAGCGTGTTGGTAGCAGTCAACAACGATTTGTGTAACTGAACTTGTCTGGCCTTCCTAAAGACCTTGACATAAACCCAGGCACCAGCTGACAGAAGCAATAGCAATTCGAGTCCATTTGCCAGAAATTCTATGGGCAAAGAGAAAACATCACCTTTGGGCTGTAAAGAGGGACTCGGGCACAGTCACTATTAAGAAAACAAAAAAGAGAAAACGATTTTCAAAAAGATACATGACAGTACCCCTTTAATGATCATAATGTCCTCTGATGAAGGTGGAAGGTATTTGGAAAATAATCAGTAACCTTCCCTAATAGTTTTTTCGGGGGGAAATGGTGGTAAACCTTTTGTTGCCTTCTCTTCAGCCATGCACCAGTGACATACGGCAGTTTCAAATTCCTCCCAATGACAATTCACCCTGGAGAGTCTATTTCACGCTGGAGCACAGAGGAAAGAGAAAATTGTCAAAAAGCTAGGGCAGCCAGATTTTGCTAATAAATCTGGACAGTTAGCTGTTTGGTATCGCATAGCGTTTTATTTCATAGGAGGCTGGCAGATCCCCTTGTGGCTTCTTTGGTTAATGCTTCCTGGAGAGAAGAGGCAAGGACTGTGAGTGGGTTCACCCCAAGTGAACTGTGAGATGCCCAGAGTGTCCCATGGATGTATAACCGGACTATGGGATAAGATAGACTATTGCCCATATTTTGCAGCAAAACTTTTATAGCAATAGTGGGGACTCCAAAGATTTCAATGCCAGGAGAGCAGGAAAAGGAGAATGAGCACAGTTCAAATGGAGGCAGAACTTGGGAGAGCCACAGAGTTGTCCCCAAGGGGGCTGACCGGCGCTCCAACTTACAAAGATCAAAAAACTACGACAAATGCAAGCTGGCTATTTCAGATGGCAATCTGGTTAGGAAAGACTGGGCAGCAGTGGCAGTACTAGTCATCAGGCAGGTAGAAGCACTGTGCTCCCACAAGAGTTTACTTGAACTGGATCCTAGCTGGCAGCCAGGTAGCGAGACAGAGCCCAGCACCCCAGAAAAAGGTCTAGCAAAGCCTAGGCTGGATGTCAGAGCCCCAACGAAGCAGGACAGCCTTCAGTGGGTTCCTGGAGCTTGTCCCCACTTCACCCACACCCTACTGTAAAAAGGGTGACTGCAGACTAATTAGCGCCCACGGGCCTCAGGGGCTCTTCCCAGGGACACTTAGTATTGAGTCATCAGACTACTTCCAGATGTTATCTATTGGGCAGCAGTGGTGGTGGATTACTACTCACCTGCCAAGGTCAGTCCTTAATGCTTCAGGCACTGAACGTCACTGAGTCTTCTGGCTGAGACCTTTAGCACCTACCCATTGGGGCCGGGGCAACTAGAGTCTGACAATCAGATGGCAGGTCTGGAATGCAAGGTCTATTTCACCACTGTGCTCTGCCAAGGTCATCAATCCACTGTACAGGGCATCCAGTGCCATGTAAGGGAATGGAATTCAGCCTTTGATTCAGCAATCCAGGGCACTAGCTCCCATTATATCAATGTCTAAGTGATACCAGTAGATAAAAATCTAGCATTAACATTTCAGTGTCAGTGGCCTCAGAGAGAGCTTCAACATATGTACCAGATGGATTCACTCTTTTAGATTTAGTTCCCTTCTCTCGGCAAACTCCTGCAACAGCAAAGGAATAATTACTGCTCAGTGGAATACTGTACAGCGCTAGCCAAAAAATAAAGTCACATCAATTTAAACCAGTAAATATGAATTTTTGGAAGGGAAAAGAATTCTCTTTCCAGAGGCAATTATTTGTCTTTTCAGAAATGTTTGCCAATACAAAACCCTCCTCCCCCGCCTGTGGAACTCCAAAGACAAGAACCACAGCAGGGCATCTTCACCACTGGAAGGGGCTGGAAGGCACTGGGCAGAGGGGCAGAGATGGCCTTGTGCATTGCTAAGGGGAACACAACTTAAATCTAAAACTCATATGCAATGGAGAGCACACTCACAAAGGAAAGATAGCAAATGGTAGGATGACCATCATTCTTTTTTTTTTTTTTTCTTTGCAGTACGCGGGCCTCTCACTGTTGCGGCCTCTCTCATTGAGGAGCACAGGTTCCAGACGCGCAGGCTCAGTGGCCATGGCTCACGGGCCCAGCCACTCCGCGGCATGTGGGACCCTCCCAAGCCGGGGCACGAACCCGTGTCCCCTGCATCGGCAGGCGGACTCTCAACCACTGCGCCACCAGGGAAGCCCCCAGGATGACCATCATTTTTTCATGTGGACTCCACTTGACAGACAACAGATCACTTCCGCGTTCATTATCTCACTAGAGGCACCCAACATCTCTGCAAGGCAGGCAGGGAAAGGACTGTTAGACCCATTTTACAGATGAAGAAGCTGAGGTGTGATAGCAATTTAATGGACTTCACTTCAGACCTGCTTCTGTCCCACAACCGTGGCATCACCTAGGTGGCAGTGGATACAAAATGGCATCCTCATCCCTCCACTGGCCACCTCACCCCAACCACACCAGCTACTGCTCTTAATTCACTGAGGAAACTGCTTGTATCATAGGTGTGGAGGCAGCTGTTCAAAGCCCTTTACACCCACATCCAACTGGCTCCCACTGGAGGCCGACAGCTGGTCTAACTGAATTGTCATTAGGCACTAGAGGCAGCACCTCCACCGTACACCTTCGACAGAGAAGTCAACAGATGTGTCTCCCTAGCTACTCAAGAGTGTGCTTGGAACAGTTCGCTTTGATTCCCTTTTAAAGCAATAATGGCCCCAACACTACTACTCCCCCACACCACAAAGAGCCAGCAATGCATGGCAGCGGCTTAGTACCCTGAGGACTCATGAACCACTCCCACCCTACCCCCATCCACATGGACATTTAGGAAAACCTTCAACAGCATCGCTCTTACACTGGGGCAACAAGGTCCCTGCCAGAGGCCTCACACTTTACAGGGCCTTGCTCTGGCCCCACTCCAGCCTCACCACTGCCCATAGAGCAAGGAATCTATGGGGCCAAGGGGACTTGCCCACCCAACGTCTATGCTTTCCTCTTCTATGCCACTCTCAAACTACCCAAGACCTTGAAATTCCCTGCCCATGTGCCCCAAGCCTGTGTTCATGGCCTGGCAATCCTCTGCCCTAGTTTTGCTTTCCTGAGGATGGACCAAACCACAGATGGACACAACCCTAGGCCTGAGTGGTGAACGACGGGTGTCCACTGAGCAGCTGTTACTCTTCTACCCGGTGATGATGAAGCTTGACCATGTGGGCTACAACAGTACTCAGTACTTCTCAAACTTTAATGTGCTTGTGAATCATCTGGGATCTTATTAAAGTCCACACCTTGGTTCAGTAGGCCTAGAGTAGGCCCTGAGAGTTGACAGTTCCAATGAGTGCTTGGGTAATGCTAATGCTCTGGGCTGGGGTCCACACTTTGAGGAGCAAGGTTGGTGTTTATAGGCCTGTGTGGAGGGCCCCTCAGGGTAAGAGACAGAGCCAAGAGGTTGGAGAGTAAGGGGAGTTTGCAGTGAGCCTGTATTTTGCACCCTTGCCCCAGGCCCACCAAAGTTAGGGGTGACCTTGCCTTTCATCATGTCAAGAAGTATCAAGAGTATGTCAACATCTCTGAGCACCAAAGGAAAGCAGTTAAGTGAGACATACCATTTGTCCCTCCTCCGAAGCCCCTACATCCTTCCCACCATCCCCTCCCATGCCAGAAACTGGGAGGCCATCTCCCAAACTGGGACCTGTCACAGTGATACATGTCATCAATTTTCAATACCAACCGCCCCCTTCTATGGATGGTCACGTAGTGTTTTACTATGCCACCATAATGTCTGGCTCTCAGAAGTCCGACCTTCCACTTTGCCTTACCAGTGGTCAGTGACAAAGACTGAAGATGTGGAATTCAAGTAAGCTGGAAAAAAAACACTAGATTCTTAAAGACAACACATCTTCTACCAAGGAGTCCCACGTACTCCCTGGCCTGAGAGGGAGGGCAGGACCCTTTAGGTAGACCTGACCCATCCACACTAACACGTAGCCAAGAAATCATAAAACCCCAGCCTCAGGCACTGGTCCACCAACAAGTTACAGACAATCTATACTCACATTACCACACCCACATGAGCAAGCCTCGAGTTTTTCCTGTCCTTTATCATTGTAAAGAGATAGGTAAAAACAAAAATAAACACAAAACCACAGAAATATTGCTTAATTGGAATATGCAAATGGGGGAGCAAACCACCAATGCATTCCTGAGGCACAGTTTTCGAAACTTTTTCAATGCGAACTCACTTCAATCCAATGGTAGTGGTAGCCCATATAAAACAGATGAAAACAAAACTTCATATGGAGTATGAAATGGGGATGGGCAGCCCAGAGCCCTGTTTACTTGGGACCCATTGACTGATACACATGGAGGCACCCAGGGAAGCTCCTAGAATCCTCTAGTGCTCCCAAGTATTCCCTTTGGAAATGATCACTGAAGCATAAGTCACTTTATTAAGATCAGATCAGACTTTCTAATCTCACCAATTAGCACTCAGGCACAAGAGAAGCAAAAAAAAAAAAAGTTCAGATGAAAGAAGTTACAGCACAGTACAGTGGTCTGGAGAGTGGATCACAGAGCTGAGAAATGTTTTGATAATACATCCAAATGAAGCCTCATGCTCACTTGAGGAATACAGAGAGCTGGGTTTGAGTCCTAATTCTGCAGTTAACTCACTTTGTGACCTTAAATAAGGCCCTTCCCTTCTCTGAGCCTCAAGACATAGGACCCAGATGGCCTTTGTCCAGCTCTGACACTCTGGGATTTTATGATTATTTCAGCATTCCACATTTAAGTGAAGATTCACGGTCATATCATCCATCACAGATAGATGCTAGCAGAAAATAAAGGAAACCTTTATGGTGTTCTGCTGGCACAGTTCTGTGCTTTCGTTCAGAAGCTCAAAGCATTTTAATAGCTTATTCTGTTGGAACCATAGCAGAAAAACAAAAAGGAAATTAATCTTGAAGAAATCATATATCTGCAATCTTTTACTATCTCTTAGTAAGCCTCCAGCTACTTCTGCACATTGCCAGTCCTTACTGAATTCTGGAAAGAGGGACAGAAGATAGTGTTTGAGTCTTTGCAGGGAGGGAGGTGGTCTTTAGGGTATAAGACCAGGAGGCAGCGAGCCCACCAGGAAGCATTTGCAGTCATCTAAATAAGTGATAGAGAGGACCTGAACCAAAGTCATGTCAGTGGAGGTGGAAAGGACAGGACAGGTCCAAGTGGCATTCAGGAGGATACACTCACAGGACTGGATGCTGGGGTTGAGGGGAGAGAGGGAGAATGAATGCCAAGCATTTTACTTGGGTGATGACATGCATGACAGTGCCATTATCCAAGCTATGACGCTGAGAAGGAAAAAGAGATTTGAGACGCAAGCTGATGAGTTAAAGGTTGGAACGTTGACTGTGAAATGACTGTGGATCATCACGTGGAAATGTCCAGTATGCCCGTGAGTGTACTGTTGTAAAGTCCTACAGGTCTCCGCAGGATCGAATGCAACCACGAGATTATTCTGGAAGTCCTCAGTGTACGGGGTCCCTGCCTCCTTGTAATTTTGCCACATTGTCTCGTTTATTCATTAAAATGTTGAGTCCACTCCCCCAAATATCCAGTCCCTACTTACTTTGTTATGCAAGGGGATATATGGGTGAATAAAAATAGACATGGTCTCTGCTCTCATCTAGCTTGTAGTCTCGCAGTAGAGACAATTAACAAGAAAAAATATATAGTTATCATTTTAAGTTGTGATAAATATTATGAAGGAAACAAATGGGTACAGTGATCAAGAATACCAGAGGGAAGAGGGGAGACCTCTCGAGAAGGCCTTTAACCCAACACTTGAAGGACATTCCTAGACAAGGTAATAGCACATGCCAAGACCTAGAAGCAGCAAGAATTTAGTTGCAAAGCTAGGACACCCACCTAGCGTGGGTTCTGTGGTATGCCTGGAAAATTTGCTGCTGTTACTGATGTCTCAGTGATAGTAATAAAGTAGTACAAGAAGGGATGCTCATAAAATTATACCAAAGCCAAAGCACTTGATGCCTGTGACATGGTGTTTAACGATTTTATGTTGTCACTGATGGGATTGGCTGGATACAGATGGTTACATTAGTCAGATGTAATATTAACTTAAACAAAACTTTAAATAAAATTGCCACGGAACTCTGTATTCCATTACTAATAGCTCTGATTGCCTCAAATCATGCCAGAATGTGGAAGTCGCACTCTGGGCAAAGTCACCATTCTGTACGATTTCAGTCAAACACTGTTATTGAGGAAGCAATACTTAAAATAACGTTCCTTTTAATGATTAAATAGAGGGTTGGCACAAACTACAGAACAGAAAAAAAAAGATTTGATATAGCCACTGGGGAAGGGATAAGTAGGTTGTGTTTGCAATTCCTTCCTGGTGGGTTTACAATTATTCCACAGCATGACAGCTAAAATGCCTAAGAAATCGCTTACCTGAACCTCAGTAATAATTAGTTTTCTATCCTTTGTATGTTCACCATGAGTTCTGTTGACCTCGCCACATGGAAAGTCTGAGTTTACCCATTTACAGTTCAAGTATTCATTCCTTGCAGGCAAGCAAAAGTGTGCTGGGGGGTGAACAGTGCCTGGCCAGCAGTGTGTGTTTTAACTAGGATGTTTAAGATGCATCAGTTGAATAATTAATGTATAAATCTTAGCTGGCTGGGTAACAAAATGAAAACAAGCTTTATTGGGTATAGACATAGATTTAGCTCAAGTCTTTTTGCTTTTAAGATGAGATGTCAAAAAAGGCAAAAGACAGACTCCTCTTTGTAGTGCAATTAAAAGGGAAACAAATTGTGTTAATGTGTTTTGCTTGTGATTTGGCTGAAAACTGTGGTGCTTCAGTATTACAATTTAGGTGCGGGACAGCATGCCAGTGAAGAACTCACAGGTGCTTATCAACTACTCACCATTCCCTCGTTTGTAAAACCATTCAGAAATGTGTGGTCTGCCTGCAGCAAGCTATAACTAAAGCTATTCTTTGTAATTAAGGGCTATTTTTAAATTTACATTTTAAAGTCCACTGGCAGCCCTTATGTCTTTTGTCTCACAAGGGTGGAACCGACAGGGTGGGCCATTCAGAAAGGGCCCTCAATCTAACCCCAGCCCTCAGCAAAGGAGCCATGTGCGATTCTGGCAAAGGACTAAAGGGCTCCAGCTTGCTGGTGGTGTTTGCATCACTAGGGGGCTATCAGCCCCATCGGAGTCCCTGGAAAACAGCGGCCCTCTGCTGTAACACAGTACATAAGCTATTGCATCTGCAGAACTCTGTGCAGCTTGCTTTGTGCTATTTCCACAAATGCTAAATAGCCCAACAGAACACAGACTTTCTTCAACACTCCTGGCTCTGGCAAACAAGCTGGGGAAAGGATTTGACTATATAGAGTTCAACTTTGACTCTTGGGGTTTCCAGAGGTTCAGCTCAAATGTAGTGCTGAGGGTGTGTTTCTTTCCCTCAAGTCAAACAAGCTGAATGCCAAAGGCCACAGAGTTGTTTTCCGTGCTTTAGAACTCACAAGTGATGGATGAACTGTACATCTCAACCTCCTCGCGCCTCACTTTATATACAGGGAAACTGAGGCTCTGAAAGTTTAGATGACTCGCCTAAGGTCTCCTGGCCAATTAGTGGCAGAGGACTGGCTAAAACCTGAGTTTTGTCCTCTCCCAGCGGGCCTCTTTCCAACACACTTCATCACCCCCTAAAGCCAGCCTGCTAGAAAATGTCCAGGCAGTGTGTCATGTGGAGTAATTTACTGGTATAGAGGGGTATCTATGAGGGGTAAGTGAACGTAAACTCTAAGGCTCCTACAGAACAGCCTGGTTATTGAGCTGCTCAGCTTCCATCTGTGGTCCGACCAAAGCTTAACACCTTGCTGGGTCACCATGGCCAAAGCAGGGTTTGACTGGCTTAGACTTGAACTATGCTCCACTGTTCCTCGTATCTGTTACCCCTAACTCTGACCCATCTTCTTGTGGTTTGGCTTGTGACCTAATACTCCTTGGCTCCCCACTTTGGCTTGTTCATAGATTTTCTCTCTTTCTCCCTTCCTCCCAGCTTCCATCCCACCATATTCCGTTCTTCAATCTTCCACCCCTACTGCTGCCCCACCTGGCCCTGTCATCTCAGGATTTGAAGTCCAGGCCATCATAGACAGATTCCTCCCTCTCTCTTGGCCCACCAGTCCCCATGGATGAGCACTGGGGGCAGGGAGTGAGGTGGCGGAGGCAAGGGTTATTTGAACACTTGCTTTTTCAAAAGATCAACTAGAAGCTTCTATCCACCACCCCTTGGCATAGCTACAGTGCAACGAAAAAGGATAATCGAAAGCTGACCCAGGGCCTTGCAAAGATCATGAAGGCCCCGCCGAATGAAAAGATGAAATTAGGATCCACCCACAATTAGGACTGAATGCATTTTCTTACATTCTTGGCTTTTTAAAATTGTTCACCTCTATATGGTTTATAGTAGCACTTTCCTAGCTAGAATATTTGCTAGGTATGAAATTACTATTATTTGGGACAATTGCTTTGGTGATGTTTTTAAAAGAGCCAGGAAGTCACCTAAACTATCAGAAAGATAACTTCTCATCAAACAGCTTGGGTGGAGACCTTTCATTTAGAGAAATAATCTCTGTGTAGAGAAAGTTACCAAGAAAATTCGGCCTCATTAGCAAATGTGTGTTACACTAGTGACTGGCAATAAAATAAATACATAAAACTATAATTCAAGTCAAACTACTGCTAAATTTGTGATAATTTAATCATGGGTTGGCATATTTTACCTTTCCTCTATCTATTAAAAAAAACAGCAACAATGGGTTTCTGAGTAAGTTAAGAGTATAAACATGAGCTCTTAGAGGATGTTTAACCCAGTTCAGAGAACAACTTGTTTCCAAGCTCTCTGACAACATTCATTTGATATAAATAATTAGTGTGCTGATTTCAAATGATCTTTACCTATTCATTGGAGCATACTCCATCAAGACCTCTACTTGGCAATATTTTGCTTGCTGCTTATAATATCATTTCTGCTTGCAAGTAATAAAGATCAATCATTTTAAAGGAACGTATAATTCAGAATTGTCTCGACATCAGAATGCCCACCCCTCCCCCCTCCTCCCTCTGCCCCTCGCCCCGCCCTGTCTATGTTAGGGAGGCCCAACTACAGTACACAGACACACTTCCGCGTCCACCAAACCCTCATTAAAGAGCATTAGAATAAAAATGCCTATAAACGCCCCCATGCGATAAGACCTAAAGCAGTTTACCTGGTTATTAGGGGTATATAAACCAAGACTCCACTTAGGAGCCAAAACACCCAGGGCTTTAAGAGATTTAAAAAAATATATAAACAACCATGTACCTGTGTTACTCCTACAATTAGAAAACAATCTAAGTCGTGTAAAAGTTTTCAGAGGAAGGGTAAAGAAGTATATTCGTAACTCAAACATTATCTGAGCAACAGCACCCCTGGCGACAAAACTCTCAGTGGAAGCCCTAGGAACCCAGCTTCTCTTTAACGACCTCCAGAGCCTCAGAGCTTCCCACCTCCCAAAGCTCTTCCCATCATCCAAAGGCTCAAGGCATTAGACCTCCTTTCTTTACATTGGGCCAAAACCTGCCTCCCTGTAATTCCTACACGTTGGTCCAAATATCTTGGGGGGGGGACGACTAATGTTCTCTATGGTTCTTTACATGGCATTTTTCACATACATGTTCTCAGTTGACCTTCTCAATAATCCTGTACGGCAGACATTCCTATGACTTTTATCTTTTTTTTAAACTATGTGATGCATAGCAGTGTTTTGGGGTTTTTTGTTTGGTTTTTGTGTTTTTTAAAAAACTATTTATTCATTTATTTTTTTGGCTGCACTGGGTCTTCATTGTGGCATGCGGGATCTTCGTTGTGGCATGCGGGATCTAGTTCCCCAACCAGGGATCGAACCTGGGCCCCCTGCATTGGGAGCATGGAGTCTTAACCACTGGACCATCAGGGAAGTCCCTACGACTCTTGTCTTATAGGTGAAGACCTAGAGGCTGAGAGAGACTCAATTCTGCACAGAGTGGTGAAGTGGCAGGGGCAGGGCTTCAACTCAGCTTCCCTAAATCTACCTTTTATGCCATTTTCATTACTCTGCCTTGTCTTGCTGAAACAGTTAAAAAAAAAAAAGCTTCTGCTTTCCCATGAGAACAACCGTTGAAGGCAGAAAGGGGTAGAATAATTGAAGGTGTGCTCTCCATGCAGTCTCCCTGAGAGATCTCTGCTACTCACGTGGTTTTAAATCCCCCATACAGAGGGGCCCGGATCTGTTTCTAGCCCTGAGTTCCAGGACACAGTAGCGGCCCTCCCATCTGGATATCTCACAGTACCTCAAATTCAGTAGGTTCCAGGCTGAACTGATCAATTGCTTCTTATTGTCTCTCCACCCTCCACTCCTGATCTTGGTCAGAAATAGCACACTCTACCCAGGCAGCCATGCCAGAAACCTGGAGAATTATACTAGACACTTCTTTCTCCCTCGCCAGCACCCTTGCCCTAACATCATAAGGATTCCAAGACTTTGTAATCTCATTTGATCTGCCTCTTCCTCTCTATCCCCACTGCTACTGCCCTATTCCATTCACTATGAAATTTCACTTCGACAAATTCAACAGACTCCTAATGGTCTCTGTGCTTCCAGTAGCAGCCCTCTCAAATCCTCCCGCCTCCAGGTAGATCACCACCAGAGGGATCCAATATGACAATCTACATCCCTCCCCTGCTACCAACCAGCCAATGGCTTCCTGTTGCCTCCAGAAGGGACTGTCAAACCCAGCTGATCAAGAAGATCACTGGGAATGTAGATGGGACATCTTTATATTTTTTAAATTCCCCAGGTGATTTGAATGAGTCAGCAAAGTTGGGAAGTAATAGCGTGAGAGGCAAAGTTGACACCCTCAATGATCTGATTCCTGCCTACCTCTCTAGTCAACATTCCTACCACTTTACCCTCAGCAATGGACATTCCAGTGATCTCAGAAACATACCATGCTGGCTCACACCTCTGTCCCCCATTAAACTGATCTCTCAGCCTACAATGTTCTTTCTACCTTTGGCCAACCTCTACTGAACCTTCAAAACTGAACTGAGGTGTCAATTCTTCAAGAAGTCTTTCGTGACCTCATCAGAGTGGATTAGCCGTGCCTCCTCTGTAACCCCCATCACACTGCACAGAGTTCTCTATCATAGCACTTAGCACATTGTGTTGAAATTATTTCCTATGTGTCTGACTCCCTGGCAAGCCTAAAAGCTCCTCAAACCAAGGACCATGTTTATCCATCACTGGCAAATGCCTGTAATGTGACACGTGCTCAGTAAATGTCAACCTGAAATGAACTTGATTTCAAGCGAGGCTCTACACTGACTAACTGGAGATTTGGATTTTAGGAAACTCAGTTCACCTGCTTGGGTCTCAGTTCCCACATCCATAAAATAGGATAATAAACCCCCAGTTTCATTCATATGCCAAACATGTGAATGTCCACTAAGTGCCAGGTACTGGGTTATGTGAAGGTTGAACCAATCAGTTAGATTTTTGTAAACTGTTACACAATATTGCAAAAATATTTCTGCAATTCTAGCTTTTGCTTAGTCTCTCTGGACCAGAAATAACAATTTCATTCCATAAAACCAAAGTCTACTAAGCTGTAGTTTCCATTAGGCTCACCAAGGTGTCAGGGTAAAGTCACTCAGCCCAGAGGGAAGGGCACTGGCCTAACTGGGATTGAAGGTGCAGCCCGGGAAAGCATAACATACAGAGAACCTGCTCTGGCAGGAGCAGTGCTAATCCTCCAGGGACACAGGAGTCACAGCTGAGCACCACTGAAGAAAGGTCACTGAGCCCCAATCCTTCTCCCTACTGACCTCTGCCTGACCTGTGAACAGGTTTCCATGGGAAAGGGTGTGGAGCCTGATGCAGCAGTTTACACTGAGCTCAACCTGACTTCCTGAGGCTTATCCAGGACTTCCTGAAGCTTGTCTACTCAGATGAGTACTGGGTCCCCTGAGATATTTCTGGCGATGTCACTGCCAGAGGCAACAGTCTTAAAGTTCAGTCCCACAAAGCCCAGGGAAACCAAATTGATTTGCTGGACCTGAAGAATTTGATCCTAGAGCAGCTCTGGGCTATTCTCTAGCAAATTACACTGCTGTTCTTGAGGGCTTGTATCCTGCAGGCACAGAGGGGATCACAAACTCACTAAAATCCTTGGACTAAAGATTCTTGGACCTGTTCTAATCTCCCACTCTCTCCCATATAGTTGTTCATCCTCTATGGGGAAATTCTAGTCAACAATTGCTTCTTAGAACCCAAAACTCTGCAGGCATCTAGCAATGACAGCATGTGATATAATGCCCAATCCCTTAATGCAATCTGATCTCTCATTGGCTCAGAAGTAACACCTAGCATGGGGGAGCTATCAGAAGTTATGCCAAGAGCCAGGCAAAGAGGAGACAGAAGCATTTCCTTTATGTACACACCCCCGGAAAGCATAAGTCCACTTTCACTGAAGCAGGTTCTTATCAAGCATTCCCTCTGGATACCAGCCAGGTGATCATGCCTACCTCCAAGAAATTGCAAGGTTTGAGCTCTTTGACTAAGAGAAAATAAAAGATGAGACCTGTGCTATCATGTTATTGCACACTCGACATATGGAGTTAGACTTCCAGGATCACATTCGGCCCATGGACCTTCTCAATCACTCATTCAATAAATATTTACTGAGCACCTACTCCATAGCTGGAAAATCAGCCAAAATCTGTCCCTGCAGAGCTCACAGCCTAGTAGGGAAGACAGACATATAAACAAAAGAGTTGCAATATGACATTGTATGAAATCCAGAAGAATCCCAGAGCTGGAAGCCTCAGAAAAGGCTCTCCAGAAGAGGGGACACCCAGACAGGGCTTTTGAAGGATGAAGAAGGCAGACAAGGCAGGAAGAAGAGTCTGAGCAGAGGGAACTTGTTAAACATCCCAGAAGAATATTGCTGGAGCCTGAGATAAGATGGGGGTGGGGCATCATGAGAAATGAAGCTAAAGAAGTAGGCAGGAAGCACATCAATATGCCAGGCTGAGGAGCTTGAACTATCTGCTTTAGGAGAGTGAGGAGCCACCAGGGCGACTCTAAATATTTTCATGTTTTTATTTTGTTGTTACTATTGGTGTTCTTGTTTCTGTTTGTTCTTTGCAGTGAAATGGCCATGACTAAATTTTCAGTTTGGAAAATAACTTCGCGTTGGTGGAAGGAGTTGTGGAGCATGGTGAGAGATCAGATTACAGGTCACTGAAACCGTCTACATGAGAGCCGATAAAAGCTAGAACGAAGAAGCAGCATTGGGGTACAAACAGCGGATTCAGGGCAATTTTCCAATAGAATAGATTTGGTAAATGTGTGGCTTTTGGGGAGAGGGGGAGAAAAGGAATGATGGCCAGATTTCTATCCTAAGGAACCCAGATCAATGGCATTGCCATCGACTGAGAGGCAGAGCAAGTTTGGGGGCAGCTGGGATGGGACTAGTTCAGTTTAACCAGACAGCTGGCAGAGCCACAGGTTCCACATCCATGGATTCAACAAAGTACGTGTCAACAATATTTGAAAAATAAATTTCAGAAAGTTCCCCAAAGCAAAACTTGAATTTTCCATGCTTCGGTAAACATTTACATAGCATTTACATGGTATTTACAAGTATTTACATAGCGTTTACAATGTATTAGGTATTATAAGTAATCTAGAGATTACTTAAAGTACACAGGAGGATGTGCGTAGGTTATACGCAAATACTGTGTCATTTTATATAAGGTACTTCAGCATCCTCAGATTTTGGTATCCACGGGAGTGCAGGAACCAATCCCCCGTGGATACCAAAGGATTACTATTCTGAGTTTGAGAAGTCCGTGAAATAGAGATGTCCTGCAGATGGTTGGATACATGTGTCTGAAGTTCTCAAGATATTTCAGAGCTAGAAATATATATTTGGGAGTTAGTTATAAGCGTGTAAATGATAGTTCACATCTTGGGATTACATAAAAATAACCAAGGCAGAAGATTTATAATGATCACAGAAGATGGTCAAGAAACGGGCAGATCATTTAAGGTAAAAATAACATTTAAGGTAAAAATTAAGGTCATTTAAGGTAAAAATAACCTGAGATAAAATAATCAGATGTAAGAGAACCAGGAGAATAAGAGACTGAGAAAGTCAAAAGAGGTTAGAGATCAAGAAGGAGAGAATAAAGAGAAAACAGATGCAAAACATTATGAAAGTAACATAGAACTTGGTAATGAATTGACTCTTCCCTATCCCATTTCTCTTACATCCAGATATGATGACAAGTTTCAAGTTCGGGTGATTAGAAGAATAATGGTATAAATAACAGAATTAGAAACACAGAAAGAATAAATAGCTTGGGAGGAAAGCTGATGAGTTTCAGTTGGGATATACTAATTCTGAGATTCAATCAGGACATTAATCTCTAGTAAGCAGATGGGAATCCGAGACAATCTCAGGAGAAAGCTCAGATGTGAAAGTTAATATTTGAAAATCACCCGTATGAAGGTATCAGTGGAATCAGTGAAATTCTCATGGAAGAGAATATCAAAGTGAAGAGGAAAAGAAGGTATGCAAATGGCCAAGAAGTACATGAAAATATGCTCAGCATCGAGTCATTAGGGAAATGCAAATCAAAACACAAAGAGATACTACTTCATACCCACTACTATGGCTGTAATCAAAAAGACTGACAATAACAAGTGTTGGCGAGGATATGGAGAAAATGGAACCCCTCCTGCATTGCTAGTGGGAATGTAAAGTGGTGCAGTTGCTTTGGAGAAGTCAGGCAGTTTCTATGGAAAACAGTTTGGCAGTTCCTCAAAAAGCTAAACATAGAGTAGCCATATGATCCAGCAATTCCACTCCTAGATATCTATCCAAGAGAAATGAAAAATGTTATGTCCAAACAAAATTTTGTACACAAATATTCATAGTAGCACTATTTATAATAGCCAAAAGGGAACAACCCAAGTGTCCATCAACTAGTAAATACATAAAGAAAATCTAGTATATCCATACAATGGAATATTATTTAGCTGTAAAAAAAGAATTATACTTTATTTTAAAAAATTATGCTTTGGGAGCTTCCCTGGTGGCGCAGTGGTTGAGAGTCCGCCTGCCGATGCAGGGGACACGGGTTCGTGCCCCGGTCCAGGAAGATCCCACGTGCCGTGGAACAGCTGGGCCCGTGAGCCATGGCCGCTGAGCCTGCACGTCCGGAGCCTGTGCTCCACAACGGGAGAGGCCACAATGGTGAGAGGCCCGCGTACCACACACACACACAAAAAAAGCTTTGTGAAGGACATTGTTAAAAGAATGAAAAGAGAAATCACAGATTTGGGGAAATATTTGCAAAATATGTAGGATAAAAGACTTGTACCTAAAATATACAAAGAATCCTTAAAACTCAACAGTAAGAAAACAAACAATCCAATTTAAAAATGGGCAAAGGATCTGGACACTTCACAAAAAAAGACATATGGATGGCAAATAAGCATATGAAAAGATGCTCCACATCAAATATAATTAAGGAATTACAAATTAAAACAATAATGAAATATTACCATGTACTACTAGGATGGCTAAAATCTAAACAACTGACAACACCAAATGTTAGGAAGGCTGGAGAGCAACTAGAGCTCTTGTTCATCACTGATGGGAATACAGCCAATTTGGAGGACAGTTTGGCACTTTCTTACAAAACCAATCATACTCTTACTATATGATCCAGCAATCATGCTCCTTGGTATTTACCCAAACATGTTGAAAACTTATGTCCACACAAAAACCTCTATACAGACATGTATAGCAGCTTTATTCATAATTGCCAACACTTGGAAGCAAGCAAAATGTCCTTTGGTTAGTGTATGGATAAATAAACTGTTGTCCATCCAGACAAAGGAATATTATTCAGTACTAAAAAGAAATGAACTATCAAACCTTGAAAAGACATGGAGGAACCTCAAATGCATATTACTAAGAGAAGACAATCTGAAAAGGCTACATACTCTATGATTCCAACTACATGACATTCTGGAAAAGATAAAGCCATGGAAGCAGTGGTTTGCTAGAGGTTCTGGGGTAGGGAAGGACTGCACTGCACCAAAAATCCCCTGTGCTCCAACTATTCATCAAAACTATTCTATATGATACTGCAATGGTGGATACATGACATTATGCACTTGTCAAAACCCACAGAACTGTAGAACACAAAGAGCGAACTCTAATGTAAATTATGAACTTTAGTTAATAATAATGTTTCAATATTGGTTCATCACTTGTAACAAATGAACCACACCAATGCAAGATGTTGGTGGGAAAAACTATGGTCAGAGGAGTGGGAAGAGGGGAGTATGTGGGAACTCTGTAATATCTGCTCACTGTCTGTAAAACTAAAACTTCTAAAAATAAAAGTCTATTACTTTAAAAAAATTAAAGAAAGAACGAAGTACTAGTCCATGTTAATACATGGGTGAGCCTTGGAAACATTACCTTAAGTGAGAGAATCCAGTCACACAAAAGACTACATATTATAATATATGATTCCATTTATATGAAAGGTCTAGAGGAGGCAAATCTATGGAGACAGAAAGCAGATTAGTAGTTGCCTAGGGCTAGGGAGAATTAAGGGGAAACAGAGAGTGTTTGCTAATGGCTATAGGGTTTCTTTCGGGGGTTTTGAAACTGTTGTAAAATTTCTTGTGATGATCGTGTGATGGTTGTGAATATACAGCTCTGTGAATATACTAAAAACCACTTTATTAATTAATTTATTTTTGCTGTATTGGGTCTTCGCCTCTGTGCAAAGGGCTTTCTCCAGTTGTGGCAAGTGGGGGCCACTCTTCATCGCGGTGCATGGGCCTCTCACCATCGCGGCCTCTCTTGTTGCGGAGCACAGGCTCTAGACGCGCAGGCTCAGTAGTTGTGGCTCACGGGCCCAGTTGCTCCGTGGCATGTGGGATCTTCCCAGACCAGGGCTCGAACCCGTGTCCCCTGCATTAGCAGGCAGATTCTCAACCACTGCGCCACCAGGGAAGCCCCTAAAAACCACTTTAAATGGATGAATTGTATGGTATGTGTATTATATCTCAATAAATCTTGATATTGCTAATGAATTTGAAAATCTCAAAAATGGATGATTTTCTAGGCAACTTATCCAATTAGAATCACAAAGATGTACAAAATATGGGGGAAAAAACCTATGCTGTTTAAAAACATTTCCTCCAATGAATATAATAGTGTCCAGATCATTCTATGAGTAAGTTCTTTATAATTTACAAGGAACAGATAATTTCCATCCTCTAAATATAGCTTCCAGTATAGAGGAAAAGAAGGAACTAAGCCCCATTATTTTATAAAACTGAAGTTATCCTACCCACAAAACCTAGTGAACACATGTGCAAAACACAGAGAGAAAGAATACTGAAGATTAATGTCACTTACGAACATAGATGTAAAAATCCTAAATAAAATACCAGCAAACCAAACTCAGCAAGACAAAAAGAATACTACACCAGGACTTCCCTGGTGGCACAGTGGTTAGGAGTCCGCTTGCAAATGCAGGAGACACAGGTTCGAACCCTGGTCTGGGAAGATCCCACATGCCGTGGAGCAACTGAGCCCGTTCGCCACAACTACTGAGCCTGCACTCTAGAGCCAGCAAGCCACAACTACTGAGTCCCTGTGCCACAACTACTGAAGCCTGCGTGCCTAGAGCCCGTGCTCTGCAACAAGAGAAGCCACCATAATGAGAAGCCCGCGCACCACAACGAAGAGCAGCCCCTGCTCGCCACAGCTAGAGAAAGCCTGCGTGCAGCAATGAAGACCCAATGCAGCCGAAAATAAATAAATAAAATTAATTAATTAATTAATTTAAAAAAAAGGAATACTACACCATAAGGAAAGAGGAATTATTTCAGGAGTACAATTTAATATCAGTAAATGTAGACACACAGTATATCACAATAACTAGCCAAAGGAGAAAACCTGCATGAATGACAAAGAAGTTCTTAAATTTACTTTTTAAATTTCTTAAGAAAATAAGAAAAAATATCTACAGCAGAACAGAAAATTGGACAAAAGAGTAAAGAATAGAAAAAATTAAAAAAGCAGCTTCACTGGTAACCAAATAAATGTAAATTTTAAAATAGGATATTAGGGGACCTTCAAGATGGCGGAGGAGTAAGACACGGAGATCACCTTCACCCCACAGATACTCAAAAATACATCTACATGTGGAACAACTCTTATAGAACATCTACTGAACGCTGGCAGAAGACCTCAGACCTCCCAAAAGGCAAGAAACTCCCCATGTAGCTGGGTAGGGCAAAAGAAAACAGAATAAACAGAGACAAAAGAATAGGAACGGGACCTGCGCCAGTGGGAGGGAGCCGTGAAGGAGGAAAGGTTTCCACACACTAGGAAGGCCCTTCACTGGCGAAGACTGCAGGTGGCGGAGGGGGGCAGCTTCGGAGCTGCAGAGGAGAGCACAGCCACAGAGGTGCGGAGGGCAAAGCGGAGAGATTCCTGCACAGAGGATCGGTGCCGACTGGCACTCACCAGCCCGAGAGGCTTGTCTGCTCACGCGCCGGGGTGGGCGGGGCTGGGAGCTGAGGCTCGGGCTTCTGAGATGAGAGCCCAGGGAGAGGACTGGGGCTGGCAGCGTGAACACAGCCTGAAGGGGGCTAGTGCACCACGGCTAGCCGGGAGGGAGTCCAGGAAAAAGTCTGGACCTGCCTAAGAGGCAAGAGACCATTGTTTCGGGGTGCGCAAGGAGAGGGGATTAAGAGCGCCGCCTAAACAAGCTCCAGAGATGGGCACAAGCCGCAGCTATCAGTGCATACACCAGAGACGGGCATGAAATGCTTCTGTAGCCACCAAGAAGCCTGTGTGCAAGCATAGGTCACTATCTACACCTCCCCTCCAGGGAGCCTGTGCAGCCCGCCACTGCCAGGGTCCCATGATCCAGGGACAACTTCCCCAGGAGAACACATGGTGCCCCTCCGGCTACTGCAACGTCATGCCAGTGTCTGCCACCGCAGGCTCGCTCCACTTTCCGCACCCCTCCCTCCCTCCCCCCCTCCCCCCCCCCCCCCCCCGGCCTGAGCGAGCCAGAGCCCCCTAATCAGCTGCTCCATTAACCCCCTCCTGTCTGGGCGAAGAACAGACACCAGAGGGCGACCTACACGCAGAGGCCAGGCCAAATCCAAAGCTGAACCCCAGGAGCTGTGCGAATAAAGAAGAGAAAGGGAAATTCCTCCGTGCGGCCTCAGGAGCAGCGGATTAAATCTCCACAATCAACTTGATGTACCCTGCATCTGTGGAATACCTGAATAGACAATAAATCATCCCAAACTTGAGGCGGTGGACTTTGGGAGCAACTGTAGACTTGGGGTTTACTTTCTGGATCAAATTTGTTTCTGGTTTTATGTTTAGCTTAGTTTAGTATTTAGAGCTTATTATCATTGGTAGATTTGTTTATTGATTTGGTTGCTCTTCCTTTATATATATATATATATATATATATATATATATATATTTTCCTTTTTCTCTCTTTGTGAGTGTGTATGTATATGCTTCTTTGTGTGATTTTGTCTGTATAGGTTTGCTTTTATCATTTGTCCTAGGGTTCTGTCTGTTCGTTTTTTTGTTTTTTTTTAGTATACTTTTTAGCGCATGTTATCATTGGTGGAGTTGTTTATTGGTTTGGCTGCTGTCTTCTTTCTTTTTTAAATTATTTTTTATTTTAATAATTATTTAAATTTTTTATTTTAATAACTTCTATTTTACTTTATTTCATTTCTTCTTTTTCTCCCTTTTCTTCTGAGCAGTGTGGCTTACAGGGTCTTGGAGCTCCGGCCGGGTGTCAGGCCTGAACTTATGAGGTGGGAGAGCCGAGTTCAGGACACTGGTCCACCAGAGACCTCCCGGCACCATGTAATATCAATCAGCGAAAGCTCTTCCAGAGATCTCCATCTCAACGCGAAGACCCAGCTCCACACAATGACCAGCAAGCTACAGTGCTGGACACTCCATGCCAAACAACTATCAAGACAGGAACACAACCCCACTCATTTGCAGAGAGGCTGCATACAATCCTAATAAGTTCAAGACACCCCAAAACACACCACCAGACATGGTCCTACTCACCAGAAAGACAAGATCCAGCCTCATCTACCAGAACACAGGTACCAGTCCCCTCCACCAGGAAGCCGACACAACCCACTGAAACAAGCTTACCCACGGGGGGCAGACGCCAATAACAACAGGAACGATGAACCTGCAGTCTGTGAAAAGGAGACACCAAACACAATAAGTTAAGCAAAATGAGAAGGCAGAGAAAGACACAGCAGATAAAGGAGCAAGGTAAAAACCCATCAGACCAAACAAATGAGGAAGAAACAGGCAGTCTACCTGAAAAAGAATTCAGAGTAATGATAGTAAAGATGATCCAAAATCTTGGAAATACAATGGAGAAAACACAAGAAAGGTTTAACAAGGACCTAGAAGAGCTAAAGAGCAAACAAACAATGATGAACAACACAATAAATGAAATTAAAAATTCTCTAGTAGGAATCAATAGCAGAATAACTGAGGCAGAAGAAAGGACAAAATCTACAGAATACACTTTCTTCTCAGGTGCTCATGAAACATTCTCCAGGATAGATCATATCTTGGGTCACAAATCAAGCCTTAGTAAATTTAAGAAAACTGAAATCATATCATGTATCTTTTCCAATCACAACCCTATGAGACTAGATATCATTTACAAGAAAAAATCTGTAAAAAATACAAACACATGGAGGCTAAACAATACACTACTAAATAACAAAGAGATCACTGAAGAAATCAAAGTGGAAATCAAAAAATACCTAGAAAAAAATGACAATGAAAACACAATGACCCAAAACCTATGGGATGCAGCAAAAGCAGTTCTAAGAGGGAAGGTTATAGCAATACAATCCTACCTCAAGAAACAAAAAAAACCTCAAATAAACAACCTAACTTTACACCTAAAGCAATTAGAAAAAGAAGAACAAAACAAAACAAAAATACCCCAAAGTTAGCAGGAGAGAAATCATAAAGATCAGATCAGAAATAAATGAAAAGGAAATGAAGGAAACAATAGCAAAGATCAATAAAACTAGAAACTGGTTCTTTGAGAAGATAAACAAAATTGATAAACCATTAGCCAGACTCATCAAGAAAAAAAGGGAGAAGACTCAAATCAATAGAATTAGAAATGAAAAAGAAGAAGTAACAACTGACACTGCAGAAATACAAAGGATCATGAGAGATTACTACAAGCAACGCTATGCCAATAAAATTGACAACCTGGAAGAAGTGGACAAATTCTTAGAAAAGCACAACCTTCCGAGACTGAACCAGGAAGAAATAGAAAATATAAACAGAACAATCACAAGCACTGAAATTGAAACTCTGATTAAAAATCTTCCAACAAACAAAAGCCCAGGACCAGATGGCTTCACAGGTGAATTGTATCAAACATTTAGAGAAGAGCTAACACCTATCCTTCTCAAACTCTTCCAAAATATAGCAGAGGGAGGAACACCCCCAAACTCATTCTACGAGGCCACCGTCACCCTGATACCAAAACCAGACAAAGATGTCACAAAGAAAGAAAACTACAGGCCAATATCACTGATGAAATAGATGCAAAAATCCTCTACAAAATACTAGTAAACAGAATCCAACAGCACATTAAAAGGATCATACACCATGATCAAGTGGGTTTCATCCCAGAAATGCAGGGATTCTTCAATATATGCAAATCAATCAATGTGACACACCACATTAACAAATTGAAGGATAAAAACCATATGATCATCTTAATGGATGCAGAAAAAGCTTTTCACAAAATTCAACACCCACTTATGATAAAAACCCTACAGAAAGTAGGCACAGAGGGAACTTACCTCAACATAATAAAGGCCATATATGACAAACCCACAGCCAACATCGTTCTCAATGGTGAAAAACTGAAACCATTTCCACTAAGATCAGGAACAAGACAAGGTTGCCCACTCTCACCACTATTATTCAACATACTTTCGGAAGTTTTAGCCACAGCAATCAGAGAAGAAAAAATAATAAAAGGAATCCAAATTGGAAAAGAAGAAATAAAGCTGTCACTGTTTGCAGATGACATGATACGATACACAGAGAATCCTAAAGATGCCACCAGAAAACTACTAGAGCTAACCCATGAATTTGGTAAAGTAGCAGGATACAAAATTAATGCACAGAAATCTCTCACATTCCTATACACTAATGATGAAAAATCTGAAAGAGAAATTAAGAAAACACTCACATTAACCACTGCAACAAAAAGAATAAAATACCTAGGAATAAACCTACCCAAGGAGACAAAAGATCTGTATGCAGAAAACTCTAAGACACTGATGAAAGAAATTAAAGTTGATACAAACAGATGGAGAGATATACCATGTTCTTGGATTGGAAGAATCAACATTGTGAAAATGACTATACTACCCCAAACAATATATAGATTCAACGCAATCCCTATCAGACTACCAATGGAATTTTTCATAGAACTAGAACAAAATATTTCACAATTTGTATGGAAACACAAAAGATCACGAATAGCCAAAGCAGTCTTGAGAAAGAAAAATGGAGCTGGAGGAATCAGGCTCCCTGACTTCAGACTATACTACAAAGCTACAGTAATCAAGACAGTATGGTCCTGGCATAAAAACAGAAATATAGATCAATGGAACAGGATAGAAAGCCCAGAGATAAACCCACGCACGTATGGTCACCTTATCCTTGATAAAGGAGGCAAGAATATACAATGGAGAAAAGACAGCCTCTTCCATAAGTGATGCTGGGAAAACTGGACAGCTACATGTAAAAGAATGAAATTAGAACACTCCCTAACAGCATATACAAAAATAAACTCAAAATGGATTAGAGACCTAAATGTAAGGCCAAACACTATCAAACTCTCAGAGGAAAACATACGCAGAACACTCTATGATGTAAATCACAGCAAGATCCTTTTTGACCCACCTCCTAGAGAAATAGAAATAAAAACAAAAATAAACAAATGGGACCTAATGAAACTTCAAAGCTTTTGCACAGCAAAGGAAACCATAAAGAAGATGAAAAGACGACCCTCAGAATGGGAGAAAATATTTGCAAATGAAGCAACAAAGGACTGATCTCCAAAATATACAAGCAGCTCATGCAGCTCAATATCAAAATAACAAACAACCCAATCAAAAAATGGGCAGAAGCCCTAAATAGACATTTCTCGAATGAAAATATACAGATTTTCAACAAACACATGAAAGGATGCTCAACATCGCTAACAATTAGAAAAATGCGAATCAAAACTACAATGAGGTATCACCTCACACCGTCAGCATGGCCATCATCAAAAAATCTACAAACAATAAATGCTGGAGAGGATGTGGAGAAAAGGGAACCCTCTTGTACTGTTGGTGGGAATGTAAATTGATACAGCCACTATGGAGAACAGTATGGAGGTTCCTTAAAAAACTAAAAATACAACTACCCTATGACCCAGCAATCCCACTATTGGGCATATACACTGAGAAAACCATAATTCAAAAAGAGTCATGTACCACAATGTTCACTGCAGCTGTATTTACAAGAGTCAGGACATGGAAGCAACCTAAGTGTCCATCAACAGATGAATGGATAAAGAAGATGTGGCACATATATACAATGGAATATTACTCAGCCATAAAAAGAAACGAAATTGAGTTACTTGTAGTGAGGTGGATGGACATAGAGTTTGCCATACAGAGTGAAGTAAGTCAGAAAGAGAAAAACAAATACTGTACGCTAACACATATATATGGGATGTAAAAAAAAAAAAGGTTCTGAAGAACCTAGGGGGCAGGACAGGAATAAAGAGGCAGACGTAGAGAATGGACTTGAGGATATGCGGAGGGGGAAGGGTAAGCTGTGACAAAGTGAGAGAGTGGCATGGACATATATACACTACCAAATATAAAATAGCTAGCTAGTAGGAAGCAGCCGCATAGCACAGGGAGATCAGCTCGGTGCTTTGTGACCACCTAGAGGGGTGGGATAGGGAGGGTGGGAGGGAGGTGCAAAAGGGAAGGGATATGGGGATATATGTATACATATAGCTGATTCACTTTGTTATACAGCAGAAACTAACACACCATGGTGAAGCAATTATACTCCAATGAAGATGTTAAAAAAATAAAATAAAGTAAAAAAATAGTATATTAATTCTTCACAGTCAAATAGGCAAAAAATTCAGTGATTTCAAGAATTCAGACAAAAAGGGCATGCCCGTACTCTACCTCTAACATGACAATTATTATAGGGTAGTTTAGCAATACTCATCGAAAGCCTGAAAAATGTGCCTACATGTGGAACCAATAATTGCACATCTAAGAATTTATTTAAAAGAAGCAATCGGGGTTTTTGCAAAGACTTAGCCACAGAATACTCATCTCTGCATTGTTTACAGTAGGGAAAAAATATAACCTAAATGTCTAACAGTAGCGAGTTGGTCAAATAAATTGTACTTTCATACAATGAAATGCTAGTTAACCACTGAAAGTGTAGAATAATGAACTTGAAAGAATGTTCAGAATATATTAAGTAAAAAGCTCATGAAAGAGGACGTAGAATATAGAGAAAAGAAGACTGAAGGATTATAATAAAATGTTAATAGTGATTACCTCTGAGTGGTAAAAATATGGGTGATGTTTACATCCTTTTTCATTCTTTTTTGTATATCTGTGATTTCTACATGGTCTATAATAAACATGTATTACTTTGATAAAGAAAAATTCAATAAAAGAGTGCCTTTTAATGTTCATCCTCTTTGAGAAGTTCTACCTCTAGAAATTTATTCTGATAGTCATACATTCACACAAGAACATACATTACTATAATAACCAAAAAGGGAGACCAATTTAATGTCTAGCAATAGTAATTATAAAGTATGACATAACTCTAGCTATAGCTATAGGATGGAATACTGGGCAACTATTAAAAATCATGAGGTAGAAGAACATTTAAATCATAAAACATTCAGTGAAAAGGCAGATTATAAAACATTAAATACAATGCAAAGCTAATTTTTAAAAAACTATGTATAAATAGAAAAAAGAATGGAAGGAAATATACCAAAATGAACATCAACTCTGGTTCTCTCCAAGTGGTAGGACTACAGGTAATTTATTTTCATCTTTCTGCATTTTGCACTTTTTCTACAATGTAATTTTAAACTCCAGAAAAAATTTAAGTTTGCATTTGAGGAGCAAGGAAAGAAAATGTAGAACAACATAACAACTCTCTGCTGCCATCATGCTGTGAGGCATTTATATCTAAGCATGTTGGCATTCCATAACTGAATCCAAGAACTGGTCCTGTTATGAATGGGAAGAATATAGATTAAAATAAGTGAGAATAGGGGCAATATATTAATATCACGTATAAACACAGAAAACTTCGGAAACCAATATATCAAGATGATAAGAATGATTAATTCTTGTTGGTAGGAACATAGGTGGTGGTTACTTTCATGGGTGTGATTTTCTATATTTTTTTTAAATTTTCCAAAAATAAAAAATAAGATAAATAAAACCAAGTGAGAGAGCTATAGATATTTCCAGTCATTGGTTCAGGAACAGTGGGGAAACCTCTGATCTTCTGTCTCTGAGACTGTGGGAGAGCCTAGTTAGTTCTGGGATGGGAGGAAGCATCCACAGCCATTGCTTTCCTCTATGGCCTCCAGGGTTGAACCCAGGGGCACTACCAGTGAAATAATGCAATGATGCTAGTCTCTCCCTTCCATTGCATGCCAGGGAGCCCCTCACCCTATGCCAACAGCCGCCCAATTCAGAGTCTCGGACCTCCAGGCCTTCACAACCTCTAGTCATGCAGAGCTTCCAGTCAGAAGCATTTCCTTTCCTGCCATGGCCCCCTTCTCTAGCTCTTCTGCAATCTGCCCCCTGCCACTACACTGCGAGCTTCTGGAGGGCTGGGACCGTGGTTTAGCTCAAATCTTGCCCCTGTGCCTACCACAGCACCAATTAACATTTATGAGACTTTGCAGGCAGGTATGAAACAGAATCTTGATGCCTAGTTTGGGAGTAGAGAGCAAGGATACCAGCAACCCAGAAGTGTTTCATCCTCACAGAAAAGCACAACCCAGCCCACTACTGGTGATGATATGACTAAAATAGTTTCATGGGTAAGAGTGCCACCTAGTGGAATGGGGCAGACGTGGGCAGTGATTAAAGTAGGTCAAAATAGAAATAAAATAATTCAAACAGATCTTCTTTGAAATAAAAATACAAAACTCATCACAATAACTGGAGTAGTGGGGACCAGATGAACTGTCTGTGTAAGGACATGGTAGCAACAAAGTCAATATAGCATCAATATACAAACTTACCTGTTACATGATAGGTTTCCTTTGTTTCACAGTGAAAAAACACATCTCATCTTACTGCCAAGGGCTTACAAATTAATCATAAGGGTCAAGGTTCATGGTACTTACTCAAGGTTTCTGTGGATACTATGTTACTCCCATAACTTTAGAATTATTCTACCATTTTCAGCCTTGTTTCTCTTAGTGGAGAGATAATGGAATTTGTCTATTATAAGAAGTATGTAAAGTGAGAAATTTCCTTTGCCAAAAGTTCATATAATGAAAGGTATGGAAAAATAACTTTTTTTCATTGAAACAAATTAATCCTGTAAATATTTGCTGGGTATACCAAGCCACTGACTAGTGTTCCTAGAAAAAAGCTTTCAGGGGTAGAAAAACTGAGGTCAAAATTATTATATTTTCCAAAAAAAATTATTATATTTTCCTCTTCAAATATAAGCCAAATAGTGGCTGTCAAACATCACAGGGAAATGCTCCATTTCCCTCAGCATCAGAATGGACTGAGGCCCCGCTGTTCAAGCTCACACACAGCACATGTGAGAGCATGCATGGGTGAAACTGATCAGAGTTGGTCTGTGTGAAGTGATGCCCTCTCTTCCAATGCAGTAAACTGGAGATGGTCAAACTGGATGTGGAGCTCCACGGAACTACATACACTTCATGATGCCAAGAGTACTATACACAGCTTGAGAAGCACATTCTGAACAAGTAAGTGCCTTTGAACCTCTGAAAGGCAAGGCAAAGCTTTTTTTTTTTTTTAAGATTTTAGGCAAAATCTTAGCCAGCATAAGAAGAAAGTCTGTGGAATTCAAGAGGTGACACCTCACCCGTTTTTATTTATTTATTTATTTATTTAGGCCGTGCCACACGGCTTGCAGGATCTTAGTTCCCTGACCAGGGATTGAACCTGGGCCCAGCAGTGAAAGTGCGGAGTCCTAACCACTGGACCACCATGGAATTCCCATCACGTGCTTTTAAACACCAGCACAGTGACAAAGCTCATAATAAAGGTGGACAACCTCCATAACACCTTTCATCCAGATCACTGCAGTTTCTGATGGATCTCTCCATCTTCACTGTCCCAACTTGGAGAAACCTACACATTCTAGCCATATTAATAGTCTTGGAGTCTAACTCTGGCCACTTCATACGGCCTTTTCTCCTCCAACCCGTGCTTAAAAATCTTCACTGCTTCCAAAGTGCCTATCAAAAATGTTGAAACACCTCAGTTTAGTATTCAATGTCCCTCAAAATGTGGCCCCAACCTACCTTTCCAAGCATATTTGACATAATTCCCCCATAATGAGCCTGTGGTCCAGCCAGATTAAAATTCTCACTGTTCAAGTGTACATATATTTTCTCACCTCTCTAGCAGTGAAAAAATTCAGGTCACCACAAAAGGCCATTAGGATCCTTCCCAAGTGCTGTGCAAAGCTTGCCCAGAAGAGAAGCGTCTTTAGATGCGCCATCAAATAACGCATTGCCTTTGGAAATACAGATCCATGGAGGATGAGTCAAGAGTTTATACATCTCAGTACCTGACCTGGATTATTTTAATGCTTGTTCTGGTACTCACTAGTCCACTGCTTTCCAAACGTTTTTGTAATTTTGACGTTTCATTGGTCCTACTTAAATTTTTTTTTTTTGTAAAACTCACTGACCCTACCCTAATGCTGGAATTTTTTTCTAAAATTTTAAAGCCAATTAAGATGAATTTGGTTTTGAGAATTTTAGAGCAATTTTGTGAGATCCTATGAGACACCCTGGAATGCCCCCAAAATGGAGTATAGAATCACTGTCTCAGCAAATATGTTTGCCTCTCCATGCTTTATTATTTCCACCTACAGAATGAGAAGTAATGATGCTCCTACCCTCTCCCAAGTCCCTCAGCCTGTATATTATGAGAACACATGCTGTATATAAAGAACTTTGTTTTCCCGGAATGAAGGAGTCATATATAACCCAAATAAAACAATTTGACCATAACCCCAAAATCCCCTTATGATAGTAAACATTCTAAATGTTACCAATAAAATATGAGACACTATCACATTATTTGATAACACAAAAATATAAAATTCTTTCAGGCTGCAGAAAGACATTTATGTTATTGAACTTAATTAAGAGACCACAATGCTTGGGAAGGTGGTGCATCTAACATCCAAAAAGAACTGCCCGGGGAAGGAAGCAGACTTAAGGCTGGCTTTAGCTTGTGAACAGAGGAGTTCCTTCTGAGGTAAGGGTGGGAGTTTCAGGACTCCGAGAAGATGTCTCAATTTCAACTTGGTTCCCTGTTGAAATGTTTCTTTCTGCAGAGAGATTAGAAGTGAAGTGCTGGGAGAAGAGGCTGGAAAGCAAACTTAAGGCTCCCTTGTCAGGAGTACATTTTGTCCCCACAAAGCTAGTTTTGTTTGAAGTCACAATTCAGTAAATTCTTTTTGATAGAATTCTTTTATTGCAACTGTCTCGAAGAAGTTGAACTTCTGCAAGTAGCAGTCTGTGGAGAATTCCAATAGTAGACTTAATACTGTGACTATAAATAAGAGCCCTACAAGTCACCAGAGAGTCTCAGACCAAAAGGAAGGTGACAGACCATGCAGGCTACTGCCCTGCCTCCAGGCTGTACAAGAAGCCCATCCCAAGTACATTGGAAGAGTCCAAGTCATTCTAAAAGGGTTACAGGAAGGAATCCAAGAATTGTAGACCTATCTTACAGCCAGAAAAGACCTTTAGATATCATCTGCTGTAGGCTTTTTGCAGAGAGCAGAAGTTTATGCTACTTTTATGTAGGCCAAATGTTAAGAAGAAATCACTTAGCCTCAGATGAAAATAACTAATGTGAAATAATACACGTGTACACTCTCAATAAGAATAACTTTTTAAGGTTCTATGACAATTTTTTTCATTTAAAAAAAAGGCCAACATAAATTAGTCAGTTAGCTCATCTGATAGGTGCTAAACAGTTCCTCCTGCTTCTTAAGTAGTTCTTCTTCCCTATCCTGTAGAGTGACTGCTTAGGTCAATAGATGCTTCCAGTTCTTACCAGAAACACAAGTGATTTTAACCTTTCAGGGGAAGAACCATCCCAAAGACCCACAGAAGCCGTGGAGGGGTGGACAAGCACTTGCCTCCCCTTAGGAATTTCCATGTGTTTAGAGAAGGGAGTCTAGATTAAACCAAACCCATTTTCAGAGCTGACTAGACATCCCAACAGGAAGCTGCAAGTTTCCCAGATCAGAAGCAGGGCAAAACTAAACACACAGCATAGCTCTGGGCTTCTGAAGTCTTCATTGCTCTTCCCTCCTCAGTCACAGGAGATCAGAAGTTCCAGGTATCCCGGGACTCAGTGTATGGGCTAGCAGACAAGCATAAGGGAAAGCTATCCCACCTCTGAAAGAGCTCTGAATACAGAAGCTAAAAGGCTATCTGTCTGGGACATTGCAAAGAAGATTACTGTATTAAGATGAAATGTGGGATTGATCTCCTCCAGCCCCAGGACTTGAGGAATACTAAAGGGGGGGTGAAACAATAGGGCTCACTCCAATCTCTGGTATGCTGCACTTTGAAATTTACAGATGACTTTCCCTCCCACTATTACAGTTGATCTTCACAACAGCTTTATGAAGCCAATGTAGTTAGAATGACTTTAGAGATGAGGAAATTTATGCAGAGGTGAGTCAGTGGCCCAAGGTCACGCAGCTGGTGAATAGTAGAGCTAAGATCCAAACAGTCCTTTTATGGAAATACAACACCTGTGAACAGAAGATATTTTTTCTGTTTTTCTGAAGCCCTATCACCCTTTCTGGAGAGCCTCCAGGATGAAGACCTTGCAGAAGACACAATCTAATTTTCTCTTGAAACATTCTTCACAGCTGTGGAACATACAGTCAAGGGTATCTGTGGCACTGTGGCAGAAAGCATAATAATCAGCAGAGTAAATTCTATTCTTGAGGGAGCTCCTCTTCCCTGGTAGATTCCTCAGCATGAAGCCCTCCATCTCCAAAGAAGGACATGGCCCCTGTGATTTATTGAGGGTGCCTATGTCTGAGTCCTTGAGAAGAAAACCGAGTATTATTTGTGTTTTACTAGAAGAATTAATACACCAAGGGGAAAGAATTTTGAGTAGCAGCACTACTGTGGGCTTCTAATGACCAGAAAGTAGCACTGCCTCATTCATTCAGACCTCAAAAGTACAGAAGTTCGGATTGATTTCTGTCTTTGCAGTATCTATGAAAAACTAGTTTCTAACCTAATTAATCTGGTACTAACTTAAATAACTCCTTACCTTTTTCATGCTAAAACAGAGGTCAGGGAAATGATGTACTAATGTAACAGTCTCCCTCAGCCTCAGTCATAGTTGTTCATCTTTAAGAGTCTTTCTTCTTGAAAAGCAGTGATGAATCTATCTGAAAAGGAATCTCCTAAAATGTCTTCCTTCAGCAATTACTGCAGTTCATGAAGAAATTTAGTTTGCAAATACTTAGGGAACAGGTGGACTTCTGATTATGAATGTGATGGAGTAACTTGTAGTAGACTAATACTTCCACCGAGAATAGCTAAGAAATCCAGATAAAATTTTTAAATGTCTGTTTGAAGGAACTAGAGCATGACGAGGCAGCCAGGACTTTGGAAAAGAGAGGCAATGACACTCTGCAGCCATTTTTTTCCTCAGAATGTTTGCTGATTCTGGGCATGAGGTAAATGGGTGGGGATATGAGTAAGAACATGAACTGAGGGCCTCTACTAAGAGGAGAGAAACCAGCAGAGCACTGGGTAGAAAGAAAGAGGGGAAACTGAGCCCAATATTCTGCCAGTTTTCCCCTCAAGATATTTACCAAACTCTGAAACTGCATTAACTGAAAACCTAAAGAAAAAAAAAGAGACTGTCAAACTAGAATTTTAAACCCAGGAAAAGTGTCTTTCCAAAAAGGAAGTCAAGATTTTAAGCAGCGTGGCATCATAGTTTTGAATCTCCCTAAATTTGAATCTCTCACATAAAACAGATAAAGTGCTAGAATAATAGAACAAAAGCCCATAAACAACATCTACAACAAAGCTAGGTAAAACATACCCCAATGAAACCCAAAATATGACCAGGTAGAGATAATCCACTAATAGCCACGAAACAGTAAAGTATCAGCATCTGCTGAGAGGAGGAAGGGATAAAAATGGCATCTGAAATACCTGAAAATAGGAATACCCCAAAATAGTCAACATGTACTTACTGCAAAGCACAGCAGAACATTTTAGGAACAAAAGTCACAGGAAAGAAGAGTTCTGTACACGCCAATGGATGAGTAACTACAAGGCATTTGAGAGGCTGAGCAATGTGGGCTTGAGAAAATCTAAAACTTCATCTTCTACTCTGGGATGAAGTAAGGTGGAAGAAACATCACTCCCATAGTTAAGACAAAAAATAAGCCAGATTAACTTCAAATTCATGAATTTTTCTATTGCATTGGAGAGCTGAGTTTGCAGAGCAGCACACTTGCCCAAAGTCTGAGGAGATACGGTCCCTACCGGAGGAGAGGAGACATGAGCACTCACTTACCTGGGGTAAGCTTACCAAAAACCAGTAAGAAGAGTTCCACTAGAAACAAACACTAATGAACTGGTGAAGGCAGATTATGGACTGGCAGGATAGTAGGAAGGCTCTGAGGGCCTCAGAGACTTGGGGGTCTGCACTCTGTTGCAAGCGCTTTCTCCACGAATCCTGCTGGGGGCTTTCAGAAAGGCTCAGAAAGAGCCCTAAGAACGGACCATTGCGATGCAGTCCTTGAAGAGAGGAGCATTAGCCATGCAGGAGGAATACGAATCTCAACCCCATGCATTTCCCCTATCTCCCCCAGGGAAAACAGTGCCTTTCTCTGTGGGGAAAGGACAACACACTCTAGGGCAATGGTGGAAATTCATTGCAGCTGGGAGAAGGAAATGGGGAAAAAGAACTACTCCTGGGGGAAGGGCAGAAATATACACTGGGCACAGGACCACATACTCCTGAGGCCATACCGTGGACTTAGTACCTAAGACTGAGACTTGGGCAGAACAACAGAAAATGCCCACCTCCCAGTTCCCCACATCACTAACTAAATAAATTCAAGTAACTAGTAACAGCATAATAGTACTGGGTAAGGGACAGAAGCGGAAACAGAGTATGCAAAGATGCCATCTGAGGCACAGTGTAAAGGGAAGACCTAAAGTTCAGTGTCGAAAAGACATTGCTCTGGAAAACCAACTTTCATGTTAAGCACAAGGAATCACTATAGGAATTTGAAGTCTGTCATACACTGAGGGTGGACATAGCAGCAACAACCTCAAACCCAATCCAACTCCTAACCAGGTTAACTCAAAACTCTGTTCTAAAGACCCAGCAGAAGGAAACATGTGCCCATTTCCAGGCATAAAAATTTCATACCTCATTCTCTACTGGCCTACACAATATGTTTGGCTTCAAACAAACAAATAAAAACACACAAAAAAGTAAGAAAAATCACATTCCCAAGAAACAAAGTGATTATCAGAACCAGAATCTGGTATGACACAGACACTGGAACTATCAGACAAGGAATTTTAAATAATTATCGTTAACATGTTAAAGGCTCAAATGGAAATGGTGGACATTATGCAAGATAAGCAGGTAATTGCAATAGAAAAACACACACTAAGAAAGAACAAAATAGAAATGCTAGAAATGAAAAGCACAGTAGCAGAGATAAAGAATACCTTCAGTGGGCTCACCAGTAATCTCAACACAGCCAAAGAAAGAATCAGTGAACTTGAAGATCAGTCAACAAAAATTACCCAAATTGAAACACAAAGAAAATTTAGAAGAATATCCAAGATAATATAAAACAGTCTAGTATGAGTCTAATTGGAATCCCAGAAGCCAGAGGGATGAGAGATTATTTTATTTTTATTTTTTATTTTATGACAACATAATGGGTGAGAATTTCCCAAAATTAAATGACACACACCAAACCACAAATGCAAGAGGTTCAGAGCCCCCAGTAAACCACCTCTTGGCATATATTCAAACTACTGAAAACAAAAGAGAAAATCTTGAAAGCAGCCAGAGAAAAAAGAAACTTTACATAGAGAGAAAAAAATAAGAATTACATCAAATTTCTCATCAGAAACCATGCAACTCAGAAGTCTATACCCAGAAAATATCTTTAAAAAAATGTAAGGTGCCATTGCTGGTGCCAATGTAAACTGGTACAGCCACTTTGGAAGACAGCTTGGCAGTTAGTTCCTTAAAATGTAAAACATAGTGCACTCTACTTCTGCTGTAAAAGGTATAATAGTCTGATGACACAGGAGTAGTTTCACATTTTAAAAAATCATCACCTTGAACAAAATAGAGAATGAATAGTATTATATAAATATTGTATCTTAAATAGTTTATTCAGTCTCTTCAAAAAATAGTTTAATTTACTGAAAGAAACATTTTTAAATGTTAAATATAAGTTTACCATGCAAACCAGAAATTTTACTCCTAGTTATGAAGTAAAATGAAAACATACGTCCACACAAAGACTTGTAAGCAAATGTTCATAAAAGCATTACTCATAAAAGCCAAAAAGTGAAAACAATTCAAGTGTTCATCAACTAGTAAACAGATAAATAAAATATGCTATATCCATGCAGTGGAATACTGGAACAAAATACCGATACATGCTACAAAATGGATGAACCTCAAAAACATTATTCTAAGTGAAAGAAGCCAGATGCAAAACACTCAATATTGTATAATTCAATTTATATGAAATTCCAAAGACGGCAAACCTATTGGTATAGAAAGAAGATTACTGGTTGCCTGGGGTTGGGGGTGGAAAGGTGATTGACTTACGGTATGGGGATCTTTGGGGGTGATGACAGAATTCTAAAAGTGGATTTGGGTGATGGTCGTATGATTCTGTAAATTCACTAAAAATCACTGAAGTGTACACTTAAAAAAGGTTAATTTTACAGTATGTAAATTTTATCTCCAAAAGGCTAACTTTTAAAATGAAAAAGAAATAAAGACTTTCTCAGAAAAACAAAAATAATTATGGAAATCATAGCCAGAAGTCTTACTCTACAAGAAATCTTAAAGAAGTTCTTCAGGCTGAAGAAATATATTAGGCTGAAACATGGATCTCCACAAATAAATCAAGAATGCTAAAAAGAAATAAATGAAGGTAAAATACATTGATTTTTCCTATATTTAATTGACCTAAAAGATAACTGGGGGGCTTCCCTGGCAGCACAGTGGTTAAGAATGAGCCTGCCAATGCAGGGGACATGGGTTCGAGCCCTGGTCCAGGAAGATCCCACATGCCACGGAGCAACTAAGCCGGTGCATCACAACTACTGAGTCTGCGCTCTAGAGCCTGTGTGCCACAACCACTGAAGCTCGTACACCTAGAGCGTGTGCTCCACAAAAAGAGAAGTCACCGCAATGAGAAGCCCGTGCACCACAACAAAGAGTAGCCCCCGCTCACCGCAAATGGAGAAAGCCCATGCACAGCAATGAAGACCAAATGCAGCGAAAAATAAATTAAATAAATAAATAAATAAATAAATAAATAAATAAATAAAGATAACTGGGTGTTTAAAGAAAAAATAGTAGTAAAGTATTGTGCCAGAGTAGCTATAATAACACCAGCAAAAACTTCAGGACAAAGAACACTATTAGAAATAAAGAGGATCATTACATAATAAAGAGGTCAATTCTCAAATAAGATATATAACAGAGCTTAAAAATACATTGGACAGGTACTTCCCTGGTGGCGTGCCTGCCAATGCAGGGGACATGGATTCAATCCCTGGTCCAGGAAGATCCCACATACTGTGGGGCAACTAAGCCCATGCGCCACAACTACTGAGCCTGCACACCACAACTACTGAAGCCCGCATGCTGCAACTACTGAAGCCCATGTGCCTAGAGTCTGTGCTCTGCAACAAGAGAACCCACCACAATGAGAAGCCTGCACACCTCAGCAAAGAGCAGCCCCCGCTCGCTGCAACTACAGGAAGCCTGTGTGCAGCAATGAAGACCCAGCGCAGCCAAAAAAAAAAATTGGACAAAAACTGATACTACTGAAAGGAGAAAAGGACAAATACACAATTACAATCAGAGACTTTAACACTCCTCTCTCGGCAACTGACAGAACATGTAGGCAGAAGATTAGTAAAGCTATAGGTTACCTGAACAGCACTATCAACCAATCTGACTTAATTGATATGTGTATGTGTGTGTGTGTGTGTGTGTGTGTGTGTGTATAAACACCACTCAACACATTATTCTCAATTGCACATGGAACATTCATAAAGATCAGTCATATTATGGGCCACTAAAAGAAAAAAACCTCAATGAATTTTAAAGAATATGTTTTCAGAACATACTGGAAATCAATAAAAGAAAGATATCTATAAAGGATACTGCTAAAAATAGAACTACCATATGACCCAGCAATCCCACTACTGGGCATATACCCTGAGAAAACCATAATTCAAAAAGATACATGTGGGCTTCCCTGGTGGCACAGTGATTAAGAATCCACCTGCCAATGCAGGGGACATGGGTTTGAGCCCCGGTCTGGGAAGATCCCACATGCCGTGGAGCAACTAAGCCCATGTGCCACAACTACTGGGCCTGCGCCCTAGAGCCCGTGAGCCACAACTACTGAGCCTGTGTGCCACAACTACTGAAATCCACATGCCTAGAGCTTGTGCTCCGCAACAAGAGAAGCCACCGCAATAAGAAGCCCATGCACGGCAACGAAGAGTAGTCCCCGCTCGCCGCAACTAGAGAAAGCCTGCGCACAGCAACGAAGACCCAACGCAGCCAAAAATAAATTAATTAATTATTTTTTTTAAAAAAGATAAATGCACCACAATGTTCACTGCAGCACTATTTACAATAGCCAGGACATGGAAGCAACCTAAATGTCCTTCGACAGATGAATGGGTAAAGAAGATGTAGCACATATGTACAATGGAATATTACTCAGCCATAGAAAGGAACAAAATTGGGTCATTTGTAGAGACGTGGGCGGATCTAGAGAATGTCATACAGAGTGAAGTAAGTCAGAAAGAGAGAAACAAATATTGTATATTAATGCACATATGTGGAACCTAGAAAAATGGTACAGATGAACAGGTTTGCAAGGCAGAAATAGAGACACAGATGTAGAGAACAAATGTATGGACACCAAAGGAGGGAAAGCAGGGGTGTGGGTGGTGGTGGTGGGATGAATTGGGAGATTGGGATTGACATATATACACTAATATGTATAAAGTAGATAACTAATAAGAACCTGATGTATAAAAAGTAAATAAAATTCAGGGCTTCCCTGGTGGCGCAGTGGTTGGGAGTCCGCCTGCCGATGCAGGGGACACGGGTTCGTGCCCCGGTCCGGGAAGATCCCACATGCCGTGGAGCGGCTGGGCCCGTGAGCCATGGCCGCTGAGCCTGCACGTCCGGAGCCTGTACTCCACAACGGGAGAGGCCACAACAGTGAGAGGCCCGCGTACCACAAAAAAACAAACAAACAAACAAACAAAAAAACACAATGAGATACCACTACACACCTCAATGGCTAAGAAAAAAAATTAGCAATACCAACTGCTGGAGCAACTGGCATCAGCAGGATGTGGAACAACTGGCACTCTCACAACCTGCTGCTGGGAATGCAAAATGGTATAGCCACTCTGCAAGAGTTTGGCAGGTTCTTATAAAGGTAAACATTCATTTACCATGTAACCCAGCAATCCTGCTCCTGGATAGTTACTCAAGAGAAATGAAAACAAAAAAACCTGTATACAAATATGTATAACAACTTAATTCATAAGAGACAAAAACTGGAAACAAACCAAATGCCCCTCAACTGGTGAATGGATAAACAAAATGTGGTACATCTATACAGTGGACTACTATCCAACAATAAAAAGGAGTGACCTGCTGATACGCACAACCACATGGATGAATCTCAAAGGCATTTTGCTAAGTGACAGAAGCCAGACCCAAAGGACTACGTACCATATGATTCCATTTACTTGACAATCTGGAAAAGGTAAAACTATAGAGATAGATATCAGACCAGTGGCTGCCAGGGTTTAGGAATGAGGGAGGGGTGGAATACAAAGAGGCAGCACCAGGCAATTTGGGGGGGGGTGATGGAACTTTCTGTACCTTGATTGTGGTGATGGATACACAGCTCTGTGCTTCAGTCTGAAGTCATGAAAAAGCATACCATAGAAGTTTGCTCTATGTAACTAAATAAACCAAAATAAGACCCCCCTGCACACGCACCTAAGTGAGAGCATGTGCTACCAAGGATGGACAGTAACTAGAACTCACACACTGCTGGTGGTAGTGTAAATTGTTACAGCCACTACGGAAAGCTACTTGGCACCATCTGCTAAAATTAAACATGTACATCCTACAAATCAATTCCACCTCTAAACATATATGCAACAGAAGCATATATTTACCAAAGAAATTAAATACCAGGCTATTCATAGCAGCTTTATCTGTATTAGCAAAAACCTGGACACTATGCCAATATCCGCAAACAGTGGAATAGATAAATCAATCATAGTACAGTCATAAAACGGAATACTGTATGGCAATGAGAATAAAGGAAATGCTGCTCACATGACAACCTGAATGAATCTCAAACAATATTAAGTATGAGAATCCAGACAATAGTAAGAGTACATAATGTAGGATTCCATTTATGTAATCAAAGATGTTACAAGTCAGAATAGTGGTTACCCTTGGGCAGAAGTAGTGACTTGGATGGGATCACAAAGGAGTTCTAGCAATGTTCTATTACTTAATATAAACTGCTGCTTATTGGTGTGTTAACTTTGTGAATATTCATTAATCTGTTCACTTAATATTTGTGCATTTTCCCTGTTTGCAAAGTATACTATACTTCCATTTTAAAAGTTTTAAAAGCAGAGTATGTATATTTCATTTTCTTTCCTTTTTAAAATTTAGGTTTGCTGATCAAAGATTCTTTGATTCCATGTGCTTTCCTGGTGGCGCAGTGTTTGAGAGTCTGCCTGCCGATGCAGGGGACGCGGGTTCGTGCCCTGGTCCGGGAAGATCCCACATGCCGCGGAGCGGCTGGGCCCGTGAACCATGGCCGCTGAGCCTGTGCGTCCGGAGCCTGTGCTCCGCAACGGGCGAGGCCACAGCAGTGAGAGGCCCGTGTACCGCAAAAAAAAAAAAAAAGATTCTTTGATTCCAAAGGCAAGGACCAAGAATCAAACAAGAAAACCTTTGTTCCTGGTTGGATAGAAGGATGGAAGCAACTTTTGATTACTTGCTCTATCATGAATGGTGCCAGGGGCTTCACGACAACCAGTAGAGGTGGGAATTTTATTTCCATTTTTAGAGATGGAGGAGACCCAAGGGCAAGAAGATGAGTGGTTTCAACTATGATTTGTGATTCAGCATTTCTAGAAAGATGACCTTTGGGAACATCAGAGAGAGAAAGGCCTCTAAAGAGCATCTAGCCCAGCCTCTTTATTTTACAAAAGGAGAAAATGTGCTCCAGAAGAGAAAGGGGTCATTCAAGATTATCCATCTACTGAAAGAGAAGGGACTAGAGCTTCAGTCTCCTAAGTGCCATCCAGTGTATGTCCAATGCATCATGGCCATCGTTTACAGACAAATCATCAAAACCCTTTAAGGAATGGAGGGAAAAAAGCATTAAATTGGGAGTTGAAAGGTCTGGATCCTATCCCAGTTTTGCCAAGTAAGCTTGACTTCCCCCTTTGGGTTTTAATTTCCCCACCTGTGAAATACGAGGTGACAATACAAAATCAACAAGAGATAGCAAGTCTTGGATCCATGACAGAGGTAGATCCAGGTTTTATGGGACCTGAAGCTTCATAACACTTGAGGCCCTCGTTAAGGATAAGAATACAAAATTACCAATACAAAATCAGGAACAAAAGTAAAAATTTAAAATGAGAAAATAAATACAATAGAGTACACATTTGAAAAAGTCGACGAATGCTAGACATATCACAAAATTCAGGAAAAATGACAATAAATTAAAGCATATTTTTATTAGTTGCCTGATAAACCTCTGTAATATATTATTCCCACTTTTCTGTTATAGTCGGAGACTCACAGGACTCAGCATATAGTTGTCCTCACAGCTAAGATTTAGTACAGCAATGTAGCAAGGACACAAAGGTGGATCACAAGGGGGAAAGACACAGGCAGAGCCTGGAAGAATCCACGTGCAGACTTCCTTATGCTCTCTCCTTCCCACGTGGAGCCACACAGAGGACACTCTTCCCTCAGCAGAGAAAATGCAGCGACATGTGTGTGATGTTGCTGCCCAGGGCAGCCCAGATTCAGTGCCCACGGCTTTTCTTCACGGCTGTTCACATAGGCAGCGTCTGCCTAGCATGCCCCTTCTGGGAGAATTCCAGACTGCCGGAAGGAAAGCAGGGGTCCAGCCTAAAGCACACTGTATGTATAAACAGTCTAAGCACAGTGAGCCATTCTCATCAGTTTTCTATTAACTGGGGACACTCTGAGAGCCATGATGCCAGATGCCAGCAGAAGGCCACCCTTACAAGCAGGTCTTTCTAAGGACAGCAGTCTCAGGCCTGCTACATTAACTTCTGCACACCACTCAGTGTTTGGAGTCTTGTTTCGTGTCGGTGCTCACAATCTCAGGAATTCTGAAGGATGCCATTTCACACAACCCCCATCCAAACAGGAATATAAACATATCTTGTGTTTATAACTGCATACACCGCACACTAAGTATACTCTTGACAGGACAGAACTTGTGTTCGTTGAGTTTACGTATCTGATTCATGACTGGAAGACTTTCCCACAGACTAGCTTCTAGCTCCATATATTGTGAACCCTGATGCTCCTCCACTGTCGACATACTTCTGGTACCTAGTGCTGTAAAGCACAGTGATATCACAACGTTCCCTCCAGCCTCACACCTCTTGTCCTGGTACCGTGCGCATTGACACGGTAAGCAGGAGTATTCCTGGAAGCAATTTCAATACAAGATGGCTAGCAATAACTTGGAACATGTACAGAATTGGTTGGGAGCCCCTTAAATATGTCTCTCCAAATCCAAACTAAGTGTAGCCCAATTTAATGTCCCCTTAGCCAGATTCCCAATATGCCCATGGCCATTGTATTGTCACCCAACATAAGAGCAGGAGTGATGGAGACAGCAGAATGGAAACAGAGATGCTCTGAACCAACTGTGGCTAAAATACCTTTTGTAGATTTTACAAACCATACGACTAGTGCATATACCACAATGCTAAGGCCCCTTCCAGGTCTGTCAATGCCAGTGACTCTGAAGCTTGACCTTGAACTTCATTAGCTTCGGTGTGCATCTCTGGTCCCGAGAGTTACAGAAGGGGAACCAACACTGAGAAAAGGCTTGGGACCCAGATAACAAGGCAGAAGGGAGGAGGGTACCTAACCAGAAGCAAAGATAAGGCAATCAGGAAGAATTCCAGATAACCAGAGTGCAAAAGCACCTGGGAACGAGTGATTAGCATGTGACCTAAGGGATGGAAAGACAGCCTGAACTGGGACACAACACAAGGACCCAAACTACAGAGCTGTCTTTCCTCCACGGCTGAGGCAAGAAATCTAGCATGAGGTTTGGTAGACACTGAGTGGGCAGGATGAGGAAGCAGTTCAGGGGAGGCAGGCTTCTTGAACCACCATCAGAGAAGAACTGTGCTGGGTCAGCACACAATCGAATTGAGCAACACGGAAACCAACAAGACGGCTGAGAAAGACAACCTTGTGAATAGGTCAAGACTGAATTCCCAGATGGAACAGTCACAGCATCCAATGTTTGCCGAGCTTGAAAGGGCCTTCTAAGTCCCATGTTCCACCCCCCGCCCTCTGTGGGGACAGGGAGCAGGTCAGCGGTGTGGGAGTCAGAAGGACTGGTTGAGTCCTGCTTTGGTCGCTTACTGTGCCAGCTGAGGTAAGTCACTTCCCCTCTCTGATTTTCAGCTGCCTCATCTCTAAAACGAAGAGAATGATAACGCCTTCCCAGGAGCCCAGGGAGAACCCAGTGTGATACTAGGATGAGGAAAAGGATTCAGAGAGGCATTTTCCTGAACTGGAACACAAGGACTGGCAGGCAAGCCTGCTGTGAAGTGCAGAGCTTTGCAGGACTGTTAGCTTCGCCATTACCCCAGTGCAGACAGCAGCACAGGAGCTGTGCCTGCCCACCTCTCTGCAGACAGTTGGGTGGCTCAGAACACGCCGACTCTTGCTGACCCTTCCCTCTCCTGAATGGATAAGCAATTTAAAACTGCGATCTTGGTGCTATTTAGTGGGAAATTGACAGTACTTCTTTGGGATTAATTTGATATGAGTAACAGTCATCTTCCAAATAGGATGTATTCTGAGAAGTAGTTTTGCTAAGAAGGGAGAAGGAAGGAGGGAGAAAGATCGAAATGTCTGAAAGAGAGGGAGGAAAGCAAGGGCAGATTTTCTGTGATGGCAGATGACACTTTCACTCCCTTATGTCCCCACCAACCTTGGTCCAAGCCCTACTCTATCCTGGCAGGAAGACATATATGGAAGGGACTGGCAGCAAAGTTAAGTATGCCTTTTTCGAAGTCACATGGCTTTGGACTACACACAGGAACAAGTGACAGACTTGATGAAAACTCTGGTACCCTGGTTATTCTGGAGAATCCATCAGTGGGACTCTCAAGTGTGAGGACAAATATAGCTGCTGGATTTTGCAGTATTCAACTGCAGTACCAGGGATTAAAATCTAAGGATGGTGCTTTTGGACAGCTGTGGCACACAGCAGGCCCTTAACCTCCCTTCTGATTCGGCCTCCCCTTACATTCAAGAGAGCACCAGCCACAGGTGAGTGAGCGGAGCTGACCCTTTGGGTGCCATCAGGAAGTATACCCTGTGAAATTCATACTCCTGATTAACGTGCTACATCTCCCCGCCCCACAACCTGAAGGAAGCTGTGGACCTGCTCACGAACAACACGATTCCAAGTTCCTACGCCACACTGCATGGGAGCTGGGAGGTGGTGAAGTGGTCAAAGCAGTGAGGCTGAGCCCCTTGCCTTGGAGATGTGTAGCAAAGGGACTTGGCCAAGAATACATGCAGGGCCCAGGGATGGCCCTGCACTTCAGAAGCATAACTCAGGGCAGCAGCCAATAGCCTGGGCACCAGTCTCGGAGTGTCTATCCTGTGTCCCCACCCTGCTTGGTGGCCACACAGACCCTGGGTTGGCTGAACCTGTGTTTGAATCCCAACTCTCCCTGGGCCAACTGGGAGAGCTCAGCCGAGTCCCTCAGCGTCTGCGCTCTCGGTTTCCTCATCTGCCCGGTGGGTCTAACAGTACTGGTCTTGCCAGGCTGATTCCAGGACCGAAGGAGATGAGATGTGGGGGGCACCTTGGCCCCAACTCCTCTGCCTGGGCTCTTCTTCCTCACCGCCTCTGATCTCCTGTCCTCCCAACCGAAAGCTCGCCTCTCGGGAGTGGACTCCTATATCACCACCTTCCAAACCCTGCCCACTCCTCGGTGCACAGCTCAGAGCCTGCTTCCCTCTGGAGTCTTCCTCATCTGCCAGGGAGATTCATCCAGGACTCTCCTGAGGCCTCACAGCACTTCAGATGGTTCTGTGGAGAGGGTCTGGTCCTGCCTGCAATGAGATTACTGACACACCCGCCTTGCTGACCCACCTCGCACATGTTGACCCCTGGGGCAGGGCCGATCTCATCACCTGCTGAGTCCAGAGCAGCACAACAGCGTGTCGTGGTAGCTAGCCTATGAGCGCCACATGGCGATAAACAGAACTGTTCATTGCCACCATCTGTCAGCATCTAGTCAGTGTCTCCTCGGGCAGAGGCAGGCTCTGGGGACAGTACCAAGGTGACCTGGGTGGGATCCTTATCCTCAAAGGGATTGCAGTCTAGCTGGGGTAACAGGGCACACACACACACATAAAACAGAAACCACCCAAGGTGACCTCGTACAAAAAGAGTACAGTAGGGCTTCCCTGGTGGCGCAGTGGTTGAGAGTCCGCCTGCCGATGCAGGGGACATGGGTTCGTGCCCCGGTCCGGGAAGATCCCACGTGCCGTGGAGCAGCTGGGCCCGTGAGCCATGGCCACTGAGCCTGCGCGTCCGGAGCCTGTGCTCCGCAATGGGAGAGGCCACAACAGTGAGAGGCCCGCGTACCGCAAAAAAAAAAAAAAAAAAAAAAAAAAGAGTACAATAGACAGGGTTCTGGAAGGTTGTAGAGAAGGAACGGTCCTGAAGCCAACCTAAGAGGCTTCAGGAAGACACAGAAAGTGAGGAGGGAGGGCATCTGCCGTGAGTGAGCAGCGTGGAGGGCTGGGGACCGGGAGAGTCAGGCTGCGGGAGTGGACAGTACGGCCGCTACCAAGGATGCAGGAGAGGGCCGCCGTGAGGAAGGCCACATTAGGGTCACAGCCTCGTGAAGTGTACAGAACGAAGGCTGAGCCCAGGCCCACTGAGGGCTCATCGTCACCCCACGAGTTGAGGACTATTTTTATTGTCCTCATTTGACAGATGGGCAAGATGAGGCCAGATAGGTGCAGGCACTTGAAAGCCAAGCTTTGGGAGCCAGGGGTTGCCCCGGGCAAAGCTGTGTTTTAGGAAGCCTGGTTATGCTACAGGGGAGGCTGGGGTGACAGGGGGCTAGAGAGGGATTAGAAATCTGCTTGTGTCATGTGAGCAAAGGCCCCAGCTTTAAGAGAGCTCAGGAAACAGCAGAAGAACAGGATGCTCTTCCAGAACCTTCTTCTCCTTAAGGATTCTATCTGCGGCTCCTCTACTCCTCACTGCTACTTCTGTAACGGGGGTAGGGGTGGGAAACTGAGTGGGAGAGGGGTGACGGGGAAAAGAAATTCTTGTGCTTTGTAAAAGGTGTCCGAGGAAGGCTCAGGCACAGACCGTCCAGAGGTAACCGTGGTGAACTGAATATTCTGGGGAAGAGTCCACAGCCCCAGCCTCACCATGCCCGGCCACAAGTTATGCCTCCCTCCTCGGAGATTCCAGAACCTATGAGATGCACCTTTCTTAAGGCCTCTTGTGCTTTCCACCCGTCTGTGGCTTGTCAGCAAGTTCCCTATCTTCTCCATCTTTGTAGACCCAATGCCTGGCACCAAGGAGGTGCTCACACACCAGAGAGTGAGGGGATCAAGGAAGGAAGGAAGGAAGGAAGGAATGAGGGTGACTGATGGCCACTGACAGAGCTATTGATGGACCAGTCACCAGACGGTCAGCTTTTGGAGGAGGGGAAGTTGGGCACACTCCCTCTTTGTTTCCCACCCGCCTGATGCTAAAGGAGCTCATTGACAAGCCCTTGGAACACACATCTACTAGACTGTTCACCTCACCAACTGTGTTCGGATCCAGCCTCCCTGGCATTCAGTCTCCCCTCGCTTCCTCAGATGGTGCACGTGCCACCTCTGCCCCCATGGGAAAGCTTTCATCCTTCTTAATGCAGGGCTCGTGCAAAGCCACAAAGAACATTCTGGTCTTCTGCCATATTCCACATAGGACGTGTGACATTTAAACACACTGGCTACTCTAGCAGTTGAGCTTTTGTCTCCTTGCTAAAGTGGGTTCCCCACCTTAGCCATGACATTACTGAACTGAAACAAAGACTGACAAGCAAAGCTCTATAGTCTGGTAAAGCAGCTGGTCTACTGGACACACACAGGAGGAGCCCCAGCAAGGAGTGCAGAAGACAGAGCACTCTACCAACACTGAACCTGGGGCACTCGACACAGCACTGGATAGAAAGGATGGAGGCCATTTATATGAAGGCTTCTTTCTAGGTGCCACATCATTAAGATTATCAAGAAAGCACATGGATGCCAGACACACCGACAGCTGTCCACAATTCTAAACCTTCACTTAGACCTAGAGCGTGGAGACGGGCCTCGGCCAGGGTCTGAAAGCAGGTCATTTGTTTCTGCCAGAAGTTCCCTTAGACAAGTGTCCATTAACTCTCAAAATGAGACTTCCTTATGATCCAGACTGCATCCAAACCAAAGTGCAACTCTTCTTAACAAAGTGCAACAGCTTCTTAACCCAAATTGTGCTCTTTACAAAATATTTTACAGAGGCTTCCGGCACTCAAAGTTGGGAAACAAATACATTCTGTCTCCTTCATCCTTCTCCTCCTCCATCCCAGGTCAGTTTCCACATCTGTATAATTGAGAATTTTGCCCTCAACAGAAACCACTCATTCTACACAAATTTTCAATCTGTAATATAATCAGAGTATCAGTAAGTAAAGAACCCAGAATCAAAGAATGTGAAAGATCAAAGGCATTCTGTGATCAGAGCCTTGCTTTTCAAAATGCTATCCATGGACCAACCACTTAGGCATCAACTGGGATCTGCTGAGAAGTGCAAAATCTCAGGTCCACGCTAGAACTTCTGAATCAGAAGCCACATTTGACAAGATCACTGAGGGATTTGAAAGCACACTGGAGTTTGAGATCTAGGTCACTGGGTTTCAAACTCGGTTCTGTGGAATGCTTCACGGGCCTCTAAGAGGAGCGGGCCAGGAAGAGACTGGGAAGAAGAAGGGGTGTGGGGAGCAGGCCGTACTTCAGCTGAGCAGCCTGCCTCTGATCTCTCTGGGAGGTTGAACCCCCAGCCAGACTAAGATATCCCATGGGCACAAAGGTTGGAGAATCACTATTCTAGACCAATCATCTCATTTTCTACATGGCACAACTGAGATCTTCCAAAGAGCATAAGGGAATTTTACCAAGACACATCATAGTCCCTTGAACACTGTTAGAGAACTCTGAAATTTACCAAGCCTGGGAATCAAGGAAAATCTTCATAGTCATTGTTGCCGGAATAACGTCTAATCTGCAAAAGTAGAAGCGAAGACAGACCCCGAGCCCCGGTGGAAGAGGACGTGACGTCCAAGGCTGTGCCCTGGAAAAGCCCTGTGACATTAGTGGCATTTTGTGCCACCTGGTTTTCAGGAGAGGAGAGAGACACACAGAGATAGTAAGTGCCAAGGCTACACAGGAAAAGAAGAGCTGACATCCAAACCCAGGTCCCCGGGCCCCAAAGCCCAGGCTCTGGATCACGTCATTCACATTGTGAGCGCACACTGGCAGCCCCTCTGTGTGCCCCATGCACTGGCCCAGCCTCTGAGCTACATGGCCACTCAAAAAAGGGGGTAATCCATCCTCAAGGACCCATGGCATACAAACGATGGGCTCCCTTGCCAATGCCTGTGCTCCCGGCATAAGCCCTACCCATGGAAAATGCAAACTCAGTTGCTCTATCTTCATGGTAACAAGCATTAAGAATCTGTTTTAATATACATTGTTATGTATCTAACATCTCTATGCCTTGGGGAAGGTAGAAATGGTCAGAGGAGGAAAAGAAGAAGAAACACTTTACAACGTACTGACATATTAGTTTCAGCACCTCGTCTTGTTTTTACATTCATCCGCCCAAGCACTGCATAGAGCTTTCTGCCATGGAAGCTCGTATTACCGACCATCTTAAATTAAAACTGAAGTTGCAAAAAAACCAAACAACCCAATCAAAAAATGGGCAGAAGACCTGAATAGACACTTCTCCAAAGAAGACATACAGATGGCCAACGGGCACATGAAAAGATGCTCAATGTCGCTAATTATTAGAGAAATGCAAATCAAAACTACAATGAGGTATCACCTTAAAAAGGTCAGAACGGCCATCATGAAAAAATCTACAAACAATAAATGCTGGAGAGGCTGTGGAGAAAAGGGAACCCTCCTACACTGTTAGTGGGAATGTAAATTGCTGCAGCCACTATGGAGAACAGGAACAGTATGGAGGTTTCTAAAAAAACTAAAAATAGAGCTACCATATGATCCAGCAATCCCACTCCTGATTATATATCTGGAAAAGACAAAAACTATTTTGAAAAGATACATGCACCCCAACGTTCATTGCAGCACTATTTACAATAGCGAAGATATGGAAGCAACCTAAATGTCCATCAACAGATGAATGAATAAAGAAGATGTGGTATATATACACAATGGACTACTACTCAGCCATGAGAAAATAATGAAATAATACCATTTGCAGCAACATGGATGGACCTAGAGATTATCATACTAAGTGAAGTAAGTCAGAAAGAGAAAGACAAATATTCTAAGATATCACTTAAGAGATGATACAAATGAAATTATTTACAAAACAGAAACAGACTCACAGACATAGAGAACAAACTTAAAGTTACCAAAGGGGAAAAGAGAGGGGAGGGATAAATTAGGAGCTTGGGATTAACAGATACACACTACTATGTATAAAATATGTAGACAAAGTCCTACTGTATAGCACAGGGAATTATGTTCATTATCTTGTAATAAACTACAATGGAAAAGACTCTGAAAAAGAATAGTTGCTGTACACCAGAAACCAACACATTGTAAATCAACTATACTTCAAAAAAAAGGTGAAGTTGGAAGAGCTGGCCAGCAGATGGCACAATGAGCAAGCAGCACATTACTAGCGTCAAACCCTAGTGTCATTTCAGCCAGAAAGCTGGCCCCTTTCACAAAGCCTCCTCAGAGTATGATCTGGGAACATTCTACTTGGGTGATGCAACACACCAAGGCCACCCTCCCACATCGTCTTGTCTTCAACGCCTGCCCTCCTCCTTCAAATGCAGTAGGTCCAGAGGCAGTGAGGGGCCCACATGGCTACTTCCTCCTGGCACTGGAGGCTGCCACAGCTCAGGCCATCGGTGAGCTGCTCTGGGCAAACCCGCACCACACCTTCTTTCTCTGGGTCAGCAGCAGCAGCCACTCCGCTCAGCCTTGGCAACTCTGGGTGCCACACGGGGCAAATCAACATTCTGGTGCGGACCAGGAGAATCTGGCCCCAACGCCTGCACCCCCACCCAAGCAATAACCCTCAGAACATAAAGACCTACCGTCATCTCTCTAATCTTCTTTCTGAAGTCAGAAACAAGAATTGGAAACCTCATCACAAGCCAGGAGAAGGAGGCAGCCTGCAGAGAAAGGCGCACGTGTATAGATCCGCAAGGACAGGCACCCGCACACGGAGCGACACATTACTCACCCGTGTGCCCCTCTTCTCTAACTGCTGCCTGGCCTGGGAGGCACACACAAGTTTGTCAGATCACTGACTAAGCAAATGAGTACATCGATGAATTCTTCTCAGGGAGAGAAACAGTGGTTTGCCTTTAAAACTGCAAGTGAGGGCATTGATCGACTGTACGCAGGGCACAGGCCTGACTCTTTAGGGTGGCCTCTGAGTTGAACCCAGTCTAGTTTCCCAACCTCCTCTCCCATGAACCGGCTCCCTAAGCACCTGGTCTCAGTCCCCTGAATGTGCCTGGCCCTTCCAGGGGGCCTGTCCCCCATCTCCTAGCTAAGGAGACCCTTCTCACTTCAAGACCCAGCCCAGACGGCGCTCCTCTCTGAAGCCCTCCGCAGCCCTTGCTCTGAGTCAGGGGTTCCCCGCTCCTCACGTTCCCCTCCTTCCGCCTCGCTTCAGACTCTGTGCCTTACATGTCTGCCTGGAAGATGCCCCACCCCCACCAGCCCTGAGGAACCCAAGGGTGAGTGGACACCTGTGTCCCTGCACAGGCCAGGACCCTCTCACAGGACGGACGTCTGCGGACTTAAATGGGCTCTGCCTTATGATGTCTGGTATCCAGATCTGCCCTCTCCCATCAAGCTGCGCTGATACCGACGATGCTAACAGATGGCCAGTTAGCCAGCGCCCTGGAAGCACGTCCCCTGCCCAACCCGATTTGCTGTGGGACCTGAAGCGCTACAAGCAGGAGAGAGCAGGAAAAATGGGGAGAGGTGGGCAGCCCACTGCCAGGCCCCCAAACAGAGCGAAGCCACCGCACAACACAGGCCAGGCGCACCAGGCCTGGTGAGGGAGGAAACGGAAGAGCCCCTGCCCTCCCCCGCCGCCCAGGGACTGCAGCAGAGGTCGTGGGGTGCCACTGAGCAGCCAGAAACCAGGGGCTATGACGATGACCGCCACTGACCAGGAGGCCTGACCCACCGAGGGGGGCAGGTGATCAGTACAACACGGCTTCCCGGGGGCTCGATGGATGGGCAACCAACCAAGATACAGTCTAAAACGGACACTCAAAAGAGCGAGGACAGACGGCAGGAGGCCGAGGGCAGCCGCCCCAGTGAACAGGTCATGATCCCTCGCCCAGGTTCTGCCCCTGAGCCAGTTCTCAGACGTGGAACCGCAGACCAGGGACTTGGCGGGTCCCCAGGGGGAAGGACGCTGCAGCACCAAGGCAAGCAGGCACTGGAATGACCCCCAAGCCCCTCCCAAAGGGACCTCGGGCTCCGTGCTGGGTGACCCAACACTGGGAAGCGGGACAACCAGACAGTTGGAGGCTGTTGGACACTGGGCCCAGCTTGACCCTGATGTGGGAGACGCAATAAACTCTGTCTCTGCAGCCGCTTCAGGAGGACCCCTGGGCTGGGGTTTCTGAGCAGAGGCTGTCACTGGGCCGTTCCCGAGGATTTGTCAGTTGGTCTTGAGCAGGGAGAGGCTGCAATCCAATATCCTCCAGAACCAGGTGCAGGGCTTAGTGAGCTGTCTGCCGAGGAATCCTTCAGAACCCGGGTAACACTTAACGGGAGTGAGAAGATGTTAAGGCCCCATGGTAACCCTGCACGCACTGCAGTGAGTGAAGGAGAAACGTGTAGAAAAGGAGCAGGGGAAACACGCCCCAGGCGTGAACCCGCAAACCGTCTTGCCTCCAGGTGACGCCTCATGGGCGTCCCTCGCTCCTGCCTCTTCACATCCTCTCCGTACTTTGTAAAGTCGCCACCGAGAGCACATAGATACTCAAGAGGCGGCTGAATGGGCCCCACATGCAGAGCACATCAGTCCTGTCATCCAAGCGCTGTAACCACGGTTACGGGATGGCAACACTCGCTCCAGACCCCCACCCCTGCACCCCGGCCCCACTCCTGAATCTCTCAAACAAGTAAGCTGGACCCATTCACTGGGCCACGGCCTGATGTCGGGAAGGCCCCCTCCAGCTGGAGAGGGCCAGGGGCTCGGGTCGTTGCTGATCGGCCCAGAGACTGAGGACGCTCAAGAGCACGTAGCCCCAAGAGCTCAGGAGCCGCAGATGTGGAGACGAGCGTCTCCCGCCCCCAGCCAAAGGTGATGTAATGGTCTGTAACGTGAATGCACGTGGGGGCATCGCCAGAAGTGCACAGGAGTCCCCCTGTGCTGTGCCACGTTCCCTACGCAGGCACCACCCCGAGCAGTGGTGGCAAAGTGGCTCCTCACGTCTGCGGGGCCCCTGTGTGCAACTTCTTCCCGAGGTCCTGCAGCGCCAGTCACTAAGACAGAATCAGAAACACCTGCGGTTCTCAGGCTGGACCCCTCGATCTGGGCCGTGTGGAGAGGGACACGGCCAACAGGAGCTGCCCAGGGGACAGAGGGGAAGGCGGGGGCAGGGGAGCACGTCTTAGAAACAGGCCAGATGTGGGGCGGCAGGAGGTAAACCGGGAGCTGGGGCAGAGAAAACAAGGCCGGCCGCCTTCCTGCAGCCGCACGGCTGCCTGCATGAGTCCAGGGCACGGAACTAAAGCCAGGCGGTGACCGAGTGACTTACCCTGTCAAGAAGGAGCCCCTTCTCACGGGCAGAGCGCTGGACGCCAGGGCACCGCCTCCGCGGGGACCACTAGCCCCAGGGGGCGGGCCTGGGAGTGGACGGCAGCCTCCAGCTGGAGGGCCGGCGGGACACGCTCTGACGTGTGGGGCACTTACAAGTCGGAGAAGGTGTAGGTGCATGCGGAGTCCAAAGCTGGCCTTCAAAGAGAGGAGGAAACCAGCCCCCACGGGGCAAGAGGAGGCATCTGCAACACCAACAACCAGGGCGGGATTAGTACCCGGACCCCGAAAGGAGCTCCCACGACTCGGCACAAAAAGGACAGACACGCAGCTCGGTGGAAAGATGGGCCAAAGGCGTTTCAGAGAGGAAACCAGCCCTACCAAGGAGGACACTAGTGAAACCGAGACTCTGGGTCGAGCCCGTCCCACACTGGTGGTGCCCCCCAAACGAGCAGCAGGAGCAAACTGGAACCCTCTCCGGGCCTCAAAGACACAGTTGGGGTGCGGGGCTGGAGGGACCCAGGCCACCGGGGACCAGAAGGGGATGCAGCCGCAAAGGCAAGTGCCCAGATGGGTCGCAGGGACAGTGAGGTCTGCTGGTGCCACGGGCGGGGGGTCAGAAAGGGAAGTGGACTCGGAGCAGGTGCCCTGGGCTCTGAGAGGAGGCGATGTCCTCGGGGCACCGTCCCCCAAAGAGCAGTGGCGCAAACGACGAGGACTTCCTAGAAGGAAGACGGGGTGCCTCACGGGGACAGAAGTGTGTCTGGGGAAGAAGCGGAGCTTGAAGAGGAGACTCCCTTCTGGGATGTGGGCTGCGGCCCAGTCACAGGGGCTGGGAGGAAGCAGGAGCCCGAGCAGCGGAAGGCAGGAGCAGCCAGGCTGGAGGCCACGGCTGACACCCTGATGAGCAGACAGAAGGGAGAGAAGGCCTGTTCCTGCCGGGACCTTGCTCCTGGAGGGTGTGGGAAGCAGCAGGTGGAGAAACCGTCACCGGGAAGTCAGAAATCAGATGGTTTTAAGGCTCGGCGCTGACTTACCTGTACTGAAGATCAAGGCTGAGTTGCAAAGGGGTCCGTCTCACAGGGGCAGCCAAACACCGTCCCACGCCCACCTGCAACACGGCCAGGCCATTCCTCCTGGGCCCGCCCATCCGGCAGCAAACTGGCCTGGCAGCCACTACCCCAGACCTCCCCCGCCCCGGGGGCCCTGGGGCTCCCCGCCTCTCAGCACTCAGGGGAGGGTCAGAGAAGGGAGTCCTTAGGGAGGGCCATCACAGCTGTCCCCCAACCAGCAGCCACCTATCACGTGCCTCTAGCTCACCGGGCAAGTTCTAGTTCTTCTAGTTCTGGAACACCAGCAGCCCACCCACCATTCACGGGACCCTCCCTCATGATTTGAAACCACTCCGACGAGGTTCTGGGGTGTCTGGACGCAGCTGGTAACCACTCTTAGGGCGAGGAGCCGAGGAGGGGAGGAGGGGCATGGAGGGAGCTAGATCTGCTGATCGCTCAGGTCCCCCGCAGGCCCGAGGCCTCAAATCCACGAAGGCACCCTCCGCTCCTCACCTCGGGGCCGGCATTCCTGTTTCCTTGGGCTTCTGCAAGGAGACAGGAGGCCAGCTCGCTGCAAGAGAAAGCAGTGCGCTGTCGAGCCAACGTCCCCTCAGCAGCAGCTGTGTCAGGCGCCCGGCTTCCAGGAACGAGTAAGAGCCTGTCCTTGTCTTCCCGGGACTCCTGGAGAGCAGCTCCAGCGCAGGAAGAAGAGCCCAGCGAAGGAAGGCAGCAGGAAGGCACAGGGCGCTGCCAGAACCCCGGACGGGAGCTCCTGACGCTCGCGGCAGGTGGAGAAGGGGACGTTACACTTGTGCCTGGGAGGAGGACAGGAGCTTGCCAGGACAAGAGGAACCAGGGGTCCAGGAGCGGGAACCGCGCGTGCCGAAGGGTAGAGACCCGCAGAGCGCGTGCGCGCAGCGTGCAGGGACAGCACAGGCACCCAGGGTGTTGGGCGACAAGGACGGAGAGCTGGGGCCACTCGAAGGCCCTCCCAGGGCACCAAGGAGGTGTTGGAGCTTAACCAGGAGAGTGCTTGGCAGGGTTTTCAGTCCGGGGTTGATGAGGACAGATGTGCGGTGTGACACGGAACCGATGGCCTGTGGGGCACCCACTGGGGGAGGAGAGACAGGAGGCGTCCCGGCCGGTGGGGAGACTCAGGTGACAGCGCCGGGCCTAGGTCATGAGGCCTGAAGTCAGCCAGTAGCAGTGGGGACAGAAAGAGGAGCATTTATTCTCATCAGGCACTTGGGAGGCAGGGACACAGGACTGGGTCACCAAGGAAATGGGAGGGAGGGCGGGCTTCGGGTAAGCAAAGCCAGGAGGAGCAGAGCCAGGTGGGCGGCACTGAGTGGGCTGAGGCCCCGCCCCCCGCCCCCCCACTGGGAGGAAGAGGACAGGAAACTGCTCTGAAGGGGAAGTTGGCTTTGTTTGGGACATGCCAGGTCCCAGGGGCAACAGAAAGCCGAGTGAGAAATTTTCTTCTCACCTCAGAAAAGGCCAGATAAAGACTGTCCCTCAGGACACGGCCAGCAGTCCCAGGGTGGCTTGGACAGGAGGTGGCCTGGGCATTCAGCCCAGAGGCCCCGCCCTGTCCCCCTCCCGCTCCCCTCCCCGCCCTCCCCCTGGCCCTCCCCATCCTCCATCTTCCCCCCCACCCCGCCTCCCTGTCCCCTGGGGTCCATTCTGAGGCTCGGATTCGGTCGCTAAGGACCCTGGGTCGCTGCCACTTTGACCCTTGCCGACTGTTGCGGCGCGGACTGGACGCCTAAGGCAAGGGACTCAAAAGGGCACCGCCTGGCCTCCGCAGCTGAGCTGGCCTCGCCCACCCTCCATGGGTTCCCAGGGGTCCAAGCTCCATCCCTGTCAGCTCCGCCCCCGCCCCGCACGTGCCCGGCTTTTCCCCAGCTCCGCCCCACTCCTCCTCAGCTCTGCCTCCTCCTCCAGAAGCTCCTCCTCACCCAGCTCTTTCCCACACCTCAGCCCCAAATACTCCTCCCCCTGTTCCTCCCACCCCCGCCCTGCCCCTCCCCCAGCTCCTCCCCAGCTATTCGCCACAGCCCCGCCCCTTCCCTTCCGACCCGCGCCCCCGCCCACTTCCTGGTCCTCCTCCGGGTGCCGCTCCCCGCCGCCGGTCTCGAGCCTCTGAGCGGCCTGGCCTTCTGTGCGCCGCACGGCCTGGCGGCTCCTACTCTGTCTCCTAGCGGCCGGAGCCTGCGGCGAATGCGCGATTGTTCGTAAGGGCGTGTCTACGTACCTGCGTGCCTGCGTACGTGCGTGCGTACGTGTGTACGTGCATGCGTTCACCCCGGAAATAAGGGGCGTCAGCGCTTGCGGGCGCGAGCACCTGTCACCGGTCCCGGTTCCCCGAGGCGGACGACCGTCCTGCCGGGTGGCCGCAGCCGGGCTGTCCCAGTGTGCCCGCGACTCGCCCCGCCTGCAAGGAGCCGGGACCCGCCGCGCCCGCGGACGGTACCTCCGGGCGGGAGCTTCCCGGGCTCTGTGTTGGGGAGCGTGCGCGGGGCGGCCGAGGCCGCACCTTCCTGTCCCCTCCAACGCCACCGTCCCCGCCCGCCATCCTTCCACGTGTGTGTCCCGCGATGCGCTGGTCCACACGCACCTGCCACCCGCAGTGCTGCCCCACCCCCACCCCGCCCAGCCCACCTCCCTGCCCTGCGGGGCTCAGCTGCTTGTCCGTGGCTCCCCTCCCGGTGGGGCCCACCCAGGAGTCCATTGAGGGTCACGGACTGTGGGGCTCTCCAGATCCTTCCCGCGTGGCACTGTGAGGAGAAGTGTCGTTTTCTCCTGTTGGATGCGGGAGCTGCTGGGCTGTAAGATCACCATCAGTCCTGTGGGATGGGCTTCTGTGCTGCGGGCTGAGGCATCGTGGGGTTCCCGACCCAGCCGGGCGGACACGGGGCCGTTGCCTTGATGAGCAGAACCGACCGACCCTGAGGGAGCCGGCACGTGTGTTTCTCATCGGTTGGGCACTCCTGGGTCCTGGTGGTCTCCGGTCCCTGCCGAGGAGAAGACCGTTGTGGTTCCTTGGCCAGCATTGCTGTCTTGTGGCTGATGACTTTTCTCCTTGTCCCTCTGGTCCTCGTGCAGGTGAATACACCCAGACAAGTGGAAGAGTGTTTTCTCCTCTGGCCGCCAAGCAGGCACCCTCTGCGTCGAGAGGTAGGAGGGCACTCAGCCCCCTTCTTCCCGAGGGATTCTCCCCAGGGATTCCACCCACACGGTTCGGGTCCCATGGTTGTGATCTGGTGGCGCCCGTGAGGAAGGGGCTGGCTGAGAAGCTGAGTGGCGGAAACCGCGGGCAAGCCTGGGATCCAGTCACACACCCCAGTAGGAGCCAGAGAAACGGCCAGGCCCCAGGGACTGGCCAGCCTCCCTCGTAACTAACCCAAACGCAGTGAGGAGGGCGACCCTTTGTCACCCATCAGGTTGGCAGAGGTTAAGCGGGATGATGATGCTCGGGGGCCCGCCAGTGCGTGAGGGCACGGCAGCCTCGCCCGTGGCTGGCAGAGTGTACATGGGGGAGCCTTTGCAGAAGGCCGTTTGCTGGCGTGTGTCAGCATCTCGGGATGTGTGCCGTGTGACGTGGGCCTCCTCCGACCCGGGGCTTCAGTTAGTGAGTGCGTGGTCATGTTGAGTGTCTAGAGGGGCAGAATGTGCCAAGCAGTCTGTGAGTCCCCATCGGCAGGGGGAAGAGTCAGCAACCTGTGGGACAGCCGACGACGCAGTACAGTGTGGGCGGTGAAAATAGGACAGATGGAGACGTACAGACGTGAAGCAGTGTTCCCGAGGTGCTGTGAGCGGAGAAGTCATCCCCCACCCCCGCGTGGAGAGGCATCCAGGACAGGGCTGACCCTCTGTGATCGCTTGCCCGGGCAGTCGTGTCAGAGTCCCACAGTCTGGGTGGCTTGAACTACAGAATGTATTGCCTTGCGGTTCTGGAGGCCAGAAGCCCGAGATCTAGGTGCCGCTGATGGTGGCTCTTGTGAGGGCTGCGGAGGGAATCTGTCCCGTCCCACCCCCCTCACTCCCGGGGCTTTGCTGGCTGTCCTGTGTGCCGGTCTGTCTCTAACTGGCCCCGTTTTATGGGGACATCAGTCCTGTTAGAGGAGGGTCGACCCTAATGAGCTCATCTGACCTTGATCACCCCTGTGAAGACCTTTGCTTTGTAGGTAGGGTCACGCCCTGAGGGACTTGGGGTTGAGATTCCAGCACGTGAATTTCAGGGGCACGGTGTGACCCCTAACACCCTCCAAAGGCTCTGAGGTAGGAGCACACGTGGAACGTTCCAGGGATGGAAGGAAGGCCTTCATGGCTGCAGGGGATGAATCCAGGGGCGAGGAGAGCAGGCAGCCAGGGGGAGGAGCCAGATCATGTGGGGCCTCATGGGCCCTGGAGAGAAATGTGGCTCCGCCCTGCTCGGGGCAGGAAAGCCCTGGAAGGTCCTGAGCTGGCTGCCTTTGCGGCCCTGTCCCCCGTCCTCACAGCCACGTGGAAGTGGAGGCTCCGTGCGGTGCCGGACCCGGCTGACATTCAGGCCCGCAGCTCCCCTGCTCCTCTGTCCTCAGCGAGCGGGGACCCTTCCCCCCAACCCCAGGTACAAGGAAAGCAGGCGAGGACGGGGGTGCGTGGAGTCAGGTCCCCTGGAACCATGCGCTGTCTCTCTATCCTTCGGCGCCTCCTCAGCTGCAGAGCGGGGTGACAGTAACCTCCCGGGTTATTTGAGGATTGAAATCTATGATCCCTGGATGGTGCCCGTCCCAGGTCCTGGCGTGGAGACGGAGCGCGCACCAGTGCCAATAGTTCCTGCCGTCACGTATCCTTTCTTGGGCTCCGGGCCGGGGTGGAAGCGGTGGTGCAGGAAGGGGTGGGAGGAGGGTGGCTCCCAAGGCACGGGGAAGAGACACCTGGCAGGGCCATGTGAGAGCCAGGGCGTCCCCAGGGCCGAGCCAAGGTTGGTTGCCAAGGATTTGCACTCAGCAGCCCTGGGGTAAGGTGGGGGATCCGCAGAGCATGGGCAGCGGCAGGGCCAGGGAGCTGCGGGGCCGGGGACAGGGGAGAAGCCAGGCCCAGGACTGTCCCTGTCTGTGCCAGGAGAGGGCCAGAGCCCGGCCACTGGGCTGTGAAGCCAAGGGGCCCTCCCTCCGTCCTCTCTGCTGCCCGGGGCCCAGTGCCCTCTGTCGTGGAATTGCCCACACGCCTGTCTCTCGCTGTCCCGGCCTCCCTTGTGAGCTCCCCGCGGACTCCATCTGATGGACGGATCCCCCCGGTCGGCACCCCGTGTCGGCTGATGGCGCGGAGACGGATATGGAAGGGGCTGGCGCCCGGGGGGCCCACGGGGCTGAGGTCAGGCCCACGGGTCACGAGCTCGGAGGCCGGCACGTCAGGCTCCTTGACCATTACGGTTCTGTGTTTCCGCAGCTGCGTGAGGCCCTGGGAGCTCTGGGAGATGAAGTTCGGCTGCCTGTCCTTCCGGCAGCCTTATGCGGGTTTCATCTTAAATGGGGTGAAGACCCTGGAGACGCGGTGGCGGCCCGTGCTGAGCGGCCAGCGGCACCGCACCCTGGCCGTCCACATCGCGCACAGGGACTGGGAGGACGCGGCCTGGAGGGAGCTGCTGGCCGAGAGGCTGGGGATGAGCCCCACGCAGATCCAGGCCTTGCTGCGGGACGGGGAGAAGTTCGGCCGTGGAGTGATAGCCGGCAAGTGGCGACCGCGCCCCGGGGCTGCCCCCCAGGGTCTCACCCGGGGCTTCGGCGCCTCGTTCTCTTTTGAACCGGTCGGTGTGGGGTTAGGGTTAGTTTTCCTGAGGCACCTCACCTTCGGAGGGGCCGGGAAGATCCCTGGGCTGGGGGTCGGCGGGCCCAGGTCCCCTCCCGCCCCTCTGGGCCTCAGTCCCCCTTTGTGCTCTGAGAAGCAGAGGTGGCTCCGGCTCTGCCCGTGGCGCTCGTCTCCGTGTGTGTACGTGTGCACGCGCACGTGTACACGCGTGTGTCTGTGTGCCCTGGCAGAGCCCGCGGGAGGCAGCATGGCAGCCAGAGCTGCGTGTGAGGGGACCTGGGAACTCAGGCTGCCCGCCCGGCTTCACGTGCCTGCCTCACCCCCGCTGCCCGTGGCGTCCTGAGGAAGTCCCCTAAGCCCCCCGGCGGGGGCGAGGTCCCGCATCAACCGCTGGCCCCCAGTGAATCGCTCAGGGACCTGATTGCCCGTAGGCTCCCTGCAGCGGCGGCCGGGGGCCCTCCTGAACTGTACCTGCTGCCTGCAGCGGTCGGGCTGGGGGCTTCCCGGGCCTTGGTGGGGTCATGGAGGACCAGACCTCTCCTTTTCATTGCTCTCCCTCCCTCCCTCGGCCTCGCCCTGAATTCCCTGAACCGAGGTTGGCAGGTGGGAAATGCTCAGCCAGAGGGACCCAGTTCTCGCCGGGTCCCCTCGACGACGTGGTCTTAGTCTCTAGCGGTCGTGACTTTGAATCACCTTGTTCTCCATCTGTGTGTTTCTGTCTTTGTGCACAGGGCTGGTTGACATTGGGGACACTTTGCTGTGCCCAGAAAACTTAGGTCCCAACGAGGTTGCGGAGCTGGAGAATCAAGCCCTGCTGCCCAACCTGCGGCAGAAGTACCTGACTGCGCTTGCCAACCCCCGCTGGCTGCTGCAGCCTGTCCCCGGGAGAGGCGGGAAGGACGTCTTCCAGGTGGACATCCCCGAGCACCTGATCCCCTTTGGGCAGGAGGCCTGACCAGACTGGGCTCTCGAGAGGAAGGTGATGGAGAGACCAGCTCATCGTGCCACCGTCCGCTCACCTTCACGCCCTGGACGTGCACGTCTGGTTCGGTCTGAATAGGCCCTCCCCTGGGGAGCGCTGCCCGCTCCGTGCTGTTCACGGAAGCAGACGTGCCCACCTGGTGCGGGGACGGGTTGGGACTCTCCTCGTGCGATGCCGCTCTGGGCTCAGCGATAGAGTCTCGAGGACTTTGACCTTTAGGAAAAGATGGCAGTGCCACTCGTTTTGGCCCTACTGATTCTGGGTGGTTGAGAGAAATGTGTTTTGAGGGTACCGGTTAGCGTTTTCCCCTCTTTGTCCTGGTCAGAACTCCCAGATGTTTGGAGTGCGTCTGGGGAACGAACGATGGGGGAAGGCTGGTGGCGGGCCTCGTGCACACGGGAGAGGACCGCGGGCCCAGAAACAGGGCGCGGTCTGTCCTTGCAGGTGACCCTGGCCCTGTTGTAAAGTGTCCCTTGGCTCACGAAGCGTGTGTGTTAGACGTGCTGCCCGGCCACTTCACGTCCGAAGACAGGCTCCTAAATACAGCTCTGACGGCAAAGTGAGAAGGGCTGTCGCTCACTTTGTGGAAATCTCTTACTTCTCTGTGGGGTTTGGGGCCATTTGTCAGCAAGCTTTCTAGGGGTTGTTACCTCTGACGGTGCTGGGCTTTCCCCCAGGTGTCGGCTGGAAGGGCCCGTCTCTTCTGCGGCAGACGGCAGTGTGCACGCCTGCAATCTGTGGAGCCCTCCTGCTCCTCATCCACCTCAGGGACCTTGTTTGGGGACGTGGCTAAAAGGGCCGCCAGCAGGAGGGAGAAACAGCTGTACAGAGACATCTCCGAGCCATAAGCCCGGTAAACCGTGGGGCTGGCGGGCAGTTCCCTGGCGCCGTCCCTTCCGGCGGTAGCCGGGGGCACAGAAGTGACATTCCAGGGAGTGCCCTCCCCACTCGGACTGCCCCGCTCACTGGGGCGATGGTTTTCCCTGGCTCATCCCGCTCCACCGCTCATAGAGCACATGCTAGAGAACAGGAAAGACTGGGTACCGCTGGGCCTCTGAGCACTTGGGGCTTTCTTCTGGGTGGTGGAATTGTTGTAATGGATTTGTGGGGAGCGTCTGGTAGCAGCCACTGGCTTCTTTCTCTTTGGGGCTGTTGCGCTGGTCCCGGGCTGAGCGGTTGCTCCCGGGTTGCCTTTTCTCTGAATGTTCTCGATGAGCAGAGGCTTGTCTCTCTGAAAGTTGGAGCTGCGGTAGATCTGAAATGAAACGAATCACTTGAGCCATTCTGGGAGAAAATACCCATTCCTCCCCGCCCACCCCCCCACCCCACCCCCCCGTCCATCATAATGGTCTTATCTGATTATGGAGGAAAGGTCTCTTTAAGTTCCTGGCAGGTTATCCCGCCTTGGAGTGTGCGCTCCCTAGAGCTCCCCGAGGTGAGCCTCGGTCGAGGTGTTACTGTCACTACCTGACATCTCGTGGCCTCTCTCGAGGGTCTGTGGGCACACCTGCAGGTCCTCTCGCAGGGGCTGTGGCTGAAGAAAGTTATTCTCGGAAATGAAACCCGTTCAGCACGTGGCCCATCTGGCCTCCCTGGAAGGGGCTCGAATAACAAGAGAACATGGGCAACGGAAGGGCTTTCTACTTTCCCGTCAGCCTCTTCTTCCCTGGAGAGCGGCCGGTCAGGCGTATTTTGCTGAATCCGTACAGGTTCAGTTGGCGGATGAAAGTCTTCAAGCTGTCTGTGTTGAAAATCCTGTCTGCGCCTCTGCGGTGAAGAGCCTCCCTCTGGAAGAGGTCTTCCTCGATGATCACCATGTCTCCCTCGTCATTCCAGCGCTCAGAGGTGAAGGTGGAATCCTCCACCATCCTCCAGAGCTTTCTTGGGAAGGAGAGCTCAAGGATACTCTCGTTGGCCACACGGTTGTTTGGGCCCTGTGGTGGCGGGTTGTCTTGGGAGCCAGGATCTGGGCTCTCGGCTTGGTCACCCTGCTTCTCCGAACTCTCCCTTGAATCCACATTTGGATCCGGGGACGCACGAGAGGGGACCCACATTGCTGGCTCTGCGTCAGCCGATGGGCCCAGCGTGGCTGTACACAGCTCATCGCTACTCTGACTAGCCATGGAGCCAGTCTAGATTGGGAGCATTCTCCACCCGAGACCGTATCACTGAATTCTCAGGGCAGAAATGCCTTTTACCAGAGCGGGGATGCCCAGTAAATAAATACTGTCTGCAAGATTCTAGAATCTCTTTAGTGGGGCAACCAGCCACTTAGGTCGCAGTCTTCTTTATTGGTCACATGATGTCACAGAGGCGGTCTGGAGAGGGAGCCTTGGCCAAGTGTGTGGGAGGGGATGGGAACGGGGTCCCCGGGGTCTGTCTTTTTTTCTAAAAGTCTCAAAAAGCGTGGTTCAAGTTCCCGGGAAAGACTCCCGTCTGCCGCCAGGCACCTTGTTTCAAGGGGCCAGGCCCCAGATGGGTTGAGAAACGTGATCCTGTCTCCACTGCCATCCCTTGATGCTGGCTTCTGATTTGCTCAAGGGCCAGGCCCTGGCGAGGCGTAGCTTGGCTGCCACTGAGACCACAGGGATCACGTGGGCCACTGGCGACTGTCCCTCCCAGAAGATGGGGCTCCCTAGCGGGCTGGTTGGCCTAGCCTGAGTCGGTGCCCACCCCCCCATCCCCCTTCCAGCTCTGGTCGCTTGCAGCTGTTCCTGCCAGCTGGTCGGCCCTGCTTAGATGGGCCCAAACAAAGAGTCCTGATTTCCTGCCTCCCAGGTCAAGCTGTCCCCGACTAGGGCTGTGCGCGACCTCACATTCAACTCGAATGTTCCCCAAGCACCTCAGACACAGCCCTGCCCACGATGCCGCGTGGGAGGGCATAGCCACGTGCCCTCCGCTGGGCATCGAGCCTCCTTTTGAGCTCTGCCTGCCCCCAGACCTCATCCCTGTGCGGATCACAGAGGCATTGTCTTCAGCGTCCATTTCTTCCCGTAGAAGCCCTTCTCGTGGCCCAAGAGCACTCACTTTTGGAACACCTGCGTGTGTCCTTTTCCCATCGCCTTCCCAGACCGTCGGATTCAGCCTCCCTGGAGGCTGCCTCGAAAGCCCTGTTTCCTTTCCGCAGTGGGGTGGTTTGGCTTCTGCTCCCCCCCGATCCTGGCCTCCCACGTCCACCTTGGGTCTCCGTGGGTACTTGCCCTTTGAAGGACTTGATTTGGGGCTTCAGCGTGTAGCCTGTCCCATTGAAAGCAAGCATTTCACTGGTGCGCTCCCAGGCCAGGCCTGCTCTCCTTCCCCACGCCCGCCCCTGCCCCCCCTCCACCTCCACCCCCGGGGCCCTGTCCCACTGTTACCTTGAGGATACATAGAATGATTCTGTTTGCTTTCAGCTTAGACACTTTTGAATGGGCCTACATGACACGGACTCAGTCCCAAGGAAATTTCCTACTTGCCAACCTAGACGTGACCGGAGGAAGCCCCCATCCACGTGCATTTGGAAATAGATGAGGGTCTGGGTGTCGGACGCGCTGAAACCCGAATGAGAGTCGTCCGTCTTCACCGTAGGTGGGAGGATAGGTTGGTGGGTTTGGTGATGCGCGTTCTCTGGCCGTTGTGGGCGACTTTGTCCTTCATAGTCACTGTGTAGGGGACAGAGTGGCACCTTGGAAAGGCCCGTCTGCGAGGATCCTAGGTCCCTGTCCCAGCTCTGCCACTAAGCAGGGTCATCTGTCCTCTGTGGGCGCCACTGCCCTATTTCTGAAAGGGGAGAGCTAAGAGGGTGTGGAAGAGGATCTCCCGAGGTGCCTTTCAGCCTAAGGACTGGCATCCTGGATGGAGCTCCCAGGCCTAGATTCGGGCCTGCTCCCTGGTCTTTATGCTTCTAAACTGGTTTACAAAGCATTCTTCAGGTCATGTCCTCCTGTAGGGACATGACCTCGGAGGCTGCGAATTTTGGTAGAGGCCGTCGGTGGCTCCTCAGAAGGGGCCCGAAGGCTGGGGCCTCCTTGGGCGAGCCTGCCTGCGTGGCCTTGCCTGCTGCCCCCCTCCTCGGGCCCTCCCTCGCCCCCTGCGTCCCGTAGGAGCTGCCTCCTTCCTGGTCCCCCTCCCTCCCAGGTGCCAGCCAGGCCCCAGCAGTGGGTTTGTGTGGCACCGTGGGGTCTTTCTCAGCCGGGTCTCGGGACCTTTCACTTGGGCAGGCACAAGCCCTGGTGACGTCCAAGGCCTGCCTTTCCCAGCCTTGCCCTCCAGCCCCTGCCCTTGGCTTCTGCACCCTGATGCCCCCAGCCCAGAGGCCCTCCAGCCGCTCCCCTCCCTCGCTGCCGCCAGGGTCTTGGGGTGTCTGCCAGCGTTAACTTCCCTCCAGTATCTGAGGAGGCTCCTGGAGGGGCCTTATCCCAGTAGGCACTGGAGCCTTACAGTCAGTCCCAGGCAGTCTCATTCCCTCCCTCCCCGTGGCTCAGCCATGAGCAGCTCAGCAGGCCGGGTTCCCGTTGGACAGGAGGGCCCCAGGGCAGGAGCAGGGACAGGGCGCCGTCACACGGGAAGGTGCTGGGACTGGACAGAAATGCCGGCACCTGGCAGTGTCAGATCTCAACAAACCACAGACGAGCCCCGCACTGTCTCTGCTTCTCCTTGGCACCTTCCTTTCTTGGGCCTGCTTTTTGTCAACTGAAAGACACCGTGTAACACTGAGAAGAGCAATGAATCGCCAGTCAGAAGGTCAGCCACGGGCTGGGGTGGGTGGGAACAGCATGGGCTCGAGAGGAATTCAGACCAGGGCTCTGGTCCCCACCCCGTCACTTACCAGCATGTGATCCTGGGAAGATTCTCAAGCCCCGTGGCCTCGGGTTCTTCACCTGTGAAGCGAATGGGTGTGATGAGCCCTGTCTTGGGTTGCAGGGATGTGTGTGAGCTACGTAAAGCAGCTCACAGGGCCTGGCGTCTGTTGGAACTTTGATGATGGGCAGTTATTTCTCGTGTTGTTTGGCCTCAGACCCTTCCCCTCTCTCCTCTGGCATTTGGTTGGGAGGTTTCTTGTCCCGGTCATGTCAGAGAATATGCAGCTCAATAGGATGTGGAAAAGCTAATTAGCCAAACAAGATGTTTCATGAATAAAACTAAGTAAATTTTCCCAGTTAGAGGATGTGTTAAATTCGGGTGGGGAGGAGTGTTCCCAGTGGGATACAACACGAAGCTCCAGGAAATAGAATCAAGGAACAAGGCTTTGCATCCCTCCCAGATGCTCTTCCATCCAAACCGTTCCTTTGCTTCATTTCAGCCCCACCAGACATCGAGTCCTTGATTACAATTGCCAAATTACAGTCACCATAATGATTAAAGCTAATTAACACCTTGGGTTCTGGTCCCCCCCAGAACAGAGAAAAGAGGGCCTGTCCACGGACTTCTGGGCATCACGTCAAGGGAGTGTGACCGCATTTCTCCAGATGTTGCATATATAACACCTACTTCTTCACTATGGTCAACAGCAATGCGACAAGAGCCAGGAACCCTTCCTTCCTGCCCGAGTATGAGATTTCTCTCGGGTTTATCCGTGATCCAGAAGAACACCTCACAGCAATGTCGCATTTCAGACTTTCCCCCCAAACCCAAGTCACACCGCCTGCAGGTCTGGCTGCTGCCACCACCCAGCTTCATCACCATCACCTCCCACAGAAGGAAGCCCCACTTCCCAAAGCCCCAAACTGCCCTGGCTTGGGGCACTTACCCTCCAGGGCCCGCTCCTGGAGCCTCACTGCCTCGTCCCGTGTTGACTTGTTCTGTGGGACTTAGGGGACGTCTCACCACGTTCCTCATGTGACTGCAGCTCCCAGACCATCACTCTTCGTGTGGTGTGTCCTGCTTTTCCTAGCGTTCCCGCTACTAACACAGGGCCTTCCGGAGAGCAGAGGCTCCGTCGAGGTCTGCCGAATAAATAAGCCGGAAAACGGGGCTTACTTACTCAAATCAATTTTTTCATACTTTCGTAAATCACCGTGCAAATCCAACTAAACAGAGATAGCTTAGTTTTACAGAATGACAGACAAGAAGGATAAGAAGCAAAAACTCAGTACGATTACTTTTATTTTTCTAATTCTTCCCCCATCTATATTACTGCTAAGTACTTTCACATTTCCAGAGCAGTTCTGATTCCAATTCTATGTTATCTGCTTCAGGGTCACAAAACGAAATGGGAGATTTCCCAGTCTCTTTTACAAAACAGCAAAACCCTTGTTCTTAAACTGGGTAATTATAAACACATTCTAATCAATGTCATTCACAAAGTTAGACACTGAAGCTTGTTTAGTCTTCCATTAAAAGGAATAACGTTTGAAAAACTCCTAAAGAAAACACGGGTGATATTCCATGTCATCAGACACAACAGGAACCCAAAGATGCAGCACACCGGGTTCCCCCCACTCGCAGGGGCCCTCACTACTTGGAAACTCGACCGCTCCCTCTTCAAACTCAGAGTGAAGGACCAACCTCACTTCCTACCAGTGAACTTGGGCCTGGAAGGAGCCTGGCTGCTGCTCTGGCTCAGGGTCCCTGTTCCTCATCGCTCACACCCTCTGCACACAGGGATGGGAAGGACCTGGGATCGGATCCAAGCTACTGACCAAGAGCAGATGCCCCAGGATCTGACACTTGCTGGTCTCCGCGTGGGCCCGGGGACCCCAGAGGAACTCGTAGCGGGCGGGGTCGCTGTGGGGCACCTGCCGGTACTCCACGTAGCCCTCCTGCACCCACACTTTGGTGAGGAGCTCCCTGGGCTCCCCGTAGATGTAGTGCTCCCTCCCGGCACACACCCCAATCTTGCTAAGTGCTCCCCAGACCTCCTCCCCAGGGGCAACAAAGTCGTCCTCCAGGAGGATCAGGCCCAGGGGCAGCACCAGGAGGCTGGTCTTGTGCACGCTCGGCCTGTCACTCAGCATCCCATCGTAGGTGAGGCCCAGGAGCTGGGATTCTAGCCATAGCACACCTGAGACCGGCCCCTTATACCTGTTCCTAAGCCTCTCTGAGACCCGGATACGTAAGTCAGCACTCGCTGCCAAGTGCTCAGCCCGCCTCAGGGCCTCCCAGGCCTGAAGGCGGGGAAGGGTATAAGGGTCAGGGTCTCACAGAGACTGCGGAGCAGGTGTAAGGGGCGGGGTCTCAAAGAGGCTAGGGAAGGGTATAAGGGGCGGGGTCTCAGGCGGGCACAGGAGAGAATCCCAGGTCCTGCATGGAGTCAAGTTGAGAGCACTGAGGGAGGACTGCGGGAAACCTGGACACCGGAACAGATTTGGCCCTGGGAGGCCATAGTGGGGGATGAGCACGTGCAGCACTTCCTGACATCCGGGCCTCAGAGAAGCTGGGGACCTGGGATCAGAGGCGGGGCCTCCACTGGGGAGAGTGGAGAATCCCGGGTCCTACCATGAGTCAAGGTGAGGACCCTGAGGGAGGACTGAGGGGATCCTGGACCTGAGAACGTGGGTGGAATGTGGTGTGTCCTGGAGAAATCTGTCCCTGGCCTCAGCTTGTGGAAGCCCCATGGCGTGATGAACAGGTGGCAGCCTGTCCTGACTTCCTCATCTGGGTCCCACAGAGACTGGGCACCTGGTATGAGGGGCGGGGTCTCAGGGGGGGAGGGGGGAGAGTCACGTGAGCCCACAGTGAGAGTGAGCACCCTGAGGGAGCACTTAGGGGACCCCACTGAAACCCGCCCCTGCTGCCAGGCCAGGGAGGCCCTGGGTGGCATGAGCACACGAGGTGTGTCCCAACTTCTGCATCCGGGACCTAGAGAGAATGGGGAGCTGGTGTGAGCAGCGGCGTCTGGATGAAGACGGTCCAGTCCTGGACCTGCAGGGACGTTAGTTGGAGACCCTGAGGGAGGGTCGGCACTTGGACTCCAGAACCCCGGGGCCTCTCTCCACCCCTGCTGTGCCCCTGGGGCCTGGGCTTTTGGCTCCAGGTGCCACCCCCGAAGGGCAGCCTCGCAGGTTGGACCCGGTGAGGGTCTGGGTTGAGGGGTCAGGAGGCTCAGGCCCGGGGGGGTGGAGAGGGCCTGTGTGTGAGGCGCCCCAGGATGAGCCAGGGCAGGAAAGGCCTGATTCACCCTCGTGGAGAGCTGTAGGTCCCCAGCTCCCTGAGAGCAGTGACCCCAGGGGCCCGGCTGTCCCTTGTCCCCCACGGGAGCCCAGGCAGGGAGGCTGGGATGACGTGCCTTCCTGCTGCACCGTGCTTGGGGGTGCTGAGCAGCTCAGGCTTCAGGGGGAATCGGTCAGCAGGGGTCAGGTCAGGCTCCACGGGAATAGGGGCGAGGATCCTGGGGCCGGACTGAGGATGCAGCCTTCCAGAACAGAGGGCACCCTGCGTGGCGTCAGGGCAGCCTGCTGGGGAGGGGGGACCCGGTGTGGGAGGATGGCGTCGGGGCATCTAGGGAGCACATCTGCTCAGCAGCGGGAGGAGCCCCAGAGCCGCCAGGAGTCAAGGTGAAGACCCTGAGTGAGGGGTGAGGGGACCCCACCCTCACCACAAAGAGGGAGCCCACAGGAATCCCTCCAGCCAGCCCTGGAAACCCCCGCAGGGCCCGTACGCCAGCCTCCTCATCCAGACGGCTGGTCTCGGCCAGGGGGCCTTGCTCCGTGGGTCTGGCCTCAGGCTCCGGCAGGGGGCGCGGTGAGCACTGGGGAGACCCCTCCTCACACAGAGGACTTGGAGCCCAGCCGGCCCTGCCTCTTTTGTCACCCGTGGGTGTCCCAGAATAGGTGGGAGCATTGACGGCCCTCACGTCCTCTCCTGGTGTCTTCTGGAGGTGAGGCCTTGGCTGAAGGAGATTGGTCACAGTCAGCAGAGGGGGCTGTCCCAGGCCCTGCAGGGTGTCAAGGTGCAGACTGAGCCGACCGCCATCGTCCCAGCACAGATGGACCCCACGGACTTTGGTTGTCCCCTGTGACGCCTGTTAGCCCCTGCGCAGGTGTGGCCAGTATTCGGGGCCCCACACTTCTTTTCAGTGCAGGGAATTTGTCTTGAGAATTTTGACTCAGGACAGCAGACAGCAGGGCCCAGGCCCTGCCATGGGGAAGGGGTGGCCCTGCCCTGAGTGAGCACAGAGGGGGCCACCCACGCCAGGACAGTGGGAACCTCACAGAGTCCAGCCCAGTCCTCCTGCCAGCACCGAGGGGCCCAGGGCTGTGCCACAATCTACACAAGAGGTGCCTCCTCCATTCCTCTTACAGGGGCTCCAAGAACCGGGAGGTGAAGGCCCAGGTCTGAGGACCGTGTCCTCAGGCCACAGAGCAGAGGAGGTCCAGGCAGTGCCAGGAGTCAAAGGGAGGTGCGTGCCCTGAGTGTGTACCCAGGGGCTCCCCCTCCCAGAACAGAGGGGACCCCACAACACCCGAGTCACCCCACCGTCCTGTTCAGCCCCAGAACCTGGGGCCGTGCTGGCTGCACCCTGAGGAGCCCCATCACTTCCTTCTTCAGGTTGGCAGGGGACAGGCCGCCCAGGAGGACCGCCCCGGTGAGGCCCGAGGGCACCCCACAAGATGAGACCTGTAAGTGACTTTTGTCAGAGCTGCCCAGGGTGCCTTTCTCTGCCGAGGCCGCTCACACCCCCTCTCTCCCCCAGGTCCGTGGTCCCTACCTGTCACCCCTGCCCACACTCCCGTCGGCGGCCCGACCCCAGTCATCATGCCCCTGGTCGAGATGAGTGAGCTCCGCCAGCCGGAGGCAGACCTTCAGACCCCAGTCCCAGCCATGGGCCCGGTGGAGGCGCAGCTGTTGGGGGCTGAGGGGGAGGAGGCCACATCCCCCTCGTCCTCCTCCTCCTCGTCCTCCTCTTCTTACTCTGTCCTGTTCCTGGACACCCTGGAGGAGGTGGCTGATGCTGGAGAACCAAGTCCCCCCCAGAGCCCCTCCCCCACTGCCATGGCCACCCCTCCTTGGAGCCAGTCTGAAGACGACAGCCTCAGCCCCCAAGATGAGGAAGGGCCGAGCACCTGGCATGACCAGGAAGATGCTAATCCCTTGCACCTAGACCGACTACCACTGAAGGTGGCTGACCTGGTGGTGTTCCTGCTCCTCAAGTATCGCACCAGGGAGACAACCCCCAAGGCGGAGATGCTTGATGTCCTCTGTGACCATCGGGACCACTTCCCTGTGGTCTTCAGAGAAACTTGCGAGTGCATGCAGCTGGTGTTTGGCGTGGACGTGAAGAGGGTGGACCCCAGCGAGCGCACGTACGAACTGGTCCCCACCCTGGGCCTCACCTGTGATGCAGTGCTGGGCGATGGGCCGAGCATGCCCAAGGCTGGCTTCCTGGTGCTGCTCCTGGGCCTGATCCTCCTGGAGGCCGACTTTGTTGCCCCTGAGGAGAAGGTCTGGGAAGTGCTGAGCATCATGGGGGTGTATGCAGGGAAGCAGCACTGCATCTATGGGCAGCCCAGGGAGCTCTCACCAAAGTGTGGGTGCAGGAGGGCTACGAGGAGTACCGGCAGGTGCCCCACAGTGACCCCGCCCGCTACGAGTTCCTCTGGGATCCCCAGGCCCACGCGGAGACCAGCAAGTGTCCAGTCCTGGGGCATCTGCTCTGGGTCAATGCATGGGATTCCAGGTCCTTCCCATCCCTGTGTGCAGAGGATGTGAGCGATGAGGAACAGGGGCCCTGAGCCAGAGCAGCAGCCAGGCTCCTTCCAGGCCCACGTCCAGCAGCTTCTCCCGTGGGGCAGGAAGGGAGGCTGATCCTTCACTCTGAGTTTGAAGGGGGAGCTGTCCGCCTTCTAAGCAGTGAGGGCCCGGGCCAGAGGGGGGAACCCGGTGTGCAGCATCTTTGGGTTCCTGTTGTGTCTGATGACGTGGAATGTCATCTTTGTTTTCTTTAGGAATTTGTCAAATATTGTTCCACTTGAAAGAAGGCTTAATGAGCTTCAGTATCTAAGTGTGTGAATGACTTTAATCACACATGTATTTGCACTAATTCGGTTCAACGACAAGAGTTTTGCTATTGTGTAAAGGAAACCGTAAGATTCCCATGTTATTTTGTGACCCTGAACAAGATAACATGGCATTGGAATATGAATCTCTTGGAAATAAGAAAGAACTTTAGAATGCAATGGATGAGGTCAAGAAAAAGAGGAATAAAAGTACAAGTTAGTTAATTCTCACTTCTTGTGCCTTCTCTTCTGTCATTTTCCAAAACTAATATGCATACATATATGTATGTGTAAATATCAGATCAGCATCGTTCACTTAAGAAATAGCTGAAAATTAATCTGAGTCAATAAGCCCCCTGCTCACTGGCTTGTTTATTCCGCCGACCTCCACGGAGCCTCTGCTCTCTGGAAGGGCCTGTGTTAGTAGTGGGGCCACTAGGAAAAGCAGCACACAGCCGCACCTAGAGTGATGGTCTAGGAGCCGCAGTCACATGAGGAACGTGGTGAGACGTCCCCTAACTTCCACAGAACAAGTGAACACGGGACGAGGTGGTGGGGCTCCAGGAGCGGGCCCTGGAGGGTAAGTGCCCCGAGCCAGGGCAGTTTAGGCCTTTGGGAAGTGGGGATTCCTTCTGTGGGAAGTGAGGGTGATGAGGCTGGGTGGTGGCGGCAGCAGGCGTGTAGACGGAGTCTTAGGGGTGAGAAGCAAATCTGAAATGGGACATGCAAATTAGAGGTTTCTCTTCCGTCGTGGATAGATCTTCTGGGGCAGGAAGAGAAGGTGCACTTTGGGCAGAGACCCTCAGAGTCCTGGTTATTCTGCCTGCGCCTAAATACACTCAACATCTTCCAAATGGGGAGGGGTGAGTGGACTTTGGTTTCGCTCACAATTTACTCAGCCCTGAGGCATACAGTTGAAGCAGCTTTGGTAACCACCCCCAGACTGTTGGCAGGATTTTAATGGGGCAACTTCTTTGAAAGTGGCTTCTGGACACTTAAACTGATGGATCAGCTTTCCTAGGTGGTCGGACCCCAAAGCCTTAGGTGAGGAATGGTCATAGAAACCATGGTGGCAAAACCACCGAGTGAAGCTGAATTCCACACATCTCAGGAGCCTCCTTGGAGGTGAAGGACGGCTCCTTGTGCGTATCCTAGCGGAATGCTAGCAAGAAAACTCACTAGCCCTCCTCCCACAGTCTGGTGTCTGGTCCTTGCCCCACAGGAAGGTCGTGGCTGTCAGGGTGCCCAAGGGCACCTGTGCAGGTGCTCAGGCACGTTCCATCGTGTGGCGGCAGCTGAGACTCCCAGGCTGAGTGAGGTGCGTCCTTGCGTGAGGAGGAAGGGGCACATCCTCAACCTGCTGTGACTACGGGCTTGATTGCAGAGGGAAGGGCAGGAGGTGCTCTGGAGGGAATAGGGGGAACCCTCCCTGTTGACGTTCACAAGAGCCTTGGAAAGTCAATGGGATCTTGTATTAGAAAGTACCCATCACAGAGAAGTGACTAGAAGTAGTTGCAGATTCAAGGCCCATTTGGCTTTGTCGGAAGCTCCTCCACCTAATGAACGGAATTTTTTTCAACGCAAAGTTATAGCAGCTGCTTTTTGTTGAGCACCTAGTACACAGCATTGCAGGGGAGAGACTCACTCCAAGTCCTGGCCCATATGTTGTCTTCCTCTGCTTCCTGGCAGCTGCCTGCAGGGAATCTGGGATCCTTTATGTAAACCCACAAATATTTAAAAATAAATGGTGTTTAAATCACTGTTTTAAATACAAAGACAGAAGAAACTTTCCACTTAAACTAAAATAATACATTGGTGCGGAAACATTGTGGATTCTGGGCAGTGCAGAAGGTGTCCTAGGGGTGGGACATGCAGAGGGACCCAGGAGGGGCCGAGATCCCCGGGAGCAGGGGGCAGGGATGCAGCCTAGGAGCCTGGAGCTGAGCTGCAAGCAAGAACCCCATGAGGAGCCTGCAGTCCTCTCACCACTAGCCTCATCTGGGGACAAGCCTTCCATGCCCTTCCCTTGCCCACGTGGTAGGGCCTGGCCGGGTGGAGAGCAGACTCAGGGATGGGGAACTGGCACCTGAGCCTCTAGGGGGAGGAGCCCACAGTGCCCAGGTGGGAACCGTGGCTTATAGGTCAGTAGGACCCTTATCGTGTCTCCTGGGGGAAGCAGTCTCGCTTTGGGAACCATAGGTCCTGCCAGCCCTGTCAATGGGGCACCAGTAGCCACATGAGGCTGCTATTGAGTACTGACATGTGATTGGTGTGTCCCAGGGCCTGGACTTCTACCTTAAAACGCTTTAAAGTTAAATGTCAATAGCTAGATGTGCCTATAGCTAGATGGCTGGACAGCCCAGGTGTGGAACTACGGACCCTGAACTTGGGGGACAGGGGGAATCTATGGACAACACATCAGGCCCCCAAGCCCAGGGCTTCCCAGGGCTGAGATCGTCCCGTGGGGTTGCCTCAGCCCTCCCTCGGTCCTCACTTTCCCTCCCAGCTGGTCTGGGCCCCTCCCTCTGCCCAACTGCCTTTGGTCCCCTGAGACCCAGGCCCTCCCCTGCCAGGACCCCTGAGAGGGAAGCGGGAGTCGCGGGTGGCGCTTATACCCACAGCCCTGCCGGGGGTCTCTCAGGGCTGACAGCAGGGCCGACCTGGATGCCTTGCGGCCTCCGAGTCCCCCTCACGGTTGTACCTTGACTCCCGGTGGGGCTGGGCTCCTTTCCTCTGCCAACCTGGCCCCGGCCTCCCTGACCCAGGCCCTCGCCTCCCCCTCCCAGGGGGATCAGTGCGCGACCCACCTGGATAGCATGCCGGGGTGCTCCCAGGGCTGTCGGGAGGGCCTCAGATGCACCCCCTGGGGGCCCGCAGTCCTCCTCTGGTCCTCACCTCGACTCCAGGCAGCACCTGGGCCCCTCCCTCGGCCCACCTGAGACTGTGCCCCTCAGACCGAGCCTCTGACCCCCCGAGATCCCTGAGGACTTGGGGGCGGTGGGCAGGGATGGGCAGCCGGACAGCCCGGCCCGGTGTGCCCCAGGAGTCCCAGTACGGGTGGAGTTGCATGCTGGGGGACCCTTTGTTGCGGGCCTGCTGGACCCCTCCATCCTCACTCAGGAGGGTCCTCCTCAACCCCTCAGAGAAAGGCTGCAGTCCCAGCACAGATGCTGGATGGGGGGCTGCCACACCCATGACCGTGGGCGGAGTACAGAGAACCGCACACCTTCCCCTCGGGGCTCCTCACCAGCCACCAGACTTTGGAAAGCTGTTTTAAGAAAGGTTTAGTTTTGGGCCTCCCTGGTGGCGCAGTGGTTGAGAGTCCGCCTGCCGATGCAGGGGATACGGGTTCGTGCCCCGGTCTGGGAGGATCCCATATGCCGCGGAGCGGCTGGGCCCGTGAGCCATGGCCGCTGGGCCTGCGCATCCGGAGCCTGTGCTCCGCAACGGGAGAGGCCACAACAGTGAGAGGCCCGCGTACCGCAAAAAGAAAAAAAAAGAAAAAAAAAAAAAAAAAAAAAAAAAAAAAGAAAGGTTTAGTTTTAGCTGAAGAGGCCTGAGCAGTGGCAGGTGATTTAGGGGAACGCTTGGTTTGATGATTAGATCATGTTACCTGTTGGAGTTACGTGATTGTCACTTTTTCATCGTGATTCATAGTGAGAAATATATTTTACATGTCTGTGTAGTGTAGTGTGTGTCCTATACATATACCTATATATCTATAACGTGTGTGTAGAATATATGTGTTTATATACCCATGCATCGACACACCACCACACGTATGTATAGGGAACGCATCATGTATGTTCCAGTACCCACACTGAGGTCATCCACAGGGCCCTGAAGGGCACAGACACTCAGGCCCCGTGGGGATGCCGAGAGTCCTCCAGCCCGGCCGTCCCCATGCTTTGAATGCAGGCTTGCCGCCTGCCTGACAGCCAGTGTGCCCGGGGAAGTGAGCCTGCAGGAGAACGTGGGGCCACCACGCCGCTGGGAGAGAAGGAAGCAGAGTGGGCAGTGGAAGGAGAGAGCAGGGCCCAAGCCTGAGCATAAGAGCCGCCTTCAGAGGGCCTTGCCTCGGACCCCCACATCCAGGACCCTTCTCCATCCTCACGCCCTCAGTCCCAGACCCTCACCCTCTTCCCTGGCCCTCGTGTCCATTTCACGAGAGATGGTGAGCTGATGGGGCTGGGAGGCCACGTGGGCAGAATCCAGTGTCAGGCGCTCATGGGCACTAATGCCTGACTTCCCCGTGTTTTCTCCATTATGTGGCCTGAGGCATCAGGTAGTAGGACCCCATTGAGGACAGCTGAATCCCCCTTGACTGTTGGGGAGACAGGTCAGGCCAGCGCGGGGACGGGGCTTTGCACATACACGAAGCTCAGCTTCAATAAGAGTCCTTCTAGTGATAAGCTGATCAAATCATGGAGACTCCCTATGCCTCGATTTCTCCATCTGTAAAATGGGCCTCGTAATAGTACAAGGCAAAAGCATTGGTGTGGGTTTCCCCATGATGTGACCTGTTTGTAAAAAGCCTGGGCCAAATGAAGTGGTCGGTGGATGTAGCTCTTGTTACTGAGTGTGTAAGAAAGATGCGCCCTCCCCCATGCTGTGACGATTCCCAAGCAGTCCATGTCTTGTGATCCCTGCATACGTGGATTAGTGCAGTTTTTCTTTTCTCGCTGAAAATTTGTCATCAGAATGCTTGGATTCGTCTTACTCTTTTTCTCGCTTGCCCCTGTGCAAGATGAGGCTATTGATTTGAGGTGTTGCTTCCATTTGAACACAGGTGTTTGCAGCTTTAACTCCCAAGTGCCTCTTTGTCCGCGTGCCATAAGTCCTGGGGGGTTTGGTATGTGTTTTCTTCATTTCAAAGTATTTCCAAATTTCCCTTGTGATGTCTTGTATGATCCCTGGGCTATTGTTATGGACTGAACTGCGTCCCCCCAAATTTTGCATGTTGAAGCCCTAACCCCTAGAACCTCAGAATGTCACTGTGACGGGAGTTAGTGGTTCTTAGGTTGAAATGAGGCCACTGGGATGACGTCTAAAGCAAGATGGCTGGTGCCCTTGAGGGAAGAGCAGATCAGCACATGCAAGGAGAGAAGGCAGGGGCTGGGGGTGTGTGCACAGAGGGTGACCATGTGAGGGGCGGTAAGAGCACGGCCACCTGCAACCAAGGATACCGGCCGCAGTACAAGCCACCCCTGCTGGACCCTCCCTCTCGGCCTCCCAGTCCCCACCACTGTGAGAACCTGTGTCTGCTGTTTCAGCCCCTCATCCTGTGCTGTTGGATTAGGTATCGCCCCAAACTAACGCGGTTATCTGGGGACGCACGGCTCAATTTCCCTCTATTTGCAGATTTCTCACATTTCCTTCTGTTATTGATATCTAATTTCACTCTATTTGGACAGAGAACATGCTTGGTACCTTGGGTCAAATTCCCCTCCTCCCCCAACCCTCCATTTTTTTCGTTTTTGTTTTTTTGGCCACGCCACAAGGCTTGGGGGATCTTAGTTCCCCGACCAGGGGTTGAACCCGGGCCACCACAGCGAAAGCATCGAGTCCTAACCCCTGGAACTCCAGGCAATTCCCACTCCACCCCCCACCCCACCGAGCAGTGTTTGGGAGGGGATGTCACCCTATCGCTGTGATAGCCAGCCACAGAGTCCTGGCCGGGTCCCCCGGCCCATCCCCCACGCGTGGAGGCAGCAGCTGTGAGCTGGGGGTGCGCCGTGGCCTTCAGTGCTCTGTACACATCACTGGGCACTGACCCTTCTCACTGTCTTCGTGGGGACGCAGGCTCAGGATGCCCCCACCCCCACCCCCGAAGCTGGGACCCAGCACATTTCCAGAATTTACATCGTTGACCAGTGCGAGCCGGATCAGTCACGTGTGTGCCCGCATGGTGCTGAGTCCTCGGGGCCCTGCCGCGGCTGGTATTGGCACAGGCGGCAGCGAGGGCGACGAGGCCGCGGCTGGTGGACAGGCAGCCCCGGGCTGCCCACTGGGCTGTAGGAGGCTCCGGCAGAGCTGGTAGCAAGTGAGTCCGCCATCGATCGCCAGCCTCACCTGGCTCTGCCCGTTTTGGCCGCCAGGGTCACCCTTGCAGAGTCTGGAGCACTTGTGATGCAGCCCTCTCTCTCTCTGAGCCACCCTTTCTGGTTGAGAAGCCTTTCCACTGTCCTAGACACTGTCGCCTAGGACGCCCTGGGAACAGAAGTCAAGCCCAGGGCTCGGAACCAGCCTGGACTCTCCTCTGGTGGCCCGGGCACGAGTGGTTCGGCGACTCTCTGTGGCTGTCACAGGTCAGACTGAGAAGCCCCTTCTCGCGCCCCCTTTACTCCCGCGGGAGCTTGGGCCGCCACCTCTACCCAGCCCAGGAGGGCGGGAGCTCAGTGCGCAGACATGCGGTGCAAAGTCTAGAGGGACTCAGCGCTGGCGAGAGGTACGCCGCTGGTCTCTTACTGACGCCAGGCAGCCTAGACTTCGTAAATCAAAAGGCGCCTTTGGTGAAAAGCAGAGAGCTTGATATTACAGTCCGCACAATCTCCCCTTTCTCTGTAGAGTTACACGGAAGCAAGTTCCCCCCCACGGGCTGAGGTGAACTGCAAAGTGGTTTGTAAATAGGAGCATCTCCCTGTGGTCCCAGGTCAGGAGGCCTACGGAAGTCCAGGACCAAGAGGAAAGCAACCTGCTCCTTAAAAGTTAAGGCCTGCCTCAGTCAAGGAACCCTACAAAGGGGCTGAACGCGCATCGGCGGGACTCAGGCTGTAAGCGTGAGCAGCCCGGGCTGGGTGGCACCTGCAGGTCAGCACCCGGGGTGACGGCGCTCCTGTCCCGCACCGCCCAGTGCGCCCTTCGCAGGGGGCCTGCTCTACCTGCAGCCACAGTGCAAACAAGGGAGCCGCCAGTCTTTTGGTGCTGGTGGACGGCTGTGTGCGCTCTCTCCTCCCGCTGAGCTCGGGGCTCTCATATCGACAGTATGACCCTGGAGCTTTACTTCCTTTGCTCCTTTAGGCAAGCACTCTTTAGAGGGGCTCGTCCACAAGGACTCGCGCTATAAGCTCGACACCCCAGCGCCCAGAGGGTGGTGGAGCATGGAGCCCTGGAAATGTTTAGCTCGAAAAGGCACGGAGAAGAGAACCAGGAAAATGTCACCAGACGCCGGACCCGCAGAGAAAAGCACACCTCAATCCTGCTGTCCAGACACCAGAGAGCACCCCCAAACTGAACACCCGCAGGCCCCTGGCAGGGACCGTCCCCTCCACACCTGTGCGTCTCAGGACAGTAAGGGCTCTTTTCAGGCCTCTGACCAGGGGAGGCCTGAGCTCTTCTCATCTGTCAAATCAAGACCCTGCTGGACACGGTGTCCCCGCGACTGTGAAGCCGCAGATGCCAGGCCCTTCCTTGTGCTTCTCAAGCCCTTGAAGGGTCTCTCTAGTGAGTGGACGCAGGGCGTCTGAGGGGCTTCACCGGCTGTCTGCTAGGTGCCCGCACTGTGCCGGGGGTGGGCTGTCACCTGTCATCGTTTCCTGCTGAGGGGACTCAACTGCTCAGCCAGGCCCAGGACGGAGGCGCCAAACACGTGTTGGGCGAAACATTGCTCTCATGTCCCCACGCTCTTTATTGCCCTGCAAGGTTCTGGCCGCATTACCACTTCCATGTGTCTGCAGGGTCTGCTTGGTCAGGGTCTTCTGTGGGCCGCCCGGAGGGGCCAGGTATTCCGGGAAAACAGCAGGAGCCCACGTAGTAGCAGCACAGGGGCCGAGGGATCCCTCAGGGGCTGAGGGATCAAGGCCAGGAGAGGCGACAGGCCTGGCGGCCACCTCGGTCATCAAGCGTGTGCGAGAGGCAGCGCCGCGGCCACCGGGAGCCGCGCGGGGGGGCTGGCTGAGGAGCTGGGGGGGCGCAGCGGCCAGGCCCAGCACGGGCCAGGGAGGACGCATGTGGGTGGGACGCCAGGCGCAGCAGAGCCTGGGGCCCTCGGCGGGCTGGGCCACCTCTGCCGGGACAGGAACTAGAAGGACTAGAGGGACCAGAGCCGGTGCATTGTGATCCGGCGCGGGGGGCTCGGCTGCTGTCCGAGGAGGGACCGGAGGGACAGAGTCAGTCCTGGCCAGGGCGGAGGCATGGTCGAGTTCCGGGTCGCTCGGGGTCCCCTGGATGTCCTCAGCATAGGGTGGGAGGCCGTCCTGTGGCTCCGAGGTGCTGGGCGGCGGGAGGTACCCCAGGGCTGCCGGCTTGCCGTCCACCTGCCCGGATGCTGGTTTAGTGTGCTCCCTCCTCTTCATCCTCACGAGGAGGTGCGGGCAGTCTCTCTTAAACAGGGGACTGCGGTAGAAGTGTAACTGAGGTCGCAGTTGAGAGAGAAAAGGAAACCCCGAGTCACAAAAGAGTTGCTCGCAAGCAGCAGCCGCCTGGCTGGGCCCCTGACCGCCCTCCCCCAGCCGACCCAAGGCCTCTTTGGAGAAAGGGGACCCGGTCCCAGCAGGACGCTGTGCCCCAGCTTTTACATCCCCGAGACTCGCTCACTCACCATCCCCTTTCGCCCTTGGAAAATGACTGAAAATGGCCCCTTAGTATGAGTACAAGGCCCACGAAAGGGGACTTGGTGTTTGCAGATACGAGACTGCAAGAAGGTTCGGTAGCTTTCTAAGGAAGTGTCAGAATACCCCCCTGGCCAGCATCGCCTGGGGCGAGACCGGGGACACTGACTGCTTCCCAGGAAAGGACCTGAGCCCTCACTTAAGTGATGCTCTGGAGCTATGGGAGTCAAGGGGGCACAGAAACCTCCCCCCTCCCCCCGCCGGGCCACTTGTCCCCGAGCAGGAGGACGGGAAGGGCCAGCATTTCAGCAGTGTCCTCTTGTCCCCCGGTGTGACTGCGATGTCAGGGACGAGCAGCACTGCCCACGTGTCAGGAGGACAGGATGATGCCTTGCCCCTGTGTACTGTGAAATGATCACCACAGGGGGGTCAGTTCACACGCATCATCTCACACAGACACACCAAAGGGAAAAAGAGGAGGAAGAGAAATGACGTCCTTGTGCTGAGACGCTTCGGGTCCCCCCGTAACAACGTCCCAACACAGCGCGCGGCGCTGCCAGCTCCGGCCATCACGCCGGTTCCCAAGTACCACCTTTAAAGGAAGCTCTCCCGACACGCCTGCTGCCGTCCCAGGTGGCCCCGGGGTTGGCACCCACCCCCCACCCCACCCCCACCGCCGGGCCCAGCGGCTCAGCCCCTGGAGAGGGCTCCTTCCCCGCTGTCCCCCGCCCTCCTTACCTTGCTCAGGACGTCGGCGGGCCGCTCGTTCATGGAGAGGTCGTTCAGGCGGATGGACATGTGCTTGTCCTGGCGCACTTTCCTAAATCCATAGATATTGAGCTGGTGGACGAAGCTCTCCATACAGTCTGTCTTGAACACCTTGTCCAGGCCGTCCCTGTCCAAAACCTCCTTTTGAAACAGCTGCGTGTTGAAGACTATGCAAGTCCCGTCTTCATTCCACGAAATAGATGTAAAGCGACTGCTATTGACAAGTATCCACAGCTTCCTGGGAAAGGGGAGGGAGAGGAGGCTGCCTTCCCACATGGCCTCGCAGGTGGAACGAGGCCTTTCCAACACAGGCTCTTCGGTCAAATCCTGGAAAGCGGCTTCTCCAGGCAGCAGCCTGAGGTCGGGGTGCCCCGCGGGCACGGGCTGGGCCAGGGCGAGGGACTGCGGGGTGCAGCTCCCTGAGCCGAGGGCCGGAGCCGCTGCGTCGGGAGGAAGAGGTGCCTCACCGAAGCCGGGTGCCCTGCCTGCGGTGGGGCCCTTCTCGTCCGCAGCCATGCGGAGGGCGGCGCGTGCCTCTGTCACGTGAACGGGACAGTGCAGCGTGGCCGGCAGCACCCTGGGTTCACACTCCTGCTCAGCCCCTCACAGAAGTGCTCCGGTTGCTCGGGGGTGACATCACAGCCCAGCCAGGACGTGACATCATAAACGGCAGGCCCCCACCCTACTCTGGAGGATCTTCCTGAGATTTCCACGAACCAGAAACGCCTCCAAACCCAATACGTCACCTGCCCACAGCCCAGGCGCCCGGCCCAGTGGGTGAGAGCGACGGCTCGGCCACAAGATGCCAAGGCCGGCACCACAGACCTGCTGATCCCCAGCTGCCTGGCTCACACCCTCGGAGCCTCTGCTTCCCCACGAGGCTACTCGTAGGAGCACATGCTTCATGGGGTCCTGAGGACTCAGGGGGACGTACAGCAGGAGGCAAGGTACCTGCCACTTAACTCACAGCTACCGTGGTTACGGAGAAGCGTGCTGTCTCACAGCAAGTTTGAATCTAAGGAGCTTAAGCAATGGTCCATCGGTGGCCCTTGGCTACCTGCAGGAAGCCTTCCATCACCAGCAAAAGGTGGCCTTCCTTGTCGATTCTTGCAAACCGTGGGCTGAAACGCCACCTGAGTTAACTGTCTCTAGAGACGGCTAGGGGGAGCTACACAGAAATCACAGTGCATTTTGCATAGATGTAAGTGGTACTCAGGGCCCACGTGACTGGGCAATGCCTCACGACCACTGAAAAGCCGAGTTCCACTTCAGAGTGTCTGGGAACTCGCAAACACTCTCGGGCACCTCCTCAGCTGTCAGCATTGTGGCCGTGTGCTCCCCCGCCAACAGCCGAATCCCTGGGCCTCCCGCTTTCCTCTCTGTACCGCATATCCCGGCTGCCCCTGGAGACTCCTGAGAGATGCTCACCCACCCCTGCTCCCCTCGGCTGCTGGTGGCAGCTCGAGGTTCCCTTTTGTGCTCGCTGACAGGACTTCCAGCATCCTGGACCATATCCAAATTAAGACCCGCACAGTGCACATGGAAAATGATGAACCGGTTTATTGAACAGCTAAAGGGGGAAAGGAGAGCGGGTCGGGCTACATTTGCTATACACCAAGCAGGAAAGGTGGCACCATTCCAAGTGTCCCGCTTCAGACAGCACAGGCTTCCTACAGGCTGGCGCCAGGGCGGAGCGGTGGGCGCGGTGGATGTCAGCGGAGCCCGGTTTAGACAGAGTAGCAGCTGCCCCCTCTCCCCCTCTCCCCTGCTCCCAGGTGACAATGCCAGGGCTCCTTTTACCTTCTTTTACTCACGGCCTGCTTGTTCCCATCGCATCTGCCCTCTTCCCTCTGACCTGTGGCTGTACCCCCAGCTCCTGGAGCCGTGGTCCTCCTAGCTAAAAGCATGGGCCCAGCTTGGGGGCAGACAAAAACCCCCAGACCTCAATGCGCACACTCTGATGGCCATTTCTAGTCTCGGCACCCTTCTCCAGTGTTCCAGTTTCCAGTCGTGCTTTATGGCTTTCTGCAAGTCAGTACTCCCAGCATGTTAGAAAAAAGCACAAACAGCTTCTTGCTTACTGTGGCCATTCTGGCAGTAGCAGCTACTATGCATGTGGAGAAACTGAAGGGGAAACGGCAATGTCCCATGAAGGGGTGGCACCCCAGTGGGCCTCTACTTCTGCAGCAGAGCACGTATGTCTTCAGTACAAGCTTGTAAAAAAATACTTTAACAGAATATACTGTACAGCACTAGGATTTCACACGGTATATTACAACGCTAAAATATTTGTATAAATACTATACAGGCACGGAGTCACTCCATTAGAAAGGGCTCACCAATGGGGCCAGTAAAAACCCAGAGAGAAACGACAGGAGCATGGCCAGCTGAGGCGGCATGGGTGCACACGGGGCCTGAGGCCTATTCACAGTCCCCTAACTATGCCACAACAGGGGCATCTGAGCTATGCGGCCAGGCCGGCCTGGTTCAAAAATGCATTTTTCAATAACACTTTTGATGGGAATTTTCACACTTTGAAAACCAGCTGTGTAGCCATTCCTGCTTAGGCCTAATCAGCCATCCAGGCTGGCTCCAAGCCAGCTCCGCAGGCACCTGCCCGGGGGAAATCACTGTTTCCCTCTCCACAGGCTCCCTCCATCAGATCCACAGCCACTGACACGCACCCCACACCATGCTGCGTGAACCAGGCACCTGTCACCTGCGTGTCCTGTCGCGGTGAGTCATTGGTAGGCATTGAGTGCAAACAAGGCATGAGATGGAAGTCCCCGGAGACCCAGCTCCAGCTCCAGCTCCCGTTCTGGGGGTGGGGGAGGCGAACGGAGAGGCAGAGGAAGGCGGAAGAGAGTGCGGGCCAGGTCCACTCACGATCTGCCCTGGGAGGGGCTGTCTAATCTGGCATTTCGATATTTAACTTGGGAGGTGGGAGGACATACTTTCCAGGGCTCTGGGTGATAACCACCCTGGTCTTCTTTCGAAACATAGGAGCGATCTTAGGAGGTTCTGGAACTGGCGTTTCTTCAGTTTCCTCATTACCTTCATGGTGGAGGTCGTAGGAAATGTTTCCATATTCCCTCAAAAATGGGCAGATTTCAAGCAGAAACTGACAGAAATCCTTGCGAATCCCAAACCACCCTGAAAAGGAAGAAATGTACTTTCTCAAACACTAGTCTCCACTGAATTTCAGGTTACTTTTCTTTCATGAATGAGAACTTTTCCTTGTACACTGTAGTGCTTTATCCTGATGTCTTGGGAATAATGAAGCCTGAGCAAGGCCTCAATACCAACTAAGGGTAAGAAGGAAGCCCTGCAGCTCTGCGGCTCTGCAGGTGGCAGTCGTGGACTGGCAGCTACCAGGTGTCTCCCGGGGGCCTGTCAGGGATGGGATCTCGGGCCCTGGCCCACACCTCCTGAACCAGAAACTGTGGTGGGGTGGCGGGGGGCGGTCCTGGGATTCTGATGGGCCCTCCGGTATGCGAACCTACTGTCCTCACGACTCTCAGATATCTGCGGTATCTGGACTATGTCAACATCCTCCAGTCTTCCCGGCCCATGAGAAACACACGTGCCACAAAGAATGTCACCCAAGAAAAGGATCTGCATCACCCTCAGGAGTCCGGGAGGATGGCAGGCGTGTGTTGGTCCAGGCCTCAAAGCTCCTTCTCCAAGGCCTGCTCTCCCGGTCTGGGTACACCACTAAACCGTCAGCTTAGGGCTGGCTCTCCGGGGGCAAAACCCCCTGTGGCATTAGTTTCCAGAAGGGCGTGCTCTGGGGCTGCATGCAACGGAGCTCACAGTCTAGTGAGGAGGGGCCTCAGCAAAGGGCACTGCAGAACGGGCTATCACAGTACACAGGTGGAGAGGGAGAGAGAGAAGCCGGGCACCACTGACAAGACTTGGAGACCTCAGGAAAGACGCTGGCGAGAGCGAGGGCAAAACAGACACCGGGAGGACGCCCAGGGTTCGGTCGATGATGTGGATTTTCCTCTCATCCTCAGGAGCCCCTGGGAAAAAGGAATCTTGGTCCCCGTGTTGCAGCGGAGGGGGTGGGCTCAGAGAGGCTGCCTGCCGCGCTCAGGCCTCCCTCTGGTCATAGGGCCACGAAAGCAAGGCTGACAGCACGCCCTTCCCCTGGAAGATTCCAGGCCTTCTTCAGTCCTACTTCTCCCAGGGAAACTCCCTGATTGGGGTCCTTAGGCTCGTCTGTGCATAAAGCGGGGCCACATACACACACACACACACACACAGCCACGCAACAGGCACACAGACACACACGCACACACACACAGTTGAAGCACTTCGGAAAGCCTGAGTACATACAGTGGTTTCCGCCCTTCTGTCCAAAAGTGGTTGCCATCAGAGTGATCAAGGAAAGCCACAGGGGGACAAAGATCGGGATACAAGAGAACGCGTTGTGGCCGTCTAGCTTGTGAACCAGCAGGATCTAAAGAAAGAGAAACAGTTGAGGTTCCACCGATGGAGCATCTGAAAACAGACCCTCTCTGAAGCCAGACTGCACTGCCCCTCCCTCGTCAGGTCTCATAAGGGGGAAGTTCACTCCACAGGAGGCAACAGTAACCCTCCATTCTGGGGGAAAGGACAAGATGAGCTTGCATATGGCTCTTCAGGACTAAGCAAAATCCATCCACCTACAACATTTCCAACATCAGGATTGTTCTGGGAAACTCTTGCTGCTGTTTTCTTGGAGGAGTCAACAGTGCCCACTCTACAATTCTCCACAGGGCTCCAATACAAAAATACCACATCCAACTTTCTCCTTCTGGAAGACGACAAATCAATACATTCAGATGCGGGGTGGCTAGAAAGGTACACTTCTCACTGCCAGCCCCCAGGCCCCCAAAGAAAGGCCTCTCCGACTGTCCTGTGGTCCTCTGTTGGCAGGCTCGCTCGGGGAGCTGCTGTTCTGGGGAAGCGCAGGCTGCTGGGCCTCAAGAGTTCTGCCGAAAGGTTACCTCAAAAGTGAGGAGGGGCACGACGATGGTCATCCAGCTCAGCGCCATGGTGATGTGTGTCCTCCGCTGCTCCGCGATCACATCCATGGAGCGCAGGAACAGGACGGACCACACGATGTAGTAGAGGACCACCAGGCACAGAAAAGACATGAGAATCCACAGGGGGACACACACGACCTAAGGGGAGGAGGAGAGAGGAAAGGTCTTTAGGGTAGGCAGAGCCAACTCCTTCCTGGATCTCTGCGCTTAAGATGGTGCCAGGCCTGGATGGGGCCAGCGTGGGAAGAGGACCCGCTGCTCACTGTTGGGGTTGCCATTGCCCCGGCAGCCCTCAGGGTGACGGGACTCGCGGCCACCGCCCTGAGGCGTGAGCTCGCTCAGCGGGCCCCGGGCTCTGCCCGCCTCCCCTCCACCCGTGCCCCGGCTCACCCGGACATCCCCTCTTCCCAGTCATTTCCCATCCTGCCAGAGGCACTGTGGCCAAAGGCTCCTTGGCAACTCGGGCTGCGCAGGGGGCCCAGGCCCCCCGTGAACTTGCAAGTCGAGGCCGGGAGGCTTCCGCCACTCGGTCTCCGCTGCCTCGCCCAGGTGGGTTCTGTGTCAGTTGCTGTCATACCAAAAAGAGCTTGTTTCACCCTCACACACAAGCCCACACGATGAGTCCTGGGGGCCTCAGCAGGCTCCTCCCGTGTGACCTTTTCTCCCTTCTGCATGGCCCCCTTGGGTACATCTGTTGTCCCTTTGTCTTCTCTTACAAAACAGTAAAATTGACTGTTATCCTTTGGTGTCCAGTTCTACGGCTTTTCTCGCACACACGTATAGACCTGTGGAGCCTCGGGCGGGACATGGGACAGCTCCTTCACCCTGCCAGACTCCCTCGTGCTCTCCCATCACTGTGTCACCCCCTCGCCCCACCCATAACCCCCGACAGCCACTGCTCTGTCCTCTGTCACGACACTTTTGTCTCTGCAAGAACGTGATGGAGATGGACTCCCTTCTCCCAATCAGCAGAACATCTCTGAGATGCCTGCAGGTTGTTGCGTGTATCTACACGCCACTCCTTCTCATGGCTGAGCGCTGTTCCACTGGATGGATGCACCCCAGCCTGCTATCCAGTCACCCTGGGAAGGAGATGTGCGTGCTTTCCCGCTTTGGGCTATTGCAAATAAGGTAGCTATAAACATCTGTGCCCAGGTTTTTGTGTGGCTGTACATTTCTCCAGGGGAAACACCCAGGATCGGCACTGCTAGGTCACATGGTAACTCCATGTTTAATTTATAAGAAACTGCCAAGCCGTTTTCCAGACTATCTACCTAGTTTGGCATTTTTACCAGCGACGGGCGAGGGTCCGGGTCCCTCGGGTCCGCCCCAGCACTTGGTATTGTGGTTCTTATCTTTGCCATTTTGATGAGTGTGTTGTGGTACCTCATCCTGGGTTTTATTTGCTTTTGCCTAATGGGTAATGATGTCCTTTGTCATGTGCTTACTCGCCATATGTCTATCTTCTTTGTGAATAGTCGGTTCAAGTCTCTTGTCAATTTTAAAATTAGGTTGTTGAGCTTTTAGAGTTTTGAGAGTACTTTAGATGCTTTGGATACATGTCCTTGGTTAGACATCTGCTTTGCAAATATTTTCTCCTGGCCTGTGACCTGTCTTTTCATTAATTTCATTTTAATTTTGAGCTTCTTTTATAGACCATGTTGTTGGTGCCATTTCCGGGAACTCTTCACCTAACTCCAGATCCCGAAGATTTTTCTCCTATGTTTTCTTCTAACAGTTTTTTAGTTTTTACCTTTCCCTTTTAGACCTACGACTTGAGTTGGTATATGAGTTTTAATCCTCCTGAGGAACTTGGAGTTCCTGACTGGAGGTTTGCTGTGCACAGCTTCCCCTTACGTTCCTCCTCCTAAAGCACGTCTGGGAACAGACTCACTTAGAGGCCTGGCCCTCGTGGGTGGAATGTTAGCGACCAGCCTCACCTGGTTTCTCTTGAACACTGTGGGAAACCTGCAATCAGGCTGCCTCATCTGTTGGGACTTGCACAGGATTGGGGCTGGAAAAATTCCTCTGTTCATCTATAGAAACACATGCACAATTCCTAATCTTTTTTTTTTTTTTTTTCTGATTTCACCTTACACTAAAATTTTGGTCTTACCCAGATTTGTTTCCTCCATGGCACAACAGAAAGCTCTGAACCCAATTATCGTTGTCTAGACACAGCACCCTGAAGATGTAAGATGGGTGCCTGAACAGTATTTTTTATTATGAATGTTTTATCAAAGACTTTAGGCAGAAGGGATGGATCTTGTCTTTATTCACTAGAGAGGTAACTTATGTTCCCTTATTTTCTTTCTTGTCACCAAATGAATATTTTCTTTTTTTTTTTTACTATATTTTTTTACATTTGTCCTTTTTTTTTTTAAAGGTAAACCATGTTAATCACAGAAGACAATGTCTTATGTACAAAAGTACACATCAAGCAGGGTGGGGCCGGGGAGAAAACCCCAAACCCTGGCAAGACCCCGCCTCCCAGAGGCAAGATAATTCTTCTACCTTTTGTCTCATCTTCTTTCTGTGCGTTACTAGTCGAAACCGTACTGTTTTCTCTAATTTGCAGCTTGCCATATATATATCTCTCTCCATCCATTCTTCTCTCTATCTATGCACAATCAGTTTTAACCGAACACCCATTAATGGAAGCAAGAGGTCACTAGCATGACTCACACTTCACCCCTGGCAGGAGTGTAAACTGGCTCAGCTTTTTTGAAAAGGGAGTTGGCAGTGCAGTTTGTATTTCAAAATCTCAAAAAGTTCCCACCCTCTGGCCAAGTAATACTGTTTCTGTAGTCCTTCCTAGGAAAACAATGAAAAAAAAACAACAGGCAAAGATTTTTATGCACAAAATTCTACGCTGCAGCATTATTTATAATTGTAAAACACCAGTAAGAACTTCAGTATTCGGAAATGAGGGGCCAGTCTCGTCAATGTATTTGAAGAATATTTTGCATCAATTAAACTTGAAAAGTTATGCTTATAAAAACCTTTTATTGACACATAAAAATGCTTATAATACAACACTAGAACAACAAAGCAGGATACCAAATTATACATGCAGTATGATCTCAATTATCTTTATGAGACAATAAACCCCCAAACAAGGAAACAACAAACACTAACCATGTTAGCTCCCAGTGGATTATGGGTGATTATTATCTTATTATCTACGCTTGCCTGTCTTTTCCGACATTTCTACAATAAACACGAATAACTTTTATAATAAAAAGAAAAGTTTATTTAAGGATTTAAAAAGTTACATACAAGCCACGGCCAGTGGATGATCTTGTCCAGTCTTAAGGCAATGAATATGAACTGGAGAATGTTGACAGAACACAGGATTTCTAACTAAAAATGAAGAGAAGAATCAGTTAAACAAAATAACGGTTGCATTCAGTGCTACAACTGTTTGGTTAACACACTAAAAGGCAATGCAGATTAGAATGCAGCAAAAGTTTTATTATATCACAGTTGCAACCTTCTGATTTGCAGCACCGGAGGAGGAGCAAAGCAGTGCTGTGTCAAGGAGAAACCTGGCCCTGGCCTTGTGCCTCGTCCTCTCTGCTCAGTGGCTGCTCGGCCCTTTATGCTCATCCAGGCAATGACCTGTTTCCAGGCTCGTGATCTGCAGAGAGGCAATCTCCGGTGGTCTCCCCCAGCTTCCGTCCCGCGCCTACCCACAAACATCTCTCTCTCTTCTTAATCATGCCTGTACTGCTTTCTTCTTGTACCTGGCACTCAGCCTGCATCCCACCCCTTCCTTTCTGGCTCCTCGAGGACCCTGTCACATCAAGACATCAATTATGGATTCTTTATTGCATCTTTAACCCCGCCACTCCACGATCCTTCCCAGAAGCACAGAAACATGTTCAACTCATTCCCATTGAACACAAAATAACCCCAAGACCCAGTGAACCCACCCTTCCCTTGATCCAGTACCCCTCCCGGCCCTAGCTCTCTCTTTCCGTTACCATCAAGCTTTCTGAGACACCGTGGACACTCGAGCCCCTATGGCCACCCCTGCCACTCCAAGCTCCACCCACTGTGGCCCAGCCTCCACCCTCAGGACCACCCGGAAACTGCTTTCATCAAGGTCACCTGATCAGCTCTGCGGCGTCGGACCACTTCAGCTGGCATCCTACAGGGCATCTCTGCAGCGTGGGAGATTGCCCTCCACTGCTCCCTCCTCCCAGGATCCCAGCGTGCAGCCTCGCCATCCTCCTGGTCTCTGACAATTCCCTTTCATGTGCCTTTTCCTCTCCTTAAATGGTGATGCCCCCCAAAGCCTTAAACTCAGCCTCTCTGCCCACTGTAGAGACTCAGACACAAACACACGTGCTTTTGCTCCCTCACCCCGCCCTGGGTGGGGAGCAGACCCAGCCTCCACATCCCTGGCCTGCGCCACCTCCTGCTGCTCGCTCCTCCAACCTGTCTCCACCTTGGCCTTCCTGCTGTGGCCCAGAGCCAACTCTCCCTGAGGCACTTCAGAGGAAGCCCTTCTCCTCACGGAGTTCATTACCCCACCCCCTGCACCTTGCTGCCTTCACCCTGTCTCACTGGGAGCTACCGCCACGGCCTGACTCCCCAAATCAGGACACAGGAGGGCAGCCCGCATTCTGTTTCCCACACCCTCGGGCTCAGGCGCTTGGCCCTGTCCTCCACCTTGCAGACTTCTCTAGCATCCACAGCCCGGCCCCTCGTCCCGACTACTCCTGCCTCCTCGGGCCCTCGTGCTCCCGAATGCCCCACAGGCGGCCCTCCTTCTGGCTCCAGTGCTCACTGCTCTTCAAGGGCTCATCACTGCCCACAGGATGAAAGTCACAGGACGCCACGTGACCTGGCCCAGAGCTGCCCCAAAGTTCCCAGTTCGCAGGGCATTTAGCGACTCAGCAATTCTTTCTGAGGCCTCTGGGCCAAAAGAAACACCTAATGGTTCCACTGATTTAAGTCATTAGATCTAAACTAAGTACTTATCCTAAGTAGCCATCTAAAAAAAAATACCTCACGTTAATTGAAAGAAAAACATTATGTGTGTGCCATTCTTACCTAATGACACGTAATTCCTAGTGGCACGTGTGTACCTGTTGGCTCGGCACCATTCCTCAAGACACCGCCACCCCCATCACCTGCTCTCCATATGGATTTTTGCACAGTATTGCCTTCTCATCCCAGCGACTGCCAACAACTTAGACTCTTCCATGACACCATCGAAATGAATGTAGTGCGACCTAATAATGAAGCCGTAAACTACACGGAGCTAGTAGTTCGTAGGGTGCCCCTGCAGATGTCAGGGCTCACTGCTTTTCCCTCAAAAATGTCCGGTATCCCACGGTGCCCCTGTGAGCTCATTATGGTGCCCTGGGAAGCTCAGCAACGCCTTGAGGACTGAGGACTGGACCTTACTCAGCCTAATCCCTCTCTGCAGACACCCTCCTCCCCGGCTCCCTCCTTTACACTTCATGCTCCAGGCATTTTTTTCTTTTTACTGTGGAAAAATACACATAATGTAAAACTTACCCTCTTTGTCTTGACCCTCTTTCAGGGTACAGTTTAATGGTATTGAGTACCTTCATCCACATTACCACCATATGACTGTGGCTGTGACACCATCACCATGTTCCACCTCTAGGACTCTCTGCATCTTGCAAAACTGTGCTCCAGTCATATCTGAGTCACTGGTCCACTCAACATGACAGACTTTCTTCTGCATCTATGGCTTCTTATGTGTTATTTCCTCTGCCTGAAAAATACCATCCCCTTCCTACCTGCACAGGGCACCCTGGCTCACCCAGACTCCTCCTTCAGGGCTCTGGGGGAACCTCGCCCCAGTCACCCCCTAGCCAACGTAGGTACTCCTCCTGGGACACAAGAACCAAGAGGGAGCTCAACTCTTGGCATGTGCTTTCTTCTCGTAGGTAGACTGCCAAGAGTGTGACCGTACTGCATTAGGAAAATATGGTTTCAGGCCCAGTATAGTCCTAGCCCTTGTATATGCTTTTACTTTCTAAGAAACAAAGTTCCAAATTTTCAGTTTTCTTAAACCTCCTCCTCAGCCCTCATGTGACAGTATTTATAGAACTTTCTCAGTGCTTTTCAACCTGGGTAATGTTGCTCACCTGCACAAGAGCTAGGAAATGTGCAGGGCCCTAGTGGCTGTCACAACGACTTGAGGGAGCACCTCTGCTAGTGTTTAGTGGGCAGAGGTCAGGGATAAGTGTCCCGAAATGCAGGGCACAGTCCTGTTCAGCAAAACATTTCCTATCCAAAATGCGAAGACCATACCCAGCCCCCACTGAGAAACACAGCCCCAAATAGCTAAAATCGAGAATCTTTGATCTCGGTGATTTTGTTTAACGTAAGCTTTTATAAATGATTTTTAAAGCTTGGTTTCACTTCATTTTGCTCAGATAATAGAGAAAAACGCAAAGCAACAGAGGCACAAAGTAGACAGGTAAGTGTGACTGGGTGGAAATGGTGGTTCCGACCAATACAGGGAATGCAGATTCAGGGGAAGCTGGATAAGGAGTCTGGAGCTCGTGTAGAAATCGGAGTTTACAAATGTGAATTCAGGAAGTGGGAGCACGTACGTGGCAGCGGAGGCAGCCAAGTATGAACCAGATCATCCAGAGCAAATGTGCACAGTGCGGACAGAAAATGCCCAGGACCAGAACCCTAAGGAACAGCAACATGCAAGGACGCAGGAAGAATGCTTCAGAGAAGGAGCTGAACGCAGGCAGAGGTGGCCAGACTGGTCGAGTGACCAGGGGTGTCAGGAGCTACAGAGCGGCCAGTGGCCAGACAAGATGGGGGCTCAAGAGGCCCCCAGATGAGGCCACAGGCCACGGGGAGCGCATGCCGGAGCAGGGAATGTGGGGTCCCTGCCGCACTGCTTCCCAGAGCCTTTCTGTGAGGAAGGAAGAGGCACGAGAGGCAAACAGAGGCCTGAGGGGGTATTTCTGCTGCTGTTCTGTCTTCCCTTTCAGATGAGAGAGCGAGGTCGCCAGACAGAGTGGGCCAGTTCAGGAGCAAATTCTTGGAGGACCTGGCGGGGCAGAGGTTCTGAAGCGGGAGGGCAAGTGCAGGGAGGCGGAGAGCAGGCCCCCAGGGCTCCCCTCCCTCCACGGCTGCCCGGACCAGGGCTGAGGAGTCCCTCTCCCCGTGCCAGGCACAGCCGCTCCTGTCGCTCGGGGCCCTGTTCCCACTGGTGCCCCAGGGCCTGGCTCCATCACTCTCCCACTGTGGGTACCTCCCTCGCCAGGTTCACATACCCTGAGCTGCCACCCACCGGCTCCCACTCTCCCTTCGGACCAACTGCGGTCTTCTTCCTCTGCTCTCGACCCACGCAGCTCAACACGGCATCCACAGTGTCCAGTTTCCCCCCTTGAGCCATTCTGGACCCGGCTGTGGGCCCTCAGCTTCTGGGCAGTTTGGCGCACGGGCTTTGGAGTCGGGCTGCCTGCAATGGAACCCTGGCCCTGCCCCTGGATAAGCGGCCAGGAAAAAATTCCCTACTCTTTCTGGAAACCAGGGGTGGCAAGTGCAGCCACGTCACGGGGTTGTTGCAGATCTTCAATGAGATCCTACTGCATGGAAGCACCCAGCCCCAGGCCTGGTACACAGCAAGTGGTCAATAAATATTATCTGCTATTATTTTCATTACTATTATTAGCATTGCTAGTATTGCTTTTTCATTCATGTATCCCTTATGTTTAGGCCAAGAGGGCTTGGCGCATAGTAACTACTTGATAAATGCTCACTAAATGAACATATAGGCCCATCAGGATAAGCGAACCAGGGAGGAGACAAAGTGCTGGTCATGGGGTCTGAGATGCTGTGCAGGTTAGTTTTGCACGTCAACTTGGCTGGGCTGTAGTACCCGGTCATTTAACCAAACAATAATCTAGGTATTGCTGTAAGGGTACTGACTTTAAGAAAAGGAGATTTTCCTCCATGATGTGGGTAGGTCTCATCCAATCAGTTAAAAGGCCTGAAGAGCAAAAACTGAGGTTTCCTGGAGAGGGAGAAATCCTGCTGAGTCTGCAGCTCGCCAGCCTGCGCCATCAATTTCAAACTTGCCAGCTCCTTCAAATAAACCTCCTCATGTGTATATCTATCTGCACATCTACATCTATATCTACATCTACATCTATCCTACTGGTTCTGTTTCTCAGGAGAAGCTGGCTGATCCAGGTGGGCAGGGAAAGACGTGAAGCTGGAAGAAGCCTGATGGCCTCGGTGAAAAACCAGTGTTCTAAGTCAAGAAAGAGAAACGTGATTATTTCCATCATCTTTCGTTTCCTTATACACCATGATCTAGCATTAGTGATCAACCTCTTCCTAACAAAGGACAAGAAGTCTCCATTACAATAACTGACCAAAAGATTTTGCTTTTTAAAACCTTCTTAAATATACGAAAGCTCACCTCCAGTGACCTGTCATGTCGAAAGCCCCAAACACAAGCTGCCACAGACACTGGGGAAACGAAGAAGAGCGGCATGAAGACCAGGAGCCAGAAGTGGCTGCCTCTCTCGATCCTGTCACAGACCAGCACTTCAAACATCAGCAGGAGCAAGTGGATGCCCACCGCGATCAGCATTGCCTTGAACTCCACACACGTTTCCCCTTCTGCTCTAGAAAGGGACAGAAGGAGAAGAAAAACACCCTCAGTTCGGAATCTCCATAACAAGCAAGCAGCTCAGGGCAAATACCAACTTATGTGGATACTAAGGACTGTATTTGTAAATTTGACAAAAGGCAAAGGAAAGTCAGGTAGGAGCTAAATTAACATTCCTCCTTAATAGGCAATCTTTCAAACATCAAAGAACTACTACAGGACAAGAAATGAACATTTACAACCAAACCAGACTTAGACTTTGAACTGAATAAAGATATTCTCAGAAGCAACAGCCACAGTTATTATTTCCTGACAGTGCACATAAACACTTTGGTTCATAACTTTAAATTCAACTACTTCCAAGATTATTTAAGCTGATTGCTTCTACTGCTAAAAACTGACATTTTGATCCCGGTCTCTCAATGAATTAAAAACCATGTAAATCACATTTCATGCAATACTATCAAAATAGCTCTAGTTTTAAGAATAAGTGTGTGTTATATTTCAAGAAAATACAGTAACTGCTGTTAGGTGCTATTTTAAAATGCAAATAAAATTGTGAATGCCTTTTTATTTTCCTTTCTATTCCATTAGGATGAATTGACACCTGCAGATGATACAAGAAGAGCCATTAAAACTGTTCTTTAAATCAGTTAAAGCTGCTTAAGGATCATGCTTGGACTTAATAGGTTAACAATTAAAAAATAGTAAGGCCACTAATCAGGAAAATGCTTAACAATGCATTTGCAAGGCTGACAGTGCTTCATTCAAAATATAGATGAACATTTGTGATGTGTCATGTTGGTGATAAATACTTGTAAGTTTAGGACACAGAGAAAATGAGGTCAGTGGTTATTCCTATAGGACCCAACAATTCCTTTGGACAGTACTGACACTAGAATGACCATGTCTGTACATTCAGGACATTCAACTATGCACATACAATTCCTTTTCTTAAGGGAATCTTGAAAGGAATCTTAAATTTAACCAACAGAGAAAAGCTCAGAGAGCTTCTAAATAACTAGTGGAACTTAAAATGTTTAGCTATGTAACTTTTCATTCTTTGAGTAGCAAACATCAGATATCTGAAAATACCTCATAAAAAATAAAAGATTTATGGCCACACAGTTAATGTTAAAAAAGAAAAATCTAAGAACTTAAAAAATCTAAGCTACACATGAATGTCCCCCATCTGCCAGGGCTCTTTGTGTAGCTATTTTCAAGTTCTTAGATATGTATGCGGTAACATATTTTACTCGATCTAAATCTCATTTTTAAAGTTCATGACAAAGATTTAAACAAGTTGAGATGGTCCCAACCTCTACACTTTTCTCACACGAGCAGCTGCACGTGTCCCCCTCTTCTCTCCCCACCTGCCGACCCGGCATTTCTTCACTCCTCATCTTCCTGGTGATGGTTTAGAACAGTCCCTCACTCTCAAGTCCCCCCTTTTCCTTTCCAAAGTTCCAAACTTTGTGAGGGAGAGCAGAGAGACTCTTGTGGGCCCCAGCAGCACCAGGCTGCACACCGGAGTGAGCTCACGACAGGAACTTGGACCAGAAGAAGACCATCCAAGAAGAAAGGCGTGAGGGGAGGGGGGGTGAAGGTAAAGGGTACGCCTCTGCCCGGCCCCCAAGGCTCTGCTCTCCTTCACAGCATCTGGATCTCACCTTTTCCTGTCTCAGGACCTAACTGTTTCCTGGCCAAGCTGACTCCTCCACACTAACAGTCCTAAAACCCCAGGACTAGGAGATTGGGACAAGGGGATACCCAGTTCCAGGACTGAGTGGAGAAGGATATATCCCTGATGGCCAAAGCTAGAACTGTGGTTTGTAGAACTGTTCCTACAAACATGATGGTTTTATACGTCCTTGTCTAGCATGGTATAACAGCTCTACATTTTGGATGCATGTTAGATTACTTAAGCTTTTGTAGGCTGGCTAGGAACTTAAGCACCTAAAATAACAGTGCATTTGTTAAAAAGTGGATATCAAACACTTAATTTTTAAAAACTTAGAACAGAACTCAGCTTGCCTATATTATAGTTCTTATAAAACCTCAGAGAGGTAGAAAAGAAAATAGTCCTGACTTTTGATAAAGTGAAAAACAAGATACTGCCCCCCTCGCTCAGAGTAGAGACCAAAAGGTTTTATAAAGCAGTATTACCGATATTGGGGGTTTCGTGCCCAGACTCCAGTTCCAATTGAGGCTCCAACAATGACCATTAACTTCCACAGCCATATTGGAGCAAAGACAGCCCAGTAACTCCACTGAATGATGCCATCCAGACGAAGGGCCAGCAACACAGAGAACAGCAGCAGACAGGCATAGATGAGGAATTTACTAGGAGAAAAGCAAAATGATTAAAGAGGATTCACATTTACAAATATGTGATATTAAAATGAGGAGTAATAACAGCATTGCTTTCTAGCACATGAAAAGAGTCACTAATTCAATAATCATATATCAAAAATTCTATGTAGAAGACATACTGTTGTTAGAGGATAAGACAAATATAAAGAAGACTAAGATAAGTTTCCTGCTTTCCAGGGCTTCCTGGTAGGAGGGAGTCCACACAGAAACATATACTTACAACACAGCATGGCATGTGCCATAATGGTTCTATGGGTACAGTGTGATGGCAGCCCAGAAGAGGAAATATGGATTCTGTCTGGGGGGACTGGGAAGCAGAGAGGTGATGACCCTGGAGCTGGTTCTGGAGGATACATGGAAAGCTGCCAGGCAGGAAAGGATATGAGCTGAGGAAGCATTCCAAGCAGAAGGAACTAGCCATCAAGACATGGAGACTGAAAAAAGTTGACAGGTTCAGGATATGGTCAAGTTCTGTCACTGACTAATTATTTGATTCTATTTTTAAACAGGTAGCCATCTGCCATATTTATATATAGTAATATTTTAGTATATGTATTATCCTTTTTGTGACTGAATTATACATACAAACATACACTCATATTTCACATAAAAGGGACTTCATGAAGAGGATGTTTTCAAAATATTAATTAGAAATTACACTGTTGAGGACTTCTACTTCCAGCTTTGATACAGTAAGAGGGATGGAGTTTTCCTTCCCACCTTAAACAAGAAACTGGACAAAATATATGAAACAACATGTTTTCAGACAGTGAACAACAGGCAGTGAAGGACTGTGATGGCAGAAAGAAAGAAAACAAAGGAGATAAACTCTATCAATGCCCCAGCTTACTGCCTGGAGGCAATTTCCAGACTGCAGTAAGAAGGCAGTTAAAACCCAACCCTATTGACAATTACATGAAATATAAATGGTCTAAATACCAATTAAAAGACAAAGATTGTCAGGCTGGATTTATAACAGCAAGATAACTATATGCTATCTATAAGAAACCTACTTTATCTATCTACAAAGTGACAGATAGATAATAAGGACAGAAAAAGTTATACCAGGCAAACACCAACCAGAAGAAAGTCAGAGTGACTTTATTAATATCTGTTTTAGTCTTCTATTGCTGCTATAACAAATTACCACAAACTTAGCACCTTAAAAGAATGCAAATTTATTATCTCACAGTTGTGTGTGTCAGAAGTCCAGACAGGCTTAGTTGGTTTCTCTGCTCAGAGTCTCATAAATGAAATCAAGATGTCAGTTGGCTGGGCTCTTCTCAGGTGACTCTGGGAAGAATCTGCTTCCAAGTTCATTCAGGTTGTTGGCAATCCTGTTTCTGGTGGTTGTAGGGCTAAGATCTTAGTTTCTTTGCTGGCTGTCAGCTGGGGGCTGCCCTTAGGTCCTAGAGTTCTCTCTCTGAGAAGAACATAGGCCTTTACATTCAAAGCCAGCAGCAGCATATCGAATCTTTCTCATGCTTCTGACTTCTTTTGCCATATGGCTCCTGCTTCCAGAGAAAGTGCTATGCTTTTAAGAGCTCATGTGATTAGATTGGGTCCACCTGGATAATCCAGGATACTCTTCCTATCTTAAAGTCCACAACTGTGGTCGGCAGAATTCTAAATATGTTCCCCAAGATTCCTGTCCTCAGTTATTCAGTCAAACACTAATCTACATACTACCATGAAAGGACTTTGCAGATGGAATTAAGGGTACTAATCAGCCAACTTTAAAATATGGAGATTATCCCAGATTATCCAGTTGTGTCCAATGTAATCATATGAGCCCTTAAAAGCAGAAGAGGAAGGCATACAAGTAAGTCAGAGATGTGGCAGAAGAGGAGAGGTAAGGCAGAAGCGGAAGTCAGTGAGATTCCAAAAGTGAGAAGGACTCCACCTGCCTTTGCTGGCTTTGAAGACGGAGGAAGGGAGTCATGAGCCAAGGAATGCAAGCCAACTCTAGAAGCTGAGAATAACTCCTAGCTGACAGCCAGCAAGGAAATGGGGTCATTAGCCCTACAACCACAAGGAACTAAATTCTGACAACAACCCAAATGAGTTTGGAAGCAGATTAATCTCCAGAGCCTCAAGAAAGGAACAGGGCCCTGCTGACACCTTGATTCCAGCCTTGTGAGACTCTAAGCAGAAGATCCAACTGAGCCATGCTGTACCTGTACTTCTGACCTACAGAACTATGAGATAATAAGTTTGTGTAGTTTTAAGACACTAAAACTGTGGTAATTTGTCACAGATGCAATAAAAACTAATACTGTAACCTTAAAGACATCTGCAAAATCCCCTTCACCGTGTAACATAACATATTCATAGGTTCCAGGGCTTAATGGCCTGGATGTCTCTGGGGGAACCATTCTGCCCACCACAATATAAGGTTAAGATGTGTATATATATATATATATATATATATATATATATATATATATATATATATATATATATTTGTGGTACACGGGCCTCTCACTGCTGTGGCCTCTCCCACTGCGTAGCACAGGCTCTGGACGCGCAGGCCCAGCGGCCATGGCTCACGGGCCCAGCCACTCCATGACACGCGGGATCCTCCTGGAACGGGGCACGAACCCACGCCCCCTGCATCGGCAGGTGGACTCCCAACCACTGTGCCACCAGGGAAGCCCTAAGATATATTTTTGAACAAGGAATATTACCAGGGACAAACAGGAGCATACATAATGATAAAGAGGTGATTTGTGTTGAAGGAGGATCTAGCAACTATAAATATTTATGTACCTAATAGCAAAGCTTCAAAATACACGTAGAAAACATTAATAATTAAAACATTAAGGAGAAACAGAAAAATCCACAACTATTACTGGAAATTAACACTTTTCTCTCAGTAACTGATAGAACACATAGAGAATTACTAAGGATATACAAATTTGTAATAACACTATCAACCAACATGACCTAATTGATATTGATAAAGCATTCCTCCCAACAACAGCAGAATACAAATTCAAGTGCAAATTCGGGTGCACATGGAACATTCACCAAGACAGACTGAATTCTGGGCCATAAAACAAGCCTCAACAAATGTAAAAGGACTGAAATCATACAAAGTAAATCTCTAAGCACAATGAGATTAAACTAAAAATCAATAACATAAAGATATTTGAAAAATTCTCAAAATACTTACAAATTAAACAATACTCTTCTAAATAATCCATAGATAAAAGGAAAAAAACGCAAGGAAAAATTTTTAAATTCTGGACTAAATGAAAGTGAAAACACAACATACCAAAATATGTGGGATATAGCTAAAGCAATACTTAAGAGGAATTTACAGCATCAAATGCTAAGTAGAAAAGTTCTCAAGTCGACGATCTATGATTCACCTTAAAAAACTAGGAAGAGAAGGAATTTTTTTTAAATGGATGGAAGTAAATAATAAATATACACACATATATCAATGAACTATGTAAGAAACATGTTAGAGAAAAATCAATGAAACTAGGGACTTCCCTGGCAGTCCAGTGATTAAAACGTCGCCTTCCGGGGCTTCCCTGGTGGCGCAGTGGTTGGGAGTCCGCCTGCCGATGCAGGGGACACGGGTTCGTGCCCCGGTCTGGGAGGATCCCGCATGCCGCGGAGCGGCTGGGCCCGTGAGCCATGGCTGCTGAGCCTGCGCGTCCGGAGCCTGTGCTCTGCAGGGGGAGAGGCCACGACAGTGAGAGGCCCGCCTACCGCAAAAAAACAAACAAACAAAAAAAAAACAAAAAAAAACGTCGCCTTCCAGTGCAGGGGGTGCAGGTTCGATCCCTGGTCGGGGAGCTAAGATCCCATATGCCTTGCGGCCAGAAAGCCAAAACATAAAACAGAAACAATATTGTAACAAATTCAGTTAAGACTGTAAAAATGGTCCACATAAGAAAAAAGAAATCAATGAAACTAAAAGCTGTTTCTCTGAAAAGATCAAGAAAATTGGTAAACCTATACCTAGAGTTATCAGAAAAAAAAACAGTAGACACAAATTACCAATACAAAGAATGAAAGCAGGGACATCACTACAAATCCTACAAACATTACAGGGATTAGAAGTGGATATTATGAACAACTTTATGCACATAAATTTCATGAAATAAAGACATTATTAAGGTTCACACAGGAAGAAATATTCATATTCCTATATCTATTTTAAAAACTGAAATTGCAGTTGGGCTCCTTCTCACAAAGAAAATGTTAGGGCCAGACAAAATCTACCAAACACATAAGGAAGAAATAGTACCAATTTTTCACAAACTCTTGCAGAAAAAGATGAGAGGGGAACATTTCCCAGTGTGTTTTATGAAGCTAGCATTACCCTGATACCCAAACCTGACCAAGAAAGAAAACTACATACCAGTATCCTTCACGAAGACAGATGCAAAACCCCTAAGAAACAGGATATTGAATCCAGCAATATATAAAAAGGATATTACATTATGATTAAGTGTGGTTTGATATTACATTATGACTAAGTGTGCTTTAGCCTGGATTGCAAGTTTCACTTAACATTGGAAATCCATTAATGTAACTCACTGTATTAATAGAATGAAAAAGAGAAGCCATATGATTATTCAATAGTTCCAGAAAAAACATTTGACATAATTCACTACTCACGCAAGATAAAAGCTCTAAACTAATTAGGGCTAGAAGGGTATCTAGAAAAAAACCTAGTTAAAATGCTTAATGGTTAAAGACTAAATACCTTCCCCCTAAGGCTGGAAACCAGGCAAGTATGTCCACTTCAATACATCTATTCAACATTGTACTGGAGGTCCTAGCCACAAATATAATACAAGAAAAAGAAGTGAAAGGGATAAAGATTCAAAAGGAAGGAGTAAATCTGATATTTGCAGACAACATGATGTCTATGTAGAAAATCTTAAGTACTCTACCAAAGACGCTACTAAATCTAATAAGTGAATTTAGCAAAAGTTGCAGGATACAAGGTAAATATACCAAAAAATGTACTGCATTTCTATATGCTAGCAATGAGAAAATGGACACTTTTTTTAAAAAAACTATCATTTACTGCAACTTTCTTGATTTAATTTAAAATTAAATTTCTTGATTTAATTTAAAATTAACAGTTTATGAAAAACTACCATTGACAACAGTATCAAAATATGTAATACTTAGAGATAAATTTAACAAAATATGTGCAAGACATACTCTGAAACCTAAAATTAAAGAAGATTATTAAATTAAAGAACATTAATTTAATTAATTAAAGAACTTTTCTGTATCTCTATCTTTGGGTGGTGCTTACACAAGTGAATGGGTTTATCAAAACTCATAGGACTGTGCACTAAAAAATGGTAAAATTTACTGCATGTAAAACATACTTCATACTTCATACTCCAAAAAATTAAAGATCTAAATAAATGGAGAGATACACCATTTTTATAGATTAAAAAATTCAATACTGTTAAAATTTACATCCTCTATTAGTTTCCTATGGTTGCTATAACAAATTACCACGAACTTGATGGTTTAAAACAATACACATTTATTCTCTTATAGTTCTGCAGGCTAAAGGTCCACAATGGGGTTCACTACATTAAAACTAAGGTGTCAGCAGGGCCATGTCTCCAGAGACTAGGAGAGAATCCATTCCTTGCCTTTTCAAGTTTCTAGAGCTGCATTCCTTGCACTACTTTGGGCCCCTTCCTCCATCATCAAAATCAGAAGGGCAGCATCTTCAAATCTCTTTCTCTGCCTCAATCGCATTGCCTTCTCCTCCTAATAGTATCTCCTTCTGCCTCCCTCTTATATGGAAACCCTTGAATGCATTTAGGGCCTGCCTGGATAATCCAGAATACTCTCCCCATCTTAAGATCTTTAACTTAATTACATCTTTTGCCATATAAGATAATATTCACCTTTTTGCCACAGAAGGTAATATACACAGGTTCCATGGATTAGGAAGTAGGCATCTTTGAGGGACATTATTTAGCCTACCATACTCATCAGATTATTCAAAAGATTCAATGCATGTAGTCCCATTTTTGCTTTTGTTTCTCCTGCCTGAGGAGACATATCCAAAACAATATTGCTAAGACTGATGTCAAAGAGCATGCTGCCTATGTCTTCTTCTAGGATTTTTATGGTTTCAGGTCTTACATTTAAGTCTTTAATCCATTTAAGTCTTTAATCATTTCTGTATATGGTATGAGAAAGTAGTCTAGTTTGATAACATCTTACACTGTCAGAATGGCTATTATAAAAAAAAAAGACAACAGATAACAAGTGTTGGTGAGGATGTGAAGAAAAGGGAACCCCTGTGCACTGTTGGCAGGAACATAAATTGGTGCAACCACTATGGAAAATGGTATAGAGGTTCCTCAAAAAATGAAAAATAGAACTATCATGTGATCCAGCAATTCCACTCCTGGGGACTTATCTGAAGAAAACAAAAACACTAATTCAAAAAGATATATGTACCCCTATGTTCACTGCAGCCTTATTTACAGTACCTAAGATATAGAGGCACCCTAAGTGCCCATTGATAGATGAATGTTTAAAAAAGATGTGGAGTGTGTGTGTGTGTGTGTGTGTGTGTGTGTGTGTGTAATGGAATATTAATCAGCCACAAAAAAGAATGAAATCTTGTCATTTATGACAACATGGATGAACCTACACGGTATTATGCTAAGTGAAATAAGTCAGACAGAGAAAGACAAATACTGTATAACTGCATTTATATGTGGACTCTAAAAAAGCAAATTAACAAACATAACAAAACAGAGTCATAGATACAGAGAATAAACAGGTGGTTGCCAGAGGGGAGGAGAGGAAGGGAGGAGAGAAATAAGTGAGGGAGGTTAAGAAGTACAACTTACAGCTACAAAATAAATGAGTCATGGGTATGAAATGTAGTGTGGGGAATATAGTCAAAAATAATATAATATCTTTGAATAGTGACAGATGGTAACTAGACTTATTGTGGTGATCATTTAAGAATGTATAGAAATATAGAATCACTATGTTGTACACCAGGAACTAACATAATGTTGTAGGTCAATTATACCTCAAAAACAAACAGACCAATAGAAAAAGAGATTAGATTTGTGGTTACTGGAGGTCGGGGTTAAGGGAGGGGGAATTGGATGAAGGCAGTCAAAAGGTAGAAACTTCCTGTTATAAAATAATTAAGTATTAGACAAGTATTTTACAATATGATAAATGTAATTAACACTGCCGTATGTTACACATGAAAGTTGTTAAGAGAGTACATCCTAAGAGTTCTCACCGCAATGAAAAATATATTTTTTCTTTTTCTTTTATTTTGTATCTATATGAGATGATTAATGTTCACTAAACTTACTGTGATAATAATTTCATGATGTATGTAAGTCAACTCATTATGCTGTATCTAAACTTACACAGTGCTGTATGTCACCTATATTTCAATAAAACTGGAAGAAAAAAACACACAATAAAGCAAGGCGCAATAAAGTAAAGCGCAATAAAACGAGGTGTGCCTGTATGCATTTAAGGTTCCACCATGTCTTTTCATGGCTTGATAGCTCATTTCCTTTTAGTGTTAAACAAGATTCCACTGGAATAAATAATAAACCACAGTTTATTTATCCATCCACCCACTGAGGGACATCTTGGTTGCTTCCAAGTTTTGGCAACTATGAATAAAGCTGCTATAAATATATAGAAAAAAAAGATTCAGTGCAATGCCAATGAAAATCCAAGCAGCCTCTTATGCAGAAATGGACATACTCGTTCTAAAAATTATATGAAAATGCAAAAGACCTCAAATGGGGCAGAACAATTGTGAGAAAGAACAAAGTTGGAGAAACTATACTACATGCTTATACTGCATGTTTTCATGGCTTACTATAGAGCTACAATAATCAAGACAATGTACGATTAGCATCAGGAGAGACACAGAACAGAATAGAGTCCAAAAACATACCTGTACATACATGGTAAAAGGTGCCAAGGCAATTCAATAGAGAAAGAATTGGGCTTCTATAAATGGTGCTGAAACAACTGGATAGATGGGAAAAATGAACCTAGACTCTTAACCTCATAGCATATGACAATCGTTGCTAAGGAGGTAGAGCAAATGGAACCCTCATATATTGCTGATAGTAATGCAGTGTAGCCACTTTAGAAAGCACTTTGGTAGTTTCTCATAAAGTTAAGTATACCCTTACTCTACAGCCCAGCAATCCCATACCTAGGTATTTACTTAAGAAAAAGGAAAACATATGTCCACACAAAGACTTGTGTTCAAATGTTCAAAGCAGCTTTATTTATAATAGCCACTGGAAACAACCCAAGTGTCCCAAAACTGGTGAATGGTTAAACCAACTGAGGTATGTCTATTCAAATGGAATACTAATCAGCAGGAAAAAGGAACAAACTAGGGATGCATGCAACAACATGGATAACCTCAAATGCACTATGCTAAGTAAAATAACTCAGACTGAAAACACAACACACTGTATGACTCCACTTATTTGACATTGTGGAAAAGGCAAAAGTATAGATACAGAAAACAGATCAGTGTGATTACCCGTGGCTGTGTTGGGGGAAAGGAAAAAGGACACGAGGGAAGATTCTGCTGTGACAGAACTTTTCTGTATCTCTGTCTTTGGGTGGTGCTTACACAAGTGAATGGGTTTATCAAAACTCATAGGACTGTGCACTAAAAAATGGTAAAATTTACTGCATGTAAAACATACTTCAATAAACCTGGCATATCTATTGATCTACCTACACATATACAACTTCCATGGCTAACATTTACTGGCTATTTATGGAATGTCAGGTAATGTCACTTAAGCCTCACAACAACCCTATGAAGGAGGCACTTTCCCTATTCCCATTTTACAGATGTGAAATGAAGGCTTCGAAGTTAAATAACTTGTCCAAGCATCTAGAGGCTCACAGAGCTGAGATTCAAACTAAGATCTATTTGACTCCAAAGTCCTTTGAATTGAGTACTATACGATACTCACTTTATACTAATAACTCAACATTCCTGGAAAAGCATCTGGATAGATATACACTGAGGTCTAACCATGCTCTCCAGTGGAGAGGATTAAGGACAGTCTTTACACTCTTGCTTATGATTGCTGATTTTTCTGCAAGGTACATATACTACTTTTGTATTATGAGAAATAACATAAGAAACTTCAACTGGAAAAAAAGAGGGAGGTTTTAAGGAGATGGGACTCACAAAATTCAACTCAGAAGCAAACCTCCAAGAGTGTAAACAATGGTGGGAGGACCATCAGATTTGGAGAGATTGCTAACTAGAGTGTCTATATAGCCTTTTATTAGCATACTAATACTTTCACAGTATTCTCCGCTACAAAATCAGGGTAATATGTACCCCATAAGGTGGCCGTGAATATAAGATGAATATGAAAAGTGCTTTAGGCAAAGCATTAAATTGGTGGTTCTCAAAATTTTTGTGTCAGGACTCCTTTACATTCTTAAAAATGACTGAGGACTCTAAAGAGCTTTGTTTATATGGGTTATATCTACTGCTATTTACTGTATCAGATTTTAAAACTGTTATTTAAAAAATATTTATTACTTCATTAAAAAAAATAATAAACACCTTACATATTAACATAAACAACATAATTTTAAGGAAAAAAAACTATTTTCCAAAATTGTTTTTAGAGTTTTGCAATTTTTAAAAAATGTCTGGCTTCATAGCAGACATCTAGATTATATCTATATCTGCATTCATTCTGTTGAAGTATGTTGTCTGGGTTCAAGCATATGGAGAAAAAAACTGACATCACAGAGGTAGGTCGTCAGAAAAGAACTGAGTATTTTAATTGCTCTTTCAGATAACTGGATATTTTTCTTCGACAGGACACCAAAAGTCAACAAGTGGTAGTTCCTTGATGTGGAATCTGAAACGCTATCAAGGACCTTTTTATTTTTAATTTTTTTGGCCACACCTTGAGGCTGACGGGATTTTAGTTCCCAGACTAGGGAATGAACCCAGACCCTAGGCAGTGAAAGCACCGAGTCCTAACCACTGGACCACCAGGGAATTCCTTCAATGAACTTTTTGTAGTCTGCTACCTTAAAATCCACTGGTCTCTCTTGCACTTTGAATGAATCTTTTATCCCTGCATGATTATAACGCCAAATACATCGACCAGAAAATATTGGTTCACTGAGTAATGAAGATCTTTAAATGCTGACACACTTCACTATACAATAGCAACAAAAAATCACATTAGTTAATATCACAACCCACTTCATCAGAAATCTTTTAAGTTTTGGAAGGCTGTCAAGCTCATGGTGGTGAATACAACTTTTCAGAAATTTGGGTTTTCCCTTGAAAGCTCAAGTTTTACCAAGCAAAGCAGAAAACACCATCAGTTGTTTTCCTCGAAGTAACAGGTTCACTGGCATTTCTGAGCAAACGTCTGTCAAATACCCTAGTACACTTAGCCAAAATCTTGTCTGTTAGCTGTCCTTCCAGGTAAAAATGGCGTTCCGTGAAAAAAGCAGCTCACAACCCGGGTGCATGAGTGCTTTCCCTTGACTCAAGGACTACACTTCAGTGTACAGCAGATGGCCTTTAGACGTCCTTCCTATTTCGTCACCCGGAATATTAAAATAGCTGTATATGCAAGGGTCAAGACTGAATGAGACTGGTATTTTTTCTGCTTTATTAAGGAGATTCTTAAGTGAAGCAGACTTCTTTAACCTGCAAGCACACTATGAAGCATCCAATGACAATGAGTACGGAATACGATTTCCTGGCACCAGCTTGATTTGTGCTCAGTTTACCCGCCACAGTGCAAATGTCAACCCAGAGAAAGAGGCTGAGAACATCTTAGTATTATTTTGAAAATAGTTCTGACCTCGCAGACCCCTGGAAAAGTTCTCAAGGCCGCAAGGGGGTCTGTGAAAAATAGTCTGACAACCGCTACACTAAATACATGTTAGTTATGATTACTCATGCTCAGAAACAAGGGGAGGCTTTTACAAGCTGCCACAAAGAAAAAGAGAGCTACCACTGAAAGATGGCAAGAGAAGAATGACTTCGTTCCTAGACTTCGGAGAAGAAAAGGGCTTGAGGGGGATTCACGAGCTAATAGAAATGGAGTGATCACCACAAACAGAGAGTTACCAGCCGAGAGGACTTTTTCTCTCTGATAGCAAAGGGGGATATCACAAAATCTAGAAAATCAGAACCAATTTGTCAACCAAAGCCCTCGGCTACACACATCATTACCAGAAACAATGGACTGGAAAACAGAAAGGACCTTTAAAAGAAAAAAGTGGGGGGAGAGTAAACCCTGTAAGCTAAATTCATTATCTTCCCTAAAAGAGTTCTCTTATTTAATAGAAGAAAATAGTAGTGGAAATAATAAAAATTTAAATGTTGGAAAAGTGAGTATTTTATGATTTTTGACATAATTTAAAGGGAAATTAAGAGCTCTGGGTCTATTACATAAAAAATTAAAAATATAAAGGAAACAAGATGAACTTACAAGAGGAAAAATAACAGTACAAAATATAACTCCTTCAAATACTGGTGTTGGAAAAATATAAAGAGGATAAAGTATCCTGGTATTAGTTTTCTACTGCTGCCATACAAAATTAGCACCAACTTAGTGGCTTAAAAAGCACAAAGTATCTTTACAGTTCTGAATGTCGAAAGTCTGAAATGGTCTCACTGGGCGAAAATCAAGGTGTCACCAGGGCTGTGATCCTTCCGGAGGTTCTAAGAGAGAATGTTTCCCTGTCTCAGCAGCTTCTAGAGGCTGCCTCATAGCTTGCCTCATGACCCCCTGCTCCAGTTTCAAAGCTCCAGCACTCCTCCCCACATTGACTCTCTCTGACCTCCTCTTCTGCCTCCCTCTTCTACATTTAAGACCTGGGATTATGGACCCAGCCGGAGAATCCAGAATAATCTCCCTGTTTTCAGGGCAGCTGATTAACAACCTTAATTCCAGCTGCTACCTTAATTTCCCTTTACCGTGTAATGGAACATATTCCCAGGTTCGAAGGATTAGGATGTGGGCATATTTGGGGGAGGGGTGTCATTATTCTGCCTATCACAGGCCTAAAATAAGAAAGGTCACTTACTGGATTAAAAAATAAAATCTAAATCTGTTGCAGTCAAGACTCACTGTTGCAACCAATGACAAAAGTCAAACCAGGGGCTTCCCTGGTGGCGCAGTGGTTGAGAGTCTGCCTGCCGATGCAGGGGACACGGGTTCATGCCCCGGTTCGGGAAGATCCCACATGTCGCGGAGCGGCTGGGCCCATGAGCCATGGCTGCTGGGCCTGCGCGTCCGGAGCCTGTGCTCTGCAATGGGGGAGGCCACAACAGTGAGAGGTCCGCGTACCGAAAAAAAAAAAAAAAAAGTCAAACCAATTACAAGAAAGGAGATGACACAGGTTTATTGTGACTGAGTAAGGACAAGAGAAGCAGTTTACTAGGACAGTAATTTGATCAATTAGATTTCAAAACAAAAAGCATTAAAATGACTAATAAAGAAAATCTAAATAATGAAAATCTAACAACATGACCATAGAATATGGAAATAATCTGACAATATTTCTTGTACAAATATACAGAGATATTTTCTTTGTGGGCTTCTACATGCTACTATTAAATCATGACAGATAAAGCAGACAAAGTTCCTAAGGAAATTATGGAAATGAACGCTAGAGTAGATAAAAATAGCATGGTTCTATCGAAGCAAACAAAATATGCTTTCTTTACATGTATACAGATTTTTTCCAGAGGGAAAAAAAGGATCATGGGGCACCAATACAAAATACACACAAATCTATCTTAAAACTTTAAAAACTGTTTGAGCGTGTGGGAAAGAAACAGTCTCTGCCCTGAAGATGCTCAAAGACTAACAGGAGCAGAGGGAGATCAAGCAACTATATACCATGGCAAACTGGGACATAGAAGGTTCATTTCCCTGGGAGATCTGGGAAAGAAGGTGGGGTTTGGGGATAGGGAATTCCAGAAAAAGGGAAGAAGATTTTTTAAAGCATGAGACAGTCTTTTGTACCCCAGGAGACTAGAACACGTGGAGTACGTTCTGTAAATCTTGGGGTGTGGAGTGATGGGGAGACAGGAGAAAAGGCACCAGAGGAAACAAGGGAAAGGTAGAATGGGGGATTTGAATATCAAGGTAAAGTCCTTAGAATTTATTACTAGGCAATAAGGGGCCACTGAAGACTTTCTGAGCAAAAGAGTGACAGAAGGTAGAGAAGAGTGTGTAAGGTAGGTTGTAGTTGGTAGAGACTGGAGGCAGAAATTCTACACAAGTCATAATAAACTGACAAAATAGACTGAAAATTGCCTAACCTGGGACTTCCCCGGTGGCGCAGTGGTTAAGAACCCGCCTGCCAATGCAGAGGACACGGGTTCGAGCCCTGATACGGGAAGATCCCACATGCCGCGGAGCAACTAAGCCTGTGCGCCGCAACTACTGAGCCTGCACTCTAGAGCCTGTGAGCCACAAGTACTGAAGTCCGCATGCTGCAACTAGTGAAGCCCACACGCCTAGAGCCCATGCTCCGCAACAAGAGAAGCCACCGCAATGAGAAGCCCTCGCACCGCAAAGAAGAGTGGCCCCCGCTCGCCGCAACTAGAGAAAGCCCGCACGCAGCAATAAAGACCCAGTGTAACCCAAATAAATAAATAAAATAAAATAAACCATGATAACTGTAGGAAAAAAAAGACTGATAAAAAGCTCCAAATATAAAAAAAAATTAACTAAAAATAAAAATAAAAAAGCCTAAACTACTATGAGTTACTTTTCAAGAAACATTCAGACCAGAGTCCAAGTATAAAAACAGACTGCTCAATTCTCCACAAATCAGCAAATGGAGGTTCCAATGGACATTCTGGCATCAAACCACTACTTCCTTAATTTCACTTTTCCAATTACACCTTAAAAGTGAATTTACCCCACTTTCATCTGAGTCTGTAATGCCAGTACAAGATCACTAAGTAGTGTCACGTGGGTCAAACTACAAAGCTAGTATCCTCTCTGAAATGTACACAGAGCTTTCTGCTTGAGGCTCAAATTCCCTCTCTCCACCTTGGGGGGAAGGGAAAAAGGATTTAGGGATGGAGGGAATATACCTAGTAAAGAGATGACACTGTGCGTATAAACGTTCTATTATCTTGTTTTCTTCAAGTCAAAAGAATGCAGCTGGACTCTTTTTAGACCCATCAGTTTTCTCCAGTGAAAGCCACTGGCTTTAACTGGAGCAGGCACACATGCACACACACATGCTCTGGGTGATACATCCCTGTGAGCGCCTCTCTGTCTACAACTTTAGAGAATAGCTCCAACTGACAAACTGCTAATTGACACTCTCCCAACGTTTTAAAGGAACTGCACCTCTTACACTGAGCAGAACCTTACGAACAAAATTTAAAGTCATTTACTGACAAGAAAGTACAAAAGCCAAATAAAAACAAATCACTCTTGAGGAGGACTAGACAGAGCCCAGGCCTGTGGGAACTGTTTCCCAGCTGTGTGGTTGTGCGTGGGTCACTCTCTCCTCATTGGGTTGCTCCTATATCCACTCATGAAGATAAGGGGATATGAGAGCCCTGTGTAAATGATGGATTTTACCCATTTTAGCTGCTACCAGTATTACAAAAGAAAAAAGTTATAACAATCTCATTTAGCCATCATTTTTCTCACTATTAGGTCATAGGTGACAAACTACGAATCGTCAATTAGAAAGAGCCTGTCTCCAGAGTTGAAGGCTTTCATCTTAAATTCTAGTCTCCTCGTACAGGCATGGCCTATGATCAGGCAAGGCAACTAGAAACCCCAAGCTCGGGGGCTTCCCTGGTGGTGCAGTGGTTGAGAATCTGCCTGCTAATGCAGGGGACACAGGTTCGAGCCCTGGTGTGGGAGGATCCCACATGCCACGGAGCAACTAGGCCCATGTGCCACAATGACTGAGCCTGCGCATCTGGAGCCTGTGCTCCACAACAAGAGAGACCGCCATAGTGAGAGGCCTGTGCACTGCGATGAAGAGGGGCCCCGCTTGCCACAACTAGAGAAAACCCTCGCACAGAAACGAAAACCCAACACAGCTAAAATAAAATAAATAAATATATTTTTTAAAGAACGAAAAAGAAACCCCAAGCTCAATACTGGGAAGCTTCACTCCCAAAGACCCAGGAAACTACCTAAAATGCCTCCAATCCACTGTCTCTCCCCTACAACAGAGTTCCCCAATGGCTCACGTCTATCTGTACTCAACATCCACTCACTCAGCACATTTATCGAACACCTCACCATCCTGGCCTTCAAAGAACCCACAGCCAAGAAAAATATGTGTGTAATTAGCAAGTAATGGGAATGCTATTTTTGAAACCAGAATTTCTGCATTCAAATGAGACGTGTCTCCTTTAAACAGTCCCCCTGGGAGGCAATGCACTAATTCCACTTCCTTGCTCAAACCATCTTTGGAGCTTTCCTCCTGGAATCGCCTTGAGAGCCTGCAGTCCGTTCTTTTGAATACCCCCAGTGGTGCCAAATCTTCACTGAGAGTGGATTTTTGGAAATGGCCAAAATCAGTGAGAGCCAACTTTAGTGGATAGGATGTGTGATCAAACTAGGCAGCACTATTTTGGTTAAAAAATGATATATGATTATAAAGCAATGAGATGGATTTTCTTACAGGATTTGCTTCCAAGGAAATTTAAAATGAGTAACAAGGGGTATGAGCAATGGAATAGGTATATATTTACCTTTTCCCTAAGTAACTTCTCTGAAAGATAATACTCATGCAGATGCATAAGCTCGAATATAAGGTTTGCTTTGCTTACTCGCAACTCATAAATAGAAGGCTCCTTAGTATATCGGACCTCCTGTGCCACGGCTGGGGTGGGCGGATGTCACTAAATCAGAAGGGGGGCATGCATACCGGAAAGAGCACAGGTTTCAGAAGGAAACCAACTTGTTCGACTCCTGACTTGGCCCCTCACCTCCTGTGTGACTTCAGGGAAGTCACAAGCTAAGACTGCAAAACAAGGCTGATATCGAACTCGGAGGGCTGTTGTAAAAGTTCAAGATAATGGGTGCAGAGACTGATACTGTGCCTGGCACACGGTAGGTGTCCCAGAAATCATAGCTATTATTAATAACCTCAGTATAATCAACAAGCTTTTCTTACTATAGGTAGTTTGAGATGACAGAATGACAGATAAACAGACATTTGGGTGGTGAAGAGTTCATTAACAGAACCAACATACACCCACTATTGATGGATCTGGAGCCTGCTTTAAAAAAAAACAGTAATGTGTCAAAAACATTTACAGTAATTGTTAACATGACGTGTAGTATTTTTAAGTCACATGACAAGCGTTGCCCGCAACACCCCTACCACACTGACCTTTCAGCACTGTCTTAACACACCAGGCCCTCCCATGACCCCGCACCTCTGCATACTTTGTCCCTTCTAAGATGCCTTTCCTGCCCTCTTGTCTGACAAAAGCCTATAACTATATCCTTCAGAATCGAGCTGTGGAACCATCCCTGTCCACGCTAGACAGAATTAGTGGCTCTGCCCCTTGTGTTCCCACAGCATTTGGTTCTTTGGTTCTTGTGTCTGGAACGCCTTGTCCCGTGCTGAATTTTAATCTGTTTCCATTTCTGCTTCTTCTGCCGGGCTCGAGCGGGGAAGGACCACGTCCCATTCACTCTTGTACTTTGGGCGCCCGGCACATCCCTGGCACACAGTAGGAACAAGGGAGATGTGTGATGAAGTAATGCTTTACATATACTTTACAAATGCCTCTTAAAGGTCAGGTAGCTGCCTGTTGTTAATTACCCACAATCACATTCATTTTTCCAGACTTCGAATAAGAGACAAGATCACTCACACAGACTCCAGAATGGCTTTAGATGTTGTAGCATATGGAAGCTTCGAAATGCTACTGACCTCAGGACTTCATCCCCACACGACAGAATGCTCAGAGCAGCGTTCCTCAGCCTTTGTCCCAGTCTAGGACACCTGCGGGATGCACCACACTCCATCTGGAGCTCACTGCGACTGACTCAGAAGTTCTAGCACAGTTCTCACAGCCTTCGAGCACTGCCTGGCTACCAGGGCTGAAGGGCCTTCTCTGAGCCAGCAACTGCACAAGGCAGCAGAAAATCCCAAGGCTCCATGGTGGGGACAGGGTGCCGGCTTAATGCCACCTACTCCCAGATCTCTACCTCCCAGGAACACCTCACGATCCAAGTTTGTCAATTCCATATACTTCTAAGAGTTTGCCTATTCAGTAAATAGGGCTCCCTAGCTGTTAGGAAGCCTTGGGCATTCAGGGAAGGACTTGGTGGGTCTGGGGTGTCTGTTTCAGCAAACCTTAACCTATGTAACTAAAAAGAAGCTCATGATCAACCAGTTCTGAGCCAGATGGAAATAGGCAGAGGGTCAGCTGGCAGTCCTGTGCATCTGAGTGTTGACAGTTGTGAATCATTCTCTGTCAGTGTAGTTTTCCAGAGCCTTGGCAATACAGTAGCGGATACAGACTCCCAAGATCAAAAGGTTGGAAAGGAGATCTGGAGCCATGGCCCACGCCTTGGGGCCCACCAAACCATGACAGTGACTATTCCTGTGACATACACAATCCACAACGTCAAGGCAGCCATGGTCTGCTTAGTGTCATGGTGTTCCCAGCTCTCCAATGGAATGGTTGCATTCTGAAGGAGAGAAGAAGGTGAGAGGAAAGAGAACCAGGCCGCAGACCATGACTCTGGAGAGTGAGTCGTTCGTTCATTCATTCATTCATCCATCCATCCCACAAATACTTTTTGAGGCAGGTACTATTCCAGGTATGCAGGCTACCATAACACGCAGAGTCAGGGCCCTGCCCCCATGGAGCTTAGAGTTTCATAGGGGAGACAGGCATTAGTCAAACAAGCACACAGACAAATACAAGGGTACGGATGAGTGTATGATGGAGGAACAGAGCACACTACACAGACTGTACAAACACGGCTCAGTGTGCTGGGCGGGGAAGTCAGAAAAGCTGCCCTCAGCAAGCAACAAGTGAGCTGAGATCTCAAGGAGAAACAGAAGCTAACAAGGTAAGGAAGAGAGGAGCAGAGAGAGGGAAACACTCCTGGCAAAGAGAACAGTATGTGCTAAGGTGCTGGGCTAGGAGGGAGGTGTTGAACTGGCTCTGAATTCCAGGAGGGGAGCGAGGCAGCAGCACCAAGGTTTGAGGCCCTGGCACAAGGTTCCCTCCTGTCTACAGCCCTCGGTTTGCTCTTTGAGCTGTCTGGAAGGTCCTCCTCAGCATGGAACAAGACAAAAAACTAAAGAACAATGTCAAAAACGAGGTGTGCCCACAAGACATGACACACCACCAGCTGAGAACTGGCACCTGCCAACATTAGCTGGCCACCGTCTCAGAAGTCCCCACTGTGAGGAAACACGGCTCTCTCCCAGCGACTCAGCATGGCATCAGGAAAATGAAAACGAGAATGGCATCCTATAAAATACCTTCGAACTTTTCAGGGAGATGTGCATCTCAATCCCAATGGAATTAAAGGGTTGATAAGTACTCTGATGTTGACTATAAACCTGTTTGGATACCTGGTATTTAACTGTCATTTTCCTGTGCCAATTTCCGGGGGCGGGGCGGTGGGGGGTGGGGGCAGAAAGAAGCTACTACAGGAAAAAATGGTTAAGGATGTTATCTGGGCAGCACTATTTTGTTTCAGCAAGTGTTAGCCAGTTCCATCACTCCAGGCAGCTCTTTGTGGCTTCGGAATGATCTGTCACCTTGCAAAGTTGTCCTGGAACTTTCTATTTGTAAAGCACTTTGCAATCAATCATTAATTTGGCCTCTCTATCCTGCTGAGAGATTATACTCATTCTGCCTATAAAACAGACAGATAAGTGAGTGGCCCAAGGACACAAAACAGTTCAGCTTTTACTTATCTTTCTTATCACCATCGCCAAACAATGTAGATACACAAGGCCCATCCAACGCCAGCACCAGCCGTGCTACCCTGGAGACCAATCCCAACACCTAGGAGCAGCAGAGGAAGGCACTGCAGTCAGTTCTCAGTTACCTGCTGTCAACAAGCTTCTCTATGCAGAGCGCCTTCAAGGCCAACAGTGATAATGACTGCACGGTGATGGGGACACTGGCACTCCAGAGTAAACAGAACATGAACTCGGTAGCACTCAAAGAGGAATAAGAGCACCCAGTAAGTCACAATGGCTCGTACCTTAAAATGTCAGTGTCCCTAAGGAGGCTGCACTCCCAACACACACACACACACACACACACACACACACACAGGCATCCTCTCTCTCTCCCAAGACACCCCCCACAAGCAGCCTGGAAGGTGGTCTCCACTGGGCTCCCACAGCACAACACTGCACTGTGCTGTCAATTGTCTATTGGCCTGCCCTTCTCCACCCTCACGCTGGGCCCTCTCAGCAGCTGAAGCAGACGGCATGGGACCTGGCATAGGAAAGGTTTATTGAGTGCATGCCTTCCACCACCAAATAAGGGAGCTAGGCACTCCCTTCACAGAGCAGTGGACTTTGGAGATCAGCTAGGCCAACTCCTTATTTTTCAGATGAGCAGAGGATCCCCCAGTTACATACGGCCTGCTCTCCAATCCAGGTCTTCAGGTTCAGTTTAGTTCCACAAACATTTGATAAGTGCCTACTATGTGTCAGACACAGTGGAGCTGCGGGGAATAGAGATTTGAGCAGGAGACGGTCTCTGCTTTAGGGAGTTCACAGCCTGGGGAGGTAAGAGAGTTACAGAACACTTGAGCAAGTCCAAGGACAGACGCTCAATTCCTTAAACAGTGTTCCTTCCCTCCAGTCCACTGGCTAGTCCCCATCTGGGAAATAGGACAGCAATATCTGCTTCCTGCAAATAAACTTATAGTCAAGACTGATTAGAAAACGTGTACAGAAAATTGTCAGGTTTACCCCCAAAAAGCGTTATGTAAGGACCTGACACGGACTCCAAGGATTCAACAGTGTTTCAGACATCAGTTCCACAAAGAAGCAAACAAGCGAGGGATGGGCATACGTCCAAGGCAAACCTCAAGGGCTGGGAGGAACTGGAGGAAAAAGCTGGGGTGGGGGGTAGAGGTGTCGGGTCAAGTGAACCGGCCCTGGCGCGGGGAACGCATGGCAGGCAGCGGGTGCCAGAAGATGGAGCGGAGAGAGGGAAGTTGGGACAGCGACGAGGGAGGGAGGGCAAGCGGAGAGGCGCGGGGTTCCCGCAGGGCGGGGACCGCGGCCCGGAGGTTCCAGATGGGACGGCGGGCCGGGGGCTGAAGGCAGCGGGCGCGGGAGGAGGCAGCGGGCCGGCGCCGAGGCCGATCGGTTTTCCAGGGAGGCTCGGGTAGGCCCCGCCGCCCGCCACAGCATCATGGACGCCGTACCTCCCCGAGCCGTGCGGGCGGCGCCTCACCTCGGGTTGAAGTCCTGGAAGAGGCCCCTCAGGTTCATGGCGGAGAACTTCACCGCGCCGTCCTCCTCCTCCTCCTCCCCCCGCCCCCCGCGCCGCGCAGCCTGCGCGTTACAGCGGGCTCATGGTGCCAGCGCGAGCCGCGTCCCAGTCGTCGTCGCCGTCGCCGTCGCCGTCGCCGTCGCCGTCGCCGTCGCCGTCGCCGTCGCCGTCGCCGTCGCCGTCGCCGTCGCCGTCGCCGCCGCCGCCCTGAGAAACCTGAGCCGCACCTCCCACCCCTCCTTCCGGGCTTCTGTAGGCCGCCGCGCATGCGCCCCGAGCCCCGCCCGACGGGCCCGAGCAGTGCTGCGAGCGGCGCGCGATGTAGCTTTCCCGGCTCACAGTGCGCGGAGGCCCTGGCCCTCGTCTCCGCGCCCAGCGGAGGAGGTGGCGGGGACGACAGAGGCTGGAGGGACCGGGAACCCGGGGGAGGGCGCAGAGAGCCGAGCGGGATCGCTGACTCGGCGCAGGCCTGCGGGGAGCGAGCGCGCCGCCGGCGAGTCCCGCGGGGAGGTCTTCGCGGACACCTATCACCTTGGCCCGCGCTGCCTTCTGGAGGTTTCCTCCAGCGAGAACTGAGCCTTGGGGGTAGTGGCCCCGGGTGACACGTTGCATTTTGGCCATCTCCTCCCAGGCCTTCACCTGTCAAATCTGTCAGTGACTGCGTCTCAACTTCCCTCCCAAGGCCCAGGCCAGCGCGTGGAGATATGCTGGCAGTCCCAAGCTCAGGCTGCCCTGCACCAGTCATCTGCCGTCCCTACCGCCTTCCCCTCCTCGGTTGCCTCTCTCCGTTGGCAGCGGACCTGTTCACTGGGTTGGCGGGGGTGAGGGTTGGGGTGCGCAAACTGGAAATGTGGAAGTCATCCTCGCTTTGCTAACCTAGTTCAGAGACTCCTTGCCTCCTGCCCAGACTCTCTGGTCACCTCCCACCCAGCCCAGCTCTTTCTCCACTCTAAGCCATGCTATTTATAACTGCCAGGTTCATTTTCTGTGGGCAAGTCAACATCTTTGAGCCTCATTTCTTCTCCTCTGCAAAATGGAGATGATAAAATCTACTTTCTAAACTTGTTGGGAAGATTCAATGAGCTAGCGTGCATAACACACTGCCTGGTGCACGCTAGGTGCTCAGAGAACGCTATTGCTATCTGGTGCTTCTTCAGGGGCCTACCTCCTCAAGGATTCTGTTTACTTTTGGAATTAGAGAGCAGGACAAGCTCACGGCAGGTGGCCTGGTCTACCTTCTTCACTTCGGCTGATTTAAGAGTTTTCCATGAGCACAGCAATACCATAGACATTAGTCTGTATCATTATGGATAATAGCTGCACTTTGTAACAATAGCAGAATTTCACAAACGGCAATTTTATAGGACTTAGCCCTGGGGGCAGCTTGAGAAGATCACAATTATGGTAGTCATACTTTGCCATGATGGTATCACCTTTCTTCTGTGAACTTGCAAACATTTCACAAGTAGTAATTAGGTTTCCCAAACCCACTGGGGAGTGGGTATTATTATATGAGCTGTTTCTAAGGATGAGTAACCTGAATCAAGTTTATTAGCTGCTGAAGCACCAGAACCCTGTCCCAGAGTTTTGGTCTAGCTCCCCTGCCCATCCTCCAAGTGGAGTCTGGTATGTACCCCTGAGGAGGTTCCCAATGAACATACAAATACAGAAGAGAAAGCTGAGGCACAGAGAAGCTTGTATAACGTGCCCTGAGCTGCCCAGCTACTAAGGATGTAGGACTTGGGGTCCTGCCGAACCTGCAGCCCATACTCTACAAAAAAGAGGTACGTGCCAGTGACCAGATTGGCCAGCACCACCTTGATTACTGGTGGCCTCACCCCAAATAGGCATTAAAAGTGAGATTGTTTGTCAGTTCAGACACTTGAATAACAGGCACTGTTGCCCTTTCAAGAGCTTCACAGACAGAGACCAGGCGGGCTGCTCAGGGTCCAGAGCCTCAAGGGCAGGCATTACTTTGGTGAGGTCCCAGGGGGTCCCAGAGCTGACCCACTGCTCTGCAAGCCCGCAGTACCCCTCAGCCCGCGATGACCAGGCCACCTGTCAATGTATCGTTTTGCTCTGACAAGCCAAATTGCCAAGGGAGCATAGAGGCCTGTCCACGAGGACATATGGGAAGAATTGGACTACCCAAGGCTTCCCATCCTCAACCTTCGAGAAGTGGATGAACCTAGACTGCCTCAACTTTACTGGTGGCCCAGCCATGTCCTCTCCTGGTGCTCCCATGGAAATAAGAATCAGAACATCCAGGTGTCCCTCTTGTCCTCTCTCCAACAAGTACAAAAGACCCCGCTGCCCATCTGCTGCCCACCTCAGACCCCTTGCTCAATGTACCACCCTGGGCAGTGGCCCAAAGCTTCCTTGGCCTGTGTGGACAGATCCATGAGGGACCTGAACATTGAAGAAAAACCCTGAGCCATGCACAGGATGACAACATCATCATCTCTAGCTAACCTGGACTGGCCACCAAATTTCAGGGCCACCTTACTTAGAGGTTCCCAACAATCTTCATACAAAGACATGAAATGGCTCTGGATTGAAAAGGCACAAGCCCCAGATAAACCAGAAAGCAGTTGGTGGCTTGTCCAATTCAACATTCATATTGACTCCAATGTGATGGGGTGGAGGGCGGGCTTCTGAAGAGCAGGGCCCTGAAAGGAGAGAATTCTGGTGCCTTCAGACAGTCTGGTCATGGAGGAACTGGGTCAAGGAAGGAAGTGGCTGGAGCCCAGGTCTCCGCACTGCCAGGGCTCTGCCCCTGGGCCACTGCAGCAGCAGAGTGGAGGGGGCATGGAATTAGAGGACTTAGACCAGCTTCACCGCCGCTCCACTGGACGGAGGGACAGCTGGGAGCCAATCCCTGGCCATGCCGGGGGACCTACCCCAGGGTTCTGAGGGACCAGCTTGACAGCTTCTTCAGCTGGGAGCCTGTGACTACAGGCTGACCCTCTCTTGACCTGAAATTCTCCACTCTGAGCTCCTGAAAGGCAATACCCTTAATGCCACCAATGAGAAAATCCCTGGAGTCCCTGGAGTTCCCAAGACTCCACTTACAAGGTGCCTCCCCCAGCGCTTCCTTAGAGGGCCCTTGTTTCTGGCTACTTTAGCTTCACTTGCTAAGTGGTCCTGAAAGCTCCCTGGCAGGTGGTTGGAGCCTGGCAGGGGGTGTGGCAGAACACAGGGGCTGTGTCTGGGGGCTCAAGGAGCTGGGGGAGGGGCTGGGGTGCAGTAGAAGGGCCTGAGGCAGTAGGATCTTTGGTTCTGCTTGGATTGCAGCTGCCCCCGTCTTCCTCCAGAGCCCAGAAGGGGCCACCCCTCACCGGGGAGGCTTCCCTCGGGACTTGCAAACTGCAGCTGCTGAGACAAGAGGGAGTCAGGGGCGTCTCAAGGCCCCACTGGCCATCTTGTCACTTGGACCTGGGAGCAGGTGGATAAGCACCTCTCCTGGAGCAAGCTTCCCAGGAGGAAGGGAACACGGGCCATTTCCTGTTGGAAGGCCGATGGGTAGGAGGTGTCTGGGAGTCTAGAGCCACCAGGATGTCCCTGTGCTTCCACTCTGAACCTCTCCTGCCGCCAGGGGCTCCAGGAAGTCTTCCCAGGTGGAGAGGGAGACTCTGGGCCTCTGTGAAGTGACATCTCAATGAGGCAGCTCCATACATTGCTCAGACAGCTAGATTGCTTTGTCACAGTCTCCGGTCTACACTGGGATCCTTCCACCTCCTAAAATGTTTGCTCCAGCCCCATGGACTGCACCCCATCCTGCCCTGGCCTCCCTGCAGTCAGCAGGAGTGGGGCTTTCCCGGGCCTCTGTGTCCTGCGGGCTTAGCTCAGGAGGCCCTTGGACTTCCTGCTACCGCCTGCACCCCTGCAGTGCGGTATGCCATAGGTGCTCAGCAACTGCCCAGGAAATGAATTCTGGAGCCTGACACACCCAAGAGCCCCGCTACCAAGCAGTTGCCCCTCCTCCCAAGCCTCACTCTGTGTCCACCACCTCTGCTGGAATCATGATCTCTGCTTCCTAAGATTCCAGGAGCTGCAGGCAAGATCTGTGGGCAGCCGCACCACATTCTCATGGACACGCTGAGGCTTCTTGAACAAGTTATACTATGTTTGCACAGATGTGAGATAGATCATACATTTCATAACATATTTTAAACAGAAAAAGAAAATATCTGTCAAGCAATGTACAAGTAGATAATAAGACATACACAGATTCTGGAATATTAAAATGTGGGGGAAGGTAGATCTTGGATACACAGTAATAATAGCCCCTTGGCATTGAACACCTACATTGAGTCAGGCACTTCATATGCAGGTGACACCTTGTGTCATACTTGTTAGGGGTTAAATTATGCCCCCCAAAACATATGCTGAAACCCTCATCCCCAGTACCTGCGAGGGGAACTTATTGGGAAATAGGGCCTTTGCAGATGTAGTCGAGTTAAGATGAGGTCATTACAACAATCCCACTACTGGGCATATACCCTGAGAAAACCATAATTCAGAAAGAGACATGTACCACAATGTTCTTTGCAGCTCTATTTACAATAGCCAGTACATGGAAGCAACCTAAGTGTCCATCAACAGATGAATGGATAAAGAAGATGTGGCACATATATACAATGGAATAGTACTCAGCCATAAAAAGTAACGAAACTGAGTCATTTGTTGAGACATGGATGGATCTAGAGACTGTCAAACAGAGTGAAGTAAGTCAGAAAGAGAAAAACAAATACTATACACTAACACATATATATGGAATAAAAAAAATGGTTCTGAAGAACCTAGGGGGCAGGACAGGAATAAAGATGCAGATGTAGAGAATGGACTTGAGGACACAGGGAGAAGGAAGGGTAAGCTGGGATGAAGTGAGAGAGTAGCAGTGACCTATATACACTACAAATGTAAAATAGATAGCTAGTGGGAAGCAGCTGTATAGCACAGGGAGATCAGCTCGGTGCTTTGTGACCACCTAGAGGGGTGGCTCGGGAGGGTGGGAGGGAGAAGCAAGAGGGAGGGGATATGGGGATATATGTATACATATAGCTGATTCACTTTGTCATCCAGCAGAAACTAACACACCACTGTAAAGCAATTATACTCCAATAAAGATGTTAAAAGCAAAACAAAACCAAAAAATGAGGTCATTAGACTGGGCCTAATCCCATATGGCCGGTATCCTTAAAAGAAGAGGGCAAATTGGCCGTAGGCATGACCAGAGGGGAGACAGCCATGTGAAAATGAAGGCAGAGACTGGAGTAATCCAGCCATAAACCAGGGAACACTTGGGGACATCACAAGATGGAAGAAAGAAGAAAAACCCTCCTCCAGAGCCATCAGAGGAAGCATGGCCCTGCCAGCACCGTGATGTTTTTCACTTGAGCCTTCAGAAAAGGGAGAGAAGTCGAAACCCCACTGGCAACTTCAATTTGTGGTACCTTGTTGGGCGGCTCCAGGAACTGAACACAATCTCATATCAAGGCTCAGAAGTTGAACTGTTACACTCTCCATTCTACAGATGAGGACACTGAGAGCCAGACACCGGACCCTGCCCACAGGGACTCTCCTAAACCCTGTCAAGACCCCATCTCCCCTGAAATGAAGAGGAGACCCTGGAGGAGAGGTGAGATCTAGCACAGAGGGCATGAGGATGGAGAAGGTTTCCATCTGGACGTGGGGGTCCGAGGCAAGGCCCTCTGAAGGCGGCTCTTGTGCTCAGGCTTGGGCCCTGCTCTCTCCTTCCACTGCCCACTCTGCTTCCTTCTCTCCCAGAGGCGTGGTGGCCCCACGTTCTCCTGCAGGCTCACTTCCCCGGGCACACCGGCTGTCAGGCAGGCGGCAAGCCTGCATTCAAAGCATGGGGACGGCCGGGCTGGAGGACTCTCGGCATCCCCACGGGGCCTGAGTGTCTGTGCCCTTCAGGGCCCTGTGGATGACCTCAGTGTGGGTACTGGAACATACATGATGCGTTCCCTATACATACGTGTGGTGGTGTGTCGATGCATGGGTATATAAACACATATATTCTACACACACGTTATAGATATATAGGTATATGTATAGGACACACACTACACTACACAGACATGTAAAATATATTTCTCACTATGAATCACGATGAAAAAGTGACAATCACGTAACTCCAACAGGTAACATGATCTAATCATCAAACCAAGCGTTCCCCTAAATCACCTGCCACTGCTCAGGCCTCTTCAGCTAAAACTAAACCTTTCTTAAAACAGCTTTCCAAAGTCTGGTGGCTGGTGAGGAGCCCCGAGGGGAAGGTGTGCGGTTCTCTGTACTCCCCCCACGGTCATGGGTGCGGCAGCCCCCCATCCAGCATCTGTGCTGGGACTGCAGCCTTTCTCTGAGGGGTTGAGGAGGACCCTCCTGAGTGAGGATGGAGGGGTCCAGCAGGCCCGCAACAAAGGGTCCCCCAGCATGCAACTCCACCCGTACTGGGACTCCTGGGGCACACCGGGCCGGGCTGTCAGGCTGCCCATCCCCGCCCACCGCCCCCAAGTCCTCAGGGATCTTGGGGGTTCAGAGGCTCGGTCTGAGGGGCACAGTCTCAGGTGGGCCGAGGGAGGGGCCCAGGTGCTGCCTGGAGTCGAGGTGAGGACCAGAGGAGGACTGCGGGCCCCCAGGGGGTGCATCTGAGGCCCTCCCGACAGCCCTGGGAGCCCCCCGGCATGCTGTCCAGGTGGGTCGTGCACTGATCCCCCTGGGAGGGGGAGGCGAGGGCCTGGGTCAGGGAGGCCGGGGCCAGGTTGGCAGAGGGAAGGAGCCCAGCCCCACCAGGAGTCAAGGTACAACTGTGAGGGGGACTCGGAGGCCGCAAGGCATCCAGGTCGGCCCTGCTGTCAGCCCTGAGAGACCCCCGGCAGGGCTGTGGGTATAAGCGCCACCCGCGACCCCCGCTTCCCTCTCAGGGGTCCTGGCAGGGGAGGGCCTGGGTCTCAGGGGACCAAAGGCAGTTGGGCAGAGGGAGGGGCCCAGACCAGCTGGGAGGGAAAGTGAGGACCGAGGGAGGGCTGAGGCAACCCCGCGGGACCATCTCAGCCCTGGGAAGCCCTGGGCTTGGGGGCCTGATGTGTTGTCCATAGATTCCCCCTGTCCCCCAAGTTCAGGGTCCGTAGTTCCACACCTGGGCTGTCCAGCCATTAGGCACATCTAGCTATTGACATTTAACTTTAAAGCGTTTTAAGGTAGAAGTCCAGGCCCTGGGACACACCAATCACATGTCAGTACTCAATAGCAGCCTCATGTGGCTACTGGTGCCCCATTGACAGGGCTGGCAGGACCTATGGTTCCCAAAGCGAGACTGCTTCCCCCAGGAGACACGATAAGGGTCCTACTGACCTATAAGCCACGGTTCCCACCTGGGCACTGTGGGCTCCTCCCCCTAGAGGCTCAGGTGCCAGTTCCCCATCCCCGAGTCTGCTCTCCACCCGGCCAGGCCCTACCACGTGGGCAAGGGAAGGGCACGGAAGGCTTGTCCCCAGAATGAGGCTAGTGGTGAGAGGACTGCAGGCTCCTCACGGGGTTCTTGCTTGCAGCTCAGCTCCAGGCTCCTAGGCTGCATCCCTGCCCCCTGCTCCCGGGGATCTCGGCCCCTCCTGGGTCCCTCTGCATGTCCCACCCCTAGGACACCTTCTGCACTGCCCAGAATCCACAATGTTTCCGCACCAATGTATTATTTTTGTTTAAGTGGAAAGTTTCTTCTGTCTTTGTATTTAAAACAGTGATTTAAACACCATTTATTTATTTATTTATTTATTTATTTATTTATTTATTTATTTATTTTTTTTTTTGGCTGTATGTGGGCCTCTCACTGTTGTGGCCTCTCCCCTTGTGGAGCACAGGCTCCGGACGCCAGGCTCAGCGGCCATGGCTCACGGGCCCAGCCGCTCCACAGCATGTGGGATCTTCCCGAACCGGGGCACGAACCCGTGTCCCCTGCATCGGCAGGCGGACTCTCAACCACTGCGCCACCAGGGAAGCCCCACCATTTATTTTTAAATATTTGTGGGTTTACATAAAGGATCCCAGATTCCCTGCAGGCAGCTGCCAGGAAGCAGAGGAAGACAACATATGGGCCAGGACTTGGAGTGAGTCTCTCCCCTGCAATGCTGTGTACTAGGTGCTCAACAAAAAGCAGCTGCTATAACTTTGCCTTGAAAAAAATTCCGTTCATTAGGTGGAGGAGCTTCCGACAAAGCCAAATGGGCCTTGAATCTGCAACTACTTCTAGTCACTTCTCTGTGATGGGTACTTTCTAATACAAGATCCCGTTGACTTTCCAAGGCTCTTGTGAACGTCAACAGGGAGGGTTCCCCCTATTCCCTCCAGAGCACCTCCTGCCCTTCCCTCTGCAATCAAGCCCGTAGTCACAGCAGGTTGAGGATGTGCCCCTTCCTCCTCACGCAAGGACGCACCTCACTCAGCCTGGGAGTCTCAGCTGCCGCCACACGATGGAACGTGCCTGAGCACCTGCACAGGTGCCCTTGGGCACCCTGACAGCCACGACCTTCCTGTGGGGCAAGGACCAGACACCAGACTGTGGGAGGAGGGCTAGTGAGTTTTCTTGCTAGCATTCCGCTAGGATACGCACAAGGAGCCGTCCTTCACCTCCAAGGAGGCTCCTGAGATGCGTGGAATTCAGCTTCACTCGGTGGTTTTGCCACCATGGTTTCTATGACCATTCCTCACCTAAGGCTTTGGGGTCCGACCACCTAGGAAAGCTGATCCATCAGTTTAAGTGTCCAGAAGCCACTTTCAAAGAAGTTGCCCCATTAAAATCCTGCCAACAGTCTGGGGGTGGTTACCAAAGCTGCTTCAACTGTATGCCTCAGGGCTGAGTAAATTGTGAGCGAAACCAAAGTCCACTCACCCCTCCCCATTTGGAAGATGTTGAGTGTATTTAGGCGCAGGCAGAATAACCAGGACTCTGAGGGTCTCTGCCCAAAGTGCACCTTCTCTTCCTGCCCCAGAAGATCTATCCACGACGGAAGAGAAACCTCTAATTTGCATGTCCCATTTCAGATTTGCTTCTCACCCCTAAGACTCCGTCTACACGCCTGCTGCCGCCACCACCCAGCCTCATCACCCTCACTTCCCACAGAAGGAATCCCCACTTCCCAAAGGCCTAAACTGCCCTGGCTCGGGGCACTTACCCTCCAGGGCCCGCTCCTGGAGCCCCACCACCTCGTCCCGTGTTCACTTGTTCTGTGGAAGTTAGGGGACGTCTCGCCACGTTCCTCATGTGACTGCGGCTCCTAGACCATCACTCTAGGTGCGGCTGTGTGCTGCTTTTCCTAGTGGCCCCACTACTAACACAGGCCCTTCCAGAGAGCAGAGGCTCCGTGGAGGTCGGCGGAGTAAACAAGCCAGTGAGCAGGGGGCTTATTGACGCAGATTAATCTTCTCCTACTTTCTTAAAATACCCAGGCAAATCCAACTAAACAGAGATAGTTAGTTTTATTTATAGAATGACAGACAAGACAGGGAACAAGTAAGAATCAGAACTACAATTACTTTTATTTTTCTAATTCTACCCCTATCTATATAACTGCTAACTACTTCCACATTTCCAAAATAGTTCTAATTCCTATTCCCTGTTATCTTGTACGGTCACAAAATGTACTGTGATATGTCCCAACCTCTCTTACAGAACAGCAAAACTCTTGTTCTCAAACTGGATTAGTACAAACACAAAGTTAGACATTGAAGCTTGTTTAGACTTCTATTCAAAGAACCAATATTTAACAAATTCCAAAAGAAAACAAAGATGACATTCCATGTCATCAGACACAAAAGCAACCCAAACATGCTGCACACCGGGTTCCCCCCTCTGGCCCAGACCCTCACTGCTTAGAAGGCTGACCGCTCCCCCTTCAAACTCAGAGTGAAGGATCAGCCTCCCTTCCTGCCCCACGAGAGAAGCTGCTGGACGTGGGCCTGGAGGGAGCCTGGCTGCTGCTCTGGCTCAGGCTCCCTGTTCCTCATCGCACACACCCTCTGCAGACAGGGATGGGAAGAACCTGGGATCCCATGCATTGACCCAGAGCAGATGCTCCAGGACCTGACACTTGCTGGTTTCTGCGTGGGCCCGGGGACCCCAGAGGAACTCGTAGCGGGCGGGGTCACTGTGGGGCACCTGCCGGTACACCACGTAGCCCTCCTGCACCCACACTTTGGTGAGGAGCTCCCTGACCTCACCATGGATATAGTACCGCCTGCCAGCACTCAGATCCTTGTTGGCAAGCACTCCCCAGATAGCCTCCTCAGGGGCGCAGTCGCCCTCTAGGAGGATCAGGCCCAGGAGCAGCACTAGGAGGCCGGCCTTGGGCATGCTCGGCCCATTGCTCAGCACTGCATCACAGGTGAGGCCCAGGATGGGGCCCAGGACGTAGGTGCGCTCGCAGAGGTCCACCTCCTTCACGTCCACGCCAAACACCAGCTGCATGCACTTGCAAGCTTGGCTGAAGACCACGGGGAAGTGGTCCTGGTAATCTTTGAGGATGCTCAGCATTTCTGCCTTTGTGGTTGACTCCTTGGTGTGATACTTGAACAGCAGGAACCCCACCAGTTCATCCACCTTCTGATGTAGTGCATGTTGGAGCACATCTTCCTGGTCATGCCAGGTGCTCGGCCCTTCCTCATCTTGGGGGCTGAGGCCGTCGTCTTCAGATTGGCTCCATGAAGAGGTGGCCATGGCAGTGCGGGAGGGGCTCAGGGGGGGACTGGGTTCTCCAGAATCAGCCACCTCCTCCAAGCTGCCCAGGAACACGTCAGAGTAAGAAGAGAAGGACGAGGGGGATACAGCCTCCTCGCCCTCAGCCCCCAACAGCTGCGCCTCTACCGGGACCTGGGCCGGGACTGGGGCCTGAAGGTCTATCTCACGTTGGCAGAGCTCACACATCCTGAGCAGGCACATGATGACTGGGGTCGGGCTGCCGACGAGAGTGTGGGCAGGGGTGACAGGTAGGGACCACGGACCTGGGGGAGAGAGGGGGTGTGAGCAGCCTCGGTGGAGAAAGGCACCCTGGGCAGCTCTGACAAAAGTCACTTACAGGTCTCGTCTTCAGGGGTGCCCTCGGGCCTCACAGGGGCGCTCCTCCTGGGCGGCCTGTCCCCTGCCAACCTGAAGTAGGAAGTGAGGGGGCTCCTCAGGGTGCAGCCAGCACGGCCCCAGGTTCTGGGGCTGAACAGGATGGTGGGGTGACTCGGGTGTTGTGGGGTCCCCTCTGTTCTGGGAGGGGGAGCCCCTGGGTACACACTCAGGGCACGCACCTCCCCTTGACTCCTGGCACTGCCTGGGCCTCCTCTGCTCTGTGGCCTGAGGACACAATCCTCAGTCTTGGGCCTTCGCCTCCTGGCTCCTGGTGCCCCTATAAGAGGAATGGAGGGCGCACCTCTTGTGTAGACTGTGGCACAGCCCTGGGCCCCTCGGTGCTGGTAGGAGGGATGGGCCAGACTCTGTGAGATACCCCCAGTTCTGAGTTCTGGGATGGGTGGTCTCCTCGGGGCTGGCTCGTAGTGCTCACCATTCCCCTTAACGGCCTGGACATTCCCCTTTGTGGGCCTGAGGGGAAACTCAGAACAAGACCCCGAGTCTGAACAGAAAGCAGTGAGGGGGCCCCACATTTGGCCGCACCTGTCCAGGGCCTCCCAAGGGTCCTAGGATGGGGACATCCTGGGTCCTCACCTCCTTCTCACATCCTGCCTGGCCTCCCAGCACTGACCACAGGGGCAGGTTTCTGTGGAGGCCCCTGTACCAAGGCTGGGCGCCTGCTCAGTCAGCCCTCGGGGTCCTGGGAGTCCACCCTCTGCGGACCTGAAGCCTCACACCTCACACCAAACACCTGACCTCCCGAGGACCCTGAGCCAGAAGTCAGGAAACATTTCATCTGCTGACCGTGCTCTGGCGCCTCCAAGGCCCCCGCGGAAGGGCAAAGGATCCCTCCCTGTGTTGGCGTCTAACGTCCTCAATCCTTGCTTCCTCGCATGCAGGCTGGACTCTGGGCAGGACCTGGGATTGTCCCGTCTGCCACTGTGAGTCCCTGCTCCTTCTACCAGGGCGCCAGTCTCTCAGAGACCCGGACGTCAGGACGTCAGGACAGGCCTACTGTGCTCATCCCGCCCCAGGGCCTCCCACGGCCACCTGCCAGGGCGGGGACCTGGTGGGTCCTTTTTGTCCTCTCTCAGGGTCCCCTAAGGGCTCTAACTTTAGTCCACCAGGGACCTGACATTTTACCCTCTGCCCTCATGAGACCCCGCCCCTTATCCCAGGTCCCCAGCTTCTCTGAGGCCCGGATGTCAGGATGTGCTGCTGTGCTCATCCCACCCTATGGCCTCCCAGGGCCAGCTCTGTTCTGGGGTCCAGGCTGCCCTCAGTCCTCCCTCAGGGCCCTCACCTTGACTCCACGCAGGACCTGGGATTCTCTCCTGTGCCCGCCTGAGACCCCGCCCCTTATACCCCCTCCCCAGCCTCTCTGAGACCCCGCCCCTTTTAACCCCTCACCAGGGTCTCTGAGACCCGGATGTCAGGAAGTGCTGCATGGGGTCATCCCACCCTATCGCCTCCCCAGGGCCCCCTCTCTTCTGGGGTCCAGGGTCCGCTCATTCCTCCCTCAGGTTCCTCACCTCGACTCCCGGCAGGTCCTGGGATTCTTCCCTCCACCCTCTTTAGGCCCCGTCCCTTACACCAGGTCCCCAGTGTCTCTGAGACCTGGAGGCGGAAGTCAAATCTCCTTGCCAAGTGCTCATTCCGGCCCGGGACTGCCCAGGGCTGATGGCAGGGGCGGGGATCAGTGGGGTCCCCTCTGTCCTCCTTCAGAGTCCTCAGCTTGAGCCCTGGCAGGTCCGGGGACGCCCCCTGTGTTCACCCGAGGCCGGACCCTCACACCAAGGCTTTCACTGTCCCGAGACCCCCAGGGGGAAATCTATGGACAAAACATCAGGCCACCAAGCCCAGGGCTTCTCAGGGCTGAGATGATCCCGCGGGGGTCCCTCAGCGCTCCCTCGGCTCCTCACCTTGACTCTCCGCTGGCGGCCCCTCATGCACAGACATCTGAGTGCCTCTCTCACCTCCCCACACGGGAGAGTCCTCCCACGAGCACCCTCAGCGCCAGGGGCTCTCGGTTCTCGCACCCGAGACGCAGAGCCCAACCCTCGTGCCCCCGCCCACACGGGAGCCTGAGCCCCCTTCCTGTCACGAGCGTCGTCGCCCCCCAACCCACGCCCCACCCCGGCGGGACCTCCCCTAACGCCTACCTAACGCACCTGCGCCCGGGAGTCCTCACCATCGAGCCCCGCCTCAGCCAGGAGTACCTCCCCCTTCCTCCCGCCACACGCAGCAGCCTTTAGCCCTCCCCTCCCTTGTAGGCCCATGGGGCGGGGGCCAGCCCATCCCGACCTCCCCACCCCCTCAGCCAGTCCTCCTCTCCTCTGGCCCCAAGGCCGGCCACACCCGCCCAGCAGGAAGCCCTCCGCTCCGGCCCCCCCACGCTTAGACATTAGCCCCACCCTCTGCACGCCGACTCGAGAACGCCCCCCACCAGCCACCCCACCAGCCAGCGGTCCTCCCCTCGGAACCGAACACAGGGGGACCCTTCCCTCAGCCCCCCTTCAACCCGCTGCCCTCTGCCGCCATTCCCCCACTCCCAACCGAGCAGCCCGTAGCCCTCCCCCCACCTCCACTCCTTCCCAGGGCCCCTGGTACCTGCGGAGTCCAGCCCCCGGCAAAGCCCCCGCCTGTCTCCTGACTTGCTCTGACTCTGTGGATGACTCCGGAGTCCCGCTCAGAAGGGGCTGAAGAGCTCGTCTCAGCAGTGCAGCCAGGAACTCTGCAGCCGACGGTCCCAGGCACTCTGTGCGAACGCCACGTGGGTTTCCGGGTGCTCCCGGAAGCTCCAGGAAGATGAGGGAGAAAGTTCTAGACGTCTCTTTACAGAGAAAGTGGTTGGATGACAAGAGCAGGTGAGGAGGCACTTTGCTACGGAAGCAGCTGTAGCCATGCGCACTGAGGGCCTGAGGTCCCAAGGTTTGGCGCCTCAGGAAGCAAAAGACACGCCCATTGGCCTTGCACCAATAGGAAGGCCTCCCTGCAAGGCTGTGGAGTTGGGGGAGCAAACTTGGCGATGCAGAGTCCATTGTGGCAAATATGTCAATTTGTCTTTACAGGTGGTTTTCTACTGTGATTGATAATGTCATAAACCTATTCTGATTTCTTTTGTTTTTTTTAATTTTTGAATTTTATTTTATGTAATTTTTTATACAGCAGGTTCTTATTAGTTACCCATTTTGTACATATTAGTGTACATTTGTGAATCCCAATCTCCCAACTCATCACACCACCACCCCCCATGCCCCCACCATTTTCCCACCTTGGTGTCCACATGTCTGTGCTCTACATCTGTGTCTCTGTTTCTGCCCTGCAAACCGGTTCATCTGTACCATTTTTCTAGGTTCCACACATATGCATTAATATACGATATTTGTTTTTCTCTCTCTGACTTCCTTCACTCTGTATGACAGTCTCTAGGATCCATCCACGTCTCTACAAACGACCCATTTCGTTCCTTTGTACAGCTGAGTAATAAAGCAACAGTAATAAAGCTCTTCTTTATATGGACTGATTTCTTGTCTAGTTGTATCAACTAGCCACCTTCTCACATGGCACAAGAGGATGAGGCAGCTGTCTGGGGTCTCTTTTATAAGGGAGCTAATCTCATCCATGAGGGCTCCCCCATCATGGGCTAATCACTTCCCAGCGCCCCACCTCCAAATCCCATCCCTTTGGGGGTTAGAATTTCACAGGTGAATGAGGGGGAGAGGATTACAAATATTCAGTCCGTAGCACTGTCAGTCCAACTATTGTTGCTCCGATGTTCCCTTTTTCCTGCTGAGATAATCAAGTTTATCATTTACATTTTAACTTCTCTACTGCCTTTTCAGGCAATTATCAGTTTTCGCTAAAACTGTGCAATTGATCTATGAAATGGAAGAAGAACCCTCACCGTGTCTGGGTCTGCAAAGTGCCTACCCTACCCTCTCACTGGAGAGGTGTCCCATGGGTGCTGAGCAGGAATCCTACTGTGGACTCCCACCCTCACCCGCAGCAGCCCTTTCCCTCCATTGCCTACAGCAGAGGCCACACTCAGCTGAAACTTTCAGGGAAATTTATTAAGAGGAACATTGACTGAAACCATTGAACAGAGGGCATGATAACACAGAGAGGAACTTCTAACGGCCACCAGAGCCCACGGGTCCCGACCGCCCCACCCCAGGGTCCCCAGCAAGGTGCCTCCGTCACACCCCACCCGGCGGCCCTCTATCCCCCCACAGTCTCCCTTCCTCAGGGCCCTGCAGGTGGCCTCTCGCCAGGAAGATGGGCGCCAGCAATGCCCGCGCCCCCAGGGCCGCCGCTCACCCTCTGGCCCACATGCCCTGGGCATGGCCCTGCCCTATGGTGGGCACAGGACAGCCCCACCTCAGGGCACACACCGCTGAGCCGATGATGGTGTGTCCCGAGGAACAACGGGGTGGCCTTCAGTTGTACTGCTAATTACTTTCACATTTCCAAGTAAATTCCTGTTCCAATGCCATGTTATCTTGTTCAGGATCACAAAATAATATGGGAATCTTACAATTTGTTTTACACAATTGCAAAACTCTTGTCGTTGAACCGAATTAGAGCAAATACATGTGTGATTAATGTCATTCACAAAGTTAGATACTGAAGCTCATTAAGCCTTCTTTCAAGTGGAACAATATTTGACAAATTCCTAAAGAAAACAAAGATGACATTCCACGTCATCAGACACAACAGGAACCCAAAGATGCTGCACACCGGGTTCCCCCCTCTGGCCCGGGCCCTCACTGCTTAGAAGGCTGACCGCTCCCCCTTCAAACTCAGAGTGAAGGATCAGCCTCCCTTCCTGCCCCACGAGAGAAGCTGCTGGACGTGGGCCTGGAGGGAGCCTGGCTGCTGCTCTGGCTCAGGCTCCCTGTTCCTCATCGCACTCACCCTCTGCAGACAGGGATGGGAAGAACCTGGGATCCCATGCATTGACCCAGAGCAGATGCTCCAGGACCTGACACTTGCTGGTTTCCGCGTGGGCCCGGGGACCCCAGAGGAACTCGTAGCGGGCGGGGTCGCTGTGGGGCACCTGCCGGTACACCACGTAGCCCTCCTGCACCCACACTTTGGTGAGGAGCTCCCTGACCTCACCATGGATATAGTACCGCCTGCCAGCACTCAGATCCTTGTTGGCAAGCACTCCCCAGATAGCCTCCTCAGGGGCGCAGTCGCCCTCTAGGAGGATCAGGCCCAGGAGCAGCACTAGGAGGCCGGCCTTGGGCATGCTCGGCCCATTGCTCAGCACTGCATCACAGGTGAGGCCCAGGATGGGGCCCAGGACGTAGGTGCGCTCGCAGAGGTCCACCTCCTTCACGTCCACGCCAAACACCAGCTGCATGCACTTGCAAGCTTGGCTGAAGACCACGGGGAAGTGGTCCTGGTAATCTTTGAGGATGCTCAGCATTTCTGCCTTTGTGGTTGACTCCTTGGTGTGATACTTGAACAGCAGGAACCCCACCAGTTCATCCACCTTCTGATGTAGTGCATGTTGGAGCACATCTTCCTGGTCATGCCAGGTGCTCGGCCCTTCCTCATCTTGGGGGCTGAGGCCGTCGTCTTCAGATTGGCTCCATGAAGAGGTGGCCATGGCAGTGCGGGAGGGGCTCAGGGGGGGACTGGGTTCTCCAGAATCAGCCACCTCCTCCAAGCTGCCCAGGAACACGTCAGAGTAAGAAGAGAAGGACGAGGGGGATACAGCCTCCTCGCCCTCAGCCCCCAACAGCTGCGCCTCTACCGGGACCTGGGCCGGGACTGGGGCCTGAAGGTCTATCTCACGTTGGCAGAGCTCACACATCCTGAGCAGGCACATGATGACTGGGGTCGGGCTGCCGACGAGAGTGTGGGCAGGGGTGACAGGTAGGGACCACGGACCTGGGGGAGAGAGGGGGTGTGAGCAGCCTCAGTGGAGAAAGGCACCCTGGGCAGCTCTGACAAAAGTCACTTACAGGTCTCGTCTTCAGGGGTGCCCTCGGGCCTCACAGGGGCGCTCCTCCTGGGCGGCCTGTCCCCTGCCAACCTGAAGTAGGAAGTGAGGGGGCTCCTCAGGGTGCAGCCAGCACGGCCCCAGGTTCTGGGGCTGAACAGGATGGTGGGGTGACTCGGGTGTTGTGGGGTCCCCTCTGTTCTGGGAGGGGGAGCCCCTGGGTACACACTCAGGGCACGCACCTCCCCTTGACTCCTGGCACTGCCTGGGCCTCCTCTGCTCTGTGGCCTGAGGACACAATCCTCAGTCTTGGGCCTTCGCCTCCCGGCTCCTGGTGCCCCTATAAGAGGAATGGAGGGCGCACCTCTTGTGTAGACTGTGGCACAGCCCTGGGCCCCTCGGTGCTGGTAGGAGGGATGGGCCAGACTCTGTGAGATACCCCCAGTTCTGAGTTCTGGGATGGGTGGTCTCCTCGGGGCTGGCTCGTAGTGCTCACCATTCCCCTTAACGGCCTGGACATTCCCCTTTGTGGGCCTGAGGGGAAACTCAAAACAAGACCCCGAGTCTGAACAGAAAGCAGTGAGGGGGCCCCACATTTGGCCGCACCTGCCCAGGGCCTCCCAAGGGTCCTAGGATGGGGACATCCTGGGTCCTCACCTCCTTCTCGCATCCTGCCTGGCCTCCCAGCACTGACCACAGGGGCAGGTTTCTGTGGAGGCCCCTGTACCAAGGCTGGGCGCCTGCTCAGTCAGCCCTCGGGGTCCTGGGAGTCCACCCTCTGCGGACCTGAAGCCTCACACCTCACACCAAACACCTGACCTCCCGAGGACCCTGAGCCAGAAGTCAGGAAACATTTCATCTGCTGACCGTGCTCTGGCGCCTCCAAGGCCCCCGCGGAAGGGCAAAGGATCCCTCCCTGTGTTGGCGTCTAACGTCCTCAATCCTTGCTTCCTCGCATGCAGGCTGGACTCTGGGCAGGACCTGGGATTGTCCCGTCTGCCACTGTGAGTCCCTGCTCCTTCTACCAGGGCGCCAGTCTCTCAGAGACCCGGACGTCAGGACGTCAGGACAGGCCTACTGTGCTCATCCCGCCCCAGGGCCTCCCACGGCCACCTGCCAGGGCGGGGACCTGGTGGGTCCTTTTTGTCCTCTCTCAGGGTCCCCTAAGGGCTCTAACTTTAGTCCACCAGGGACCTGACATTTTACCCTCTGCCCTCATGAGACCCCGCCCCTTATCCCAGGTCCCCAGCTTCTCTGAGGCCCGGATGTCAGGATGTGCTGCTGTGCTCATCCCACCCTATGGCCTCCCAGGGCCAGCTCTGTTCTGGGGTCCAGGCTGCCCTCAGTCCTCCCTCAGGGCCCTCACCTTGACTCCACGCAGGACCTGGGATTCTCTCCTGTGCCCGCCTGAGACCCCGCCCCTTATACCCCCTCCCCAGCCTCTCTGAGACCCCGCCCCTTTTAACCCCTCACCAGGGTCTCTGAGACCCGGATGTCAGGAAGTGCTGCATGGGGTCATCCCACCCTATCGCCTCCCCAGGGCCCCCTCTCTTCTGGGGTCCAGGGTCCGCTCATTCCTCCCTCAGGTTCCTCACCTCGACTCCCGGCAGGTCCTGGGATTCTTCCCTCCGCCCTCTTTAGGCCCCGCCCCTTACACCAGGTTCCCCAGTGTCTCTGAGACCTGGAGGTGGAAGTCAAAACTCCTTGCCAAGTGCTCATTCCGGCCCGGGACTGCCCAGGGCTGATGGCAGGGGCGGGGATCCATGGCGTCCCCTCTGTCCTCCTTCAGAGTCCTCAGCTCGAGCCCTGGCAGGTCCGGGGACGCCCCCTGTGTTCACCCGAGGCCGGACCCTCACACCAAGGCTTTCACTGTCCCGAGACCCCCAGGGGGAATCTATGCACAACACATCAAGCCACCAAGCCCAGGGCTTCTCAGGGCTGAGATGATCCCGCGGGGGTCCCTCAGCGCTCCCTCGGCTCCTCACCTTGACTCTCCGCTGGCGGCCCCTCATGCACAGACATCTGAGTGCCTCTCTCACCTCCCCACACGGGAGAGTCCTCCCACGACGAGCACCCTCAGCGCCAGGGGCTCTCGGTTCTCGCACCCGAGACGCAGAGCCCAACCCTCGTGCCCCCGCCCACACGGGAGCCTGAGCCCCCTTCCTGTCACGAGCGTCGTCGCCCCCCAACCCACGCCCCACCCCGGCGGGACCTCCCCTAACGCCTACCTAACGCACCTGCGCCCGGGAGTCCTCACCATCGAGCCCCGCCTCAGCCAGGAGTACCTCCCCCTTCCTCCCGCCACACGCAGCAGCCTTTAGCCCTCCCCTCCCTTGTAGGCCCATGGGGCGGGGGCCAGCCCATCCCGACCTCCCCACCCCCTCAGCCAGTCCTCCTCTCCTCTGGCCCCAAGGCCGGCCACACCCGCCCAGCAGGAAGCCCTCCGCTCCGGCCCCCCCACGCTTAGACATTAGCCCCACCCTCTACGCTCCGACTCGAAAACGCACCCCACCAGCCACCCCACCAGCCAGCGGTCCTCCCCTCGGAACCGAACACAGGGGGACCCTTCCCTCAGCCCCCCTTCAACCCGCTGCCCTCTGCCGCCATTCCCCCACTCCCAACCGAGCAGCCCGTAGCCCTCCCCCCACCTCCACTCCTTCCCAGGGCCCCTGGTACCTGCGGAGTCCAGCCCCCGGCAAAGCCCCCGCCTGTCTCCTGACTTGCTCTGACTCTGTGGATGACTCCGGAGTCCCGCTCAGAAGGGGCTGAAGAGCTCGTCTCAGCAGTGCAGCCAGGAACTCTGCAGCCGACGGTCCCAGGCACTCTGTGCGAACGCCACGTGGGTTTCCGGGTGCTCCCGGAAGCTCCAGGAAGATGAGGGAGAAAGTTCTAGACGTCTCTTTACAGAGAAAGTGGTTGGATGACAAGAGCAGGTGAGGAGGCACTTTGCTACGGAAGCAGCTGTAGCCATGCGCACTGAGGGCCTGAGGTCCCAAGGTTTGGCGCCTCAGGAAGCAAAAGACACGCCCATTGGCCTTGCACCAATAGGAAGGCCTCCCTGCAAGGCTGTGGAGTTGGGGGAGCAAACTTGGCGATGCAGAGTCCATTGTGGCAAATATGTCAATTTGTCTTTACAGGTGGTTTTCTACTGTGATTGATAATGTCATAAACCTATTCTGATTTCTTTTGTTTTTTTTAATTTTTGAATTTTATTTTATGTAATTTTTTATACAGCAGGTTCTTATTAGTTACCCATTTTGTACATATTAGTGTACATTTGTGAATCCCAATCTCCCAACTCATCACACCACCACCCCCCATGCCCCCACCATTTTCCCACCTTGGTGTCCACATGTCTGTGCTCTACATCTGTGTCTCTGTTTCTGCCCTGCAAACCGGTTCATCTGTACCATTTTTCTAGGGTCCACACATATGCATTAATATACGATATTTGTTTTTCTCTCTCTGACTTCCTTCACTCTGTATGACAGTCTCTAGGATCCATCCACGTCTCTACAAACGACCCATTTCGTTCCTTTGTACAGCTGAGTAATAAAGCAACAGTAATAAAGCTCTTCTTTATATGGACTGATTTCTTGTCTAGTTGTATCAACTAGCCACCTTCTCACATGGCACAAGAGGATGAGGCAGCTGTCTGGGGTCTCTTTTATAAGGGAGCTAATCTCATCCATGAGGGCTCCCCCATCATGGGCTAATCACTTCCCAGCGCCCCACCTCCAAATCCCATCCCTTTGGGGGTTAGAATTTCACAGGTGAATGAGGGGGAGAGGATTACAAATATTCAGTCCGTAGCACTGTCAGTCCAACTATTGTTGCTCCGATGTTCCCTTTTTCCTGCTGAGATAATCAAGTTTATCATTTACATTTTAACTTCTCTACTGCCTTTTCAGGCAATTATCAGTTTTCGCTAAAACTGTGCAATTGATCTATGAAATGGAAGAAAAACCCTCACCGTGTCTGGGTCTGCAAAGTGCCTACCCTACCCTCTCACTGGAGAGGTGTCCCATGGGTGCTGAGCAGGAATCCTACTGTGGACTCCCACCCTCACCCGCAGCAGCCCTTTCCCTCCATTGCCTACAGCAGAGGCCACACTCAGCTGAAACTTTCAGGGAAATTTATTAAGAGGAACATTGACTGAAACCATTGAACAGAGGGCATGATAACACAGAGAGGAACTTCTAACGGCCACCAGAGCCCACGGGTCCCGACCGCCCCACCCCAGGGTCCCCAGCAAGGTGCCTCCGTCACACCCCACCCGGCGGCCCTCTATCCCCCCACAGTCTCCCTTCCTCAGGGCCCTGCAGGTGGCCTCTCGCCAGGAAGATGGGCGCCAGCAATGCCCGCGCCCCCAGGGCCGCCGCTCACCCTCTGGCCCACATGCCCAGGGCATGGCCCTGCCCTATGGTGGGCACAGGACAGCCCCACCTCAGGGCACACACCGCTGAGCCGATGATGGTGTGTCCCGAGGAACAACGGGGTGGCCTTCAGTTGTACTGCTAATTACTTTCACATTTCCAAGTAAATTCCTGTTCCAATGCCATGTTATCTTGTTCAGGATCACAAAATAATATGGGAATCTTACAATTTGTTTTACACAATTGCAAAACTCTTGTCGTTGAACCGAATTAGAGCAAATACATGTGTGATTAATGTCATTCACAAAGTTAGATACTGAAGCTCATTAAGCCTTCTTTCAAGTGGAACAATATTTGACAAATTCCTAAAGAAAACAAAGATGACATTCCACGTCATCAGACACAACAGGAACCCAAAGATGCTGCACACCGGGTTCCCCCGTCTGGCCCGGGCCCTCACTGCTTAGAAGGCTGACCGCTCCCCCTTCAAACTCAGAGTGAAGGATCAGCCTCCCTTCCTGCCCCACGAGAGAAGCTGCTGGACGTGGGCCTGGAGGGAGCCTGGCTGCTGCTCTGGCTCAGGCTCCCTGTTCCTCATCGCACTCACCCTCTGCAGACAGGGATGGGAAGAACCTGGGATCCCATGCATTGACCCAGAGCAGATGCTCCAGGACCTGACACTTGCTGGTTTCCGCGTGGGCCCGGGGACCCCAGAGGAACTCGTAGCGGGCGGGGTCGCTGTGGGGCACCTGCCGGTACACCACGTAGCCCTCCTGCACCCACACTTTGGTGAGGAGCTCCCTGACCTCACCATGGATATAGTACCGCCTGCCAGCACTCAGATCCTTGTTGGCAAGCACTCCCCAGATAGCCTCCTCAGGGGCGCAGTCGCCCTCTAGGAGGATCAGGCCCAGGAGCAGCACTAGGAGGCCGGCCTTGGGCATGCTCGGCCCATTGCTCAGCACTGCATCACAGGTGAGGCCCAGGATGGGGCCCAGGACGTAGGTGCGCTCGCAGAGGTCCACCTCCTTCACGTCCACGCCAAACACCAGCTGCATGCACTTGCAAGCTTGGCTGAAGACCACGGGGAAGTGGTCCTGGTAATCTTTGAGGATGCTCAGCATTTCTGCCTTTGTGGTTGACTCCTTGGTGTGATACTTGAACAGCAGGAACCCCACCAGTTCATCCACCTTCTGATGTAGTGCATGTTGGAGCACATCTTCCTGGTCATGCCAGGTGCTCGGCCCTTCCTCATCTTGGGGGCTGAGGCCGTCGTCTTCAGATTGGCTCCATGAAGAGGTGGCCATGGCAGTGCGGGAGGGGCTCAGGGGGGGACTGGGTTCTCCAGAATCAGCCACCTCCTCCAAGCTGCCCAGGAACACGTCAGAGTAAGAAGAGAAGGACGAGGGGGATACAGCCTCCTCGCCCTCAGCCCCCAACAGCTGCGCCTCTACCGGGACCTGGGCCGGGACTGGGGCCTGAAGGTCTATCTCACGTTGGCAGAGCTCACACATCCTGAGCAGGCACATGATGACTGGGGTCGGGCTGCCGACGAGAGTGTGGGCAGGGGTGACAGGTAGGGACCACGGACCTGGGGGAGAGAGGGGGTGTGAGCAGCTTCGGTGGAGAAAGGCACCCTGGGCAGCTCTGACAAAAGTCACTTACAGGTCTCGTCTTCAGGGGTGCCCTCGGGCCTCACAGGGGCGCTCCTCCTGGGCGGCCTGTCCCCTGCCAACCTGAAGTAGGAAGTGAGGGGGCTCCTCAGGGTGCAGCCAGCACGGCCCCAGGTTCTGGGGCTGAACAGGATGGTGGGGTGACTCGGGTGTTGTGGGGTCCCCTCTGTTCTGGGAGGGGGAGCCCCTGGGTACACACTCAGGGCACGCACCTCCCCTTGACTCCTGGCACTGCCTGGGCCTCCTCTGCTCTGTGGCCTGAGGACACAATCCTCAGTCTTGGGCCTTCGCCTCCCGGCTCCTGGTGCCCCTATAAGAGGAATGGAGGGCGCACCTCTTGTGTAGACTGTGGCACAGCCCTGGGCCCCTCGGTGCTGGTAGGAGGGATGGGCCAGACTCTGTGAGATACCCCCAGTTCTGAGTTCTGGGATGGGTGGTCTCCTCGGGGCTGGCTCGTAGTGCTCACCATTCCCCTTAACGGCCTGGACATTCCCCTTTGTGGGCCTGAGGGGAAACTCAAAACAAGACCCCGAGTCTGAACAGAAAGCAGTGAGGGGGCCCCACATTTGGCCGCACCTGCCCAGGGCCTCCCAAGGGTCCTAGGATGGGGACATCCTGGGTCCTCACCTCCTTCTCGCATCCTGCCTGGCCTCCCAGCACTGACCACAGGGGCAGGTTTCTGTGGAGGCCCCTGTACCAAGGCTGGGCGCCTGCTCAGTCAGCCCTCGGGGTCCTGGGAGTCCACCCTCTGCGGACCTGAAGCCTCACACCTCACACCAAACACCTGACCTCCCGAGGACCCTGAGCCAGAAGTCAGGAAACATTTCATCTGCTGACCGTGCTCTGGCGCCTCCAAGGCCCCCGCGGAAGGGCAAAGGATCCCTCCCTGTGTTGGCGTCTAACGTCCTCAATCCTTGCTTCCTCGCATGCAGGCTGGACTCTGGGCAGGACCTGGGATTGTCCCGTCTGCCACTGTGAGTCCCTGCTCCTTCTACCAGGGCGCCAGTCTCTCAGAGACCCGGACGTCAGGACGTCAGGACAGGCCTACTGTGCTCATCCCGCCCCAGGGCCTCCCACGGCCACCTGCCAGGGCGGGGACCTGGTGGGTCCTTTTTGTCCTCTCTCAGGGTCCCCTAAGGGCTCTAACTTTAGTCCACCAGGGACCTGACATTTTACCCTCTGCCCTCATGAGACCCCGCCCCTTATCCCAGGTCCCCAGCTTCTCTGAGGCCCGGATGTCAGGATGTGCTGCTGTGCTCATCCCACCCTATGGCCTCCCAGGGCCAGCTCTGTTCTGGGGTCCAGGCTGCCCTCAGTCCTCCCTCAGGGCCCTCACCTTGACTCCACGCAGGACCTGGGATTCTCTCCTGTGCCCGCCTGAGACCCCGCCCCTTATACCCCCTCCCCAGCCTCTCTGAGACCCCGCCCCTTTTAACCCCTCACCAGGGTCTCTGAGACCCGGATGTCAGGAAGTGCTGCATGGGGTCATCCCACCCTATCGCCTCCCCAGGGCCCCCTCTCTTCTGGGGTCCAGGGTCCGCTCATTCCTCCCTCAGGTTCCTCACCTCGACTCCCGGCAGGTCCTGGGATTCTTCCCTCCACCCTCTTTAGGCCCCGTCCCTTACACCAGGTCCCCAGTGTCTCTGAGACCTGGAGGCGGAAGTCAAATCTCCTTGCCAAGTGCTCATTCCGGCCCGGGACTGCCCAGGGCTGATGGCAGGGGCGGGGATCAGTGGGGTCCCCTCTGTCCTCCTTCAGAGTCCTCAGCTTGAGCCCTGGCAGGTCCGGGGACGCCCCCTGTGTTCACCCGAGGCCGGACCCTCACACCAAGGCTTTCACTGTCCCGAGACCCCCAGGGGGAAATCTATGGACAAAACATCAGGCCACCAAGCCCAGGGCTTCTCAGGGCTGAGATGATCCCGCGGGGGTCCCTCAGCGCTCCCTCGGCTCCTCACCTTGACTCTCCGCTGGCGGCCCCTCATGCACAGACATCTGAGTGCCTCTCTCACCTCCCCACACGGGAGAGTCCTCCCACGAGCACCCTCAGCGCCAGGGGCTCTCGGTTCTCGCACCCGAGACGCAGAGCCCAACCCTCGTGCCCCCGCCCACACGGGAGCCTGAGCCCCCTTCCTGTCACGAGCGTCGTCGCCCCCCAACCCACGCCCCACCCCGGCGGGACCTCCCCTAACGCCTACCTAACGCACCTGCGCCCGGGAGTCCTCACCATCGAGCCCCGCCTCAGCCAGGAGTACCTCCCCCTTCCTCCCGCCACACGCAGCAGCCTTTAGCCCTCCCCTCCCTTGTAGGCCCATGGGGCGGGGGCCAGCCCATCCCGACCTCCCCACCCCCTCAGCCAGTCCTCCTCTCCTCTGGCCCCAAGGCCGGCCACACCCGCCCAGCAGGAAGCCCTCCGCTCCGGCCCCCCCACGCTTAGACATTAGCCCCACCCTCTACGCTCCGACTCGAAAACGCACCCCACCAGCCACCCCACCAGCCAGCGGTCCTCCCCTCGGAACCGAACACAGGGGGACCCTTCCCTCAGCCCCCCTTCAACCCGCTGCCCTCTGCCGCCATTCCCCCACTCCCAACCGAGCAGCCCGTAGCCCTCCCCCCACCTCCACTCCTTCCCAGGGCCCCTGGTACCTGCGGAGTCCAGCCCCCGGCAAAGCCCCCGCCTGTCTCCTGACTTGCTCTGACTCTGTGGATGACTCCGGAGTCCCGCTCAGAAGGGGCTGAAGAGCTCGTCTCAGCAGTGCAGCCAGGAACTCTGCAGCCGACGGTCCCAGGCACTCTGTGCGAACGCCACGTGGGTTTCCGGGTGCTCCCGGAAGCTCCAGGAAGATGAGGGAGAAAGTTCTAGACGTCTCTTTACAGAGAAAGTGGTTGGATGACAAGAGCAGGTGAGGAGGCACTTTGCTACGGAAGCAGCTGTAGCCATGCGCACTGAGGGCCTGAGGTCCCAAGGTTTGGCGCCTCAGGAAGCAAAAGACACGCCCATTGGCCTTGCACCAATAGGAAGGCCTCCCTGCAAGGCTGTGGAGTTGGGGGAGCAAACTTGGCGATGCAGAGTCCATTGTGGCAAATATGTCAATTTGTCTTTACAGGTGGTTTTCTACTGTGATTGATAATGTCATAAACCTATTCTGATTTCTTTTGTTTTTTTTAATTTTTGAATTTTATTTTATGTAATTTTTTATACAGCAGGTTCTTATTAGTTACCCATTTTGTACATATTAGTGTACATTTGTGAATCCCAATCTCCCAACTCATCACACCACCACCCCCCATGCCCCCACCATTTTCCCACCTTGGTGTCCACATGTCTGTGCTCTACATCTGTGTCTCTGTTTCTGCCCTGCAAACCGGTTCATCTGTACCATTTTTCTAGGTTCCACACATATGCATTAATATACGATATTTGTTTTTCTCTCTCTGACTTCCTTCACTCTGTATGACAGTCTCTAGGATCCATCCACGTCTCTACAAACGACCCATTTCGTTCCTTTGTACAGCTGAGTAATAAAGCAACAGTAATAAAGCTCTTCTTTATATGGACTGATTTCTTGTCTAGTTGTATCAACTAGCCACCTTCTCACATGGCACAAGAGGATGAGGCAGCTGTCTGGGGTCTCTTTTATAAGGGAGCTAATCTCATCCATGAGGGCTCCCCCATCATGGGCTAATCACTTCCCAGCGCCCCACCTCCAAATCCCATCCCTTTGGGGGTTAGAATTTCACAGGTGAATGAGGGGGAGAGGATTACAAATATTCAGTCCGTAGCACTGTCAGTCCAACTATTGTTGCTCCGATGTTCCCTTTTTCCTGCTGAGATAATCAAGTTTATCATTTACATTTTAACTTCTCTACTGCCTTTTCAGGCAATTATCAGTTTTCGCTAAAACTGTGCAATTGATCTATGAAATGGAAGAAAAACCCTCACCGTGTCTGGGTCTGCAAAGTGCCTACCCTACCCTCTCACTGGAGAGGTGTCCCATGGGTGCTGAGCAGGAATCCTACTGTGGACTCCCACCCTCACCCGCAGCAGCCCTTTCCCTCCATTGCCTACAGCAGAGGCCACACTCAGCTGAAACTTTCAGGGAAATTTATTAAGAGGAACATTGACTGAAACCATTGAACAGAGGGCATGATAACACAGAGAGGAACTTCTAACGGCCACCAGAGCCCACGGGTCCCGACCGCCCCACCCCAGGGTCCCCAGCAAGGTGCCTCCGTCACACCCCACCCGGCGGCCCTCTATCCCCCCACAGTCTCCCTTCCTCAGGGCCCTGCAGGTGGCCTCTCGCCAGGAAGATGGGCGCCAGCAATGCCCGCGCCCCCAGGGCCGCCGCTCACCCTCTGGCCCACATGCCCAGGGCATGGCCCTGCCCTATGGTGGGCACAGGACAGCCCCACCTCAGGGCACACACCGCTGAGCCGATGATGGTGTGTCCCGAGGAACAACGGGGTGGCCTTCAGTTGTACTGCTAATTACTTTCACATTTCCAAGTAAATTCCTGTTCCAATGCCATGTTATCTTGTTCAGGATCACAAAATAATATGGGAATCTTACAATTTGTTTTACACAATTGCAAAACTCTTGTCGTTGAACCGAATTAGAGCAAATACATGTGTGATTAATGTCATTCACAAAGTTAGATACTGAAGCTCATTAAGCCTTCTTTCAAGTGGAACAATATTTGACAAATTCCTAAAGAAAACAAAGATGACATTCCACGTCATCAGACACAACAGGAACCCAAAGATGCTGCACACCGGGTTCCCCCGTCTGGCCCGGGCCCTCACTGCTTAGAAGGCTGACCGCTCCCCCTTCAAACTCAGAGTGAAGGATCAGCCTCCCTTCCTGCCCCACGAGAGAAGCTGCTGGACGTGGGCCTGGAGGGAGCCTGGCTGCTGCTCTGGCTCAGGCTCCCTGTTCCTCATCGCACTCACCCTCTGCAGACAGGGATGGGAAGAACCTGGGATCCCATGCATTGACCCAGAGCAGATGCTCCAGGACCTGACACTTGCTGGTTTCCGCGTGGGCCCGGGGACCCCAGAGGAACTCGTAGCGGGCGGGGTCGCTGTGGGGCACCTGCCGGTACACCACGTAGCCCTCCTGCACCCACACTTTGGTGAGGAGCTCCCTGACCTCACCATGGATATAGTACCGCCTGCCAGCACTCAGATCCTTGTTGGCAAGCACTCCCCAGATAGCCTCCTCAGGGGCGCAGTCGCCCTCTAGGAGGATCAGGCCCAGGAGCAGCACTAGGAGGCCGGCCTTGGGCATGCTCGGCCCATTGCTCAGCACTGCATCACAGGTGAGGCCCAGGATGGGGCCCAGGACGTAGGTGCGCTCGCAGAGGTCCACCTCCTTCACGTCCACGCCAAACACCAGCTGCATGCACTTGCAAGCTTGGCTGAAGACCACGGGGAAGTGGTCCTGGTAATCTTTGAGGATGCTCAGCATTTCTGCCTTTGTGGTTGACTCCTTGGTGTGATACTTGAACAGCAGGAACCCCACCAGTTCATCCACCTTCTGATGTAGTGCATGTTGGAGCACATCTTCCTGGTCATGCCAGGTGCTCGGCCCTTCCTCATCTTGGGGGCTGAGGCCGTCGTCTTCAGATTGGCTCCATGAAGAGGTGGCCATGGCAGTGCGGGAGGGGCTCAGGGGGGGACTGGGTTCTCCAGAATCAGCCACCTCCTCCAAGCTGCCCAGGAACACGTCAGAGTAAGAAGAGAAGGACGAGGGGGATACAGCCTCCTCGCCCTCAGCCCCCAACAGCTGCGCCTCTACCGGGACCTGGGCCGGGACTGGGGCCTGAAGGTCTATCTCACGTTGGCAGAGCTCACACATCCTGAGCAGGCACATGATGACTGGGGTCGGGCTGCCGACGAGAGTGTGGGCAGGGGTGACAGGTAGGGACCACGGACCTGGGGGAGAGAGGGGGTGTGAGCAGCCTCGGTGGAGAAAGGCACCCTGGGCAGCTCTGACAAAAGTCACTTACAGGTCTCGTCTTCAGGGGTGCCCTCGGGCCTCACAGGGGCGCTCCTCCTGGGCGGCCTGTCCCCTGCCAACCTGAAGTAGGAAGTGAGGGGGCTCCTCAGGGTGCAGCCAGCACGGCCCCAGGTTCTGGGGCTGAACAGGATGGTGGGGTGACTCGGGTGTTGTGGGGTCCCCTCTGTTCTGGGAGGGGGAGCCCCTGGGTACACACTCAGGGCACGCACCTCCCCTTGACTCCTGGCACTGCCTGGGCCTCCTCTGCTCTGTGGCCTGAGGACACAATCCTCAGTCTTGGGCCTTCGCCTCCCGGCTCCTGGTGCCCCTATAAGAGGAATGGAGGGCGCACCTCTTGTGTAGACTGTGGCACAGCCCTGGGCCCCTCGGTGCTGGTAGGAGGGATGGGCCAGACTCTGTGAGATACCCCCAGTTCTGAGTTCTGGGATGGGTGGTCTCCTCGGGGCTGGCTCGTAGTGCTCACCATTCCCCTTAACGGCCTGGACATTCCCCTTTGTGGGCCTGAGGGGAAACTCAAAACAAGACCCCGAGTCTGAACAGAAAGCAGTGAGGGGGCCCCACATTTGGCCGCACCTGCCCAGGGCCTCCCAAGGGTCCTAGGATGGGGACATCCTGGGTCCTCACCTCCTTCTCGCATCCTGCCTGGCCTCCCAGCACTGACCACAGGGGCAGGTTTCTGTGGAGGCCCCTGTACCAAGGCTGGGCGCCTGCTCAGTCAGCCCTCGGGGTCCTGGGAGTCCACCCTCTGCGGACCTGAAGCCTCACACCTCACACCAAACACCTGACCTCCCGAGGACCCTGAGCCAGAAGTCAGGAAACATTTCATCTGCTGACCGTGCTCTGGCGCCTCCAAGGCCCCCGCGGAAGGGCAAAGGATCCCTCCCTGTGTTGGCGTCTAACGTCCTCAATCCTTGCTTCCTCGCATGCAGGCTGGACTCTGGGCAGGACCTGGGATTGTCCCGTCTGCCACTGTGAGTCCCTGCTCCTTCTACCAGGGCGCCAGTCTCTCAGAGACCCGGACGTCAGGACGTCAGGACAGGCCTACTGTGCTCATCCCGCCCCAGGGCCTCCCACGGCCACCTGCCAGGGCGGGGACCTGGTGGGTCCTTTTTGTCCTCTCTCAGGGTCCCCTAAGGGCTCTAACTTTAGTCCACCAGGGACCTGACATTTTACCCTCTGCCCTCATGAGACCCCGCCCCTTATCCCAGGTCCCCAGCTTCTCTGAGGCCCGGATGTCAGGATGTGCTGCTGTGCTCATCCCACCCTATGGCCTCCCAGGGCCAGCTCTGTTCTGGGGTCCAGGCTGCCCTCAGTCCTCCCTCAGGGCCCTCACCTTGACTCCACGCAGGACCTGGGATTCTCTCCTGTGCCCGCCTGAGACCCCGCCCCTTATACCCCCTCCCCAGCCTCTCTGAGACCCCGCCCCTTTTAACCCCTCACCAGGGTCTCTGAGACCCGGATGTCAGGAAGTGCTGCATGGGGTCATCCCACCCTATCGCCTCCCCAGGGCCCCCTCTCTTCTGGGGTCCAGGGTCCGCTCATTCCTCCCTCAGGTTCCTCACCTCGACTCCCGGCAGGTCCTGGGATTCTTCCCTCCACCCTCTTTAGGCCCCGTCCCTTACACCAGGTCCCCAGTGTCTCTGAGACCTGGAGGCGGAAGTCAAATCTCCTTGCCAAGTGCTCATTCCGGCCCGGGACTGCCCAGGGCTGATGGCAGGGGCGGGGATCAGTGGGGTCCCCTCTGTCCTCCTTCAGAGTCCTCAGCTTGAGCCCTGGCAGGTCCGGGGACGCCCCCTGTGTTCACCCGAGGCCGGACCCTCACACCAAGGCTTTCACTGTCCCGAGACCCCCAGGGGGAAATCTATGGACAAAACATCAGGCCACCAAGCCCAGGGCTTCTCAGGGCTGAGATGATCCCGCGGGGGTCCCTCAGCGCTCCCTCGGCTCCTCACCTTGACTCTCCGCTGGCGGCCCCTCATGCACAGACATCTGAGTGCCTCTCTCACCTCCCCACACGGGAGAGTCCTCCCACGAGCACCCTCAGCGCCAGGGGCTCTCGGTTCTCGCACCCGAGACGCAGAGCCCAACCCTCGTGCCCCCGCCCACACGGGAGCCTGAGCCCCCTTCCTGTCACGAGCGTCGTCGCCCCCCAACCCACGCCCCACCCCGGCGGGACCTCCCCTAACGCCTACCTAACGCACCTGCGCCCGGGAGTCCTCACCATCGAGCCCCGCCTCAGCCAGGAGTACCTCCCCCTTCCTCCCGCCACACGCAGCAGCCTTTAGCCCTCCCCTCCCTTGTAGGCCCATGGGGCGGGGGCCAGCCCATCCCGACCTCCCCACCCCCTCAGCCAGTCCTCCTCTCCTCTGGCCCCAAGGCCGGCCACACCCGCCCAGCAGGAAGCCCTCCGCTCCGGCCCCCCCACGCTTAGACATTAGCCCCACCCTCTACGCTCCGACTCGAAAACGCACCCCACCAGCCACCCCACCAGCCAGCGGTCCTCCCCTCGGAACCGAACACAGGGGGACCCTTCCCTCAGCCCCCCTTCAACCCGCTGCCCTCTGCCGCCATTCCCCCACTCCCAACCGAGCAGCCCGTAGCCCTCCCCCCACCTCCACTCCTTCCCAGGGCCCCTGGTACCTGCGGAGTCCAGCCCCCGGCAAAGCCCCCGCCTGTCTCCTGACTTGCTCTGACTCTGTGGATGACTCCGGAGTCCCGCTCAGAAGGGGCTGAAGAGCTCGTCTCAGCAGTGCAGCCAGGAACTCTGCAGCCGACGGTCCCAGGCACTCTGTGCGAACGCCACGTGGGTTTCCGGGTGCTCCCGGAAGCTCCAGGAAGATGAGGGAGAAAGTTCTAGACGTCTCTTTACAGAGAAAGTGGTTGGATGACAAGAGCAGGTGAGGAGGCACTTTGCTACGGAAGCAGCTGTAGCCATGCGCACTGAGGGCCTGAGGTCCCAAGGTTTGGCGCCTCAGGAAGCAAAAGACACGCCCATTGGCCTTGCACCAATAGGAAGGCCTCCCTGCAAGGCTGTGGAGTTGGGGGAGCAAACTTGGCGATGCAGAGTCCATTGTGGCAAATATGTCAATTTGTCTTTACAGGTGGTTTTCTACTGTGATTGATAATGTCATAAACCTATTCTGATTTCTTTTGTTTTTTTTAATTTTTGAATTTTATTTTATGTAATTTTTTATACAGCAGGTTCTTATTAGTTACCCATTTTGTACATATTAGTGTACATTTGTGAATCCCAATCTCCCAACTCATCACACCACCACCCCCCATGCCCCCACCATTTTCCCACCTTGGTGTCCACATGTCTGTGCTCTACATCTGTGTCTCTGTTTCTGCCCTGCAAACCGGTTCATCTGTACCATTTTTCTAGGGTCCACACATATGCATTAATATACGATATTTGTTTTTCTCTCTCTGACTTCCTTCACTCTGTATGACAGTCTCTAGGATCCATCCACGTCTCTACAAACGACCCATTTCGTTCCTTTGTACAGCTGAGTAATAAAGCAACAGTAATAAAGCTCTTCTTTATATGGACTGATTTCTTGTCTAGTTGTATCAACTAGCCACCTTCTCACATGGCACAAGAGGATGAGGCAGCTGTCTGGGGTCTCTTTTATAAGGGAGCTAATCTCATCCATGAGGGCTCCCCCATCATGGGCTAATCACTTCCCAGCGCCCCACCTCCAAATCCCATCCCTTTGGGGGTTAGAATTTCACAGGTGAATGAGGGGGAGAGGATTACAAATATTCAGTCCGTAGCACTGTCAGTCCAACTATTGTTGCTCCGATGTTCCCTTTTTCCTGCTGAGATAATCAAGTTTATCATTTACATTTTAACTTCTCTACTGCCTTTTCAGGCAATTATCAGTTTTCGCTAAAACTGTGCAATTGATCTATGAAATGGAAGAAAAACCCTCACCGTGTCTGGGTCTGCAAAGTGCCTACCCTACCCTCTCACTGGAGAGGTGTCCCATGGGTGCTGAGCAGGAATCCTACTGTGGACTCCCACCCTCACCCGCAGCAGCCCTTTCCCTCCATTGCCTACAGCAGAGGCCACACTCAGCTGAAACTTTCAGGGAAATTTATTAAGAGGAACATTGACTGAAACCATTGAACAGAGGGCATGATAACACAGAGAGGAACTTCTAACGGCCACCAGAGCCCACGGGTCCCGACCGCCCCACCCCAGGGTCCCCAGCAAGGTGCCTCCGTCACACCCCACCCGGCGGCCCTCTATCCCCCCACAGTCTCCCTTCCTCAGGGCCCTGCAGTGGCCTCTCGCCAGGAAGATGGGCGCCAGCAATGCCCGCGCCCCCAGGGCCGCCGCTCACCCTCTGGCCCACATGCCCAGGGCATGGCCCTGCCCTATGGTGGGCACAGGACAGCCCCACCTCAGGGCACACACCGCTGAGCCGATGATGGTGTGTCCCGAGGAACAACGGGGTGGCCTTCAGTTGTACTGCTAATTACTTTCACATTTCCAAGTAAATTCCTGTTCCAATGCCATGTTATCTTGTTCAGGATCACAAAATAATAATGGGAATCTTACAATTTGTTTTACCACAATTGCAACTCTTGTCGTTGAACCGAATTAGAGCAAATACATGTGTGATTAATGTCATTCACAAAGTTAGATACTGAAGCTCATTAAGCCTTCTTTCAAGTGGAACAATATTTGACAAATTCCTAAAGAAAACAAAGATGACATTCCACGTCATCAGACACAACAGGAACCCAAAGATGCTGCACACCGGGTTCCCCCGTCTGGCCCGGGCCCTCACTGCTTAGAAGGCTGACCGCTCCCCCTTCAAACTCAGAGTGAAGGATCAGCCTCCCTTCCTGCCCCACGAGAGAAGCTGCTGGACGTGGGCCTGGAGGGAGCCTGGCTGCTGCTCTGGCTCAGGCTCCCTGTTCCTCATCGCACTCACCCTCTGCAGACAGGGATGGGAAGAACCTGGGATCCCATGCATTGACCCAGAGCAGATGCTCCAGGACCTGACACTTGCTGGTT